>NC_137800.1:50639828-51942371 GCF_963383645.1 Muscardinus avellanarius | reverse complement strand
ACTGTATATGGGCCAGGGTCTGGAAAGCTGAAATTAACTGCCTGGACCATCAGGCTGATTAAAGAGAGACCTCCTCCTACTTATCAGCCTCCCAAGCTTTCTTATTCTGTGAAATATGGCTGTAAAAACACTCTTTTGCAACCCAGACTGACAAAAGGCAGGAGTCTTTCTTTCTCCATGAGATTTTCCTACTCCATTCTAAGGCATCTCTTTGAAAAATTGCTTCCCCACTCACATCCTCCTCCTCAGTGCTCCCATCTGCCTGGCCCAGGGTCCAGGCTCCAAGCCCACCTGTTTCCCTGCCCACACTTGGTGCTGAGCTCATACTTGCCTCTGCAAAACCTTTAAAGCTAAAGGAGCTTTAAAATGGCCTGATGGCCTGGGTTCTGTTTCCAGTTAGGGACTCAACACACCTAAATGTGGGAAGCCAGGGTGTGGCACGTCAGCCCAAGATGGCGCCCGGGCTGACTGCCAAGGATGGTGGTCTTGGCTGGCGTATGCGCTGTTGGTCTTGGCTGGCACATGCACTGTTGTCAGTATCACGCACCTCATGTATGGACTGTGATGTAATGCCTCGTGGTTAGGCAAGTACGCCTATGAGGTACCTTCTAGGGAGCATGAGATGAACATGGGCAAAATGGGATTGGTGGATATTTTGGGAACAGGCTTGGTATGGTATATAAGGAAACTGCTGTGGGGAATAAAGAGGAAGTAGCTTCATTGGCAAGTCGGCGTTTGTGTGTTTCTTCCCTAGGCTCTGCTGGTCAGAGCCTTAGGGTCACGACATAGTGGTGCCGAAACCCGGGACAAAGAAAAGCCAGGCATGGTGGCGCATGCTTGTAATCCCAGCATTCGGGAGGCTGAGACCTGGAGGATCGCGGTTCGCAGACAGCCTCAGCTACTTAGGCCCTCTGCAACACAGTGAGACCCAGGACAAAGAAAAGGTAAGGTCCGCAAGGTAAGTGGCGAAGAGATAGCGCTATAAGGTTCACGGCATAGTGACAAAGTTAAGGCACGCAGTAAGTGACGAAGAAGGGATGGGGTTACAAGTGACTATGTCGAGAGTTAGGACTGCAGTAGAAAAAATCCTAGCTAAGGGAGGAGTGACAGTGAAAGAATGTACGATAGAAAAATTTTTGAATACGGTGGCAAAGGAGGCTCCATGGTTTTTAGAGGAAGGGTACGTAAATATTCCTCAGTGTGAACACCTGGGTACTGACCTACAGTTAGCAGATGAAAGATGCCCGTTGCCTCCAGGCACGTTGGCTATCTGGAGGTTAGTAAAGTCATGTCTGTTGGATGGATATATTGGGTCATTACCAACAAGTTTTAACAGAGGGAGGGAAGGCGTTTGAGGAAGTAAAAGAGCAAATGTCTCAACAAAGTTGAGAAAGTCCCCTTGAAGCCGAGGAGGAGAGCTTTAGTTCTGATGAGGAAGTCGCAGAGCTTGTCGGCTCCCTAGCTAGGGCGCGGCTGCGCCCGCCATCTTATCGGGAGGAGCTGCCCAGCCCATCGCCTCCCCCCCACCTTGTTTATACTACCTCCTTATAAGGAGCGATCACATGGTAGGAGCAGGAGTGCTGCTGTGTGAGCTAGGGTCCCTGCAGTCCCAGGTGCTTTCCCTGTCCTTTTAGATCAAAATCAACAGAGATATCATCAGCCGCTAGATTGGAAAATAATTCAAAGGATTAAAGAATCAGAGTCTACTTATGGTATGCAAGCCACCTTCACGCTAACGCTGGTGGAGGGACTGGAACGACATTGCATGACCCCATTTGATTGGTCTAATTTATGCAGGGCTGTACTCTTGGGGGGAGCATACCTGCTGAGAAGTCTTGGTTATTCACAGGACCCTCATTGCAGTGCTGCACTGCTGCATTGGAAGGATGAGGAAGGGCATTCTGGGATTTTTCAACCATTTGTCCTGGATATCCCTGTGTCACTTTGGGGACGTGACATCATGACACAGATGGGAGTTAGGCTTGCCACTGAAGGGAACTATAGTCCTCAGAGCAAAAATATAATGATGAAACTGGGATATAATGGCAGAAGGGGACTTGGGCCTAGAGGGCAGGGCAGACAATCCCCGGTACCAGCTAAGGAAAATCCAGGTCGCCAGGGGTTGGGTTTTTCCTAGGGGCCACTGAGCAAATTCCAATCAAATGGAAGACCGATCAGCCTGTGTGGGTATCTTAGGGGCCCCTTACCAAGGAAAAGCTTAATGCTGCCCACCAGCTGGTAAATGAACAATTGGAAGCTGGCCACCTCAAACCCTCCACCTCCCCCTGGAATACGCCCATTTTTGTTATTAAGAAAAAATCTGGTAAATGGAGACTGCTGCATGATTTGAGGGCTGTCAATGCAGTTATGGAACTTATGGGCCCGGTGCAGCTTGACCTTCCGATGATTTCTGCCCTCCCTAAAGATTGGCCGTCTGTAGTGATTGATTTAAAAGATTGTTTCTTTTCAATTCCTTTGCATGTTAATGATACAGATAAGTTTGTTTTTACCCTGCCAGCTCTTAATCATGCTTATCTGGATGCCCGTTTTGAATGGACAGTTACCTCAAGGTATGGCAAACAGTCCCACATTATGTCAACTATATGTGGGCAAAGCCCTGCAGCCCATTAGAGACAATTTTAGGTCAGCCATCATATATCATTATATGGATGATATTCTGCTGTGCGCAAAAACTACCAAAGAAGTGGAACGTATGCTGGTAATTGTGACTCAAGAACTTAAAAAATGGAATTTGAACATAGCCCCAGAAAAGATACAAATGAATTCGGCAAAAACTTATTTAGGAACCAAATTAACTGATACTATGGTACACCCTTTAAAGGTCACCCTTAGGGTTGATTCACTCAATACTCTTAATGATTTTCAGAAGTTGCTGGGGGACATAAATTGGATTCGTCCATATTGTAGACTAACTAATGCAGAGCTACAACCTCTATTTGACTTGCTTAAAGGTGACTCTGATTTACAGTCCCTACAAAAACTTACCCCGGAAGCCCAATCACGTCTTAGACTGGTGGAAGAACAGTTGGCTGAGGCACAAGTGGACCGTCTGGATCTAAATAAGCCCTTGCTTTTGTGTGTCATCACATCTGACTTGTCACCCTCAGGGGTACTTTGGAAAAATGGTCCGTTGATGTGGGTATATTTGTCTCACTCCCCAAGTAAAGTGTTGCCTTGGTACCCTGCTGCGGTGGCACAAGTAATTTTGAAAGGCATTAAAATTAGTGTTGTGTCACTTGGGTGACAACCTGATAGCATTATTACTCCTTACACATCTAAACAAATTAAAACCCTAGCTGGGGTTAGTGATGATTGGGCCATTCTGTGCACTGCAATGATAGGCCAGTTTGATAATCATTACCCCTCACACCGCTGGTTGCAATTCGTGTTAAAACAGCCTTTGTTATTTCCACGCTGCACTCATTCTCAGCCTATAGCAGGAGCTATGAATGTATTTACAGATGGATCCAAAGGAGGGATGGGAGTCATTTATGTTGAAGACCAGGAGCCATGAAGCTATTTGTTTCCCTTTACATCTGCCCAGGCAGTTGAGTTGTGTGCTGTACTGCAAGTATTTAAGGAATTTGCACTGGTGCCTTTTAATTTAATTTCTGATAGTCATTACATGGTGCAAGCTGTACAACTGTTGGAGACTGTAGGTCAAATTAAAGCCTCCTCCTCAGTTGTTCAAATGCTCCAATTAGTGCAGCACTTGATTTGGAAGTGCAAACAACCTTTTAGCATTATTCATCTTCGTGCCCACTCAGGCCTCCCCGGGCCCATAGCTGAGGGGAATGCTCTGGCTGATTTGCATACCCGAATGATTTTTGCCTTTCTAGCTCCAAAGCCTATTCAGTTAGCTGCCGACTTTCATAAGAGGTTTCATGTTAAGGCTACTACCCTCAGATTGAAATTTAAGATCACTTGAGAACAGGCAAGAGACATAGTCCTGAAGTGCACTCAATGCCTGCCCCTATTGCCCCAGCGCGGGGTGGGAGTAAACCCCTGAGGCTTGAAGCCTCTACAGATTTGGCAGATGGATGTTACCCATGTTAGTGAGTTTGGAACACTTAAATACATTCATGTCCTTGTAGATACCTGTTCAGGCATTGTTTTTGCCTCTGCTCATACTGGTGAGAAAGCCCAACACGTTATTTCTCATTGTTTACAGGCTTTCACTGCTTGGGGGATTCCTAGCCAATTTAAAGCAGGTAATGGTCCAGCATATACATCTCAACGCTTTACAAATTTTTGTAAACAGATGGGCATTAAGCTTTCCCATGGCCTACCCTATAATCCGCAGGGACAAGAAATAGAAAGGGCCAATCACAATATTAAATGTGCTCTAATTAAACAAAAAGGGGGAATTGGGACCCACTGGAAGTCTTCCAAGGACAAACTTAATCTCATTCTTTTTATTTTACATTTTTTACAATTGGATTCTGAGGGCCATTCTGCGGCTGAACAGCATAGCGGACTAAAGGCCTTAGGCCAAGTTTTCGTCCTCTGGAAGGATGTGCTTACAGGAGCATGGCAAGGGCTGGACCCTGTATTAACATGGACACGTGGAGTGGTTTGTGTTTTCCCACAGGACCAAGAACACCCAGTGTGGGTCCCAGAACGCTTGACATGACCAGCTGAAGGAAAAGGAAATGCCTCCGCCAAAGAGCCTAGAGTCGAAGCTAATACTGAGACTTCTCCTGGTGTTAGAATGCCTCTTTGTTTTCCTTAAGCTGTTGTGATGCGGAAACTGGAGCCAAGACTTCGAAAAGACCATACAAGACTTACGTTCATCAATTGTTGCTGTAAAAAATACCAGAGTGGAGATGGCCACGGATCAATAATGGATGGACATGATTCATGGGACAGTAGGGTTTTTAAAAGACTGGGGAGGAATGGTGTTTTGGGCATTTCTTCTACTGACAACATGTGGGACGCTATTTATCTGTATGTGGCGCATGAAGAGGAACATGGCAACACAGCAGCGCATGTTGGTCCAAGCTATGGCCACCTTGAAGGCTGATAGCTCCCCCAATGTCTGGTTTAGCATGCTGGATTGGTATCCAAGGACAGGTAAGACTGCTCCATCCTCATATCAACCTAAGACAGGCAGGCAACCATGATGTTGCTGAGCTGATGACGGTTAAGAATAAGTGAGTTGGAAGCGGCAACATAATCAGGCACGATCCCAAGCCTTGTGTTCTTAAATAAATAAAAAGGGGAGCTGTGGGAAGCCAGGGTGTGGCATGTCAGCCCAAGATGGTGCCCGGGCTGACTGCCAAAGATGGTGGTCTTGGCTGGCGCATGCGCTGTTGGTCTTGGCTGGCGCATGCGCTGTTGTCAGTATCACGCGCCTCATGCATGGACTGTGATGTAATGCCTTGTGGTTAGGCCAGTACGCCTATGAGGTACCTTCTAGGGAGCATGGGATGGACATGGGAGGAATGGGATTGGTGGATATTTTGGGAACAGGCTTGGTATGGTATATAAGGAAACTGCTGTGGGGAATAAAGATGAAGTAGCTTCATCGGCAAGTCAGCGTTCGTGTGTTTCTTCCCTAGGCTCTGCTGGTCAGAGCCTTAGGGTCGCGACACCTAAAAGGGTAAATTGCAGAGTTAGTTTTTTGATACAAGCCTTTATACAAGTGTAAGGCAAAATATAGCTTTTATTTCAGGAAATATAGCCATTTTCACTCTTTTATTTTATTTTTTATTTTTTTAAATTTTTTATTGGTGCACTGTATTCATACATCATAGTGGGATACAAAAAAACTTTTGTAGACCTACATGTACACATCACCCAGTCAGCTCCCACCCTATCCCCACCCCATTCCCTCCCCATCCCTCCTTCCCATGCTTGGCTTGGTGGTTGACATCTAGTATTATAGCAATTTATACAAAATTAAAAATGATAATCTCACATAACAGTTTCATTTGTCTGATACCAAGTTTTTGATAACTTAAAGATAACATTTCAATATTTCTTTTTGCTTTCTTTCTTACCAGAGAATATGTTTTTTTCTTTTTTTTTAGGTGAAACTATCATATATTTATATATTTATTTTTCAGAAAAAAATCTATCTTAATATGGAATATGGACTCTAGATACCCAAAACGATCTTGAAAAAGAACAAAGCTGGAGTGATTCTAATTGGTTTGCCTCTGAATATCACTTGGCCCTTTGTTTTTGTTGCCTTTAAGATTCTCTGCTTGGCTTCCACAGTGGTCATTTTGACAATTATGTGGCGTGGGGATCCTCTTCTCTGATCCTCTATAACGGGAGTTCTATAAGTTTCCTGGACCTGTGTATCAACCTCTTGCTCTATGTTTGGAAAATTTTCTGCTATTATTTCCTTGAAAAGATTGTTAATCCCTTTGGTTTCACCTTCTTTTCTCTCCTCTATTCCAATTATTCTTAGGTTAGCTCTCTTAAAATGGGCCCATATTTCTTCAATGTCAGATTCCTGCTGTCGGATTTTTTTTTCTAAATTAGAAACTATGCGTTCATTTTTTGAATGATCATCTTCTAGGAGCGAGATTCTATTCTCCATGTGGTCTAATCAGTTGTTTGTACTTTGAATTGAGGCCTTTACTTCATTAATTGCATCCTTTATCTCTTTTTGGCTCTCTCTGAGTTCTTTTTGAAACACCTCTATTATTTCTACAGTTATTTTCCTGATTTGATCTTCTAGAAATCTCTGATTTTCTGTTTTATCGGGTTCTGATGTTGTGGGGTTGTGGGCATTCATTGCTCCATTGTTATTCCTCTTTCCCATGATTTTGGAAGTTTGTGCCTTCTCTGGGTTCTTCCCTGGGTCACTACAATTTCACTTAATGTGGATCTTGAGTCTATGGTATCTCAGTTCCCACTACTCCTTTACTGGGTTGTATCGCAGAGTCTCAGACCCTGGGAGTCAATCGAGGCTGCTTTAGACCATGGGTGGTGCCAGGTTGGGCATTCTCCTATGGTATAATATCTCTGCCACCACCACTCCCCCACTGGGTCAAGTCCCTGGGAGTACAGTACTGGGATTTCTCCTCTAGGGGCCGCAATTTGACTCACTGTTGAGTGTGCAGATGGAGCTGTCATGGACTCAGTGAATTCGCTGCTGCTGCCGCCAGTAGCAATATGGCGCTGCTGCCGTGCCCTTGGCCATGAGGCTGGCGTATTTCTTTTCTGTTTTTGAACTCCACTCTGGGTCCCTGCAGGGTGTGCTGAGCCCAGCCCCTGGGAGCTTTAGATGCTCCCTGCGTGGAGAAATCTGCCAAATCCCGCCCGGCTGTTCCACAGTGGTTCACCTCGGCTCGCTGTTCGCCGCTTCTCTCTGGAGCTTGGTAGGCTGTTGAGTGTGTTGGTCTGGTGCTGTCCGGTGAACTCCCAGGCTGTATCTTTTTCAAGATTTGTGCCACATTCTTTCCAGTCCAATAATGAATCGGAATTTTTCCCCAAAATTACCCCAAATCTCTCCTCTGCTCTGAACATCCCATGGCACTTTCAAATCCCTTATCACACTCTATCCTCAGGTAAAGTTGAAAGGATTAATTGAATTCTCAAAGAAGTTTTTACTGAGCTTTTTCTGAAACTCCACCTTGATTGGGTGAAATTACTCCCTTTTGTGCTCTTTATACTATGAATTCTTAAATTAAAAAAAAAAAAAACCTTCCTTGCTGTCCCTTTTTGAGGTCATGTTTGGGCATCTGGCTCTCCCATCTGGAATCATCCCAGTAAAAGGGCCCTTGCCAAAAGATCTCATCTTCCCATTTCCTACCTTTATAAGGCACCAACTCTGGAAATCTCAGGACACACTGCTTCTGACCCAAATAGGCTTGCCCCCCAGTTTTCATTAACACCTGGATCTTGGGTCTATTTTTTTCCCCTTCAGGACACAAGGAAGGTTTCTCTTGCTTCAAAGTGGATAGGCTCTCTCCAAGTGCTGTTGTGCACCCCCACCGCTGCTAAGCTGTGTGAAATCTCTGGAACCCTAATGTTCTGAATTCAGGTCTCCAGACTTAAGCCTGCTGAGTGTGACAATGCAGTTCCTCCTAAATATTTATCACCCCACTCCTCTCACTTCACCTGTACACTCTCTCTCAACAATCTCCTTAAACTCCATTTCTCCTGCACTCCCGCCTCTTCTCCCATCCAAGAAGAAACATGATTCTACCTTTTCTTGGGCTTCTTTTTTGCCCTTTCTACCTGAACTACATTTCTCAGTACCCAGATGTACTGTATCTCTTTGCCAGTACATTTTTGAAGTCTATCAATTAGATAACAGGGGACGAGAAATCTGACTTTTTGATCAAAAATTGTGCTTGTTTGATAATTGCCCAAATATCCTCTTCACATTTAATGCAGTCTCCACAAGTGCTCATTAGTGCCTCCCTCAATCTAAGAGTGAAAGGGATTAAATATCTGCTTCCAGGAGAACCAAATGGGTAACACTTGCAAGGACCCTGGAGAATATGAGGAATGCCCACATTGAAAATGCAGGTACCACTGGTTCTATCCAATTATGGGAACAACTAAGACTTATGGAATTACACCAATCCAGTTACAGTAAAAAAAAAAAAAGTAGTGAAATTAATGTAACTTTCAAAATTTGCAACCCTGCTACCTGGCAGAGCTTCACTGTGGCCATGGGATTTGGTAATCATGATTACTTCCATGGCAGAGAAAAAAATTAAAAAAAAAATCCAACATTCTTGCACAACCAAGGCTCTGGAAGCCCCCAATGTCACTAGAAAACAGACAGCGACTCATCTAAACACTTAAATTTTATCCTTTCTTATCATGGGACACAATTCTCTCCTTCTACCTATTCGTATTGGCTAACTTCTCAAACATCGGTACTTCAGCCTGTTTCTTATGTGCACTGCTCCACAGGTCCTTGCTAATTTCCATCCTAGTGCTGCCATTTAATGTTATGCCCACCCAAACCTGTTCAGGGAGACCTTTATTCAGCTTCTCTCTTCCCCCAATTCCCTGTTTTCTCAACCTAATTTTTGCTGGGCTAGGAACAATTCCTTATGCCCACTTTTGACCCTAGGCATGCTTTTCCTATGTTCCTTTCAAGTCTTCTCTTGTCTTGGGGCCACCACAATGGGGCCTTGTCATTCACTTACCCTGATTCCCAGCCTGACCCTCTATACTGAGGCCAAGGTCACTGATCTGCTCACCACTGACCTGCTCACCTCTCCCACAGCTGACAAATCCTTCCTGGACCTAACCATGACTTATCCAGGACATGTGATAACACGTAGCCACTCTAGTTGTCCTCATAGGTGTTAGTTTAGTTAAAGCAGTTACAGCTGCAGGACTGATAGCAGGGGGATTGGCACATTTTCTTAACCAGGCACAATCCTTCTGACAGGAACTTTTAGATCTCAATGAAACACTACTACCACAGTCAAAGCCTCTGTGAAGACCATCCAGGCACTCCAACAACCACTTTACTTTTTAGCTGAGGTCGTACTTCAGAACAGGAGAGCCCTTGACCTGCTTACTGCTAAGACAGGGGGTACTTGCCTTTTCATAGGAGAGGAATGTTGCTATTATGTCAATCAATCTGGTCAGGTGGAATATAACCTAGCGAGCCTTAAGGGAGTAGTATAAGACCTAAAGGATAAAAGAACCTCATGGCACTGAGAGGCCTCCTGGGGAGTAAGGGAGAGGATAATATGCAGCATATTTTTTTTTAAGTAGGAGAAAACAGTATGTCTCTTTTGCAAAAGCTGTGAGCCCAAATACCTAGCAGCAATAAATTTTCTCTCCACTCCCATGGAGAGTGGAATCTGTTGTTTCAAACACACCATGATCCCCAGTACTGTGGAGAGGAGCACGGCTACCATAAGCATCAAGGACTATCAGGACACGCAGTGCGGTGGGCTGACTGGCCATGAGGGGCTCCCTCCAACGTGCCCCGAAAATTTTTCTTACATAGTATGTTGTCCAGAATTCCTGAGCATGTGTGGCAGGAGGAGTCTACTTTCAGGGAGATTTCATCAAAAATTCAAGGTGGATTGGATTGGATCTGTCTGCCTCTCCCAAGTACTGGCTGCTGCTGCCATCTTTGTTTTTATTTTCTTTTATTTTGGCAATACCAGGGATCGAACTCAGGGGCATTCTACCTTCGAGCGACACCCTCCTCCTCCTCCTCCTCCTCCTCCTCCTCCTCCTCCTCCTCCTCCTTCTTCTTCTTCTTCTTCTTCTTCTTTTTCTTCTTCTTCTTCTTCTTATTATTATTATCATTTATTTTTTTTGAAACAGGATCTCACTGAGTTGCAAAGGGCTCACTAACTAGTTGAGGCTGTCTGTGAACCGTGGTCCTCCCATCTCAGCCTCTCAAATGCTGGGATTACAAGCATGCATCACCACACCCAGATCAGACATGCCTTTTAAATGGCAGAAATTCAAACTTCTCTTAATTTTGTGTCTCAATTACCCTATGATTATGTTGGTCTTTTCTGCAGAGTAATTTAATAAAAACATAAAATTACTCCATTTGCACTTTTAATTGCATTCTTTACATAAAATAGGTTTCTGTAGCAACATCATTTGCAAATGTACAGGCTGGGTGTGGTGGTGCACGCCTGTCATCCCCACGCTTGAGAGGCCGAGACAGGAGGATCACAGAGGTTCGAAGCCAGCCTCAGCTACTTAGTAGGCCTTCAGCAACTTAGCGAGACCCTCTTTCCAAATAAAATATTTTTAAAAAGGTCTGGGAGTAAAGCCCGGAGGTAGAAAGCCTCTGGGTTCCACCCCAGGTACCACCAAAAAAAAAAAGGCAAACTTCTTTCTTTTCTTTCTTTCTTTCTTTCTTTCTTTCTTTCTTTCTTTCTTTCTTTCTTTCCTTCCCTCCCTTTTCTTTCCTTCTTTATTTTTTCTTTCTTTCTTTCTTTTTGGTGGTACTGGGGTCCCTGGAAACCCTTCTACCTCCAGGCTACACTCCCAGACCTATTTTTTATACTTTTAAAATCTGTAAACAGGGTTTCTTAAGCCAGCATGGCAGGCTTCGAACCTGTGTGATCCTCCTGTCTCCACCTCCCATGTGTGGGGATTACAAGCATGTGCCACCAAGCCTGGTTCAGCAAATGTACTTTTAATAAAAACTATATTAGTTCATACAAAATGTACTGGATCAATAAAATGTTCATGAAAAATATGTCCTGTTGGCTACATTGTAAGTTCCAATTGTATTAGACAGTTTCACATAAAATCTTTATTTTGATGTCTCTTATTATTCTGCTTTATTTATTAGCAGGATCTACATAGGGTGTCAGAGTTATAAAAATGTCATAAAACCAGACTATAAACAAGATTATTTTTAGGTACAGAGTAACTTATCTGTGTATGGAGGTAAACTCTAATGCTAAGTTATACTGAGAAAGGCATTTGGCAATTTTTCCCTTGGATAATTTGGCAGCTGCTATCTTGGGTCTTCTGTCCTTTTGATTTGCATCCATAGTCTTTAAAACACAGAGTTTAGCCAGAACATAGAGTTTGTGGCTCTAGGGTGAGCTAAGTTGCTGTTCTCCCTCACATTTCTCTATGTTTTTATTTTGCTTCAGTAAGCAAATTGGGGGGTGGAGGCAATAATCTTTCACTCCATTAGGAGGAAGCATTTCTGTTTTCATTCAATTAGCTGCTGTAATTTGAAGCTTTGGGTGTCTGCTGATAAACAGGAGGCTAGCAGCCTTAGAGGCCATAGAAAGCTGTCATAGGAGCAGTCTCAGAGAACACTGAGCTGTTCTCATGGGCTTGACTCTACAGATCAGATGTCAGAGCTGCTCAGGCCAGCCTGCTCCTCAAACCCTCATGTATTCATTAGACACTGGTGTATGGTTATGAAGGGACCTTACAGTGAGGCTTTGGACTGTCAGACACATAGGACCAGAGGAGCCAGTAATGAATTCAAACCCCTCAGCAAACTTTATTGTTGGCAAGTAGAATTTAAGAATCTGACTGCTTTCCTCTTTTGAAAACATAAGGACATTGAGAACTGGACATGTTGATTTGACTCCATTTATTCATTCTTAGCAATCCATATGATATTAGCAGGGCAAGGGAAATAATAGAAAATGAATCTTTAATTTTAGAATTTGCACAGGCAGAAGGGCAATTAAGAAAAGATTTGGAAAACTCAACACCCTATTTTATGTCTCTTTTCTCTACCACTTCTTGGGATATGAGAAAATATTGGCACTTCTTAAAATTAGACCAAATATCCTTAGAACAGTTCAGTCTGATTCTCAAGGTATTGACTGTGAATGGGGTTTATGTTTCAAGTTTTGGAGGTGAATAGTTTCTCCTCTAGAATTCTCATCTCCCATTTTTCTAGGACACCTATAGCATTAAGACATTTGTGAGAAATAACAGCACAAGTAAAATCTTTTTACCCAAGCAGAAAACCTTTTTCTGTGCTTTTATTTGTGCATTATAGTCCATTATTATAATGCAAATCATGTTGACAATGACATATATGCACATGGCACTTCGTGCCTCCCCTCTCCATTTTCTTCCCTCCCTCCCAATATGAAGTACAAAGATTGACATTGGTATATATTCAGATGTATACACATAGTCTATGGTAGTATTTCTATTAATGAATCTAGGTCTTCCACCACCCCTACTTTTACATCTTCTCCCTGCCTTCTCTGAGGTTTTTCCTCATGATCTGGGGTCTCTCTTAGATCCCAATTATTTCCTATCTTACACATATTAAAGAAAACATATGACCCTTCACTTTCTGTGATTGGCTAATCTCACATAAAATAATGTTCTCCATATTCTTCCATTTTGTTTTTGCAAATGATGTAATTTTATTTTTCTTTATTGCTAAGTAGAATTCCATTGTGTGTATTTATCATAATTTTGTAATTCATTCCTCTGTTTATGGATTCCTAGGTTGTTTTCATAGTTTGATTCCTGTGAATTGTGCTGCTATGAACATGAATATGTATATATTCCTGTAGTTATTTGGTTTCAACCCTTTTGAAAATATAGCCTGTAGTGGTATGCCAGATCATATGATAGATTCATTCCCAGTTTTTTTAAGGAGTCTCCTCACTAATCTCCACAGTGGCTGGACTAATTTGCAATCCCACCAACAATGTAAAAGAGTGCCTATTTCCTCACAGCCTCACTAACAATTATTAGTATTTGATTTTTTTATGATTACCATTCTGAATGGGGTTAGATGGAATATAAGTGTAGTTTTGATTTTCATCTCCCTGATTCATAATGATTCTGAACAGTTTTTTATGTATCAATTGGCCATTTGTATCTCCTCTTTTGTGAAATGTCTACTAAATTCAGTTGCCCATTTATTGATTGAGTTACTTGGTTTTCTAATGTAGTTTTTTAGTTCTTTGTATATTCTAGATATTATACTTCTACCAAATGGATAGTTGATAAAGATCATCTCCCATTCTGTAGGTTTTCTTTTTAGATTTTTGATAATTTCCTCTGATGAGCAGAAACTTTTTAGTTTGATGTCATCCCATTATTAATTCTTGTTTTAATTTCCTAAGCTTTGTGGGTCTTATTTACAAAGTTTCTACCTGCACCTATATGTTGCAGTGTTGAACCTAAGCCCTCTTTTAACAGCTTCATAAACTCTGATCTAATTTCCAGGGGTTTTTTTTGTGTGGTGGTACTGGGGTTCCTGGAAGCCCTTCTACCTCCGGCCTACGCTCCCAGACCTATTTTTACATATTTATTTTGGAAACAGGGTTTCCTAAGCCAGTGAGCATGGCTGGCTTTGAATCTGTGTGATCCTCCTGTCTCTGCCTCCCAAGAGCGGGGATTACAAGCGTGCACCACCATGCCCAGCTAATTTCCAGGTTTTTAATCCATCCATTTTAATTCCTGTGCACAGTGAGAGGTAAGGATTTAGTTCCATTTTTCTACAAGTGGATAGCCAGTTTTTCTAGCACCATTTATTGAAAAGATTGTATTATCTCCAGCCCCTTTGTCTTGGCCATTTTGTAACAGATCAGTTGACTATAAGTGCATGGATTAGTTTCTGTATCTTATATTCTGTTTCATTGGTCTGTGTGCCTATTTTTGTGCCAATGCCATGATGTTTTAATTACTATGGCTCTGTAGTATAATCTGAAGTCAGGAATTGCTATGCCTACTGCATGGTTCTTGTTATTGAGAATTGTTTTGACTATTCTGTGTCTTTTGTTTCTCCATATGAAACTTATGACTAGGTCTATAAAGAATGACATTTCTTTCTCCATGAATTCATGGTTGGCAAATATAAAAGCAACTGATTTTTTAAAGTTGATGTTTGTATCCCAATACTTTGTCATATTGGTTAATCAGCTCTACAAGTCTTTTGGTTGAGCTTTTTGTGTCTTTTAGATATAGGATCATGTCATCTGCAAACAAAGATGATTTTAGTTCTACTTTTCCTATTTGAATTCCTTTGATATCCTTCTCTTGTCTTATTATTCTGGGAGTCTCAAGGACTATATTTAAAATGAGTGGAGATAATGGACATCCTTGTCTTTTTCCTAATTTTAGAAAAAATTTCTGTAGTTTTTCCTCATTCAATATGGTGTTGGCTTTGGGTTTATTGTATATTGCCTTAATGATATTGAGATATGCTCCTTCAATTCCAATTTTCTGCAATATTTTCAACATTAATGGGTATTAATTTTTTAAATGCTTTTTCAGCCTCTATTGATATAATTGTGTAGTTTTTGTTCTTAGTTCTATTTATGTGGTGAATAACATATATTGATTTGCATATGTTGAACCAGCCTTTCTTTCATGGGATGAAACCAACTTGGTTGTGGTGTACATTTTTTTATATGATTTTGAATGTACATGGCTAGTATTTTCTTTAGAATTTTTGCATTTATGTTTATCATTGATATTGGACTATAATTTTTCTCTTCTTGAGTTATCTTTATTTGGTTTTGGTATTAATGTGATACTGACCTCATAAAAGGAGTTTGGAAGAACTCCATCACTTTTAATTTCACAGAATAACTTGTGAAGTATTGGGTTTAGTTCTTCTTTAAAAGTTTGTAGAATTCATCTGGAAACCCATCTGGATCTGGGCATTTCTTTGATGGCAGAATTTTGATTGCTGTTACTATTTCTTTGTTTGATATCTGATGGTTTAAGTTTTCTATATCCTCTTGGCTCCTTAGGTAGTTATATGTGTTTAAAATCTGTCAAGTTCTTCAATGTTTTCCATTTTATTGGAATATAAATTTTCAAAATAGTTACTTTTTCCTTCCTTCCTTCCTTCCTTCCTTCCTTTCTTTTTTTTTTTGTGGTACTGGGGTCCCTGGAAACCCTTCTACCTCTAGGCTACACTCCCAGACCCATTTTTATACTTTTTTATTTGGAACAGGGTCTCTTAAGCCAGCGCGGCTGGCTTCAAACCTGTGTGATCCTTCTTTCTCCACCTCTCAAGCATGGGGATTACAAGTGTGCACCACCATGCACAGCTTCAAAATAGTTTCTGATGATCCTCTGAATTTTCTCACTGTCTGTGGTGATGTCATGTTTTTAATTTCTGATTTTAGTGATTTGGGTTGATTCTCTCTTTCTTTAGGTTAGGTTGGCTAAGAGCTTGTCAATCTTGTTATCTTTTTAAAGAACCAGCTATTTGATTTGTTGATACTTTTGTTTTTATTCTCTATTTCAATTATTTCTGCTCTGATTTTAATTTTTTCCCAATTTCTCAAGCAGAAAACTCTTGATTTGAAATATGTAGACAATTACTTCTGAGAACAAAGATGGGCTTGGTAAATGGCCAGATAGTAAACCCATAGTCTGTCTGGTTCCTATTTTACTTCTTTGGTTTCCTTATTTATATAATAAAGAGGAATAAATACTTGGAAATTGTTAGTACCTGTTCAGTTGAAGTATTAATAGTGGATGAGGAAGTAAACTGTAATATCTTGGAGATATTGTGAATTTGGTTCCAGATCATAGCAATCAAGTAAATATTGCAAGAAAGTGAGTATAGTCTTCTGGATTTCCAGTACATATACAAACTGCATTGACACAATATTATAGTCTATTGAGAACGTGGTAGTGTTGTATCTAAAAATGTACATACTTTAATTAAAAATAATTGGTCACTAAAATGCCAGTGACCACCTGGGCTTTCAGTGAGTTATTGTCTTTTTACTGGTAGAGGTTCTTTTGATGCTGACAACTGATCAGGTTGGTTGTTATGTACCAAAGGCTTGGTCCTAGCCTGTGGCACTCCTTGGAGTGGTGAAGGTAGTGGGAGGAAGTGAGGTCACTTGGGGTATGTTCTTGAAGGTAATCTTGGGACCTGGTTCTCTCATCTCTTTATCTCTCTGCTTCCAGGTTTCCATGAGGTGAGCACCTTTATACCACTACATGCTCCCCCATGATGTTTGCCTTGCCATAGATTCACAGGAATAGACCAAGAAACCACAGATTGAACTTCCAAAACTATGAGCCAAAATAAATCTTTCCTCCTACTTTTTTGGTGGTATTGGGTTTCCAGGAAACCCATCTACCTCTGGGCTACACTCCCAGACCAATTATTATACTTTTTATTTATTATGGAGCTTCAATATTTTAAAACATCTTTTATATTTTATTAATTTTTTTTATTGGTGCATTGTATTTATACAACATAATGGGGTAAAAAACTTGTGTAGGCTTAAATGCACACATCAACCAGCCAGCCCCCACCCAGTCCCACCTCCCTCCCTCCCCATCCCTCCCTTCCCTCCCTCTTCCAGAACCTTTTTGACAATAAAGAAATGTGCTTCCTCATGATGTACTTGGGTTCATGGGGAGGGCTATGATTCTGTACAAATGGAAGCTCAATGATATCAGACCACAATTCCCTTTGTAGGTCTCAGTGTGGAACCTGGGGGGTACAACAAATGGCTCTAGGGCCACAGAGGCCATTACAAGCCCTAGAAGCTGTTTGTTTCTTACAGAACACACCTTTATCTGTGTGGCAGACTGCAATGATAAAGAATGTGTGTACCTGGCTGGTGAGCATAAAGATGCTGGTGGAAGGAGAGCTCTGGAATACATCCTTTGGAGTTTACCAACAATCAGGACCCCCTTAATACCACCAAAATGGCCAAAATTATAGACTCTATACAACAGAAACTAGTATATTCAAGACACTTGTGCCACCAGCACAGCCTGGCCCTATGCAGTACTGGAATGGCTATCTAATTGGCTTTGGAACCAGAAGTGAAGGAGAAGCCTCCACTTCAGTCCCCACCCCTTTCTCCTCTATGCCTTCTTCTCTTCTCACAGGTGGCAAATCTGTGACTCTGTGGTCTCTGGTGGCAGAAACTGTCTCCATGGGCTGGTCACAAAGCACATCCCACTTGCTCTATTTTTTATAGCTGTAGGTGATCCAGGTTTTTGTTTAATGTAAGTAGATTTTGTTTCCACTACTATGTAGTATTACTTAGTCTTTGTGTGTGTGTGTGTGTGTGTGTGTGTGTGTGTGTGTGTGTGTGTGTGTGTTTAGTACTGGGGATTGAACACAAGGGCATTCTAACTCTGACCTATACCTCCAGCCCTATTTTATTTTTTATTTTGAAGTAGGGTCTTACTAAGTTGTGGAGGGCCTTATTGGGTTTCTGAGACTGGCTGTGGATCTGAGATCATCCTGTCTCAGTCTCCCATATGCTAGGATTACAAGCATGACCACCAGGCCCAGCTATAACACACTGTTTTGGTAGATGACTTGTCTCCCTGTCTCTGGTCATCCAGGAGGATAGCTCTGTCTTGTGTACATGGTGATGGTTAGAAGGTTCCCAAGAGCAGCAGGGGAGTGGGCAAGCTCCAGTACACAGCTATTCTTTCAAATCTTTGCTTGCATCACCTTTGTTAATGTTCAATTGGCTAAAGCAAGTCCCCTGATCCAGCCTTTATTCAAAGAGTAGAGACATAGACCTAGTTGTTTCTGTCCTGGCCCCATCTTCATCCCAGGTGTCAGCTTCTTGAGAGCAGGGGTCACATTTGTCTTGTTCATTTCTGTAGTTCAGCACCTGACACAGATGGGTAGAGGCTTTTTAAAAAATTTGGATTCTTATAGGTGTAAAATTAAGATTGTTATAGGTGGCCCTAATCCAAAATGACTGATGTATTTATAAGACATTAGGATACAGATGAAGATGTCTGATATGTGCATACACAATGGCAAGACATGTGAGGATACATGGAGAAGGTGGCCATATATGAGCAAAGAAGAGAGGCCTCAGAAGAAACCAAACCTGTAGACACATTGATCTTGAACTTTAGTTTCCAGAACTGCAAGAAAATAATTTTTCATTGTTCAAGCAACAGAGTCTGTGCTATATGACTATGGTCAACCTAGGAGACAAATGCATAGATCTATTCAGGTTTTCTATTTCTTTGTGACTCAATATTGGTGGATTGTATATTTCTAGAAATTCATCCATTTCGTTTAGGTTAGGTTATATAATTTATTGGTACACAGCTTTTCATAGTGCTTTCTTAAAATCCTTTTTGTTTCTGTAAAATTATTAGTTATGTCTCCTTTCTCAGTCTGATTTAATTTCTGGGTTTGGTGATAGAGGAGAGAGGTTACTGTTTAATGGCTTTCTGTATTTATTGGCATCTATTTCCTGGTACTTGGCCTTGGCATCTATCTTTAGCTTTAAGCCTGGAATGCATTAGGCAATCAGAAAACCCACTCCCTGGATACTGGGTTATCAAGCCAATCTAGCTTCTCTCCATCTTTTAATGTCTTATGTTTTGTATGTAGAATTCAGAAGACATATAGAATGTTATTTCATGGCATTTCCTTGGAACATACCTCAAGAATTCAGGTAATGGAATCATTCTTTACAATATGAACAGTTAGAAACTTGTACTTTTTAAGATGATTATGGGATAGTACTTTTCTATCTTTCTGGGTGAAGCCTCAATTAAATTTATCTGTGAATGTGGAGACTGGATTAGGTGATTTCCAAAATTTCTTCCTGGCTTATTATCTAGAGAAAGAGAAAGAGAGTGAAGAGAAGAGAAGAAATAAGAGGAGGGAGGAGAGGGGAGGAGAGGAGAAGGAGAGAGAGGGAGAAAGAGAGAGAGAGAGAGAGAGAGAGAGAGAGAGAGAGAGAGAGAGAGAGAGATTGAAGACTGAAGACTGAATTCAGGGCTTTGTGAATGCTAAGCACTGAGCTACACCACCAGCCCCAATTTTTCTTGTTTTAAATAACCAAATCCTGAATTGATATGGCTGAAATTCTGTAGTGATTGCAGCCTCCTCCAGGCCTGAGCCATACCAGCAACACCAGCACCTCCACCAAGAGACAGTTGCAGTGCCTGCTCTATGGAAACCAGGACAGAAAAAACTGTTCAATAATTGGGACAGGTATGAGGAGATGCAAGAGAACTCAGTGGAGTGCACTACTCAGGCAATGGAGAAATATAGCATAGAAAAGGATATTGTGGCCCACATCAAGAAGGAATAGGCAAGAAGTACAATGCCACCTGGCACTGCATTGTGGGAAGGAACCACACACTTTATCTACTTATACATGGCCCAAGTTGCCATTATTCTGTTCAAATCTGGTTAAAAGCATGGAGTATGTCATGCACCCAGTGATCTATCAAAAAAAATAAACCTGAAGACTAAATTCCAAATACCAGAGACTGAAATTTTCAGCCTGGATAAGGAACATCTCTGTCTTTGAACATTTATGTGTTTTGTATAGAGCATTCTTTGTACTAGTATTTTGTGGTTATAAAACAATTAGTAAAACAAAAACAAACAAAATAAGCAAATTTTAATTAAATAAGCATAGCCATCCTTTACTTTAGATGAAGAAATATTAGATTACCGACATTAAAAAAGAGAGGGGTTTTATCCTCCTCCTCTTCTTTAAAGGAGTTCCAGCTTAGTGGTGGAGGTCAGGGCTCACTCTCTCAGTTTTCTTTCTTAGTGCTGGTAAATATGTATGGAGGGATGAATGTCTTAGCTGTCTTTCTCTGACATTCTGGTTGCTCTGTTGTCATTTATCATAGTGTGATCCAAGTGGACACATAAATACATGGCATAGAACTTTCTTAGAAAAAAATACCTAGATCATAGGTTTCCAAAGTCTGCAATACCACACTTGGTGGGGTGCTAAAACAATATGGGAGGGTGGTGTAGTCTCAGGCACAATGAAAGGATACTGAATAAAAATGGAGTGGTGGTGGAAGTGCTTAGGGGGTGCTGAGTAATATTTTTTCTGAAAAAGGAGTGTCAAATCAATAAGGAGTCTATGATTAGAGTATCTCTCCAGGGTTGTCAACCCCCTTTCTATGTTGCACTCAAACCTTTGCATCCCATAGACTATGTGGTATGCTGGAACTAGTTTACTGCTCATGAGAGCCAATTGATTAAACTTTCAGAAATTTTGTGAGCTGGTTGTTAAAAAACACTGTTAAAAACCAAATAATAAAGTATGAGTTGTGGTGCAAATCTGTAATCATTTTGACACAAACGGTTCACAGGTTCAAAGTCAGACTCAGCAACTTAGCAAGAGCCTATTTCAAAATAAAAAATAAAAAGGGCTGAGGGTGAAGCAAAGGGTTCAGTTCTCAGCACACACATAAAGAAAGAAAAAAGAAATTAAAGAATAAAATAAAATTAAATTAATATAAGCTTAAAATTATGTTATATTAAAACCAAAGGTTATGAACATGGGTGTGCATATTCTGTAGTTCTCAATTTCAACCCCTTTGGAAAAATACTGAGGAGTTGTATAGCTGGATCCATTTCCAATTTTCTAAGGGATCTCCACACTGATCTCCATAGCAGCTGAAATAATTTTCACTCCCAGCAACAGTGTAAAAGAGTTCCTCTTTCTCCACATCCTCACCAGCATTTGTAGTTACTTGATTTCTTTATTCTTGTCACTCTGATTGGGGTTAGATGGAATCTCAGCATAGTTCTGATTTGCATCTCTCTAATGGCTAATGATGTTGAACATCTTTTTATATATCTATTGGCCATTTGTATCTCTTCTTTTATGAAGTGTCTATTCAGTTCAGTTGCCCATTTTAGAAAATATGGAAGCAACCTAGGTCTCTATCAAAAGATGAATGGATTTCAAAATTCTGGGAAATACACACAATGGAATTCTACTCAGCGATAAAAAAGAACAAAATCATGTCATTCGCCAGGAGACAGAAGACCTGGAGAACATTATGTTAAGGGAGATCACCCAAGCACAGAAAGAGAAGGGACATGTTTTCTCTAATATTCTCAAACTAGGGACTATTAGAAATACCAGAGGGACTCCAGATAATGGAGGAAAAATCTCAGCAAAGTGAAATGAAAGGGTAAGAGACAAAGAAGGCTGAGGTTGATTAATGGAGGAGCTTACAGTTGAATATATGTAAAAGTATGAATATAGCACAGTTAATCTGGATACTCATTGTTGGGAGAGGGGAAGAAAAAGTGGGGAGTGGAAGAGGGCACCAAGCACAGTCTGAATGTATGCCATTTTCAATATGATCTACATTTAAAAAAAAAAAAGCTTAAAATAGTCAAATTCATCACTCCTCAATTGTTTTTACTACAAATTTTTATATTACTTGTATTCTTTTTTGGTGGGGTGGGGTTTGAAACCAGGGGCATTCTATATCTGAGCTATACCAAGGCCCTTTTTAATTTTAATTTCAAAACAAATACTGGTTAAGTTGCTGTGTCTTGCTTAAATTGCTGAGGCTGGCTCAAACCTATGATCACTGAGATAGACTCCTATCTCAGTCTCCCCCAAAATGGAATTTTTAGGCATACAATCCTGCAGCCTGCTTCTTTTACCTGTATTATTGGTTGTTTCTATCTATTGTTCATTTTATGGAATGCTGTGCTGTGTGTTTTCTAAACTGCATGTAGCAACTGTACATTTGTAAGTTGAAAATGGTCATGGTGGGAATATTTATATCAAGGAAGTTGGAGATTGCTACAAATTCCTGCTGAATTTACTATTTTGTTGATTACCTAAACTTAAGAAAATGACAGAAAATGCTAATGCAGATTAAACTTAATTGAATTGCGTCCGTATATTATGAAGATATTATGAATAGTCCCCAAATTGAAGATAAAGTCTTCTGGTATTTAAAACTATTACCAATTGTGCAAAGAAGTCATACTCATGTACTAATGACTGAAGGAAGTTCTAATTTATTTATTTATTTATTTATTTATTTATTTATGGAGATTGATTCCAGGTGCATTCTACCTCCAAGCTATACTCCCATACCTATTTCATTCTTTATGTTTGAAACAAGTTCTCATTAAGTTGTGGAGGGCTTCACTAGGTAGCTAAGGCTTGCTGTGAACCTGTGATCCTCCTGTCTCAACCTCCTAAATACTGAGGTACAAGCTTTAGCCACCATGTCCAGATTTTTATTTTTAATATTGAAACAGGGTTTTACTAAATTGCAGAGGATCTCATTAAGTTGTTGAGTCTGGCTTCAAACCTGTAATTCTCCTGTTTTAACCTCCCAAGTATTGGGATTACAGGTGTGTCCCACCATGTCTGGTTTATTGTTATGTTTTTAATGCAGACAAAATATCAACCAACATTCACATCAGGGTTACATTTATATGATCAATGACTTCATTGATACTGCTAAACTGCATGCCAATCAGGCTTTATTCATAATTTCTATCAAAAAGATGGTTAAATTACAATTGTAGGTTGGCAACCAATACAAAAGATCAGTAAAAATAGACTAAGGCATTCTGTGAGAATTGATTTCTACACAGAATTAACAACACAATATATTGTACATATTATTTTATTTTCTGTGAGTGAATCATATTCTGCAGTTCTTTTTATTAGTAAAATTTATAACACACACACACACACACACACACACACACACACACACATTTTTTCCCCTGGAGAGGTGGTTGTTGAACATTTATTAGCATACCTCTGCCTAGACCTTATCTTTTTTTGTGTGTGTGGTACTGGAGTTCCTGGAAGCCCTTCTACCTCCGGGCTACACTCCAAGACCTATTTTTTTAAATATACTTTTTATTTGGAAACAGGGTCTCTTAAGCCAGTGCCCCTGGCTTCGAACCTGTGTGATCCTCCTGTCTCTGCCTCCCAAGCATGGGGATTACAAGCATGAGCCACTAAACTCGGCTAGACACTATCTTTATAAGGAGTTTTAGACATCTAAATTTGGTTCCTCTCACAACCAGAAGATGCACTTCAGGTAAAGTTAGAAATGTGAAAAAGTTCCCCCACTTGATTCAATTTTATCATAGCTTTCTTATAGGACAAGTTTAAGATGTAATCTATCACTTAACCAGCAGGTGTCACTATGGTGTAGGGTCACAGTAGGTGCTCCAGATTGTTGCTTCCTGGAGGAACATGTTTGAAGTTAAATTGCTTCCAATTAAGTTGCACACTGAACATTTTCTAAATTATCTTATGGAAAGCATGTCACACCCACCCAAGTTTTATGAAAACAGGCAGTAAAATGGCAGAGGCATAATCTGCTGGTTGTGTTTGTTTGTTTTGTATTTCAAATTCTGATATTATATTCAGAAAACCAAAAATTACCTTCTGTTTAGCTCTAAAATTGTTCATGGCGTTGCTACTCACAGTGTAGTTCATGGACCAGCATCATAGGAATTACTTAAGAGTACGTTAAAAATGTGGCATCTGGGAACAGGTCCCTCACTTGTATATTGAATAATAATCTATATTTTAATATGGGCAGTAGGAGAATAATAATCTATATTTTAATACGGGCAGTAGGAGTTTTTTATGAAGTTAGTTAAGTGGGGAAAGCACTGGTATAAATGACCCTTGTGCTGGCAGGTACTATAAAGCCTATAAGATGAAAAAGAACTTTTGACCTAGGTCAAGAGAATAAACTAATAGGGGAGGGAGGAACACTTCCCAAGAGAGTTGTCTGATGCCAACATGTCTTAGTGCATATTGGATTTCCTTCCTTCCTTCCTTCCTTCCTTCCTTCCTTCCTCTTTCTTTTTTCAGAAAAGAACCCTTCCAAATATATATATATATTTTACACAACCTGGCAGCGACTGAATTCCCCAGCATTAATTCTAGTAATTTTTCTATATTTCAGCCATGTTGTCATCTGCCAATGTGGTCTTCTTTCTCTTACAGTACATGGGAACATCAGAAAATGTCAATGTCAATTTCAATGTGGTCTTTTTAAAACTCCACTGTAATCATATCACTCCACTTCTTCTTCTTCTTCTTCTTCTTCTTCTTCTTCTTCTTCTTCTTCTTCTTCTTCTTCTTCTTCTTCTTCTTTCTCTCTCTCTCTCTCTCTCTCTCTCTCTCTCTCTCTCTCTCTCCTGGAGATTGAATTGAAGGATATTTGCCTTTTAGCTATATCCCCAGCCACTTTTTATTTTAAAAAGGGGTCTCACTAAGTTGATAAGAGTCTCACTGTGTTGCTAAGGCTGTCCTTAAACCTGTGATCCTCCTGTCTTAGCCTTCCAAAAACTGGTATTATAGGTGTGTGCCAGTTTCTGGATGAACCCTAGGTCTTTAATGAAAGGAGGAAGAGGTAGCATGCCAGGAGATGAGGGAAAGTAGAAAAAAAAAACTCACAACAAATGAACTATTATTGCATTTATATACCAGGAACTACAAAGTATTTTTATAATAATACAGAGATGGTAAGTAACTGGTGTAGTACCACAGAGCTGCTTAGTGGTAGAGTCATATGGGACCTAGCTATAATGCACTTTTCTAGTTAATATACATGCTTATCTTCCATACTGGTTTGTGATTCTTTGAGAAACAAATATTATTTGTGCTTATCGCTGTAGTCTTTATTTCTATAATAAGCATATCAAAGTCAATCATCAAGCCAAACAGGAGAACAGGGTGGGGGAGGAAATGGGGTGGGAATTGGGTAAGGGCTAATTGGGTGATGTGTGCATGTATGCCTCCATCGTCTTGTACTCCATTAAGATTTATGACTACAGTGCACCAATAAAGAATAAAAAGTTTAAAAAATTAATTAATTAATTAAAAGTGTTTGGAATGAAGCAAACATTCAAGGACCTTCAGTTCCTTTTCTCTTTCCTTGCCATGCCTTAAAGCATTATCAACCTCCCTCTTATCTCTAAACACATGCACCTTCATCTCTCTCTTTATTTAGTGTTAAATATTTTTTGGTAGAAGTGAATTAGAAGGTAAAATGGTTTATTATTCTTGTATTCTCCCCAGGTTATGCATTTACTTAAGTGAATCTTTGGACACAAAGCAACTAAAATGATCATTGAAGAGGAAAGACCCATTCATAAGAATACCAAAGGCTTAGTGTTATACTGATGGCAGCCTAGAAGCATATTAAATCTTGCAAGAACACCTCATTATGCGTACTTATAATTCTTGGCTGCCCACATTTACTTAATAATGAAATGGAAATAAAAGGGGTTACCTCTTCCTCTTCTGGGACATTGTAGTATTAGGAACTCCAAGTCACATTATCTTAAGTAATGGGAAAATAAACCTAGTTTTCCCTTTGCAATATCGAGTCATCGCATAAGAAAAGTAATGGCCACAGGTCTAGTATAATAATAAGAATAAAGAGAAATATGAATGAAAAGCAAATCCTTAGCTTTCTAGCTCCTACATTTTAGATAACAGCCTCTTTTTTATTTATTTTTTTTTTGCAGTACAGGGGATGGAACACAGGGACATTGTACCTCTGAACTACACTCCCAGGCCTATTTTTTAGTCTTTTTTTACTTTTGAAACAGGGTTTCACTGAGTTGTGAAAGGCCTTGCTAAGTAGCCGAGGCTGTCAGCAAACCGCGATCCTCTGGTCTCTATCTCCCGAATGCTGTATTACAAGCGTGTGCCTCTATGCCTGGCTACAGCCTCTCTTTTAACAGACCTTATGAGAATTAGATTTTTTCTCAGAAAATTCTGCTATGGCTTTACTTTCTACAAACGTGCTTCAAAATAATCAGTTACTTGTAGACTCTTTAAAAGTTCTGAAATATCTCGTTTCCCCATAAAAAATATGATTGGCCAATAGAATACATATTCTCATCTTTTTCATATGAAATACTTATTTTTAAAAATTCCCCATGTGATTTCTAGAGATAGAAAAGAAAAGGAATTGGCCAGGCGTGGTGGCGCATGCTTGTAATCCCCGCGCTTGGGAGGCAGAGACAGGAGGATTGAGCAATTTTGAAGCCAGCCGCGCTGGTTTAAGAGACCCTGTTTCCAAAATTTAAAAAGTATAAAATAGGTCTGGGAGTGTAGCCCAGAGGTAGAAGGGCTTCCAGGAACACCAATACCACCAAAAAAAAAAAAAGAAAGAAAGAAAGAGAAGAAAGAAAGAAAGAAAGAAAGAAAGAAAGAAAGAAAGAAAGAAAGAAAGAAAAAAGAAAAAGGAATTGTTTGTTTGGGAAAGACAGGGAACTTGGTGTAGATGACATGTAAACCCTGACATGTGGTAAACCATCTGGGAAAGCATAGAGGACAGCCACTGTATGTAGTTCCTAGTTTTAGATATAGAGCCTAATAGTCTTTAGAAGAGAGAGAGAGAGAGAGAGAGAGAGAGAGAGAGAGAGAGAGAGAGAGAGAGAGAGGGAGAGAGAGTCTGTGGTGGTTCTGGGGATAGAGTTTAGGTACATTCTATTTTACCCCTGAGGTACACCCCCAGTCCTTTTTATTTTTACTTTTGTTTGGGTGCACAAAAGTAATTTTACATCCTATAGAGAGGTACAGAGTGTTAGAAAATGCATGCACACACTCTTGTTGCCCTCCCCACTGGGTCCTCCCCTCACTTTGAAAGCCTTTTTTATTTGAATTGGCAATTTTGTGTATGTTCATAGCATTATTTCTATTATTGCATTTTTTATGACTTTGTCCCCCAGCCTTCTCTAATTATCCCTGGTCACTCCCCT
The DNA here is from genome assembly GCF_963383645.1 of Muscardinus avellanarius. Taxonomy (NCBI): domain Eukaryota; kingdom Metazoa; phylum Chordata; class Mammalia; order Rodentia; family Gliridae; genus Muscardinus; species Muscardinus avellanarius. Next base: position 51,915,433 of record NC_137800.1, on the reverse strand, counting down.
CGTGCTTCTGCTCATCTCTCTGATGTTGCTTTTGATGTTAGATACCTCTCTTACCTTCTACTTATAAGAGAGAGCATACATGTACTCTGTCTTTGTTTCTTTTTCTGTGTGTGGTGTTGAGGGTTGAATCTAGGGGCATTCTGCCTCTGAGCTATACCTCTAGCCTATTTTATGAATTTTTTGTTTTGAAACAGGGTTTTGCTAGGTTTCTGAGAGTCTTACTAAGTTGGTGAATCTGCCCTCAAACCTGTGATCCTTCTGTCTCAGCCTCCCAAGTACTAGGATTACAGGCATGTGTTACCATGCCTGGCTTAATTTTTTTTTTGAAACATGTTTTTGTTAGGTTGTTGAGGCTGGACCCAAACCTATAATCCTCCTGTATTAGTCTTCCCAAGTACTGGAATTATAGGCATGTGCCACCACATCTAGCTGGAAGAGCATATTTTAGTATTATATTCAATAGACTCACTAGGCATTACATTAAAAACTTCAACATCAGATGAAATGCCAAAATGAATTTATATAATAAAATAATATGTATATTTTATAATAAGTAAATTAATTACTGAAGGGTAACTGCCCAGTGTCTATTCCTCAGTGAAATGCCCTCTCCCTTGTTCCCCATGTGTCTGTGGGTGCCCTGTCATTCACATGTACACAGTGGAGACTGGCTAATCAGCATTATAGGTCTCTGAGGTCATGATAATTTGTTCATTTTTGGGCACTAGACTCACAACAAATTAAAATGTCTCTATGTCTCTATTAATAATAACTTTGTACCTAGAGTTAGGTCAGGCCTTATACAATTGGTAAAGGTGAACAATACAGACAGACATACCTGTTGAGAGGCTGTTGACTTTTTAAGTGTTCTCTCCAAAGGGTTTGTTTCCAGAGACCACTCTCCACTGTATAGTGTCCAGATGTCCCTTGGAATCAGCCACATGTGAAAAACTCAGCACCCCTGCACACTTTTACTTCTCAGAACTCTTTCTTTCCATTTTCATCATGAGAATTCTGAATAAATGAGCTGTAGACAAAGCAAAAGAAAAAATCTTCCTGAATTCTATCACAGGTTCCAACCACTCTATGCACCTTTTAATAAATGGAACTAAATGTGGGCACAACTGGGATCAGAGAAAAATTTTAAATATATTTGATTGGTGCTTTGAAAGTACACATCATAGTGAAGTTCAAAGTGACACAACATACAGGTACCTGGTGGGTTTCTCTCCAGATCTCACCCTGCTCCCCCCCATCCCTCTCATAAACATTATTGAGATGGGTATTGATACCTTCATATATAGATATTCCATTTATATGAATGCTTTCTTCATCATTTCTCCTTTTTCTTTTCCCCCAATTTCCTTCCTTTATAAGATATAAAAATGTGTTATACAAACAGTGATGAACCTACAATATGACCCAGCAATACAACTTCTGGGTATCTACCCAAAAGAATGAAAACCAAACTAGCAAACTAATGCATGCATATCTATGTTCATAGCTGCACAATTTACAATTGACAAATATGGAAGCAGCCAAAATGTGCATCAACAGATGAGTGAATTATAAAATGATGAAATATGTACACAATAGAATTTTACTCAGTCATAAAGAACAAAATTACATAATTTACAGGGAACTGGAGGGAACTGCAAAACATTATGCTAAGTGAGATTAGTCAGTAACAAAAAGTAAGAAATTGGATGCTCCCTTAAAATGCAGAAACTAGGAAGAAAAAGGGTCCTAGGAGAAACTCTAGACAAAGAAAAACTATAGATAAGCAAATAAGGAGACATAACTGGGGGTGATGGGAGGGGTGAAGAGGAAAATTTTCTATGTACATGATGCACAATCACAAACATATCAAAGTCAGTCACAAAGCCAAATACGAGAAGGAGGTAGGGTGAGGAAATGGGGTGAGAATTGGGGAAGGGCTAAATAAGTGATGTGTGCATGTATGCCTCTAACATCTTGTACTTAAGATGTATGACTACAATGCACCAATAAAAAATAAAAAATGTGATAAGAACAACAGAAGTCTACATTCTTACAATAAAATGCATTTCTATTCTACGTTTCTCTACATTTATCTGATGTCTTTTTTGTTTCCTATTTCTCTTTATTTTCTACATATGAGAGAAAACATATGACTAGACTTTTTGAGACTGATCTCAGCATAATATTTTCTAGTTTCATATATTTTCCAAAAATGACATACATTTGTTCTTTATGGCTTGGAAAAAATAATTTGTGTCTATATATCACATTTTCTTCATCCATTTATCTGTTGATGGACACCTAGGCTGGTTGCATAATTTGGCTATCGTGAATTGTGCAGCAATAAACATGGATATGGAGAAGGGAGTGAAGATGAAAATGAAGAGAGCCTCTAAAACCAGCTTGTCTTTAACTCTTGGAAGCTTCAAATTGAGTGGTATCCCACATTCTAATCTACCTTCATGGGAGGTAGAAACTAAAAATAGAGATACATAAGAATATCTATAAGGATGCTTTTAAGCATCAAGGCTGAAAAAGGAAAAAAAAAGCAACAAATCCCTAAACAAGTAGAAATGCAAGAACAATAACCTGCACCCTGACCAGCAGGAACTTTGGAAATCTCCCCAAAATTGCACACTCAGCAACCTGAGACTTACTCCACAAACAGCAAGGGCAACAGACATAGAATCCCACAGCTCTGTGGTAGCACCAGAGAGAAAAACATGACCAAATCCACCACTCAATCCCTCCCTCCCTCTTCAGTTCTAGTGCATGTGCAGTAGCAGAGGTGAGCATTCAATACAGGGGAAAGTGAGTGCAGGTCCCACATTCTGGGAAACTAAAAGAAACCATAATAAGAGAGAGTGTGAAGACATATAGACCTTGGCTGTAAATTGTACAAAAAATTCTGAGGAAAACACCAGGCATGGAAGCCACTGACCAACTCAGCCTTTTCTGTGGAGAGCACAGACTCCTAACCCTTGCTTTGGGATGGCCCTAGCACTTAGTGCTTGGTGCTGGGCACTCTTGCAGACATAGGGAGACACGTGGCCCAGGGTCTCACTAGAGGTCCAAGTGCTGAGGCTGCAGATTGACTTTTTTTTAAAAAACAGATTTCCAAGCAAATGAATATGTTTGAAACATGCTCAGGAACCCACAGCAATAAGTTCACCTTAAAAAGCTGAAAACATCCACATAGGCTCGAGAGGGCTACAGAAGACAAGTATGAGAGTGTTTGTTGTTATTTGTATTTTTTAAAATTTTTTATTTTTGTTGTTTCTATGTGTTTTGCTGCTGCTGTGTCCTTATGTGCTTGTAGTTCTTGCTTTGTTTTGTTTTTTCCCTTTGCTGATTTTTCTCTTTTTTCCCTTTTTCCTTTTCTCTTTCCTATTTGTGGTTCTGTAAATTGAGCCAAAGAACCTTGTGTTCCCTGAGCCACACTCCAAACCTCCAGCCTAGAAAAGCCTCTTTGCAGCAGCCAGTATCCAGGGCCAGCCCCTCCCTGCCCCTTCACCCCACACCTCATTAATAAACTCTGCAGGCCCAGGAGCAGGTTTGAACCAGAAGTTTGGAGCAGCAATCACATCTCTTGTAAGCAAGCCTCAATCCAAGTGAGTCAACTCTTTTCCAACAAGAAAATTTTACTAATTTTCAGGTTTAAGAAAATCTGCCAGGAAGATAGTAACCAAGGGAAGCATCACATACCAGTCCTGCTGACACCTGATCTCAATTGACTCAAAAGCATTGTTCTACAAAGCCATAAAATACTATCAGAAGAGAAACAAAATGATATATACAAGGTACAGGGAAAAATAAAATTATAAGACCAATCAGAGAGCAGAAAAGAAACCCATCTGCCTTGTGGCAGTGGGTGCCAGCACAGCACCATCTTGCCGCACATCACTTGACTCCAGAGACTGAAAGAAACATCAAGGATCTGAAGCAAGCAGCTGCAGACCATCAAGTTGTAAGCCATCAGTTCTTCCTGTGCAAACACTGGCTACAGTCTCCAGCAGTGGCGCTGAGCTCACTACACTCTCTAGGGATCCAGAGCAAAACTCAACACCAGAAAAACACCACCTTGTATCTGAGGGCACTGTAGAGGCACCATCTTGCCTCACTGCACCTGATTTCAGGGACACTCAGAAAAACATCAAAGGTCCTGAAGTAAGCAGCTGCAGATCATCGGAATTGTAAGTCATCAGTTCTCTGTGCAAACACTGGTTACAACTTGCAGCAGTGGTGGCCGAGTTCACCATGCCCTCCAGAGATCCAGATCAGCATGCACTAAAATTGTAAGTGAAGCTGTGGTCCCCGCAGAAGAACACCCAGTGTGGTGCTCCCAGAGACTTGTGCAGCCATGAAAAACTTCCTGAGTGTGAGATTTTGCAGTTCAACCCAGCAAAGGAGGGAATTGAGGTCTACAAATTGCAGCCATGTTAGCTGAGCTTACCACGCTCTTTAGAGGTCCAGAGCTGTGTTCAATAACACCATAAATGAAGTTGCAGTTCCCCTGGGAGAATGCCCAGTGTGGTGCCTGTAGGGACTGGCACAGACATGATAAACTCCCTGGGTCTAAGATTTTGCAGTTCAAACTGGAGAAGGTGGGAGTGGAAGTCTGCTGTTGGACATAGCAGAGGCTCAGAAAGAGACAGGCTCTGATCAGTGGAAAGTGAGGGAGGATACCTGTTATTAACACTAGAACCAACTAGTAGAATCTCTGTGATCACCACAGACCACCCAATCATGGTGAATGGGGAGAACTCAGACAAGACCAGCCCTAGTTGTGGAGAACAGAGACTCTTACACTGAGTTTGGTCTCAGAGGCATATGCCACCAATGGAGGCGGGGAGAGACTGAGACTCCAAATCTGTGGAAAGAATAACAATGCATATGTAATGTGGTTTTGGGAAACAAAATGAAAAACAAAATACGTACGATGTGGCTTGCTGTATTTTTCGGATTCATGTATATATTCTAGGGCACAGACAGAGATGCCTTCCCCCTGCTTCTAAGCACAGCGTCTCTCATTCTTCAATTTCACTGGCCCTACACCTCCTTCAAGACCCCTGGACTGGCCAAGGCTGGACCTATTTGGTCCAGCCCTTTACCTTGAGTTTCTTACTATCTTTACTTGTAAAGTGTGTTTCTTGTAAGCTGCAGATGGATGGATTCTGGTTTTCAATCCATTTTGCTACTTTATATCTTTTTACTGGGGAGTTGAGGCCATTTACATTCAGTGTGATTATTGAGAGATAACTTTTCATTTCAAACATGTTGATTTTATTTCTGTTTGAAATACTGTTTATTCTTATTTTCTTAGTTGTCTGCTGGATGGAAAATCTTGTTTCTCTAGTTCTGGTGTGTATTACCTATTTCTTCTTTATAGTTAATCTTTTTGAGTATAATCTCTAGCACTAGTTTTGAAGACATAAATTCCTTCACTTTCTGTTTGTCATGGAAGCTTCTTATTTCTCCATCTAATTTGATAGAAAGTTTTTCTGGGTAGGAAATTTTTGGCTGGAAGTTTTCTTTCAGAGTTTGGAATATGTTACTCCAATCCCTTCTGGCTTTCATGACTTGGTTTGGGAAGTTTGGAGTGATTCTAATTGGTTTGCCACTTGGCCTTTTGTTTTTGTTGCCTTTAAGATTCTCTGCCTGGCTTCCACATTGGTCATTTTGACAATTATGTGGCATGGGGAATCTCTTTTCTGATCCTGTCTAAAGGGAGTTCTATAAATTTCCTGGACCTGTTTATCAAGCTCTTGCTCTATGTTTGGAAAATTTTCTGCTATTATTTCTTTGGAGAGGTTATTGATCCCTTTGGTTTCACCTTCTTTTCCCTGTTCTATTATGATTATTCTTAGGTTAGCTCTGTTAAAATGGGCCCATATTTCTTCAATGTCAGATTCCTGCTGTCGGATATTTTTTCTAAGTTATAAATTATGCATTTGTTTTTGAAGTGATCATCTTCTAGGAGAGAGATTCTATTCTCCATGTGGTCTAATCAATTGTTTATAGTTTGAATTAATGCCTTTACTTCAATGATTGCATCCTTTATTTCTTTTAGACTCGCTCTAAGTTCTTTTCAAAAGTCCACTGAAAAGAAATCCAGAAAACACTTTCTCTCAAGATTTCCTACAAGAAATAAAATACTTAGGAAGAAACTTAACCAAGAAGGTAAAAGGCCTCTATAAAAAATTGTGAAACATTGAAAAAAGAAATAAAAAAAGACCTCAGAAGATAAAATGATCTTCCATGTTCATGAATAGGCAGAATAAATATCATTAAAATGGCCATACTTCTAACAGTGATCTATACATTCAACACAATTCCCATTAAATTACCAGGATCATTTCTCATAGACACAAAAAATTCAGTCTTTAAATTCATTTGGAACAATAAAAATACCCAGAAAAACTAAAGTAGTTCTCAGCAACAAAAACCATGCAGGAGAAATCACAATACCTGACTTTAAACTATACTGCAAAACTATAGTAATTAAAACAGGATGGTACTGGCACAAAAACAGAAACATAGAACAATGGAGCAGAATAGAAGATTCAGAAACAAATTCACAGTCTTACAGCCAATTGATTTTTGACAAAGGGGCCAAAAACATACAGTGGTAAAAAAAAAAAGATAGCCTCTTAAACAAATGGTGTTGGAAAAACTTGTGAGCCATATGCAGAAAAATGAAAATAAATTCCACATTCTTGCCCTACACAAGAGTCAATTCAAGATGGATCAAAGACTTGTATATTAGACCAGAGACCTTGCGGCTCTTTGAAGAGGGTGTAGGTTCAACACTGCAACACATAGGCACATGTAAAATCTTTCTCAGCAAGACCCCAAAGGCACAAGAAACTAAAAGGTGAATCAATACATAAGATTACATGAAACTGAGGAGCTTCTGTACAGCAAAGGAAACTATTAAGAACCTCTCTGTGACTTGTTCCCACTATAATGTGCTACCTTGCTGTAGGTCCAAAGCAGAAGGGCCAATAAACTGTGGCCAGAAACCTCCAAAATTTTGGGCCCAAACAACTCTTTTCTCTTTATAAGTTGTCACATGTATTTTTGAGTAATAGAAAGCTGATAAATACAATGGTTTCAGAATATATTCACTTTTTAAAAAGCCACTAGATAAAATGTTTATTGTGCCCAAGTAAGTAAAGAAATAAATATATTTCACACACACACACACACACACACACACACACACACACACACACACACACTCAACCAAGAACCAACAGAATGGGAGAGTTTTTTTGCCAACTACTCCTCCAATAGAGGACTGATATCTGGAATATACAGAGAACTCAAGAAACTAAACACTAAGAAAACAAATAACCCAATCAAAAAATGGGCAAGTGAATTAAATAGACTTCATGAAGGAAGAAATTTAAATGGCTAATAAATACATGAAAAATGCTCAACATTATTAGCAGTCAGAGAGATCTAAAACAAAACTACCCTGAGATTCTACTTAACTCTAACAAGAATGGCAATCTTTGAAAGCACAAACAAAAATAAATTCTGGTGAGGATGTGGAGAAGTAGGATCTCTAAACCATTGTTTGTGGGATTTCAAATTAGTGCAACCACTTTGGAAAACAGTATAGAGGATCCTCATAAAAGTGGGAACAAACTTACCATATGATCTAGCAATACCACTTCTGGGTATATACTGAAATGATAGGAAATCAAACTACCAAACTAATGCATGCATATCTATGTTCATAGTTGCACAATTCACCATTGCCAAACTATGGAATCAACCAAGATATCCATCAACAGATGAATGGATTACAAAACTATGAGATATGTACACAATGGCATTTTACTTAGTTATAAAGAAAAACACAATTATATCATTTTCAGGGAAATAGATGGAACTGGTGGTCATTATGTTAAGTGAGATCAGTCAGTCACAAAAAATAAGAAATTAAAGGCTCTAATATGTGAAAGCTAGAGAGAAATGGGTCATAGTAGGAAGTCTAGAGAAACAATCCTATAGATGAACAAATAAGGGGGGCTGAGGTGTTAAGAGGTAAATTCTCTAATGCACATGATGTGCATTTAACAAGCATCTCAAAGTCAATCACTAAGCCAAGCATAAGAAGGAGGGAGGGGAGGGAATGGTGCGTGAGTTGGGTAAGGGCTAATTGGGTGATGTTAGCATGTATGTTTCCACCATCTTGTATTCCATTGAGATGTATGTCTACAATGCACCAATACAAAATTTAAAAAAATTCTGTTTCTTTTTTTCCCCCTCTTTCCTTTTCTCCTGTTTGTGTATGTGTGAGAGACTGTATTCTGGTTTGTTTGTTTGACTCCCAGTTCACCTGTTTTCCTGCACCTTGTGTTTCATCCATTTCTTATTACTGTATCTATATATTCTATACTGTTTACTAGAGTTTTTATTTATTTTTAATATCTATTTTTTATTATTGTTTCATCTTATCTTACTTAATTTTGTATTCTTCTTGATTCTATGTTCTATTTTACCCTATTCTTGCACCTCACTCTATTCCCTTTCTTTTTTATTTGACCTTCACATAGATTACATCACAGTTTGCTCTTGTATCTACCAGCTGATTTCTCTAAATGCCTACTACTGAGGCTGGACCAACACAATAGTACTCTCGCACCACTAGAATGATCTTCCAGACAAAAGATCCACAAAAATGCCTCAGATATAAAGAACATGATAAACCAAGTGGACCTAGTGGACACATACAGAGTGTTTTATCTATCTAAAGCTGAATATACATTCTTTTCAGCTGCTCACAGAACCTTCTCAAAAATAGACCATATCCAGTGCCACAAAACAAGAAATGAAAAACTTAAAATTCCCTGCATATTTTCAAACCATAATGAAATAATATTAGATATCAATATTAAGAAGACCCAGAGAAAAATTATAAATACATGGATACTGAATATCAAACTGCTGAATGAGGAATGGGTCATGTAAGAAATAAAAAAATTAAAAAAATATTTTAGAAACAAATGAAAATAGAGACACAGCATATCAAAAATTTTGGACACTTTGGAGGGAGTATTAAGAGAAAATTTCATAGTGGCCACATAAAAAAACCCCAGAAAATCACCAAATAAATAACTTAATGACACACTTTAACGCCCTTAAAATAAGAAACAGTGCAATTCCAAAGCCAGTAGAAGACAGGAAATCATTAAAATCAGAGTAGAAATTAATAAAGTATAGAATGAAAAACAAAACCAAAAGCTTATTTCTAAACATAAATAAACAAATAAATAAAACAAGATAGATAAAAAATTAGCCAATGTAGCCAAAAAAGAATAAATTCAAATTACTAAAATAAGACAAGAAAATTTGATGTTGCCACACAGTATGGAGATCCAAAGGATCATCAGAAACTATTTTGGAAAACTATACTTCAACAAAATGGGAAACTAGAAGAAATTCACAAATTTCTAGACACATATAACTTTCATAAACATTCAAGCATAAAAAAATTAAACTGATTAATTAAATTAAAGAGATTAAAAAAGTAATAAAGGGCTAAATGAGTGATGTGTGCATGTATGCCTCTACTATCCTGTATCCCATTAAGATGTATGACTACAATGCACTGATAAAAAAATTAAAAAGGGGCCTATCACCAAAGAAAATCCCAGGTTCAGATGATTTCCAAGCTGAATTTTTTAAAACCTTTATTATTATTATTTTTTTTATTGGTGCACTGTATTCATACATCATAGTGGGATACAAACTTTTGTAGACATACATGCACACAATGCCCAGTCAGCCCCCACCTGATCCCCACCCCATTCTCTCCCCATCCCTCCTTCCCATGCTTGGCTTAGTGGTTGACATCTAGTATTATAGCAATTTATCCAAAATTAAAAATGATAATCTCACATAACAGTTTCATTTGTCTGATACCAAGCTTTTGATGACTTAAAGATAACATTTCAATATTTCTTTTTACTTTCTTTCTTACCAGAGATTATTTTTTTTCTATTTTTTTAGGTGAAACTATCATATATTTATATATTTATTTTTCAGAAAAAAACTCTATCCTAATATGGAATATGGACTCTAGATACCCAAAACAATCTTGAAAAAGAACAAAGCTAGAAGATATATATTTTCTGATTTCAAACCATATAAAGCTACAATAATTGAAACAGTGTAGTATATATTATATACTATAAATTATATTATATTATCTTTCAAATCTGATAGAGAAACAAAAGTCTTTCATTACAACCAGCAGCTGAAAGATGCAATAAATGAAATGAAAATATTAATACAAACCATCATTAAAAACAGAATCTCCCTCTTAGAAAAAAAATCACTCCAAAAATAAATCCATTCTACCAAGAAACATGCAAGCTGTCTTGAGTGAGTTTATGAGCCTTTGATCCAATAGAGAGACAAGAGAACAAAACCACTGCTTTTCCCCATAAAGGATACAAGACTAAATGGGAAGAGTTATTTGTACTTCTGGCTATCACCTTTAGCAGGCAGTTAGGATTGGCCTATTGAAGGGCCTCTGCTTATTAGTAGGAGGAGTGAGGCTGAAAAAATGGAGTTAATGTTGCAGTGAGACATAACAGAGTTTCTGGTTTCCAGGATTGGCCTGAAATGAATCAACGCCAAATTATACCAACAAATATGTCATGCTACCCTGAAAACAGGAAGTCTAGGCTTGGCCAACATTTGTCAAGCCACACACTGGCAAACCCTACCAAATCAGGGAATGAAAAATGTACTCAATCTGCAAAACTTATGTTTTGGAATTTGTACAGTGTTTTTTATTACTTGGTGTCTTCTTTCCAAAGGCCAATCATCAAATCTGCTTGGCTCACTTATGCTTCTGCTACACCATTACGTGTATTAATTTGTATAAAAAATGGAATCCCAACTAACTGTGTGCCCTTGAATAAATTACCTCATCTTTCTGGACCTGATTTTTTTCTGAAAAAATGAGAACCTTGACACCTCACAATCTGGAACTTCAGCTTTTTTGGGGGATTAGGCACTTGTATATTGGACATTGATCACTTGCCTGCAAAATAGCAAAATATTTAGTATTGTGCTAAGAAATGGTAAGAGAAAATGAAGAAAATATATTTTTAAGGAGTTTCCCGGACCTTCAGAGAAGTGCATACTTAGAAAAATATGTTGTAAAAACAGAGATAAGGCCAACAAAAGTCTACATGATTATAATAGAAGGCATTTCACAGAGTGTGCAAATGCTGTTTTTCCTGTACTGGAATTATAGTTAAGTGATAAATGCCTTGCATCTACCATATTCAAGGGAGCTCTTCAGCAAAGAAGGCCAGGGATACTTCCCCATGGCTTGCTGGGGGAGTCAGAGTAGTTCTAACTGTGCCTCCACTTACAAACTTGTGGGAGGGGAAGGGAGTCCTGGATGAAAGAACAGTACAGTGTTTCAGGTGAGAAGCTGTGGTAAGAACTAAGTTTTCTATAAAAATTGAAAGTCACTTCAGAATGTGGAGGTTGGCATCTTTTTCCTTGAATGAGAATGGGGTGTGCTATAGCCCTCCAGAGTTACATGATAATCTGAGTCCTGAGTGTTGTAAGGAAATTGGAGGAGTTTGCTGAAATCTGAGGGCAGTGCTTACAGTGTTCTTTTCAGTCCCATACAACATCTTCTGGAGGTTTAGAGAAACATTTGTACCCAAGGAGTTCAGATCTAGAGACTTAGAAGAATGGACACTCCACCAGCATAGGCTACACTAGTAAACTTGAAACAGACTGTAGTATAAAGTGTTTATGAGGAAAAAATGGGTTGCCTTTGATCTCATCCCAATTCTTCAGAGACCATAGAAAGGCATGAGAGAAAGCTTTTTTCAGTAGTGCTTGCATGAAACTCCCCATGCAGTGTTTCAGGTTTATCAAAAAAGCGGCAGCTGTGGGTCTGCCTGATACCCCTTTGTACATAAAATACGCTGTTCAGCTCAAAGATAGAGCTTTGTTAGATACATATTGTGGAACCCTTCTGGAAGAGGGCCTCAGTTATGAAGGGTTCTGGGTTAAAGCCAATCTTTTCCTCCAACTACCTGTTAAACTATCGCATCTAAGAACTTAAACTAAATGATATAGAAGTGCTTACGCTATCTGCAATCCTAATTCTAAACTTATGTGAAACTCTTGCAATACACTGAAATTGAACTACGTTCACACATATATGACATGTAAAACACTTTTCCGAGCTTTTGCGCCTAGGATAAACTAACACATCTAAGAAGTTAAACTAAAGGATATTGAACTGGTATCCCTATATGCAATTCTAGTTCTAAACTTATGTGAATCTTGCAAAACACTGAAATTGAACAACGTTCACATATATATGACATGCAAAACACTTTTCCGAGCTTCTCTGCCTATGTTAAACTAACGCATCTAAGAAGTTAAACTAAATGATATAGAAGTGCTAATGCTATCTGCAATCCTAATTCTAAACTTATGTGAAACTCTTGCAATACATTAAAATTGACAACGTTCACATATATATGACATGTAAAACACTTTTTCGAGCTTATACACCTATGTTAACTAACGCATCTAAGAAGTTAAACTGAATGATATAGAAGTGCTAATGCTATCTGCAATCCTCATTCTAAATTTATGTGAAACTCTTTCCATACACTGAAATTGAACAACGTTCACATATATATGACATGTAAAACACTTTTCCGAGCTTCTGCGCCTAGGTTAAACTAACGCATCTAAGAAGTTAAACTAATTGATATAGAAGTGCTTACGCTATCTGCAATACTCATTCTAAACTTTGTGAAACTCTTGCAATACACTGGAATTGAACTACGTTCACATATATATGACACGTAAAACACTTTTCCGAGCTTCTGCGCCTATGTTAAACTAACGCATCTAAGTACTTAAACTAAATGATATTGAAGTGCTAACGCTCTGCAATCCTAATTCTAAACTTATGTGAATCTCTTACAATACACTGAAATTGAACAACGTTCACATATATATGACATGTAAAACACTTATCCGAGCTTCTGCGCCTAGGTTAAACTAACGCATCTAAGAAGTTAAACTAATTGATATAGAAGTGCTTAGGCTATCTGCAATACGCATTCTAAACTTATGTGAAACTCTTGCAATACACTGAAATTGAACTACGTTCACATATATATGACACGTAAAGCACTTTTCCGAGCTTCTGCGCCTATGTTAAACTAACACATCTAAGAACTTAAACTAAATGATATAGAAGTGCTTACGCTATCTGCAATCCTAATTCTAAACTTATGTGAAACTCTTGCAATACACTGAAATTGAACAACGATCACATATATAAGACATGTAAAACACTTTTCCGAGCTTTTGCGCCTAAGTTAAACTAACACATCTAAGAAGTTAAACTAAATGATATTGAACTGGTATCGCTATATGCAATTCTAGTTCTAAACTTATGTGAAATCTTGCAATACACTGAAATTGAACAACGTTCACATATATATGACATGCAAAACACTTTTCCGAGCTTATAAACCTATGTTAAACTAACGCATCTAAGAAGTTAAACTAAATGTTATAGAAGTGCTAACGCTATCTGCCATCCTAATTATAAACTTTTGTGAAACTCTTGCAATACACTGAAATTGAACTACGTTCACACATATATGACATGTAAAACACTTTTCCGAGCTTTTGCGCCTAGGATAAACTAACACATCTAAGAAATTAAACTAAAGGATATTGAACTGGTATCGCTATATGCAATTCTAGTTCTAAACTTATGTGAATCTTGCAAAACACTGAAATTGAACAACGTTCACATATATATGACATGCAAAACACTTTTCCGAGCTTATAAACCTATGTTAAACTAACGCATCTAAGAAGTTAAACTAAATGATATAGAAGTGCTAATGCTATCAGCAATCCTAATTCTAAACTTATGTAAAACTCTTGCAATACATTAAAATTGACAACATTCACATATATATGACTTGTAAAAAGACTTTTCCGAGCTTCTGCCCCTAGGTTAAACTAACGCATCTAAGAAGTTAAACTAAATGATATAGAAGTGCTAACGCTCTGCAATCCTAATTCTAAACTTATGTGAATCTCTTACAATACACTGAAATTGAACAACGTTCACATATATATGACATGTAAAACACTTTTCCGAGCTTCTGCGCCTAGGTTAAACTAACGCATCTAAGAAGTTAAACTAAATGATATTGAACTGGTAACGCTATCTGCAATTCTAGTTTTAAACTTATGTGAAATCTTGCAATAACCTGAAATTGAACAACTTTCACATATATATGACATGTAAAACACTTTTCCGAGCTTCTGCGCCTAGGTTAAACTAACGCATCTAAGAAGTTAAACTAATTGATATAGAAGTGCTTACGCTATCTGCAATCCTAATTCTAAACTTATGTGAAACTCTTGCAATACACTGAAATTGAACTACATTCATATATATATGACATGTAAAACACGTTTCCGAGCTTCTGCGCCTAGGTTAAACTAACGCATCTAAGAAGTTAAACTAAATGATATTGAACTGGTAAGGCTATCTGCAATCCTAAATCTTAACTTATGTGAAATCTTGCAACAACCTGAAATTGAACAACTTTCACATATATATGACATGTAAAACACTTTTCCGAGCTTCTGCGCCTAGGTTAAACTAACGCATCTAAGAAGTTAAACTAATTGATATAGAAGTGCTTACGCTATCTGCAATCCTAATTCTAAACTTATGTGAAACTCTTGCAATACACTGAAATTGAACTACATTCATATATATATGACATGTAAAACACTTTTCCGAGCTTCTGCGCCTAGGTTAAACTAACGCATCTAAGAAGTTAAACTAAATGATATTGAACTGGTAACGCTATCTGCAATTCTAGTTTTAAACTTATGTGAAATCTTGCAATAACCTGAAATTGAACAACTTTCACATATATATGACATGTAAAACACTTTTCCGAGCTTAAGCACCTATGTTAAACTAACGCATCTAAAAAGTTAAACTAAATGATATAGAAGTGCTAACGCTATCTGCAATCCTAATTCTAAACTTATGTGAAATTCTTGCAATACACTGAAATTGAACTACGCTCACACATATATGACATGTAAAACACTTTTCCTAGCTTCTGCACCTATGTTAAACTAACACATCTAAGAAGTTAAATTAATGATATATAAGTGCTTATGCTATCTGCAATCCTAATTCTAAACTTATGTGAAACTCTTGCAATACACTGAAATTGAACAACCTTCACATATATATGACATGTAAAACACTTTTCCGAGCTTCTGAGCCTAGGTTAAACTAACGCATCTAAGCAGTTAAACTAAATGATATTGAACTGGTAAGGCTCTCTGCAATCCTGATTCTAAAATTATGTGAAACTCTTGCAAGACACTGAAATTGAACTACGCTCACACATATATGACATGTAAAACACTTTTCCTAGCTTCTGCACCTATGTTAAACTAACACATCTAAGAAGTTAAATTAATGATATATAAGTGCTTATGCTATCTGCAATCCTAATTCTAAACTTATGTGAAACTCTTGCAATACACTGAAATTGAACAACCTTCACATATATATGACATGTAAAACACTTTTCCCAGCTTCTGCACCTATGTTAAACTAACGCAACTAAGAAGTTAAACTAATTGATATTGAACTGGTAAGGTTATCTGCAATCCTAATTCTAAACTTATGTGAAACTCTTGCAATACACTGAAATTGAACAACGTTCACATATATATGACATTTAAAACACTTTTCCGAGCCTCTGCGCCTAGGTTAAACTAACGCATCTAAAAAGTTAAACTAAATGATATAGAAGTGTTTACACTATTGGCAATCCTAATTCTAAATTTATGAGAAAATCTTGCAATACACTGAAATTGAACGACGTTCACATATATATGACATTTAAAACACTTTTCCCAGCTTCTGCTCCTAGGTTAAACTAACGCATCTAAGAAGTTAAATTAAATGATATTGTACTGGTAAGATTATCTGACATCCTAATTCTAAACTTATGTGAAACTCTTGCAATGCACTAAAATTTAACAACGTTCCTATATATATGACATGTAAAACAATTTTCCGAGCTTCTGCGCCTAGGTTAAACTAACACATCTTAAAAGTTAAACTAAATGATATTGAACTGGTAACGCTATCTGCAATCCTAATTCTAAACTTATGTGAAACTCTTGCAATACACTGAAATTGAACGATGTTCACATATTTATGACATTTAAAACACCTTTCCGAGCTTCTGCACCTAGGTTAAACTAACACATCTAAGAAGTTAAACTAAATGATATTGAACTGGTAACGCTATCTGCAATTCTAATTCTAAACTTAAGAGAAACTCTTGCAATACACTGAAATTGAACAACTTTCACATATATATGACATGTAAAACACTTTTCCGAGCTTTTGCGCCTAGGTTAAACTCACACATCTTAAAAGATAAACTAAATGATATTGAACTGGTAACGCTATCTGCAATTGTTTGTGTAAACTTATGTGAAACTCTTGCAACACACTGAAATTGAACGACGTTCACATATATATGACAAGTAAAACACTTTTCCGAGGTTTTGTACCTATGTTAAACTAACAAATCTTAAAAGTTAAACTAAATGATATTGAACTGGTAATGCTATCTGCAATTGTTTTTCTAATCTTATGTGAAAGTCTTGCAATACACTGAAATTGAACAACGTTAACATATATATGACATGTAAAACATTTTCCGAGCTTCTGCACCTATGTTAAACTAACGCATCTAAGAAGTTAAACTAAAGGATATTGAACTGGTAAGGCTAATTGCAATCCTAAATCTAAACTTATGTGAAACTCTTGCAATACACTGAAATTGAACAACATTCACATATATATGACATAAAACACTTTTCCGAGCTTCTGCTCCTAGGTTAAACTAACGCATTTAAGAAGTTAAACTAAATGATATAGAAGTGCTAACGCTATCTGCAATCCTAATTCTAAACTTATGTGAAACTCTTGCAATACAGTGAAATTGAACTACGTTCACATTTACATGACATGTAAAACAGTTTTCCGAGCTTCTGCGCCTAGGTTTAACTAACGCATCTAAGAAGTTAAACTAAATAATATTGAACTGGTAACGCTATCTGCAATTCTAGATCTAAACTTATGTGAAATCTTGCAATAACCTGAAATTGAACAACTTTAACATATATATGACATGTAAAACACTTTTCCGAGCTTCGGTGCCTAGGTTAAACTAACGCATCTAATAAGTTAAACTAAATTTTATTGGACTGGTTACGCTATCTGCAATTCTAGTTTTAAACTTATGTGAAATCTTGCAACAACCTGAAACTGAACAACTTTGACATATATATGACATGTAAAACACTTTTCCGAGCTTCTGCATCTAGTTTAAACTAACACATCTAAGAAGTTAAACTAAATGATATAGAAGTGCTAACGCTATCTGCAATCCTAATTCTAAACTTATGTGAAACTCTTGCAATACACTGAAATTGAACTACATTCATATATATATGACATGTAAAACACTTTTCCGAGCTTCTGCGCCTAGGTTAAACTAACGCATCTAAGAAGTTAAACTAAATGATATTGAACTGGTAAGGCTATCTGCAATCCTAAATCTTAACTTATGTGAAATCTTGCAACAACCTAAAATTGAACAACTTTCACATATATATGACATGTAAAACACTTTTCCGAGCTTCTGCGCCTAGGTTAAACTAACGCATCTAAGAAGTTAAACTAATTGATATAGAAGTGCTTACGCTATCTGCAATCCTAATTCTAAACTTATGTGAAACTCTTGCAATACACTGAAATTGAACTACATTCATATATATATGACATGTAAAACACTTTTCCGAGCTTCTGCGCCTAGGTTAAACTAACGCATCTAAGAAGTTAAACTAAATGATATTGAACTGGTAACGCTATCTGCAATTCTAGTTTTAAACTTATGTGAAATCTTGCAATAACCTGAAATTGAACAACTTTCACATATATATGACATGTAAAACACTTTTCCGAGCTTAAGCACCTATGTTAAACTAACGCATCTAAGAAGTTAAACTAAAGGATATAGAAGTGCTAACGCTATCTGCAATCCTAATTCTAAACTTATGTGAAATTCTTGCAATACACTGAAATTGAACTACGCTCACACATATATGACATGTAAAACACTTTTCCTAGCTTCTGCACCTATGTTAAACTAACACATCTAAGAAGTTAAATTAATGATATATAAGTGCTTATGCTATCTGCAATCCTAATTCTAAACTTATGTGAAACTCTTGCAATACACTGAAATTGAACAACCTTCACATATATATGACATGTAAAACACTTTTCCGAGCTTCTGAGCCTAGGTTAAACTAACGCATCTAAGCAGTTAAACTAAATGATATAGAAGTGCTAACGCTCTGCAATCCTAATTCTAAACTTATGTGAATCTCTTACAATACACTGAAATTGAACAACGTTCACATATATATGACATGTAAAACACTTTTCCGAGCTTCTGCGCCTAGGTTAAACTAACGCATCTAAGAAGTTAAACTAAATGATATTGAACTGGTAAGGCTATCTGCAATCCTAAATCTTAACTTATGTGAAATCTTGCAACAACCTAAAATTGAACAACTTTCACATATATATGACATGTAAAACACTTTTCCGAGCTTCTGCGCCTAGGTTAAACTAACGCATCTAAGAAGTTAAACTAATTGATATAGAAGTGCTAACGCTATCTGCAATCCTAATTCTAAACTTATGTGAAACTCTTGCAATACACTGAAATTGAACTACATTCATATATATATGACATGTAAAACACTTTTCCGAGCTTCTGCGCCTAGGTTAAACTAACGCATCTAAGAAGTTAAACTAAATGATATTGAACTGGTAAGGCTATCTGCAATCCTAAATCTTAACTTATGTGAAATCTTGCAACAACCTAAAATTGAACAACTTTCACATATATATGACATGTAAAACACTTTTCCGAGCTTTTGCGCCTAGGTTAAACACACATCTTAAAAGATAAACTAAATGATATTGAACTGGTAACGCTATCTGCAATTGTTTGTCTAAACTTATGTGAAACTCTTGAAATACACTGAAATTGAATGACGTTCACATATATATGACAAGTAAAACACTTTTCTGAGCTTCTGCGCCTGTTAAACTAACACATCTAAGAAGTGAAACTAAATGATATTGAACTGGTAACGCTATCTGCAATAGTAGTTTTAAACTTATGTGAAATCTTGCAACAACCTGAAATTGAACAACTTTCACACATATATGACATGTAAAAAACTTTTCCGAGCTTCTGCGCCAAGATTAAACTAACGCATCTAAGAAGTTATACTAAATGATATAGAAGTGCTTACGCCATCTGCAATCCTAATTCTAAACTTATGTGAAACTTCTGCAATACACTGAATTTGAACAACGTTCACACATATATGACATGTAAAACACTTTTCCCAACTTTTGTGCCTAGGGTAAAATAACGCATCTAAGAAGTTAAACTAAATGGTATAGAACTGGTAATGCAATCTTCAACCCTAATTCTAAACGTATGTGAAACTCTTGCCATACACAGAAATTGAACAACTTTTCATATATAGGATACACAGAAATTGAACAACTTTTCATATATAGGACATGTAAAATACGTTTCCGAGCTTCTGCCCCTATGTTAAACTAACGCTTCTAAGAAGTTAAACTAAATGATATTGAACTGGTAAGGCTATTAGCAATCCTAATTCTAAACTTATGTGAAACTCTTGCAATACACTAAAATTTAACAACGTTCACATATATATGACATGTAAAACACTTTTCCGAGCTTCTGCTCCTAGGTTAAAATAACGCATCTAAGAAGTTAAACTAAATGATATAGAAGTGCTAACGCTATCTGCAATCCTAATTCTAAACTTATGTGAAATTCTTGCAATACACTGAAATTGAACTATGTTCACATATACATGACATGTAAAACAGTTTTCCGAGCTTCTGCGCTTAGTTTTAACTAACGCATCTAAGAAGTTAAACTAAATAATATTGAACTGGTAATGCTATCTGCAATTCTAGTTCTAAACTTACGTGAAATCTTTCAATAACCTGAAATTGAACAACTTTAACATATATATGACATGTAAAACACTTTTCCGAGCTTCTGCGCCTAGGTAAAACTAACGCATCTAAGAAGTTAACTAAATTATATTGGACTGGTAACGCTATCTGCAATTCTAGTTTTAAACTTATGTGAAATCTTGCAACAACCTGAAATTGAACAACTTTCACATATATATGACATGTAAAACACTTTTCCGAGCTTCAGCGCCTAGGTTAAACTAACACATCTAAGAAGTTAAATTAATGATATAGAAGTGCTTATGCTATCTTCAATCCTAATTCTAAACTTATGTGAAACTCTTGCAATACACTGAAATTGAACAACCTTCACATATATATGACATGTAAAACACTTTTCAGAGCTTCTGCGCCTGGTTAAACTAACGCATCTAAGAAGTTAAACTAAATGCTATTGAACTGGTAACGCTACCTGCAATTCTAGTTCTAAACTTCTGTGAAATCTCTCAATAACCTGAAATTGAACAACTTTCACATATATATGACATGTAAAACTCTTTTCTGAAATTCTGTGCCTAGTTTAAACTAACGCATCTAAGAAGTTAAACTAAATGATATTGAACTGGTAGGGATATCTGCCATCCTAATTCTAAACTTATGTGAAACTCTTGCAATACACTGAAATTTAACAACGTTCACATATATATGACATGTAAAACACTTTTCCGAGCCTCTGGGCCTAGGTTAAACTAACACATCTAAGAAGTTAAACTAAATGATATAGATGTGCTAACGCTATCTGCAATCCTAATTTTAACGTATGTGAAACTCTTTCCATACACAGAAATTGAACAACTTTTCATATATAGGACATGTAAAACACTTTTCCGAGCTTCTGCGCCTATGTTAAACTAACGCTTCTAAGAAGTTAAACTAAATAATATTGAACTGGTAAGATTATCTGCCATCCTAATTCTAAACTTATGTGAAACTCTTGCAATACACTGAAATTGAAAAACGTTCACATATATATGACATTTAAAACACGTTTCCGAGCTTCTGCGCCTAGGTTAAACTAACGCATCTAAGTAGTTAAACTAAATGATATTGAACTGGTAACGCTATCTGCAATTCTAATTCTAAACTTAAGAGAAACTCTTGCAATACACTGAAATTGAACAACTTTCACATATATATGACATGTAAAACACTTTTCCGAGCTTTTGCGCCTAGGTTAAACTCACACATCTTAAAAGATAAACTAAATGATATTGAACTGGTAACGCTATCTGCAATTGTTTGTGTAAACTTATGTGAAACTCTTGCAACACACTGAAATTGAACGACGTTCACATATATATGACAAGTAAAACACTTTTCCGAGGTTTTGCACCTATGTTAAACTAACAAATCTTAAAAGTTAAACTAAATGATATTGAACTGGTAATGCTATCTGCAATTGTTTTTCTAATCTTATGTGAAAGTCTTGCAATACACTGAAATTGAACAACGTTAACATATATATGACATGTAAAACATTTTTCCGAGCTTCTGCACCTATGTTAAACTAACGCATCTAAGAAGTTAAACTAAAGGATATTGAACTGGTAAGGCTAATTGCAATCCTAAATCTAAACTTATGTGAAACTCTTGCAATACACTGAAATTGAACAACATTCACATATATATGACATAAAACACTTTTCCGAGCTTCTGCTCCTAGGTTAAACTAACGCATTTAAGAAGTTAAACTAAATGATATAGAAGTGCTAACGCTATCTGCAATCCTAATTCTAAACTTATGTGAAACTCTTGCAATACAGTGAAATTGAACTACGTTCACATTTACATGACATGTAAAACAGTTTTCCGAGCTTCTGCGCCTAGGTAAAACTAACGCATCTAAGAAGTTAACTAAATTCTATTGGACTGGTAACGCTATCTGCAATTCTAGTTTTAAACTTATGTGAAATCTTGCAACAACCTGAAATTGAACAACGTTCACATATATATGACATGTAAAACACTTTTATGAGCTTTGGCGCCTAGGTTAAACTAACGCATCTAAGAAGTTAAACTAAATGATATAGAAGTTCTAACGCTATCTGCAATCCTAATTCTAAACTTATGTGGAACTCTTGCAATACAGTGAAATTGAACTATGTTCACATATACATGACATGTAAAACAGTTTTCCGAGCTTCTGCGCCTAGGTTTAACTAACGCATCGAAGAAGTTAAACTAAATAATATTGAACTGGTAATGCTATCTGCAATTCTAGTTCTAAACTTACGTGAAATCTTTCAATAACCTGAAATTGAACAACTTTAACATATATATGACATGTAAAACACTTTTCCGAGCTTCTGCGCCTACGTTAAACTAACGCATCTAAGAAGTTAAACTAAATGATATAGAGTTGCTAACGCTATCTGCAATCCTAATTCTAAACTTATGTGAAATTCTTGCAATACACTGAAATTGAACTACGTTCACATATATATGACAAGTAAAACACTTTTCTGAGTTTCTGCGCCTGTTAACCTAACGCATCTAAGAAGTTAAACTAAATGATATTGAACTGGTAACGCTATCTGCAATTCTAGATCTAAACTTATGTGAAATCTTGCAATAACCTGAAATTGAACAACTTTAGCATATATATGACATGTAAAACACTTTTCCGAGCTTTGGTGCCTAGGTTAAACTAACGCATCTAATAAGTTAAACTAAATTTTATTGGACTGGTTACGCTATCTGCAATTCTAGTTTTAAACTTATGTGAAATCTTGCAAGAACCTGAAACTGAACAACTTTGACATATATATGACATGTAAAACACTTTTCCGAGCTTCTGCATCTAGTTTAAACTAACACATCTAAGAAGTTAAACTAAATGATATAGAAGTGCTAACGCTATCTGCAATCCTAATTCTAAACTTATGTGAAACTCTTGCAATACACTGAAATTGAACTACGCTCACATATATATGACATGTAAAACACTTTTCCTAGCTTCTGCACCTATGTTAATCTAACACATTTATGAAGTTAAACTAATTGATATTGAACTGTTAAGGCTATCTGCAATCCTAATTCTAAACTTATGTGAAAGTCTTGCAATACACTGAAATTAAACAACGTTCACATATATATGACATGTAAAACACTTTTCTGAGCTTTTGCGCTTAGGTTAAACTAACGCATCGTAAAAGTTAAAATAAATGATATTGAACTGCTAACGCTATCTGCAATTGTTTTTCTAAACTTATGTGAAACTCTTGCAATACAATGAACTTGAACAACGGTCACATATATATGACATGTAAAACACTTTTCCGAGCTTCTGTGCCTAGGTTAAACTAACGCTTCTTAGAAGTTAAACTAAATGATATTGAACTGGTAAGATTATCTGCCATCCTAATTCTAAACTTATGTGAAACTCTTGCAATACACTGAAATTGAAAAACGTTCACATATATATGACATTTAAAACACGTTTCCGAGCTTCTGCGCCTAGGTTAAACTAACGCATCTAAGAAGTTAAACTAAATGATATTGAACTGGTAACGCTATCTGCAATTCTAATTTTAAACTTAAGAGAAACTCTTGCAATACACTGAAATTGAACAACTTTCACATATATATGACATGTAAAACACTTTTCCGAGCTTTTGCGCCTAGGTTAAACACACATCTTAAAAGATAAACTAAATGATATTGAACTGGTAACGCTATCTGCAATTGTTTGTCTAAACTTATGTGAAACTCTTGAAATACACTGAAATTGAATGACGTTCACATATATATGACAAGTAAAACACTTTTCTGAGCTTCTGCGCCTGTTAAACTAACACATCTAAGAAGTGAAACTAAATGATATTGAACTGGTAACGCTATCTGCAATAGTAGTTTTAAACTTATGTGAAATCTTGCAACAACCTGAAATTGAACAACTTTCACACATATATGACATGTAAAAAACTTTTCCGAGCTTCTGCGCCAAGATTAAACTAACGCATCTAAGAAGTTATACTAAATGATATAGAAGTGCTTACGCCATCTGCAATCCTAATTCTAAACTTATGTGAAACTTCTGCAATACACTGAATTTGAACAACGTTCACACATATATGACATGTAAAACACTTTTCCCAACTTTTGTGCCTAGGGTAAAATAACGCATCTAAGAAGTTAAACTAAATGGTATAGAACTGGTAATGCAATCTTCAACCCTAATTCTAAACGTATGTGAAACTCTTGCCATACACAGAAATTGAACAACTTTTCATATATAGGATACACAGAAATTGAACAACTTTTCATATATAGGACATGTAAAATACGTTTCCGAGCTTCTGCCCCTATGTTAAACTAACGCTTCTAAGAAGTTAAACTAAATGATATTGAACTGGTAAGGCTATTAGCAATCCTAATTCTAAACTTATGTGAAACTCTTGCAATACACTAAAATTTAACAACGTTCACATATATATGACATGTAAAACACTTTTCCGAGCTTCTGCTCCTAGGTTAAAATAACGCATCTAAGAAGTTAAACTAAATGATATAGAAGTGCTAACGCTATCTGCAATCCTAATTCTAAACTTATGTGAAATTCTTGCAATACACTGAAATTGAACTATGTTCACATATACATGACATGTAAAACAGTTTTCCGAGCTTCTGCGCTTAGTTTTAACTAACGCATCTAAGAAGTTAAACTAAATAATATTGAACTGGTAATGCTATCTGCAATTCTAGTTCTAAACTTACGTGAAATCTTTCAATAACCTGAAATTGAACAACTTTAACATATATATGACATGTAAAACACTTTTCCGAGCTTCTGCGCCTAGGTA
This sequence comes from Muscardinus avellanarius, assembly GCF_963383645.1. Taxonomy (NCBI): domain Eukaryota; kingdom Metazoa; phylum Chordata; class Mammalia; order Rodentia; family Gliridae; genus Muscardinus; species Muscardinus avellanarius. The sequence continues at coordinate 51,890,380 of NC_137800.1, read as the reverse complement.
AAACTAACGCATCTAAGAAGTTAACTAAATTATATTGGACTGGTAACGCTATCTGCAATTCTAGTTTTAAACTTATGTGAAATCTTGCAACAACCTGAAATTGAACAACTTTCACATATATATGACATGTAAAACACTTTTCCGAGCTTCAGCGCCTAGGTTAAACTAACACATCTAAGAAGTTAAATTAATGATATAGAAGTGCTTATGCTATCTTCAATCCTAATTCTAAACTTATGTGAAACTCTTGCAATACACTGAAATTGAACAACCTTCACATATATATGACATGTAAAACACTTTTCAGAGCTTCTGCGCCTGGTTAAACTAACGCATCTAAGAAGTTAAACTAAATGCTATTGAACTGGTAACGCTACCTGCAATTCTAGTTCTAAACTTCTGTGAAATCTCTCAATAACCTGAAATTGAACAACTTTCACATATATATGACATGTAAAACTCTTTTCTGAAATTCTGTGCCTAGTTTAAACTAACGCATCTAAGAAGTTAAACTAAATGATATTGAACTGGTAGGGATATCTGCCATCCTAATTCTAAACTTATGTGAAACTCTTGCAATACACTGAAATTTAACAACGTTCACATATATATGACATGTAAAACACTTTTCCGAGCCTCTGGGCCTAGGTTAAACTAACACATCTAAGAAGTTAAACTAAATGATATAGATGTGCTAACGCTATCTGCAATCCTAATTTTAACGTATGTGAAACTCTTTCCATACACAGAAATTGAACAACTTTTCATATATAGGACATGTAAAACACTTTTCCGAGCTTCTGCGCCTATGTTAAACTAACGCTTCTAAGAAGTTAAACTAAATAATATTGAACTGGTAAGATTATCTGCCATCCTAATTCTAAACTTATGTGAAACTCTTGCAATACACTGAAATTGAAAAACGTTCACATATATATGACATTTAAAACACGTTTCCGAGCTTCTGCGCCTAGGTTAAACTAACGCATCTAAGTAGTTAAACTAAATGATATTGAACTGGTAACGCTATCTGCAATTCTAATTCTAAACTTAAGAGAAACTCTTGCAATACACTGAAATTGAACAACGTTAACATATATATGACATGTAAAACATTTTTCCGAGCTTCTGCACCTATGTTAAACTAACGCATCTAAGAAGTTAAACTAAAGGATATTGAACTGGTAAGGCTAATTGCAATCCTAAATCTAAACTTATGTGAAACTCTTGCAATACACTGAAATTGAACAACATTCACATATATATGACATAAAACACTTTTCCGAGCTTCTGCTCCTAGGTTAAACTAACGCATTTAAGAAGTTAAACTAAATGATATAGAAGTGCTAACACTATCTGCAATCCTAATTCTAAACTTATGTGAAACTCTTGCAATACAGTGAAATTGAACTACGTTCACATTTACATGACATGTAAAACAGTTTTCCGAGCTTCTGCGCCTAGGTTTAACTAACGCATCTAAGAAGTTAAACTAAATGATATTGAACTGGTAACGCTATCTGCAATTCTAGATCTAAACTTATGTGAAATCTTGCAATAACCTGAAATTGAACAATTTTAACATATATATGACATGTAAAACACTTTTCCGAGCTTCGGTGCCTAGGTTAAACTAACGCATCTAATAAGTTAAACTAAATTTTATTGGACTGGTTACGCTATCTGCAATTCTAGTTTTAAACTTATGTGAAATCTTGCAACAACCTGAAACTGAACAACTTTGACATATATATGACATGTAAAACACTTTTCCGAGCTTCTGCGTCTAGTTTAAACTAACACATCTAAGAAGTTATACTAAATGATATAGAAGTGCTTACGCCATCTGCAATCCTAATTCTAAACTTATGTGAAACTTCTGCAATACACTGAATTTGAACAACGTTCACACATATATGACATGTAAAACACTTTTCCCAACTTTTGTGCCTAGGGTAAAATAACGCATCTAAGAAGTTAAACTAAATGGTATAGAACTGGTAATGCAATCTTCAACCCTAATTCTAAACGTATGTGAAACTCTTGCCATACACAGAAATTGAACAACTTTTCATATATAGGATACACAGAAATTGAACAACTTTTCATATATAGGACATGTAAAATACGTTTCCGAGCTTCTGCCCCTATGTTAAACTAACGCTTCTAAGAAGTTAAACTAAATGATATTGAACTGGTAAGGCTATTAGCAATCCTAATTCTAAACTTATGTGAAACTCTTGCAATACACTAAAATTTAACAACGTTCACATATATATGACATGTAAAACACTTTTCCGAGCTTCTGCTCCTAGGTTAAAATAACGCATCTAAGAAGTTAAACTAAATGATATAGAAGTGCTAACGCTATCTGCAATCCTAATTCTAAACTTATGTGAAATTCTTGCAATACACTGAAATTGAACTATGTTCACATATACATGACATGTAAAACAGTTTTCCGAGCTTCTGCGCTTAGTTTTAACTAACGCATCTAAGAAGTTAAACTAAATAATATTGAACTGGTAATGCTATCTGCAATTCTAGTTCTAAACTTACGTGAAATCTTTCAATAACCTGAAATTGAACAACTTTAACATATATATGACATGTAAAACACTTTTCCGAGCTTCTGCGCCTAGGTAAAACTAACGCATCTAAGAAGTTAACTAAATTATATTGGACTGGTAACGCTATCTGCAATTCTAGTTTTAAACTTATGTGAAATCTTGCAACAACCTGAAATTGAACAACTTTCACATATATATGACATGTAAAACACTTTTCCGAGCTTCAGCGCCTAGGTTAAACTAACACATCTAAGAAGTTAAATTAATGATATAGAAGTGCTTATGCTATCTTCAATCCTAATTCTAAACTTATGTGAAACTCTTGCAATACACTGAAATTGAACAACCTTCACATATATATGACATGTAAAACACTTTTCAGAGCTTCTGCGCCTGGTTAAACTAACGCATCTAAGAAGTTAAACTAAATGCTATTGAACTGGTAACGCTACCTGCAATTCTAGTTCTAAACTTCTGTGAAATCTCTCAATAACCTGAAATTGAACAACTTTCACATATATATGACATGTAAAACTCTTTTCTGAAATTCTGTGCCTAGTTTAAACTAACGCATCTAAGAAGTTAAACTAAATGATATTGAACTGGTAGGGATATCTGCCATCCTAATTCTAAACTTATGTGAAACTCTTGCAATACACTGAAATTTAACAACGTTCACATATATATGACATGTAAAACACTTTTCCGAGCCTCTGGGCCTAGGTTAAACTAACACATCTAAGAAGTTAAACTAAATGATATAGATGTGCTAACGCTATCTGCAATCCTAATTTTAACGTATGTGAAACTCTTTCCATACACAGAAATTGAACAACTTTTCATATATAGGACATGTAAAACACTTTTCCGAGCTTCTGCGCCTATGTTAAACTAACGCTTCTAAGAAGTTAAACTAAATAATATTGAACTGGTAAGATTATCTGCAATTCTAATTCTAAACTTAAGAGAAACTCTTGCAATACACTGAAATTGAACAACTTTCACATATATATGACATGTAAAACACTTTTCCGAGCTTTTGCGCCTAGGTTAAACTCACACATCTTAAAAGATAAACTAAATGATATTGAACTGGTAACGCTATCTGCAATTGTTTGTGTAAACTTATGTGAAACTCTTGCAACACACTGAAATTGAACGACGTTCACATATATATGACAAGTAAAACACTTTTCCGAGGTTTTGTACCTATGTTAAACTAACAAATCTTAAAAGTTAAACTAAATGATATTGAACTGGTAATGCTATCTGCAATTGTTTTTCTAATCTTATGTGAAAGTCTTGCAATACACTGAAATTGAACAACGTTAACATATATATGACATGTAAAACATTTTTCCGAGCTTCTGCACCTATGTTAAACTAACGCATCTAAGAAGTTAAACTAAAGGATATTGAACTGGTAAGGCTAATTGCAATCCTAAATCTAAACTTATGTGAAACTCTTGCAATACACTGAAATTGAACAACATTCACATATATATGACATAAAACACTTTTCCGAGCTTCTGCTCCTAGGTTAAACTAACGCATTTAAGAAGTTAAACTAAATGATATAGAAGTGCTAACACTATCTGCAATCCTAATTCTAAACTTATGTGAAACTCTTGCAATACAGTGAAATTGAACTACGTTCACATTTACATGACATGTAAAACAGTTTTCCGAGCTTCTGCGCCTAGGTTTAACTAACGCATCTAAGAAGTTAAACTAAATGATATTGAACTGGTAACGCTATCTGCAATTCTAGATCTAAACTTATGTGAAATCTTGCAATAACCTGAAATTGAACAATTTTAACATATATATGACATGTAAAACACTTTTCCGAGCTTCGGTGCCTAGGTTAAACTAACGCATCTAATAAGTTAAACTAAATTTTATTGGACTGGTTACGCTATCTGCAATTCTAGTTTTAAACTTATGTGAAATCTTGCAACAACCTGAAACTGAACAACTTTGACATATATATGACATGTAAAACACTTTTCCGAGCTTCTGCGTCTAGTTTAAACTAACACATCTAAGAAGTTAAACTAAATGATATAGAAGTGCTAACGCTATCTGCAATCCTAATTCTAAACTTATGTGAAACTCTTGCAATACACTGAAATTGAACTACGCTCACATATATATGACATGTAAAACACTTTTCCGAGCTTCTGCACCTATGTTAATCTAACACATTTATGAAGTTAAACTAATTGATATTGAACTGTTAAGGCTATCTGCAATCCTAATTCTAAACTTATGTGAAATTCTTGCAATACACTGAAATTGAACTATGTTCACATATACATGACATGTAAAACAGTTTTCCGAGCTTCTGCGCCTAGGTTAAACTAACGCATCTGAGAAGTTAAACTAAATAATATTGAACTGGTAATTCTATCTGCAATTGTTTTTCTAAACTTATGTGAAACTCTTGCAATACAATGAACTTGAACAACGGTCACATATATATGACATGTAAAACACTTTTCCGAGCTTCTGTGCCTAGGTTAAACTAACGCATCTAAGAAGTTAAACTAAATGATATAGAAGTGCTTACGCTATCTGCCATCCTAATTCTAAACTTAAGTGAAACTCCTGCAATACACTGAAATTGAACAACGTTCACACATTTATGACATGTAAAAGACTTTTCCGAGGTTTTGTGCCTAGGGTTAAATAACGCATCTAAGAAGTTAAACTAAATGATATAGAACTGGTAATGCAATCTTCAACCCTAATTTTAACGTATGTGAAACTCTTTCCATACACAGAAATTGAACAACTTTTCATATATAGGACATGTAAAACACTTTTCCGAGCTTCTGCGCCTATGTTAAACTAACGCTTCTTAGAAGTTAAACTAAATGATATTGAACTGGTAAGATTATCTGCCATCCTAATTCTAAACTTATGTGAAACTCTTGCAATACACTGAAATTGAAAAACGTTCACATATATATGACATTTAAAACACGTTTCCGAGCTTCTGCGCCTAGGTTAAACTAACGCATCTAAGAAGTTAAACTAAATGATATTGAACTGGTAACGCTATCTGCAATTCTAATTCTAAACTTAAGAGAAACTCTTGCAATACACTGAAATTGAACAACTTTCACATATATATGACATGTAAAACACTTTTCCGAGCTTTTGCGCCTAGGTTAAACTCACACATCTTAAAAGATAAACTAAATGATATTGAACTGGTAACGCTATCTGCAATTGTTTGTCTAAACTTATGTGAAACTCTTGAAATACACTGAAATTGAATGACGTTCACATATATATGACAAGTAAAACACTTTTCTGAGCTTCTGCGCCTGTTAAACTAACACATCTAAGAAGTGAAACTAAATGATATTGAACTGGTAATGGTATCTGCAATCCTAATTCTAAACTTATGTGAAATCTTGCAACAACCTGAAATTGAACAACGTTAACATATATATGACATGTAAAACATTTTTCCGAGCTTCTGCACCTAGGTTAAACTAATGCATCTAAGAAGTTAAACTAAATGATATTGAACTGGTAAGGCTATTAGCAATCCTAATTCTAAACTTATGTGAAACTCTTGCAATACACTAAAATTTAACAACGTTCACATATATATGACATGTAAAACACTTTTCCGAGCTTCTGCGCCAAGATTAAACTAACGCATCTAAGAAGTTATACTAAATGATATAGAAGTGCTTACGCCATCTGCAATCCTAATTCTAAACTTATGTGAAACTTCTGCAATACACTGAATTTGAACAACGTTCACACATATATGACATGTAAAACACTTTTCCCAACTTTTGTGCCTAGGGTAAAATAACGCATCTAAGAAGTTAAACTAAATGGTATAGAACTGGTAATGCAATCTTCAACCCTAATTCTAAACGTATGTGAAACTCTTGCCATACACAGAAATTGAACAACTTTTCATATATAGGATACACAGAAATTGAACAACTTTTCATATATAGGACATGTAAAACACTTTTCCGAGCTTCTGCTCCTAGGTTAAAATAACGCATCTAAGAAGTTAAACTAAATGATATAGAAGTGCTAACGCTATCTGCAATCCTAATTCTAAACTTATGTGAAATTCTTGCAATACACTGAAATTGAACTATGTTCACATATACATGACATGTAAAACAGTTTTCCGAGCTTCTGCGCTTAGTTTTAACTAACGCATCTAAGAAGTTAAACTAAATAATATTGAACTGGTAATGCTATCTGCAATTCTAGTTCTAAACTTACGTGAAATCTTTCAATAACCTGAAATTGAACAACTTTAACATATATATGACATGTAAAACACTTTTCCGAGCTTCTGCGCCTAGGTAAAACTAACGCATCTAAGAAGTTAACTAAATTATATTGGACTGGTAACGCTATCTGCAATTCTAGTTTTAAACTTATGTGAAATCTTGCAACAACCTGAAATTGAACAACTTTCACATATATATGACATGTAAAACACTTTTCCGAGCTTCAGCGCCTAGGTTAAACTAACACATCTAAGAAGTTAAATTAATGATATAGAAGTGCTTATGCTATCTTCAATCCTAATTCTAAACTTATGTGAAACTCTTGCAATACACTGAAATTGAACAACCTTCACATATATATGACATGTAAAACACTTTTCAGAGCTTCTGCGCCTGGTTAAACTAACGCATCTAAGAAGTTAAACTAAATGCTATTGAACTGGTAACGCTACCTGCAATTCTAGTTCTAAACTTCTGTGAAATCTCTCAATAACCTGAAATTGAACAACTTTCACATATATATGACATGTAAAACTCTTCTGAAATTCTGTGCCTAGTTTAAACTAACGCATCTAAGAAGTTAAACTAAATGATATTGAACTGGTAGGGATATCTGCCATCCTAATTCTAAACTTATGTGAAACTCTTGCAATACACTGAAATTTAACAACGTTCACATATATATGACATGTAAAACACTTTTCCGAGCCTCTGGGCCTAGGTTAAACTAACACATCTAAGAAGTTAAACTAAATGATATAGATGTGCTAACGCTATCTGCAATCCTAATTTTAACGTATGTGAAACTCTTTCCATACACAGAAATTGAACAACTTTTCATATATAGGACATGTAAAACACTTTTCCGAGCTTCTGCGCCTATGTTAAACTAACGCTTCTAAGAAGTTAAACTAAATAATATTGAACTGGTAAGATTATCTGCAATTCTAATTCTAAACTTAAGAAAAACTCTTGCAATACACTGAAATTGAACAACTTTCACATATATATGACATGTAAAACACTTTTCCGAGCTTTTGCGCCTAGGTTAAACTCACACATCTTAAAAGATAAACTAAATGATATTGAACTGGTAACGCTATCTGCAATTGTTTGTGTAAACTTATGTGAAACTCTTGCAACACACTGAAATTGAACGACGTTCACATATATATGACAAGTAAAACACTTTTCCGAGGTTTTGTACCTATGTTAAACTAACAAATCTTAAAAGTTAAACTAAATGATATTGAACTGGTAATGCTATCTGCAATTGTTTTTCTAATCTTATGTGAAAGTCTTGCAATACACTGAAATTGAACAACGTTAACATATATATGACATGTAAAACATTTTTCCGAGCTTCTGCACCTATGTTAAACTAACGCATCTAAGAAGTTAAACTAAAGGATATTGAACTGGTAAGGCTAATTGCAATCCTAAATCTAAACTTATGTGAAACTCTTGCAATACACTGAAATTGAACAACATTCACATATATATGACATAAAACACTTTTCCGAGCTTCTGCTCCTAGGTTAAACTAACGCATTTAAGAAGTTAAACTAAATGATATAGAAGTGCTAACACTATCTGCAATCCTAATTCTAAACTTATGTGAAACTCTTGCAATACAGTGAAATTGAACTACGTTCACATTTACATGACATGTAAAACAGTTTTCCGAGCTTCTGCGCCTAGGTTTAACTAACGCATCTAAGAAGTTAAACTAAATGATATTGAACTGGTAACGCTATCTGCAATTCTAGATCTAAACTTATGTGAAATCTTGCAATAACCTGAAATTGAACAATTTTAACATATATATGACATGTAAAACACTTTTCCGAGCTTCGGTGCCTAGGTTAAACTAACGCATCTAATAAGTTAAACTAAATTTTATTGGACTGGTTACGCTATCTGCAATTCTAGTTTTAAACTTATGTGAAATCTTGCAACAACCTGAAACTGAACAACTTTGACATATATATGACATGTAAAACACTTTTCCGAGCTTCTGCGTCTAGTTTAAACTAACACATCTAAGAAGTTATACTAAATGATATAGAAGTGCTTACGCCATCTGCAATCCTAATTCTAAACTTATGTGAAACTTCTGCAATACACTGAATTTGAACAACGTTCACACATATATGACATGTAAAACACTTTTCCCAACTTTTGTGCCTAGGGTAAAATAACGCATCTAAGAAGTTAAACTAAATGGTATAGAACTGGTAATGCAATCTTCAACCCTAATTCTAAACGTATGTGAAACTCTTGCCATACACAGAAATTGAACAACTTTTCATATATAGGATACACAGAAATTGAACAACTTTTCATATATAGGACATGTAAAATACGTTTCCGAGCTTCTGCCCCTATGTTAAACTAACGCTTCTAAGAAGTTAAACTAAATGATATTGAACTGGTAAGGCTATTAGCAATCCTAATTCTAAACTTATGTGAAACTCTTGCAATACACTAAAATTTAACAACGTTCACATATATATGACATGTAAAACACTTTTCCGAGCTTCTGCTCCTAGGTTAAAATAACGCATCTAAGAAGTTAAACTAAATGATATAGAAGTGCTAACGCTATCTGCAATCCTAATTCTAAACTTATGTGAAATTCTTGCAATACACTGAAATTGAACTATGTTCACATATACATGACATGTAAAACAGTTTTCCGAGCTTCTGCGCTTAGTTTTAACTAACGCATCTAAGAAGTTAAACTAAATAATATTGAACTGGTAATGCTATCTGCAATTCTAGTTCTAAACTTACGTGAAATCTTTCAATAACCTGAAATTGAACAACTTTAACATATATATGACATGTAAAACACTTTTCCGAGCTTCTGCGCCTAGGTAAAACTAACGCATCTAAGAAGTTAACTAAATTATATTGGACTGGTAACGCTATCTGCAATTCTAGTTTTAAACTTATGTGAAATCTTGCAACAACCTGAAATTGAACAACTTTCACATATATATGACATGTAAAACACTTTTCCGAGCTTCAGCGCCTAGGTTAAACTAACACATCTAAGAAGTTAAATTAATGATATAGAAGTGCTTATGCTATCTTCAATCCTAATTCTAAACTTATGTGAAACTCTTGCAATACACTGAAATTGAACAACCTTCACATATATATGACATGTAAAACACTTTTCAGAGCTTCTGCGCCTGGTTAAACTAACGCATCTAAGAAGTTAAACTAAATGCTATTGAACTGGTAACGCTACCTGCAATTCTAGTTCTAAACTTCTGTGAAATCTCTCAATAACCTGAAATTGAACAACTTTCACATATATATGACATGTAAAACTCTTTTCTGAAATTCTGTGCCTAGTTTAAACTAACGCATCTAAGAAGTTAAACTAAATGATATTGAACTGGTAGGGATATCTGCCATCCTAATTCTAAACTTATGTGAAACTCTTGCAATACACTGAAATTTAACAACGTTCACATATATATGACATGTAAAACACTTTTCCGAGCCTCTGGGCCTAGGTTAAACTAACACATCTAAGAAGTTAAACTAAATGATATAGATGTGCTAACGCTATCTGCAATCCTAATTTTAACGTATGTGAAACTCTTTCCATACACAGAAATTGAACAACTTTTCATATATAGGACATGTAAAACACTTTTCCGAGCTTCTGCGCCTATGTTAAACTAACGCTTCTAAGAAGTTAAACTAAATAATATTGAACTGGTAAGATTATCTGCAATTCTAATTCTAAACTTAAGAGAAACTCTTGCAATACACTGAAATTGAACAACTTTCACATATATATGACATGTAAAACACTTTTCCGAGCTTTTGCGCCTAGGTTAAACTCACACATCTTAAAAGATAAACTAAATGATATTGAACTGGTAACGCTATCTGCAATTGTTTGTGTAAACTTATGTGAAACTCTTGCAACACACTGAAATTGAACGACGTTCACATATATATGACAAGTAAAACACTTTTCCGAGGTTTTGTACCTATGTTAAACTAACAAATCTTAAAAGTTAAACTAAATGATATTGAACTGGTAATGCTATCTGCAATTGTTTTTCTAATCTTATGTGAAAGTCTTGCAATACACTGAAATTGAACAACGTTAACATATATATGACATGTAAAACATTTTTCCGAGCTTCTGCACCTATGTTAAACTAACGCATCTAAGAAGTTAAACTAAAGGATATTGAACTGGTAAGGCTAATTGCAATCCTAAATCTAAACTTATGTGAAACTCTTGCAATACACTGAAATTGAACAACATTCACATATATATGACATAAAACACTTTTCCGAGCTTCTGCTCCTAGGTTAAACTAACGCATTTAAGAAGTTAAACTAAATGATATAGAAGTGCTAACACTATCTGCAATCCTAATTCTAAACTTATGTGAAACTCTTGCAATACAGTGAAATTGAACTACGTTCACATTTACATGACATGTAAAACAGTTTTCCGAGCTTCTGCGCCTAGGTTTAACTAACGCATCTAAGAAGTTAAACTAAATGATATTGAACTGGTAACGCTATCTGCAATTCTAGATCTAAACTTATGTGAAATCTTGCAATAACCTGAAATTGAACAATTTTAACATATATATGACATGTAAAACACTTTTCCGAGCTTCGGTGCCTAGGTTAAACTAACGCATCTAATAAGTTAAACTAAATTTTATTGGACTGGTTACGCTATCTGCAATTCTAGTTTTAAACTTATGTGAAATCTTGCAACAACCTGAAACTGAACAACTTTGACATATATATGACATGTAAAACACTTTTCCGAGCTTCTGCGTCTAGTTTAAACTAACACATCTAAGAAGTTAAACTAAATGATATAGAAGTGCTAACGCTATCTGCAATCCTAATTCTAAACTTATGTGAAACTCTTGCAATACACTGAAATTGAACTACGCTCACATATATATGACATGTAAAACACTTTTCCGAGCTTCTGCACCTATGTTAATCTAACACATTTATGAAGTTAAACTAATTGATATTGAACTGTTAAGGCTATCTGCAATCCTAATTCTAAACTTATGTGAAATTCTTGCAATACACTGAAATTGAACTATGTTCACATATACATGACATGTAAAACAGTTTTCCGAGCTTCTGCGCCTAGGTTAAACTAACGCATCTGAGAAGTTAAACTAAATAATATTGAACTGGTAATTCTATCTGCAATTGTTTTTCTAAACTTATGTGAAACTCTTGCAATACAATGAACTTGAACAACGGTCACATATATATGACATGTAAAACACTTTTCCGAGCTTCTGTGCCTAGGTTAAACTAACGCATCTAAGAAGTTAAACTAAATGATATAGAAGTGCTTACGCTATCTGCCATCCTAATTCTAAACTTAAGTGAAACTCCTGCAATACACTGAAATTGAACAACGTTCACACATTTATGACATGTAAAAGACTTTTCCGAGGTTTTGTGCCTAGGGTTAAATAACGCATCTAAGAAGTTAAACTAAATGATATAGAACTGGTAATGCAATCTTCAACCCTAATTTTAACGTATGTGAAACTCTTTCCATACACAGAAATTGAACAACTTTTCATATATAGGACATGTAAAACACTTTTCCGAGCTTCTGCGCCTATGTTAAACTAACGCTTCTTAGAAGTTAAACTAAATGATATTGAACTGGTAAGATTATCTGCCATCCTAATTCTAAACTTATGTGAAACTCTTGCAATACACTGAAATTGAAAAACGTTCACATATATATGACATTTAAAACACGTTTCCGAGCTTCTGCGCCTAGGTTAAACTAACGCATCTAAGAAGTTAAACTAAATGATATTGAACTGGTAACGCTATCTGCAATTCTAATTCTAAACTTAAGAGAAACTCTTGCAATACACTGAAATTGAACAACTTTCACATATATATGACATGTAAAACACTTTTCCGAGCTTTTGCGCCTAGGTTAAACTCACACATCTTAAAAGATAAACTAAATGATATTGAACTGGTAACGCTATCTGCAATTGTTTGTCTAAACTTATGTGAAACTCTTGAAATACACTGAAATTGAATGACGTTCACATATATATGACAAGTAAAACACTTTTCTGAGCTTCTGCGCCTGTTAAACTAACACATCTAAGAAGTGAAACTAAATGATATTGAACTGGTAATGGTATCTGCAATCCTAATTCTAAACTTATGTGAAATCTTGCAACAACCTGAAATTGAACAACGTTAACATATATATGACATGTAAAACATTTTTCCGAGCTTCTGCACCTAGGTTAAACTAATGCATCTAAGAAGTTAAACTAAATGATATTGAACTGGTAAGGCTATTAGCAATCCTAATTCTAAACTTATGTGAAACTCTTGCAATACACTAAAATTTAACAACGTTCACATATATATGACATGTAAAACACTTTTCCGAGCTTCTGCGCCAAGATTAAACTAACGCATCTAAGAAGTTATACTAAATGATATAGAAGTGCTTACGCCATCTGCAATCCTAATTCTAAACTTATGTGAAACTTCTGCAATACACTGAATTTGAACAACGTTCACACATATATGACATGTAAAACACTTTTCCCAACTTTTGTGCCTAGGGTAAAATAACGCATCTAAGAAGTTAAACTAAATGGTATAGAACTGGTAATGCAATCTTCAACCCTAATTCTAAACGTATGTGAAACTCTTGCCATACACAGAAATTGAACAACTTTTCATATATAGGATACACAGAAATTGAACAACTTTTCATATATAGGACATGTAAAACACTTTTCCGAGCTTCTGCTCCTAGGTTAAAATAACGCATCTAAGAAGTTAAACTAAATGATATAGAAGTGCTAACGCTATCTGCAATCCTAATTCTAAACTTATGTGAAATTCTTGCAATACACTGAAATTGAACTATGTTCACATATACATGACATGTAAAACAGTTTTCCGAGCTTCTGCGCTTAGTTTTAACTAACGCATCTAAGAAGTTAAACTAAATAATATTGAACTGGTAATGCTATCTGCAATTCTAGTTCTAAACTTACGTGAAATCTTTCAATAACCTGAAATTGAACAACTTTAACATATATATGACATGTAAAACACTTTTCCGAGCTTCTGCGCCTAGGTAAAACTAACGCATCTAAGAAGTTAACTAAATTATATTGGACTGGTAACGCTATCTGCAATTCTAGTTTTAAACTTATGTGAAATCTTGCAACAACCTGAAATTGAACAACTTTCACATATATATGACATGTAAAACACTTTTCCGAGCTTCAGCGCCTAGGTTAAACTAACACATCTAAGAAGTTAAATTAATGATATAGAAGTGCTTATGCTATCTTCAATCCTAATTCTAAACTTATGTGAAACTCTTGCAATACACTGAAATTGAACAACCTTCACATATATATGACATGTAAAACACTTTTCAGAGCTTCTGCGCCTGGTTAAACTAACGCATCTAAGAAGTTAAACTAAATGCTATTGAACTGGTAACGCTACCTGCAATTCTAGTTCTAAACTTCTGTGAAATCTCTCAATAACCTGAAATTGAACAACTTTCACATATATATGACATGTAAAACTCTTCTGAAATTCTGTGCCTAGTTTAAACTAACGCATCTAAGAAGTTAAACTAAATGATATTGAACTGGTAGGGATATCTGCCATCCTAATTCTAAACTTATGTGAAACTCTTGCAATACACTGAAATTTAACAACGTTCACATATATATGACATGTAAAACACTTTTCCGAGCCTCTGGGCCTAGGTTAAACTAACACATCTAAGAAGTTAAACTAAATGATATAGATGTGCTAACGCTATCTGCAATCCTAATTTTAACGTATGTGAAACTCTTTCCATACACAGAAATTGAACAACTTTTCATATATAGGACATGTAAAACACTTTTCCGAGCTTCTGCGCCTATGTTAAACTAACGCTTCTAAGAAGTTAAACTAAATAATATTGAACTGGTAAGATTATCTGCAATTCTAATTCTAAACTTAAGAAAAACTCTTGCAATACACTGAAATTGAACAACTTTCACATATATATGACATGTAAAACACTTTTCCGAGCTTTTGCGCCTAGGTTAAACTCACACATCTTAAAAGATAAACTAAATGATATTGAACTGGTAACGCTATCTGCAATTGTTTGTGTAAACTTATGTGAAACTCTTGCAACACACTGAAATTGAACGACGTTCACATATATATGACAAGTAAAACACTTTTCCGAGGTTTTGTACCTATGTTAAACTAACAAATCTTAAAAGTTAAACTAAATGATATTGAACTGGTAATGCTATCTGCAATTGTTTTTCTAATCTTATGTGAAAGTCTTGCAATACACTGAAATTGAACAACGTTAACATATATATGACATGTAAAACATTTTTCCGAGCTTCTGCACCTATGTTAAACTAACGCATCTAAGAAGTTAAACTAAAGGATATTGAACTGGTAAGGCTAATTGCAATCCTAAATCTAAACTTATGTGAAACTCTTGCAATACACTGAAATTGAACAACATTCACATATATATGACATAAAACACTTTTCCGAGCTTCTGCTCCTAGGTTAAACTAACGCATTTAAGAAGTTAAACTAAATGATATAGAAGTGCTAACACTATCTGCAATCCTAATTCTAAACTTATGTGAAACTCTTGCAATACAGTGAAATTGAACTACGTTCACATTTACATGACATGTAAAACAGTTTTCCGAGCTTCTGCGCCTAGGTTTAACTAACGCATCTAAGAAGTTAAACTAAATGATATTGAACTGGTAACGCTATCTGCAATTCTAGATCTAAACTTATGTGAAATCTTGCAATAACCTGAAATTGAACAATTTTAACATATATATGACATGTAAAACACTTTTCCGAGCTTCGGTGCCTAGGTTAAACTAACGCATCTAATAAGTTAAACTAAATTTTATTGGACTGGTTACGCTATCTGCAATTCTAGTTTTAAACTTATGTGAAATCTTGCAACAACCTGAAACTGAACAACTTTGACATATATATGACATGTAAAACACTTTTCCGAGCTTCTGCGTCTAGTTTAAACTAACACATCTAAGAAGTTATACTAAATGATATAGAAGTGCTTACGCCATCTGCAATCCTAATTCTAAACTTATGTGAAACTTCTGCAATACACTGAATTTGAACAACGTTCACACATATATGACATGTAAAACACTTTTCCCAACTTTTGTGCCTAGGGTAAAATAACGCATCTAAGAAGTTAAACTAAATGGTATAGAACTGGTAATGCAATCTTCAACCCTAATTCTAAACGTATGTGAAACTCTTGCCATACACAGAAATTGAACAACTTTTCATATATAGGATACACAGAAATTGAACAACTTTTCATATATAGGACATGTAAAATACGTTTCCGAGCTTCTGCCCCTATGTTAAACTAACGCTTCTAAGAAGTTAAACTAAATGATATTGAACTGGTAAGGCTATTAGCAATCCTAATTCTAAACTTATGTGAAACTCTTGCAATACACTAAAATTTAACAACGTTCACATATATATGACATGTAAAACACTTTTCCGAGCTTCTGCTCCTAGGTTAAAATAACGCATCTAAGAAGTTAAACTAAATGATATAGAAGTGCTAACGCTATCTGCAATCCTAATTCTAAACTTATGTGAAATTCTTGCAATACACTGAAATTGAACTATGTTCACATATACATGACATGTAAAACAGTTTTCCGAGCTTCTGCGCTTAGTTTTAACTAACGCATCTAAGAAGTTAAACTAAATAATATTGAACTGGTAATGCTATCTGCAATTCTAGTTCTAAACTTACGTGAAATCTTTCAATAACCTGAAATTGAACAACTTTAACATATATATGACATGTAAAACACTTTTCCGAGCTTCTGCGCCTAGGTAAAACTAACGCATCTAAGAAGTTAACTAAATTATATTGGACTGGTAACGCTATCTGCAATTCTAGTTTTAAACTTATGTGAAATCTTGCAACAACCTGAAATTGAACAACTTTCACATATATATGACATGTAAAACACTTTTCCGAGCTTCAGCGCCTAGGTTAAACTAACACATCTAAGAAGTTAAATTAATGATATAGAAGTGCTTATGCTATCTTCAATCCTAATTCTAAACTTATGTGAAACTCTTGCAATACACTGAAATTGAACAACCTTCACATATATATGACATGTAAAACACTTTTCAGAGCTTCTGCGCCTGGTTAAACTAACGCATCTAAGAAGTTAAACTAAATGCTATTGAACTGGTAACGCTACCTGCAATTCTAGTTCTAAACTTCTGTGAAATCTCTCAATAACCTGAAATTGAACAACTTTCACATATATATGACATGTAAAACTCTTTTCTGAAATTCTGTGCCTAGTTTAAACTAACGCATCTAAGAAGTTAAACTAAATGATATTGAACTGGTAGGGATATCTGCCATCCTAATTCTAAACTTATGTGAAACTCTTGCAATACACTGAAATTTAACAACGTTCACATATATATGACATGTAAAACACTTTTCCGAGCCTCTGGGCCTAGGTTAAACTAACACATCTAAGAAGTTAAACTAAATGATATAGATGTGCTAACGCTATCTGCAATCCTAATTTTAACGTATGTGAAACTCTTTCCATACACAGAAATTGAACAACTTTTCATATATAGGACATGTAAAACACTTTTCCGAGCTTCTGCGCCTATGTTAAACTAACGCTTCTAAGAAGTTAAACTAAATAATATTGAACTGGTAAGATTATCTGCAATTCTAATTCTAAACTTAAGAGAAACTCTTGCAATACACTGAAATTGAACAACTTTCACATATATATGACATGTAAAACACTTTTCCGAGCTTTTGCGCCTAGGTTAAACTCACACATCTTAAAAGATAAACTAAATGATATTGAACTGGTAACGCTATCTGCAATTGTTTGTGTAAACTTATGTGAAACTCTTGCAACACACTGAAATTGAACGACGTTCACATATATATGACAAGTAAAACACTTTTCCGAGGTTTTGTACCTATGTTAAACTAACAAATCTTAAAAGTTAAACTAAATGATATTGAACTGGTAATGCTATCTGCAATTGTTTTTCTAATCTTATGTGAAAGTCTTGCAATACACTGAAATTGAACAACGTTAACATATATATGACATGTAAAACATTTTTCCGAGCTTCTGCACCTATGTTAAACTAACGCATCTAAGAAGTTAAACTAAAGGATATTGAACTGGTAAGGCTAATTGCAATCCTAAATCTAAACTTATGTGAAACTCTTGCAATACACTGAAATTGAACAACATTCACATATATATGACATAAAACACTTTTCCGAGCTTCTGCTCCTAGGTTAAACTAACGCATTTAAGAAGTTAAACTAAATGATATAGAAGTGCTAACACTATCTGCAATCCTAATTCTAAACTTATGTGAAACTCTTGCAATACAGTGAAATTGAACTACGTTCACATTTACATGACATGTAAAACAGTTTTCCGAGCTTCTGCGCCTAGGTTTAACTAACGCATCTAAGAAGTTAAACTAAATGATATTGAACTGGTAACGCTATCTGCAATTCTAGATCTAAACTTATGTGAAATCTTGCAATAACCTGAAATTGAACAATTTTAACATATATATGACATGTAAAACACTTTTCCGAGCTTCGGTGCCTAGGTTAAACTAACGCATCTAATAAGTTAAACTAAATTTTATTGGACTGGTTACGCTATCTGCAATTCTAGTTTTAAACTTATGTGAAATCTTGCAACAACCTGAAACTGAACAACTTTGACATATATATGACATGTAAAACACTTTTCCGAGCTTCTGCGTCTAGTTTAAACTAACACATCTAAGAAGTTAAACTAAATGATATAGAAGTGCTAACGCTATCTGCAATCCTAATTCTAAACTTATGTGAAACTCTTGCAATACACTGAAATTGAACTACGCTCACATATATATGACATGTAAAACACTTTTCCGAGCTTCTGCACCTATGTTAATCTAACACATTTATGAAGTTAAACTAATTGATATTGAACTGTTAAGGCTATCTGCAATCCTAATTCTAAACTTATGTGAAATTCTTGCAATACACTGAAATTGAACTATGTTCACATATACATGACATGTAAAACAGTTTTCCGAGCTTCTGCGCCTAGGTTAAACTAACGCATCTGAGAAGTTAAACTAAATAATATTGAACTGGTAATTCTATCTGCAATTGTTTTTCTAAACTTATGTGAAACTCTTGCAATACAATGAACTTGAACAACGGTCACATATATATGACATGTAAAACACTTTTCCGAGCTTCTGTGCCTAGGTTAAACTAACGCATCTAAGAAGTTAAACTAAATGATATAGAAGTGCTTACGCTATCTGCCATCCTAATTCTAAACTTAAGTGAAACTCCTGCAATACACTGAAATTGAACAACGTTCACACATTTATGACATGTAAAAGACTTTTCCGAGGTTTTGTGCCTAGGGTTAAATAACGCATCTAAGAAGTTAAACTAAATGATATAGAACTGGTAATGCAATCTTCAACCCTAATTTTAACGTATGTGAAACTCTTTCCATACACAGAAATTGAACAACTTTTCATATATAGGACATGTAAAACACTTTTCCGAGCTTCTGCGCCTATGTTAAACTAACGCTTCTTAGAAGTTAAACTAAATGATATTGAACTGGTAAGATTATCTGCCATCCTAATTCTAAACTTATGTGAAACTCTTGCAATACACTGAAATTGAAAAACGTTCACATATATATGACATTTAAAACACGTTTCCGAGCTTCTGCGCCTAGGTTAAACTAACGCATCTAAGAAGTTAAACTAAATGATATTGAACTGGTAACGCTATCTGCAATTCTAATTCTAAACTTAAGAGAAACTCTTGCAATACACTGAAATTGAACAACTTTCACATATATATGACATGTAAAACACTTTTCCGAGCTTTTGCGCCTAGGTTAAACTCACACATCTTAAAAGATAAACTAAATGATATTGAACTGGTAACGCTATCTGCAATTGTTTGTCTAAACTTATGTGAAACTCTTGAAATACACTGAAATTGAATGACGTTCACATATATATGACAAGTAAAACACTTTTCTGAGCTTCTGCGCCTGTTAAACTAACACATCTAAGAAGTGAAACTAAATGATATTGAACTGGTAATGGTATCTGCAATCCTAATTCTAAACTTATGTGAAATCTTGCAACAACCTGAAATTGAACAACGTTAACATATATATGACATGTAAAACATTTTTCCGAGCTTCTGCACCTAGGTTAAACTAATGCATCTAAGAAGTTAAACTAAATGATATTGAACTGGTAAGGCTATTAGCAATCCTAATTCTAAACTTATGTGAAACTCTTGCAATACACTAAAATTTAACAACGTTCACATATATATGACATGTAAAACACTTTTCCGAGCTTCTGCGCCAAGATTAAACTAACGCATCTAAGAAGTTATACTAAATGATATAGAAGTGCTTACGCCATCTGCAATCCTAATTCTAAACTTATGTGAAACTTCTGCAATACACTGAATTTGAACAACGTTCACACATATATGACATGTAAAACACTTTTCCCAACTTTTGTGCCTAGGGTAAAATAACGCATCTAAGAAGTTAAACTAAATGGTATAGAACTGGTAATGCAATCTTCAACCCTAATTCTAAACGTATGTGAAACTCTTGCCATACACAGAAATTGAACAACTTTTCATATATAGGATACACAGAAATTGAACAACTTTTCATATATAGGACATGTAAAACACTTTTCCGAGCTTCTGCTCCTAGGTTAAAATAACGCATCTAAGAAGTTAAACTAAATGATATAGAAGTGCTAACGCTATCTGCAATCCTAATTCTAAACTTATGTGAAATTCTTGCAATACACTGAAATTGAACTATGTTCACATATACATGACATGTAAAACAGTTTTCCGAGCTTCTGCGCTTAGTTTTAACTAACGCATCTAAGAAGTTAAACTAAATAATATTGAACTGGTAATGCTATCTGCAATTCTAGTTCTAAACTTACGTGAAATCTTTCAATAACCTGAAATTGAACAACTTTAACATATATATGACATGTAAAACACTTTTCCGAGCTTCTGCGCCTAGGTAAAACTAACGCATCTAAGAAGTTAACTAAATTATATTGGACTGGTAACGCTATCTGCAATTCTAGTTTTAAACTTATGTGAAATCTTGCAACAACCTGAAATTGAACAACTTTCACATATATATGACATGTAAAACACTTTTCCGAGCTTCAGCGCCTAGGTTAAACTAACACATCTAAGAAGTTAAATTAATGATATAGAAGTGCTTATGCTATCTTCAATCCTAATTCTAAACTTATGTGAAACTCTTGCAATACACTGAAATTGAACAACCTTCACATATATATGACATGTAAAACACTTTTCAGAGCTTCTGCGCCTGGTTAAACTAACGCATCTAAGAAGTTAAACTAAATGCTATTGAACTGGTAACGCTACCTGCAATTCTAGTTCTAAACTTCTGTGAAATCTCTCAATAACCTGAAATTGAACAACTTTCACATATATATGACATGTAAAACTCTTCTGAAATTCTGTGCCTAGTTTAAACTAACGCATCTAAGAAGTTAAACTAAATGATATTGAACTGGTAGGGATATCTGCCATCCTAATTCTAAACTTATGTGAAACTCTTGCAATACACTGAAATTTAACAACGTTCACATATATATGACATGTAAAACACTTTTCCGAGCCTCTGGGCCTAGGTTAAACTAACACATCTAAGAAGTTAAACTAAATGATATAGATGTGCTAACGCTATCTGCAATCCTAATTTTAACGTATGTGAAACTCTTTCCATACACAGAAATTGAACAACTTTTCATATATAGGACATGTAAAACACTTTTCCGAGCTTCTGCGCCTATGTTAAACTAACGCTTCTAAGAAGTTAAACTAAATAATATTGAACTGGTAAGATTATCTGCAATTCTAATTCTAAACTTAAGAAAAACTCTTGCAATACACTGAAATTGAACAACTTTCACATATATATGACATGTAAAACACTTTTCCGAGCTTTTGCGCCTAGGTTAAACTCACACATCTTAAAAGATAAACTAAATGATATTGAACTGGTAACGCTATCTGCAATTGTTTGTGTAAACTTATGTGAAACTCTTGCAACACACTGAAATTGAACGACGTTCACATATATATGACAAGTAAAACACTTTTCCGAGGTTTTGTACCTATGTTAAACTAACAAATCTTAAAAGTTAAACTAAATGATATTGAACTGGTAATGCTATCTGCAATTGTTTTTCTAATCTTATGTGAAAGTCTTGCAATACACTGAAATTGAACAACGTTAACATATATATGACATGTAAAACATTTTTCCGAGCTTCTGCACCTATGTTAAACTAACGCATCTAAGAAGTTAAACTAAAGGATATTGAACTGGTAAGGCTAATTGCAATCCTAAATCTAAACTTATGTGAAACTCTTGCAATACACTGAAATTGAACAACATTCACATATATATGACATAAAACACTTTTCCGAGCTTCTGCTCCTAGGTTAAACTAACGCATTTAAGAAGTTAAACTAAATGATATAGAAGTGCTAACACTATCTGCAATCCTAATTCTAAACTTATGTGAAACTCTTGCAATACAGTGAAATTGAACTACGTTCACATTTACATGACATGTAAAACAGTTTTCCGAGCTTCTGCGCCTAGGTTTAACTAACGCATCTAAGAAGTTAAACTAAATGATATTGAACTGGTAACGCTATCTGCAATTCTAGATCTAAACTTATGTGAAATCTTGCAATAACCTGAAATTGAACAATTTTAACATATATATGACATGTAAAACACTTTTCCGAGCTTCGGTGCCTAGGTTAAACTAACGCATCTAATAAGTTAAACTAAATTTTATTGGACTGGTTACGCTATCTGCAATTCTAGTTTTAAACTTATGTGAAATCTTGCAACAACCTGAAACTGAACAACTTTGACATATATATGACATGTAAAACACTTTTCCGAGCTTCTGCGTCTAGTTTAAACTAACACATCTAAGAAGTTATACTAAATGATATAGAAGTGCTTACGCCATCTGCAATCCTAATTCTAAACTTATGTGAAACTTCTGCAATACACTGAATTTGAACAACGTTCACACATATATGACATGTAAAACACTTTTCCCAACTTTTGTGCCTAGGGTAAAATAACGCATCTAAGAAGTTAAACTAAATGGTATAGAACTGGTAATGCAATCTTCAACCCTAATTCTAAACGTATGTGAAACTCTTGCCATACACAGAAATTGAACAACTTTTCATATATAGGATACACAGAAATTGAACAACTTTTCATATATAGGACATGTAAAATACGTTTCCGAGCTTCTGCCCCTATGTTAAACTAACGCTTCTAAGAAGTTAAACTAAATGATATTGAACTGGTAAGGCTATTAGCAATCCTAATTCTAAACTTATGTGAAACTCTTGCAATACACTAAAATTTAACAACGTTCACATATATATGACATGTAAAACACTTTTCCGAGCTTCTGCTCCTAGGTTAAAATAACGCATCTAAGAAGTTAAACTAAATGATATAGAAGTGCTAACGCTATCTGCAATCCTAATTCTAAACTTATGTGAAATTCTTGCAATACACTGAAATTGAACTATGTTCACATATACATGACATGTAAAACAGTTTTCCGAGCTTCTGCGCTTAGTTTTAACTAACGCATCTAAGAAGTTAAACTAAATAATATTGAACTGGTAATGCTATCTGCAATTCTAGTTCTAAACTTACGTGAAATCTTTCAATAACCTGAAATTGAACAACTTTAACATATATATGACATGTAAAACACTTTTCCGAGCTTCTGCGCCTAGGTAAAACTAACGCATCTAAGAAGTTAACTAAATTATATTGGACTGGTAACGCTATCTGCAATTCTAGTTTTAAACTTATGTGAAATCTTGCAACAACCTGAAATTGAACAACTTTCACATATATATGACATGTAAAACACTTTTCCGAGCTTCAGCGCCTAGGTTAAACTAACACATCTAAGAAGTTAAATTAATGATATAGAAGTGCTTATGCTATCTTCAATCCTAATTCTAAACTTATGTGAAACTCTTGCAATACACTGAAATTGAACAACCTTCACATATATATGACATGTAAAACACTTTTCAGAGCTTCTGCGCCTGGTTAAACTAACGCATCTAAGAAGTTAAACTAAATGCTATTGAACTGGTAACGCTACCTGCAATTCTAGTTCTAAACTTCTGTGAAATCTCTCAATAACCTGAAATTGAACAACTTTCACATATATATGACATGTAAAACTCTTTTCTGAAATTCTGTGCCTAGTTTAAACTAACGCATCTAAGAAGTTAAACTAAATGATATTGAACTGGTAGGGATATCTGCCATCCTAATTCTAAACTTATGTGAAACTCTTGCAATACACTGAAATTTAACAACGTTCACATATATATGACATGTAAAACACTTTTCCGAGCCTCTGGGCCTAGGTTAAACTAACACATCTAAGAAGTTAAACTAAATGATATAGATGTGCTAACGCTATCTGCAATCCTAATTTTAACGTATGTGAAACTCTTTCCATACACAGAAATTGAACAACTTTTCATATATAGGACATGTAAAACACTTTTCCGAGCTTCTGCGCCTATGTTAAACTAACGCTTCTAAGAAGTTAAACTAAATAATATTGAACTGGTAAGATTATCTGCAATTCTAATTCTAAACTTAAGAGAAACTCTTGCAATACACTGAAATTGAACAACTTTCACATATATATGACATGTAAAACACTTTTCCGAGCTTTTGCGCCTAGGTTAAACTCACACATCTTAAAAGATAAACTAAATGATATTGAACTGGTAACGCTATCTGCAATTGTTTGTGTAAACTTATGTGAAACTCTTGCAACACACTGAAATTGAACGACGTTCACATATATATGACAAGTAAAACACTTTTCCGAGGTTTTGTACCTATGTTAAACTAACAAATCTTAAAAGTTAAACTAAATGATATTGAACTGGTAATGCTATCTGCAATTGTTTTTCTAATCTTATGTGAAAGTCTTGCAATACACTGAAATTGAACAACGTTAACATATATATGACATGTAAAACATTTTTCCGAGCTTCTGCACCTATGTTAAACTAACGCATCTAAGAAGTTAAACTAAAGGATATTGAACTGGTAAGGCTAATTGCAATCCTAAATCTAAACTTATGTGAAACTCTTGCAATACACTGAAATTGAACAACATTCACATATATATGACATAAAACACTTTTCCGAGCTTCTGCTCCTAGGTTAAACTAACGCATTTAAGAAGTTAAACTAAATGATATAGAAGTGCTAACACTATCTGCAATCCTAATTCTAAACTTATGTGAAACTCTTGCAATACAGTGAAATTGAACTACGTTCACATTTACATGACATGTAAAACAGTTTTCCGAGCTTCTGCGCCTAGGTTTAACTAACGCATCTAAGAAGTTAAACTAAATGATATTGAACTGGTAACGCTATCTGCAATTCTAGATCTAAACTTATGTGAAATCTTGCAATAACCTGAAATTGAACAATTTTAACATATATATGACATGTAAAACACTTTTCCGAGCTTCGGTGCCTAGGTTAAACTAACGCATCTAATAAGTTAAACTAAATTTTATTGGACTGGTTACGCTATCTGCAATTCTAGTTTTAAACTTATGTGAAATCTTGCAACAACCTGAAACTGAACAACTTTGACATATATATGACATGTAAAACACTTTTCCGAGCTTCTGCGTCTAGTTTAAACTAACACATCTAAGAAGTTATACTAAATGATATAGAAGTGCTTACGCCATCTGCAATCCTAATTCTAAACTTATGTGAAACTTCTGCAATACACTGAATTTGAACAACGTTCACACATATATGACATGTAAAACACTTTTCCCAACTTTTGTGCCTAGGGTAAAATAACGCATCTAAGAAGTTAAACTAAATGGTATAGAACTGGTAATGCAATCTTCAACCCTAATTCTAAACGTATGTGAAACTCTTGCCATACACAGAAATTGAACAACTTTTCATATATAGGATACACAGAAATTGAACAACTTTTCATATATAGGACATGTAAAATACGTTTCCGAGCTTCTGCCCCTATGTTAAACTAACGCTTCTAAGAAGTTAAACTAAATGATATTGAACTGGTAAGGCTATTAGCAATCCTAATTCTAAACTTATGTGAAACTCTTGCAATACACTAAAATTTAACAACGTTCACATATATATGACATGTAAAACACTTTTCCGAGCTTCTGCTCCTAGGTTAAAATAACGCATCTAAGAAGTTAAACTAAATGATATAGAAGTGCTAACGCTATCTGCAATCCTAATTCTAAACTTATGTGAAATTCTTGCAATACACTGAAATTGAACTATGTTCACATATACATGACATGTAAAACAGTTTTCCGAGCTTCTGCGCTTAGTTTTAACTAACGCATCTAAGAAGTTAAACTAAATAATATTGAACTGGTAATGCTATCTGCAATTCTAGTTCTAAACTTACGTGAAATCTTTCAATAACCTGAAATTGAACAACTTTAACATATATATGACATGTAAAACACTTTTCCGAGCTTCTGCGCCTAGGTAAAACTAACGCATCTAAGAAGTTAACTAAATTATATTGGACTGGTAACGCTATCTGCAATTCTAGTTTTAAACTTATGTGAAATCTTGCAACAACCTGAAATTGAACAACTTTCACATATATATGACATGTAAAACACTTTTCCGAGCTTCAGCGCCTAGGTTAAACTAACACATCTAAGAAGTTAAATTAATGATATAGAAGTGCTTATGCTATCTTCAATCCTAATTCTAAACTTATGTGAAACTCTTGCAATACACTGAAATTGAACAACCTTCACATATATATGACATGTAAAACACTTTTCAGAGCTTCTGCGCCTGGTTAAACTAACGCATCTAAGAAGTTAAACTAAATGCTATTGAACTGGTAACGCTACCTGCAATTCTAGTTCTAAACTTCTGTGAAATCTCTCAATAACCTGAAATTGAACAACTTTCACATATATATGACATGTAAAACTCTTCTGAAATTCTGTGCCTAGTTTAAACTAACGCATCTAAGAAGTTAAACTAAATGATATTGAACTGGTAGGGATATCTGCCATCCTAATTCTAAACTTATGTGAAACTCTTGCAATACACTGAAATTTAACAACGTTCACATATATATGACATGTAAAACACTTTTCCGAGCCTCTGGGCCTAGGTTAAACTAACACATCTAAGAAGTTAAACTAAATGATATAGATGTGCTAACGCTATCTGCAATCCTAATTTTAACGTATGTGAAACTCTTTCCATACACAGAAATTGAACAACTTTTCATATATAGGACATGTAAAACACTTTTCCGAGCTTCTGCGCCTATGTTAAACTAACGCTTCTAAGAAGTTAAACTAAATAATATTGAACTGGTAAGATTATCTGCAATTCTAATTCTAAACTTAAGAGAAACTCTTGCAATACACTGAAATTGAACAACTTTCACATATATATGACATGTAAAACACTTTTCCGAGCTTTTGCGCCTAGGTTAAACTCACACATCTTAAAAGATAAACTAAATGATATTGAACTGGTAACGCTATCTGCAATTGTTTGTGTAAACTTATGTGAAACTCTTGCAACACACTGAAATTGAACGACGTTCACATATATATGACAAGTAAAACACTTTTCCGAGGTTTTGTACCTATGTTAAACTAACAAATCTTAAAAGTTAAACTAAATGATATTGAACTGGTAATGCTATCTGCAATTGTTTTTCTAATCTTATGTGAAAGTCTTGCAATACACTGAAATTGAACAACGTTAACATATATATGACATGTAAAACATTTTTCCGAGCTTCTGCACCTATGTTAAACTAACGCATCTAAGAAGTTAAACTAAAGGATATTGAACTGGTAAGGCTAATTGCAATCCTAAATCTAAACTTATGTGAAACTCTTGCAATACACTGAAATTGAACAACATTCACATATATATGACATAAAACACTTTTCCGAGCTTCTGCTCCTAGGTTAAACTAACGCATTTAAGAAGTTAAACTAAATGATATAGAAGTGCTAACACTATCTGCAATCCTAATTCTAAACTTATGTGAAACTCTTGCAATACAGTGAAATTGAACTACGTTCACATTTACATGACATGTAAAACAGTTTTCCGAGCTTCTGCGCCTAGGTTTAACTAACGCATCTAAGAAGTTAAACTAAATGATATTGAACTGGTAACGCTATCTGCAATTCTAGATCTAAACTTATGTGAAATCTTGCAATAACCTGAAATTGAACAATTTTAACATATATATGACATGTAAAACACTTTTCCGAGCTTCGGTGCCTAGGTTAAACTAACGCATCTAATAAGTTAAACTAAATTTTATTGGACTGGTTACGCTATCTGCAATTCTAGTTTTAAACTTATGTGAAATCTTGCAACAACCTGAAACTGAACAACTTTGACATATATATGACATGTAAAACACTTTTCCGAGCTTCTGCGTCTAGTTTAAACTAACACATCTAAGAAGTTATACTAAATGATATAGAAGTGCTTACGCCATCTGCAATCCTAATTCTAAACTTATGTGAAACTTCTGCAATACACTGAATTTGAACAACGTTCACACATATATGACATGTAAAACACTTTTCCCAACTTTTGTGCCTAGGGTAAAATAACGCATCTAAGAAGTTAAACTAAATGGTATAGAACTGGTAATGCAATCTTCAACCCTAATTCTAAACGTATGTGAAACTCTTGCCATACACAGAAATTGAACAACTTTTCATATATAGGATACACAGAAATTGAACAACTTTTCATATATAGGACATGTAAAATACGTTTCCGAGCTTCTGCCCCTATGTTAAACTAACGCTTCTAAGAAGTTAAACTAAATGATATTGAACTGGTAAGGCTATTAGCAATCCTAATTCTAAACTTATGTGAAACTCTTGCAATACACTAAAATTTAACAACGTTCACATATATATGACATGTAAAACACTTTTCCGAGCTTCTGCTCCTAGGTTAAAATAACGCATCTAAGAAGTTAAACTAAATGATATAGAAGTGCTAACGCTATCTGCAATCCTAATTCTAAACTTATGTGAAATTCTTGCAATACACTGAAATTGAACTATGTTCACATATACATGACATGTAAAACAGTTTTCCGAGCTTCTGCGCTTAGTTTTAACTAACGCATCTAAGAAGTTAAACTAAATAATATTGAACTGGTAATGCTATCTGCAATTCTAGTTCTAAACTTACGTGAAATCTTTCAATAACCTGAAATTGAACAACTTTAACATATATATGACATGTAAAACACTTTTCCGAGCTTCTGCGCCTAGGTAAAACTAACGCATCTAAGAAGTTAACTAAATTATATTGGACTGGTAACGCTATCTGCAATTCTAGTTTTAAACTTATGTGAAATCTTGCAACAACCTGAAATTGAACAACTTTCACATATATATGACATGTAAAACACTTTTCCGAGCTTCAGCGCCTAGGTTAAACTAACACATCTAAGAAGTTAAATTAATGATATAGAAGTGCTTATGCTATCTTCAATCCTAATTCTAAACTTATGTGAAACTCTTGCAATACACTGAAATTGAACAACCTTCACATATATATGACATGTAAAACACTTTTCAGAGCTTCTGCGCCTGGTTAAACTAACGCATCTAAGAAGTTAAACTAAATGCTATTGAACTGGTAACGCTACCTGCAATTCTAGTTCTAAACTTCTGTGAAATCTCTCAATAACCTGAAATTGAACAACTTTCACATATATAT
The DNA here is from genome assembly GCF_963383645.1 of Muscardinus avellanarius. Classification (NCBI taxonomy): domain Eukaryota; kingdom Metazoa; phylum Chordata; class Mammalia; order Rodentia; family Gliridae; genus Muscardinus; species Muscardinus avellanarius. The sequence goes on along the minus strand of NC_137800.1, from coordinate 51,860,410 downwards.
GACATGTAAAACTCTTTTCTGAAATTCTGTGCCTAGTTTAAACTAACGCATCTAAGAAGTTAAACTAAATGATATTGAACTGGTAGGGATATCTGCCATCCTAATTCTAAACTTATGTGAAACTCTTGCAATACACTGAAATTTAACAACGTTCACATATATATGACATGTAAAACACTTTTCCGAGCCTCTGGGCCTAGGTTAAACTAACACATCTAAGAAGTTAAACTAAATGATATAGATGTGCTAACGCTATCTGCAATCCTAATTCTAAACTTATGTGAAACTCTTGCAATACACTGAAATTGAACTACGCTCACATATATATGACATGTAAAACACTTTTCCGAGCTTCTGTGCCTAGGTTAAACTAACGCATCTAAGAAGTTAAACTAAATGATATAGAAGTGCTTACGCTATCTGCCATCCTAATTCTAAACTTATGTGAAACTCCTGCAATACACTGAAATTGAACAACGTTCACACATTTATGACATGTAAAAGACTTTTCCGAGGTTTTGTGCCTAGGGTAAAATAACGCATCTAAGAAGTTAAACTAAATGATATAGAACTGGTAATGCAATCTTCAACCCTAATTTTAACGTATGTGAAACTCTTTCCATACACAGAAATTGAACAACTTTTCATATATAGGACATGTAAAACACTTTTCCGAGCTTCTGCGCCTATGTTAAACTAACGCTTCTAAGAAGTTAAACTAAATAATATTGAACTGGTAAGATTATCTGCCATCCTAATTCTAAACTTATGTGAAACTCTTGCAATACACTGAAAGTGAAAAACGTTCACATATATATGACATTTAAAACACGTTTCCGAGCTTCTGCGCCTAGGTTAAACTAACGCTTCTAAGAAGTTAAACTAAATGATATAGAAGTGCTAATGCTATCTGCATTCCTAATTCTAAACTTATGTGAAACTCTTGCAATACACTGAAATTGAACTACGTTCACATATATATGACACGTAAAACACTTTTCCGAGCTTCAATGCCTATGTTAAGCTAACGCATCTAAAAAGTTAAACTAAATGATATAGAAGTGCTAATGCTATCAGCAATTCTAATTCTAAACTTATGTGAAACTCTTGCCATACACTCTAATGGAACAATTTTCACATATATATTACATGTAAAACACTTTTCCGAGATTTTGTGCCTATGGTAAACTAACGGATATAAGAAGTTAAAATAAATTATATAGGACTGGTAATGCTATCTACAATTCTAAATTTTAACTTATTTGAAACTCTTGCAATATTCTGAAATTTATCAACTTTTACATATATATGACATGTACAACCCATTTCCGAGTTTTTATGCCAAGGGAAAACTAACGCATATTAAAAGTTAAACTAAATGATATAGAACTGGTAACACTATCTGCAATCCTAATTCTAAACTTATGTCAAACTCTTCCCATACAATGAAATTGAACAACTTTCACATATATATAACATGTAAAAAAATTTTCTGAGCTTTTGCACCTAGGTTAAACTAACGAATCGAAGAAGTTAAACTAAATGATATAGAACTGGTATTGCTATCTGCAATTTTAATTCTAAAATTATGTGAAACTCTTGCCGTACACTGAAATTTAACAACTTTCACATATATATGACATGTAAAACACTGTTCCGAGCTTTTGTGCCTAAGGTAAACTAACACACCTAAGAAGTTAAACTAAATGATATAGAACTGGTAACGCTATCTGCAATTTTATTTTTTTTTTATTTTTATTTTTTATTTTTTTTTGTTTGTTTTTTTTAATTTTATTTTTTATTGGTGCACTGTATTCATACATCATAGTAGGATACATACTTTTGTAGACATACATGCACACTTTTCCCAGTCAGCCCCCACCCAATCCCCACCCCATTCTCTCCCTATCCCTCCCTCCCATGCTTGGCTTAGTAGTTGACATCTAGTATTATGACAATTTATCTAAAATTAAAAATGATAATCTCACATAACAGTTTCATTTGTCTGATACCAAGCTTTTGATGACTTAAAGATAACATTTCAATATTTCTTTTTGCTTTCTTTCTTACCAGAGAATATTTTTTTCTATTTTTTAGGTGAAACTATCATATATTTATATATTTATTTTTCAGAAAAAAATCTATCCTAATATGGAATATGGAGTCTAGGTACCCAAAACGATCTTGAAAAAGAACAAAGTTAGAAGATATATATTTTCTAATTTCAAACCATATAAAGCTACAATAATTGAAACAGTGTAGTACTATTCTAAAGGCAGATATATAAACCATTGGAGTTAAATAAAAGCCTAGAGCTAAATTCTTCCCTATATTGTCAAGTTATTTTTGACAAGGTTTTCACAAACATTTGGTGGTGGAAATGATAATCTTTTAACTAAGTATTGTTAAAAAATAATAATTACATGGAAAAGAATAAAATTGGACCCTTACCTAATCCCATATACAAATATTAACTCAAAATAGATAAAAGACCTAAATATAAATCTTAAGACTATAAACTTTTAGGAGAAAATCTGGGTCATAAAACCTCACAACATTGAAATTGGCAGTGATTTCTTGGTTATGATTTCAATGACACAGGCAACAGAGGAGTATACAGACTCCCTAAAAAATAAAAAAATAAAAAAATTGTATATCCAAAGACAATGTAAACAGAGTTAACAGTTACTAATAGAATGGGATAAAATATTTCCAATTGCTATATCTGAAGGTATATTAATATTCCAACTAGAAATCCTAAAAATTAACAATAATAAAGGCAAACAATACCATTTAGAGATAGGTGAAAGACTAACATAAATAATGAATCTCCACAGATAACCAATCTTAGTTGTCTGTTGGATGGAAAATCTTGTTTCTCTGGTTCTGGTGTGTGTTACCTATTTCTTCTTTGTAGTTAATCTCTTTGAGTATTTTCTCTAGTGCTGGTTTTGAAGACATAAATTCCTTCAGTTTCTGTTTGTCATGGAAGCTTCTTATTTCTCCATCTAATTTGATAGAAAGTTTTGCTGGGTAGGAAATTTTTGGCTGGAAGTTGTTTTCTTTCAGAGTTTGGAATATGTTACTCCAAGCCCTTCTGGCTCTCATGACTTGGTTTGGGAAGTCTGGAGTGATTCTAATTGGTTTGCCTCTGAATGTCACTTGGCCCTTTGCTTTTGTTGCCTTTAAGATTCTCTGCTTGGCTTCCACATTGGTCATTTTGACAATTATGTGGCGTGGGGATCCTCTTCTCCGATCCTGTCTAAAGGGAGTTCTATAAGTTTCCTGGACCTTTGTATCAACCTCTTGCTCTATGTTTGGAAAATTTTCTGCTATTACTTCTTTGAAGAGATTGTTGATCCCTTTGGTTTCACTTTCTTTTCCCTCCTCTATTCCAATTATTCTTAGGTTAGCTCTCTTAAAATGGGCCCATATTTCTTCAATATCAGATTCCTGCTGTCGGATATTTTTTTCTAGATTAGAAACTATGAGTTCATTTTTGGATTGCTCATCTTCTAAGAGCGAGATTCTGTTCTCCATGTGTTCTAATCGGTTGTTTGTGCTTTGAATTGAGGCCTTTACTTCATTAATTGCATCCTTTATCTCTTTTTGGCTCTCTCTGAGTTCTTTTCGAAGCACCTCTATTATTTCTACAGTTATTTTCCTGATTTGATCTTCTAGAAATCTCTGATTTTCTGTTTTATCGGGTTCTGATGTTGTGGGGTTGTGGGCATTAATTGCTCCAGTATTATTCCTCTTTCCCATGATTTCGGATGTTTGTGCCTTCTCTGGGTTCTTCCCTTGGGTCACTATGACTTCACTTAAGGTGTTCTGGATCTCGAGTCAGTAGTATCTCAGACCCCACTACTCCTTTACTGGGTTTTATCACAGAGTCTCCAACCCAGAGAGTCGATAGAGGCTGCTTTAGACTGTGGGGGGTGCCAGGTTGCACGTTCTCCTATGGTGTGATATCTCTGCCACCGCCCCTCCCCTACTGGGTCAAGTCCCAGGGAGTACAGTACTGGGATTTCTCCTCTGTGGCCCGCAATTTGACTCACTGTTCTTGAGTACGCAGATGTAGCTGTACTGGCCTCGCTGAATTCACTGCTGCTGCCACCGGTGGCAATATGGCGCCGCTGCTACGCCCTCGGCTATGGGGCTGGCATTTTTCTTCTTGATTTTGATTTCTACTCTGAATCCCTGCAGCGTGTGCTGAGCTCGGCCACTGGGAGCTTTAGATGCTCTCTGCGGGGAGAAATCCCGCCTAGCTGTTCGCTATCTGCAATTTTAAATTTTAACTTATTTGAAACTCTTGCCATACACTGAAATTGAACAACTTTCACATGTATATGACATGTAAAACTTTTTTCCGAGTTTTTATGCCTAGGTTAAACTAACGCATCTAAAAAGTTAAACTAAATGATATAGAACTGGTAACGCTATCTGCAATCCTAAATTTTAACTTATTTGAACTCTTGCAATACAATGAAATTGAACAACTTTCACAGATATATGACATGTAAAACACTTTTCCGCGCTTTTGTGCCTAGAATAAACTAACGCATCTAAGAAGTTAAATTAAATGATATAGAAGTGCTAATGCTATCTGCAATCCTAATTCTAAACTTATTTGAAACACTTCCCATACAATGAAATTGAACAACTTTCACATATATATGACATGTTCAACACTTTTCCGAGCTTTTGCGCCTAGGTTAAACAAACATATCTAAGAAGTTAAACTAAATGATATAGAACTGGTAACACTATATGCAATCCTAAATTTTAACTTATTTGAAACTTTTGCAATATACTGAATTTGAACAAATTTCACATATATATGACATGCACAACACTTTCCCGAGCTTTTATGCCTAGGGTAAACTAACGTATCTAAGAAGTTAAACTAAATGATATAGAATTGGTGACGCTATCTGCAATGCTAATTCTAAACTTTTGTGAAACTCTTGCCATACACTGAAATTGAAAAACTTTCACATATATATGACATGTAAAACACTTTTCCGACCTTTTGTGCCTAGGGTAAACTAACGCAACTAAGAAAAAATAAATGATATAGAACTGGTAACGCTATCTGCCATCCTAATTCAGTACTTATGTGAAACTCTTGCCGCACACTGAAATTGAACAACTTTCACATATATATGGCATGTAAAACACTGTTCCGAGCTTTGGTGCCTAAGGTTAACTAATACACCTAAGAAGTTAAACTAAATGATATAGAACTGGTAATGCTATCTGCAATCCTAAATTTTAACTTATTTGAAACTCTTGCCATACACTGAAATTGAACAACTTTCACATATATATGACATGTACAACACTTTTCCGAGTTTTTATGCCTAGGTTAATCTAACTCATCTAAGAATTTAAACTAAATGATATAGAACTGGTAACGCTATCTGCAATTTTAAATTTTAACTTATTTGAACCTCTCCATACACTTAAATTGAGAAACTTTCACATATATATGACATGTATAACACCTTTCCGAGTTTTTATGCCTAGGGTAAACTAACGCACCTAAGAAGTTAAACTAAATGATATAGAACTGGTAACGCTATCTGCAATGCTAATTCTAAACTTATGTGAAACTCTGCCATACACTGAGATTGAACAACTTTCACATATATATGACATGTAAAACACTTTTCCGAGCTTTTGTGTCTAGGATAAACTAATGCATATAAAAAGTTAAACTAAATGATATAGAACTGGTAAAGCTATCTGCAATCCTAATTCTAAACTTATGTGAAACTCTTCCCATACACTGAAATTGAACAACTTTCACATGTATATGACATGTAAAACACTTTTCCGAGCTTTTGCGCCTAGGTTAAACTAACACCTCTAAGAAGTTAAACTATATGGTATAGAACTGGTAACGCTATCTACAATCCTAATTCTAAACTTATGTGAAACCCTTCCCTTACACTGAAATTGAACAACTTTCACATATATATGATATGTTAAACACTGTTCTGAGCTTTGGTGCCTAAGGTTAACTAACACACCTAAGAAGTTAAACTAAATGATATAGAACTGGTAACGCTATCTGCAATCCTAAATTTTAACTTATTTGAAACTCTTGCCATTTACTGAAAATGAACAACTTTCACATATACATATCATGTACAATACTTTTTCGAGTTTTTATGCCTAGTGTAAACTAACGCATCTTAGAAGTTAAACTAAATGATATAGAACTGGTAATGCTATCTGCAATCCTAAATTTTAACTTATTTGAAACTCTTGCTATACACTGACATTGAACAACTTTCACATATATATGACATGTAAAACACTTTTCCGAGCTTTTGTGCCTAGGGTAAACTAACGCATCTAAGAAGTTAAAATAAATGATATAGAACTGGTAACGCTATCTGCAATCCTAAATTTTAACTTATTTGAAACTCTTGTAATACACTAAAATTGAACAACTTTCACATATATATGACATGTACAACAATTTTCAGAGTTTTTATGCCTAGGTTAAACTAACGCATCTAAGAAGTTAAACTAAATGATATAGAACTGGTAACGCTATCTGCAATTTTAAATTTTAACTTATTTGAAACTCTTCCCATACACTGAAATTGAACAACTTTCACATATATATGACATGTATAACACCTTTCCAAATTTTTTTGTCTAGGGGAAACTAACGCATATAAAAAGTTAAACTAAATGATATAGAACTGGTACGCTATCTGCAATCCTAAATTTTAACTTATTTGAAACTTTTGCAATACACTGAAATTAAACAACTTTCACATATATATGACATGTAAAACACTTTTCCGAGCTTTTGTGCCTAGAATAAACTAACGCATCTAAGAAGTTAAACTAAATGATATAGAATTGGTGACGCTATCTGCAATCCTAATTCTAAACTTATGTGAAACTTTTCCCATACAATGAAATTAAACAACTTTCGCATATATATGACATGTTCAACACTTTTCCCAGCTTTTGCGCCTTGGTTAAACTAACATATCCAAGAAGTTAAACTAAATGATATAGAACTGGTAACGCTAACTGCAATCCTAATTCTAAACTTATGTGAATCTCTTGCAATATACCAAAATTGAAAAACTTTCACATATATATGACATGTACAACACTTTTCTGAGTTTTTATGCCGAGGTTAAACTAACACACCTAAGAAGTTAAACTAAATGATATAGAACTGGTAACGCTATCTGCAATCCTAAATTTTAACTTATTTGAAACCCTTGCCATACACTGAAATTGAACAACTTTCACATATATATGACATGTACGACACTTTTCCGAGTTTTTATGCCTAGGTTAAACTAACGCATCTAAGAAGTTAAACTAAATGATATAGAACTGGTAACGCTATCTGCAATCCTAAATTTTAACTTATTTGAAACCCTTGCCATACACTGAAATTGAACAACTTTCACATATATATGACATGTACAACACTTTTCCGAGTTTTTATGCCTAGGGTAAACTATTTCCATCTTCTGACTGAATTATTCTAAGGTTACATTGAATTTGTAAAATGGCAAAACCATAACACATAAGCATTTGAGTCACTAAATTACAATTTGCAACGTTCTCACTAAAAATAACTACCAAACCAGGTATCTTTATTGGCATTGGATTAAAATATTTTTATTTAATTGAGCAATTTTTTTTGCTATAGCAGTTAGTATATTAAAATGCAGACATTTGTCTATTGAGGTAAAGTTCTTTTGTAACAAAAATTTATGATATATGAACTGGTTAAATAACTGCCTAATTATCAGCAAGAAAAAATGGTTATTAAAAATTGTGATCTTCCCAGGAAGCGTGGTGGTGCACACTGTAATCCCCATGCTTGGGAGGTGGAGACAGGAGGATTGCACAGGTTCAAAGCCAGCCTCACTGACTTAAGAGACCCTGTTTCCAAATAAAAGTATAAAATACATCTGGGAGAATAGCCCACAGGTAGAAGGATTTCCAAGTACCACAGTACCACAAAAAATAAAAAAATAAAAAAAACAAAAAACAAAAAAACAATGGTGATCTTGTTATGTAGTGAAAAAATATTTGTTAAAACTTTTTTATTTATTATATGTTTTGGTGATACTGGGGTTCCTGTAAGGCCTTCTACCTCTGGGCTACACTCCCAGACCTATTTTTTAATATATATTTTTATTTGGAAACAGGGTCTTTTAAGCCAGCATGGCTGGCTTCGAACCTGCACGATCCTCCTGTCTCCGCCTCCCAAGCACAGTGATTACAAGCACGCTTTAACCCCCTGCCCCCGGCTTGTTAAAACTTTTTTATGTGGATACTTAAAAGGTAGAATATGTACCTACTAAATTTCAGCTTTAAGAAGAAATGATAAAACATAACTTAAATGGTGTGTGATATTTATTGACTGTGTTTTGTCAATAAATATCTTTGAAAATAGTTTGTTATTTAACAAGCATAAATGAAAGGGATAGAGAGAACTGAAAGTTCATGCTTCAAAGTGGTAAAAATCAGCTATTTGTAGACTGAAAACAGTGAAAAATTAAACTAGAGAAAACAAAATTAAGAGGGAAGGAGGGTAAGGAGAGAGGGAAGAAAGGGAGAGAGGGAAGAAAGAGAGAGAGAGAGAGAAAGAGAGGAGAGAGAGAGAGAGAGAGAGAGAGAGAGAGAGAAGAGAATTATGAAGAAAAGAAAGACAGAAAAAAAGAACTTTAAGCACCAAAAGACCAGTAAATTGTTTCAGTTGAATAAAGGAATAAAGTCATACACACACACACACACACACACACACACACACACACACACACAGCTTCAGGATAGAATATAATCATTCAGATATCTTAGGTTCAAGTTAGCTCTTATGAAATTAAAGAGATTAATATATTTTGGCAAGGAGGCAGAGAAATAAAATATATTTGAGAATTATGTCTATCACTGCATATTGGCTATGTATGAATGTAGACAGATAACTTATCTTTTTTATTTTTATGTGGATCATATTGAAAATGGCATACATTCACACAGTGCTTGGTACCCCCCACACCTTCACTTTTCCTCCTCCCAACAATGAGTGTCCAGGTTGACCATGTTATATTCACAGTTATACACATATTTGAATGTAGCTCCTCCAGTTAATCAACCTCAGCCTTCTTCCTCTCCTACCTTTCTTTTCTAGCTTTGCTGAGGTTTCCTCTCCCTTATCTGGAGTCTCTTTGGTATTCCTAATACTCCCTAGTTTGGGCATATTAGAGAAAACAGATGTCCCTTCTCTTTCTGTGCTTGGCTGATCTCACTTAACATAATGTTCTCCAGGTCTTTCCATCTTCTTGAAAACTCCATTGTGTATATTTCCCATAATTTTTCAATCCATTCCTCTGTCAATGGAGACCTAAGTTGGTTCCATATTTTGGCTATTATGAATTGTGCTGCTATGAACATGGGCATGCATATGTTAATATAGTTATTTGATTTTAGCCCCAATGGAAAAATACCCAAGAGTGGTATAGATGGATCATATGGTGGATTCATTTCCAGTTTTCTAAGTCTCTGACCTCCACAACAGCTGAACTAGTTTGCACTCCAACCAACAGTGTAAAAGAGTTCCTCTTTCCCCACATCCTCACCAGCATTTGTTGTTATTTGATTTTTTTATGCCTGCTATTGGTTACTAGAACACAAAGAGCCACTAAAGCCTTGATGGAAGAACTGTGCATTATCCAGGAATCTTGAACTCTGTATAAGATATAGGGATTGGATATAGCTTTGAATTATTCTCACAGCAAGAGAATGAGGACAAGTGAGCTGAACATTGGTAAAAGAAAGGGAGAAAGTAACGAAGGAAGGAAGGAAGGAAGGAAGGAGAGCAGGCTAAAACAGAGATAGAGTAGGGGTCCAAAATTAAATTTTTTTCTTCTTAAGCACACAAAAATACTATATTGCCCCATCTCTCTTTAAACCAGATTAAAATTATACAACCAACTTCTGGTAAATTTTATGTTATGGGAGTGACCCTTTCCATTTCCATAATTGCCCACACAACCCTTTTTTAAGCCTCAATTTTCTCTTTTCTTTCTCTGTTGACTGAAAAGGCAAGAGGAACCTGGAAGCCATGTTATTGGAGCAGCCTGAGTTCTTGATGCACTGTTTGTAGGAAAGCTGCCTAAGAGAACCATCTGACCAGGAATGTCCACTTTGTAGTTTATCTAAGTGCCAAATAATTAATTGGGAGATTTAGACAGGTCTAGAACCTTGGGTTCCTACTTAAGCAAAAATTACAGAACCCAATTCAATGTAGATAGTAAAATGAAACTTAAGCTTAACCAATCAGAAACTACCAACTAACCTCTAGGAACATTCTGTTTCAACCAATCATTTTATTGGTCTTCCTTCTGTGAACATCTCATAAAAGTTTCTGCTCTTAGTTGTTACCTCTTTTGAAGCACTGAATCACTTTCAGTTCATGAATCCATTATGAGCATGGGTTTATGCTCAACTAAAATTTAAACATTTTATGCTCAAGTTTATTTTTTAAAATAAGAAAGAAAAGATAGAAAATACTTTGATAATACAATTTTAGGAGTGGTAGCTCTATTAGTTAGCATTTCCTGAATAATACACTATATAATATATGGTGATGATGGAGAAATCACATCAAATACCATCATACTTGTTAAAGAAGAAGTGAACATATCTCTACAGTAATCTTGAACCTTGAACAGATTCAAAGTGCTGAGTCAAAGAAACACAGTGACACATACCTATAATTCCAGTATTTGGGAGGCTGTTATAGGAGAACCATGGGTTCTAGCTCAGCCTCAGTAACAAATTTTATTTCATAAACTGTTTAGAATATTTTGTTCTTTAGGGGCAAAGAAAATTATGATTAATCAAAATAAATTAAATTAAGCGTATTCTTTCTACTTTGTACTTCTATGACAAGTAAAAAAAATAAATTTAAGCTAAGTGTGGTGGCATACACTTGTAGTTCCAGCACTTGGGAGGCTGAGACAGGAGGATCATAGGTTTGTGACCAGCCTAAACAACTTGTGAGGCCCTCTGCAACTTAGTGAGACTCTGTTTCAAAAGAAATAATAAAATTGGGCTGAGGGTGTAGCTTGGAGATAGAAGCCCCGGGTTCAATTCCCAGTAGCACAAAAAAGTGAATTTAAAATAAACAGGTAAATAAAAAGTGTTGATGGTGTAGCTGAGAAGGAGAACACTCCTGGCTTTAATCACCAGACACCCCCCCCCACACACACACACACAGAGAATTGAGTGAGATGTTTAGAATGAGGATTAGAGCTGGGTGTGGTGGTGCACAGTTGTAATTCCAGCACTCAAGAGACTGAGATAGAAGGATTGTGGTTGGTGGATAGCCTCAGCTACTTAGTGAGGCCCTTTGCAAATCAATGAGACCCTATTTCAAAATAAAGAATAAAAAATAAGACTAGGGTTGTAGCTCAAATGAAGAATGTCCCTAGGTTCCATCCCTGATACAGAAAAAAAAAATACTGTTGGCAGTATTTCTAGAAATTTTAGTGATTAAGTGCTGATATTTCAAGAAGGATATCTACAAAAGGGTGATCATGAAAACAGAGTTTGCTACCCTAATGTAATGTTTTTAAGAAAATAAATTTGTCTAGAAGAAAAGAATACATTTGTCAGAATTAATGGGTTCAAAGGTACTTCTTACTTTACAAGTTTCACTTATGAGTTCTTTTTGTCATGAATTTGAAATCTGAAGCATGTTTCTGGTGAATATTGTTAGTTGAGAAGTGACCACAAAAAGTTGAGTGTGTGCATGCATGACTGATCTGCTCATGTCAGGGACATCTTTAAATTTTGGCTGATATACCCATGAAAATATTGTGATTCTATAATTGAGAAAGCAGAGGTCTGCAAAGATCTTCCGAAGGCAATTATTTGTTGTAGTATCTGCACTAGAAGTTGTTTATATTGTCATCACTGTATTAATATTGCTTATGATCCCAGGTGACAGTTTGAGGAGTGTGCAGAGCTTCTTCCTATTTAATTTTAAACTGACTACAATTAGACTTTCTTTGCATTCCTCTATTGACATGGCTCTCATAAACACTACACTGATGCCCCTATGCTGCTAAGCCAATGATTGACTTTTAGTCATTATATTAGATCTTTCAGAGACATTTGGAAAACTGTTTACTATCTTTTCTTTGGAATAGTTCCTCTGTTTGACTTCCAATATATATTACTCACCTTGATTCACCTTTTACTTCTCATGATGCCCATTCTTACTCTTCATTAATAATTTCTCATCTCCTTAACATCTACATTAATGTTAGTGCTCACCCAGTCTTACTCTTTAGATCTTTCTGTTTTCTATCTACATTCTATACACTCATTCTACATTCTATATCTACATTCTATACATTCTATATCTACATATATATACATTCTATATCTACATTCTATACATTCTATATCTACATTCTATATCTACATTCTATACACTCATACATTTGGTGACCTCACACACACTCTTGGGTGTAAATGTCATCCATATGCTCATAATTTGCAAATTTATACCTCCAGACTGTACCTTCTCTCTGAAATCCAGAGATATATTAAAATGCCTACTAGATACCTTATGTTTATTTGTTAAGAGTCATGTCAAAATTTACTTTTGGTAGTCTCTTGCCAAGCCTTATTCTTAAGAGATCTCTTCATATCCATAAATTACAACTCAGTTTTTCTAATAGCTCATACCAAAGGTCTCAATATGACTATTAATTTATACCTTATATCTCAATTTGTATGAAAGAATGTCTGGCTGTATATTTTTCAATGTATACCTTAAAATATATCCAGAATCCAGAACACAACTATTTTCCACTATCTGAGACTTATACTTCTGGTTACAATGAGCTATCTTATAGCAAAACAACCATTATTAAAAGAATGATTAGAAAACCTGGATAAGATATGATAAGTAAATAAATTTAAAGGCATGAAAGAGCTGTCTATACATCCAGGCTTTGAGTAACTGTGATCTGAGAGAAGAGAGTATTTACTAAGGCATGTTTAAAAGTTGATGCCATTACTCCTCTTTGTTATTGAATCATAAGTGGCATGGTGTAAGTAGCAAATAAGCACAGCAAAGAGTGGTAGGTGAAAGCCAAAATGGAGTTAGAGCCTTCCTCTGTCTCATGAGAATGAGGCACATATTGGAGTTTAGGAATTACAATATAAAGATTTGCTAATTCAAGAACTACAGAACAAAGAGAAATATAGGAGAGTTATTTTTCTATTTCCAAGACGTCAAAGCCTAAGAGGCCATAATCCAAAGCAGCCTTTTCTGTCTAATAATGGTAGGGAGAGAAATATTTAGAGTTCAAGGCTCTTGCAAACATAACAAATTTTTCATTATAAATCCTGAAGTTCAGCCAGATGTGGTGGTGCATGCTTGTAATCCCAGCATTCAGGAGGCTGAGACTGGAGGAGCATAGTTTGCGGACAGCCTCAGCTACTACTTAGTGAGGCCCTCTGCAACTCAGTGAGACCCTGTTTCAAAATAAAGAATAAAAAAATTGGGCAGGGGAGTAGCTTGGAGGTCAAATGCCTCTGGGTTCCATCCCAAAACCTGCAAAAAATAAAAAATAAAAATATAAACCCTGAAGTTCTATATCTCAGAAATAATGGAGAACTAAAAATAGTTGTGAATTTTCCTCTAAAGACTAAAACCAAGCTTTGAATAAATTTTGTTCCTGATTGGATTAGGATGAGGTACTTCTACTCTATTTTTGCTATAAGTTAACATAAATCCTCTCTAGAAGGATCCCCCACAATCTCCACATTTATTTTATTTTATTTTTATTTTTTTTAATTTATTTTTTATTGGTGCACTGTATTCATACATCATAGTGGGATACAAACTTTTGTAGACATACATGCACACATTGCCCAGTCAGCCCCCACCTGATCCCCAACCCATTCTCTCCCCATCCCTCCCTACCATGCTTGGCTTAGTGGTTGACATCTAGTATTATAGCAATTTATCCAAAATTAAAAATGATAATCTCACATATCACTTTCATTTGTCTGATACCAAGCTTTTGATGACTTAAAGATAACATTTCAATATTTCTTTTTGCTTTCTTTCTTACTAGAGAATATTTTTTTCTTTTCTTGTTTTTTTTTAGGTGAAGCTATCATATATTTATATATTTATTTTTCAGAAAAAAAATCTATCCTAATATGGAATATGGACTCTAGATACCCAAAATGATCTTGAAAAAAGAACAAAGCTAGAAGATATATATTTTCTGATTTCAAACCATATAAAGCTACAATAATTGAAACAGTGTAGTACTGTTCTAAAGGCAGATATATAAACCATTAGAGTTAAATAAAAGCCTAGAGCTAAATTCTTCCCTATATTGTCAAGTTATTTTTGACAAGGTTTCCACGAACATTTAGTGGTGGAAATAATAATATTTTAACTAAATATTGTTGAAAAATAATACTTACATGGAAAAGAATAAAATTGGACCCTTACCTAATCCCATATACAAATATTAACTCAAAATAGATAAAAGACCTAAATATAAATCTTAAAACTATAAACTTTTAGGAGAAAATCTGGGTCATAAAACCCCACAACATTGAAATTGGCAGTGATTTCTTGGTTATGATTTCAATGGCACAGGCAACAGAAGAGTATACAAACTCCCTAAAAAATATTGTATATACAAAGACAATGTAAACAGAGTTAAAAATTACTGATAGAATGGGATAAAATATTTCCAAATGTTATATCTGAAGGTATATTAATATTCCAACTAGAAATCCTAAAAATTAACAACAATAACGGCAAACAATGCACTTTAGAGATAGGTAAAAGACTAACATAAATAATGAATCTCCACAGATAACCAATCTTAGTTGTCTGTTGAATGGAAAATCTTGTTTCTCTGGTTCTGGTGTGTGTTACCTATTTCTTTTTTGTAGTTTATCTCTTTGAGTATTTTCTCTAGCGCTAGTTTTGAAGACATAAATTCCTTCAGTTTCTGTTTGTCATGGAAGCTTCTTATTTCTCCATCTAATTTGATAGAAAGTTTTGCTGGGTAGGAAATTTTTGGCTGGAAGTTGTTTTCTTTCAGAGTTTGGAATATGTTACTCCAAGCCCTTCTGGCTCTCATGACTTGGTTTGGGAAGTCTGGAGTGATTCTAATTGGCTTGCCTCTGAATGTCACTTGGCCCTTTGCTTTTGTTGCCTTTAAGATTCTCTGCTTGGCTTCCACATTGGTCATTTTGACAATTATGTGGCATGGGGATCCTCTTCTCCGATCCTGTCTAAAGGGAGTTCTATAAGTTTCCTGGACCTGTGTATCAACCTCTTGCTCTATGTTTGGAAAATTTTCTGCTATTACTTCCTTGAAGAGATTGTTGATCCCTTTGGTTTCACTTTCTTTTCCCTCCTCTATTCCAATTATTCTTAGGTTAGGTCTCTTAAAATGGGCCCATATTTCTTCAATATCAAATTCCTGCTGTCAGATATTTTTTTCTAGATTAGAAACAATGCGTTCATTTTTGGAATGATCATCTTCTAAGAGCGAGATTCTGTTCTCCATGTGTTCTAATTGGTTGTTTGTGTTTTTTTTTATAACAATTTTTTATTGAACATAAATAGTATACATTTACACTATATTTGGTGCCCTCCCCCCCCGCCCACATTTTCCCTTCCCCCCCCCCACCAATGGTTGTCCAGGTTAACCATGTCTTATTCATAATTTTACACATGTTCAAGTGTAGACCCTTATTAATCGAGACCTGCCTTCCTCCTCTCCTATCTTACCATCCAAACTTAGCTAGTATTTCCCCTTCAATATCTGGAGTCCCTCTGGTATTCTTTGTTTCCTAGATTGGGCATATTAGAGGAAACATATGTATCTTCTTCTTCTGTGCTTGGCTGATCTCACTTAACATAATGTTCTCCAGGGCTTTCCATCTTCTTTCAAATGATATAATTTTGTTCTTCTTTATGGCTGAATAGAATTCCATTGTGTGTATTTCCCATAGTTTTGCTATCCATTCATCTGTTGATGGTGATCTGGGTTGGTTCCATATTTTGGCTATTACAAATTGTGCTGCTATGAATATAGGTATGCATATGTTGCTGTAGTTCTCTGAATTCAACTGACCCAGAAAGTAGATAGAGGCTGCTTTAGACTGTGGGGGGGTGCCAGGTTGCACGTTCTCCTATGGTGTGATATCTCTGCCACCGCCAATCCCCCACTGGGTCAAGTCCCAGGTAGTACAGTACTGGGATTTCTCCTCTGTGGCCCGCAAGTTGACTCACTGTTCTTGAGTGTGCAGATGTAGCTGTACTGGACTTGGTGGATGAATTCGGTGCTGCTGCCGCTGGTGGCAATATGGCGCTGCTGCTATACCCTCAGCCATGAGGCTGGCATATTTCTTCTTGGTTTTGATTTCCACTCTGAATCCCTGCAGCGTGTGCTGAGCTCAGCCACTGGGAGATTTAGATGCTCCCTGCAGTGAGAAATCCCATCTGGCTGTTCCACAGCGGCTCACCTCAGCTTGCTGTAGACACCCCGGTGAACTCGCTGCTGCCACCGCCAGTAAAGCGCTGCTGCCGCGTCTTGGGCGTGAGGCCGGTATATCTCCTCTGTTGCTCTGAGCTCTGTTCTCAGTCCGCTTTCTCTCTGGAGCCTGGTGATTTTTTTGTTTCTCTGGCGATGGTGTTTTCTGGCTATGAAAGGCGCTGATTTTGTGGTAATGGAGATTGGTTGTTAGCGGGGCTCTTAAGTCCCGCTTTTCTCAGTCGCCATCTTCCCTCCAATCTCCACATTTTTAACCACATATTGTAGTTCAATATATCATCCAGTAAAACACTGTTAATAACACAATTCAATACAAATATTACTTTGCAAACCAAAAAGATGACCAAGATAAAAACATAATGCAAATGTAACAATGGATGTCATAATGTTACCAGATGTGAACATTAAAATAGCTATGATTAATGATTAAGAGAAAGATTAAATAAGAAACAATTTGATATTCTAGAATTGAAACATAAAATACTGTTAGCTAAGCAGCTAATAAGTAAGCTTCATATCATATTATACATGGCTAAAAGCGTGAGTTAGTAGTTTTTTGTTTTTTTGTTATTTTGACTTCTGGGAAGATGGTGACCAAAGGAAAAATCACATATCTGTCCTGCTGAGACTCAATTGCAATAAAAGCAGCATCTTGACAAAATAAAAAAAAATCATAAGTTTAAAAAGAGCACCAAGAATTGAAAGGTGGTGTAAACAAGGGTATAAGGCAGATAAGAGAGCAGAAATGTACCCTGCCTGCCTCCAAAAAATGTGACCCTTGTCATCATGGCAATGCCATCTTGCCTCAAAGTGCCAGGACTGTCAGAGACTCACAGAAAAAACAACAACAACAAAAAAAAACAATCACTTGAAACAAAGTAAGTGACTGTAGCTCATTGGAATTGTAAGCAGTCACCTGCTTTTGCCTGTATCCAGTTACCACTTGTAGCACTAATGGCTGAGCTCACCTTGCCCTCCAAAGATCCAGAGCAGTGCTCAACAATACAACAATGAACCAGCCATTCCCTAAGAAGACTTCCCAGTGTGGCTGCAAGGACTCACACAGCAAGCAATAGACTCATAGGGTCTGAGACTTGATGGTTCACCCTGGTGGAGGTGGGGTTGAAGCCTACTATTTGGCAAAGCAGAGGTATGAATTAGCAGAAAGCCCCCAGAGCTAATAATGCAAAAATGCTTGTAGTCTCCAGGACTCAGAGCCCTAGTAGGGCCTCCGGAGATCATCACAGACAACCCTATTGTAGTGACTGAAAGAAGTCAGACAAATTTGGGGCTAGCTGTGAAGAAAGGAAATTCCTATGTATACACTGGGTCTTGTCTAAGTGGTACATGGCATCAACACAGGCAAGGAGAAACTTGGGCTCAACATTGGTGAAAAACATGGAGACCAGTGCTTAACACCACTAGATTCTGCAACAGTGATACGAGCCACATGTGTAGACTGAGAGAGTCTCAGAGATGGGTCATTTTTGAGATCTCTGAGACCCAGGCTTGCAGCAGGGAAGGTCCTAGTGGCACTCAGCATCTGCACACATAGAGATACCAGACCATGGTTTCAATCATTGAAGGAGACCAAAAAATGTGGTTAGAAACTGACATAATTCTTATACATTACAGATCAAATGAGAGTGAATGGAATATACTCAAGAATCTATTATAGACTGTGAATCTTAAATGGCTGAAAGAATCCAAGACCCAGGAAGACTACAAAGGCCAAATTTGCTCAGAATTCATATATTTGTAGGGTTATTTTTTCTGTTTTTTTTTTTTTAGTATATTTGTTTCATTGCTTTCTTCCCTACTCCTTTCTTAAGCTTCTTCCCTTATATAATATCTACTCTCTTTTCTTTATCCCTTTTCTTTTTTCCTATTCTCTTCTGTATCTTCTATTAAAAGTACTTTATGTCACTATACTAAATATTCTACATTGGTTACAAGAATTATACTACATATTCACTATCTCATCTCTAATCTCTAGTATCATCTTAAAAACTAATGCCTTCATTGTATTTGATCCTGTTTGTGACTTTATCCTCTTTTTGCATTTACAACTTCAACACTTTCCTCCTCATTCAACCTTCACTATTCAATACAACACACTTGCTCTTGTATATACCAGCTGACACTGACAGAGTGAGTGAAAAATATCAAATGCAACAAAGATACAAACTTAGGAAACCTGAAATCATGAGGAGGAATAACAGGGAAGCAATGGGTTTGCACAACGCTACAATAACAGAATCCAACAACAAAGAACTGTAGAGATTGCCAGAAGAACAAATCATAACCTTAATGGTAGAAATGATACAGATTTCTGAAGTTAGTGATGGCCTAAACAAAATAAAGGAACAAATATACAAAAATCTGACACACTTAAAAGGAATTGAAAAGAGGCCAAAAAAAGAAAGATGAAATAATTGAAGAAAAGGGCCAATACAAACTATAAAAATAAATTAGACCACATAGAAAATAGAATTTTTCATTTAAAGGATGATCACTCTAACAATGAATGTATAATATATAATTTAGAAAAAGAAATTTGACAGCATGCATTGGACATAGAAGAGTTATGGGCCCATTATTATTATTATTATTATTATTATTATTATTTTATTTTTTTGGTGGTACTGGGGTTCCTGGAAACCCTTCTCCTCCCGGGCTACACTCCTAGACACCCATTTTATACTATTTTATTTGGAAACAGGGTCTCTTAAGCCAGCACAGCTGGCTTTGAACCTGCACAATCCTCCCATCTCTGCCTCCCAAGCGCGGGGATTATAAGCGTGCACCATCGTGCCTGGCTTATGGGCCCATCTTAAAAGAGCTAACCTAAGAATAATGGGCATAGAAGAGAGAATAAAAGGTAAAACCAAAGGGATAAACAATTTTTTCAAGGAAGAAATATTAGAAAAATTTTCAAACATAGAAAGTGCAATAGAGAGTTAAAAGAAACTCATAAAATCCCCTTTAGACAAGATCAGAGAAAACGTTCACCCTGCCACATAGTAGTCAAACTGACAAACATAGAAGACAAGGAGAGAATCTTAAAGGCAACAAAACCAAAAGACCAAGTGACATTCGGAGGCAAACCAATAAGAATCACTTCATAATTCCCAAACCAAGACATAAAAGCAAGGAGGGCCTGGAGTAAAATATTCCAAACTCTGAAAGAAAACAACTTGCAGACAAAAATGTTTTACCCAGCAAAACTATCTCTTAAATTTAATTGGAAAATAAAAATCTTCCACAACAAACAGAAGTGGAAAGACTTGGTCTTCCAAACCAGCACTAGAGAAAATAATCAAAGAGCTTAACTGCAAAGAATAAATAACAAACACCAGAATCAGAGAGACAATGATTTCCACCAAACAAACAACTAAGCAAAGAACAAACACTTCCTCAAACAGAAGTTAAAACTCAAAATGTTATTAAATAAAAATCATCTCTCAATAATCATGCTGAACATAAATGACCTCAACTCTTCAATAATAAGACATAAGGTGGCAAAATGGATTAAGAAAACAAAATCTATTCATATGATGCCTGCAAGAAACATGCCTTACAAATAAAGAAGGTCACAAACTAAAGATGAAGGGATGGAGCAAGATAATCCATGCCAATGGAAATCAAAGACAAGTAAGAGTAGCAACTCTAATATCAGACAAATTAGACTTCAAGCCCAAGCTTATCAGAAGAGACAAAGCAGGTCATTTTATACTCATAAAGGAACAATCCAGCAAGAGAAAATTATAATAGTCAACATTTATATCCCAAACACAGGTGCAGCTATTTTCATAAAACAAACTCTTTGTTACATTAAGCAACACTTAGATCCCAATATAATAATACTGGAAGACTTCAACATGCCTATTACACTGCTAGAGTGATCTTCTAAGCAAAAGTTCAGTAAAGATGTCTAAGTCCTAAAGAGCACCATAAACCAAATAAACCCATTAGATACATACAGAATATTTCACCCAACTACAGCAGAGTTTACACTTTTCTCAGCTGCCCACAGAACCTTCTCCAAAAGAGATCACATCCTGTGATTACATAGTGACCACTAGGAAATTTTAAAAAACTCTAAAATACTCCACTGTGTCTTTTAAATCACAATTAAATGAAACTAGAACTCAATTATAAGAAAAACCAGAAAAAACAAACATGGAGACTGAAAACCACATTAATTAATAAGGAATGGATTCTAGAATAAGTAAGGGGTGAAATTAAGAAATTTCTATAAGCAAACAAAAATAGTGATACAAGATATCAAAACCTCTGAGATAACTTGAAGGCAGTATCAAGAGAAAAATTCATAGCACTGAGTACTCACATAAGAAGAACTCAAAATCACAAATAACCTAATGACATACCTCAAAGCTCTTAAAAAACAAACAGCAAGAGTAAAACCTGAAAGCCAGTAGAAGACAGAAAAATTTTAAATAAGAGTAGAAATGAATAGAGAATAAAACCCCCCAAATCAACAAAACCAAAAGCTGATTTCTTGAAAAAAATAAAAAAGATAAATAAACCATTAACCAACTTAATCAAAAGACAAAGAATCAATCAAATTTTTGAAAAGAAGAGATGAAAAAGGAGATATTTTCCCCAAACAGCGAAATAATCCTCAATTCAGAAGATTATTAGAAACTATTTTGAACAACTATACTTTAGCAAAATGGAAAATCTGAAAGAAATTCACAAATTTCTAAATACATAGTACCTTTCTAAACTGAGTCAAGAAGATATAGAAAATTTAAACTTACCAATAACAATTAAAGAAATTGAAGCAGCAATAAAGATCCTACCATGAAACAAAAGCCAAGGACCAGATAGTTTCCCAAGTGAATTTTATAAAGCCTTTATAGAAGACCTAATTCCAATACTTTTAAATTTATTTTGTGAAATAGAAATGAGACTCGCCCAAATAAACTCTATGAAGCCAACATCAACCTAATACCAAACCCAAATTAAGACAATTTAAAGAAAGAAAACTACAGGCCTATATCACTGACTATTCCAACTATATATCCTACACCATTTTAGTGCAGTAATTACAGTGGCTTAAACATACAAATTGAAATTGACAGTGGATAGAAAACACTTTTAAACTTTAAGTAGTATCATAAAAAATTAAACTGGCAACATATATACCTAAAAATTTGCAAGAGTTGAATTTACACTAAATCTTATAAATAAAAAAATGCCCCAAATAATAATTTGTTCACTATCTCTCTTTGACAACCACATGAACAAAGAAACTCACATCTCAATATTCACTGTCAATTTCAATTGGATAACATTTTGTCAAGATTTTTTTTCTGATTGTTATTTGATGCTAGCTGGAACTTAAGAAATGACATCAACCTTATGCAAATTAAATATTTTAATAAAAAATAAACAAACAATTTCTTTATTCAGGTAGAATTTTGGATAAGAATAAACCAAGTTTCATTATTTTTAGGTTGTCAAACATAGTAGTGTTAGGCATACCTTACCACTTTTATTATTTATGTTTCTTTTATCCAGGATGTCTTTAAACTTATGTACCTTCTGTGATTATCTTTTTGTTTGTGCTAATGTTGTACCTCGTTCATTCTTCTATTGAACATTATTTATTTTATTGCGTATATCTCTCACCAGACTTCTGGTACTTTAGAGGCCAAGCCTTTTAATCCTTAGTGTCTAGACCAATAATTGACATATAATGGTTCTCAGTCATTTATTAAATGAATATTACTCAACTAGTAAGTGGCACAGTAGAGATTTGAACTTAGAAATATATGACTCCAGACTTCTGGGAAGATAGCAACCGAGAAAAGTGGGGCTTAAGAGCCCCTCTAACAACCAATCTCCATTACCACAAAATCAGTGCCTTTCATAGCCAGAAAACACCATCACCAGTGAAACAAAAAATCACCAGGCTCCAGAGAGAAAGCAGACTGAGAACAGAGCCACAGAGGAGATAATCGGCCTCATGCCCGAGGAGGCGGCAGACGCGGCAGCAGCACCATACTGCCGGCGGCACCAGCGAATTCACGGGACGGCTACAGCAAGCCGAGGTGAGCCGCTGCGGAACAACCAGGCAGGATTTCTCCGCGAAGAGAGCATCTAAAGCTCCCAGTGGCCGAGCTCAGCACATGCTGCAGGGATTCAGAGTGGAAATCAAATCCAAGAAGAAAAACACCAGCCCCACAGCTGAGGGCGTAGCAGCGGTGCCATATTGCCACCGGCGGCAGCAGCACCGAATTCAGCGAGGCCAGTACAGCTACATCTGCGTACTCAAGAACAGTGAGTCAAATTGCGGGCCACAGAGGAGAAATCCCAGTACTGTACTCCCTGGGACTTGACCCAGTGGGGGAGGGGCGGTGGCAGAGATATCACACCATAGGAGAACATGCAACCTGGCACCCCCCCCACAGTCTAAAGCAGCCTCTATCGACTCTCTGGGTCGGAGACTCTGTGATAAAACCCAGTAAAGGAGTAGTGGGGTCTGAGATACTACTGACTTGACATCCAGAACACCTTAAGTGAAGTCATAGTGACCCAAGGGAAGAACCCAGAGAAGGCACAAACATCCGAAATCATGGGAAAGAGGAATAATACTGGAGCAATAAATGCCCACAACCCCACAACATCAGAACCCAATAAAACTGAAAATCAGAGATTTCTAGAAGATCAAATCAGGAAAATAACTGTAGAAATAATAGAGGTGCTTCAAAAAGAATTCAGAGAGAGCCAAAAAGAGATAAAGGATGCAATTAATGAAATAAAGGCCTCAATTCAAAGCACAAACAACCAATTAGAACACATGGAGAACAGAATCTCGCTCTTAGAAGATGATCATTCCAAAAATGAACGCATAGTTTCTAATCTAGGAAAAAATATCCGACAGCAGGAATCTGATATTGAAGAAATATGGGCCCATTTTAAGAGAGCTAACCTAAGAATAATTGGAATAGAGGAGGGAAAAGAAAGTGAAACCAAAGGGATCAACAATCTCTTCAAGGAAGTAATAGCAGAAAATTTTCCAGACATAGAGCAAGAGGTCAATACACAGGTCCAGGAAACTTATAGAACTCCCTTTAGACAGGATCGGAGAAGAGGATCCCCACGCCACATAATTGTCAAAATGACCAATGTGGAAGCCAAGCAGAGAATCTTAAAGGCAACAAAAGCAAAGGGCCAAGTGACATTCAGAGGCAAACCAATTAGAATCACTCCAGACTTCCCAAACCAAGTCATGAGAGCCAGAAGGGCTTGGAGTAACATATTCCAAACTCTGAAAGGAAACAACTTCCAGCCAAAAATTTCCTACCCAGCAAAACTTTCTATCAAATTAGATGGAGAAGTAAGAAGCTTCCATGACAAACAGAAACTGAAGGAATTTATGTCTTCAAAACCAGCACTAGAGAAAATACTCAAAGAGATTAACTACAAAGAAGAAATAGGTAACACACTCCAGAACTAGAGAAACAAGATTTTCCATCCAACAGACAACTAAGATTGGTTATCTGTGGAGATTCATTTTTTATGTTAGTCTTTTACCTATCTGTAAAGGGTATTGTTTGCCTTTATTGTTGTTAATTTCTAGGATTTCTAGTTGGAATATTAATATACCTTCAGATATAGCATTTGGAAATATTTTATCCCATTCTACTAGTAACTGTTAACTTTGTTTACATTGTCTTTGGATATACAATATTTTTTAGGGAGTTTGTATACTCCTCTGTTGCCTGTGCCATTGAAATCATAACCAAGAAATCACTGCCAATTTCAATGTTGTGAGGTTTAATGACCCAGATTTTCTCCTAAAAGTTTATAGTCTTAAGATTTATATTTAGGTCTATTATCTATTTTGAATTAATATTTGTATATGGGATTAGGTAAGGGTACAATTTTATTGTTTTCCATGTAATTATTATTTTTTAACAATATTTAGTTAAAAGATTAATATTTCCACCACCAAATGTTTGTGGAAACCTTGTCAAAAATAACTTGACAATATAGGGAAGAATTTAGGTCTAGGCTTTTATTTAACTCCAATGGTTTATATATCTGCCTTTAGAATAGTACTACACTGTTTCAATTATTGTGGCTTTATATGGTTTGAAATCAGAAAATATATATCTTCTAGCTTTGTTCTTTTTCAAGATCGTTTTGGGTACCTAGAGTCCATATTCCATATTAGGATAGATTTTTTTCTGAAAAATAAATATATAAATATATGATAGTTTCACCTAAAAATAGAAAAAAAATATTCTCTGGTAAGAAAGAAAGCAAAAAGAAATATTGAAATGTTATCTTTAAGTCATCAAAAGCTTGGTATCAGACAAATGAAACTGATATGTGAGATTATCATTTTTAATTTTAGATAAATTGCTATAATACTAGATGTCAACTACTAAGCCAAGCATGGGAGGGAGGGATAGGGAGAGAATGGGGTGGGGATCAGGTGGGGGCTGACTGGGAAAAGTGTGCATGTATGTCTACAAAAGTATGTATCCTACTATGATGTATGAATACAGTGCATCAATAAAAATGAAAAAATAAAAAAAAGAAATATATGACTCCAAAGTTATGTCCTTTTACCTATACTGTATCCTCTCAGTAAAGTATAGTTCAGCTTTTCAAAGCTGGCTATAAAAAGAGACTTTTTAAATCATTCAAGGAGATATTAATGATTCTTAAAGACAGAATGACTACCTCTCTAAAGGGCAATGTGCCAATTAGCCACTTTATTTAATCAATATCTAGTCCAGATTGGAAAATTCATGCCAAAAATATTCTATTAGATTTATTAAACTAACAGAAGAAAAAATACCCTTTATCTTGACCTAATGTATGCACACACACATATATAAAAAATCTCCCTTATCTTTACCTTATATAGATTATATATATATATATATATATATATATATATATATATATATATATATATGATCTTATTATGTATATTTATCTATTCTGAAAAAGGAAGGTGACCCAGTTAAAACTAAGACTAGATGATGACATTTTATAATGTTACTCTAAGTAGTCTTAAATTAATGTCTAGGTGTAGGCCAAACAGTACTTGGCACACAAAATTCCTCAGAAACATTTCAGAAATACTATATTAGAATAGGAAGCTGGTATACCTTGGCAGAAGATAAATATGACTCTTAAGCAATTTAAACATCCATTTTATTGAGGAAATGAATGTAACCAATATGATTTTTATTCTTTAGCATAAAAATTTGGGCAACAAAATCTAATGAATAAAATTTATTGTCTATTCTGTCATCTGATTTAGGAAATGTGTCCTGATTCAGCTAGTCTTATTAAATATGTTCATAAAATGTATTTAAATTAGTTTGGCACATATTATTTTAGAGATATCCTAAGAAATGTTATTAATAAAACTTCTCTTTCTCTTCTATTTAATTAATAGCAATTCCACCAGTGTTTTCTTCCTATATGATAAATCTATGTCACCTCCTCTTCACTGAAAAACTTTTGGTGACTGTACATTTATCTCTAAAGAAAGAGTAAATTGTCTAGCTAACATGAAAATTTCTATGACTTGATCACCACCTACTTTTCTATTCACAATTTATTTCTCTTCATATCTTCAGTATACATTCTGTACTTTACACCAGATTATGCATCCATAAATTCCTCTTTATATCCTACCCCTATATTCTTGTTTAAACTACTTATCTGTCTTCCTGACTTTCTTCCAGACTTTATGTAAAAGCATACTATCACTTTTGATGTTTCAATTTCTAGCAGTCCCTTAAGAATTGCTCATTGTTTTTATCATCTATGCTAAGCATTAAATTTTAGATGTATGTATGAACTACACCCTAGACTCATGGCTTGATAAGTGAAAATATAATTAAGGTAATTGAATAGTCAAGGTGGTTACAGAAAATTTGGGCTATATGATACAATAAGAGATTATCTTGTGTTAGGCACTATCATAGATGATAGAGTACAGAAGAAAAAGAGACATTTATGCTTTCATGATAACTGAAACAGACAGCAAAATAATAAAATAATTTAAAATAGTGGTTTCTATGAAAAAAAAAACTATGATAAAAAATGGCATGAAAGATCTTGCCTCATTGCACCAGGAATGCTGGCACTGTGCCTCCAGAGAATTCCAGCAAAAAAAGCCAGCACCTTGAAATGAGTAAGTGGATGCAGCTCATTGGAATTGTAAACAGTCAGCTCCTCCTGCCCAGACCCAATGACTTGCAGCACTGGCAGCCAAGATCACAGCATCATTTACAGGGAAATGAATGGAACTGGAGAACATTATGCTAAATGAGATTAGTCAATTACAAAAAGGAGAATTTCAAATGCTCTCTCTAATATGTGAAGGCTAGAGGAATAAAGAGTCATAGAAGAAACTCTATAGAAAGGAGAAATTATAGATAAGCAGATAAGGCGACCTTACTAGGGGATGTAAGGGGGAAAGCGGGAAATTCCCTAATGTATGTGGCATACTTTCATAAACATATCAAAATCAATCAGTAAGCCAAACATAAGAAGAAAGAAAGGGGAAGGAAATGGGGTGGGAATTGCAGAAGGGCTAAATAAGTGATGTTTGCATGTATACCTCTACCATTTTGTCCTCCACTAAGTTGTATGACTACAATGCACCAATAAAAAATAAGAAAAGGAAAACAAAAAGAAATAGAAAACAATAAAAATGACATGAGAGGTGGGAATGATAGACACCAAGTATAGGATACTTTCTTTAATATATAGAATACTTACAGAATGTCAGGAAAAAGGCAAATGATAGAAAAATTAAAGAATAATTGGAATAATTAAAAAAATCCAAATCAGGCATGGTGGCACATGCTTGCAATCCCAGCATTTGGGAGGCTGAGACTGGAGGGTTATGGTTTGCAGACAGCCTCTGCTACTTATTGAGGCACTCTGTTACCTAGTGAGACCCTGTTTCAAAAAAATAAAAATAAAAAATAGGGAATGGGTATAGTTCGGAGGTCAAATGCCCCTGGGTTCCATCTCCAGACCCACCCCCCACCAAAAAAATCCAGTAAACATGAAAAGGTCAATAAACATGAAAAGATACTTAATTCACTAGTGAAAAGAGAAATTAAAATGAGACAATGACAAAATATTACTTTCAAATTTGTTGAACTGGCAATCTTAAATAGAGCTTTAAAGTACAGCCTTGATGGGGATGTAGAAAAATGAGTTACTTCTGCCTTGTTTTGGAATTACAAATTTTTCAGAATTTCTGAAAGACAATATAGCAACATCTATTAAAATCAAAGTACACTTAGCAGTTACACTATTGACACTCTAACTTATAGAAACAAATTGTCCTTTGTGAGGTTATGCGTCAGAAGATGCTTATTGTGCCCATGTTTGTAGTAGCCAAAGCTAAAAATATAAAGTTTATCAATACAAGAATTGTTGACCAAACTGTGGTTTATTTTTGCCATGGATTATTAAGTGAACAACTATAAATAAATATTTCTTAAATGATTTGGAGAAATTTCAAATTTTTACATTCATTATGATGGGTTTATATTTTTATTAATTAGCTGAGAAAATAAATGACAACAAAATAAAAATTTAAATTTATTAAAAGTTTTAAAAATTGTATTTTATCAATCCTATCAGATCCTCCTTGCTTACAGTGAGATCATATCCTAATTAACCCATCATAAATTAAAAATGTCACAATCTAAAAGTGCATTTAAACCTGAACATTATAGCTTGCCAACACTATACACTATAGTTTATTGGTCATTTTCCTCATAATTGTGTAGCTGATGGGGAGCTCCATGTCTTTTCTGCCCAGTATTAAAAGAGAATATCACATCACTCATCACTATACTGAGAAAAGAACAAAATTCAAAATTTCTCATTCCGCACAAGTGAATTCAAGATGGATCAAAGACTTGAAAATTAGACCAGAGACATTGAGACTCCTTGAAGAGGGCATAGGTCCAACACTGAAACACATAGGCAAAGATAAAAACTTTCTCAACAAGACCCCAAGGCACAAGAAACTAAAAGGCAAATCAATACATGGGATTACATTAAACTGAAGAGCTTCTGTACAGCAAAGAAAACAATCAAGAACCTCAACTAAGAGCCAACAGAATGGGAAAATATTTTTGCCAACTACTCCTCAATAGAGGACTAATATCTAGACTACAGAAAACTCTAGAAACTCAACACTAAGAAAACAAATAACTCAATCAAAATGGAGGCGTGAACTAAATAGATACCTCATGAAAGAAGAAATTGAAATGGATAATAAATGCATAAAAAATGTTCAACATCATTAGTAATCAGAGAGATGCAAATCAAACTACCCTGAGATTTCACCTAATTCAACTACAATGGAAAGCATTCAAAACACAAAAACAAATGCTGGCAAAGATGTAGAGAAGTGGGAACTCTACTACATTGTTGGTCTGTTTATTTTAATCAGAACATAGATAAAGTCTACATTTGGAAATAGTTACTATGTCAAAATCTCTATCATTTCATAGGTTCAATTTTATCTTTCCATTTTTATGCTTGGAATTTGTTATTGTTATTTAAGAAGCAGATTCTCTGCCCTGTGCAAATTCCTATTTTCCATTTAGTTGATTGTATGTTCTTCAGTTTCCTGTATTTCCTATAATTTGGAAGATTCTACAGATGAGCAAATAAGGTGACTTAACTGAGGGGATTGAAGGGAGGAAGATAGAAATTTTCTAATGCACATAATGTAATTTAAGAATCACATCAAAGTCAATCACCAAGCCAAACATGAGAAAGAAGGTGGGCGAGGGAATGGAGTGGGAATTGGGTAAGGGCTAATTGGGTGATGTGTGCATGTATGTCTCCACCATCTTTTATCCCATTAAGATGTATAACTACAATGCACCCAGAAAAAAACAAAAAAAAATTCAAGGTTGTTCTATAAAATGCATATAACATTCATCTATTGTAAACATTTTAAATCATGTTCTGCTATTTTAAATTGGGTATAATCTGCATTTGAAAAATAGCAGCACATTTATTTGTAAAACATTATTAATTTAGTTTGTTTGTAATGCTTAGTCTACATAAAGATTTATTAATTGATTTTGTGGTTCTAAGGGATCGTAGTCCTCATGTTTGGAAAGAATGATCTGGACTATAGATAAAACTAATCTGATTACACAAAGCATTGAATGGCAGACAATATCTTAACTCCCTGATGTTTAAATTTTAAGAAAAATTTTAATCTAATGATATATTTGTTTTTAGTGGGGCTTCTGTATAGCTAAAGTTGTATGGTGGTATGAGGGATTGGAGAGAAAGACAACACCTACCTACAAAAGACTGCATTGCTTATAGATTATTTAATTTTACTGATTATATTTGCCATTATAATTATCAAGCTACATGTAAAAGCAAATTTAAAGAACCTTAAATATTTTAATAATAAAATATTCAACCATAAAAAGTAAATGAAGAAAAAACATAAGAAATAACAATATCCCTGAAATATACAACAAACAATACACCAACTTTATTCTGTTTCTATCACATTTTAAAAGACATTACAGGAATGAATGAAGTAATTTGTGTCCTTTCCTAGTTTCCACTCTATGTCAGTAGCTTAGGTGGAATTTTAGTAAAGTCTGACTATAGTTGATCTTCCCACAGTACTAGGATCCATCACACTTTCTCATGGAGACCTGAAAAATAATGCAAGCCTTAACTTCAAAGCAAGGGAGGATCATTCTGCTGCATTTTTCTTCATCCCTCTTACAGAAAAGAAAGCAGTCTTTCCTGCTCAAATCAAAGAACAATTTTATGCATTTTCTTTACTCTCTTTCTTGTGTAGCATAGAGCAAATAACTTCCATGGTTTGAAGGTATTGCAGAGCTTCCATTAGCATTATTCATCTGCACCTTTTGGTTTTCATTGTAATAGAGGAAAGAATAAATCAAATATCTTACCCATACCAAGTCTTCATGCAACACAGCCAGTTGAAATGATGAATATTTATTCAGTCATCTGGTTAGGATATGGATGCTTTAAAAACAATCACAAAATATATTTTCACTCTTAAAATATTAGTATTTTTAAAATAATGTTATATATCATGTGTTTTTAAAATTTCTTCATATCTCCATTTTTTCAGTCTTTTTATTTATATTTTTTTATATTTTTGATACAGGGGATTGAACCCAGGGTTATTCTACTTCCAAGCTATAGTCTTGGCCACTTTTATTTTTAATTTTGAGACAGGATTTTGTTAATTTTCTGAGGCTGCTATCAAACCTTCTATGTACTGTCTCCGCCTCCCAAGTATCAGGATTACAGGCATATGCCCCCATTTCTGGCCAGTTAGTTTATTTCAATTAGAACATAGATAAAGTCTACATTTGAAAATAGTTACTATGTCTCTCAAAATCTCTATCATTTCATAGGTTCAATTTTATCTCTCCATTTTTATGCTTGGAATTTGTTATTGTTATTTAAGAAACCAGATTCTTTGCTCTGTGCTGTTCCCTACCTTTGCATTTAGTTGATTATATATTCTTCAGTTCCCTATATTTCCTGTAATTTGGAAGTAAGACATGAAAGCTCAGTCAAGTTTAGTTTCAAATTTTTGTTTTGTTTCTGGACCATATTTTACTGATTTCAAAAGAATTGATGAGATCTGTATATGCACAGATGGAGAGAGGGAGGGAAAATATAAGGAAGAAAAAAGTCAATTTTCTTCAACATTATAATCTTAATGAAGTCCTTTATCATATTTTTTAAATTGACAAGGTATTTTTTATATTTAAGACATAAAAATGAGAAATAATAAAGGACAAAATTGCTTCAGTCACAATTTCTTTTCTATAGCCAGTTTGTCAACTCAATATCACAATTTGCCCATTTGCAAAAAAAAAAGTCATGGACATGGAATAAGAATGTAACTAAAAGTCATAGTGCTCACGGTGATATTTTCTTACCTTATATAGAGGTAAACTGGAATGAGACACAAAAATGAAGTAATCAGGTACAAAGAGGATGGAAGATATATGCACATGTACAGAAGTTAACAAAGGAACTGAATACCAATTCTTCAATGCTTAAATCCTCCTCATCTTGGTTTGGAAATACAAAATGGCAGGGAAAATTTTTGAAGAAGAGAACATCTGTAAAGAATAATGTAAAGCACATTTTTCACCTGGTAGAGAAGAATTCTAGGATGTGATTCTGATGTCCAAAAGGGAGAGTAGATTCAGTCTGTGCCAGCTGTCGCACATCCTTTTCAGAACTCATGTTGAAATTACCACTGGGACATTTAATGATTAGATTATGGGAGCACTATTATCCTGAATAAATTAAGGCTCATTATCTCAGAAGTGGGTTAGTTATCAGGGGAACTGGCTCTTAATAAAAGGATGAGTTTGGTCAGATTGTTCCATTGCCCATGTGCTCTCATGCCCTTCATCCTGCAACAATGAGACAGAGGCTCTCTCCAGATATTGAGTGTCATGCTCTTGAATTTCCCAGCCTTCAGAACTCTAAGAAAGATTTTGTTTTCTTATCATTACAGTCTGTGGTATTCTTTTGTATCATTAGAGAATGGACTGAGATACTCTCACTGAAAACTTGGGGAAACATAAAGGACAAAAGACACATGAAAGACTTTGTTGTAGGTGAAGCCAGGAAAATGTTATGTTTAGAAGAAAATACCTAATTGCTAGAATTTGTGCAGATTCCTAGAATAATAGAGAATCTCTGTGCCAAGAAGTTAGAGGCAAGTGAGGGATTCTTAAGAACAGCTGATGGCATTGCAAGTGATAATCTAGAACTATTGATAAAGTAACACAGGTCAAGAAAATAATTATAATGAGAAATTTCCAGAAAAACAAACTTTTATGGAATTTATAAAAGAGATTATAAAAGAAATAATTAGCTTTAAGCTCTTGTCATGCCCAGAGGACAAGTTTGAAAATCATCTGGAAATCAGCAATAATGTGCATTATTCATCTCTGAAATTGAAAAATTTAAAATATGTATTTGCTGTTTCAATTTTACCATCCAATTAATAAATTGATTAAATTGGAAAATAAAAAGTATATTTATTATGTATGGCATAATGTTTTAAAATACCTATGGAATGGCTAAACTGAGCTTATCAGCATATGCATTACCTGATATAAGTGTTTTTGTTTTTTTGTGGTGAGATCACTTACAATTGCTTTCTTTGAAATTTTTAAATATCAAATACACTGTTATTAACTATAATTTCCTCTAGACACATCCATGTTGTTGCAAATAAGTTGCTTTTCTTCTTATTTTAAGGTGAATAGTATTCTGTTATGTATATATAACACTCTTTATCCATTCATCTGTTGATAGACACTGGGGTTGATTTCTTTTATTTCTACTGTTATTATCCTTCACATTTTGATGTTTTAATTTCTGTATATGCATGAACATGCACACACATTTGTGTAGATATCTAAAACAATAGCAGGTTCTTGGACAAAGAGTCACAGTTTCTCTTGGCCAAGAGTCTGGGAAGGATAGGCATTGTTTTCTCCACTTTATAAATTAGAGAAAAGAAATTCAAAGAAATTAAGGGCTACCCATAGCCTTGTGTCTTTGAAGTGGTAAAACTGAAACCAAAACACAGGACTTGTATTCTGGTGTTCTTACCTGTGTATTTTTTCATGACACTGGTTCAGTTATATAATTACAAAACCTTTTTATTCAGTGTTCTGATCTCTCTTGTGCACTCCTCTTTTTAAAGGGTTACACTGAAGAAATATTAGAAGCTTAAAAATCTTATTCAAACTGTGGCTCAGGGATTCCAGCCAAGTTTTCGCAAAGTGCTTTTCAATAATTCATGATTATGTAAACATGGGGACTTGCTGCCTATATATAGCATGAACAAATGAGCTCTGGTGCTTAGTTAAGCCAAATATTGTATATTTAAATACATTAATGTTCTCTTTCTCCTTACATAAGTATATCCAATGTCACACATTAATTTGCACAGGATGCTTTAAAAATAGCCCTTATTGAAATATTCAGGCACCTGTTATGCCATTCTGTGGGCTTGTAATATTTGTATTAGAGTTTGCAATTTCAGCACTCAGAATTTTTTCCGTTAATTGACAAAATTGGATCAAATGACCTATTATCTGAACCTTTGCTGAAGATCCTACAGGTATCTATGGTGGTCTTTAGAGGAAGATCAATTGGAAGGTTTATATGGCCCTGAAAGAGCAGGATTTCTCAGTTTACAGGGAGCTTGTGTACCCTGGCTTAGTTTCAGGGGGTCTATAACACTCTGGCCAGCATGGGCTCTGAGGGCCTTTCAGTAGATGGGGTCAGGGCTTTGGATAAGGGTATCAAAGTATTAACAGATCTGGTTTCTTTGAGATCAAGAAGGAACATTCTGAAAAGATGTCTATGAAAAAATATCAGAAACATCATTGTTTTAGGTCTCTAGTCAAGGATAAACTCACTGAGTCTGTCATTAGAGTTATCTTTCAATTCTGTTAGTCCTTCTGTGAATGTGTTTTTTTCTGATAATCAGTCTTTGAACTGGCCTTGATGCCCAATTCCCATCTTGAGTACCACTGATGATAAATCTCAATTGTGTTTTCTCTTCTCATTCTGCAGGGACAATGTAACCAGCTACCTCTCTATACCCTAGAATTTATCAATATTACCCTATTTATCTCTCCCCTACATGGCCAATTTTATACTCAAGGCTCTGTTATAAGTTGTATTTTTGCAGAGGAGCATTTAATGAACTCCTGAGCCAGACTACTTTCCCTTCTGTTACCATCTTTTAGACACCTGTTTTTCCTTCATTATACTTTTCACAGTTCCCATGTATTGCATTTTTGCTGTTTGTTTTACAATTTTATTGGTGCATTGTAATTATACATCATAGTGAGATTCAAAGTGAAACATTCATAAGTATTTCTCTCTCCCAAGCCCCCGGGGACAAATCCCCACGTTTAGCGTTGTGAACGGGGACTTGAAAATTTATTTGATAAGGGAGAGGAATCGCTGCAGAGAAGCCTCTGCAGAACTACAACTGAAGCCTTTGCCCATCTTTCGAGAAATCAGTCCCAATGGGTCCTAGTGCTCTGGCAGAGTCTCCAGTGCTACAACCGAACCAGTCCATCACACAGGTTTACAAAGAGGTTGCACTAACTTGCAATCTCACCTCCTTAGAGTTCCTACTTCTCCACATTCTTGCCAGCATTTGTTCTTATTTGTGTTTTGAATGAAATCCACAAAACAAAAAGCTGGTTTCTTGAAAAAATTTACAAGACAGATAAACCACTAGCCAACCTAACTTAAAAAAAGAGAGAATCAACCCAAATTATGAAGATAAGAGATGAAAAAGGAGACATTACTATTGACAGTGTACATACCAGAGAATTATCAGAAACTACTTTGAAAAACTTGGATTCTACATTGGTCATTTTGACTATTATGAGCCATGGGAACCTTTTCTCCGATCTTATCTAAAGGGAGTTCTATAAGTTTCCTGGACCTGTGTATCAACCTCTTGCTCCGTATTTGGAAAATATTCTGCTATTACTTCTTTAAAGAGATTATTGATCCCTTTGGTTTCACCTTCTTTTCTCTCCTCTATTTAGATTATTCTTAGGTTAGCTCTCTTAAAAATGGGCCTATATTTCTTTATGTCCAATTTCTGCTGTGTAATTTTTTTCTAAGTTATAAACTATGCATTCATTTTTGGAGTGATCATCTACTAATAGTGAGATTCTATTCTCCATGTGGTCTAATTGATTGTTTATAGTTTGAATTGATGCCTTTACTTCAGCGACTGCATCCTTTATTTCTTTCAGACTCTCAATTCTTTTAGAAAGTACTGTATTGTTTCTCCAGATACATTCCTGATTTGATCCTCTGGCAATCTCTGCATTTCTGTTATCAGGTTCTGATACTGTGGGGTTATGGGAACTCATTGCTCTATATGCTAGTTTGCTGAGTCTTCTAAATTGCTGAGGCTGATCTTGAATCTGTGATCCTCTGTCTCAGCTTCCCAAAGTTGAGATTACAGGCGTGAGCCACTATACCCAGATTATTTTAAGTTATTTACCTATTATCTATCCATCTATCTAATCTATCTATCATCTATCATATATTTACTTATTTAGTATTGGACTTCATGAATGCCAGGCAAATACTCTACCACTGAGCTTCATCCCTAACCTTTAAAGTTTTTTTTTTTTTTTTTTTTTCTGGTCTGGGGATGGAACCCAGGGGCATTTGACCTCCGAGCTACACCCCCTGCCCTATTTTTATTCTTTATCTTGAAACCGGGTCTCACTGAGTTGCAGAGGGTCTCACTAAGTAGCTGAGGCTGTCTGTGAACCGCAATCCTCCAGGTCTCAGCCTCCTGAATGCTGGGATTACAAGCGTGCACCACCACACCTGGCTCTAACCTTTAAAGTTTTAAAAGTGTTTTTCAAATGCTTTCATAATTGATGTGCATTACTAGAATAACAACATTAAATCACTAATTTCTGCTTTTTACTAGCAATAAAAAGTTTGTGAATCAATAAGAACCAGTTTTAAAAATTAAATAAAATTAAAATTTGGCTATTAAACATGAAACAAACAAACAAAAGGAACCAAGGCTCATGGCATATTAAACTTTAGAATGTGTCTAGAGTTCTCTGGGCAAATCTCTGTGTACTCATCCAAAACGCAAATGATGTCTTCCTCACCCATTTTTACTTTTATTTCTGCATGGGTGTGTTTGTCTGGTTTCTGGTATTTAATACCAGCTACTGTTTTTCATTCTTCAATACAGTTCATCCCTGGGACAGGAGTTCCACCTAAAATCCAGGCTCCACTGCCTACCCCTCACCTCTGTTCAAGAATGAAACTTGACAGTTGGGGTCCTTGGCAAACAAAGACATGAATATTCTGGATGAATATTCCCAGGTACATCTGTATTACTACATGAGGAACTCTCTTGGGCTTAGGATGGAGAGACTTTTAATAGCGTCCTGTTCTCATATTTTTCCAGCTCCTGAATTAGACTCAGGTGAAACATTTCTCTAAGCTTGGAGATGTGGAATTTTAGACACCTGCCTCCTCTCCAGGGAAAGCAGTGTACTCTCTGATAATCACCTAACACACTGAACAATCCCCACTCTTTTACAGATTATGTGAGATATGATAGAATACCTTGAAGAATGTGATTTTCTACAAAACCCACCTCAAGTTATTTATTTGGCAGTCCACCTGTTCTTTTTATCCATAAGCTTTCCCTGAGAAAAACTTCAATCTTCTCATTAAAAATCTGCTGTTGCCAGGCATGGTGGCACATGCTTATAATCCCCGTGCTTAGGAGGCAGAGACAGGAGAATTGCACAGGTTTGAAGCCATTCTCACTGGCTTAAGAGACCCTGTTTCCAAAAATAAAAAGTATAAAATAGGTTTGGGAGTGTAGCCCAGAGGTAGAAGGGCTTCCAGGAACCCCATTACCACAAAAACAAACAAAAAAACTCCTGCTGTTGAGTTCCAGCTACATAGAAACCTGATATCCATGACAATTGGAAGAATTTTTCCCAAAGTTCAATAATCATAAGATAGTGTTATATACATATATTTTAAGAGATTATTAAATATTTTTATTTAGACCATTCAGAGAAATGTATCAGTATTTTGCAAGTCATTAACTGAGTTTCTTCATAGTTTTTCTTCAAAAATTTCAGATTTTATCCATCATATACATCTTCATTTCTAAAAAATTTGAGTTATAGTTTTCTAGTACAAATTGTGTTTTTCTTTTAATTTAATTTTCAAAGAATCAACAAAGCAGAAAGCTGGTTCTTTGAAAAGATTAATAAGATTGACAAATTCCTGGCCAAATTAACCAAAATAAAGAGAGAATCAACTCAAATCATTAAAATCAGAAGTGAGAAAAGAAGACATCAGCAAAGACAGTGGAGAAATTCAAAGAGTTATCAGAAACTATTTTGAAAATTTATACTCCAATAGATTGAAAAATATGGAAGAAATTGATAGATGTCTAAGCACATATCACCTACCTAAATTGAACCAAGAGAACATAGCAAGCTTAAACCAACCAATAGCAAGTAAAGAAATAGTAACAGCAATAAAAATTCTGCCATCAAAGAGAAGCCCAGGCCCAGAAGTGTATCCAGTTAAATTCTACAGACATTCAAAGAAGAACTAATCTCAAAACTTCACAACTTATTTTGAGCAATTGAAAGAGATGAAATTCTTCCAAACTCCTTCTATGTGGCAAGTATCACATTAATACAAAAATCAAATAAAGAGACCTCAAGAAAAAAAATTACAGAGCAATATTTTTGGTGAACATAGATGCAAAAATTCTAAACAAAATATACAAAAATTACAGAGCAATATCCTTGATGAACATAGCTTCAAAATTTCTAAACAAAATACCATAGCTATATAGATTCCAAAACATGTCAATAGAATTGTACACCACAACCAAGTTGGTTTTATCCTAGAAAAGCAAGGCTGGTTTAACATATGCAAATCAATACATTTATTCACCACATATATAGAACTGGGAACAAAAACAACAGATCATATCAATAGATGCTGAAAAGTCATTTGACAAAATCCAACACCCATTCATGTTAAAAACACTGCAGAAAATTGGAATAGAAGGAACATACCTCAACATCATTAAGGCAATATACAGTAAACCCCAAACCAAGATCATATTGAATGGAAAAAAAACTGCAAGAGTTTCCTCTAAAATCATGAACAAGACAAAGATGCCCACTGTCACCACTTTTTTTTTTTCCCAATATAGTCCTCGAGACTCAAGATGGAGCTAAATCCTTACCTCTCTCCATGCAAAGGAATCAACTCGAGGTAAATCAAAGACTTGGGAATTAGACCAGAGACTATGAAGAGATTAGAGAAGGGCATAGCCTCACACTTAAACATATAGACACAGGTAGTAACTTTCTCAACAAGACCTCCAAAGCACAGGAAATTATAACAAGAATTAACAAGTGAGATGGCATCAAATTAAAAAGTTTCTTCCCATCAAAAGAAACCATCAAGAGCCTAAAAAGAAAACCTACAAAATGTGAGACCTTTACTAGCCACCACTCTGATAGAGGGCTAATATCAAGAATATACAAAGAGCTCAAAAGACTCTATACTAGCAAAATAAATAACTCAATTAAGAAATGAGCAATTGAATTGAATAGACACTTCACAAAAGAAGAGATACAAATGGCCAATAGATACATGAAAAGATGTTCTACATCAGTAGCCATCAGGAAGATGCAAATCAAAACTATGCTGAGATTCGATCTAACCCCAAACAGAATTGTAAGCATAAAGAAGGCAAATAACAACAAATGCTGGTGAGGATATAAGGAAATAGAAACTCTTTTACACTGCTGGTGGAAGTGCAAACTACTTCAGCTATTATGGAGATCATGTGGAGATTCCCTAGAAAACTGAGAATATATCCACCATATTATCTGGCTATACCAATCCTGAGTATCTTTCCAAAGGAGTTGAAATCAGAGAACTGCAGTAACATGTGCATACCCATGTTCATAGCAGCACAATTTGTAATAGCCAAAATATGGAACCAACCTAAGTCTTTTTTTTAAATTAGGCCTCTATCAAGGTTGCGGCTGGTAAAGATCTTCCATTCTATAGGCTCTTTCTTTTTTTAATTTGTACATATTAATGAGATGCAAAATGGTTGAGGCATACATGCACACACCACCCATTTAGCCCTTACTCAGTTCCCAGCCCCCATTTCCTCATCCTCCTTTCTTCTTATGTTTGGCTAAGTACAATGATATGTTTGTTAAAGTACATCATGTGCATTAGAGAATTTCTCTCTTCTCTCCTTTCATCCCCTCAGTTAGGTTGCCTTTTTTGCTCATCTATAGTTTCTCCTTTCCAGCAACAGATGAATGAAATGGATTGCAAAATTAAGAGGAATAAGCACAATGGAATTCTACTCAGCAATAAAGAAGAACCAAATCATGACATTCACAAGAAGATGAAAAGACCTGGAGAACATTATGTTAAGTGAAATCATCTAAGCCTAAAAGAGAATGGACATATGTTTTCTCTAATATGCCCAAACTAGGGAGTATTAGGGATACCAGGGGGACTCCAGATAATGAAGGGAAAACCTCAGCAAAGCTAAAACAAAGGGAAGGAGAGGAAGAAGGTTGAGGTTGATTAATGGAGGAGCTACATTTGAATATATGTATAAGTGTGACTGTATCATGGTCAACCTGGACACTCATTGTTGGGAGGGGGGAGAAAGGGAAATGAGGGGAGGGCAACAAATACTGTGTGAATATATGCCATTGTTATGTTAACTATAGTGTACCAATAAAAAAATAAAATAGGTAAAACGAAAACCAAAACAAAAATATTTTTTAATATAATTAAAACAGAAATTTGCAAGGATATACAAAAATTTGTCTACTTCTGGTTTAGGATTTTTGTTTTTAAATATTTTAAAGATGAATACTGCGTGTGTGTGTGTGTGTGTGTGTGTGTGTGTGTGTGTGTGTGTTATGTTACTGGAGATTCAACCCAGGGGCATTCTGTCTCTGAGTTACACACCCAGCCCCTTTTATTTTGAAATAGGGTCTCATTAAGTTGCTCAGAGTCTTTCCAAACTGTTAAGGCTGGCCTCAAACCTGTGATCCTCCTGTTTCAGCTTCCCAAAACTGGAATTACAGGCAAACACCATCATGCCCAGCTTAAATATTTCTTTTGTAAGACTTTATTTTGGAAATAAATTTAGGCTCATATAGAAATTACAAAGGTAAGAGATAGAGTTCCCATATATCCTTCACCTGGCTTCCCTCAATAATTATAACTTAGAAAATTGTAGCATAATTACACAATAATATTAATATAAACTACTAGGAAAACTACAAACCTTATTTGCACTTAATCTTTTTTATATATACTTTATTCTAAAAATCATATTTATGTATGGATATGTGTGACCACCACCACAGTCAGGATACTTATCTTCCATTACCCAAAGAAACTAGTCTTCCTCTTTAGAGTTACACTTTAAACCAACCCAAAACTAACTAACCTTTCAGAGCCATATATTGATTTGCAATCAAATTGAAATTTTTTTTTGAAGTATGTTGTCAGTGGAATCATACTAACTGTACTATCTCCCAGAGATGAATAATAATGCTTAAAAACAATTCAGCCCTCCTCCACAATGAAGGCAAATGTCTGAACATAACATTCTATATGAGTTCCCCTACACATTGTTTCCATTTTTTATAATGCTTTATATTGTAATTCATAAAAATTTGAGGGCTCACTTTCTGTTTCCAGATGAGAGCTATAAATGACATTTCAGAGCTCTGTTTCATTGATCTGCTAGGCTTAGGTTCATGTATTTTATTGCCACCGTTACGTAATTAAATACCCATGACAGGCTTTGAAATTGACCTTTTATCCTCTTCCCTTTTTTACCTTAAGTCATAAAATTCTTCGGCATAATATTTTAATTATTTAATTTTTAATGTTCTTTTATTGATGCATTACAATTTCACATTATAATTTAAATCATGTTGACAGTTACATACATGCACACAGCACTTCTTCTTCTCCCTCCCTTGCCTCCCCCTTTTTGTTTTCCAATAGACAATACTAAGATTGACATTGGTATATTCACATAGTCAATGGTAGTATTTTCATTCATGAATCTCAGTCTTCTTCATCCCCTTCCTGTAGACCTCCTCCCTGGATACACTGAGGTTTCTCCTCCATTAACTGGATTATCTCTTGTATCCCAATTACAGCCTGGTGAAGATATTCATTAATTTCTATATATGGAAAAAGTTGATCCCAGTCTTATCAACAGCAAACCTCAACAGCTGTGACTATTTGTAAGTATGTTTTTTTTCAATTACACACAAAAAAAACACAATGAGTACTTAATTAATGATACTAGTCTAAAACATAATATACTACCATCTTGGTCATACTGTTGCCAACACATGTTGCATTGGTAAGTTAATACCCTCATAATAAGTAGCTAAATTTAGCAGAAATAATTTTAGATACTTTCCTTGGAGTAAATTATATACACTTATCTACCAACAGCATGTATTCTAGTATTTGTGTGTAGACAACTGATAAGCTTTTCTGCATCTTATTTGGCCTGCTGATATCTGTTGATTTATACCTATATTCAATATAGTGTCTAAATACTGGTGGAAGAAGTATTGATGGAAGAAAGCAGGAGGTGAATGAAAGATGATTCACCCATTTATGAGTATTAAAGTGATTTTAATTAAAATATTAAACTAATTATATGATGATTCTATTATATATGTGGTTATTGTGTGAGCTTTGCATCACTGTGATCAAATATCTGAGAAAAACAACAAAGAAAAAATATTTTTGCTAATGAGTTCAGAGACGTCAGCAATTGATTTTGGCCTGAGGTGAGACATAACATCATGCCAGAAGGGCATGATGAGGAAAAGATGCTCAGCTCATTATAGCTAGAAAGTGAGAAAGAGAAAGAGGAAGTTGCCAATGCATACCCCAAGGACCTACTTCTTCAACTAAGTCTTACTTCCTCCATTTTACACCACCATCTAATAAAGCCATTAAATTATAAGTCCACTGATTAAGCCCAAGCCCTCATGATCTAATCATTTCCCCAAAGCTCCACATTTGTACATTGATACAATAGGGATCAGGCCTTTGACACATGAGCCTTTGGGGGGGCACTTCAGATTCAACCTATAGATTATTAATGTATATGACTAATTCCCTGTAGCCAAGTACTCAAATTTTATGAGTATGCCTACAAGATATCTTAGAGAAAAGAGAACTAGTAATGATGACAAAGATTGAAACTTGCCAGAACATTCCTGTGAGAAACCTTTTTACAGTTATTTTCAATGAAAATGGTTGTTTTCCTTCTGGAGATGTATGTGAGAATCACTTATATGTATTGAAAATATATAACACCTCTACGTATAAATATTTTAGTGCTCCCACCCCTGAGTTGAGTCTTTTTGCATGATCTTTTCTTTCTTTTAAGAGTTTTCCTTTTTTGGTTATACTAAATCTGAGAGATAAGAAGCACTATGTTAGAACTTTAACATTAGTTGATAAGATTCAGATAAAATTGGGTATGAGGCCATGTGTGTGGATAAGAAATCAAAACTGACTTGTAAAGATTTTCTGTTAGCTGTCTGTGACACTTAAGAAAATATGCTGAGGCCATAAGAAATAAACTTTTCTGTGTACTTTAATGTGAATTAGGACTTGGAATAAATAAATACCATAAAAAATGAAGTTGTCCTTTTTCCTCCATCCCTTTCTCCCTCTCTCACTCCCTCCCCTTTTCTCCCCTTTTTTCATTTTTTTTCTCTTTCAACTTGAAATATTAAAAATATCCCCATGTTGAACTGCACTCCCGAGAACTGCACTCCCGAGCCCTGACTGAAATCACTGTGGCAAGATAATCCGAGACTGAAAAATGACATAGAGCCTCATCATAAGCAGCGAGCAGCACCCACGTTGGAATCCTGTGTGCTCACCAGTGACTGGATCACAATGGCATAGAGACTTCCACGGACCCCTGGACCAAGGAAGCCAGATACCTGAGTGCGTCCAGGGAAAGTGTGGGTACTAGCATGCACCCCAGGCCCAGCACTGGCTGGGGCATCTGTCCCACACCTCAGAACCCAGCACTGTCCTCGCGCACCCTGTCTGTGCCCCAGACCTCCGCTAGTAGTCAGTGCCTGCGGCACCCCCACCCCTAAATCGGAGCCTACCTTGTGTGCCTAGCTCCCGGCCCCTACTGGAGCCCAGACACCCACCTTGCCAGAGGCCTGCTTTCCAGGCTGCGAAAGCTCTGTGTGCCCGTGAGATCTCCTCGGGGCCCCAGCTTCTGCAGCCTGTGGGAGGCATAGATCATTGCTGGACACCTCACAGCACCTGTGCCCCCCGGACACTTGTGCACCTATCCCGTGCCCCTGGCCCAACGCTGGGAGTTCCCGCCCACCCGGCAGCCTGATACTCAGTTCTAGTCTAAAACACAGCCCAATGCACCGTGGAGGAGCATAGCAGCAGGCACTAGGCAGCTGCACCCACTCACACCTGCGTCCAGTAATAGCAGCACACCCAGCCTGCACTCTTGGAACTGGCAGAGATCTGGCAGTAAGTGTGGGCATCCAGGAACCAGCAACCCTTTGCCCAGGGCACATCTTGGGACCACACTGGCTAGCCCAGTCAGAATTTCCAGAGACACAGGAAAATACATCAAGACACAATATCTGCAAAGGACCGCAGGGGAAGGTTCCAAGTCTACTTTGGACATCGTCCATTCCTGCTGTAGGGCAGTACAGGCAGGAGTCTAGAATGGTGAGTGCAGAGGTGCTGACTATAGGTTGGAATTATGCAGAACCTGGGAATTGTACAGAATCTAATAACAGTGACACCAGACATCCTGACACATAAACCCAAAGCAGTTAAAGGAAAGAAAGGTGTCTGAACACTCAGAGTGACCTAAGAAGATAAAAATAGAGTACAAAGAAAAATAAGAGACATTGGATTATATTCTGAAAACTACCAAAGCAATCAGATACGCAAATATTATATGGATCTGACACCATATTCGTAAATAAATAGGACTTTTTTTTTTTTTGTACTGTTACTGTGGATGTTTTGTTTTGTTTTGCTTTTACAGTGCTTTTGTTTTGTTATGGTTATTGCTGTTTTATTTGTTTCCCCATCCTTCTTTTGCTTTAACTTGTTTTTATATATATATATATTTGATAGTTTGCCTTGTTTTCTGATTCCACACAGCTGCTAGTTCCTTTTATTTTATTCTTGTCCTTTTTTCCTCTTTCTTCCTTTTTCCTTCCTTTTTTCATTCTCCTCCTTTGATTGGTTTTCCTTTATTTTTCTTGGATTACATAATAGTCTTAGTATCTTGTGTGGATTTTTTTATCTTTGTCTGCTCCTTCCATTACCCCTCTTACAAACCTCCCCACACGAACCTATATACTCTTCTCCCCCAAAACTTTTCCCCATA
The DNA here is from genome assembly GCF_963383645.1 of Muscardinus avellanarius. Lineage (NCBI taxonomy): Eukaryota > Metazoa > Chordata > Mammalia > Rodentia > Gliridae > Muscardinus > Muscardinus avellanarius. The sequence goes on along the minus strand of NC_137800.1, from coordinate 51,815,683 downwards.
ATATACCCCCTTATTTAATACTTAAAGTATTTCATATCTCCATACTTACTCTACTAATGACAAGAGTCCTACTAGTTAACTCTCTCTCATTCTCAGCAAGATATTAGCTTATTATACTTAAAATTTTTCTCAACCTAAACATATCCTCTACCTAATCCAACTCCTTTACCCATCACCCCAGCTCCTCCCACATCACCCACCCTCAACAATGGAAATCCTCTGCTGACTTGCCGATACCCCTAAAATTCTAATATTAAGATTGGACTAAGCATAATACTCACAAACAATGGGTAGAAATCAGAAAAACAGGACAGAGAATGCTATAAATATGAGAACCAGGAATTATGAAGAGACAACAGATATCACGAATACTGACCTACTAGAAATGCAAAAAGGGGAGTTCAGATTCTTGATGTAGAATATGATGAAAGGATTTAAAACAAGTCTAGAGAAGGTGAACGGTGAGTTAGAAACACTAAAAAAGAATCAGAAAGAGGTCTGGAATGAAATAAAAGAGGCAATAAGTGAAATGAAGACAGCAATAGAAAGAAATTCTGGAAGATTAGATGAAATGAAAAACAGAATATCAATATTAGAAGATTAGAAGACAGTACATCCCAAACCAAAAACACAGTCAGCGATATACAGAAATCTTTACAGCAACAAAACCTTAACATCCAGCAAATATGGGATAATATGAAGCATCCTAATTTATGGATAATAGGCATTGAAGAAGAGATAGAGGTACAGACCAAGGGCATCTGTAACATCTTCAAGGAAATAATCTCAGAGAATTTTCCAAATAAGGAAAGAGACTTGGACCTTCATGTCCAGGAGGCATACAGAGCTCCACTGAGATAAGACCAAAGAAAGACCACTCCACGCCACATAATAACCAAAATGACCAACATAGAGGCCAAAAAAGGAATACTAAAAGCAGTGAGAATAAAAGGATGGGTGATATATAGAGGCAAAACAATAAGAATCACCCCAGACTATACAACCCAGGTCATGAATGCTAGGAGAGACTGGTATGACGTGATTCAGACCCTGGAAGAAAATAACTTCCAACCCAAAATAATCTATCCAGCAAAACTACTATTCAAGATCAATGGTGAAACCAAAGTATTTCAGGATAAAACGAATCTCAAAAAATTCATGAATTCAAAGCCAACACTAGAGAAAATTCTTAAAGAAATAAAGCATAGGGAAGAAAAAAGAAGCAGACTTCAGAATCAGAAAAGAGAGGAAGTTAATAAGTGGGCCATTTAAGTAAAGAAGAAAGATCAAACCACCCAAGAGTAGACAGAACACAAAATGGAAGAAAACAAAAATCATATTTCAATAATATCTCTTAATGTCAAAGGACTTAACTCACCAATCAAAAGACATAGACTGGCAATGTGGATCAAAAAACATAACCCAAATATATGCTGTCTGGAAGAAACTCACCTTACAGCCAAAGACATTCACAGACTGAAAGTGAAAGGATGGAAAAAGATATGCCATGCCAACAGTGATTAAAAAAGAGCAGGGATAGCAACCCTGATATCCAACAAAACAGACTTTAAACTAAAACACGTCAAAAGAGACAAATCAGGGCACTTCCTTTTATTAAAAGGAACAATACACCAAGAAGATATAATGATTGTAAATATTTATGCCCCAAATGTGGGTGCAACCACATTTGTAAAACAAACCCTTCTGGATATAAGATCCCAAGTAGACCCAAATACAATAATTCTGGGAGACTTTAATATGCCTCTCACACCACTGGATCAATCTTCAAGGCAAAAGATGAGTAAAGACGTTTTAGAACTAAAGGAAACCATAAACCAAATGGACCTAATAGACATTTTCAGATTATTTCAACCAAGAACTACAGAATATACATTCTTCTCAGCAGCCCATGGAACCTTCTCCAAAATAGACAATATCCTGGGACACAAAGAAAATAACAGCAAATTCAAAAAATGTAATATAATTCCATGCATCTTTTCAGACCACAATGGAATAAAGGTAGAAATCAACAACAGGAAACTCGAAAGAAAGTATTCAAATTCATGGAGAATGAATGATACACTATTGAATGATGAATGGGTAAGAGCAGAAATTAAGGAAGAAATAAAGAAATTTTTGGAAACAAACGAAAACAGAGATACAACCTACCAAAATCTATGGGACATCATGAAGGCAGTGTTAAGAGGAAAGTTTATTGCATTGGGTGCCCACATAAGAAGGACAGAGAACCACCAAGTAAAGAACCTAATGACACAACTCAAGGACCTAGAAATTCTGCAACAGTCTATTCCCAAAACCAGCAGAAGGCAAGAAATCATTAAAATTAGAGCAGAAATAAATGAAATAGAGAACAAAAAAACAATTCAAAGAATCAATAAAACAAAAAGTTGGTTCTTTGAAAAGATTAATAGAATTGATAAACCCCTGGCCAACCTAACCAAAAGAAAAAGAGAATCAACTCAAATTATCAAAATTAGAAATGAAAAAGGAGATATTAACACAGATAGTGAAGAAATTCAAAAGATTATCAGAAGCTACTTTAAAAATTTATACTCCAATAGACTTGAAAACATGGAAGAAATGGATAGATTTCTAAGCACAGTTAACCTACCTACACTCAGCCAAGATGACATAGCAAGCCTAAACCAACCAGTAACAACCAAATAAATAGAAATGGCAATAAAAATTCTTCCACCAAAGAAAAGCCCCGGCCCAGATGGGTTTCCAGCTTAATTTTACAAAACCTTCAGTGAAAAACTAATACCAATACTTCATAACTTGATCCGGGAAATTGAAAGAGATGGAACTCTCCCAAATTTCTTCTATGAGGCCAGTATCACATTAATCCCCAAACCAAATAAAGATACCTCAAGAAAGGAAAACTACACCAATATCCTTAATGAACATAGATGCAAAAATTCTAAACAAAATACTAGCTATACACATTCAAAATTATATCAAGAGAATAAAACATTATGACCAAGTCAGTTTCATCCCAGAAAAACAAGGCTGGTTCCACATATGCAAATCAATACATGTTATTCACCACATAAATAGAACCAAGAACAAAAACCACATCATCATAGCAATAGATGCTGAAAAAACATTCAACAAAATCCAACACCCATTTATGTTAAAAACACTGCAAAAAATTGGGATAGAAGGAAAGTACTTCAACATCATTAAGGCAATATACTGTAAACACAAAGCCAACATTATATTGAATGGGGAAAAACTGCAAGAATTTCCTCTAAAGGCAGGAACAAAAAAAGGATGCCCACTATCACCACTCCTTTTCAATATAGTCCTTGAGACTCTTGCTCTAGCAATAAGACAAGAGAAGGAAATAAAAGGAATTCACACAGGAAGAGAGAAATTAAAATTATCCCTATTCACAGATGACATGATCCTTTATCTGGAAGACCCAAAGAACTCAACCAAAAGACTTCTGGAGCTGATTGACAAATTAAGCAAAGTCGCAGGATACAAAATCATCCTAAGGAAATCAGTGGCTTTTCTTTATGCCAACAATGAATCCACAATGAAAGAAACAAAAAAAAAATGCCATTCACAATAACTTCAAAACCAATAAAATACCTAGGAATAAACCTAACTCAAGACATAAAAGACCTCTACAACAAAAACTATAAATCATTAAAGAAAACATTGAAGAAGACCTTGGAACATGGAAAGATCTCTCGTGCTCATGGATAGGCAGAATAAATATCATCAAAATGGCCATTCTGCCAAAACTGATCTATAGATTCAATGCAATTCCCATTAAATTACCAGCAACATTCTTCAGAGACCTAGAAAAATCAATCATGGACATTATATGGAGAAAGAAAAGACCTAGAATATCCAAAGCAATTCTCAACAATAAGAAACATGCAGGAGGCATTACAATCCCAGACTTCAAACTATACTATAGAGCAATAGTAGTAAAAACAGCATGGTACTGGCACAATAACAAATATACTGACCAGTGGATTAGAATAGAAGATACAGAAACAAACCCACACATCTTTAGTCAATTAATCTTTGACAAAGGGGCCAAACACATAAGCTGGAGAAAAGACAGCCTTTTCAACAAGTGGTGCTGGGAGAACTGGCTAATCATTTGTAAAAAGATGAATCTAAACCCCTATATCTCACCAAACACAGGAATCAACTCAAGATGGATCAAAGACTTAGAAATTAGACCTGAGACTGTGAAGCTAGTAGAGGAGAACATAGGTTCAACACTACAACATATTGGCACAGGCAGTAACTTTCTCAACAAAACCTCCAAAGCTCAGGAAATTAAAGCAAGAATAAACAAGTGGGACAACATCAAACTAAAAAGTTTCTTCTCATCAAAGGAAACTATCAATAACCTAAAGAGGAAGCCTACAGAATGGGAAAGGATCTTTACCAGCCACCATTCTGATAGGGGGCTAATATCCAGAGTATACAAAGAGCTCAAAAGGCTCTACACTAGTAAAACAAACAACCCAATCAAGAAATGGGCAAATGAACTAAATAGACACTTCACAAAAGAAGAGATACAAAGGGCCAATAGATACATGAAAAGATGTTCTTCATCACTGGCCATCAGGGAGATGCAAATCAAAACTACACTGAGATTCCATCTAACCCCAGTCAGAGTAGCAAGCATAAAGAAATCAAACAACAACAAATGCTGGCGAGGATGTGGGGAAAGAGGAACTCTTTTACACTGTTGGTGGGAGTGCAAACTAGTTCAGCCACTATGGAGATCTGTGTGGAGATTCCTGAGAAAGTTGGGAATAGATCCACCATATGATCCAGCTATACCACTCCTAGGTATCTTTCCAAAGGGGTTGAATTCAGAGAAATACAGCAACATATGCATACATATGTTCATAGCAGCACAATTTGTAATAGCCAAAATATGGAACCAACCCAGATCTCCATCAACAGATGAATGGATAGCAAAACTGTGGGAAATACGCACAATGGAATTCTATTCAGCCATAAAGAACAAAATTATATCATTTGCAAGAAGATGGAAAGCCCTGGAGAGCATCATGTTAAGTGAGATCAGCCAAGCACAGAAGGAGAAGACACACATGTTTCCTCTAATATGCCCAAACTAGAAAACACAAAGGATTCCAGTAGGACCCCAGATATTAGAGGGGAAATACTAGCTAAGTTTTAATGGAAAGATAGGAGAGGAGAAAGGCCGATCTGGATTAATGAGGGTCTACACCTGAACATGTGTAAAATTATGAATAAGACATGGTTAACCTGGACAACCATTGGTGGGGGGGGGCGGGGGGGAGAGGGCACCAAATATAGTATAAATGTATACTACATATGTTCAATAAAAAATTGTTAAAAAAAAGAAATTAAACCTGAGGCTATGAAGTTAGTAGAGGAGAGCATAGGTTCAACACTACAACATATTGGCACAGGCAGTAACTTTCTCAACAAAACCTCCAAAGCTCAGGAAATTCAAGCAAGAATAAACAAGTGGGATAGCATCAAACTAAAAAGTTTCTTCTCATCAAAGGAAACTATCAGTAATCTAAAGAGGAAGCCTACAGAATGGGAAAAGATCTTTACCAGCCACCATTCTGATAGGGGAACAATATCCAGAATATACAAAGAGCTCAAAAGACTCTACACTAGCAAAACAAGCAACCCAATCAAGAAATGGGTAAATGAACTAAATAGATACTTCATAAAAGAAGACACACAAAGGGCCAATAGATACATGAAAAGTTGTTCTTCATCACTAGCCATCAGGGAGATGCAAATCAAAACTACACAGATTCCAACACCAATCAGAGTGGCAAGCATAAAGAAATCAAACAACAAATGCTGGCGAGGATGTGGGGAAAGAGGAACTCTTTTACACTGTTGGTGGGAATGCAAACTAGTTCAGCCACTATGGAGATCTGTGTGGAGTTTCCTAAGAAAGTTGGGAATAGATCCACCATTTGATCCAGCTCTACCACTCCTGGGTATCTTTCCAAAGGGGTTGAATTCAGAGAAATACAGCAACATATGCATACATATGTTCATAGCAGCACAATTTGTAATAGCAGCACAATTTGTAATAGCCAAAATATGGAACCAACCCAGATCTCCATCAACAGATGAATGGATAGCAAAACTTTGGGAAATACACACAATGAAATTCTATTCAGCCATAAAGAAGAACAAAATTATATCATTTGCAAGAAGATGGAAAGCCCTGGAGAACATTATGTTAAGTGAGATCAGCCAAGCACAGAAGGAGAAGGTACATATGTTTCTTCTAATATGCCCAAACTAGGAAACACAGAGGATACCAGTGGGACTCCAGATAATGGAAGGGAAATATCAGCAAAGTTTGAATGGAAAGATAGGAGAGGAGGAAGGCTTATCTTGATTAATGAGAGTCTACATCTGAATATGTGTAAAATTATGAATATGACATGGTTAACCTGGACAACCATTGGCGGGAGGGGGGGAAGGGAAAATGGGGGGGGAGAGGGCACCAAATATAGTTTAAATGTATACTATTTATGTTCAATAAAAAAATTGTTAAAAAATATCCCCATGATAAGTGAGGTTAACATCTTAAATGAGGTTCTATACTTTTTCTTGTTTGGAAAAGTTTCTTTTCCTTTCCTTTAGTATTGAGTGTCATACATTTATTATCACTTTCTATGCATCATTTATTTGTTTCTTTATTTACTGTGTTGAGTATAAAACCCAGAGACTCATACATGTTATGAAAGTGTTATACCACTGACCTATACCCACTGAACTGAAGTTCTAATAGGCAATTGATGAACTTCTGGTAGTTGAACATAAAACAAGAATTTTAGAGTGGTGTTAAGCATTCTGTGACAATAAAAATGTTATATATCTCTCTGTGTTTTCCAATATGGCAGCCACTAACCACTGACCAATTTCTCATTTAAAAGGTGACTAGTGTGATTGAAGAATTAAATATTAAATTTTATTAAATTTTTTATTGCTGCAGTGTAGTCCTACATCTTAATGGAATAAAAGATTTGTGGAGACATATATGCACACCTCATCCAATTAGCCCATACCCCATCCCTTCTATTCCCTCCCCATCCCTCCTTTCCATGCTTGGCTTGGTGATTGACTTTGATATGTTTGTTAGGGTACATCATGTGCTTTAGAGAGTTTCCCTATTTCCCCCTTCCTATCCCCTCAGTTAGGTTGCCTTATTTGTTCCTCTGTAGGATCTCCTTCTTTATCTAGAGTTTCTCCTGTTATCCATTTTTCCCTAGCTTTTGCATATTAGAGAAAGCATATGATTTCTTATTTTTGTGACTGACTAATCCCATTTAGCATAATGTCCTCCAGTTCCATCTATTTCCCTGAAAATAATGTAATTGAGTTTTTTTTAATGACTGAGTAAAATTCCATCGTGTACATATCCCACAGTTTTGTAATCCATTCATTTGTTGATGGACATCTTGGCTGATTCCATAGTTTGGCAATGGTGAATTGTGCAGTTATGAACACAGATAAGCATGCATTATTTTGGTAGTTTGGTTTCCTTTCTTTTATGTAGATACCCAGAAGTGGTATTGCTGGATCAAATGGTAAGTTTATTCACATTCTTCTCAGAATCCTCCATACTGTTTTCCAAAGTGTTTGCACTACTTTGCATCCTAACAACAATGCATTAGAGTTTCCACTTCTCCACATCCTCACCAGCATTTGCTGTTTGTGTGTTTTTTTTAATTTTATTGATGTATTATATTCATACATCATATTGGGGTAAAAACTTGTGTGTACATACACGTACACATCACTGATTTAACCCCTACCCAATTCCCACTCCATTCCCTCCCAGTCCATTCTTCCCTTGCTTGGCTTAGTGGTTGACTTCGATATGTTTAAGTACATTGTGTGTTTTAGAGATTTTCCTCTTCCCCCTCCTTTCTCCTCCTTTAGGTTGCCTTGTTTTCTCCTCTATAGGATTTCATTTTTCATCGAGAGCTCCTCCTATGACACATTTCTCCCTAACTTTCACATATTAGGGAAAGCATCTGCTTTTTTATTTTTTGTGACTGACTAATCTCACTTAGCATAATGTCCTCCAGTTCCATCTATTTCCCTGAAAATTAGCACTTGAGTTTTTTAATGGCTGAGTAAAATTCCATTGTGTACATATGCCACAATTTTGTAACCCATTCATCTGTTGATGGACATCTTGGCTGGTTCCATAGTTTGGCTATGGTGAATTGTGCAGCTATGAACATAGATAAGCATGCATTAGTTTTGTAGTTTGGCTTCCTATCTTTTGGGTAGATACCCAGAAGTGGTATTGCTGGATCAAATGGTAGATTTGTTACCATTCTTCTGAGGATTCTCCATACTGTTTTCCAAAGTTGTTGCAATAATTTGCAATCCCACCAACAATGTCTTAGAGTTCCTACTTCTCCACATCCTCGCCAGCATCTGTTGTTGTTTGTGTTTTGAATGATTGCCATTTTGGTTGAAGTTAGGTGAAATCTCAGGATAGTTTTGATTTGCATCTCTCTGATTGCCAGTGATGTTGAGCATTTTTTCATGCACTTATTGGCCATTTGAATTTTTTCTTTTGTGAAATGTCTATTTAGTTCTTTTGCCCATTTTGTTATTGGATGCTTTATTTTCTTAGTGTTGAGTTTCTTGAGATCTCTGTATATTCTAGATATTAGTCCTCTCTCAGAGGGGTAGGTGGCAAAAATCTTCTCCCATTCTGTTGACTCTCGATTGAGGTTCTTGATAGTTTCCTTTGATCTTCAGTTTCATGCAATCCCACGTATTAATTTCCCTTTTAATTTGTTGTGCCTTTAGGGTCTTGTTGAGAAAGTGTTTATCTGTGCCTATGTGTTGCAGTGTTGGACCTATGCCCTCTTCAAGGAGCTTCAAGGTCTCTGGTTTGATTTCCAAGTCTTTGATCCATCTTGAGTTGACTTTTGTACAGGGTGAGAAGTGGGATTAATTTCCAATTTTCTGCATATGCTTAACCAGTTTTGCCAACAACATTTGTTGAAGAGGCTATGTTTTTTCCAGTGTATGTTTTTGGCCCCTTTGTAAAAAATCAATTGGCTGAAAGTGTGTGGACTTGTTACTGGGTCTTCTATTCTGCTCTATTGGTCTATGTATCTGGTTTTTTTTTTTTTGCCAGTACCATGCTGTTTTTATTACAATGGCTTTGAAGTATAGTTTAAAGTCAGGTATTGTGATTCCTCCTGCATGGTTTTTGTTGCTGAGAACTACCTTGGCTATTCTGGGCTTTTTGTTATTCCAGATAAATTTAAGGACTGATTTTTCTATGTCTGTGAGGAATGATCTTGGTAGTTTAATGGGCATTGCATTAAATTTGTAGATCACTTTTGGAATGATGGCCATTTTAAAGATATTTATTCTGCCAATCCATGAACATGGAAGATTGTTCCACCTTCTAAGATCTTCTTCAATTTCTTTTTTCAGTGTTTTATAATTTTCTTTGTAGAGATCTTTTACCTCCTTGGTTAAGTTTATTCCTAAGTATTTTTTTTTTGTGGGAGATCCTGAGTGGAAGTGTTTTCTGAATTTCTTTTTCAGCGAATTGATGGTTGGTGTACAGGAAAGCTTCTGATTTTTAAAAAAGTGATTTTGTATCCAGATACTTTGCTGAATTTGTTGATCAGTTCTGTAAGCCTTTTGGTTGAGTTTGTTGGGTTTTCTAAATATAGTATCATGTCATCTGCAAATAGTGAAAGTTTGAGTTCTTTTTTTCCTATTTGTACTCCTCTGACTTCCTTTTCTTGCCTTATTGCTCTGTCTAGAGTCTCTAGTACTATATTGAAGAGAAGTGGTGATAATGGACATCCTTGTCTCGTTTCTGTTTTTAGGGGGAATTCTTTAAGTTTTTCCCCATTTAATAATAATGTTTGCATTGAGCTTATTGCAGATTGCCCTAATAAGGTTGAGCTATGTTCCTTCTATTCCAATTATCTTCAGTGTTTTTATCATAATTGGATATTGAATTTTATCAAATGCTTTTTCAGAGTCTATTGAAATGATCATGTGATTTTTGTCCTTGGTTTTGTCCTTGGTGAATTGCATGGATTGATTTTTGTATGTTGAACCAGCCTTGCATCCCTGGGATGAACCCTACCTGGTCATGGTGTATGATTTTCTTGATGTGGTTTTGAATGCGTGTTGCTAGTATTTTGTTTAATAGTTTTGCATCCAAGTTCATCAGAGATATAGGCCTGCCGTTTTCCTTCCTTGAACTGTCTTTATTCAGTTTGGGTATTAGTGTGATGTTGGCTTCATAGAATGTATTTGGGAGAGTCCCGGTTTTTTCTATTTTGTGAAATAGTTTGAGGAATATTGGGGTTAGCTCTTCTATAAAGGTTTTATAGAATTCACTTGGGAAACAATGTGGTCGTGGGCTTTTCTTTGATGGCAAGCTCTTTATTGCTGTTTAAATCTCTTTGATTGTTATTGGTTGGTTTAAGTGTTCTATATATTCTTGACTCAGTTTAGGAAGGTTGTATTTATCTAGGAAGTTGTCGATTTCCTCCAGATTTTCCATTTTGTTGGAGTATAGGTTTTCAAAGTAGTTTCTGATAATATTCTGGATTTCTACACTCTCAGTAGTAATTTATCCTTTTTCATCCCTTATCTTCATAATTTGGGTGGATTCTCTCTTTTTCTTTAGTTAGGTTGGCTAGTGGTTTATCTGTCTTGTTAATTTTTTTTCAAGAAACCAGCTTTTGGTTTTGTTGATTTTCTGTATTTTTTATTCTCTATTTCATCAATTTTTGCTCTAATTTTAATAATTTCCTGTCTTCTACTGGCTGTAGGGTTCAGTTGTTCCTGCTTTTCAAGTGTTTTGAGGTGTATCATTAGGTTATTTATTTGAAGATTTTCTGTTTTTCATATGTGAGCACTCAGTGCTATAAATTTTCCTCTTAATACTGCCTTCAAAGTGTCCCAGAGGTTTTGATATGTGGTATCTTTATTTTTATTTGTTTCTAGATATTTCTTGATTTCACCTCTTACATCTTCTGTGCCCCATTCTTGATTCAGAAGTGTGGTGTTCAGTCTCCACATGTTTATGTTGTTTCTCTGGGTCTTCTTATAGTTGATTTCTAGTTTCATTCCATTATGGTCTGAAATGACACAGGGAAGTATGTAACATTTTTATAAATTTGCTAGTGCTCATTTTGTGTTCCAGGATGTGATCTATTTTGGAGAAGGCTCCATGAGCAACTGAGAAAAATGTAAACTCAGCTGTAGTTGGGTGAAATATTCTATATGTGTCCAACAGGTTTATTTGATTAATGGTGTTCTTTAGTTCAGAGGCATCCTTACTGACCCTTTGTCTGGAAGATCGGTCTAGTGTTGTGAGAGGTGTGTTGAAGTCTCCCAGTATTATTGTATTGGAATTTATGTGTGACTTCATGTCTCAAAGAGTTTGATTTATGAAAGTAGCTGCACCTATATTTGGGGCTTAGATGCTGATTATTGTTATTTCCTCTTGCTGGATTATTCCTTTTACCAGTAAAATATGACCGTTTTTGTCTCTTCTAATAAGTTTGGGTTTGAAGTCTAACTTGTCTGATATCATAGTTGCTAATCCTGCTTGTCTTCGAGTTCTATTGACATGGATTACCTTGCTACAGCTCTTTACCTTGAATTTTTTCCTATCTTTACTTGTAAGGTGTGTTTCTTGTAAGCAGCAAATGGATGGATTCTGCTTTTTAATCCATTTTGCCACTTTTTGTCTTTTATTGGGGAATTGAGGTCATTTACATTCAATGTGATTATACAGAGATAATTTTTAATTCCTAACATGTTAAGATCTTATTTCTGTTTCAGATACTGTTTATTCTTCTTTGCTTAGTTGCCTGCTGGATGGGAATTCTTGTTTCTTTTGCTCTGGCATTTATTACCTATTTCTTCTTTGCAGTTAATCTTGAGTATTTTCTCTAGCGCTGGTTTTGAAGACATAAATTCCTTCAGTTTCTGTTTGTCATGGAATCTTATTTCCCCATCTAATTTGATGGATAGTTTTGCTGGGTAGGAAATTTTTGGCTGGAAGTTGTTTTCTTTCAGAGTTTGGAATATTTTACCCCATGCCCTTCTGGCTTTTGTGACTTGTTTTGGGAAGTCTGGAGTGATTCTAATTGGTTTGCCTCTGAATGTCACTTGGCCTTTTGTTTTTGTTGCCTTTAAGATTCTCTCCTTGGCTTCCACATTGGTCATTTTGACAATTATGTGGCGTGGGGATCCTCTTCTCTGATCCTGTCTGAAGGGAGTTCTCTAAGTTTCCTGGACCTGTGTATCGACCTCTTGCTCTATGTTTGGAAAATTTTCTGCTATAACTTCCTTGAAGAGATTATTGATCTTTTTGGTTTCACCTTCTTTTTCCTCCTGTATCCAATTACTCTTAGGTTAGCTCTCATAAAATGGGCCCATATTTCTTTAATGTCAAATTACTGCTGCTAATTTTTTTTTCTAAATTAGAGACTATTCGTTCATTTTTGGAGTGATCATCTTCTAGAAGTGAGATTCTATTCTCCATGTGCTCTAATCTGTTTTTTTATACTTTGAATTGAGCCTTTTACTTCAACGATTGCATCCTTTATCTCTTTTTGACTGTCTCTGAATTCTTTTAGAAAGTCCTCTATTATTTCTACAGCTATTGTCCTGATTTGATCTTCTAGAGATCTCTGAATTTCTGTGTTATCAGGTTCTAATGTTGTGGGGCTCTGGGCATTCATTGCTCCATTGTTATTTCTCTTTCTCATGATTTCGGAAATTTGTGCCTTTTCTGGGTTCTTCCCTGCATCACTACAACTTCACTTAAGGTGCTCTGGATCTTGAGTCTGTGGTATCTCAGTCACCACTACTCCTTTACTGGGTTGTATCACAAAGTCTCAGACCCAGGGAGTCAATCGAGGTTGCTTTAGACCATGGGGGTGCCAAGCTGGACATTCTCCCGCAGGGAGTTGCAACTATGGTGTGATATGTCTGCCGCTGCCATTCCCCCACTGCAAAATCTCCAACCCAGGGAGACTATCTGCACAAGTCCCTGGGAGTGCAGTACTGGGATTTCTCCTCTAGGGGCTGCAATTTGACTCATGGTTGTTAAGTGTGCTGATGGAGCTATAGTGGACTCGGTGAACTCGCTGCTGCCACCGCTGGTAATATGGTGCCACTGCCACACCCTTGGCTGTGAGGCTGGCATATTTCTTCTCTGGTTTTGAGTTCCGCTCTGAGTCCCTGGCAGGGTGTGCTGAGCTTGGCCCCTGGGAGCTTTATATGCTCCTTGCACTGAAAACATTGCTGAATACCACCTGGCTGTTCCGCAGCTGCTCACCTCTGCTCACTGTCCACCCCTCCTCTCTGGAGTCTGGTGGCTTGTTGAGTATGCTGATCTGGAGCTGTCCAGTGAACTCGCTGCTGCTGCTGGCAGTATGGCACTGCTGCCATGTCCTCAGCCGTGAGGCCGGCGTATCTCCTTTCTGGTTTTGAGCTCAGTTTTGAGTCCCCCTCCTCTCTGCAGCTTGGTGCTGGGAGGGAAGATGGCGCCACCGCTGCTCTAGCCATGGCACTGCAGGCTGTTTTCTTTTCTGGTGTCTGGTTATTCTTCCAGCCCTCTTTTTCTCTGTCCCTTGTATTTACAGTTCTTATTTCTCTGTTGATGGTGTTTTCTGGCTATGAAAGGAGCTGATTTTGTGGTAACAGAGATTGATTGTTAGCAGGACTCATAAATGCCACTTCTCTCCATCGCCATCTTCCTGGAAGAAAATCTGTTGTTTGTGTTTTGAATGATTTTCATTCTAGTTTGAATTAGGTGAGATCTCAGGGTAATTTTGATTTACCTCTCTCTGCCAATGATGTTGAGCTTTGTGTGTGTGTGTGTGTGTGTGTGTGTGTGTGTGTGTGTGTTACTGGGGATGGAACCCAGGGGCTTTTCTACCTCCCGGCTATACTCTCAGATCTATTTTATACTTTATTTGGAAACAGGGTTTCACTAAGTTTCTGAGAGCCTCACTCAGTATCTAAGGCTGGTTTTGAACCTGTGCAATCCTCCTGTCTCAGCCTCCCAATATTGTAATTACAAGTATGTGCCACCATGCTCAACAGATGTTGAGCATTTTTTATGCATTTATTGGCTATTTGAATTTCTTCTTTTGTGAAGTTTCTATTTAATTCACTTGCCCATTTTTTGATTACGTTGTTTTCTTAGTGCTAAGTTTCTTGAGTTCTTTGAATATTCTAGATATTAGTCCTCTATCAGAGGAGTAGGTGGCAAAAATCTTCTCCCATTCTGTTGGCTCTTGATTGAGATTCTTGATAGTTTCCTTTGCTGTATAGAAGCTCTTTAGTTTCATTTATAGTCAAACTGTGAATTATTTTAACCAGCGCTTTAAAATTTCAATGTGCAATGCTTCTTCACAAAGTGTTCTTTTTTCAGGTATGTCTATGTCTTGCCTTTATCACACTGAACCTTTTCACATATTTACAGAACACAGAGGTTTAAGCATAGAGGAAATATGATAATTAGAGCTGCACACACAGTCACTGAAATACACAATTTGCAAAAGGCTGGCTTACCAAAGCTTATAGTGAATGATGGTTCTGGTATTATGTAAAGGTTTCAAATTTACTCAAGATACCAGAGCAATACTTATTTAACCAAATATAAGTAAAATTATGTTCATTATGCAATGTATTCAAAGACATAAAATTGTAATTCTAATGCAAACATAAAACTAAAAATAAGATAAATGTGACAGTTTTATTTTTAGGGTGGAAATAAGATTTTTAAAAACTGGCACAAATATACAGTTTCATTAAAAATGGGATGCAAAGAGGATGTCCTTGGAAAAGATACTGGATCAGAAAATTTAGCAACATAGCTCTTAACTGACTGGTACTTTCACTGCTAGCCAGTGCAAAATAAATACAGGTGTGAGCTATTATCCAGTGATGGACACTGAGGCTTCTAAGTTGGCTGCTTGAATGTGGTAGAAAAGAAAATAAGGTCACACCTTTACTCACAGTAGATTTTTATTTTCTTTAAATAAGATTCCAAAATACCTAAATAAAGTAGGCCTTGCTTTCTTCTGCATAGGCTCTAGAAATGAATTTTATTAGGCAGGCTTGGCAGGCCCCTTCTTTCCCTTGGTTTTTCAAGAAATAACAAATATATTTGAGGAATATGTTGGTTGTAATCATATCCCCAGTGTGTAGCACAGGGACTGATAGAGCAATAGTTGAGTACATGATTGTAATAAGATGTTTGGCTCTTGTGTTAAACTGTAATTTGTCTGGGAAACAAAGCACTGGCTCTGTGTCTCTGGATACTTTTCTCTGTTCTTCTAAGGGTTGGAATTATAAGTATTTTGCCTCTAGAAATCAAGTCAGTAACAGTGAAAGTTTATAGAAACTTATTTAAATGAAATTTTATCATTTTACATAATGTCTTTAGATTATTAGTATACTCTCCTTCCTGAACTCACGATCAGTCTACACCTTTGATGAATCAAAAAGTACAAGAGGCTTGTCATCAGGCTGACCCTTCAATTAATCTCTCCCAAGTCATGTTTGAGGGAGATTCAACCATTTGTGGGAATGGGCTGCTATTTTTCATTGTCTGACTGAAGTTCTAGTTAGCCCTTGACTGCTTCCTGGAAGGCTACTATCACTTTCAGACTGAAAAATGATGGCTTCATTGAAAACACAGATACAGTGTGTTCTGCTTTAAACCAATTTGTCTAACAATAATTTATCTGAAATTCAGCTTTCTCTGAAAATCTCTACATCCATTTCAGCATCCTCTTTTCTCCTAACCTTTGGGATTTTTACATTTTCAATGCATTTCAACAGCGATACAGGGGTGACATCTGCTTTTGGACAACAAAAACTAACAGAGGCCAAACATATCTTTCTGTCTCAAGCAACTTAAAAAAAGATGGAAATATATAAAACAAGGTGTTTAGATTTTGGATGTCAGAGAGTGCAAGGCAGTGATTCCTATGACAATGGAATAAGATTGCTAAGAACAATCCCTAAGATTTCTAAGAACAATTGAATAAACTGGGTCCTGTGATTGCTGCAGCTTAATTTCTTGGGGAAGTTTTTTAAGATATACTTTTATTTGTACATTGAATTTTACATTAAAGTGAGGTTCAAAGTGTTACAAACACATGACAAAAGCACTTGTATGTTTCCCTCCAGATCCCACACTGACCCTCACCTCCCCTTATATATTAGTGAGATTGGTAGTGATGCCTTTATATATTAATTGTTTCCTTATGCGAATTTTTAGGTCACAGAGGGAGAACCCAAGTGGATGGACTACAATCAATTCCTAGATACTCTGTAATCAAATTTGTAAATTTTCTATCTGGGCTTTTGCACTAGTGGCATTTCCATGAATATTTATACTCCATACATCCTACATTTTTCCAAGGAAAAATAGTGCTATCCCTTTCTCTGTGTCTAAAGTCACTGTAATGCAGCATGTGTAATGATCCATTAGTGAATTCTCCCTTCATATTCTTGTTTGGATTGATTGGGCCCTGGGGATTTGTATTCATGCTTCACTAAAAAATATAGAAGCTTGGCTGGAACCCAGAAGAGCCGGGGCCAGGGTCGATGTCGCAGGACTCTGGGCCCCGGGCCAGACCACGAGGAGCATGCCAGAGCCCTGGAGAAACTGGAGCCCAGTAGTAAGACCCTGGGTCCTGGTCACGGATCAGGCGGGGCACGCCGGACCCTGTAAGAGCCGGGGCCTGGGTCGCAGGACTCTGGGCCCCAGGCCAGACTGCACGGGGCATGACAGACCCCTGAAGAAACCGGGGCCCGGTTGAAAGACCCTTGGTCCCTGTTGGGGGTCAGGAGGGGCATGCTGGACCCCCTGAGAAACCGGGGCGGGTAGCAGGACCCTGGTCCCTGGGCAGGATTGAGAGGAGCACGCCAGACCCCTGAAGAAACCAGGGCCTGGTTGCAAGGCCCTGGGCCCCAAGTGGGGGTCAATTGGGGCACACTGGACCCCTGGAAGAGCCCGGGCCCAGGTGGCAGGACTCTGGGCCCCAGGCGGAGTCGTGAGGAGCATGCTGGACCCCTGGGGAAACCGGGCCTGGGTCACAGTGCTCCTGAGTGCCTGATCCCACAACCTCCTCAAACCACACATACTGTCTTCTCTTATTAATAAAAAAAAGGAAAAGAAAAAAGAAAAGTATCGGAGAGGGTTCAAGAAGGTTATGGTGGATGCCAGGATACTGGAGATGCAGACAAAACTTTTGGAAAAATTCCCCGTGAAGGAGGACTGCTTCTTCTCTACATTGTTAAGACTCTTGGACATCACCTGTAAGGAGAGAGTTTATCGGAGACCTAGGAGAAAGGCGGTGTTCAAAGTAGTCTCTGCGATGTTGGTGGAGACTTGTATTCAGGAGAAACAGAAATTGGACCCTACCAACATTATATTTTGGAGAAATTACACCAAATGTCTACCGTCGCGAATGCTTAGGAACACTGGACAACATTCAGAGTGGAAAAAGAGCTTGGGAAAGATTTGAAATGGTGGATGCAGTGGCAATGGCAGTGGCCAGTACTCAGGGAAGGCAGAGATCTGATGCATTACACCTGGAACCTTTGAAATAATAACCTCAGCGGCAGCATGCTACCACCACGCACCCTTGAGAACATGGGACAATTAGTTGGGTGAAGAGGGTGCTCGGATTGGAGCCTGCCGAGGGGTGAGTCCAGCGATGGACACAGCAAACCTGGGATTGGAGCCTGCCATGAGGCAAGGCCGGTGCTAGAGCCTCCAAGGCCAAGATCGGAGCCTGCTAAGGGGTTAGGCCGGTGCTGGGGCCTTCAAGGCCAGGATCGGAGCCTGCTGAGGTGTTAGGCTAGTGCCGGGGCCAGCAAGGCCAGGATCAGAGCCTGCCATTAGGCAAGGCTGCTGCTGGAGCCTCTGAGGCCGGGATTGGAGCCTGCCAAGGAGTTAGGCTGGTGCCAGGGCCAACAGCCAGCATCAGAGCATGCTGTGATGCAAGGCCACTACTGGGGCCTCCAAGCCCAGGATTAGAGCCTGCCAAGGGGTTAGGCCAATGCTGGGGCCAGTGAGGCCGGGATTGGAGCCTGCCATGAGGCAAGGCCGGTGCTGGGTTCTTTGAGGTCGGGATTGGAGCCTGCCGAGGTGTTAGGCCAGTGCCGGGGCCAGCGGCTGGCCTCAGAACCTTCTGTGAGGCAAGGCCAGTGCTGGGGCCTCCCAGGCCTGGATCGGAGCCTGCCGAGGTGTTAGGCCAGTGCCGGGGCCAGCGGCTGGCATTGGAGCCTGCCTTAAGGCATGGCCGGTGCTGGGGCCTCTGAGGCTAGGATCGGAGGCTGCTGAGAGGTAAGGCCGGTGTTGGGGCCTCTAAGGCCGGGTTCGGCGCCTGCCAAAGGCTTAGGCCAGTGCTGGGGCCAGCAAGGCTGGGATCGGAGCCTGCTGTGAGGCAAGGCCAGTGCTGGGACCTCCAAGGCCGGGATTGGAGCCTGCCAACAAGTTAGGCTGGTCCTGGGGCCAGCAAGGCTGGGATCAGAGTCTGACATTAGGCAAGGCTGGTGTTGGGGCCTCTGAGCTCTGGATCAGAGCCTGCCGAGGGGTTAGGCCAGTGCCGGGGCCAGGGTCCAGCATCAGAGCCTTCCGTGAGGCAAGGCCGGAACTGAGGCCTCCGAGGCTGGGATCGGAGTCTGCTGAGGGTTTAGGCCAGTACCGAGGCCAGCGATACGGGGATCAGAGCCTGTCATGAGGCAATGCTAGTGCTGGGTCCTCTTAGACTGGGATCAGAACCTGCTGAGGGGCTAGGCCAGTGCCGGGGCCAGCAAGGCCAGGATCAGAGCCTGCCATGAGGCAAGGCCGGAGCTGGGGCCTCCGAGGCTGGGATTGGAGCCTGCTGAGGGGTTAGGCTGGTGCCGGGGCCAGCAGCCGACATCGGAGCCTGCCGTGAGGCAAGGCCACTACTGAGGCCTCCGAGGCTGGGATCGGAGCCTGCCTTGAGGTAGGCCGGTGCTGGGGCCAGCGAGGCTGGGATCGTAGCCAGCCAAGGGGTTAGGCCAGTGTTGGGGCCAGTGAGACCAGAATTGAGGCCTCCCATGATGCAAGGCTGCTGCTTGAGCCAGCAAGGTCTGGATCAGTCCACCAGGTAGCCAGGCCACAACTGGGGCCGTCAAGAGTGGGATCAGTACATGCAACGTGGCATTCACAGAGAAATATCGCAGAAAATAAAAACCAGATTCTTCCCCTAATCAGCAATAACTAGGAGGAAAGGGGCAACAGGAAGAGGTCAAGTTATAGAAAGGGCCCTATAGTGAAGCAGTTAAGGTGACCAATCAGAGAGTATGAAATAGGGAAGGATGGAGCCTCTTTAAAATGCAGGAAGTACATAAAAAAATGTATCAAAGTTAATCACCAAACAAGCATGGGATCGAGGGAGGGGGAGGGAATAGGATGGGGGCTGGATTAGGGCTAATTGGATGATGTGTGCTTATATATCCTCTCAAGTCTTGTATTCCAATGTGATATATGATTACAATGCACCAATAAAAATGAATTAAAAAAATAGAAGCTTATCCCAAATATTGTTCCATATTGGATAATAACCAATGAAACAATTTATATATCTCTTAGAAAGCATAAATCCTGATTAAAAAGGTCCCTGAGTGCTGAGTTTGTGGGGGGGGCAATGAATGTAAATAAAATAAACTATATGTACATGTAAGTTTGTATCACTTTATTTTATTTTATTGTATTGCAGGTTTTGAGATGGAACCCATGGGCATTTGCCCTCTGAGCTACATCCCCTGTCCTATTTTTTATTATTTATTTTGGAAAGGGTCTCACTAAGTTGTAGAGGGCCTTACTAAGTAGCTGAGGCTGTCTGCGAACTACGATCCTCTGGTCTCAGCCTCCCAAATGCTGGGATTACAAGCATGCACCACAATGCCTGGCTCTTGTATCGCTTTAAATATTCCAAAATTATACATACATGTAAGTTTGTATCACTTTTAAACTTACGATGATATATAATTACAATGCCCCAGTAATAGTATTTTAAAAATAAATAATCTGAAATAAGCAAAAAAGTACTAAGGTTATGTATTAAAAAACAGAATTAACATTTTAGTTACTATTATGCCACATATACCCAAGTAGTCAACACACCAAAGTGCCATGTTGATTGTTCTGTTTTCCTTACAATAAATCTCTATCACAAATACGCAGGCTTGGTCTACCATGGTGTATTTTCCCTACAAATGTAGCTTTCTTATTCTTTCAAACAGTGTGGAGATTCCTTAAAAAAGTTTTTTTTTATCCCATTATGATACATGAATACAGTGCACCAATTAAAAAAAAAGAACTTGGAATGGTTCTATCATATTATTTGTTTATACCACTCCTGGGTATCTTTCCAAAGGAGCTGAAATAAGAGAACCACAATAATATATGCATACACATGCTCATAGCAGCATAATTCAGAATAACCAAATTATGATATCAACCAAGGTGTTTATCAAAAGATTAATGGGTTACAAATTAAGGGATATACTCACAACGGCATTCAACTAAGTAATAAAGAAGAACAAAATTATGTCATTTGCAAGAAAATGGAAAGATCTTAAAAACATTGAATGAGATTTGCCAATCACAGAAAGTGAGGGTCATATATCTTCTCTAATATGCAAAAGCTAGGGAGTAATTGTGATATCAAAGGAGCTTCAGATAATGGAGGAGAAACCCCAGTGCAACCAGGGAGGTCGTCTAAGGGATGGGGAGGTGGAAGACAGAGGTCTATTAATGGAAATACTATTTGTACATATGTGAATATACTTTGTATTGGAAAGGGAAAGCATAGGAAGATGGGGAGAGAATACCAAGTACTGTGTGCACATATTTTACTGTCAACATGATTTACATTAAGATGTGAGACTATAGTGTACCAATAAAAGAATATTAAATAATAGTTAATGATTTATTGAATGCTTTTTGTGAACTAACATCATTTAACTTACCCAAAAATCCTAGAGAAAATATATTATTACTGTTATTGTCAAAATTTTAGATTATGGGGACTTCCGGGAAGATGGCGACCGAGAAAAGCGGGGCTTAAGAGCCCCGCTAACAACCAATCTCCATTACCACAAAATCAGTGCCTTTCATAGCCAGAAAACACCATCACCAGTGAAACAAAAAATCACCAGGCTCCAGAGAGAAAGCAGACTGAGAACAGAGCCAGAGAGAAGATAACTGGCCTCAGGCCTGAGGACGCGGCAGACGCGGCAGCAGCGCCATACTGCCGGCGGCATCGGCGAATTCACGGGACGGCTACAGCAGGCCAAGGTGAGCCCCTGCGGAACAGCCAGGCAGGATTTCTCCGTGCAGAGAGCATCTAAAGCTCCCAGTGGCGAGCTCAGCACATGCTGCAGGGATTCAGAGTGGAAATCAAAACCAAGAAGAAAAACACCAGCCCCACAGCCGAGGGCGTAGCAGCGGCGCCATATTGCCACCGGCGGCAGCCGCACCGAATTCAGCGAGGCCAGTACTGCTACATCTGCGTACTCAAGAACAGTGAGTCAAATTGCGGGCCACAGAGGAGAAATCCCAGTACTGTACTCCCTGGGACTTGACCCAGTGGGGGAGGGGCGGTGGCAGAGATATCACACCATAGGAGAACATGCAACCTGGCACCCCCCCACAGTCTAAAGCAGCCTCTATCGACTCTCTGGGTCGGAGACTCTGTGATAAAACCCAGTAAAGGAGTAGTGGGGTCTGAGATACTACTGACTCGAGATCCAGAACACCTTAAGTGAAGTCATAGTGACCCAAGGGAAGAACCCAGAGAAGGCACAAACATCCGAAATCATGGGAAAGAGGAATAATACTGGAGCAATAAATGCCCACAACCCCACAACATCAGAACCCAATAAAACTGAAAATCAGAGATTTCTAGAAGATCAAATCAGGAAAATAACTGTAGAAATAATAGAGGTGTTTCAAAAAGAATTCAGAGAGAGCCAAAAAGAGATAAAGGATGCAATTAATGAAGTAAAGGCCTCAATTCAAAGCACAAACAACCGATTAGGACACATGGAGAACAGAATCTCACTCTTAGAAGATGAGCAATCCAAAAATGAACACATAGTTTCTAATCTAGAAAAAAATATCCAACAGCAGGAATCTGACATTGAAGAACTATGGGCCCATTTTAAGAGAGCTAACCTAAGAATAATTGCAATAGAGGAGGGAAAAGAAAGTGAAACCAAAGGAATCAACAATCTCTTCAAGGAAGTAATAGCAGAAAATTTTCCAGACATAGAGCAAGAGGTCGATACACAGGTCCAGGAAACTTATAGAACTCCCTTTAGACAGGATCAGAGAAGAGGATCCCCACGCCACATAATTGTCAAAATGACCAATGTGGAAGCCAAGCAGAGAATCTTAAAGGCAACAAAAGCAAAGGGCCAAGTGACATTCAGAGGCAAACCAATTAGAATTACTCCAGACTTCCCAAACCAAGTTATGAGAGCCAGAAGGGCTTGTAGTAGCATATTCCAAACTCTGAAAGAAAACAACTTCCAGCCACAAATTTCCTACCCAGCAAAACTTTCTATCAAATTAGATGGAGAAATAAGAAGCATCCATGACAAACAGAAACTGAAGGAATTTATGTCTTCAAAACCAGCACTAGAGAAAATACTCAAAGAGATTAACTACAAAGAAGAAATAGGTAACACACTCCAGAACTAGAGAAACAAGATTTTCCATCCAACAGACAACTAAGATTGGTTATCTGTGGAGATTCATTTTTTATGTTAGTCTTTTACCTGTCTCTATAGGGTATTGTTTGCCTTTATTGTTGTTAATTTCTAGGATTTCTAGTTGGAATATTAATATACCTTCAGATATAGCATTTGGAAATGTTTTATCTCATTCTATTAGTAACTGTTAACTCTGTTTACATTGTCTTTAGATATAGAATTTTTTTTTTATTTTTTAGGGAGTTTGTATACTCCTCTGTTGCCTGTGCCATTGAAATCATAACCAAGAAATCACTGTCAATTTCAATGTTGTGAGGTTTAATGACCCAGATTTTCTCCTAAAAGTTTATAGTCTTAAGATTTATATTTAGGTCTATTATCTATTTTGAGTTAATATTGTATATGGGATTAGGTAAGGGTCCAATTTTATTCTTTTCCATGTAATTATTATTTTTAACAATATTTAGTTAAAAGATTGATATTTCCACCACCAAATGTTCGTGGAAACCTTGTCAAAAATAACTTGACAATATAGGGAAGAATTTAGCTCTAGGCTTTTATTTAACTCCAATGGCTTATATATTTGCCTTTAGAATAGTACTACAGTGTTTCAATTATTGTAGCTTTATATGGTTTGAAATCAGAAAATATATATCTTCAAGCTTTGTTTTTTTTTTTTTTAAGATCGTTTTGGGTACCTAGAGTCCATATTCCATATTAGGATAGATTTTTTTCTGAAAAATAAATATATAAACATATGATAGTTTCACCTAAAAAATAGAAAAAAATATTCTCTGGTAAGAAAGAAAGCAAAAAGAAATATTGAAATGTTATCTTTAAGTCATCAAAAGCTTGGTATCAGACAAATGAAACTGTTATGTGAGATTATCATTTTTAATTTTAGATAAATTGCCATAATACTAGATGTTAACTACTAATCCAAGCATGGGAGGGAGGGATAGAGAGAGAATGGGGTGGGGATTGGGTGGGGGCTGACTGGGAAAAGTGTGCATGTATGTCTACAAAAGTATGTATCCTACTATGATGTATGAATACAGTGCACCAATAAAAATAAATTAAAAAAATTTTAGATTATGGCCCCAGGTTTAATTGGTAGTAAGCATCAGAGCTGCACCCTGGTATGAGGAACACATCTGTAATCCCAGTACTTGAGAGGATTAGACAGGAAGATGTGAGTTTGATGCCAGCCTCAGTCATTTAGTGAGACTCTCAGCAACTTAGTGAAATCCTGTCTCAAAGTAAAAAATAAATAGGGCTGGGAGTGTAACATAGCTCATAGTTAGGATGCCTGTGGTTTTGAACTCGAAAAATTTTGCAAAATTTGCGAAACTATTCTTTTTGCCAGTGCAAGACACAGTGCAGTGCAGGGTTTCTTAAATCCAAGTTCAAGTTAGCTGGAAGGGTTACTTTATATATTATTTTTCTTTTGTTTTTGTATCTTTGTTCACTTTACTGATCAATATTTATTCCATATAAAATGATTAGGACACCTAAATAAAGAAACTCAGAGCATGGACATTTTTTAATATATTGGGCTTAAGACTTGTTTTTAATGTTTCTTTTTTTCTTGGATAATTATTGCTAAAATTGTATTTGTTTTCCTTGGATGAGTTGTCAGTTAACTGCTATTGGGATTCCAATTAGAATGTGTGTGAATAACCATTTTTTCAGGTAATTAAACAAGAGATTATCTGCTTTTCAAGAAAATGTTCTTGGCTAACTATATGTTAAAATCAATTAAAATCAATTAAAATCAATGTAAGTGGTATTTTACTTCTGTATCAGAGAAATGAGGTTTTGTCAGAAATGTACAGAATTTTAATCAAACACAAATACAATTCTCACTTGGACTCTCTAAAGTACATGATATACTTAAACATATCAAAGTCAATCACTAAGCCAAGCATGTGAAGGGGAATGGGGGAGGGAAAGAGGTGGAAACTGGGTAAGGGCTAATTGGGTGATATGTGCAGGTATGTCTACAAAAGTCTTTTATCCCATGAAGATGTATGACTACAATGCAAGAATCAAAAAATTTTAAAAAAGAGAAAGGAAAGAGTCACATTTAGTTGTTAACATGGTTATAAAACAAATATCTTCCTAGGGAATTTAATAAATACAAATCCTGCAGGGTAGACTTTTGATACTAATGAAATGGGAAATGCTAAATACCATCTAACAGTATTGTAATACTAAGAATGGGTTCTAAAAGAGTTTATTTTGGAGAGGGATTGCTTGGCAAAAAATGAACATACTCATATGCAAATTTTTTTGGTGGTACTGGGGATGGAACCCTTCTACCTCTGGGCTACACTCCCAGACCTATTTTATAATTTTATATTTTATTTGGAAACAGGATCTTTTAAGCCAGCAAGGCTGGCTTTGAGCCTGCACAATCCTCCTGTCTCCGCATTCCAAGCACTGGAGTTACAAGCATGCACCACCACGCTCAGCTCATATGCAAATTCTTTTGGAAAGAAATAATCAGGATTCTTTGAAATGTTCACTTATAACTGAGAAATTTCACTGGGCTGTAGGATTGGCAAAATCTCCCCTAAGGACTTTAGGATTTATTCCTGTGGGCACTGCTAATGTGACCAGATTACATTTTGAACAATTATTAGCTGGTCCTCATATAGGCCTGATTTTACAGTTAACTGTCATAATTGGGTTCTTTTCAACTAAAATTAGACTTATTTTACTTCTAGCATTTGTCAACCTGGCATTTGATTCTATCATCTGCTTTAACAGATAAGTCTCAAGCTTAATAGAAATGCATTTCTTTCTCATATAGTCCCATCTGGTGCTTTGATTGTCAGGCAGCATCTTTCAAGCAGGCATCCTGATACTCAGATTTGTCACATGTGCTTTCCAAGTTGACTGTCCTCAATGGAAAGAGTAAAAAATGGAGGATTCATGTTGAAGATTTGTTTTTGCCATATCAGAAATTCCTCCACTGACATCCTGTTGGACCCAGTCACATATCCATATATAACGTTAGCTGAGAAATATGAGCCTAAGAAGAGAAATTAGGTTTAATGTATAGCTAATCTCTGCATGCATATGATTATGAAAGTATTTAAAAGTATTAAAATATTGATATTTTATTCCATTATTTCTTATTTTTCACATGTGAATTTCTTTAGTTATTCAGATTTGTTTCAAATTCTTTATGAAAACATTGGTATATGTATTACTACACTTTCTATCACTATAACAAATTACCTAAAACAAGTAAGTTACAAAGAGAAAAAATTTATATCTACTCATTTTACTGGAAAGTCCAGGCCAAGATCAGGTAGTTCTATTTCATTAGGCCTCTGGTACAGACAGCACAGCAGTGGTAAATAGCAGAATACAATACTCACCTAGTGATCCAGGAAGCAGAAAGACTGAGAGAGCATGGTCCCACAATTTCCTCCAAGACATACCCTCAGTAACCTAAAGTCCTCCCATTAGGCTCCACCTCTCAAAGTTTCTACTTCATCCAATAATACCACCCTAAGGATTATACCTTTAACATACTGATCTTTGTGGTACACTTATCCAAAATATAGTAGGGTATATTTTTTCAAGATAGAGATATATGTATACATATTCCTACAGATATTTGTATACTATTAATTTATACATATATGTATATTTTGCATATGCAGATAAAATGTGTATGTGTGTTTCTGTGTCTAATTCTGCTCACACAGGGTTAATTCTATTACTTGAGACCAGGACTGATAACTCTGATTCCACTATATGGCTTGATTTTATTACATGTTAAATTAAAATTTATAAATCAAAAGACAAAAGTTCCATGAATCAGTACTCTTGATTATTCTCATTTTTAAATGTTATCTTGAGTAGTAAATATCTATGAAAATGTATTAAAAATTAGAGGACAAGCCTCATGTATAAGGATCATTTTATTTTATTTATTTTGTGGGTCTGGGGATGGAACCAGGGGCATTCTACCTCTGGGCTACACCCCCTGCCCTATTTTTTATTCTTTATTTTGAAACAGGGTCTCACAAAGTTGCCGAGGGCCTCACTAAGTAGCTGAGGCTATCTGCGAACAGCAATCCTCTGGTCTCAGCCTCCCGAATGCTGGGATTAGAAGCCTGTGCCACCACGGCCAGCTTAAGGATCATTTTATAATCACTTTGCAACTGCTTCCAACTTTTTTCTTTTTATGGTACTGGGGTTCCTAGAAACTTCTACACTCCCAGACCTGTTTTATACTTTTATTTGGAAACAAATAAAAGCCAGCAAGGCTGGCTTCAAACCTGCACGATCCTCCTGTCTCCACTTCCCAAGCGCGGAGATTACATGCCTGGCTCAACTTTTTCTTTTAGTATTTATTATTTCTTTATCAAATTGATTAAAATATTTAGTATCATCATTCTGAAATTTTAGTTAAAAATAGGCATAGATAGAGATGAGGAAAAGCAAGCAAGCAAGAAAGAAATGATATGAGGCTGAATGTTCTAAAATTATAAGGATACAAAGACTAAACCCACATTATTTACCTTCTCTTATTCATGTCTGATAAGATATAAAGTAGAAGAAAGCAGTGGTACATGTCACTCAAAAATCTTATCTGGAGTTTGAATAAAAAAATCTGACCACAAACAACAAAAGAAACTAGCTGATCTAGGTGGGTAGGACAAGCTTTGGACTATTAAGGACAATATTATTGTCTCTGTGCCAGTTCCCAGGGTGGAAACCAGTTTTTTAGTATTGTTGCAAAGTAAGCATTCAAGAGAAAACAAAAAGTTCCAATAAAGTAACATCAAATAAACTCAAGGAAGAACCAATTCTTCAGTGGAAAACATGAAGACAAAACTACCTGATATAGAAAAAACTACCTTAAAAGGACTGTCAACATTACAGATAGCAAGAAGAACAGTTGTCCCAGGGTAGGATGAGAGGAGATGTTTTATTGTAGTCTACTAGGTGAGTAATATGAAAGGATTATTTCAAAGCAGCTGCTGCTCATTAGATGAAGGTGGTGAGAGATTCCACAGAGTCCTTCAGACAAAGTTATGTGCAGTGTGCAAACACCAGCTACTCTATTGAAGGCATTAGACTGATCATGCTCCATTTTTTATTGTGACTAAAATGTTCTCTGGCCACAGGGAAAAGAGCCAGAGTTGAATTGTCCATATGTCTTAAACACTTAATGAAAAATTATATTAATTCTTTTATATCCTCTGTTATTTGTCCAAGAGACTGAATATGATTCAAGTTGTATTTATAGCTCTTTCCTGATTGAAATATAAATTTCTTGGCATTCTTTTTCTCTTTAAATCCTAATTTTACTTTTCAAGTTTCAACTTGAAGATTATTAAAAGTGGAATCAGCATTTATTGACTTTTTCTATGTGTCAGGCCACATTCTGCAATTCCTCTTAAAATCCTGCAAAAGAAGTAATTTTAAAAATTGCATTTTGCAAATTAGGAAACTACTTTGCTAAATATCAAAAATAAGTGGAATAAACAGAAGATTTATTTCATGTCTCCATCATGCTTTTCACTCTAGCTGAAATTTTACAGACCCCCGATATTGGCTATGACGTGAATGATGTTCTGCTTTCCTCTATGGTTAACATAGCAGCTACTTTGAATTTCTTCCATTCTACACATTGGAAGCAACTGTGAGGTCCTGGTCACTTTATTTTATATAATTTTGTGTAAGTCATTTTACTTATATTTCTCCAGTGATGAATTGATGAAGTTAGACTAGGTAAGTACATAAATCTCTTCCAGATTTGACAAATTCCTACCTTGAGGAATAGAATGTATCATTTCTCAGCCATGCTCCTTCCTGGGATAGCTATGAAGAAGCTAAGAAAGCATTTTTCATTGTCAGATAAAGGCTTCTGCTTTTGGTCTCTCATCTATAAGTAACTTTTAAAAATTGCAGAAATAGGAAAATCTAACTCTGTGACCTCTATAATTGGACAGCCAGATGTAACAGTGAAAAGTAAACAAAACTCATGTCCCAGTAACAGTAAACAAAACTCAAATTCCACCATCAGTTTCCCCATCTCGGATTACTGAGAAGATTTCTAAGTTACATTAGGAAGACATACCATCCTCTCTGCAAAAAAAGTGTTTTTCTTCATTGTAGACTGACAACTGACTAAAATTGTTTATGCAAAAGACTACTACCAAATGAAACAATGTTTACTAATCCTGAGAAACCCAGTTGCATGTGTAAATTTTGCCTTTATTCCCACTGACTCAACAGGTGCATTTGTGATATTTGTATTTTCATAGGAGCAAATCATAGGTGGTCCAGTCATTGCATTTACCCATTTTATGAAAGCAATTTATAAAAACAAAAGAACATTTCTATTTCTCAGCTGTTCTTGTCTACTTTCTTAGCTGATGAAGCACATCTTTCCTGTAATATAAAACTCCTCTAGACCTTATGTAATCTATTCTCAGTCATTTATTTAATTGTGCCATAAGCATCTATTATATGCACATCCATGTCCAAAGAATAGAAGTATTTGCTTTTCTGATGATACATTTTCTTACCTATAAAATGTCACCAAGTAATATGAATTTATAAAGTTATTACATGAAGAAATTAGGAAAAGTCACAGAAATACCTCCTGTCTCTATGCAAGATATATATATATATATATATATATATATATATATATATATATAAAATTGGGCATAATAAAAAAAGAGATTGCTATGATTTGAAGATACAATTTCTCCCAGAAAAGCTCATGTGTCAGCAGTAAAAAATTGTTTGGAGGTTAAATAATTGAACCATGTCTCTAATCTCATAAGTGGGTAAATTAATTGATGGGTTAATAATTTGAA
The DNA here is from genome assembly GCF_963383645.1 of Muscardinus avellanarius. Lineage (NCBI taxonomy): Eukaryota > Metazoa > Chordata > Mammalia > Rodentia > Gliridae > Muscardinus > Muscardinus avellanarius. Next base: position 51,786,011 of record NC_137800.1, on the reverse strand, counting down.
TAGACTTACTTGGCGGTAACTTAGGCAGGTAGAGTGTGGCTGGAGGAGGAGGTGGGTCACTAGGTACATGGCCTTGGGGACTTTATCTGTTCCTGACCACTTCCTGCCTCTCTTTCCACTCTCTAGCTACCAAGAGATGTGCTGCTGTCTTCTGCCTTACACCATGATACCACAATGTCTGCCTCAGAGTCAGTTGACTCTGAACTATACCTCTAAAATTGAGAGCCCAAATGAAATTTTCCTCCTCTATATTGTTTATGTCCAGTATTTTGGTTATAGTGGTAGAAAACTTACTAAGACAGTGATTTTTTTTAAACAAGGAAACAGATCAGTTTCTCAAAGAATTTCAATCTAGCAGGGAGAACTCATGTTCCTTTTACCCTCTTGAAACACCAGTAGCCACATGGGGACCTTGCTAGGTTTGCTAGATTATTCCAGTTTTTTTTTTTTTACTTACTTTATCTACTGCCTATTGGTTTGTACTTTAGTTGGATTTTGGGCAGAAGTTTCTAAAATAGAGACCCCCAAGATACAACTTGAACAAGGTAGTCATTTTTTTTTCTCTAAAATAATAGTCTGACCATGAATGGTGCCAACCGACAGGCTATAACTCAACCTTATGCACTCATTCAGAGGCCTAGTCTTATTTAATTGATATCAATTCATCAACACATCTTGCAGTGTCCTTCTTACTTATAAAGTTGAAAGAAATTCACTGCTACATTGACATCTCAACCCATGTAAAAAAGATGGTACACAAACAATTTTCCCTTAAGCAAGTAATGAAGAATTCATACATATCTTTGCTTCCCAATTATTCACATTTGACTCAGAGGCAAAGAAATTATTTCTGTTACCACACTATTCACAAGGAAGATACAAAAAGTAGTTGAGTATTCTCATGTGTATTAGGATCCTTCTGTTGCTGCAACAAAATACCTAAAATAATAAACTTACAAAAAGGAAAAAGTTACTTTCTTTCACAGTTTCAGAGATTTCAGTCTATGGTTGGTAGATGCCATTGTTTTGGGGGTTGTAATGAGGCAGCTGTCATGGTGGAAAACCTTTGGTAGAGCAAGATGTTCATTGAGAGAGAGATAACAAGAAAGAAATGAGTGTGCCAAAATCAATTTCAATAACATGTTCCAATGACATTAAACTTCCCAATAGACCTCACCAATTAAACATTTCTACCATATTCTAATAGCACCAATCTAAGGATCAAGCCTTTAACACATTTGGGAGACAATGCAGATTCATGCTATAGTAATGTGCCTTGCTAAAATTCTGTTACTTTAAAGGAGAAACTGACTGGAGAATATTTAGCCATTTGCCACACACTAACTAACTAAATAACTACCTCATAAACATTGTGAGTTATTTGGGGTCTATGTTCCTCATCGTTTGATTGGGATTAAAAGTAATTGTTTATACATTCTTCCAGCTGGGCATGGTGGCTCAAGCTTGTAATCCAGTACTTGGGAGGCTGAGATGGGAGGATTGTACAGGTTTGAAACCAGTCTCAGGTACTTTGTGAGGCTCACAACAACTTAGTGTGACTCTGTTTCCAAATGAAATATAAAATAGGTCTGGGAGTGTACCCTGGAGGTAGAAGTCCTCTGAGTTTCATCCCCAGTACCACAAAAAGAAAAAGAAAAAATAACATTCTCCCAATATTTCAGATATAATGCCCTAAGCCCCTACTATTAACATGAGCACATTTCCTGTTTTTTTTCTTGGTTTATATTTATTTGGAGTTACTAGACTTTATAGTTTCAGATCTGAAGTTTCCAGCAGGATGAATTTCTTTAGTGATCATTGCTAAAATTGAGCATAGAAGTATTGTTCCACAACAACTTTGTCTAGTGTATGAGAATCAGCCCCATAGGAATCAACGGATTAAAGAAAGAGAAGCAGACCAGTCTAGGCTTATATAGTGTGCAATTTATTAGGGAACTTATGGACAGAAGTGTAATCCAGGGTAGCAGCAAGACCAAGCTGATCCCCACAATTTGGGTCAGAAGCAGGGGCATATATTCTCATTAGGACAAAGTGACTTAATCCAAGCCAGAAATGTACCTGGTATATTTTAGGCTAATATCAAGCTAGGCATATTTCTGGTGCCAGTGTCTGGTTATAAAGCACCACATACCACTCTAATGGTTTTATTTTATCATTTACTGTACAGTAAAAGCTGACCAGGTATTTTATGGTTCAATCATAGTGGTTATGACTCAAATGGCACCAGTCATGTCAAGCTGAATCATGCAGGTGGTAACTTCATGACAGATAAGCCACTACTCCTCTCAGTTTGCTCATGGTAGACATTGCTTCAGAAAAAAAAAACCCTCTTTTCCATGAAGCATGCGGTATCAGGATTATTTTTAATGTAGCAGTTCAATAATCCACCGCTAGCTGACTGGGGATTGCTATGGGAGATTAAAACAATTTGCCATCTCTGTGTAGTTGGAGATCATCTAGGTTTAAGGAAATATTATCAGCTTATTGTTGATTATACTACACCTTTTATTTATAGTTACAGACACTTTTATTTTTTGTTTGAGTTTTAGATTTTGTTTTGAGCAAACAGTGGGAAAAGCGTGTGTCTTTAATCAGAAGATACTCCAAGTTCTCCAGGACCTTCCTGGCCAAATCAGTCTCAGAATATGACTAATTAGAGAAATCTGGGCATATTATCACAGATGATACCCCAAAAGCTGGTTCTTCATAGTTGTACCAGAAAGAATGCCTCAATGTTTAAAACCCTTTATGCTGAAAGCCCAAGAAAAAAACAGAAATAGTTGGGTTTGTTTCCAAAAGATGGGATCTCACGGTCATTCAGATCTGCAAGTGTTATGGGCTGCCACACAATTTTTTTTAAATTGACTGGCCATTCTTAGCTAAGGCAAGCCTTGTGTAAATCACATGATGAATAAACTCTTAGAGACTCACAGGTGGGAAAAGATGGAAAAATCTCTTCAAAAACTAAACAAAATAGATCTTGAGATGCTTCGTACCTTATTGTGACAAGATTGCCTGCAATGAGTTTTTATATAATTATTTATTTAATCTTAAAGAAAGTGCTTTTTTAAGATTGTCAATACTTGTATTTGAGAAAGTCTTCATAAATGAAGTTAAACATAATGAGAACTTAATAAACATTCCATGAACTAGGACAGTTATGAATACATATAGGGTTTTTTTTGTGGTATTAACGATGGAACCTAGGAGCCTTCTATCTTCAGGCTACACTCCCAGACCAATTTTCATATTTTTTTAATGTGGAAACAGGGTCTCTTAAGCTAGCTGAGGCTGGCTTCAAACCCGCATGATCCTCCTGTTTCAGCCTCCCAAGCGTGGGGATTACAAGCATGTGCTACCACACCTGGCTAGGTTTTTCTTTTTAACCACCATTTTTATTTATTCATTTATTTTTTATTTTTTATTGATGCATTGCAGTCATACATTTTAATGGAGCACAAGATGGTAGAGACATACATGTATACATCACCCAGTTAGCCCTTACCTAACTTGCAATGAGTTTTTAGCCTTTGAATTTTTCTGAAAATGGAATAAGATACATATCTGAAGCAAAGGCACTATGTTTACAGTAGAAAAAAATATTATTCTCTAATTCTTACTCCAAAATATTTGAATTATTTTTTCTGGCCTTCTTTAACTTCTAAATATTACCAAACACCAACATTTGTCCCGTTACCTTGGAAAGAGTGTCAAAAAATTTCTGTTGTTATTTAAATGATTATATAACGTGGTAAAATGTAATTATATATGATTATAACATCATCTGGGAGATACCTTGATAACTGGATTTTATCCTGTGGACTAATTTGTTTGAACATAAGGGACTGTATATGCGGTAACAGTTAGGGAGGTGGGCAGGAATAGAAGTAATTTTCAAGTTGACTTAGGTTAAGCACTTCCAACTTTTTAGTCTTCACCATATGTAGAAATTGTTTAAAAAGAAAGTTAGTGTGCAGCATCACCTCCTATCTTGTATCTGATGCATTTAAGTGATAAAGCACAGTGCAGCAAGGACATATACTACTTTTTGCATAAACTATCTCCATATATTGAAATAGATGCATGAAATCTTAAATATAAATGGAATATATATCCTTGGAAGTATAAAGAAGAAACACTGTGTCTTGGGAAAGAAGACCAAATGGAGAGGGGTGCAAAGAGAAATATTCACAGAGTATCTTTTTTGATTATACATTTAGAATGTATCACCATGTGAACGCAATATCTACTCAGAAATTAAATAGAAGTTAAAAGACAATCTTCATTGTTATATCTTAAAAAAAACACCCTTTAAAATTATTTCAGTAAATGTTAGTATATATATTTTTGGATTTTTAATGAGATTTTGCTCTAAATATAGAGAGTATTTTGATTGATATTTAATTCTACATTGTGATTCTTCTGCAGCACTTGGAATATACCACTCTGTTGATTTCTAATCTTGTTTATTGATGAGAAGTATGTTATTAGCCCATCAAAGTTTTTCATCCTTTCATGGCTTTTATAATTTTCTTTTAATTTAATATTATACATTTACACTATGTGATTAAGTCTGAATTTATTTGTTTATTTGTTTATTATTTATTTATGGTGGTACTGGGGTTCCTGGAAGCCCTTCTACCTCCAGGCTACACTCCCAGACCTAATTTTTTTATACTTTTTATTTGGAAACAGGGTCTCTTAAGCCAGTGTGGCTGGCTTCGAACCTGTGCAATCCTCCTGTTTCTGCCTCCCAAGCACAGGGATTACAAGCGTGCATCACCAAGCCCGGCTATTTTCATTTTATTTTAATTAATTTTTATTTTTAATTTAGTTCTTGAAGTACATTTGTAATATAAACTTCATGTTTTAGTAAATTTTCTAATATTTTTAGTGAATATAGCCTTTTATTTTTCCTTCCATTTCCTGCTTCTGCATATTTTATTAAATATCTATCATTTAGGCTTCTCAATCTCTTTTTTCTTTCTTAACTTCCCCTCAGTGTTTTTACTGTCTGACTTTTGTACTGCATTTTCATACAATTTTCCAATTTATTAATTAGTATTTTTTGCAGAATTCAGATTAGAATTTATCTCATTTATTGCAGTTTTAAAATTTTAACAGCCAATATAAATTTGCTGTCTAATTTGCCTAAAAGATTATTTTTGATATATTTATTGTCTTGTAACTATACATGATAGTGAGATTCAAAGTGAAACATAAACACATGCGTAATAACACTTGTAGGTTTCTCCATATCCCACCTCATTCCCTCTTCCTCCCTTCCCCCTCCCTGTACATGTTAGTGAGACTGGTACTGATGCCCTCATGTATGGTCATAACTTTATTTGAACTGTTCTTTTTCTCAAACCTAGATTTATCTGAGTCTTAAAATTAGTTGATCCACTTGATTTTGTACATTTTTCTTTATGTTGTTTCAATTATTTATTTATTTACTTAGTTTTGGTATTGTTGATGGAACCCAGGGACATTTAGTCTCTGAGTTATATTCCTAACCCTTTTTATTTTAAAACAGGGTTTTGCTAAGTGGCCAAGGATCTTGCTATACTGCTGAGGTTGGCCTCAAACCTGTGATTCTTCTATTTCAGCTTCCCATGTACTAGGGGCACAGGCATGTACCACCACGGCTTTTAATTTTTTCAATAACAGAATACATCTGTACAGCAAGCCATATTGTCTTTGTTGACAAGATGTTGACACAAATTCATGTTGTCTCTTCAAAATTAAATGTCAACTTAGTATACATGTTTCTGTCTTATTGTTCTTGTCATCAAAACATCCAAAATTTAGGGGAAGTTAGCATTAAAATAAGAAATTAAGCCTTCTACTAATGGAAAGATAAAGCAGATGGACTTTTCAGAGCCCTCTTATTAAGTACTACAGAGATGAGTCACCTCTTTTCTACTATCATATCAAGGAAGGCCAAATGGAGAACCTGAAATTCCACCCCCACTGGGCACTAATGACCCAGCATATATTTACCCTTATTGGTGTGGTTCAAGAATCATCCTGTTAAAACAGAAGATGTAAACAAGAAGTACCTTTTTAAAATAAACTTTGAAAACTGGTTTTATGGAGTTCAGCCAATACATTCTTTATTGGTAATGATTTATAATCAGTTTTGTAATGTAAAGAGGACTGGCTGGACTTCAAGTCAGATGATCCAAGTTCAAGGTCTTGTTCTACCATACACAATCTGTATGATGCTGGGAAATATCTTCAACATTTGATGCTGTCTTAACTGCTTCACAGCATTGGAATCATATAAGCCAACAGGAAAATGCTTTATGTGCTGCTACATATACAAATGTAAAACTGTTGTTTAGAGTGTTTTCTTCATTAGTTCAGGCCCTGTTGATAAGAATTCATGACTAAACTCAGTTACTATATGAAATAGTATTATAATGATTATTTTAAAATAAATTTATGGTGCATTGTAACTATAAATCATAGTGAGATTCAAAGTGATACAAAAAATCCATGTCCCTTGGTATATTTTCTTCTGTATCCCACCTGTTCCCCCTTTCTCTATCCCCATACATGTTCATTAGATTGGTAGTGATACTTTCCTATATGGACATCAACTAATTAGAACTGTTCCCTTATTAAGCCCCATTATTCCCCTCCCCACCATCTTCCTTCATTCCCCTTCTATTATTCTACTTAGCTACCTCCTCATTTGACTGAAGTTTTTGTTTTCTGTTTTCTGTCTAGGTTTCACATATTAGAGAAAATATATGACCTTTGACTTTCTGCCACTGGCTGATCTTAATTATCATAATATTTTATTCTTTCATCTATTTTCCTGAAAATGACATAATTTTATTCCTTTTATGTCTGAGTACAATTCAATTGTGTGTATATACCACATTTTATTTATCCACTCATCTGTTGACAGACACCTAGGTTGGCTCCATCATTTGGCTATTGCAAATTGTGCTTCTATAAATATGATTATACATGAGTAACTATTGTGTTCTAACTTTAATGAGTTGAAAATGAGAAATGTTATAACTTATCATACGATAGTTCCATTCCAAGTCTTTTGAGGTTCCTACATACTAATCTCCATAGTAGTTGTACTAATTTACCATGCCACCAATGGTGCACAAGAGTTTCCTCACAACCTCTCCAACATTTTTTACTCTCTGTGTTCTTGAAGATTGTCATTCTAATTGGATTTAGATGAAATCACAAGTTTGTTAAGATTTCCACTTCCCTGACAGCTAGTGATATGCTATCTTACATCCTTTCTCCAAAATACAAATTATATAAGCATAATTTCATGATAGAACTTTGAGATAAAATATTTTTTCTCTTGTGTATGCTTTATGCTACTAATCCTGTTTTATTTTTGATCTTCAATTATTATTTTTTTCAATTATTCTTTTGAATTATTTGTGCTCAAGATTATAATGGAAGAGAACAAATGAGACAAGTAAAATGAAGATTAGGTGGGTGAATATAAATTTAAAACACTAATTAATGAGTAAAAGCATACTTTTAAAAAAATTAATCAATTCAAAAGAGGATTGACCCTGTGAGATAAAACATATTTGCAGTGTTCATCTGGGGATGAATGTTCAGAGTACAGGATCATGTTTTTTTTTAGAGGGTCCTATTAGAAATACAATATGTTATGGTAATTCCTTAGACACTGAATATGTTGTCATCAGAAATTAAATATTAAGCCTAAGTTTTTCTTGTAGTTCTAGGTAATAGACAAACGACTAGAAAAATTGATCTACATCTTCAGGAAAAACAAAAAACAATAGGGTATTGTATGTCAGTATGGGCCAAATATTTCATTCATTTTTTTATATACTCACTTATGAACTATTACTAAGCATTCATTATGCTAGCTGTTCTCTTAAACACAGGGCCTTTCACAACTTAAAAGCAATGAAAAAATTTATCATAACATTTTCAAAACTTTTGCATGCAAAAATAAATAAAAACAATTAAAATATTTAACAAAGAGAGTAAATGTTTGCCTTGAATAGTAATGATAAATGTTTAATGTTTTTAAAATATAAGGAGCTCATATAATTTTTCAATTAAAATTTATAATAAACTAGCCAGGCGTCGTGGTGCATGCTTGTAATCCCCGTGCTTGGGAGGCAGAGACAGGAGGATCGCACAGGCTTGAAGCCAGCTGAGCTGACTTAAGAGATTCTGTTTCCAAAAAAAAGTAAAAAATAGGTCTGGGAGTGTAGCCCAGAGGTAGAAAGGTTTCCAGGAACCCCAGTACCACCAATTTGTCTATTACCTAGAACTACACCACTATTAAATAAATAAATAAATAAATATAAACTAGGTAATGTAGAAATGAAGTATAACTATGGAATAAATATTAGTGCTGTTCATTCTCACTATTATCCAAATAAATATTAATTTAAATAAACATTTTTACTGTTGAACAAAATAAAGTATGTATTTCCCAAGGGTAAACAAATATGTGTGCAAATACTAAAAATCTAAAAATTTTGAATAATTTTTTTTGAAATGGTAGTTCTAAGAGTTTGTCATGAAGAATAAAAAGGCATACAAAGAACTATATATAAGTATTAGAATAAAGATGATAAAACAACTTAAATTCCTGTGAGGCAGTAAAATAAATAGTGATACAGTCACAAATGGGATTATTAAGTACACATTGAAAGTAATATTTGAAAGACTGACATGGTAAAATGCTAAAGGTACAAATAATAAAGTAAAAAAGTCAGAATACAGGTATATTAATCTTTTGTAAAATAAAATTATATACATTTTAATTCTTTTATATTTTCTAAATTTTCTATCAAAAGAATATTATATTTTTTAATTGGCTAGAAGATATGTTTGATATAGGACTACCAAGAAGATGGCAACCAAGAGAAGCAGCACATATGAGTCCTACTGACACCCAATCTCCATTGCCTCAAAAACAGCACTCTATAAAGCCAGAACAATACTATCAGTAGAGGAATAAAAATGATAAATACAAGGGACAGTGAAAAAAAGATTAGAAGACTGACCAGAGAACAGAAAAAAACATGCCTGCCTTGTAGCAGTGGGTTGCATGACAGCGGCATCTTGCCTTACAGCACCGCACTATAGAGACAAAAGGAAAACAAGGATATGAAGCAAGCAGCTGCAGATCAACGGGTTGTAATTCATCAGTTCTTCCTGCGCAAAGACCAGCTACAACTTCCAGCAGCTGAACTCACCATGCTCTCAAGCATCCAGAGAAAATCTCAACACCAGAAGATAAACCCGCCAGCCTCGCAACCAAGGGGGCCATGGTGGTGCCACCTTGCCAGCAGCAGCTGAGCTCACCATGTCTGCCAGAGATCCAGACCAGCACACATCATAATTGTAAGTGAAATGATAAAATCCCTGGGTCTAAGATTTTGAGATTCAATCCAGTGAAGGAGTAGTGTCAGCCAAGATTACCACCCTCCAGAGATCCAAAGCAGTGCTCAATAACATTGTAAGTGAAGTTGCGATTCCTACAGGAAAATGCCCATCCCAGTGTCCCCAGGGACTTATGCAGCCCCAATAAACTCCCTGGGTCTGAGACTTTGCAATACAACCTGGAGAAGGTGGGAGTGTGGTCTGCTCTTGGACATAGCAGAGGCTCAGAGAGACTCAGGCTCTGATCCATGGAAAATGTGGGGGAAGACCTAGGCTTAACAGTAGACCCAACTAGTAGGATCTCCATGATCATCACAGACCTCCAAATAGCGGTGAATGGGGAGAAGTCAGACCAGTCCAGCCCTAGCTGTGGAGAACAGAGCAGAAATCAATGAAATAGAAAATTTTAAAAAATTCAGAAAATCAACAAAACCAAAAGCTGCTTCCTCAAAAAATTAACAAGATAGATAAACCACTAGCCAGCCTAATTAAAAAAAAAAGAGAGAATCATTCCAAATTACAAAGATAAGAGAGGAAAAAGGAGATATCACTACTGACAATGTAGAAATCTAGAGGATTATCAGAAACTACTTTGAAAAACTATACTCCAAAAAAATGGAAAATCTGGAGGAAATCGACAACTTAAAGGTACAGGTCTAAATTTACTGTGCATGAGATGGATTTAGATGGGGCTTTTCATTTGGATCTCAGTATGTTTGTTTCCCCTCTCCTCATTTATATGTTGAAATTCTAATTGCCAATGTGATATTTAGAGGTGGGTTTTGGGGAAGGAAATTAGGTTACGGGGTAGAGATTTCATGGTGGGATCAGTTTCCTTATAAGAATAGACCATAGAACACTTACTTCTTTTCACTCTGTCATATAAGGAAACCATAAAGACTCACCAGAACCCCAACATTTTGGCACCCTGATCTCAGCCATAAGAACTGTGAGAAATAATTTCTATTGTCGCAACCATTCAGTCAGTCTGAATTAAGACAGGCTTCTTATATTAGAGCACAGTGAAGTTAATTCATAGATGAACTCTTAAAATTTATCCATCAAATATTTACAGTGTGAAACTAAGTGCCAGACACTATGTTAGGTTCTGAAGCTAAAAATATAAAGAAGCAGTATTGTTTTTTCTCTAGGAATTCAGAAACCAACAAAAGAAATGTGCTATTAATTACATGGGTCTCTTTCAAAATTCAGGTGTTGCCAATGTATTCAGAGGTGGTGCCTTTAGGAACTCATTAGCCATAAAGAGTTCTTCCATATAAATGGGCTTTAAGAAAATGTTTCAGGAGATTAAAAATAGAACAATAGAAGAAGAAAGCATGTTTAAGTTGTTCCAGGACTCAGAACTCAGTCAGCAGGAAGACTCCTTCTTGACAAGAGAATAATATTATTCAGAACTCAACAGAAAAAAAGACAGTCAAAATATAGTGGAATTGGTTGCAGCACAGGAAGCAGGGGACTGAAGAGCTCCATTAGTTTAACCTGGTGAGAAGAGAATGGCAGTGGGCCATTCGTTTCTGGACAAATTATCATATGCAAGAGATTATACAGCATTCTATCAAAAATCATCATTCTGATAACTATGATATGTCAAGACAGATGTCATTATTCCCTTTATTTACAGAACCATTGTTCCATTAGGTTACTGAAGAGATCATATATTCCTAAATTTTCAGCAAGTTTATTTACTAGGGTTTTTAATCCTTGTAGAGCTATTTTCTCATGTCATCTGCCTAGTAGCAACTAATTTAGCTATTTGTTCTTTATAATATGAATAATTCTTCCACTCTATATTTTAAAAACAATTTAAATATTGACTACTAATACTCTGTCCATTAATATTAGTAATTTTCTTATTATAAGGTTTACTCACAAATATCTGTCTTTTGTTCTTACATATTTGTTGCACCCATCTGTTCTCCTTTAAGTGTCTGGTGGTCCTGGACCTGCAAAATCTCAAGAGGGACAGGTTTAAATTTTATATCATTTTATAAAGACTAAAAAGTTTTGGACATCAGTGCAATGTTATTTATTCTGTGATCTTAAAAGCAGAAGCACCATTATAAATTATATTTAGAATACAAGGGAGAAGCAAAGTCAGAAGGTATCTAGTTAAATTATGTGGGTGGTCTTTTAAATGACTTCATGAGAATGGCTCTCTACCCCAGAATAGCACACTTGTTTCTGGTTAAACTTTCCTGTTGTGGATTTAAGACCAACTAAGTAGCACTATGTGGGAACAACATAACTTTTTATAAAATTAATTTTACTGTTAAGGTTTGTCAAACCTTCTCAGGGTTATCTTTGTGAGGCTTATCTTTTTAAAAGTTGTGCAATCTGCAGGATGAGTCATGGTCTTGATGACTATATGGCTTCTCTTGAAGCACTGGGGTTGTTTCCCTCTTCAGTGACCCTCCTTTTTACAGAATATGCACTAAAGTCTCTTAGTCCCTGGGGTTTTTACAATCTTTATAATCCCCATGATCAGGGGGTGGAATGACTTACCACAATTACAGAGCCCTTAGGGGTCCCATCATCTGTGAGTCTTATTTGACCTTGGAGGGCAAGGGACAAAAAATTGGCTGTTTTTATCCTTAGTCCTGTAATTTTCTCCAAGTCCTAGTTGTTGAACATCCAGTAGCTTAGTTTTAGCAATTTTTTTTTAATTAATAGGGATCAGTATTATAAACTGTTTCCAGGTGATGGCTTTCACCTCAAAACACTGTTTAACTTACTCTGCTAGAAGTTATATTTCTGTAAAAAAAAAAAAAAACAACAGACAACAGATACAAAGATTTGCAAAAAAATACAAAATGAGACAAAAATTTTGCTTGTATAATAGTTTTGACAATATCTGATAATAGAATAAAATCTCTCTATATATTTTACTTGTTTATGTACACATATATTGTTAATATACACTTTTTAATCAGTTTGAAATGTCAAATGTTTGAACACCTCTAGTTATCTTTGCTTAAAGATGGTCATAGTAAAATTTAGAAACACAAGTATACACCTATAAAAGAATCTATTGCTATTAACAATTATTTTTGTTTAGAGGACAACAAGCTTTGTATTTTAGAAGATACTTAGGAAACACAAATATACTTAACTTACAAAGAGTTCAGTAATAATTAACATCATAGTTGCATATATATTAACTTAATCCTTACTATCAGAGTGAAATTAGAATTTAATGCTCAGTAAAATAACTATAATTACAGATTTATGAAAGTTAACAGCATTGACAAAAACTCAATATTTCTAGACCTGTTATAAGTTTAGATAACAATCTTAATGATCGGAAACAGGCTTAAAATCTGATGGACAATTGTATCTTTTTAATACCATAGTAAAACATTCAGTCAAAGAAAACATGTAAAACGGGTCTTAAATGATGGGAATGCTTGAATGGTACTAAACCCCAGATACAATCTTTATTGCATAAAGACATAATTTACTGGTTACCTTGCATGTTCATAAAACCCATATATCTAACTTTATAAGTTTTTATGAAACTTTTAAATAAACATCAGATGCACAGCATATTTAGCTCTCAGATGTATACACATCTATAGTCACAGAAATGTAGGTTGTCAAGTATATAATAACCCCAAATAATAGTTGTTCATTTAGCTTGAGTTATAAATTGATCTTTCTGAGCTGGATGTACTGGCGCATGCTTGTAATCTCCGCACTTGGGAGGCTGAGACAGGAGAATTGCGCAAGTTCAAAGCCAGCCTCAGCTACTTAGTGAGGCTCTCAGCAACTTAGTGAGACCCTGTTTTCAAATGAAATATAAAATAGGTCTGGGAGTATAGCTCAGAGGTAGAAAGTTCCTGGATTCCACCCCCCCCTCCCCAGTACCACAAATAAATAATTAAGGAAAAAAAAGACAGACAGAAAGAAAGAAAAATAATTTTTTTGCAGTACTTGGGATGAAACCCAGGTGCATTCTACCTTCAAGCTGTACACACAGCCCTATTTTTTATTCTTTATTTTGAAACAGGGTCTCACTAAGTTGTGGAGGGCCTCACTAAGTAGCTGCGGCTGGCCTCAAACCCAGATCCTCCTGTCTCAACCTCCCAAATGCTGGGATTACAAGTGTGAGCCACCACACCCAGCTTAAATTGATCATTTAACAGGCTGTTAAATAGAGGCATTAAAACCCTGACTCTGCTAAAATGAAGTGACCAAAGGACTAACCAAAAGATTATCTTGATAATGATGCAAAATCTTTGAGTAAGCTAGTTTTCAGTAAATTGTTACCTAGAGAAAAGAAAAAAAATATTGTTTAAAAAAAAAAACAGGATATTGTCTTAGTAAAATACAAAAAAAATCTATAATAGTTTTTATAAAGTTTAATAAGAATAGATTTTATTTTCATTTTATTTATTTATTTGTTTTTATGGTACTGAGAAAAAATCAATTTCTTCTTACTTTTAGCCTTTTTAAATTAAAAATCTACTTATATCAATAAATATCTCTTCTTATTTATTGGGTATTTTTTATTTTAACTTAAACAAAAACTTATTGCCATTGGGCCTGCTTTTATCTTAACTATGGGCAACTCATGGAACATTACAAACTCAGCACAGTCACAGTACTGTTTCAAACCAGCCTGCATTGCTACTGGATTTGTTTATGGTGTCTTGGAGCCCCAGCACCTCTTTGGTCTCCAATTCATACTCAACATTCTTGTAGCCCATGAAGACCATGGTGACCAGGGGCTCCTGGCTGGGCTAGATGCCTGGCAGGCCTGATGTGCCCTCACCCAGCCACCTAAATGTTGTCATCCCTGCTGGGAGAATGTGGTTCATGAGTTATCCTCCACAGTTTCTTGGGTCTCTGCAGTCTTGGTAGGTTCTGGAACTTGCCTCACTCAGAGTTTTCTCATCTTCCTTGTGGATAAGCTTTTTTGTGGGAGAGCTAAGTGGGTGGTAAGCAGAATTAATTATTGCCTTTATCATTGGACCTCCCTTCAGCAATTTTTTTAACATCATCTTTCTGGGCTCCAGTTTACACATGCCTTTCTGGCCAAACTGTAAATTTATAGAGTTTCTCTGATTTACTTTTTGTTCTCAAAATTCAGTGTACAACTTGCTGAATGCTGACATCAATATCCATAGTGCAGTTTGAATACTTAGCTGCTTTGAAATTTTTTCTTTTTGTTCATTTAATCAAACTGTTCTTGTAAAACAATACAATCTTAATTGTCTGGCAAAAATAATTTTAATAACATCATTTATTTTCATTTTACCAAGGTTAATCTTATTTGTTAAATGTTTATAGGTCATATGAACTAAAAGGCATTTGTATCCATTTAAAAAAATATTAGTGTTCATTGACCTATAACTAATATATCCAATTCTTATTTGGCCTGAATTTTTGCTAAAAGACAGCCAGTTGTAATATGGGCTTGTAGATCTGGATAAATAATGTTAATAATAATGTTTATCCTTTGTTTCTTTTTGCCTTAAATTCCCAGTTTATCTCCCTAGTATTTAAGCATTAACTCAGAGGGCTGTCTGAGGGAATCATATTCTCATTTTTCTTTTTCTAATTACAGTGTTTACTACTTTGCTTGTTCTCCATTCCAGACACCTGGCTCTGAGTGTTTGACACCTCCCCATGAGAGATCTTTCTCACTTTCCTGAGACCTTCACTACTCACTTGCTGTCTCCATGAAAAAAAAAATTAGTCACTTCTTAGCAATAAGTAGGCCTGTACAAATCCTTAGCTAGGCCCACAAGGACTATGATGAGTCATATGAACCCACCAAAGGAACTGCAGTTAGGAAATCCACACTTTTTTCATTTCTTTAAACATTTACACAGCTTCATTCACATTTACACAGCTTCTGGAATAATCTGACCAACAAGTTAATACTTTGTGATTTCCTGTGGCATTTCCTACCTAGGTTCAAGCACAGAATTATCTAGTCAGAAATGGTGTTTCCTTAAGTATTTTTCTGTGTTGCTGAGAGATTTTATGAACAGATCTATGGTAGTTAGGACCGACATGCTGCTCTGGACACTCAGGGGCTACTGAAATGTGGCAGTAGGATACATCCCCCCAAGTGGAGAGCCTACAGCACTCACCAGAATGATGATTTGAAATCCTGGACATGCCACCAGTTGTTAGAATAAGATTTTAGGGAAGTTGCAAATAAGATTCATAAAACCAAAAGTAACTCAGCAAGGCAATTACTTCTGTGTGTGCAGAAGGGTGTGAGTACTCTGGGTGCCCAGTTCACTAAGGCTTTTGTCTCCTAACTCAAAGGCCATGGCACCACTCCTCATTGACTGGAGTATGGCTTTTATCATCTACTCTGGTTGGCTAGTTTTTACTGAGAAGATTTTACAAAAAGGAGAAATATGAAATCAGTACACCTAGGAGTGGAAGATAGAGACACATGTACAAACGTTACAAAATGTACACCTAGGCTACAATTACAAAATGGAAGCCTGCCAGTTTCTGTGTGGTCTTGTAACTTTAATAGAAAAGGTTGTTTTTATTTCTTCCACTAGAATAGATGTGGCCCTGGGTTCCATCCATGTTAGGAGTTATAGGGACAAAGGAGACACAACTCAACAGCAAGGAATGGGCTTTATTCAGGTATAAAACCACGGAAGAAGTGACTGACCAAGGAAAGACCCACAAAAGTCAGAAGCCCACTTCCTTCCAAACATGAGGCCTTTTATGGGGCTTAGAAAAAGTGGGCAAGCAGAAGAAGTCATGCATTCTTCTGATTGGTAGGCTTGATACTGGGCAAAAGTTGGTTAATTTATGGTCTGGGGACAAAGGATGGTTAGGGGCACTTCTCCTTGCTTTTGAGCCTTTTTAAAAAAAATTATTTGTTTTTTATCTCCACTGAGCAGATCTCACAGTGCCCACAATCTCCAGTACTACAGAAAAAAATTTGTAAAACACTTATGTTTTCAAAGTACTCTAAAAAATATTTTCCCTTGATCCTAAGAAAGGAAGGGAAAAATTAAAGGCCTATCCAAGTGTGAGGCATCATTATTTCTATCTCATAAAGAAATAAGGTTCCAGAGAGGTTAAATAACTTGTGCAAGGCCTCACAATAATACCAATGAAAAAAAAGGATTTCTGACCTAAAGTTAAGTTTTATTTAGCTGGAATGCAGGACCAAATTCTGTGTTAGCTTCTGAAGCCAAAATATAAAGAAGTGGTACTTTGTGTCCAGGAATTTGGAATATGGGATTTACATTATACCACATCATAGAAAGAGGTATGTTTAAAAGAAAATAAGATTAGCTAAATTGGCTAATGACTTAAGTATTAAAAATAAAATGAATGTTGGGCATGGTGGTGCATGCTTGTCATCACAGTATTCGGGAGGCTGAGACCGGAGGACTGTGGTTTGCGGAGAGCCTCAGCTACTTAGTGAGGCCCTCTGCAACTCAGACCCAGTTTCAAAATAAAGAATAAAAAATAGAGCAGGGGCTGTAGCTTGGAGATTGAATGCCCCTGGGTTCCATCCCCAGACCACACACACACACACACACACACACACACACACACACACGTGAAATTGTAATTCAAGGGGAAAAAGAATCTGGCTGGGTTGCCAGTTAGATTTATTTATGATTCTCATCTTTGGGATTCATATTCAGTATCTGTTCAAGAGTTTTGGTGAATTAAAAAGCAAAATAAACATGGCAATTGGGCATTATGTCATTAGCCTTCAACTCAACTTGGGGATTTTGAGCAAGGAGGTCATTGTGTGTTTTTTAGGAGGTAAGCTGGCTTTCCTAGAGCAACTGTCTGTGATGCCTCTAGATGATCTTTCTTTCTTTTTTTCCCCAGTGGTGCTGTGAGCATTTGCCTTAAACAAGAATTTCTCAGCCAGTCCAGGGTAACTTTGAATCTCTGGAAATCTCCTTGTCAAAGATGGTTTTGCCTACCACTCTCTTATGAAAGACAAAGGAAGGTAGAGGCAATTATCTGAGTGATTCAAGCAACAAAACTGAATTTGGTCTTCTGACAGGCCAAAGGCTCTTAGAACACTGCTTCTAAATTTTTATTTTTAATAGAAATACCAGAAGATCTTGTAAAATGCATTCTAATTCAGTAGGTTTGTGTGAGCTTAAGGATTCTGAATGTTTAACAAGACCCAGGTGATGCTGAAGCTGTTTGAAGACCATTCTCAATGCTATAACCCAAAACATCTGACTACTACAACTTAGAGAAAGGAAAATTCATTTTTTTACAGTTCTGAAAATTTCAGGAGTTCACTCTATGTTAGGCTGGTAATCTGTGGAACTCAGAGCATGGCAGTGGGAGGCAGAGGGGGGGGGTAGTCCATAAGTCCTCTGCTTTCAAATTATGAAGGGAGCCTGGAAGCAAGAAAGAATAAGTGAGAGGCTTAAAGGACATGAGCATAGTCACTAAGTCCATACTCCAGGGACCTACCTCCTCTAGCCATACTCAATCTGCTTAAGTTATTTCCCAATAAATCCATTACAATGTACTTATCTACTGATGAGATTACAATCCTCACCACTTAATTATATTAACTCAGAAAATTAATATATTACCTTATCAGCAGACATTCTATATCTGAACCATGACATGAGGTTTTGAGAACATATGCTACCAGTAAAATTTTCCCCAATCCTCCATTGTTCTCTTTGGAATGAAGGGTCTTAGTAGTTAAGCCACATTAAATATCACCTGGGGAATGTGAAAAATATGTAAATTTTGATTTGGTAGAACTGGGTGAAATCCTGGCTTTGCCTTTATAATAAGCATATTGTTGTTTTCGGGGCATTAAAAGAAACACAGTGATGATCCAGTTTAACACAGACCAGTGGTAACACTAAGTGGTGGCTAGCTACAGCCTCTGTAACTAATAAACCTGAGTTAGTGTGAGGTTTCTTTAACTGGAAAAAGATAGTATTAAGTTAAAGAATTTTCCCATCTAATTTAGTAAAATAAGATAAATCTCACATGGGTTTCTGCATAGCTGAGCAGAGAATAATGTTCTGAATCTCAACTGATAACAGACTCAGTTATTTCATTTTGAAATATGTGAGATGTGACACAAGTAGGAGCAAGCTGAGAGTGATAATAACTGGCACCCATTTTTTATTGGGTTTTCTTAGGGCTGGCTGAGTTTCTTGAGTTCTCTGTATATTCTAGATATTAGTCCTCTATTGAAGGAGTAGTTGGCAAAAATCTACCATTTTGTTGTCTCTTAGTTGAGGTTCTTGATAGTTTTTTTTGCTGTACAAAAGCTCTGCAGTTTCAAGGAATTCCATGAATTGATTTGCCTTTTAGTTTCTTGTGCCTTTAGAGTCTTGCTGAGAACGTTTTTATCTGTGCCTATGTGTTGCAATATTGGACCTATATTCTCTTCAAGGAGCTTCAAAGTCTCTGGTCTAATTTCCAAGTCTTTGATCTATCTTGAATTGACTCTTGTGCAGGGTGCAGAAGAAAATAGGGATGGGAGTGTAGCTTGGAGGTAGAATGCCCCTGGGTTCCATGCCCAGTACCACAGGAAAAAAAATGCTCCCTACTTCTGCATTTGGTATGAGCTATAATGGAATTTGTCTGATATAATTTAACACATACTTCCTAGATATGCAACATTATCAGATCTGTAATAACCCAGAAAATAGAGGAGGTCCTTTGTTGGCCATCTAGCTGACAATTGGCTTATATCATAACACTACAATCAGATCTCACAGATACAAAAGACAAGACAGCCTTCCTTCTTAATTTGAAAGTCTCCCTCCTGGAAGAGAAAGGATGTATACATTATACTATATTTTTAAAAAGAGTGCTGTGTAGCTTGTTTATCATTTAAGAGTGTTCCATAAAAATCCATTAGAGCTGGGCATGGTGATGCATGCTTGTAATTCCCATGCTTGGGAGGCAGATACAGGAGGATCAAACAGGTTCTTGGTTCTTAGTTTTTTAGTATTCTGTAATTCTAGATACTAGTCTTTATTAGAGGAGTAGGTGGCAAAAATCTTCTCCCATTCTGTTGGCTCTCAACTGATGTTCTTGACCATTTCCTTTGTTGTACAGAAGCTCTTCAGTTTAATGCAATTCCATGTATTGATTCACCTTTTAGTTTCTTGTGCCTTTTGGGGTCTTGTTGAGAAAGTTTTTAATCTGTGCCTATTTGTTGCAATGTTGGACCTATGCCCTCTTCAAGGAGCCTCAAGGTCTCTGGTATAATTTCCAGGTCTTTGATCTATCTTGAATTGACTCTTGTGTAGGGTAAAAATGGTATTTATTTTTATTTTTCTGCATATGGTTAACCATTTTTGCCAGCACCATTTTTTGAAGAGGCTATCTTTTTACCAGTGTATGTTTTGGGCTCCTTTGTCAAATATCAATTGGCTGTAGGTGTGTGGATTTGTTTCTGAGTCTTCTATTCTGCTTTATTAGTCTATGTATCTGTCTTTGTGCCAGTACCATGAAATTTTTTATTACAATGTCTTGGTAGTATAGTTTAAAGTCAGGTATTGTAATCCCTCCTGTGTGGTTTTTGTTGCTGAAAACTAATTTGGCTATTCTGTGTTTTTTTATTTGTTTGTTTTTGTTGTTCCAAATAAACTTAAGGACTGGTTTTTCTATGTCTGTGAGAAAAGATCTTCATAATTTAATGGGCATTGCGCTGAATCTGTAAATCAGTTTTGGAAGTTTGGCCATTTTCGTGATATTTATTCTGCCTATCCATTAACATGGAAGATCTTTTCATCTTCTACGATCTTCTTCAATTTCCTTTTTCAGTGTTTTATAACTTTCTTTGTAGAAGTCTTTTACCTCCTTGGTTATGTTTATTCCTAAGTATTTTATTTTTTGTGGGAATTCCTGGGTGGAAGTGTTTTCTAAATGTCTTTTTCAGTGGATTTATGGTTGGTGAACAAAAAAGTTTCTGATTTTTTAAGATTGATTTTGTATCCAGACACTTTGCTCAATTTGTTGATCAGTTCCATAAGCCTTCTGGTTGAGTTTGTTGGGTTTTCTAAGTATAGTATCATGTTATCTGCAAATAGTGAAAGTGAGTTTTTCTTTTCCTATTTATACTTCTTTGATTTTCTTTTCTTGCCTTACTGCTTTGGCTATAGTCTGAAGTACTCTATTGGAGAGAAGTAGTGATAATGGACATCCTTGTCTTGTTCCTGTTTTTAGGAGAAATTCTCAAAGTTTTTCCCATTTATTATGATGTTGGCTCTGGGCTTATTGTAGATTGCCTTTATAATGTTGAGGTATGTTCTTTCTATTCCAATTCTTTGCAGTGCTTTTATCACGAATGGATGTTGGATTTTATCAAATGCCAAATAAAGACAGTTCAAGAAAGGAAAACTACTGGCCTATATCTTTTATGAACTTAGATGCAATACTGCTAAAAATAATACTAGCAACACACATTCAGAACCACATCAAGAAAATCATACACCATGACCAGGTAGAGTTCATCCCAGGGATCAAGGTGGGTTCAACATATGAATATCAATCTATGTGACTCATCATATAAACAAAATCAAAGACAAAAATCACATGATTATTTCAATAGATGCTGAAAAAGCATTTGATAAAATCCATTAACTACTTTTCTGATTTCATTATGGCAAAGTTCTGCATTGTGAAATGCCTTGTACTTGAGAACAACACCTTTTCTTTCCCTTCTGGTCCAGTCATTCATTGACACTTACCACCTCTAATTCTGGAGCAATGAGAAATAAATTGATAAAGATTGACTTATTTTAAATGAACCTTTAATTGATCTTCATGATTTTTAAGGTTTACTTAGAATATTCACATCACAGTATTTAGAATATTCATATTATTCACATCATATTATTGTGTTTTTCCCAACATCTCCTAGCACAATGATAATTGCTGGTATCTCATAATCAATTTAAATCCCTCAAAATGGTGTGTGTGTGTGTGTGTGTGTGTGTGTGTGTGCGCGTGCACATGTGTGCACATTCTGAAAGAGGAAGAGAGCATGCTTCGATTCAGCTTAAACTTCACTTTCTTTGTGAAAATTACCTAGATTCCCTAAATGATAAATACTTATTTTCCTTTTTTTTGAGTGGATCAATGATTGCTCTTTCCTTTGTTATTCTTTAGTGTCTTCCTTTATTATTCAAATTTATATAAAAAATTGAGATGACTAGAACTACTTAAAAAAAAAAAAGCTGGGCATGGTGGCACATGCTTGTAATCCCAGTACTTGGAAGGTGAGAGAGGAGGTTTGAAGCCACTGTTAGAAGCTTAGTGAGGCTATCATCAACTTAGTGAGATCCTGTTTCCAAATAAAATATTAAAAATTGGTCTGGAGGTGTATCTCAGAAGTAGAAGGCCCCTGGGTTCCATTCCCAGTACCACAATAAATAAGTAAGTAAAGACAGACAGACAGATAAACAGACAGGAAGGAAGAACTCACTGAAATTTGCAACTTTTAGATAAAAGATTAAGCATCAAGTACTTGGAAGAATGAGACTAGATGATTATACCTCATAGTTATCCTCAGTAATCTAGTGAGACTCTCAGCAACTTAGCAAGACCTCATCTCAACAAAATAAAAAAGGCTGGGGTGTAGTCTGAAGGTAGAATGCCCATGGACTCAACTCCCAGGACCACAAAAATACATGATAAAAAGGGTTGTAAGCCCAGGAGGTCCAGGCCTCATGGCCCCAACCCTGGGCAGGTGGGCAGGTGCAGGCGGGGCACCCTTAGGCGAACCCCTCACACCCGGAAGGCCCCGAAGGCCCGGGCCACATGGCCCCAAACCCGGGAGAATGGGTGGGCATGGGCAGGGCACCCTTAGGCATCCCCCCCACCCGGAAGGCCAGAGGTCTGAGCCACATGGCCTCAACCTGGGAGGGTGGGCGGGCATGGGCGGGGCACCCTTAGGTGACCATCCCCCACCCAGAAGGCCCCTGAGGTCCAGGCCGCATGGAGCCAACCCCGAGAGGGTCGGCAGGCTTGAGCGGGGCTCTCTTAGGTGACCCCTACACACCCGGAAGGCCCCAGAGGTCGAAGCCGCAAGGCCCCAACCCTGGGTAGGTGGGCGGGTGCAGGTGGGGCACCCTTAGGAGCCCCCCTCCTACCTGGGAAGAAAAAATAAATTTTTCATCACTACCAAGTGCCTGATCCCACATCCCCCCAAACAACACATACTCTCTTCTCTTATTTTTTTTTTTTTAAAAAGGGAAACAAAAAAAGAAAAATATTCGAGAGGGTTTAAGATGACCCTGGTGGCAGCTAGAATATTGGAGATGCAGACAAAACATATCCATCTGAACTGGAACTTTTGGAAAAATTCCCCACAAAGGAGGACTGCTGCTTTTCTACATTGTTAAGAATCCTGGACATCACCTGTAAGGAGAGAGTTTTGCAGAGACCTAGGAGGAAGGCAGTGGCAGCAGCAGTGGCCGAGATGGCGGTGGAGACCTGAATTTGGGAGAGGCAGACATCTGATTCAACCCATGCTGATCCTCTGAAGAAATTACCCCAAAGGTCGAATGCTACTGTCGCACATGCTTAGGAACACTGGACATTATGTGGTATGAGAAAAGAACTTGGGAAAGACTTGAAATGGTGGAGGCAGTTACATTGGCAGCAGCAAGTACTCAGGGGAGGCAGAGATCTGGCGTAATATACCTGGAACTTTTGAAGAAATTACCTCAGAGGCAGAATACTACCACCACGCACCCTTGGGAATGTGGGACAACCTTCTGGG
Source organism: Muscardinus avellanarius (assembly GCF_963383645.1). Lineage (NCBI taxonomy): Eukaryota > Metazoa > Chordata > Mammalia > Rodentia > Gliridae > Muscardinus > Muscardinus avellanarius. The sequence continues at coordinate 51,762,823 of NC_137800.1, read as the reverse complement.
TGAAGAGTGTGCTCAGATCAGAGCCTGCCAAGTGGTGAGGCCAGTGCCAGTGCCAGGGCCAGCGAGGCTGGGAATGGAGTCTGCTGTGAGGCAAGGCCACTACTGATGCCTCCAAGGCTGGGATCAGAGCGTGCCAAGGGGTTAGGCCAGTCCCAGGGTCAGCAAGGCCTGCCATGAGGCAAGGCCGGTGCTGGGGCCTCCTAGGCCGGGATCAGAGGCTGCCAAGGGTTTGAGCTGGTGCCAGGACCAGGGAGGCCAGGATTGGAGCCTGTCACAAGACAAGGCTGGTGCTGGGGCCTCCAAGGCCGGAACTGGAGCCTGCTGAGTGGTTAGGCCAGTGCCGGGGCCAACGAGGCTGGGATCAGAGCCTGCTGTGAGGCAAGGCCGGTGCTGGAGCCTCCTAGGCCTGAATCAAAGGCTGTTGAGGAGTTAGGCCAGTGCCAAGGTCAGCAAGACTGGGATCGGAGCCAGCCGTGAGGCAAGACTGGTGTTGGGGCCTCCAAGGTCGGGATTGGAGCCAGCTGATGCATTAGGCGAGGGACGGAGCCTGCCGTGAGGCAAGGCCGGTGCTGAGGCCTCCGAGGCTGGGATTGGAGCCTGCTGAGGGGTTAGGCCAGTGCCAGTGCCATTGAGTCCAGGATCGGAGCCTGCTGTGAGGCAAAGCTGGTGCTGGGCCCTCTGTGGCCTGCATAGGAGCCTGCTGAGGGGTTAGGCCAATGCCGGGGCCAGCGAGGCTGGGATCAGAGCCTGCCTTGAGGTATGGCCAGTGCTGGGGCCTCTGAGGCTGGGATCGGAGCCTGCCAAGGAGTGAGGTCAGTGCTGGGGCTAACAAGGCCGGGATCGGAACCTGCCATGAGGCAAGGCTGCTACTGAGGCCTCAGAGGCAGGGATCAGCACCAGCCGAGGTGTTAGGCTGGTGGCAGTGCTGGTGAGGCTGGGATCAAAACCTGCCTTGAGGTATGGCCGGTGCTGGGGCCTCTGAGGCCGGGATCAGACTCTGATGAGGGGTAAGGCCAGTGCTGGGGCTGCGAGGCCAAGATCGGAAACTTCTGTGAGGCAAGGATGGAGCTGGGACTTGCAAGACCAAGATAGGAGCCTGCTGAGGGGTTAGGCCAGTGCCAGGGTCAACGAGGCTGGGATCAGAGCCTGTCATGAGGCTAGGCCAGTCCTGGGGCCTCTGAGGCCAGGAGTGGAGCCAGTTGAGGGGTTAGTTTGGTGTGGGGGCCAGCGAGACCAGGATCGGGGCCTCCCAGGAGGCAAGGCCAGTGCTGGAGCCAGCGATGTTGGGATCAGTGTCTTCCAGGTGGCCAGGCCACTGCTGGGGCCATCAAGAGTGTGTTCAAAACTTGCAATCCGGCATGCACAGAGAAATAGCACAGAAAATAAAATCCAGATGCTTCCCCTAATTAGCAAGAACTAAAAGGAAAGGGGTAACAGGAGTAGGACAAGTAGTATAAAGGGCCCTATTGAGAAGCAAGTAAGGTGACCAATCAGATGGGAGGAGATGGGGGAGGATGGAATCTCTTTAAAACTCATAAAGTGCATAAACAATTATATCAAAGATAATCACCAATTAAGCATGGGATCGAGGGAGGGGGAGAAAATGGGATGGGGATTGGATGAGGGCTTATTGGATGATATATGCTTGTATATCCTCTCAAGTCTTGTACTCCAAAGTGATGTATGATTACAAATAATAATAATAATAATAATAATAATAATAATAATAACAACAACAAGGCATGTTGTGCTTTCCCCCAACCCCAAGCATATTTACATTTTTCAATTTGATTTGTAATTATATATCTCCTAAATTCTAGTCAGCTCAAAGTTGGAGGGTTATCAGCATATGCTAGGTAGTAGGAAGAGGCTGAGATTTTAAACTTGATCATTGATAATTTATAAAATAGAAAATTGAAATATAGTTGAGTTGTTGTCCAAAAATATAGGCAATTTGATAAACCATGATGGCTCATAAATAGATCCTGGCTAATGTTAGCATCTAAAACTGCTTCTTACTCATGGCAGATGTTAAATAAAATGTCCATTATTCCAGGAGCTGTGAAATGAATGGATTGTTTAATTAAAAATAAAATAGTGCCAGGCATGGTGGTGCATACTTGTAATCCCTGCACTTGGGAGGGGGAGACAGGAGGATGGCGCTGGTTTGAAGGCAGCCCCTCTGGCTTAAAAGACCCTGTTTCCAAAAATAAAAAAGTATAAAATAGGTCTGGGAGTGTATCCCTGAGGTAGAAGGGCTTCCAGGAACCCCAGTACCACAAATAAATAAATAAAAGGGTTGTAAGTATAACTCAGAGGCAGAACCCCCTAGGTTCAATTTCTAGTCCCCCAATCCCACAACACATTTGTACACAAAGTGACATAGTAAGAATTATGTACTTGGTCTCTACCCCTGGTTCCTGGCACAGAATGTTGAAAACTCTGTGACTTATTGAGGGAAAAATGTAATAGGCACATTCTTTTTTTTTTCATAATAAGCCCTTTTCAAACATACCTGATATTATGCTAATGAGTTGACTTTGGTACAATGAGGCCTGGTTGCCAAATAGGTAATTAGAAAGTTGCAACTTTTGGCCCTACCTTCAAACTCCAGGAAGAAAAACTATCGATTAAGTACCAGTGGCCAATTGTGTAGCCAGTTGTGTTAATATAACAGACCTCCATAGAAACCCTAACTGCAGGGTTCAGCAGATTGGTGAACATATTGCATGTCAGGAAGGTGGCATACATGCCTCCCTAGGGACAGAGTTCTTGTGCTCAAGGCCTTCCAGACCTTCCCTGCTGTTCCTCTTCATCTGGTTACTCATTCTTATTCTGTGTAATGAACTGGAATTGCAGCTAAAGTGTTCCACTAACATTTTTGAGCTGTTATAACAAATTCTTAAAACCGAGAAAGGGATTAGTGGGAGCCCTAATTTGTATCCCCATTAGACAAGAAGTGTGTATAATGTGTGAACTCACTACTTTCTCTAGACATCTGCACTGGGAGACAATCTTATGAGACTGAGTCCCTAACCTGTGGGGTCTGTCCTAATTTCACACAGTTGGACTAGATTAAACTGATTGTAAGACACTTTGTTGGCATCTGCAGAGAACTGAAGAATTACTTGATGTCTAACCATCACACACTTACTGTCAGACTGTTATGCATTTAGAAGTGGTTTTTTTTATGTTTGCTAAAACTATAGCAAGGACCTGGTCAGATCTCTCAGGTAGACTAAATGAATTTCATAAGAACATAGATATCTTGCTCTGAAAAATTGGGGATCCCTGAGAAAGAAGTTGAGTAACTGGAAAGGAGGAATATTTTCTAAACTGTGGCTCTGGGGACCCTACACAGGTACAAAAGTTCAGCTTCAGCTCTGACATGACCATCTGAACCCCAGGGGGCTTATTAACCCCCTGATTTCCAATTGCCTCAACCATCAAATAGAGATAATAATACCAGGCTCCTAGGGTGTATATAATTACATAAGGCAGTATATGTAAAACTCAAGAGGAAGCTGTACAACTTCTTGGTCAATATATGCCAATAGTGATAGAAATGACACTGGAAGAAAAAGGTAGTGTTTCTCAGAGTTCAATCTACCACTAGATGAGACAGGTCAGATAATTCTTGGGCCTAATTCAGACAAGAGTGAAGCATAGCTTGGACACTAGGGATCATGAGGCATTCTCTGAAGTTAACTGTTTTTAAATGCTTTTAGTCTACCACTCCTTTGGTCCTTCATTTGTCTTAAAACCACAATAAAGCTCAAGGTTTCTGCCTGATTATCAAGCTTTATAACTACACACCCATCAAAAGAGATCCAGCTAAATATGAAGAAATAAAAGAAAAAAAATTCTTATTTCTTTATCTGAGGTATAAACTACTTATTTTGAGACACATATTTATTAAATTATAGTTGGCTATTGGCAGGCAGAAAATTGAAAGCTAAGAAATAAACTATAAATGAATGTAAGCCCTGTGGATAATTTTTGTTCTTCTGAGTTGTTTGTGCTACTTAGTGGCCTTCAGAAAAAACAAATCAATAACTATTATTTAGAACTTCCCTCTGGCTTCCAGTGCTTAGGAGCTTTTCTCTATCAGTGATCCTGTAATTTCATCAATGTGGTATCATTAGCACTCCACAGATACCAATTAACCTTTATCCAACAGGCTCAGTTATAGCTTCAGGAAGAACTGTCAGTCACATGGAATATGCTCAGATTTCAGTGGCAGAGTGATTTCTATTTAAGATAGATGAAACAGCTGTTAAAGTTATAGTTAGAACTACAGCAAGTATTGATTTTCAAGAACCAATTTCCTGTTTTTAAGATTATTCAAAGAACCAAGGGGATATCCATATCAGTCATTTTTAATATTGGTAAGAAGTAAAGTGCCCTGGTAGAGGTATCATAACATTCTGGCTCCTCAAGATCTCATTAATGATAGCTCCATTTTAGATACAAAACACACATCATTATTCCTTAATGACACCACTATATTTATAGGATACTTTCACACAAGTACTTCAAATGATCCTAAAAATGTCTGTGTAATAACTATGTCCTTTTTCCTCTCTGAAAACTAAAATTCACAGAAGTTTATGTTGTTCTTCCCACAGCTATCAAGTAACACTGAGCCTACATGTTTACCCATTTTTATGACTTCTTTGGAGCAAAAACATTCCTGGATCCTTGCCCTATATTCACCAGTTTTGCATAACCTTAAAAGTTGCCAACTTTTAAGTTGGCAACTTAAATATCTGCATTGTCATATATAATACCAGGGAATCAGCTAAATGAACTCCACCCATGGATCTCATCCAGATAGAAAATATAAAACTCTAGGCGTCTCTACATTAACTTTGTATCCTGTCAAGAGTACTTTAGTATTAATTATAGATGAAATTATATCATAATATCCTAGTCATTGTCCCATAGTATGTTTTATTAAAGATGTTTTTAATAATATAAATACCATACAGCATTTTTATTTTGAATCTTTGCAAATGCAGGGTATTTTGTGAGTCCTTTATTTAAAAGTGTCCAAGACTTACAGATTATACATGTAATAATATTAATAATTAAATTGATTTCAAGTTATTAAAATGTGCTTTTGATATGCATTGTAAGTAACTGGAATGACCTGGATAGTAAAAACAAAATAATTAAGAGATGGACAGATTTGCTCTTACTCTGAAAAGTGGGAATTCTTCCATGATTTTTATATTAATGCAAGTTGGCTAATGTAAAATGCCATGAATGAAGAAAAAACTTTCCAGAGATCAGTCTGAAAATTATATATTAGACAAAAATGTTGCAGTAGAGGATAAAGTGCCCATTTTAATTAGTCATAGATTAAATATAGTATGAAATATAAGGTTTGGCTAAGAAGATTAAAATTTTTAATATATAGACAGTTGGTTTCAAAGATTAAAATTGAATATAATTCAGTTGAGAAACTTTTATTAATCCAGAACGATATTGTGGGAAGAGAAAACAACTGTGAAAAAAACTTATAACCCCCAGAGAATTTCCTCTGAGTTTTCTATCTCTTCTGAAGAAGATTCTCATAAACCTTATCCCTTCATTTCACTGGAGTTGAACTTTAAAAAGAGTTGCATTCCCTTCTATTGCTTAGTCCGCTCACAGATCATGGAGTTCAAAAGAGTTAGAAGGGAATGGAGGATATTTGAAACCCACTGGTTGGTATAATTAGGGCACTTTATTTTAAATGAAGGAAAAATTTTGGATTAGGACTCCTTTTGAGAAATTTTAAAAACTCTTTATCATCTATGTTGCAGATTTTAATACCAGTATATACATGTAGATTAATTGTATTGATCAGAGTTCACTAGAATAACAGAATTCACAGAACATGTATATGGAAAAAGATTTATTAAATCAGCTTATAGTCCAAAGTAGTGTGGTCCCATGTTTCTGAGTAGACACAGAGAGCCAGAAAAGCTGGTGGAGTGGTCCAAGAGCTGGAGTTTCAGAATCAGAGTGATCATAATTCATTACCAGTCCAAGATAGAAAGGTCAGGGAACTTTCCAGACAAATGACCATGAAGATTTAGTTAGAAGAACTGAAGACCAATATTTAGATGAGAACAGACACTTTATTCAGGAAGAATGACACATGCCTTTATGCGTCTTTCTTCTTTTTTATCTAGTTCCTGCATCTATTAGAATTATACTGCCTACATTCAGGGCAGAACTTCCCCTTCAATTTGCCATTACACAAATTAATAATCTCATCAACACATCCAAAGTCACACAATCTTAGGTGTTTTATAATCTAGTCAGTTTGATAATCCAGACTAATCATCACAAATCCACCCCTTATCAACTTGACTTCTAACCCTGTCTCTTTATATTATATTAATCTTCAAATAAACACAATAGCAAAATCTTGCCTAACATGATAAAACTTTCCCATATGCCTGCTACTTTCCATGAATATGAGGCAAAGTTTTCTGAGTGATGCTTACTCCTGATACTTAGATACTGTAATGTAGATTTATCAGTACTTAAGTACTTATATCAAGCCCATCAATATTATCAATATTATGTTACATGGTAGAGGAGGAAGGGAGGAGATAAAACAGATATCTGCTTAATACATGTAAACATATGTGTGTATATATATATATATATATATATATATATATATATATATATACACTCATTCTTAACAAAATGGGAAATATGCATATTCTTAACAATATACATATTCTTAACAAAATAGAAAAGGAATATTTATGGCAATTACAATCCTTGTTTCTATAACTGGTCTTATGGCCATAATTGTTAGTTATAACTACCTTTACTACCCATTCTGTATTACTTCTGCCTTTGGCCATCACTTCAGCAAGTCTTGGTTCTTTATCTGAAGAGAGGACTCACATCTTCTTTTCTGGAGGGTTTGAAATATTTGCCATTCTTCCTGAATTAGGCTGTTGTAGTTTTCCATTGACTGTATTAATAGGACATAACAATTTAGGAGATGTCCTAGGGAATCTTCTACTTCCCTGGCATACTTCTCACCTACATTGTGAGGTAAACATTCAATTTCCCCTTGGAAGTCTGGTCCATTTATCCCAGCTAACACCATTACTACATTTATAGCCTATTGACTCAAGCGCATGAGGAGCCCAAAGTGGCCTGGGAGTGTCTTCACTTCCAGTTTAGTGGAATCATTGTTATGTCTCCTGGTAAAAGCATTCCTGCTTCTGGAACTGAAATCTGAAGGTCTGCAGAGCATAAAGTTGCAGGAACAGAAAGAAAACATTCGGCTAGTAGGTCACTAGGGGTAATGGTGAGTGGTGCTATTTAAATTTCAACCCCTTGATTCTTGGACCCATGAAGTCTGGTTATAGGGAAAATAGTGCCATATACTGTATACTAATTTAGAAAATTTACAGCGTTCTGGAAAACCTTGTCCCAGCCCAGCAAGGTAATGCCACCTAGCTAGCACTGTTACTGAGTCTTCAGAAGGTCATTATAATGTTCAGTCAAACCAACTGTTTCAGAATGGTGAGGAGCATAGTAATACCAGTGAATAACATGAGCATGAGCTCTTTGCCACACTTCTTTTTTGGCAATGCTGTGTAGACTACCATGATGATGGATAAAGCATTCTATAACTCCACAGATGATAGTTTGGGCAGAGGTTTTATGTGTCAAAAAATCAAATCCATACCCAAAAGAATAAGTGTATATCCCAGGAAAAACAAAGTGCTGCCCTTTCCATGGTGAACAGGGTCCAATGTAATCAACCTGCCACCAAGTTTCTGGCTAATCACCTCAAGGAATGCTGCCATACTCGGTGATCAGTGTCAGTCTCTGTTGCTGACAGATTGGACATTTGTCAGTGGCTATAACCAAATCAGCACTTCCTCATGTAATTTGTGTCTTTAGGATCAGCTCAGGCCCTATGTACCATTTTCATTTGATAATGCATTATTACTGCACAAAACCAACTTTATGATTTGGAATCAGACAGCATCTAGTTCATGATGGGCAGCTCAGGTAACATGATAACTTGGTGGCTCATTATTAAGAGTTCAGTTTCCACTAAGGCCTAGTAGCAAGCCAAAAGCTGCTTCTCAAAGAGAGAGTAATTGTCTGCAAATGATGGCAGGGCCTTGCTCTAAAATCTCAAGGGCCTCTTCTGTGATTCACCTATGAGGGCTTGTTAAAGGCCCCAGAAAGCATCTCAATCTGGCACTGGCAACTCACATACCAAAGTTCTGCTGGATCATAGGACCAAGTGGAAAAGCACCTGCACAGCAGCTAGGACTTGTTCAAAAGCCTTCTGCTCTGGGCCCCACTCAATACTAGCAGCTTTTCAAGTCACTCAGGAGATGTGCTGGAGTAACACACCCAAGTGAGGAATGTGTTGCCCCCAAAAGCCAAATAGGCCCACCAGGCATTGTGCCTCTTTCTTTGTTGTGGGAGGGGCCAGATACAACAAATTATCCTTTATTTTAGAAGGAATGTCTCAGCATGCCTCACACCACTGGACTAGAAATTTCACTGAAGTAGGAGGTTCTTGAATTTTAGTTTGATTTATTTTCTATTCCTAGGCATGTAAATGATTCATAAACAAGTCTAGAGTGGCTGCTACCTCTTGCTCACTTTCTTCAATCAATGTAATGGACCAATGTAATATCCTGTAAAAGATAAAGATGATTAATATCTCTGCAAACCAAATTATGACACAGGGTTGGAGAATGGACACACCCCTGAGGTAGGACAGTGAATATCTTGGCCTTGCCAAATGAAAGCAAATTGCTTCTCGTGGGTTTTATGAATAGATATGAAGAAAAAGCAATTGGCCAAGTCAATAGCTTCATACTAGATGCCAGGAGACATGTTAATTTGCTCAAGCAAAGAAACCACATCTAGAACAGCAGCTGCAGTTCGAGTCACTTCTTTATTAAGCTTATGATAATCAACTGTCAGGTTGCAAGTTCCATCTGTTTTCTGTACAGGCCAAATAGAAGAATTAAGTGGGGGTGTATTGGGAACCCCCACTCCTGCTTCTTGATGATGGCACTCATCTCTGCAATCCCTCCACATATGCAATATTGTTTTTGACTCCCTATTTTCCCAGAGAAAGTTATCTCTAATGGATTCTATCTGGCCTTCCCACCATAATAGCCCTGATTCCATAGGCTAAAGAACTAATGGGGGGGATTGTGTCAAGAGTCCAATTTTACATTCTGCAACTGGAGAAATAACCACAAGATGAATTTGGGGACCCACTGGACCCACTATGAGTTAGACCTTGGGTAAAACACCTTTGAACATCTGACCTCCATTAGTACCTACTTTGATCATAGGACCACAATGACATTTCAGATCTTCTGGATTCAACATCAATTCAAATCCAGTGTCAAGTAGTCCCCAAAATTAATTTCCTTTTTCCCCATGTATAGTTCCCCTGGTGAAAAGCCATAGGTCCCTTTGGGGAAGAATGGGAGAAAGATTAATGGTAGAACTTTTTGGTCCTGTATCAAGGTCCTTCCTCAAGGGGACTGGCCTTCTCTTCAGTCAATGGGACCTGGATCTATAAAGCTGACTCAAATCTCGGAATTGGTTGAGGAGCCAAGATTCCCTCCTCTTGTGATTTGTGTCAGGTTCACTTGTTCTGGAATTGTTCTGCTTATATAAATAAAATAAAAATGGGGGGGGGATTCTATCTATTTCACTTCTGGGAACACCATGACTAATCATCCAACCCCATAGATCCGAACAAGTCAGACAATTCTGTTCATTGTTTCACCTCTGCTGGCCATTATGATATGTAATCCACCTTGCCTCTGGCAGTAAAGAGCCACCAGTTGGCCCCTGCCACTATGGAATACAATAATACCCATCACATTTAAGTCTAACGGTTGATCAATTGTGTCTCCCACTGTAAGATACAGGAAACAGAATAACAATAATAGACCCCTTCAGGGATAGTTTCACCCCTCCCCTCAATTTTGTTTCATAAAGTACAAGTGAAGGGCACATCCTTTGGACATGTACATTGCGAAGGAGAAAGTCTTATATGATTAATCTACTCTAGCATTCTAGGCTCTCTGGGCCTTTGAAGGCCCTCCTACACACAAAAACAAAGGAGATCAGGCATTTCAACTCATTCACAGTAGGCCATCTTTTGGTCCATACCTCAACTAACCCACCAAATGAAATAGTAGTACCTTTTTTAACATTGCAAGCTGCTTCATTAAATTTAGAATTTCTGCTTACTTGGCCCATATCAATAAATTCAACCTGATCTAGTTGTATGTTATTCCACACCATTATCTCATACCTTAAAAATCTACTCCTACACATATTCCCCAGGCCTCTGTTTGTATGAATTAGAAAACTCAAGGAGTCCCTTTGGAGTATATTTCCACATGGGTCACACTCTGTACCTTACCTCTAGGGGTCTGCTTACATTTGCTTCTAGTTATAGGCTTATAGGTGAAGGTGGTTAGGGAGGATAGGTCCAGAGGAGTATCAGCATTATCTCACTTTATTTCCACAGGCAATGCTAAATTAGTTCCTTCAGGAAAAAGTGGATAATCTGATTTAATAGAGGGTAGGGAGGAATGTCTTCTGGCAGGATAAATCTATCAGAATGTAAAGATTCAACTTCCCCAGCCTTTTCAGGGTTCTCTCATATATTCCAATTTCATTTTAGGAATCTTAGGGTTTTCCTGGCAGTGCTCTCACCTTAAAAGAATAATGACCAGCCACATTCAAATGGAGCATGCCTGTATTCAGTATTTGGGAGGCTTACACAAGAAGATCACAGATTTTAAATCAGCCTTAACAACTTACTGAGACCCTGTTTCAAAATAAAAAATAAATAAATAAAAGGGGCTAGGAGTATGGCTCAGAGGTAGAATGCCCCTGGGTTCAATCCCCAGTACCAAAAAAAGAAAAAGATAAAAGAGTAGATGAGTAGAGAACAACACTTTAAAAAATCCCAAATCACCATAACATTTTGAAAAGTCAAATTTATCATGTCTTTATTTATTATGTATTTATTTTTATAGTACTAGAATTTAAACCCAGTAAAGTTATACCACTGAGTTACACCTCTAATTCATTTTTAATGCTCTCTGTTTTTGTTATTGTTGTTGTTGTTACTGAGAATTTAACCCAGTGACATACTTTTTTATTTTTTGTAAGTCTGGGGATGGAACCCAGGGGCATTAAACCTCCAAGCTACACCCCATATCCTATTTTTATTTTTCACTTTGAAACAGGATCTCACAAAGTTTCAGAGGGCCTCACTAAGTAACTGAGGCTGTCCATGAACCACAATCCTCAGGTCTCAGCCTCCTGAATGCTGGGATTATAAGCATGCACCACAACAACCACACCCAGTGGCATTCTATTCTGAGTTACACTCCCAGCCCTATGTTATTTTGTATTTAGAAACAAAGTCTTACTAAATTGCAGAGGGCCTTGATAAGTCACTAAGACAGTCTGAAAACCTATCATCTTCCTGGCCATGGAATCACAAAAGCATACAACTATGCCTGGCTCAAACATAGTCTAAGTTACCATTCACTGGTCTTGAACACTGTCTTTTTTTTAATGCTTTATAATTTTCTTTATAGAGGACTTTTACCTCCTTGGTTAAATTTATTCCTAAGTATTTTATTTTATTGTGGGAAATCCTGAGTGGAAATGTTTTCTGGATATTTTTTTCAGTGAGTTTATGATTGGTTATACAAAAAAGATTTTGTTTTTTTAAGATTGATTTTATATCTAGACACTTTGCTAAATTTGTTGTTCAGTTCTATAAGCCTTTTGGTTGAATTTGTTGGATCTTCAATATTGCATCATGTCATCTGCAAATGTGAAAGTTTGAGTTCCTTTTTTTCTATTTATACTTTTTGATTTTCTTTTCTTGCCATATTGCTCTGGCTAGAGTCTCAAGAACTATATTCAAGAGAAATGGTGAAAATTGACATCTTTGTCTTGTTCCTGTTTTTAGGGGGAATTCTCACAGCTTTCTCATTTAATATGATTTTAGCTGCAGACCTATTGTAAATTGCCTTTATGGTGTTGAGGTATGTTTCTTCTATTCTGATTCTCTGCAGTGCTTTTATCATAAATGGATGTTGGATTTTGTCAAATGCTTTTTCAGTATCTATTGAAATGATCATGTAATTTTTGTCTTTGGTTTTGTTTATGTGATGATATACATGGATTAATTTTTATATGCTGAACTAGCCTTGCATTCCTAGGTTGAACCCTACCTGGTCATGGTGTATGATTTTCTTTATGTGGTTTTGAATGTGAATTGCTAGTATTTTGTTTTACAGTTTTGCATCCAAGTTCATCAAAGATATAAGCCTGTAGTTTTCCTTCCTTGAACTGTCTTTATTTGGTTTTTGGTATTAATCCGATTTTGGCTTCATAAAATGTATTTGGGAGAGTCTCACTTTTTTCTATTTTATGAAATAAATTGAGAAGTATCTGGATGAGGTCTTCTATAAATATTTTATAAAATTCACTTGGGAAACCATCTGATCCTAGGCTTTTCTTTGATGTTTGGTTCTTTAATGTTGTTCCAATCACTTTGATTGCTATTGGTTGATTTAAAATTTTTATATATATTTGACTCAGTTTAGAAAGGTTATATTTATCTAGAAGGTTGTCAGTTTTCTCCAGATTTTTCACTTTGGTGGAGGATAGTTTTTCAAAGTAGTTTCTGATAATCCTTTGTAATTCTATACTGTCATAGTGATATCTCCTTTTTCATCTCTTATCTTTTTTTGGGGGGTTGATTCTTTTTTTTGGTTAAGTTGGCTAGTGGTTTATCTATCTTGTTAATTTTTTTGATAGACCAGCTTTTGGTTTTGTTGATTTTTTGTATTATTTTTTTATTCTGTACTTCATTGATTTCTGCTCTGATTTTTGTAATTTCCTGTCTTCTACTGGCTTTGGGGTTAGATTGTTCTTGTTTTTCAAAGGTTTTGAGGTGTGTCATTAGGTTATATATTTGGTAATTTTTTGTTCTTATATGAATACTCAGTGCTATGAATTTTCCTCTTAATACTGCATTCCAAGTGTTTCAGAGGTTTTGATATATTGTATCTCTATTTTTGTTTTTTTCTCAAAATTTCTTGATTTCACTTCTTACTTCTATGACTCATTATTTATTCAGCAGTGTGGTGTTCAGTATCCACATGTTTATATGGTTTCTCTGAGTCTTCCTATAGTTAATTTCTAGCTTTATTCCATTATGGTCTGAAAAGACACAGGGAAGTATGTCACTTTTTTTAACTTGGTTGTGCCTACTTGGTGCCCCAGAATGTGATCTATTTTGGTGAAGGTTCTGTGAGCAGCTGAAAAAAATGCAAACTCTGCTGTGGTTGATGGAATATTCTATATGTGTCTAACAGGTCCATTTGGTTGATGGTGTTATTTAGGCATGGTTTAATACCTGTGCCACCTAACCTAAAAATTTTATCCGTAATTAGTATTCTGGTTCTATTTTACTAACCAAATATTTAACCTCCCAAAGCAGCAATCAGTCATTTATAACAACTCTGGTACCAACATCAAAGAAACTGGTTTAAAATGTGAAAGATTTGGATTTTCATACAACACATCAGAGAAAAGAATATGAATACAAGTTTGTCATTTTATATATACATATTCCAAGGAGTCTGTCAGTACCCCAAGTATTTTTATAGCTGTATTAGCAATGTTTTTTTGGTATATTTCTAAGGGCCACATAAAATCAGATTCAAGGAACAGATTAAAGTTCTAAACTGTTTGGGTTAAAGAATTTTCTACAACAAATTTTATTTTTATGTATGAAAAGTCATATAATCTTATATGAAAATATCATGAAGCATTTTTCTATACTACACTAAATGTATTCCCTAAAAGGGAAAAAATTAAAATATCTAAAATATATTATATTAAGATTATTAGGCCATAATAGATCTTTTGAACACGCATTTGTTTACAGAATTGTATACAAAATGTTTATCTCATTATCTATTTAATTTTAAAAAATTAAAATATCTAAAATATATTATATTAAGATTATTAGGCCATAATAGATCTTTTGAACACGCATTTGTTTACAGAATTGTATACAAAATGTTTATCTCATTATAGAAGCATTTTTCTATACTACACTAAATGTATTCCCTAAAAGGGAAAAAATTAAAATATCTAAAATATATTATATTAAGATTATTAGGCCATAATAGATCTTTTGAACACGCATTTGTTTACAGAATTGTATACAAAATGTTTATCTCATTATGGATCATAAAGAAATGAGTTGGTGGACCTATGGGAAGATGGTGACTGAGTAAAGCAGCTTTTATCAACACTGCTGACACTTGATCTCCATAGAGGCAAAAATAATGCCTTAAAGAGTCAGAAACTACTATCAGTAGAGAAATAAAAGCTATAAATACAAAAGACAGAAAAAAGGAAGAATAGAATAACCTGAGAAGCAGAAAAGAAAGCGGCCAGCCATGGCAGGGGCCACCCAATGCCACTGTGGCACAGAATCAGACTCCAGGGAGGATAAGGAAAAGAGCTGAAGTGATCAGATGCAGTCCAGGTGGATGTAATTCAGCAGTACTTTCAGTGTAAAGATGAGCTAAAAGTTTCAGTGGCCAAGCCGATTACTGTCTCGAGGGACTCAGAGTGGAGCTCAAACCAGAAGGGAGATATGCCAGCCTTACTGCCAAGGGTGCAGCTGTGACACCATATTGCCAGAAAGCTAGTGAGTTAACCATGCCCATGAGAGCACCAGTGAAAGCACCAGTAGAGCACCACTACAATCATAAGTGAAGTAGCGGCCCCTACAGAAGAAATCCCAGCATTGCATCCACAGGGACTCAACCAGCTTTGATAAATTCTCTGGGTCTGAGTTCTTGTGGTTCAAGGTGGTAGAGGAATAGGGGTGGCAGAAATTACAAAACTCTAATCGCAATTCCCTGAAGGAAAGCCCCCGGCCCAGAAACCTGAGTCTGGCACAGCTGCAACAAAATCCTTTGGTCTGAGACTTTGTGATACAACTCAGAGAAGGAGGAGTGGCAGCTGATATAACCACACCCCCCAGAGATCCAGAACACAATAAGTGAATTCCTGGTAAACTGGAGTAGAACCCAAAGAAGGTAGGAGTGGGATCTGCTGTTGATCATATCAGAAGCCCAGACTGACTCAGGCTCAGACCAGTGGAAAGTGTAGGGGGAATCTTACACTTAACTCTAAACCCAACAAGCAGGATTGCCTGGAATACCACAGACATTCCAATTGGGGGGAACAGAGAGAGGTCAGAATATCCCAGCCCAAGCTGTGAAGAACTGAGACCCCTACACTGAGTTTCATCTCAGAGGCATATGCTGGCAACAGAGTCAGGGAAAGATCTAGGCTCCAAGTCTGTGGAAATTGTGGAGGGTGACCTTCACTCAACATTAATTCCAACCACATTGATATCATCCATCTGAATCGATGGAAAAGACTAAGAGAACCAGTCTCACAAAGGGAAAGGTCACTATAGCAATTGGTATCTACCTAGAGAGACTGCTGAATTTGTTTGTAGTGTTGCATCAATTCATTGGTGGGATTGTTTGGGTTTTTTCATTCTTTTTTTTTGTGTGTGTGAGTGTATGTATACCTGATTGCTTTTTTGCTTTTTTTTTTTTTTGGAAGAGGTTTGTGGGTCTTTTGTTTTCTTTTTATGATTTTTGTTTTGCTTTGTTTGTTTTTGTTGTTCTTTAACCCTCATACCAAATCCTCTCCCATGCTTCTTCCCTTATACAAATCTACTTTCTCCTCTCTCTCATCTATCTTTTCTCTTTTTTTAATCACTCCCTAGTCATGTATTGAATCTGGTATCACTATACCAGAAACTATATATTGGTTACTAGAATTCTACTACATTGGTACTATCTCTAATCTCTAGTATATAATACTTTAACAAACTCATAAACTCATACTATTTGACCCTATCTAACCTTACCCTATTCTTCCATTTGCTCCCTCTCTTCCCTCCTTACACAACCTTCACTATTGATCACAACTTGCCCTTGAATATATCAGCTGACACCTAGAGACGGAAATAAATCTACCAGAAGCAACAGGTACAAACTTCTGAAATTATGGGAGGAGAAATAACAACAGAGAAATGAGCTCCCACAACTCCACAATAACAAAACCTGATAACATAGAAATCCAGAGATTTCCAGAAGATTAAATGAGGAATGTAACTGTAGAAATAATTCAGGATTTTAGAAAAGAATTTAGAGAGAGTCTGAAAGAAATAAAGGATGCAATCATTGAAGTAAAGGTATCAATTCAAACTATAAACAATCAATTAGGAGAATAGAATCTAGCTACTAGAAGATGATCACTCCAAGAATGAATGCATAGGTCATAAATTAGAAAAAACAATTCATCAACAGAAATTGGACATTGAAGAAATATGGGTCTATCTTAAGAGAGCTAACCTAAGAATTATCAGCATAGAGGAGGGAAAAAACATGAAACCAAAGGGATTAACAATCTCTTCAAAGAAGTAATAGAAAATTTTCCAAACATAGAGCAAGAGGTCGATACACAGGTTCAGGAAATGCATAGAACTCCCTTTAGACAAGATATGAGAAATGGTTCCCCACGCTACATAACAGTCAAAATATCCAATGTAGAAGGCAAGCAGAGAATCTTAAAGGCAACAAAAACAAAAGGCCAAGTGCCATTCAGAGGCAAACCTATCAGAATCACTCCAGACTTCCCAAACCAAGTCATGAAAGCCAGAAGGTCCTGGAGTAATACATTCTAAACTCTAAAAGAAAACAACTTCCAGCCAAAAATTTCCTACCCAGCAAAACTCTTTCAAATTAGATGAGGAAATAAGAAGCTTACATGACAAACAGAAGCTGAAGGAATTTATGTCTTCAAAACAAGGACTAGAGAAAATACTCAAAGAGATTAATTACAGACAAAATAAATAATACACACCAGAACCAGAGAAACAAGAACTTCCATCCAGAAGACAACTAAGTGAAAAAGAACAAAGACTACTTCAAAGAGATATAAAATCTCAACATGTTAGAAATTAAAAGTCATCGCTCAATAATCACACTGAATGTAAATGGCCTCAACTCCCCAATAAAAAGACATAAAGTGGCAAGATGGGTTAAAAAACAAAACCCATTTATCTGCTGCTTGCAAGAAACACATGTTACAAGTAAAAATAGAAACAAACTTAAGGTAAAGGGATGGAGCAAGGTATTGCAAGCCAATAGAACTCAAAGACAAGCAGGAGTAGCAATTATGATATCAGACAATTTAGACTTCAAGCCTAAGCTTAACAGAAGAAACAAAAAGGTAATTTTTTACTGATAAAAAGAACAATACAAGAGTAAATAACAATAATCAACATTTATGCCCCAAATATGGGCACAGGTACTTTTATAAAAGAAACTCTATGTGACCTAAAACCACACATAAATCCAAATACAATAGTACTGGGAGACTTCAACACACCTCTCACACCATTAGACAGATCATCTAGACAAAAGGTCAGTAAAGATGCCTCAGAACAAAAGAACACCATTAATCACATGGACCTGTTGGACACATAGAATATTTCACCCAACTACAGCAAATTACACATTTTCTCAGCTGCTTATGGAACCTTCCCCAAAATCAGACACATCCTGGGACACAAAATGAGCACTAGCAAATTTGAAAAATGTGGCGTACTTCCCTGTGTCTTTCCAGACCATAATGGAATGAAGTTAGAAATCAACTATAAAAAGACCCAAAGAAACCACATGAACATGTAGAGGCTGAACATCACACTTCTGAATGAAGAATGGGTCATAGAAGACATAAGAGGTGAAATTTCTAGAAGCAAATGGAAATAAAGACACAACATACCAAAACCTCTAAGAAACTTTGAAGGCAGTATTAAGAGGAAAATTTATAGCACTGAGTGCTCACAGAAGAAAAACAGAAAATCATCATAAATAACCCAATGACACACCTCAAAGCCCTTAAGAAACAGAAACAATCTAATCCCAAAGCCAGTAGAAGACAGAAAATTATTAAAATCAGAGCAGAAATTAATGAAGTAGAGAATAAAAAAAATACAGAAAATCAACAAAACCAAAAGCTGGTTTCTTGAAAAAATCAACAATATTGACAAACCACTAGCCATCCTAACTAAAAAAAAAGGGAGAATCAACCCAAATTATGAAGATAAGAGATGAAAAAGGTGATATTACTACTGACAGTATAGAAATACATAGGATTATCAGAAACTATTTTGAAAAACTATACTCCAACAAAATGGAAAATCTGGAGGAAACTGACAACTTTATAGATAAACACAACCTTCCTAAGCTGGGTCAAGAAGATATAGAATACTTAAACCAATCAATAACAATCAAAGAGTTTGAAACAGCAATAAAGATCCTACCATCAAAGAAAAGCCCAGGACCAGATGGCCAAGTGACTTCTATACTCCTCAATTTATTTTGTGAAATAGAAAAAACGAAATTCTTCTAAATACATTCTATGAAGCCAACATCACATTAATACCAAACCAAACAAAGACAGTTCAAGGAAGGAGAACTACAGGCCTGTTTCTTTGATGAATTTGGATGCAAAACTGCTAAACAAAATATTAGCAACACACGTTCAAAAACACATAAAGAAAATCATACGCCATGACCAGGTAGGGTTCATCCCAGGGATGCAAGGCTGGTTCAACATACGAAAATCAATCCATGTAATTCATCATATAAATAGAACCAAAGACAAAAATCACATGATCATTTCAATAGATGCTGAAAAAGCATTTGATAAAATCCAACATCCATTTATGATAAAAGTACTGCAGAGAATTGAAATAGAAGGAAAATATCATAAAGGCAATGTACGATAAGCCCACAGCCAACATCATACTAAATAGGGGAAATATTTCAAGAATTCCTCCCAAAAACAGGAATAAGACAAGGATGTCCATTATCACAACTTCTCTTCAAGATAGTGCTTGAGACTCTAGCCAGAGCAATAAAGCAAGAGAAAGAAATAAAAGTAGTACAATAGGAAAAGAAGAACTCAAACTTTCACTATTTGCATATGATAATATACTATATTTAGAAAACCCAATAAACTCAAACAAAAGGCTTATAGAACTGATCAACAAATTCAGCAAAGTGTTTGGATACAAAATTAATCTGAAAAAATCAAAAGCTTTCTGTACAGCAACCATATACTCACTTTAAAAAATTCTGAAAACACTTCCATTCAAGATCACCCACAAAAAATAAAATACTTAGGAAAAAACTTAACCAAGGAGGTAAAAGATCTCTACAAAAAAATTATAAAGCATTGAAAAATATACATCAAAGATCTTAGAAGGTGGAAAGATCTTCCATGCTCATGGATAGGCAGAATAAATATTATCAAACTGGCCATCCTTCCAAAAGTGATCTACAGATCTAATGCAATGCCCATTAAACTACCAAGATCATTCCTCACAGATATAGAAAAATCAGTCCTTTTTTCTATTTCTTTTTTTTTATTGGTGCACTGTATTCATACATTATAAAGGGATAAAAAAAAAACTTTTGTATAAGTTTCCTGTACCTATGTATCGACCTCTTGCTCTATGTTTGGAAAATTTTCTGCTATTGCTTCCTTGAAGATATTGTTGATCCCTTTGGTTTCACCTTCTTTTCTCTCCTCTATGCCCATTATTCTTAGGTTAGCTCTCTTAAAATGGGCCCATATTTCTTCAATGTCAGATTCCTGCTGTTGAATATTTTTTTCTAGATTAGAAACTATGCATTCATTTTTGGATTGCTCATCTTCTAAGAACAAGATTCTATTCTCCATGTGGTCTAATCGGTTGTTTGTACTTTGAATTGAGGCCTTTACTTCATTAATTGCATCCTTTATCTCTTTTTGGCTCTCTCTGAATTCTTTTTGAAACACCTCTATTATTTCTACAGTTATTTTCCTGATTTGATCTTCTAGAAATCTCTGAATTTCTGTTTTATCAGGTTCTGATGTTGAGGAGTTGTGGGCATTCATTGCTCCATTGTTATTCTTCTTTCCTATGATTTCAGAAGTTTGTTCCTTCTCTGGGTTCTTCCCTTGGGTCACTACAACTTCACTTAAGGTGCTCTGGATCTCAAGTCTGTGGTATCTCAGTCCCCACTACTCCTTTACTAGGTTGTATTGCAGAGTCTCAGACCCAGGGAGTCGATAGAGGCTGCTTTAGACTGTAGGGGGTGCCAGGTTGGGCATTCTCCTATGGTGTGATATCTCTGCCACTGCCACTCCCCCACTGGGTCAAGTCCCTGGGAGTGCAGTACTGGGATTTCTCTGCTAGGAACCGCAATTTGACTCATGGTTGTTGAGTGCACTGATGGAGCTGTAGTGGACTCGGTAAATTTGCTGCTGCTGCCGCTGGTGGCAATATGGCACCGCTGCCACACCCTTGGCCATGAGGCTGGCATATTTCTTCTCTGGTTTTGAGCTTCACTCTGAGTCCCTGCAGGGTGTGCTGAGCCCAGCCACTGGAAGCTTTAGATGCTCCCTGCGCTGAAAAAATCTGCTGAAATACCTCCCAGCTGATCCACAGTGGCTCTCCTTGGCATGCTGTCAGCCATTCCTCTCTGGAGCCTGGTGGGCTGTTGAGTGCATTGGTCTAGTGACATCCAGTGAACTCGCCACTGCCGCTGGCAGTATGGCGCTGCTGCTGCATCCTCAGGCATGAGGCTGGCATATCTCCTCTCTGGCTCTGAGCTCCCCCGCCTCTCTGGGGCCTGGTGATTCAAGGGAAGATGGCACCCGCTGCTCCGCACCATGGCTCCAGCCGCAGCACTGTGGTCTAGTTTCTTTCTGGTGTCTCGTTTTTCCAGCCCTCTTTTTTCTCTGTCCCCTGTAATTACATTTTTTTTCTCTGCTGATAGTGTTTTCTGGCTATGAAAGGCACTGATTTTGTGGTAATAGAGATTGGTTGTTAGCAGGGCTCATAAGCCCCGCTTTTCTCCATCGCCATCTTCCCGGAAGTCGAAAAATCAGTCCTTAAATTTATTTGGAATAACAAAGGACAAGAATAGCTGAAGTACTTCTCAGCAACAAAAACTGTGTAGGAGTTATCACAATACCTGACTAAACTATATTACAAAGCCATTGTAATAAAAACAGCATGATACTGGCACAAAAACAGATACATAGACCAGTGGAGGAGAATAGAAGACTCAGAAACAAGACCACACACTTTCAGCCAATTGATTTTTGACACAGGAGCCAAAAACATACACTGGAAAAAGATAACCTGCTCAACAAATGGTGTTGGCAAAACTAGTTAACCATATGCAGAAAATTGGAAATTAATCCCACTTTCTCACCCTGCACAAGAGTGAATTCAGGATGGATCAAAGACTTAGAAATTAGACCAGAGAGCTTAAGGCTCCTCAAAGAGGGCATTGGTCCAACACTGCAACACATAGGCACAAATAAACACTTGCTCAACAAGACCCCAAAGGCACAACAACCCAAAAGGTGAATCAATGCATGGTCTTGCACGAAATTGAAAAGCTTCTGTTCAGCAAAGGAAACTGTCAAGAACCTCAATCAAGAGCCAACAGAACAGCAGATTTTTGCCTCCTACCCCTCTAATACAGGACTAATATCTAGACTATATAGAGAACTTAACAAACTCAACACTAAAAAAACAAATCATCCAATCAAAAAATGGGCAAGTGAACTAAATAGACACTTCATAAAAGAGGAAATTCAAATGGCCTATAAAGGTATGAAAAAATGCTCAACATCATTGGCAATCAAAGAGATGTAAATCAAAACTACCCTGAGATTTCACCTAACTCCAACTAGAATGGCAATCATTCAAACACGAACAATGACAATTGCTGGTGAGGATGTGGGGAAGTGGGAACTCTAAACCATTGTTGGTAGGATTTAAAATTAGTGCAACCACTTTGGAAAACAGTATGGAGAATCCTCAGAAGAATGGGAACAAATCTACCATTAGATCCAGCAATACCAATTCTGGGTATCTCCTCAAAAGACAGGAAACCAAACTACCAAACTAATGCATGTGTATCTATGTTCATAGCTGCACAATTCACCATAGCCAAACTGTGGAACCAGCCAAGATGTTCATCAAGAGAAGAATGGATTACAAAACTGGGATATGTACACAATGAAATTTTACTCAGCCATTAAAACAAAATAAAATTGCAGTATTTTCAGGGAAATTGATGGACCTTGAGGACATTATGCTAAGTGAGATTAGTCAGTCACAAAAAGTAAGGAATCAGATGCTTTCCCTAATATGTGAAAGCTAGGGTGAATGGGGTAATAGGAGAAACTCCAGGTGAAAAGAGATCCTATAGAGAAGCAAATAAGGCAACCTAACTGTGGGCATGGGAGGTGGGGAGAGGGAAACGCTTTAAAGTGTATGATATTCTTATTAATATCGAAGTCAACCAATAAACCAAGCATGGGAGGAAGGAATGGTGAGGGAGTGAGGTGGGTACTGGGTGGGGGCTGGCTGGGTGATGTGTGCATTTATGCCTAAACAAGTTCTTTACTCCATTATGATGTATAAATTCAATGCACCAATAAAAAAGTAAATAAAAAATAAATTGGTGACAACTACCATTGCACAACAATATCAATTATCTTTAGCCACATTTATGTCCTTGGTATGCACATGAAAGAAATAGGTACATTTCCCCTTATCAAATAATCCAGATTTACTTAGAAGTAAAAATGAAGGTGTAGAAATTTAAAATATGCTGAGTGTAATTTTTCTTTCAAACAACATCTCTAGCATGACCGAAGAAGCCTGAAATTATAAAATATTTAACTTGGGCTTTTAGTTGTCTATATAGACTACTAAAATGTAAATTAAGCTGTCCAAATTAGCACAACAAATAACAAAATCAGCCATAAAGCAGGCTGAATAGCATTAGATGTTTTATATATGTGAGTTTTAAAATCATTTAATTGCCAAAAAAAATTCATTCACAATATGTGACAGAAATTGCCAGAGGAATTATATACTAATTGCCAAAAGGTTGCATTCAGCACTAGCTTTATATTTTATAGCTATTTTTGTTTATAAAAATTAACCCTCTTAAGTCATGGTTATCACATGTTTTGAGATTTGTAATATAAATTAATAAGGAATAACCATACAGTTCTGAAAGAAAATGTCTCATCATTTTTAATGTGAATTATCTGTATGAAGCCTGAAGTACATCTAGGTTTATTTTTGTCCAGTTTCAGGCTGTCTGCAATCACTTTCTACTTAAATAATTTCAAGAGGATTTGTCTGTAATTGTGGTTGTATCATTTGAGGTTCCAATGGTGGTAGTAAGTGAAGTGGTACCATCAATTCTACCAACTGTCCTGGGTTTAAAGGTGGTGGAGGAACCACAGTGTTTTCAGTATCTACAATTTCTCCATTGTAAAAGAAAAATTGGACCATTGAATGAATGTTTCAATGACAGACTAATGGATTTAGTTGCAGACAGAAACTCTCAATTTTCAAAATGAGGTCTCATCAAGGTTGGCCAAAACCAGATTTTATTTTGCTGACTAACACTGCTTAGATGTGATATCACATATCTGAATACATCATAGTTTACAGGATGAAGTTTCTTAATAATTTTTCAAAGCATGAATATATTCAGTTTTACCTCAGATTTTTGCTGCTTCTAATAATTCTGAATGGAGATAATATGAAATTAAAGGATCTGGGATATCTGCAAAAAGCTTTAAGAGCCCCAGCTCCAGCATTTATTGTTACTTCTTTGAGACGAGATTGATATTATAATTTTGATGAAACTTTTTGAATGCTATCTTAATCAGTTTGTTTCCACTAAAACAGTAGAATTAGTACCTAATTCATAATTCTTCAATACATAACCCTGTATCTTTAATAAATTCCACACACTTTTCAACAAACAGTGGTATGGGCTTCTCAACTGTAACCAGATCCTGGAGTGATATTTCAAAATACTTTCCCAATTTCTACTACATGGTGGACTGAAGTTCTTATTAGTTTTCTTTTTATCTTCTACTTTGTGGATTTTCTTCATCATCTCCTTATCTATCTCATGGTGAGAAGTGATTGCAGAATTATCAATACCACCTTTCCAAGTTTCAACAGGAGAAAGAAGTGTAACTTTTTCACTTCCACAATGTCTTCCTTTTCTTTCTATTTAAGAAGTAGAGAAAGCTTCATCATTACTTGCATTTGAATGTGTTCTTTTATAGTATGACTTGGGTTTACTAAACAAGTCTTTAGATTTATATTTGTATTTTGAAGGCCTTCATCCCCCATAACCTTTTGAGGTCATATCGGAAAATCAATTTTCTTCATCTTCCTGGGTGTTATTTACAAATGAGTTTCAACTTTTAATAATTTGATTCTATCATCTGGGACAACATAAATCTAATCAGAATAGCCCTTCTGATTGAATATTGTGTCTGTGGATTCTGCAGCATCCACATCTTTAGGATGTTCCAGAGACACATGGGAAGTCTGTTTTCTTGGATTTTTACCAACACCAGCTTCGGTTGTTTTTGAAAGGTTTATATTCATTTTTTCACATTTGTCTTAGGTTTAGGTTTAATAGGTGGAGGCACTTTATTGTTACATTCATGATCATAGCAGTTTGAGGTGCTATGAACAGGAGAGTTTGAGGTGCTATGAACATTTTCTTCCAGGTCTAACCTGTATCTCACATGGTCACTAGGTATTGGAAGCAACTGTACATCATCCCCAATTGGACTGTAAGGAGGTGATACTTCTATGTCATCATCTGAATCAGGGTAGTTGTCATAAGAAATGCAATCTCTCAGAGATGGTAGAAAAACATTTTCACTTTGATTGGTTGATTCTCTTCTATTATCAAACAAATAGAAATTTCTATCATATTTTTCTTTGGAAAAATCACTAAAAAGAAAGTAAAGACCTCAATTTTCCAGTGATACTGAGTGAATGAATACAATGCTGTAAATTTATCAGTAATTTCCATTGCAATGGGTTCTCCTTCTGTCATCAATTCCTTGATGGCCTCATTTTCAAAACAAAAAATATGGTTGACTGTTGGTAACTGCCACCAGTTGTACAGGAATGGTGTCTTGAACTTCTGAGAGAAATGCTCGATACATTTCCATTCATGCTTTCCATTTGGCAGAGTAAACTAATATAAAATCATAAACCAATTCATCATTTTTTACTCCAATTTAGGACAGATGTGATAATATTGTGATCTGTATTTGTATCCTTTTCTCACCAGTAGTTTTATCAAGCATTAAGAAATTACTCTCTCCAGTTTGAGCGACACTGCAAGAATGAAAATCAAGGAAGAGTGAAAGAATAAGATCCACACCAAATGGACCACCACATATGACACACACGAGGTCTTCTGCTGATGCATCATCAAATTTCCTATTGCACCCCTGACTCACATTGATGACCAGTAAAAATCGATTTTCTTTGAGCTTCCCTTCAGGCATTTACTTTTGCTCAAAGTCTTGCTCCAAGCCTAGTTGATCAGTGCAAATGTACATTAGATTTTCTGCGAACTGTAATTTAGAGGCAGCTACATATTTTATGTATGATTGCAAACACAAACTTCGATGAGGCAAGAATATCTGGTCATCAATGAATTCTGTTCATTGACATGGATTTTACACTTTACTCCATCTTCACCACTTTGTGTTATGTACCCACAGTATAAAAAGTGGTCATTGTTTACTACTCATCCTCTGAAGTCAGTGGTGCTAAGCACAGAAATATGTTCTGGATTATATTCATCTGCTTTTAATTGTACAAGTCTATTGCACAAACAAGATTTTCCAACTCCACAGTTAAATTTGTCTTTTTTCAGTCCTAGAGAGACCAACTACACTGATAGCATAGGATGGGGAGATGAGGCTCTTTGTTGTTTTTTTTTTTTCCTTCATAACTCTCTTCTCATATCTCTATATTCAGAAAGGTAACCATATATACTTCTCATTCTACAAATAAAGTCATTTCAAAACACAGATCCCAAATTTCAAAATTGTATTTGGTTGTTTGTATTTCCTTCATTTCTGTGCAGAAAGGTCTTCAGAATCATATGAATCATCTTCCTCAGCATCTATCTCTGTGTACACTGCCCCCAAACCCTTTATATTTTAGTTTATGTTATTTACTTTTTAAAATGGTTTTATTGGTACATTGTAGTCATACATCTTATTGGAGTACATGAATGTAGAGGCATATATGCCCACATCACTTTTTTAGTCATTCCTTAATTACCACCCCATTCCTTCTCACCCCTTTATCCTTCTTATATTTGCTTACTGATTGACTTTAATATGTTTGTAAATGTACATCATGGACATTATGAAATTTTTTTCTTTCCACCTCCCATCATCCCAAGTTAGGTCACCTTATTTGCTCATTTATGGTTTTTCTTCTTTCATCTACATTTCCTTCTATGACCCTTTTTCTCCCTAGCTTCCACATATTAGGGAGAGCTTTGATTTTTTACTTTTAGTGACTAATCTCACTTAGCATAATGCTCTCCAGTTCCATCCATTTTCCTGTAAATGACACAATTTTGTTTATCTTTATGACTGGGTAAAATTTTATTGTGTACATATCCCACAGTTTTGTAACCTATTCATATGTTAATGGACATCTTGGCTAGTTATATAGTTTGGCAATTGTGAATTGTGTTGCTATGAACATAGATAAACATGCATTAGTTTGGTAATTTGGTTTTCTTTCTTTTGGATAGATACTCAGAAGTGGTATTGCTGGATCAAATGGTAAGTTCATTTTCATTCTTCTGAAGATCCTCCATACAGTTTTCCAAATTATTTGCAGTTCTTTGCAATCCCACCAACAATGTATTAGAGTTTCTACTCCATATCTTCACCAGCATTTGTTATTGTTTATGTTTTTTAATGATTATCATTCTAGTTAGAGTTAGGTGAAATTTCAGGGTAGTTTTGACTTGCATCTCTCTAATTCCTAATGATGTTTAGAATTTTTTCATGCATTTATTGGCCATTTACATTTTATCTTTTGTGAAGTATCTATATGTTCTCATGCTCATTTCTGATTGAATTATTTGTTTTCTTAGCTCTGAGTGTCTTGAGTTCTCTGTATATTAGATATCAGTTCTCTATTGGAGGAATAGTTGGCAAAAGATTTTCTATGTTCATGGATAGGCAGAATAAATATCATCAAAATTGCCATACTTTCAAAAGTGATCTACAGATTGAATGCAAGACCCATTAAATTACCAATATCATTTTTCACAGATATAGAAAAATCAGCCCTTAAATTCATTTGGAACAACAAAAAACCCATAATAGCCAAAGTAGTCTTGAGCAACAAACACCATGCAGGAGACATCATAATACCTGACTTCAAACTATATTACAAAGCTATAGTAATAAAAACAGCAAGGTACTAGCACAAAAACAGACACATGGAGCAGGATAAAAGACTCAGAAACAAATCCACACACTTACAGCCAATTAATTTTTGACAATAGGGCAAAAGACATACACTGGAAAAAATAGCCTCTTTAACAAATGGGGTTGACAAAACTGGTTAGTCAAATGCATAGAAATGGAAATAAACCCCACTTTCTCACCCTGCACAAGAGTCAATTTAAGATGGATCAAAGACTTGAACATTAGACCAGAGAACTTGTAGCTTCTTGAAGAGGGCTTAGGCCCAACACTGTAACACATAAGTTCAGGTAAAATAATTTCTCAAGAAGACCCCAAAAGCACAATACAGGAGAAACAATACATGAGATTGCATCAAACTGAAAAGCTATACAGCAAAGGAAACTATCAAGAAATTTAACAGAACCGGGCATGGTGGTGCACGCTTGTAATCCCCGCGCTTTGGCGGAGACAGGAGGATCGCGCAGTTTCGAAAGCCAGCCACGCTGGCATAAGAGACCCTGTTTCAAAAATATAAAATAGGTCTGGGAGTGTAGCCCGGAGGTAGAAGGGCTTCCAGGAACCCCAGTACCACCAAAAAGAAAAAAAAAAAAAGAAACTTAACAGAGAGCCTACAAAATGAGAGAAAAATTTTTGCCTTTTTATCTTTTATTTTGAAACAAGGTCTTGTTCCTTGCCAAGGCCTGGTCTCAAGCCCACAATTATCAGATTGTCTTTTGTGTACTATGATTACAGTAGCATACCACTGTGCCTGTCTTGACTTCTTTTTAATTTGGATGTCCTTTTTCGTTCTTAATTGGTCTGGCTAGAACTTCTATTAGTGCATGGACTGAAAGTGGCAAAAGTGGTCATCCTGTCTTGTTCTAATTCTTTTAGAGAAAGCTTTAAGCTTTTGTCCATGCAGTACAATGTTAGCTGTTGAGTTATTACAAATGGCTTTATCAGATTGAGGGACATTCCTTTTATACCTAGTTTCTTTGGTATGTTTATCATGAAGAGATGTTGAATTTTACTGAATGCTATTTCTACAACAATCCTGTGTATTTCTATGGTGTTAATTCTAATGTCTTTTTAAAAATATTCATTTACCAATGCATTGTAATTATATGTCATAATGAGGTTCAGCTTAATAGAAACACATACACACAGCACATAGTGTGCATCCCTCCAGATCTTACTCAGCTCTCTCTTTCTCCATATACATGTTATTGATATTGGTATTGATAACTTCATATATGAACATAAAATTATTTGATCTGTTAACTTTATCAAATGTTTTTTCTGCCCTTCATATTTCCCTCCCCAAATCTGCTCTATGATTCCACCGGTATCTTTCCTCATTTATCTGAAGTGTCTTTTGTTTCCTAATTTTTCTCTAGCTTTCATATATGAAACATGCCACACTTCACTTTCTATGACTGGCTAAGCTTAGCATAATATTCTTTAGTTGCATTTTTTTGGAAATGACATAATTTTTTTTGTTATGGCTGAGTAGAATTGTATTGTGTATACATACCACAGTTTTGTACTTCATTTTTCTGTTGATAAACACCAAGGCTAGTTCATAGTTTCATTATTATAAATTGTGCTATTCTTGAGCATGAAAATACATGTGTTACTATAGTATTATGAGTTTAATTCCTTTGGAAACATACTTAGCCATAGTATAGTTAATTCATATGGTGATTTTATTCCCAGTCTTCTGAGGAGCCTCCATACTAATCTCCATTGCAGCTGTACTAATTTTCAATTACAGTAACAGTGTATAAATTTTCTATTTCACTACATCTTTGATAGCATTTATTATTGCTTGTATTCTTGTTGATTACCATTCTACCTGGAGTTAGATAAAATTTCAGTATAGTTTTGATTTGGATTTCTCCTTTACAATGATGTTGAACATTTTTCATATATTTATTTTTTTATATTCCTTTTTTGAGAAATGTCTATTTGGTTCAATTGCTTTTATATTTTAGTAATTGAACCCAGAGGAATTTTGCCTTCAAGTTACATCCAGGCCTTTGTTTATGTTCTTGTTAGTTTTTTGAATCAGGGTCTTACTAGGTTGCTGAAAATCTCACCAAATTTCTGGACCTGGTCTCAAATTCAGGATCCCATTTCAGCTTCCCAAGTAGTTTTATTTTAGACATGTGCCACCACACCCGGTTGATTTTTTAGTGTTATTTCTTAAGTTCTTTGTATATTATAGATATTAGCCCTCCATTAGAAAAATAGCTGGCAAAGATTTTCTACCAATTTGTGGACTCTTGTTTCAGACTCTTAATTGTTTTATTTGTTGCACAGAAGCTTTTCAATTTGATACTACCCATTTATTGATTCTCATTTTTATTTCTTGAGCTTTTAAAGTCTTATTAAAGAAATTTGCCACCAGTACTTATATATTTAGAGAGTTGGTTCTATGTTCTTTCCTAGTAATTCTAAAGGCTCTGGTCATTTTTTGGTAAACAGTGAAATAACTTTTAATTGCCAAATCTATATCTTGTCTTATTGCATTGACTGAGGTTCAAGTATATGGTTGAATTAACAGTGATAATTCCAGAAATACTGTCATTACTGGATATTCTCTAGAAATAATTATAATGCTTCACCATTATATCTAAGGACTTGCCTAGAGTCTTTATCATGCCACAACAACATCTTTTTAGTACATACTACAATTATTATTATTAAGACTGGGAGTTGAGTTTTATCAAGTTTTTTCTAAGCATCTGTTGAAATAACGATACAATTTTCCTTTTTATGCTTACTAATCATATTAACAGATGAGCATATACTTACTTATCTCAGCATTTTTTAGAAAAGACCTCCTTTGTCATTAAGTATCACTCAATGTACAACTAATTTATGGTTTTGAAAATCTATCATTGAGTTTGAGTTTCTTATAGGTATCAGATTTTATTCAGGTCACTAATTTTTACAAATTTTAATTTCCTCATGTGTCTCATGAGTACATCATACCACCTTTGCAAAGAAACTATTAGGGTTATATGAAATTTATAAAACTCTTATATAATAAGATAACTTTATACAAATGTCATTTATACTTATAATACCCAAGATAACTAAGTGATTATATTTGTGAGCATGAGATGGTGAATATGAGATATATAATATTGAATACTTTTAATTAGGCTGAATGGAGTGCATTGGGCTACAATTTTGTGCAGATAACTTTTGTTCCAATGGTATTAACTCCATCCATTGAACATATGAGAAACCCAAGCCACACAGATGATAAGTCAATTTTCCCAAAGATGGCACCATTGTTATAAATGCTATCACAAACTTGACTCAGGGTTTGATTCCAACCAAAAATTCTTGGCTAGTAGCTAGAGATATTTCTTCAAAATAAGGATTAATTTGAAGGGTAAGGAAAAAAAAAAAAAGGTCCATTAGATGGTGTTTGGAAGACACTCCACTAGATGGCGTTATGAGCCTATCAGAATTATTTTACTCTTGCATTTACTCACCAGTTAAATACAAATGAATTAAAGATAATGGTCAATGAAAGCTAGTGATAGTTGCAATGTATTTAAGAAAGTTGCCTGCTTTCATTTGTTTGATTATAAGCTAAATGTAGCAACAATAGAAAGCTGTCTGTGTAGAGTGTGGGCAGTCATTTAGCCTTCCCTTGAAAGCAGTTACCTCTATCAAGAAAATAATTAAGCACAGCAAGTAGACAGGGTATAATCTCAGAAGAGCCGAATATGAGAAAATGTTCTGTACTCAACTGAATTCCATAGCCTCTATGAGATAAGCATACCCTAAAAGAATTTGACACATATATCAATGAAAGAACTAAACATGGCTTTAAAAGAAAGTTGGGTAAGATGACAAGGTTGAAATAATTTTCAGTTTCAATGAGAGAGGGTTTTTATGGCTGTCATCATTTGGGACATCAATAGATAGGATTTAGACAGTAATAATAAATAAATATAAGAATTATTAAAGATTATTAATTATCATGATGGGAATTAACTAAACCCAGATCAGGGCTATTTTGAAGGAATCCTAGACAGTAGCATTTTTAGCTACCCTACAGAACACTTGCTTTCCATTTCACTCTGCTATCTCTCTAATAGCCTCATTATCCTGCCACAAGCCTTACCTCTTTCTATATGCTTTTATTCACTCTTAAGGTACAGAAGACCCCCAAATTACAGTGCTTTCGTTTGTGATGAATAAAGTCTAGACATTTTTACATTATGATGGTGCTAAAGTGATTGAAACTATATTCTGCATTTTTTCTTAGGCCAGGTTAGTGATGCTGTTTTACACAGCTCCCAGGCAGCCATACAATCATCAGGGTGGACAACCCTGATACTTCACAATGTGCTGTGTTGCTAGGCTGAGAGGCACCACAAGGTAAGTGTAGTAAGTGCAGTTTTGACTTATAATATTTTTCACTTATCATATTTAGTCAGTACAAAACTCCATGTAAGCCAACAAGTTTCTGTGTATTAAAAAATGAGATGCTTTTGCTGGGTGTGGTGGTGTACTCCATAATACCAGTACATAGAAGGCTGAGACAGGAGAATTTCAGGTTCAAGGCCAGCCTCAGCAATGTATCAAGATCCTCAGCAATGTAGTAAGTTTCTCAGCAACTTAGCAAGATCCTGTTTCAAAATAAAATAAATAAATAAATAAATAAATAAATAAATAAATAAATAAAGGGCTTGGCTGTATTTCAGAGGCAGAACAATTCTGGATTCAATTCTCACTACCTTAAAAAATGAGACAGTTTTACCATTCTTCAAGCTTTGGACAAAGAAAAACACCCAAGTCAGCAGCTTATACTATTCTGAGCAAGATAGAGTATATCCCTGGTCATATTTTAAATATTCTTATTATGAAAGGCCTATAATGATTAATTGCACAATATCTTTTAATAGAATTTCTTTACAACTATGAAATAGCAGACCTTTCAACAGCAATTACCTAATGACTTTTATAAGTGAACAACCCTGATAAGAAAGAGACTACTTTCCAATGGCATGGAGTCTTGAAAAAGAAGAAAAAAAATCCCCAAATCATACATAAAACAAGGTAAGACTAAAACATAATGTGTTCATTTCAAGAATCAACAAGCATAACCAAATGTATACAATCAAATAATGTGGACTCTTCTCATAAATGATAAATCTTCTCTTTTGATTATATATTTGGTTTCGGAAACAGCTAAAATATACTTATCTTGGATAGAATACAAAGAATAACTTTAAAAGGCTGAATATTTGGAAATGTTAAAACTACATTTCCAAATAGTTAAAACTACAGTGTAGTTAAAACTACAGTGCTTAATCTCCCCTTTATGTCCTTTAAATAGGAGCTTTTTTGTTTTTTATATTTCCAGCTTGAAATGGAGTTTGAGATGGAGAATTATTATTTGTAATAGTAACCATTACAGTTTAAACCGTTATGGATTGGAGAACTGTTCCCAGGGACCTCTGTTAGGCTCCCAGAAACTGTTCCCATAAATGCGAGTCCTTGTCCAGACTTAGGATAGATATACACTAGTCCAAACTCTTGCTAAAGACTTAAATGAGTTTATTATTACAAAGATAGAAAAAAAATACAGTTACAGCCCTATACTATCAGAGGGTAGTATAGGGGAGTACCCCAAAATGACATCACCAGAGTTCAAATATAAAACAACTTTTTATAGATACAAAGTTCCCCATCTTACTCTACCATGTAATTCTATGACCTAGGTGTAAGTCTACCCCTTAACTCCTTGCAGACCTCTTTTGATATAAGTCTAGCTTTCTTTGTTAAGACCTGAATGCTTCACAAGGTTAGGGGCCACATGGTATTTGTTCCCTTTTCACAAAGGTCAGTACTGTCTTCCCATACTCTTGGGGAATTCTTAGCCTCTTGCTAGATATCATTTATTATGCAAACCTGTTTGTAGAATGTGAAACTCCTAGGTCTTACCTCCTCTATTCACTTGCTAATTACTTTTAGTGAGGGTACATTGCATTATAACTGCTACTTGAGTGACTGGCAGTAACCAGGCCCTAACTGCTTTCCTTTTTTACTGATCTGAACTCCACTTTCTATAAACCTATTTTTTACATATATTAATAACCATAACTTTGGAAAGACTCCAAATATTGCATATAACTGGATATGCTGTGTAAGAATGCCTAAATCTAAAGAACTAGGCTTTTTAATTACATTCTGTTGTAAGGAATTTTAAAGATCATTTGAATTAATTCTATTGATTCTGGAATCTTGTGCAACTTTCTAAAATATGGTCTAGTACTCTAGGAATATGTTTTGCGATTATTTATTTACTTATTTATTTGTGGTACTAGGGATGGAACCCAGGGGCATTCTACCTTGGAGCTACACTCCCAGCTCTATTTTTTTTTTATTTTGAAACAAGGTTTAATTGAGTTGCAAAGAGCCTCATTAAGTAGCTGAGACTATCTAAGAACCATGATCCTTCAGTGTCTGCCTCCTAAATGCTGGAATTACAAGTGTGTGCCACCACACCTGGCTAGAGATTATTTTTATTAATGTAAAATTTGTTTTATTTGCATTCATAATAACCAAATTTGGCTTATAGGAAACATGAGGAAAAATAAAAATAGAAAAAATCTGTTATACTAGGATTTTATATAGAGAATGAACCCAGTTTCTATCTTCTTTAGTGACAGGAACACATGATTTGGACTAACACTGCAAAAAGAAAGGTTTGAAATAAGGAAATGGGAAAAGTTTCTAAACAAAACCCTGAGTCTCTTGCCCTGATGATCTTTTAGTTGGAAATTTAATTTATATTAGCCTGTTACAAATTTTTTACTCCAGTCTAGGTCCCTTTTCCCTCTGGAATGAATAAATTTCATTATCTTTTCATCTTTTGATTGACAACTAGTTTGGCTCCATAATTTGGCTATTGTGAATTGTGCTGCTATAATGCATGTGCCATTATAATATTCTTACTTTCATTTCTTTGGAAAGATACCCAGGTGAGGTATAGCTGAATTATGTAGTAGGTTTATTGCCAGTCCACACTTATTTCCATAAGACCTGCACTAATTTTCAATACTATCAACAGTATATTAGAGATTTTCTTTCCTCAAATCTTCATCAACACTTATTATGGTTTGTATTTTTATTATTTTCATTTTAATTGGGGTTAGTTAGAATCATAGTATAGTTACTTAAATATAGTTACCATTTGTATTTATTTTTTGTGAAGTATCTATTTAGTTCACTTGCCTATTTGGTTGATTAGATTATTTGATTTTTTATATTAGGTTTAAATTTCTTGTATATTCTAGAGATTGGTTCTTTATCAGAGAAATAGATAAATTTTTGACTGGTGGACCAGTCAGAAAGAGTGGGGGAATATTCCACCATTTTGTGGATGTAGTTTCTTTGAAGGGTTTTAGGCACTGATCTGTTACCCCAAACAGAGACATTTATTTTACTACCAATACTCCTTTCTCTGCCTCCCAAGCACGGGGATTACAAAGCCTTTTAATCATGTTATCATTAGTCCAAATTACTAGAGCTTTAAAATTTTTGCTGAGAAGAAAAAATAAAAGATTTGGAAAACACTTTTTCCTTGTTCATTATTTACCTTAGCTTTCAAACCAAAAGTATGTATGACACAAAATTCCACACAGAATATGCACAGACATCCTATAAGAATTAAGCGAATCCTCATTTTATGGTACACTCAATCAGGATCTACACCAAAGTTCTTTAATGTTTAAATACACTATTAGAAGGAACATTGTCAGGAGTGGTGGCACACAATTGTAATCCCAGTACTTGGAGGCTTAAACAAGAGAATTATAGGTTTGTGGACAGCCTTTGCAGTGTAGTGAGGCCCCTTCAAATAAAAAATTGATCTGGGAGTGTGAATCAGAGGTAGAATGTCTCTGGGTTCCATCACCAGCAACATAGGCACACACCAGAATCAAGAAAGAAAGAAAGAAAGAAAGAAAGAGAAAGACACTCAAGTGTATTTTCCCAAAGCTTATATAAATTTTCAAGTAATAAAATATGTTTATAGTGCCACATATGTTGAAAAGACAAAATCAAATGAACATGTATTTAATGAATAACTTTGCAATGCCAGGCACAATACTAAATATTTGATATCTTGGATATATTTACTCTCAAAACAACTTTTAAGTTATTTTACAGACTATTGGTTCACTCAAAGTCATTTAATGAACATTAGCAACAGAATGGGAATTATTGCCAAAGACGATATCTGCAAAGAAAGATATGTAGAAATTTTCAAACATACATTGAATAAGGTTGTTTGTTTTGAGTTTGTACCTTTGCCCATTTGCTAAAACAGAGTTTCTGCTTAAGGTTGAATTTCAGAACAGGCCTTATACCCCAAACAGTACTCATGATCATTAATGATATATCCAATCAGAATATTTTATTATAAAAGATTTGTGTATTTTATATGCCCCCTGGCAAGGGTAGGCACATTTTTGGAATTCACTCAAATATACATTCAAAACATAGCAAATCAACCATTAATTGCTCTCAGGAAGAGTGGTCAAAGTTCTTTTCCTTCTTTCGAGGATATGGTAGAATAGTGTAAAACAAAACCTTGGGTTCTTAGTAGTTAAGCAGTATGTGGTCCAACATCCCAACTGCTGTAGATCCTCTAATTCTATGCCACTTCCTCATATATTGAGAGTGAAGATGGGAAATCAATGAATTTTTGTACTGAGGGAGCACTTTTTTTTTGTGGAACTAGGCATTGAACCCAGGGCATTCTACCTCTGGACCACACCCAAGGTCTACTTATTTATTAGTATTTATTTTAAAGCAGGGTCTCACTAAATTGTGGAGAGCTTCACTAAGTCTCCGAGGCTGGCTATGAACCTGCAATCCTCCTGTCTCAGCCTCTCAAGTACTGGGATTATAAGCATATGCCAAGATGCCCAGCACATAACTTTTGAACTGTATGTAATAATTTCTCAAAAATGCTCTTAGGTAATCATAAGATTTTGTAGTGGAATTTGGGAAAAAAGGGTTGGACTTTGGAGGAAGCCTCATTGAAAATACTCTGAAGAAAGTCAATCAATAGATTTCAGTTACTTCTGGAAAAAATAGAAAAAATTTAAAGTTGAAAAATTAGTTCAGTGATAAAGCACTTACCACAGATTCTCTTTCTAAAAATGTGTGTTTTCATCTTTCTAGTCTTTATAGTACATAGTAAGTGTTCAATTTGTTGCTTTATGGCATAAAAGTCATTTATATAACAATCACCTATGTAAAGTTATTTAACAATACTTGGCTGAATACCATCTCTATGTCAGACCTTAATATAGGAATGAAATAAAATTGAAAATTGGGACATGAGATGGAAAGTATCACTGCAAAAGAGAGCCTGGTACCAAAACCAAAGGCACCAAAGACAAGAACAATTGTGTGTAGTGGTGCACATCTATAACCCCAGTAAGAGGCTGAGTGAGAAGTAATGTAGATTTTAGACCAGCCTCATTAACCTAGCAAGACTGTTTTAAATTAAATAATAAAAACAAGTACTGTATTGAGGAGAAGTGGTGAAAATGGACATCCTTGTCTTATTCCTGTTTTTAGGAGGAATTCTTGAAGTTTTTCCACATTTAGTATGATGTTGGCTGTGGGCTTATTGTAGATTGCCTTTATGATGTTGAGATATGTTCCTTCTATTCTGATTCTCTGCATTGCTTTTATCATAAATGAATATTGGATTTTTATCAAATGCTTTTTCAGCATCTATTGAAATGATCACATGATTTTTGTCTTTGGTTCTGTTTATATAATGAATTACATGGATTGATTTTCATATGTTGAACCAGCCTTGCATCCCTGGGATGAACTCTACCTGGTCATGGCGCATGATTTTCTTTATGGGTTTTTGAATGTGTGTTGCTAGTATTTTGTTTAGCAGTTTTGCATCCAAATTCATCAAAGATATAGGCCTATAGTTCTCCTTCCTTGAACTGTCTTTGTTTGGTTTTGATATTAATGTGATGTTGGCTTCATAGAATGTATTTGGGAGAATTCTGTTTTTTCTATTTCACAAAATAAATTGAGGAGTATAGAAGTCACTTGGCCATCTGGTCCTGGGCTTTTTTTGATGGTAGGATCTTTATTGCTGTTTCAATCTCTTTGATTGCTATTGGTTGGTTTAAGTATTCTATACCTGCTTGACTGAGTAAGGTTGTATTTATCTAGAAAGTTGTCAATTTCCTCTAGATTTTCCATTTTGTTGGAGTATAGTTATTCAAGATAGTTTCTGATAATCCTTTGGATTTCTACACTGTCAGTAGTGATATTTTCTTTATCATCTCTTATCTTCATAATTTAGGTTGATTCTCTCTTTTATTGTTAGGTTGGCTAGTGGTTTGTTGATCTTGTTAATTTTTTCAAGAAACCAGCTTTTGGTTTTCTTGATTTTCTGTATTGTTTCTTTTATTCTGCATTTCATTAATTTCTGCTCTGATTTTAATAATTTCCTGCCTTCTACTGGCTTTGGGATTAGATTGTTCCTGTTTCTCAAGGGCATTGAGGTGTGTCATTAGGTTATTTATGATGATTTTCTGTTTTTCATATGTGAGCACTCAGTGCTATAAATTTTCCTTTTAATACTGCCTTCAGTATGTCCCAGAGGTTTTTATATGTTGTGTCTTTATTTTCATTTGTTTCTAGAAATTTCTTGATTTCACCTCATATCTTCTATGACCCATTCTTCATTCAGAAGTGTGCTGTTCAGCCTCCACATGTTCATGTGGTTTCTTTGGGTCTTTTTATAGTTGGTTTCTAATTTTATTCCATTATGGTCTGAAAAGACACAGGGAAATATGACACATTTTTTGAATTTACTAGTGCTCATTTTGTGTCCCAGGATGTGTTCGGTTTCGGACAAGATTCCATGAGCAGCTGAGAAAAATGTAAACTCCACTGTAGTTGGGTGAAATATCCTATATATGTCCAACAGGTCTATGTGAATAATGGTGTTCTCTAGTTCTGAGGCATGTTTAGTGACCTTTTGTTTAGATGATCTGTCTAATGGTGTGATATTTCACCTAACTTCAACTAGAATGGCAATCATTCAAAACACGAACAATAACAAATGCTGGTGAGGATGTGGGGAAGTGGGAACTCTAAAACATTGTTGGTGGGATTGCAAATTAGTGCAACCACTTTGGAAAACAGTATGGAGAATCCTCAGAAGAATGGGAACAAATCTACCATTCGATCCAGCTATACTATTTCTGGGTATCTCCTCAAAAGACAGGAAACCAAACTACCAAACTAATGCATGTGAATCTATGTTCTTAGCTGCACAATTCACCATAGCCAAACTGGAACCAGCCAAGATGTTCAACAACAGATGAATGGATTAAAAAACTGTGGGATATATACACAATGGGATTTTACTCAGCCATAAGAAAATACAATTGCAGTATTTTCAGGGAAATGGATGGATCTTGAGTACATTATGCTAAGTGAGATTAGTCAGTCCTAAAAGTAAGGAATTAGATGCTTTCCCTAATATGTGAAAGCTAGGGTGAATGGGGTCATAGGAGGAACTCCAAGTGCAAAAAGAGATCCTATAGAGGAGCAAATAAGACAACCTAACTGTGGGGGTGGGAGTTGGGGAGATGGAAACGCTTTAAAGAACATGATGTACTTAAACATATCAAAGTCAACCACTAAACCAAGCATGGGAGGGAGGGATGGGGAGGGAGTGAGGTGGGTACTGGGTGGGGGCTGGCTGGGTGATGTGTGCATTTATGCCTACACAAATTTTTTACCCCATTATGATGTATAAATACAATGCACCAATAAAAAATTAATAAAAATTAATAAAAACTAAAAATAAAAAATAAAGTGTACAGAGATTCTTTAAAAAAATGAATAAAAACTACCTGGGAGTATAGCTCTGAAGTAAACACCCCTGTGTTCAATCCCTAGTACCAAAAAAATGTAAGAACAAATTTATTGAGAGATTCACCAATGAAAGTTCATTTTTTACACTGTCTCACGCATATGTTATGTTTGGCTATCAGTGAGGAGTGAGGCACTTAAAAATATTGGTGCTTTTAAAAAAGTATTTATATTTTTCACATTTAATGATGTGCAGATAACCTGTATGTAAATGCATGATGTTGGTATTTTAAAATAGTTTAAGTCAAATCTCTGGACAGGAGCATTGATTTCAAGTTTGCTACACAAAATATATGGCTTCAGATTATGGAATAAAAAAAGAAAAGGGGAAGAAAGATAGATAAAGAAATAAAGAAAGAGAGAAAGGATGAACTAGGCTCTCTCTCCAAACTCTAATATTAACTTTTACTTAGAGATGTCTTTTGAAATCTAGTCTGCATCAAAGGAAAGCTTCCACTGATTTTTTTTAACTGGGGGAATAATTCCTGGTAATACCAGTGTTTTGTCTGGAATTATTATTATATTAATAATATTAATTATGTATATGATTATTATTGGGTATTAGGAATTGAACTCAGGGGTATTCTACCTCTGAGCTATACCCCCATGAGCCCTTTTTACATTTTATTTTGAAATAGGATCACACTAAGTTGCTGAGGGTCTAACTAAGTTGTTAAGGTTGGTCTCAAACCTGCAATCCTCTTTTCTCAGCTATCCAAGTACTAGGATTCCATGCTTGTGCCACCATGCCTGGCTTGATACTTTTTTTGTTTGAACCTTCTCTCATCAGCAGCTAATTTATTTATAAACTCAGAGCTGGTGGAGTATGATCAATTCTTACTCTAAAACCCCTGCATTGTCTAGAATTATAGAGCAGAAGCCTTAGTGCAGGTTTGCTTGTGCTTACTTGCCTTCAATATCAAACTTTCTCAGACAATAGAAATCCTTCTTGAGTTTATTACTACTAATTTTCTTTAGAGAATTTTTAGGCTCATAACTTAGAGGTCACAATGGCTTGTCCAACTGTAAGGAGAAATTCCCTAGTGGCTTGTGAACCAGAAAGAAAGCTGACTCTGAAAATGCTAAACACATGGATTACAAGCAAACACTAGATTGCTTCAATATTAAGAAAGCAGATGAAAGGATTTTTAGTTTCCATTTCAGAATTGGTCTCCTGAAGAGATACAGATATTCAAAGTGTATAGACCTTACTCCTGAGTTTTTTTAAGTGAACTTTTTAGTCAAATGAACTAGGAAAATAGGCTTTCTTGCCATCCTTAAATGATTTCTTAAATATGTTCAGCAAAAGCTGTAAGAACCTGGGTGAAAAGAATTTGAAAGGTCCTTTGGCCCAATGTGTCTCTATAGCTATGCCACACCCTATGTGAATGCATTCAAACATCTCCTTGTTTTGTCAAAGAATCCCTTTGATATTTTATTTCTCCAGCAATCTAACTCCTATCCCTAATTTTCTCAATGGGTGTAATAATCATTCTTCTTATTTCTGCAATATTAGAAGCAAATCTATAACACTCAGGACATAAAGTCCATAGTGCTGAACTTGCTATTATAATAATGACTTTGGCTTAAAAACACAAATTTAATCAGGAACAATAGGGCATGTCCATAACATCAGCACTTGGGAGATTGAGACAAGAGGATCTCAGGTTAGAGGACAGCCTTATCAATTTAGCAAGGCCCTCAGCAACTTGGCAAGAAGCTGCTCCAAAATAACAAATAAAATAGGGCTGGTGGTATAGCTCAGAGATAGAATTCCCCTAGATTAAATATCCAGTATACCCCCATCCAACACACAAATAAAAACAGGTCACTCATTTATTCTCTTTCTGTAGAGTAGAGCAGAAAACCTAATACCATTCAAAGATTTTGAAAAGAGGCATTGCTATCTTTTCATTCTTCCTGAACAATCTTCTTTAAGCCCTTGTGACTGTTAATACATGTTTTCTTAACTAAAATATATACTACTAAGTCTGAGCACTAATGAATGGGTAAGATAATAAATGAGGGAAAAACAAATAAATTTCTGGACATAAATAAAAAATAGAGACACAACATACCAAAATCTATGAAACAATTTGAAGGCAGTGTTAAGAGGAAAGTTTATAGCACTGAGTACC
Source organism: Muscardinus avellanarius (assembly GCF_963383645.1). NCBI lineage: Eukaryota > Metazoa > Chordata > Mammalia > Rodentia > Gliridae > Muscardinus > Muscardinus avellanarius. The sequence continues at coordinate 51,721,208 of NC_137800.1, read as the reverse complement.
CACATATGAAGAGCAGAGAGTTACCAAGTAAAAAACCTAATGACAAATCTCAAGGACCTTGAAAACTTGCAACAGCCTAATCCCAAAGCCAGTAGAAGGCAGAAGATAATTTAAATAAAAGCATAAATATATAATTTAGAGAATAAAAAAAACAATTCAAAGAATCAACAAAACAAAAAGTTGGTACTTTTTTTAACTGGGAAAAAATTAAAACAGACATAATTAATTTGTTTGATACATTTTTATTGGCACACTGTTGCTAAGCATCTCAATGAAATACAGGACTTGTGACGATATGCAAGCACACATCACCCAATTCACCTTTATCCAATCCCCATCTCATTCATTCCCCTTCCCTCAATCCCATGCTTGTTTTAGTGATTGACTTTGATATATTTAAGTACATCATGTGTTTAAAAGAGATTCCATCTTCCTCCCTCCCATCCCTTCTGATAGGCCACCTTAATTGCTTCTTCATAGTGCCCTTTTCTCAACTAGATTTCCTCCTATTACACATTCCTTCCTAGTTTTTGCATATTAGGGAAAGCATCTGATTTTTTTTATTTTCTGTGATATTTCCCTGTAGATGCCGCATTGCAGGCCTCATTCCCATTCTTGAAGGCCCTGGCACCAGCCTCACTGCACGGCAGGCTCTGATCACAGCCTCACTGGCCCTGGCACTGGCCTCACCCCATGGCAGGTTTTGATGCTGGCCTCGTAAGCCCCAACACTGGCCTTGCCTCATGGCAGGCTCTGATTCTGGCCTCTAAGACCCCAGCACAGGCTTTGCTGCACATCAGGCTCCAATCATGGTCTTGCAGGCCTTGGCACCAGCCTCAAAGCCTGGCAGGCTCCCATCCCAGCCTCTTTGGCCCTGGCACTGGCCTTGCCACACCACAGTCTCCTATCCCAGCCTTGCTGCCTGGCAGACTCCAATTATGTCCTCGCTAGTCCCAGCATTTTCCTCACAGCATGGCAGGCTCAGATCCTGGACTTGCTGGCCCCAAAACTGGCCTCACCACTTGGAAGGCTCCACCCTGATCTTGCAAGCCCCAACACTGGCCTTGCCACATGGAAGGTTCCAATCCCAGCCTTAGTGGCCCCAGCTCTGCCCTTGCCTCATGGCAGGCTCTAATCCCAGCCTCACTGGACCCAGCACCAGACTCAGCACCTGGCAAGCTCCAATTCCAGCTTTGCAGGCACCAACACCAACCTTACCTCAGGGCACGCTCTGATCCTGGGCTCTCAGGCCCTGGCCTTGCTGCATAGCAGGCTCTGATCTTGGCCTTTTTTTGTGGTATTGGCCCCCAGACCAGCCTTGCTTCATGGCAGGCTCCGATCCCAGCATTGCTGGCCCCAACACCGGCCCCAACCACAAGGTAGGCTCTGGTCACGGCCTCGCTGGTCTCACCTCATGGCAGGTTTTGATGCTGGCCTTGCCTGCCCTGGCACTGGCCTTGCCTTATAGCAGGCTCCTATCCCAGCCTCGCTGGTCCCAGCCCTGGCCTCAACGCTCAGCAGGCTCCAATCCTGGCCTCAGAGGCCCCAGCACTGGCCTTGCCTTAAGGCAGGCTCTGATCCCAGCCTCACTGGCACCAGCACCAGCCTTACCACTCAGCAGGCTCTGATCCTGGCCTCAAAAGCCCTAAAAGCAGCCTTGCCTCATAGCAGGCTTCAATCCCAGCCTAGCTGGCTCCAGCAGAGCAGAGTCCTTGCCTCTTGTCAGGCTCTTATCCTGGCCTCTAAGGCCCCAGCACCAGCCTCATCATGTGGCAGGCTCTGATCCTGGCCTCGGTGGCCCCATCACTGACCTTGCTTCATGGCAGGCTCCGAACTCGGCCTCGCTAGCCCCACCACCGGCCTTGCCTTAAGGCAGGCTCCTTTCCCAGCCTTTCTGGTCCAATCACCAGCCTTGCCTCATGGCAGGCTCTGATCCCTGCCTTGCTGGCCCTGGTAAAGGCCTTGCCTTAAGACAGGCTGCTATCCAGGCCTCGCTGACTCCAGCACCGGCCTCACCACATGGCAGGCTCAGATCCTGGCCTCACTGGCCCCAGCACCGGCCTCGCCTCATGGGAGGCTCCTATCCTGGCCTCAGAGGCCCTGACACCAGCCTTGCTGTGCAGCAGGTTCTGGTCTCTGTCACTGTGAGCCGGTCGTCTACAGATGTTCCCTTTTTTCTTCCTTTTTTTTTTTTTTTTGGTGGTATTGTAGTTCCTGGAATCCCTTCTACCCCTGGGATACACTCCCAGAGACATTTTCATATATTTTTATTTGGAAACAGGGTCTCTTAAGCCAGAGAGACTGGCTTCAAACCTACATGATCCTCCTGTCTCCGCCTCCCAAGCACAGGGATAACAAGTGTGTGCCACCACCCCTGGAATTTTTCCATTTTTTTTAAATATGAGAAACCAGTACATGTCTTTTGCAAAAGCTGGGACCCTGAATACCTAGTGGGAATAAATTTTGTCTCCCCTCCGAAGGCAGAGGTCCACAGCTTCACTTCAGAGAGCAGGCTCTGCTGCTCCATGTGCACCCTGGCCTCCCGTGCTGCACAGAGGAGTGTGGTGGCCATGAGGGCTGATGTTTCCCAGAACAGGCAGCATGGGGGTCCAACCCAGCTATTTGGTCCTCCCTCTGATATGCCCCAAACACTTTTACTACTTAGCATCTTGTCCAGAATTTCTGAGCATGTGTGGCAGGAGCAGTCTACTTTTGGGGAGATCTTCTAAAATTTTCAAGGTGGATTAGACTGGATCCGTCTGCCCCTCCAAATACTGGTCACCACTGCCACCACCACCATCTCGGTTCTCGCCTGAACACCTTTCCCAAACAGCATGCTTTCCAGAATTCCCGAGCATGTGTGGCAGTAGCAGTCTACCTTTGGGGAGATTTCTTCAAAATTTTAAGGTGAATTGGATTGGATCTCTGCCTCTCCCAAACACTGGCCACTGCTGCCACTGCCACTGCCATCTCAGTTCTTCTCCAAGCACCTTTTTCACACAGCATGCCATCCCAAATTCCCATCCATGTGTGGTGGTAGCATTCTACCTTTGGGGAGATTTTTTCAAAAGATCATGGTGGATTGAATCAGATCTCAGCCTCTCCCAAACACTTGCCACTGCCACTGTTGCTACCACCACCATCTCAGTTCTCTTCCAAACACTTTCCCACACAGCAAGTTGTGCAGAATTCCTGAGCATGTGCGGTGGTATCATTCTACTTTTGGGGAGATTTCTTCAAGAGATCAAGGTGGATTGGATCAGATCTCTGCCCCCTCAATTACTGGCTTCTGCCACTGCTGCTGCCACCACCATCTCCACTCTCTCCCAACCACTTTTCCCACACAGCTAGTTGTCAAGAATTCCTGAGCATGTGTGGCCATAGCAGCCTACCTGTGGGGAGATTTCTTCCAAAGTTCAAGGTGGATTGGATCAGATCCCTGCCTCTCCCAATGACTAGCCACTGCAACTATCTTGGTTCTTTCCCAAACAAATTTCACACATAGCACATTGTACAGAATTCCTGAGCATGCGTGGCAGCAGCAGACCATGTCTTTTGCAAAAGCTGGACGCCCAAATACCCTGTGGAAATAAATTTTGTCTCCCCTCTGAAGGGAGAGGTCCACAGCTCTCTGTAGCAGGCTCTGCTGCTCCATGTGCACCCTGGCCTCCCGCACTACACAGAGGAGAGCAGTGGCCATGAGGGCTGATGTCTCCCAGAACATGCTGTAGCAGTCTACCTTTGGGGAAATTTCTTCAAAAGTTCAAGGCCAAGGCAGATTGGATCAGATCTCTGCCTCTCCCAAGCACTGGCTGCCATTGCCCTTGCTGCCACCACTGTGAAGGAGGACTGCTTCTCTACATTGCTAAGAATCCTGTTTATCACCTGTAACGAGAGAGTCTAGCAGAGACCTAGGAGGAAGGCGGTGGCAGCAGCAGTGGCAGAGATGGCGGTGGAGATTTGGATTTAGGAGAGGCAGGCATCTGATCCAACCCACCCTGATCGTCTGAAGAAATTATCCCAAAGGTCGAATGCTACTGTCGCACATGCTTAGGAACACTGGACATTATGCAGTATGGAAAAAGAGCTTGGGAAAGATTAGAAATGGTTGAGGCAGTCACATTGGCAGTGGCAAGTACTCAGGGGAGGCAGAGATCTGACCTAATACATCTGGAACTTTTGAAGAAATTACCTCAAAGGCGGAATACTACCACCATGCACCCTTGGCAACGTGAGACAACCTTCTGGGTGAAAGGGTGCTCGGATCAGAGCCTGCCAAGGGGTGAGGTTGGTGCCAGGGCCAGGAAAGCTGAGATTGGAGCCTGCTGTGAGGCAAGGCAACTACTGAGGCTTCCAAAGCCAGGATTGGAACCTGCCAAGGAGTTAGGCTGGTCCTGGGGTCAGCAAGGCCAGGATCGGAGCCTGCTGTGAGGCAAGGCTGGTGCTGGGGCCTCTGAGGCCGGAATTGGAGCTTGCCAAGGGTTTGGGCCAGTGCCAGGGCCAGTGAGGCCAGGATTGGAGTCTGCTGGGAGAAAAGGCTGGTACTGGGGCCTCTGAGGCTGGGATTGGAGCCTGATGAGCAGTTAGGCCAGTGTTGGGGCCAACAAGGCCGGGATAGGAGCCTTCCATGAGGCAAGGCTGGTGCTGGGGCCTCCGGCCAGAATCGGAGCCTGCTGAGGGATTAGACTGGTGCCTGGGTCAGCGAGTCTGGGATCAGAGTGAGCCATGGGGCACGGCTGGTGCTGGGGCCTCCGAGGGCGGGATCGGGCCAGCTGATGGGTTAGGCCAGTGCCGGAGCCAGGGAGGCTGGGATCAGAGCCTGCTGCAAGGCAAGACCGGTGCCAGCAATGTTGGGATCGAAGCCTGCTGTGAGTCAAAACTGGTGCTGGGACCTACAAGACCAGGATCAGACTCTGCCGAGGGGTAAGGCCAGTGCCAGGGCCAGCAAGGCCAGGATTGGAAACTGCTATGAGGCAAGGACAGAGCTGGGACTTGTGATACCAGGATAGGAGCCTGCTGAGGGGTTAGGCCAGTTCCAGGGTCAGTGAGGCCAGGATCAGAGCCTGTCGTGAGGCTAGGCTGCTGCTGGGTCCTCTGAGGCTGGGAGAGGAGCCAGCTGAGAGATTAGTTTGGTGCGGGGGCCAGCGAGGCCAGGATTGGGGCCTCCCATGAGGCAGGGCCGCTGCTGGAGCCAGTGAGGTCAGGATCAGAGTCCTCCGGGTGGCCAGGCTACTACTGGGGCCATCAAGAGTGGGTTCAGAACTTGCAATCTGGCATGCACAGAAAAATAGCACAGAAAATAAAATCCAGATGCTTCCCCTAATTAGCAAGAACTAGGAGGAAAGGGATAACAGGAAGAGGTCGAGTAGTAGAAAGGTCCCTATTGAAAAGCAATTAAGGTGACCAGTCAGAGGGGAGGGGAGGGGGGAGGATGGAATCTCTTTAAAACTCATGAGGTGTGTAAACAATTATATCAAAGATAATCACCAATTAAGCATGGGATTGAGGAAGGGAGAGGAAATGGGATGGGGATTGGATGAGGGCTTATTGGATGATATGTGCTTGTATATCCTCTCAAGTCTTGTATTCCAAAGTGATGTATGATTACAAAAAAATAATAATAAATAATTGCCACAAAAAAAGAGTTCCCCAGATGACCTGGCCTTTTCTCTAATCTCTTCTGGGATATTCTTCCAAAAATCACTTTTCTTGCATGGCAGGTGCCTCGTTGTCATCTTGCTTCTAACTCTGCCATTATCCACTCTCTCTCCTGTATTCTAGATAGAAAGTCACAGCTGAAAATGTTCCCTTAAGTTGTCCCAATCTGATATTACCAAAATCTGGTGTTCAGGGCTGCTCCGAGGAATGCATGTCCTATTACCACCTTGCCCCCTCCAAAAGTTGGTACTTTGAAAAGATTAATAGGATTGGCAAACCCCTGGCCAACCTAACTGAAAGAATCAATTCAAATAATTAAAATCAGAAATGAAAAAGGAGATATCACCACAGTGAGGAAATTTACAGGATTTTCAGAAAATATTTTGAAAACTTATACTCCAATAGACTTGAAAATGTGGAAGAAATTGATAGATTTCTAAGCACATGTAACCTATCTAAATTGAACCAAGAGGACATAACCCTAAACCAACCAATAGCAAGCAAAGAAATTGATACAGCAAATAAAAAATATCTGCAATCAAAGAAAAGCCCAGGCCCTGACAGGTTTCCAGCTAAATTCTACAAAACCTTCAGTGAAGAATTAATCCCAATACTTTACAACTTATTCAGGGAAAATGAAAGAGGTAGTATTCTTCCAAATTCCTTCTACAAGACCAGTATCACATTAATACCAAAGCCAAATAAAGATACCTAAAGAAAATTACAGACCAATATCCTTGATGGAAATAGAAGAAAAAATCTAAACAAAATACTAGCCATACACATTCAAAATTATATCAAGAAAATTGTACACCATTACCAAGTTGGTTTCATCCCCGTAAAGCAAGGCTGGTTCAACATACACAAATAAATGCATGTTATTCACCACATAAAATGAACTGAAAACAAAACCACATGACAATATCAATAAATGCTAAAAAGCATTTGAAAAAATCCAACACCTATTTGTGTGAAAAACACTGCAGAAATTGGAATAGAAGGAACATATTTCAACATCATTAAGGAATATACAATAAACCCCAAACCAACATCATATTGATTTGGAAATACTGCAAGAATTTTCTCTAAAATCAGGAACAAAACAAGGATGCTTGCTATCATCACTTCTTTTCAATATAGTCTTCGAGACTCTTGCCGATGACATAATACTATAGTTAGAAGACCAAACAAATTAGAAGACCAAAGAATTCAACAAAATGACATATAAAACTGATCAACAAATTGTCTGGATATAAGCTCAGTCTTAAAAAATTAGAAGCTTTCCTCTAAGCCAACAATAAATTTGCTCAAAAAGAAAACCAGAAAATATTTCCCCTATGATATCATACAAAAATTACTTAGGAATAAGTATAAGGATGTAAAGAACTCTATTATCTGTGGGAGGAGGCCAACTACTCTTCCAATAGAAGACTAATATCTAGAATATACAGAAAACTCAAGAAACTCACAGCTAAGAAAACAACCCAGTCAAAATGGGCAAGTGAACTAGACACTTTACAAAAGAAGAAATTCAAATGGTTAATAAATGTATGAAAAATGTTCAAAATTATTAGCAATCAGAGAAATGAAAATCAAAGCTACCTTAATGTTTTACCTAACTCCAATTACCTAACTCCAATGGCAATTGTTGAAAACACAAACCACAACATATGCTGGTGAAGATGTGAAGAAGTAGAAACTCTAATACATTGTTGATGAGACTGCAAATTAGTGCAATCAATTTCCAAAACAGTATGTGGTTCCTCAGAAAAACAGGAATGGATCTATCATATTATCCAGCAATACCACTTCTGGATATCTACTCAAAAGAATTAAAACCAAACTACCAAACTACCAAACTAATGCATGCATATCTATGCTCATAACCACATAATTCACAATTGCCGAACTATGGAACCAGTCAAGATGTCCATCAACAGATGAATGGATTACAAAACTATGAGATATGTACACAATGAAATTTTACTCAGCCATAAAGAAAAACTTACATCATTTGCAGGAAAATGAATGGAACTGAAGAACATTTTGCTAAGCAAGAGTAGTCAGTAACAAAAACTAAAAAGTCAGCTGTTCTCCCTAATATGCAGAAGTTAGGAATAAAAAAGGGTCATAAGAGGAGCTCTAGACAAAGAAAAATAAACCATAGGTGAGCAAATAAGGCTACCCAACTGAGAAGAATGGGAGCGATGAAAAAAGGAATTCTCTACTGTATATAATGTACAATCATAAACATATCAAATTCAATCACTAAGCCAAACATGAAAAGGAGGGAGGGAAGAGGGAATGGAGTGAGAAAGAGGAAGGGCTAAATGAGTGATTTGTGCATATATGTTTATACTATCTTGTACCCCATTAAGATGTATGATTATAATGCACCAATGCAAAAAAAAAAAAGTAAAGTGCACAGTTTTGTATCTATCTGTGAAATGATAGCCTCAAGCAAATAGAGAATATAGCTATTGCTATCCAACATTTCTTCTGGATTCTTTTCTGTCCTCTTATTTCTTTTTCATAGCTTTTTTATTGGCTAGAATTTTATGGATCATAATCTTATTTCTGGCTCTTACACTGACCACAATGATATTGGCATTAATTCATATTGTATATATTAGTTGTTTCTTTTTATTGTTAAATACTATTTTGTTGTATGAATGCACTGCTTTTTGTTTATCCATAATCTGTTGTAAACATATGGATTGTTTCTAATTTTTGCTAAATGCATAAAACTGCTGTGGATTGTTTTCAATTTTTGGTTATTGCACAAAAAGCTGCTATAAATAATTGTATATAAGTCTTTTTGTGAACATATGTTTTTATTTGTTTTGTGTAAATACTTAGAGTGGAATGTCTGGGTCTTGTGTTTAAGTTTTGAAAAAATTACCAAATAGCATTTTCAAAGCACTCGTACAATATTACTTTTCCACCCTCCGGAATTCAAGGAATTCAAGTCACTTGACCTTCTTATTAACATTAATTGTACTCATTATAATGGATGAATAATCGCATATCATTGTAGTTTAATTTTATTTACCTGGTGAATGATGTAGTTTATATATCTTAATGTCATTTGTAAACCTTCATTAATAAAGATTTTATTCAAATTGTTGATTTTTATAAAAGTTTCTGCATTCTTATTGAGCTGTAAGAATTCTTTTTATGGTTAAGTCCTTTGTTATATACATAACTTAAAATTTTTTTCTTCTAGTCTTTGATCTTTTTACATGCTTAATCACGTTTTACAAAAGACAAATGTTTTACATGCATTATTTGTTAATATTTGTTTATTAAAACTTTCCATTGATCTGACATTCTCACTGATATATTGAAATTATACATCATATTGAGATTCAGATGATACATTTACTTATGTACAAAATTACTTAGTATATTTTTCTTCCCATTCTGCTCATCTTCTACTCCCATTTCATATGTAATAGTGAGATTGATCCTGGTACATTCATATACACACATAACATTATTTGGTCTGTTTTCTTCCCCAAGCCTTTTTTTCTACTGTTTTATTGGTCTTCCCCTCATTTTTATGAGGTCCCTCTTATTTTCTATTTTTTCTTTAGCTTTCACATATGAGAGAAAATATGGGGCCTGGCTGACTTCACATGGCATCATGTTGCCTAGTTTAATTAATTTCCCTACAAATGACAATGTTCTTCATGGATGATAAAACTCTTTTGTGTGTTTATGTTACATTTTTAACCATTCATCTGCTGACTAACCCCTAGGTTGGTGTAGTAACTTGGATTCTGAATTGTGCTGCTATAGACATGGGTATGCACATGTCACTACAGTATTGTAACTTTAATCCTTTTTCAAAATATATACAGGAGTGGTTTGACTGGGTCATATGGTGATTCTATTTCTAGTCTTTTGAGAAACCTCTATACTGATCTCCATATTAGTTGTAGTAATTTATAATCTAACCAACAGTTTATAAGCATTTTGTTTTCCCCCACGTGTTTGCCAGCATTTATTATTTTTTGTATTCTTGATGATGCCATTCAACTGGAATATCAGATGGAGTCTCAGTGTTATTTTGGTTTTCTTTTCCCTCAATGTTAATGATGATGAACTTTTTTACATATATTTGTTGGCCACATATATTATTCCTTTCAAAAATGTCTATTTCAACTGCCAATTACCTAATTGGTTATTTGTGTTTTTTTGTGTTAAATTTTTAGTTCTTTATATATTTTGAATATTAGTCCTCTGCCAGAGGAATAACTAACTGTCAAAGATTTTATCTCATCCTATAGACTCTTTTTTGTTCTTGTTTCCTTTGATGTGCAGAATCTCAAATAGCAAATATTAAAAAGTTTGATAATTGTTTATAAATGATTTTTATCATTTATAGCCTTTTGTATTTTTTAAGAAATACTTGTAAAACCTTAAATAGAATTTCATTGTTTTCCTCTGAATTTTATTGCATAATGATTTAAGTTCATAATGATTTTTAAATGACTTCATTAGTGTATTGCAATTAAACATCATAGCAATTTTCAATGTGATAAAACACATGTACACAACTCAGTGTATTTCCCTTCACATCCACCTGACTCCCTCCTCCTTTCTTGTATATGTTAGTGAGATTGGTCATAATATTATCACATATTGCTATTTGATCTGCTTCCTTCCTCAGGCCTTTCTCTTCTGCTCCCTAACTCTCTATTAATCCCTTTCCATGACTCTGTAGGTCTCCCTCCACATTGTTTAAAATCCATTATGTTTTCTATTGTTCCTCTAGCTTCTGGCCAGAAGAGAGAAATACAGCCCTTTACTTTTTGAGACTGGCTGATTACACTTAGAATAATTTTCTCTAGTTCTATCCATATGCCTGCAAGTGACATAATTTTGTTCTTAATGACTGAGTGAAATTCCACTTTATGTATATAGTAAATTTTATTTATTCATTTATATACTTATAGACACTTAGGTAGGTTCAGTAATTTAACTCTAGTGAATTGTGCTTCAATAAACATGAATATGCATGTATTTCTATAGTATTATGACTTTGTTTTGGAAAGATGCCCAGAAATGGTATACCTGTGTTATATGGTGGTTCTATTCCTAGTCTTTTGAGGAACCTCCATACTGCTCTTTATAGTAGTTGTACTGATTAATAGTACAAACAACAATAAGAGTTTCTATTTCCAGCCAGGCATGGTGATGCACACTTGTAATCCTAGTACTTGGTAGGCTGAGACAGAATTGCATGTCTTCTGCAAGCCTTCACAAATTAGTGAGGCTCTGTTTCAAAGTAAAAAAGGAAATGAGGCTGGTGATACAGCTCAGAGGTAAAATGCCCCTGGGTTCCATTCCTAGTAACACACACACACACACACACACACACACACACACACACACACACTTTCTATTTCCCCACATTCTCACCAGAATTTGTGTGTATTATTGATGGTAGTCATTCTAATTTAAGTTAGATAATATCGCAAGGAAATTAGGCTTTGTATTTCTCTTATTGATAGCAATATTGAACATTTTTCCGTATTCTTATTGGCCAATTTTTTCAGAACTCTTTATTCAGTTTAATTACTTTTTGATTGTGTTTTTTTTTAGTGTTGTTTTTCACATTCTTTGTGTATTCTAGATGTTAGTTTTCTATCAAAGGAGCAGCTGGAAAAGATTTTCTCCCATTCTGTAGACTTTCCTTTTAGACTCTTGATGCTCTCCTTTGCTATGAGAAAGTTTTTTCATTTTATGACATTACTTTTATTAATTTTAAGGTTTATTTCCTGACCTTTAAGGGTATAATTGAGAAAGTATTTTGGTGCCTATATTTTGGAGAGTTGATTCTGTGTTTTACTTTAGTAATTGAAAAGTTTCTGGCCTAAAAATGAATGTCCACTTATTTAATTCTATAGTTTTAATATGATTTGTTTTCCCAAACTCATGTTATAGTTTAATCAATATTGTGGGGGTATTAAGAGGCTGAAAACCTAATCCAACTGTGATTGCTAGAGATGTGGCCATTAGAAAGTAATCAGGATTAGCTACATCCCAAGCCCTATTTCTTATTATTTATTTTGAAACAAGGTCTCACTGACTTGCAAAGGGCCTCACTAAGTAGTAGCTGAGACTGTCCACAAACCACAATCCTCCTGTCTCAGACTCCCAAATGCTGGGATTACAAGCATGTGCCACCACACCTGGCTACAGATACTATCTTATTAAACTCAAATTTAACTCAGTCATATTCTCTACTCAATTCCTGTACCAATTACTCCAGCTCCTCCCCCCTCACCTAATCCTTATCATTAGAAAAAACACAACTTCCCTTTGCATAGACCTGCTGTCATCTTTAAATACCTATGGCTAAGATTGGACCATAGATGTTCCACAGGAAAGAAAATCCAGACACTAAAGATAAACTAACCACAGCTGATAAATGGAAACACTTAACAGTGGTATAAAAAATGCATAGGTTATGCTGGGCCTGATGGCACATGCTTGTAATCCTCTCACTTGGGAGGCAGAGACAGGAGGATCATGCAGGCTTGAAGCCAGCCTCACTGGCTTAAGAGACCCTGTTTCTAAATAAAATATAAAAAAATAGGTCTGGGAGAGTAGCCCAGAGGTAGAAGGGTTCCATCCCAGTACTACACACACAAAAAAGCATAGGTTACAACCTATTCTGCCCATAGCTCTGAGGTAGTGGCAGACAGAATACATGACCTTAACATCTAAAAATTATCAACACTACCATAGCATCAGGCAGAAGGAACCCCAGAACAACTCAGTATTGATGATCTACAAGTAGAAAAACAGTGGGATGATAGTAGGCACAGTCTTCAGGGTAAATATCAAAATGTGAGTGGTAACTGAAACTATCTCTTTCAACAGCAATTTGGAACAGCACCTATTAACAGTGACTAACAAACAAAGAGAAAAAAGATGCCAAGATAATAGGAAAACAAAACCGATAATTCTGAAAATATAAAAACAAGGAACAGTGAGGAAATAATTCCCACAGCTCAATACGGGAAATCATGTATATTGACCTACAAGAAATGCAAAAAGGATAATTTAAAATTCTGATCTTCAATGAGATGAAAAGTCTCACAGTAAGTGTATAGAAAAATAAAAGAGAAAATTGAGATTTCAGAAAGAATCAGAAAGAGGTATGGAATAAAATGAAGGAGTCAATAAATAAAGACAGTAATAGAAAAAAATTCTTAAAGATTAGATGAAATGGAAAACAGAATATCACTGTTAAAAGATAGTTCATTCAAAACTGAAATCACAGTCAACAATATACAGAAGACATTGCAACAAAAGAGCCTAAACGTCCAACAACTATGAAACAATATTAAATGTCCTAACTTATAAATAAAAGGCACTGAAGAAGGGATAGAGGCAAGACCAAGGGTATTTGTAATCTCTTCAGAGACATAAATTCAAAAAATTTTCTATATATAAAAAAAGACTTGGACATCTACATACAGGAGACATACAGAACACTTTTAAAATGAAATCAAAGAATACCTCCTCACACCAGGTAATAATAAAAATGACCAAAATAGAAGTTAAGAAAATAATCTTAGAATCTTGAAAGCAGTATGAACAAAGGGTGACATTCAAGGCAAAACAATGGAAATCACTCCAGACTTAATAACCCAAATCATGAATTTGGAAGACAGTAGTATGGTACAATCCATACCATGGAGGAAAATAATTTCCAACCAAACTGCTATATTCAGCAAAATTATATTTAAAATAGATGGACAAATAAAAGTATTTCAAGATAAGCAGAATCTTAAAATTTATAAATACTAAGGAAGCACTAAATAAAATACTTAAAGAAATAAATCATAAAGAAAAAAGGAAGCAAATTTCAGAATGAGAGAAGAGATGAATTTGATCAGCAAGGCAACTAAGCAAATAAGAAATAGCACTACACAAAACAGAATATGGAACATAAAATTATAGAAAATAAAATCATATCTCAATAATAACACTGAATGTCAAAGGCCTTAACTCACCAGTTAAAGGACATAGACTGGCAATGTGGATTAAAAAAAAAATAAGAGGAGCGAGATCAAGATGGCAACAGAGAGATGCAGCATATCTCACTAGCTGAAGCAAATTAAGTTTAACTACTGAGATGGATGCATCTTAATAAAGAAAAAATTCAGTGTATGACCCAAAACAGACTCAGGGACTATGGCAGAAGAAATCCAACAACTGAATTGCAAGATTCACTGCAACACACAAAGAAAGCAGAAAGTGAGCTGAAGACAGAGGCGGCCAGAGGATTGCAGGTGCAGGCAAAGGCGCAGGCAGCCGCAGGGCTCCTAGCCCAAACAGGACTTTTGGGTCCTTAATATTCATAAAGTCTGAAAGTGGCCAGAGAGTTCCAGTACCTGAAGTTGTGAGCTAACTGAAGCTACTGAGTGGCATTGATCTTCCACCAAAGGTGGCCACGCAGACAAGCCTGGAGACCTTCAGGGACCCGGAAGCGAACCTGCTAACCATGGGAGCAGCAAATCAGTGGAAGAGCTGCCAGAACTTCAGAGTCACAGATTGGACAGGCAGATAACACAGTAAACTCAGAGTAGCCACAGAACCCGGTGAGCACACAGTGAGTGTGATAACTGTGAGTGCCAGTATGCACAGAGGGGACCATCTCAACTCCAGTATCACAGAAGGGTGCTTAAGGCGTGATATCTGCATGGGGCCACAAGGGGATACTCCAAGCAAATACAAGACAGTGGCACATTCACCATATATTAGTAATGTAGTAGGACTGTTATTTTTTATTTTTTTATTATTTTTCTGTCCTTTTATATTTTATTTTTTATTTTTGCAATTTGGTATTGTTTGTTTTATATTTTGGTTCTTTGGGTTTGTTTTGGTTTTTGGTTTTCTGGGGAGATAAGTTTTTGGTTACTTCTTTTACTTATATATGGTGGTTAGTGCTTTGTTTTATTTTATTTTATTCTCATCCTGTTTATTCTCTTAATCTTTTCTGTTCTCTCTTGGTGGTATTTTTTGTTGTTGTTGTTGAAGTTGCTGTCTATACATGATGTATAAAAGTTAGCCTTTGTACCTTAATTTTTTTCTTTATCGGTTTGTCTCTGCTCCTTTCCCCAACTCCTCCTACAAAGTCTTCAATTTAGGCTATATACTATCTTCCCTCAAAACTTTCTCTTTGTCCTCTAAATATATCTCTGTGTTTAATACACAAAATTGATCACATCTCCATACTTATATATTCCAATAAATACAACAGCCTTACTATCTAAACTTCTCCCATTCTCAACCAGATACAACCTTATTATATGTAAATTCTTCCACAAACTAATCATATTTTCTACCTTACCAGACTCCTGCACCTATCACCCTAGCTACTACACCATCACCCAACCCTCACCACTCAAAAAAAGTACTGCTTACCAGTTCACTTTTGTAAATTCCTACTACTAAGACTGGGCTAAAAATAATACCAACAAATGATGGGAAGACAGCAGAAAAGCAGGCCTGAGAACTCTGAAAACATGAGAACCAGGAATAGTAGAGAAATGACAGAAGTCACAAATACTGACCTACAAGAAATGCAAGAAGGGGAATTCCGAATCTTGATCTACAGTATGATGAAATGATTTAAAACAAGTTTAGAGGAGATGAAAGATGAATTCGAAATACTAAGAAAGAATAAGAAAGAGGTCTGGAATGAAATGGAAGAGTCAATAAATGAAGTGAAGTCAGCAATAGAAAGAAGTTCTGAAAGATTAGATGAAATGGAAAGTAGAATATCACTGTTAGAAGACAGTTCCTCCCAAACCGAAAACACAGTCAATAGTATACAGAAATCATTACAGCAACAAAACCTAAACATACAGCAAATTTGGGACAACATGAAACACCCTAACTTACGGACAAAAGGCATTGAAGAAGGAATTGAGGTACAGACCAGGGGCATCCATAATCTCTTCATGAAAAAATAATTTCGGAGAATTTTCAAAACATGGAAAGGAACATAGATCTTCATGTTCAGGAGACTTACAGAACACCATTAAGACAAGATCAAAGAAGGATCTCCCCATGCAACATAAGAGTCAAAATGACTAACATAGAGGCCAAGGAAAAGATCTTAAAAGCAGTGCGAACAAAACGTTGGGTGACATACACAGGCAAAACAATAATAATCACCGCAGGATATACAACCCAGGTCATGAATGCCAGGAGAGACTGGTATGACATGATCCAGACCTTGGAAGAAAATAACTTCCAACCAAAACTACTTTATCAAGCAAAACTACTATAAAAATTGAAAGAGAAACAAAAGTATTTCAAGATAAACAAAATCTCAAAAATTTTATGAATTCAAAGCCAACAATAGAGAAAATACTTAAAGAAATAAACCATAAAAAAGAAAAAAGAAGCAGACTTCAGAATCAGAGAAGAGAGGAAAGTGATCAGAAGGGCTTCTAAAGTAAAGAAGAAAGAAAAAGCTACCAAACAAATGACAGAACACAAGATGACAGAAAACAAAAATCATGCTGTTTGCAAGAAACACACCTAACAGCCAAAGACATTCACAGACTAAAAGTGAAAGGATGGAAAAAGATATACTATGCTACTGGAGAACGAAAAAGGGCAGGGGTAGAAATCCTGATATCCAACAAAACAGACTTTAAACTAAGACACATCAGAAGAGACAAATCAGGGCACTGCCTTTTATTAAAAGGAACAATACACCAAGACAATATAGTGATAGTAAATGTTGATGCCCCAAATGTGAGTGCAACCACATTTGTAAAACAAACCCTTCGGTACATCAGATCTCAAATAGACCCAAATACAATAATTCTGGGAGACTTTAATATGCCTCTCAAAGCACTGGATTGATCTTCAAGGTGAAAGATGAGTAAAGACTCTTTAGAACTAAAGAAAACTATAAACCAAATGGACTTAATAGACATATCCAGAATATTTCATCCAGAAACTACAGAATACACATTCTTTTCATCAGCCCATGGAACCTTCTCCAAAATAGATCACATCCTGGGACACAAAGAAAGCACCAGCAAATTCAAAAGATGTAATATAATTCCTTTCATCTTTTCAGACCACTATGGAATTAAAGTAGAAATCAACAACAGGAAACTCAAAAGAAACTATGCAAATACATGGAGACTGAATGATACACTATTGAATGATGAATGAATAAGATCAGAGATTAGAAAAAAATAAAGATTTTTTTTTGGAAATAAATGAAAACAGAGACACAACTTACCAAAATCTATGGGACACTATGAAGGCAGTATTAAGAGGAAAGTTTATAGCATTGAGTGCCCACATAAGAAGGATTAAGAATCACCAAGTTCAGCCGGGCGTGGTGGCGCACGCTTGTAATCCCCGCGCTTGGGAGGCAGAGACAGGAGGATTGCGCAGGTTTGAAGCCAGCCGCGCGTGCTGGCTTCAGAGACCCTGTTTCCGAATAAAAATGTAAAAATAGGTCTGGGAGTGTAGCCCGGAGGTAGAAGGGCTTCCAGGAACCCCAGTACCACCAAAAAAAAAAAAAAAAAAAAAGAATCACCAAGTTCAGATCCTATTGGCACAACTCAAGGACCTAGAGAGACTGCAACAGTCTATTCCCAAAGCCAGCAGAAGACAGGAATTATTAAAATTTGAGCAGAAATAAATGGTGACTTCTGGGAAGATGGTGACCGAGAAAAGCGGGGCTTAAGAGCCCCGCTAACAACTAATCTCTATTACCACAAAATCAGTGCCTTTCATAGCCAGAAAACACCATCACCAGAGAAACCAAAAAATCACTAGCCCCAGAGAGGAGGGGGTCTCATAACAGAGCTGAGAGCCACAGAGGAGATACACCAGCCTCACAGCTGAGGACGTGGCAGCAGCGCCTTACTGCCTGTGGCAGCAGCGAGCTCACCGGATGGCTACCACCACAGACCAACACACTCAACAGCCCACCAGGCTCCAGAGAGGAGCGGTGGACAGCGAGCTGAGGTGAGCCGCTGCTGAAGAGCCTGGACAGCGAGCCAAGGTGAGCCGCTGCAGAAGAGCCCAGACAGTGAGCCGAGGTGAGCCGCTGTGGAAGAGCCTGGACAGCGAGCCGAGGTGAGCCGCTGTGGAAGAGCCCGGACAGCGAGCTGTGGTGAGCTGCTGCGGAAGAGCCCGGTGGGATTTGGCAGATTTTTCGGTGCAGGGAGCATCTAAAGCTCCCAGTGGCTGGGCTCAGCACACGCTGCAGGGACTCAGAGCAGAGTTCAAAAACAAAGAAGAAATACGCCAGCCTCATGGCTGAGGGCATGGCAGCGGCGCCATATTGCCACCAGCAGCAGCAGCAGCGGCAGCAGCAGCGAATTCACCGAGTCCATCTGTACAGCTCCATCTGTGTATTCAACAACAGTGAGTCAAATTGTGGCCCCAGAAGAGAAATCCCAGTACTGACTCCCAGGGACTTGAACCAGTGGGGGAGTGGAGGTGGCAGAGATATCACACCATAGGAGAACGCGCAACCTGGCACCCGCAATAGTCTAAAGCAGCCTCTATTGACTCCCTGGGTCTGAGACTTTGCGATACAACCCAGTAAAGGAGTAGTGGTGACTGAGATACCACAGACTCGAGATCCAGAGCACCTTAAGTGAAGTCATAGTGACCCAAGGGAAGAATCCAGAGAAGGCACAAACTCCCGAAATCATGGGAAAGAGGAATAACAATGGAGCAATGGATGCCCACAATTCCACAACATCAGAACCCGATAAAACAGAAATTCAGAGATTTCTAGAAGATCAAATCAGGAAAATAACTGTAGAAATAATAGAGGTGTTTCAAAAAGAATTCAGAGAGAGCCAAAAAGAGATAAAGGATGCAATTAATGAAGTAAAGGCCTCAATTCAAAGCACAAACAACCAATTAGAACACATGGAGAATAGAATCTTGCTCTTAGAAGATGAGCAATCCAAAAATAAATGCATAGTTTCTAATCTAGAAAAAAATATCTGACAGCAGGAATATGACATTGAAGAAATATGGGCCCATTTTAAGAGAGCTAACCTAAGAATAATGGGCATAGAGGAGGGAAAAGAAGGTGAAACCAAAGGGATCAACAATATCTTCAAGGAAGCAATAGCAGAAAATTTTCCAAACATAGAGCAAGAGATCGATACACAGGTACAGGAAACTTATACAACTCCCTTTAGACAGGATCGGAGAAGAGGATCCTCACGCCACATAATTGTCAAAATGACCAATGTGGAAGCCAGGCAGAGAATCTTAAAGGCAACAAAAACAAAAGGCCAAGTGACATTCAGAGGCAAACCAATTAGAATCACTCCAGACTTCCCAAACCAAGTCATGAGAGCCAGAAGGGCTTGGAGTAACATATTCCAAACTCTGAAAGAAAACAACTTCCAGCCAAAAATTTCCTACCCAGCAAAATTTTACATCAAATTAAATGGAGAAATAAGAAGCTTCCATGACAAACAGAAACTGAAGGAATTTATGTTTTCAAAACCAGCACTAGAGAAAATACTCAAAGAGATTAACTACAAAGAAGAAATAGGTAACACACACCAGAACCAGAGAAACAAGATTTTCCATCCAACAGACAACTAAGATTGGTTATCTTTGGAGATTCATTATTTATGTTAGTCTGTTACATATCTCTAAATTGTATTGTTTGCTTTTATTGTTGCTAATTTTTAGGATTTCTAGTTGGAATATTAATATACTTTCAGATATAGCATTTGGAAATATTTTATCCCATTCTATCAGTAACTTTTAACTGTTTACGTTGTATTTGGATATACAATATTTTATTTTTTAGGGAGTTTGTATACCCTTTTGTTGCCTGTGCCACTGAAATAATATCCAAGAAATCACTGCCAATTTCAATGTTGTGAGGTTTTATGATCCAGATTTTCTTCTAAAAGTTTATAGTCTTAAGATTTATATTTAGGTCTTTTATCTATTTTGAGTTAATATTTGTATATGGCATTAGGTAAGGGTCCAATTTTAATATTTTTCATGTAATTATTATGTTTCAACAATATTTAGTTAAAAGATTATTATTTCCTCCACCAAATGTTTGTGGAAACCTTGTCAAAAATAACTTGACAATATATGGAAGAATGTATCTCTGGGCTTTTATTTAACTCCAATGGTTTATATATCTGCCTTTATAACAATACTACACTGTTTCAATTATTGTAGCTTTATATGGTTTGAAATTAGAAAATATATATCTTCTAGCTTTGTTCTTTTTCGAGATCATTTTGGGTATCTAGAGTCCATATTACATATTAGGATAGACTTTTTCCTGAAAAATAAATATATAAATATATGATAGTTTCATCTAAAAAATATTCTCTGGTAAGAAAGAAAGCAAAAAGAAATATTAAAATGTTATCTTTAAGTTATCAAAAGCTTGGTATCAGATAAATGAAACTGTTATGTGAGATTATCATTTTTAATTTTGGATAAATTGCTATAATATTAGATATCAACCACTAAGCCAAGCATGGGAAGGAGGGATGGGGAGGGAATGGGGTGGGGATCGGGTGGGGGCTGTCTGGGCGATGTGTACATGTATGTCTACAAAATTTTTTTGTATCCCACTATGATGTTTGAATACAGTGCACCAATAAAAAATTTTAAAAAAATGAAACAGAACAAAAAATCAATTCAAAGAATCAACAAAAC
This sequence comes from Muscardinus avellanarius, assembly GCF_963383645.1. Lineage (NCBI taxonomy): Eukaryota > Metazoa > Chordata > Mammalia > Rodentia > Gliridae > Muscardinus > Muscardinus avellanarius. The sequence goes on along the minus strand of NC_137800.1, from coordinate 51,700,826 downwards.
AAAAAGCTGGTTCTTTTAAAAGATTAATAAAATTAATAAACCCCTGGCCAACCTAACCTCAAGAAAAAGATAATCAACTCAAATTACTAAAATCAGAAATGAAAAAGGAGACATCACCACAGATTGTAGAGAAATTAAAAGGATTATCAGAAACTACTTTAAAAATTTATACTCCAATAGACAAAAAACATGGAAGAAATTGGTAGATTCCTAAACACAGTTAACCTACTTAAACTGAACCAAGAGGACAGAGCAAGCCTAAACCAACCAATAGCAAACAATGAAATAGAAATGGCAATAAAAATTCTTCCATCAAAGAAAAGCCGAGGCCCAGATGGGTTTCCAGCTGAATTCTACAAGACCTTCAGTAAAGAACTAAAACCAATACTGCATAACTTAATCCAGGAAATTGAAAGAGATGGAACTCTCCCAAATTCCTTCTATGAGGCCAGTATCACATTAATCCCCAAACCAAATAAAGATACCTCAAGAAAGGAAAACTACAGACCAATATATTTAATGAACATAGATGCAAAAATTCTAAACAAAATACTAGCCATACGCATTCAAAACCATATCAAGAGAATAATACATCATGACCAAGTTGGTTTCTTCCCGGAAAAATAAGGCTGGTTCAACATACACAAATCAATACATGTCATTCACCACATAAATAGAATCAAGAATAAAAGCCACATCATTATAGCAATAGATGCTGAAAAGGCATTCGACAAAATCCAACACCCATTCATGTTAAAACACTACAGAAAATTGGAATAGAAGGAACATACCTCAACATCATGAAGGCAATATAAAACAAACCCAAAGCCAACATTATACTGAATGCAGAAAAACAGCAAGAATTTCCCCTAAAATCAGGAACAAGACAAGGATGCCCACTATCACCACTCCTCTTCAATATAGTCCTTGAAACTCTTGCCACAGCAATAAGAAAAGAGAGGAAATCAAAGGAATTCACATAGGAAGAAAGGAATTAAAATTATCCTTATTTGCAGATGACATGATCCTTTATCTAGAAGACTCTAAGAACTCAACCAAAAGACTTCTGGAGTTAATTAACAAATTCAGCAAAGTTGCAGGATACAAAATCAACCTAAAGAAATCAGTGGCTTTTATTTACACCAACAATGAATCCACAATGAAAGTAATAAAACAATAAATTTCATTCACTATAACCTCAAAGCCAATAAAAATACCTAGGAATAAACCTAACCAAAGATGTAAAAGACTTCTACAACAAAAAGTATAAAACATTAAAGAAAGAAATTGAAGAAGACCTTGGAAGATGGATCCTGTGATCGTGGATAGGCAGAATAATTATCATCAAAATGGCCATTCTGCCAAAAATGATTTATAGATTCAATGCAATTCCCATTAAAGTACCAACAACATTCTTCACAGACTTAGAAAAAGCAATCATGAACTTTATATGGAGAAAGAAAAGACCCAGAATAGCCAAAGCAATTCTCAGCAATAAGAATCATGCAGGAGGCATCACAATCCCAGACTTCAAACTATACTACAGATCAATAGTAGTAAAAACAGCATGGTACTGGCATAATAATAACAGGCACACTGACCAGTGGAACAGAATAGAAGATACAAAAACAAATCCATACACCTACAGTCAATTAATCTTTGACAAAGGGGCCAAACTCATACACTGGAGAAAAGACAGCCTTTTCAACAAATATTGATGGGAAAACTGGCTATCCATTTATAGAAAGATGGAATTAAATCCTTACCTCTCACCATGCAGAGAAACAACTCAAGATGGATCAAAGACTTAGAAATTAGACCAGAGACTTTGAAGTTATTAGAGGAGAGCATAGGCTCAACACTACAACATATCGGCACAGGCAGTAATTTTGTCAACAAAACCTCCAAGCTCAGGAAATGAAAGCAAGAATTAACAAGTCAGATAGCATCAAACTAAAAAGCTTCTTCTCATCAAAGGAAACCATCAAGAACCTAAAAATGAAGCCTACATAATGGGAGAAGATCTTTACCAGTCAGCACTCCAATAGGGGGCAAATATCCAGAATTTACAAAGAGCTCAAAAGACTCTATACTAGCAAAACAAACAACCTAATGAAGAAATGTGCATTCGAATTGAATAGACACTTTTCAAAAGAAGAGATACAAATGGCCAATAGATTAATGAAAATATGTTCTTCATCATTAGCCATCAGGGAGATGCAAATCAAAACTATGCTGAGATTCCACCTAACCCCAGTCAGATTGGCAAGCATAAAGAATTCAAATAACAACAAATGCTGGTGGGGATGTGGGGAAAGAGGAACTCTTTTACATTGTTGGTGGGAGTGCAAACTAGTTCAGCCACTATGGACATCTGTGTGGAGATTCCTTAGAAAACTGGGAATAGATCCACCATATGATCCAGCTTTACCATTCCTGGGTATTTTTCCAAAGGGGTTGAAAACAGAGAACTACAGCAACATATGCATACCTATGTTCATAGCACAATTTGTAATAGCCTAAATATGGAAACAACCTAGGTCCCCATCAACAGATGAATGATTTGGAAAATTGTGGGAAATACATACAATGGAATTCTATTCAGCTATAAAGAAGAACAAAATCATGCCATTTGTAAGAAGATGGAAAGTGCTGGAAACCATTATGTTAAGTGAGATCAGCCAAACACAGAAAGAGAAGGGACATATGTTTCCTCTAATATGCCCAAACTAGTGAGCATTGGGTATACCAGAGGGAGTCCAGATAATGGAAGGGAAATCTCTGCAAAGTTTGAATGGAAAGCTAAGAAAGGAAGGAGGCTGAACTTGATTAATGAGGGGCTACTTCCAAATAAGTATAAAAGTATGAATACAGCAAGGTTAGCCTGGGTATTAATTGCTGGGAGGGGGGATTTAAAATGACGGAGGGAGACGGCACCAAATACAGATTAAATGTATAACATTTACTTTCCATAAAATATATAAAAACAACAATAAAATAGTAGTATTAAATCTAAAAATAAAATAAAATAAAAATTTAAAAAACATAATCCAAATATATGCTGCTTTAAATAAACTCATCTTACAGCCAAAGATATTTATAGGCTAAAAGTGAAAGGATGGAAAAGATATATCTAACCAATGAAGACAAAAAAAAAATCAGGAGTAGTAACTCTGATATCTAATAAAACAGACTTAATGTTAAAAGACCTTGGGAGAGACAAAGCAGGGAGCTATGTATGAATAAGAAGAACAAACCAGCAAGGAGATATAGTGATAGTAAACATTTAAACATCAAATGTAGCTGTACCTGCATTTGTAAAACAAATTCTTCAAGACATCAGGTAATGAATCATCCCAATAATATTGAGAGATTTCAACATACAATTCTCAACACTAGATCAATTATCCAGGCAAAAGATGAGTAAAGACTCTTCAGAACTGAAGAAAATTATAAACCAAATGGACCTAATAGATATATACAGAATAGTTCATCAAGAAACAACACAGTACACATTCTTCTCAGCTGCACATGGAACCTTCTTCAAAATAGATCACATCTTGGCCCACAGATTAAGCACCAGCAAATTCAAAAGATGTAATATAATTCCTTGAATATTTTCAGATCACAATAGAATGAAAGTAGAAATCAAAAACAGGAAGACCAAAATAACATATAAATATAAAAAGATTGAATGATACATTATTGGATGAAGAGTGGATAAGATAAGCAATAAAGGTAGAAATAAAAAATTCTGAAATTAAACAAAAATAGAAACACAACATACCAAAATCTATGAGATATTCTGAAGGCAGTGTTAAGAAACTTTATAGCATTGAGTACCCATATAAGTCATCAATAAACACCTTAATGATACATGTGAATGACCTAAAAAAAAACAACAGCAATCTAATCCCAAAGCCAGCAAAAGGTAGAAAATAATTAAAATCAGAGCACAAATAAGTAAAATAGATAATAAAAAACAATACAAATGATTAACAAAGCAAAAAACTGGTGCTTTGAAAAGATTAATAAGATAGACAAACCCCTGGCAAACCTAATTAAAAGAAAGAAAATCAACTCAAATCATTAAAATCAGAAATAAAAAGAGAGACATTACCAGAGACACTGGGAAAATTCAGAGGGTCACCAGAAACTATTTTGATGGCATCAAACCAAAAAGTTTCTGCTCATTGAAGGATATCATCAAGAATCTAAAGAGAAAGCCTCCAGAATGGGAGAACTTTACCAGCCACAATTCTGATAGAAGGCTAATATCCAGAATAGACAAAGAGCTTAAAAGTCTTTAAACTAGCAAAACAAATAACACAATCAGGAAATGGGCAACTGAATTGAATAAACACTTCACAAAAGAAGAGATAAAAATGGCCAATAGATACATGAAAAAAAAGTTCAACATTATTAGTAATCAGGGAGCTGCAAACACAAACTACTCTGAGTTTCCATCTAATCCCAATCAGAATGGCAAGCATAAGAAGTCAAATAACAACAATGCTGGCAAGGATGTGGGGAAATAGAAATTATTCTACACTATTGGTGGCAGTGCAAACTATCTCAGCTGCTATAGAGAGCAGTTTTTCTTAGAAAACTGGGAATGAATCCACCATATGATCCAGCTATATCACTCCTGGGTATCTTTCCAAAGGATTTGAAATTAGAGAACTACAGTAACATATGCATACCCATGTTCATAACAGCACAATTCACAATAGCCAAACTATGGAACCAATAAAGGTGTCCATCAACAAATGAATGGATTACAAAATTATGGAAAATACACACAATGGAATTCTACTCTGCAATAAAGAACAAAATTATGTCATTCTTAACAAGATGAAAAGACCCGAAGAACAGCATGCTAAGTAAGCCTCATCTCTTTATAGAAACATCCTTTTCTGAGTTACTAAAGGTACAAAGCTCATACTCATTGGTCATTCTCTCTTCTGTCCTCCTTCCACTTTCTTTTTTTTTTTTTTTTTTTTTTTTTGCGGGTCTGGGAATGGAACCCAGGGGCATTTGACCTCCGGGCTACACCCCCTGCCCTATTTTTTATTCTTTATTTTGAAACCGGGTCTCACTGAGTTGCAGAGGGCCTCACTAAGTAGCTGAGGCTGTCAGCGAACCGCGATCCTCCAGGTCTCAGCCTCCCGAATGCTGGGATTACAAACGTGCGCCACCACGCCCGGCTCTCCTTCCACTTTCAATGAGCCAGAAAGGCCTCTTAAATATTCTCTCTCGGTGTCTCCTGAGTCAACTTGTCCTTCCATTTCCATTATCATAACTCTTTATCATTTCATACCTCAACTTTTTCTGAGGTATTGTAGTTCCCTCCTCTGTATGATTATTTCCAGTTGCCCAATACAATCCATCTGATGCGCCCAGGACCACAGAGTTTTTCTTTAAATGCTGCTTTCATCAACTCTCTAGGCTCTAACAAGTTCCATGCACTCTTCTTCATCCAAAGGAGTCTCTCATCACCTTCCTTGCATACCTTATGTATTGCCATCCATGGAAGCTTTGCTTAGCATGTGACTTTCTTCTGTTTTCATCCATATTCCTCAACAATCTCGATCTTACTGGGCTTAGTCTTACTGGGAGACTGAATCCTTAGAGCATAGGGACAATTCAATATACTTCCGTGTTTTTTTTTTTTTTTTTTGTTTTGTTTTGTTTTTTTGGTGGTACTGGGGTTCCTGGAAGCCCTTCTACCTCTGGGCTACACTCCCAGACCTCTTTTTACATTTTATATTTGGAAACAGGGTCTCCTAAGCCAGCGCGCATGGCTGGTTTCGAACCTGCGCGATCCTCCTGTCTCTGCCTCCCAAGCGCGGGGATTACAAGCGTGCGCCACCACGCCCAGCTATACTTCCGTGTTTTGATGTGTTCTTTTCTGTGTAAATATTTTCTCCAGATATAAGCAATGGATTCTTTTTTTTTTTTTTTTTTAGGTCTGGGGATGGAATCCAGGGGCATTTGACCTCTGAGCTACCCCCCAGCCCCATTTTTTTATTCTTTATTTTGAAACCGGGTCTCACTGAGTTGCAGAGGGCCTCACTAAGTAGCTGAGGCTTGTCCGCGAATCGCGATCCTCCAGGTCTCAGCCTCCAGAATGCTGGAATGCTGGGATTACAAGCGTGCGCCACCACTCCCAGATCAAGCAGTGGATTCTTTAAAGCCATAATATCTCATGTCTTCATACTGTGGTACACATATGGAGAAGGGGAGTCAGACTGATCAGCTCACAGTTGCTGTTATTTCTTGCTGCCAGTGGCCCACATGTTTGAAAACAGAATATGCTGGTTTGGTGGGTATGTGTCCATTTCATCTTGGATATACTTGCTGTCTGATTCAGTGCCAGTCAGTGGTGATCATGCTAAGTGCTAAGATCACAGCTCTGTTGAGTTTTCACTGCATTATCAGTCATTGTTCTTTTATATATTGCTGTGTCTGAAAGGCCAGATCTGAAGAGCCTTTTATATGAGGCACTCCTGTTACAAAACAAGCTCTACTTCAGGAAACTTCAGGAAGCTCTAATTTTTAGCTTTTGTTACTAACACAACTACCTCTTTGTCCCTCTGAATATTTACTCTTTGAAAAACATTCTGTTCTTTTTGTAAATTAGTAATTTCTCTACAGAAACCACATCATCATGCCAAAGTTTATTTTACATTCTATATATTTCTGGAAATAGTACTCTCCCCTTCCCCAGCAAGAAATACCTATATGCCCTATATTAACACAATAATTGAGTGAGAATATATACTTGAGGAATAGAGAGTAAAATTGACAGGTGACCTTAAGCAGAACAAAGATGATTTATCTCAAGTAAACTATGGTTGCAACTGAGCTGGTTACAGGTAGATGATTCATGTACTGCTGTATCAAGTAGGCTACTGGCATAGCAACAAAAATTGGATAAAAGGAGACACTGTGGCCTAAAGTGTTACAGACACCTGGATTTAAAGGGAGATTAAAAAATCCATGTATCTCCTCACCCAGTTACTGATAAAAAACATATACTTAGTTATGATGGACCTGGTAAGCTCTAGATGTTGGCTCTCATTATATAATAAAATAGAAATTAGATGCAAACCCTGAAAATCCAGGGGATAGAAATGTCTTATTGGTAGCACTCCATCACCTTAGTGTGGTGCTTTTTCTTTCACTTTGTAATAAACCTCTTGGCTTTGCAACTGAGATTTCTGGCTCTTTACTTCTATTACTGAGTTAAGAAAAGGATCCATGATAAATCCCACACTGTAATACAACCTTATACAGAATTTTTAGGAGAATAAGTCAAAAATTATTTTGTATGTTTTCCCTGCAATCCAATCCCACTCTCTATTTTTCTTTTTCCTCTTTTCCTTCCTTCCTTCCTTCCTGTCAGGAATCCTGCCCGACAGCTGACAGGGCTTGGCGAGATGATGAGTACCAGACGACTTGAACACAAACCCACGAGATGGGAGTCAAGTCAAGCGAGATCTCATTTATTTCTCTCCAAGCAGTTTTTATATAGCACCAAGCCACGAGGGGAATTTCCATGAGAAATAGCCTAGCCTATCCGGGATAAAGATCACTAGCATGTAGTTTACAGCCAATCCCAGGCCAGTACATGAGCCATTCATGTGTGCGGGAAGCTCCTTTAAAGGTAGAAAGGGAAAAACCGCTCAGTTTCCCCACCCATAGTGAATGGGGAAACCACGCCTTCCTAGCTTCCTCCAGGCGCCATCTTGACTTTTTTACTGAATCACTTTACTTAAAGTTTTGCCTTAGGCCGTAGGCCGCTCAGGCCAAATCTTCTTAGGTGCTGTATAGACACACCCCATCATATCCCCCTTTTTCTTTTATTTTATCGGGACTGTGCCTGTCTTAGGTTGTCCCCATCAAGTACCATGGATTACCCATCATTGGATCATACAGATCATGCTGTACTTCCTGTCTTAGGTTTTCATGGCCCCTGGGAATCTTACCCGTCATTGGCTACCAGCCCTTTAACATGCTTTAATTTTTCCCATCTGGGGAAATTGTAAGGCGGGAGAGGGTGGTCGTATTCAGAGCGCCAATCCTAAGATTTGTTTTCTGTGTTGGCAAGCCTTTGGTAATGTACTTTTATTAAATTCACAGGTGTCTACGATGCACAAAACTATGATAAACAGCAAGGGGTCCAACAAAGGAAGAAAATAGGGCAAAAGTCCATGAAAGCCGGTCCAGAACAGATCCTCCTGAAGATCTCCTCGCCATCTCTCCAGATCATGTTGGAGCTGCTTAATCTTATCTTGTTCCTGCAAAAATAAGCAGATGCCTCCCTTTTTGGCTGTTAATAAATCTAATATTCATTTTTTGTGATATTACATAGGCTAGGGAGTTTAATTGGGCTTGTAAGTCTCAGACAATTTCTGAGATAGACTTAATACCATCAATTATTCGGAGGGAGTCTCCTATGTAACTCAAAGGCCATCCCAAGGCCAGCCACACCCATGGCAGTTCTGGCAGTAACCTCCAGGCCTACCACACCCATGGCAGTTTTGGCAGTAATCTCCAGGCCGATTAAGAGCAGAATGGCTTGTACTGCTCTCCTTTTTCGCCCTCCCCAATAAAAAAAAAGGGGGGGATGGGCATTGATTTCTCCTCAAGGATAATATTTATATCGGAGAGCAGGGAGGCAAGGGTGCAAAGGCCTGCATTTAATATTTCCCTTGCCTTACCTGCGTCTCCAAAGCCTGGCATACTATACCGTATTTGCAGGGACAGGATGACGAACATTAGGGTTTTCATGACTATCTTCTTTTAAAATAAAAAACAAAGGACTAATTTCAGGGATTTCCTCTTCCCTGAAATCATAATTATCAGTTATTGTAGGCAGGTGTTTGATATCTCTTGCTGGGACCCAAAGTGGTCTTTTATCATCATAGGGGAAGACACACCCAAAGCCCCTTCCTGCAGTTATGAGGGGATCTGGGCTCCTCCACATTCCCGTCAGGGGATCTCTCCATTTTACTTTGATGGAGGAAAAAGGGAATCTCTGTGGTCCAATGCCTATGAAAAGGGGACAGGTTGGAGTCTTTTGAAAAATTTAAAGTATTTAGGGTTAATAATGCTTTTCTTAATTGATCATGTGAGGGTAGTAACTCCCCCTTTTGTTTTTGTAATTGAACCTTTAGGATATGATTATATATTTTTTATTAAAGCTTGTCCTTTTGGGTTATATGGAATGCCCATGGTGTGAATAATTTTCCATAATTGTAGGAAGGAGATGGAATGTTGACTAATAAAACAAGGGCCATTATCAGTTGATTTGTTTAGGAATATCAAGAATAGCAAAACAATGAAGAAAATAATTTATAGCATGTTTTGTCTTTTCTCCTGAATGAGCTGAGGCCCAATTAGCCCTGGAATAGTTATCTATAAAAACAAAAATATACTTAAGTTTTTCAAATGGTTGAAAATGAGTTACATCCACTTGTATAATCCATTGGGGCATAGGCCTCTCGTATTAACTCCAGATGATTGAAGAGGGGTAGTTGCAGGATGGGTTGACATGATTTACAAGTGCGAACAATTTTTTTAAAATCCTTATTAGGGATTTGAGGATATTTGTGTTTTAATCCCCTCCAATTTACATGGGTTAATCTATGAAAATCCATGGCCTCTTTTACAGATAGGGCTTGAACTTTTGTGCAGGCCATCGCCCGTCCCTTTTGAACACCCATCCCTTTTGAACAGCACTCGCCCATCTCCTTAGGACCTACTGTCCCATGTGCGACTGCTGTTGTTCCAGCATGCCAGAGGCTGTTTATCTTGGAGACCTGCTGCGGCCCCGTGTGAAATTTACACTCTTTCCCCCTGATTTTCAAGGGCCAGCGAGAGCTCGCTGGACGCCACCGGAACCGCGATGCTTTCCAAGGCACAGGCCCCTCTCTTGGGGCGAACCCATTCCAGGGCGCCCTGCTCTTTACAAAGAAAAGAGAACTCTCCCCGGGGCTCCCGCCGGCTTCTTCCGGATCGGTCGCGTTACCGCACTGGATGCCTCCCGGCAACATCTCTGCCACTTCGGATTTGGGGATCTGAACCTGATTCGCTTTCGATCAGCTCTAGTATCAATTAAATATTTAGAATTTTTATCTCCAATTGTGACGACCATCTTGGGTCTTAACCCATTTTTTACCGGGACTGGGGGAAGCCCCCTTGGGAGGTTAAAAGCTCCTCCTTTTAAGTTAAATTTGGACCGGCAGTCCCGGGCCCAATGAAAACCCTTACGACATTTGGGGCAGGGTTTCCGGGGAGTTTCCCCTTTCTTCCCTCCTCCCATAGGAGGCGTAGCCTGGAACGGGCACTCTTGGCGGAAATGGCCCTCCCTTCTGCATTTGAAACACGTGGGGGGGGGCAACCCTTGATTGCTGCATTGCCTGTATCAGAGTCTGTATGCCCTCCCATTGCCCTTCCTTTACCGCAACTGCCATAGTTTGGAGTTGATGGCTCATAGAGCCAACGTCCCAAGAGGCCACGATCCATCTCTCTAAAGTATGCCCCTTCAAACCTGTGCAGGCCAGCCTATGGTCGGCTGTCATCCCGTCCCACACAAGCATTTTAACAAATTTGTCTCTTAATGGACCAGCCAGAAACTTCCTCTTAAGGCTGTTATATACTCTCTCTATAAATATTGGTAGATCCTCACCGGGCTTTTGAGTGATTGCCGCAATAGGGGCCTCAGTGGGCCCATCATCTAATTTCCTCCATGCCGCCAGTGCCGCTGCCCTAACCTGATCCTGGTATGGGGGGGGGCAAGGCTGCCTGTTGTAGGCCAGTGGTGTGCGGCTCCGCCGTCCCTGTAAGCATGCCGTAGGTTATGGGGATGGCGGGATCGGCATTTTGATTTCTTTCCCCCAAGATTCGGCATTCCTCCTGGTAATAGGCCATCCATTTCATAAAGAGCGGCCCAGGGAGAACTGCCTTTGTTAGCTCTCTTCAGTCCCGGGGGACTAAAGCCTGATGGGCCAGCCCTTCCACTAGGGTATCTGCCCAGGGGGAATTGGGACCATCCTCCGCCACTGCCTTTCGGAGCTCTTTAAGATCCTGCTGTTTCCAGGGGTACCAGGTGGCTGGATGGTTTGTTCCTGGGATGACGTTGATGGGAAAGAGGCCCACAGTTTCTCCAGCTCTCCCTACATCAGCATAGAGCGGCGGAGCAGAGGGTATGGAGAAGGAATTTGTCAGGGAAAGGCACTGTGGGGAGTCCTTGGCGTCCCCAAAGTGATCGGAGGGATCGGGAGGTTTTTTAGGGGCTTTGGGAGCACAGGGGGGTGTATGCTCGGCAGCCCCCTTTTTCGCTGGCTTGGGGATACGGTCAGTGAGTTTCTCCAGGGGTCTCGGTGGAAAACAACTTTTAAGTGCGGAGACGGTGGGGAGAACCGCAAGGGGGGGGATCTCCCCTTGCTCTGTCTGCTCTTCAACTTGATTCTGGTATCCCAATCATAAAGATAACTTTTAGGGAGCCATGGGGTAGTTTTTAAAAGGTACCCCCAGGCCTGGGTGGCTTGGTTATCAGCAAGATTAAGTCCTCAGCTCTTGAGAATGAGTGAAGGGATTCTAGGGCAGGGTCAGGTTTAGAACTGAACTTCCCCATATTAATACCCATATTAATATATGGGGAGATACTCACCCGAAGACTGATTGCTCGCCAGCGATTTCTTTCGTTACGGGGTGAAGAGGGGGTCCTCACACAGGGCACCAGACTGTCGGGAATCCTGCCCAACAGCTGACGGGGCTTGGCGAGATGATGAGTACCAGATGACTCGAACCCACGAGCCGAGAGTCAAGTCAAGCGAGATCTCATTTATTTCTCTCCAAGCAGTTTTTATATAGCACCAAGCCACGAGGGGAATTTCCATGAGAAATAGCCTAGCCTATCTGGGATAAAGATCACTAGCATGTAGTTTACAGCCAATCCCAGGCCAGTACATGAGCCATTCATGTGTGTGGGAAGCTCCTTTAAAGGTAGAAAGGGAAAAACCGCTCAGTTTCCCCACCCATAGTGAATGGGGAAACCACGCCTTCCTAGCTTCCTCCAGGCGCCATCTTGACTGTTTTTTACTGAATCACTTTACTTAAAGTTTTGCCTTAGGCCATAGGCCACTCAGGCCAAATCTTCTTAGGTGCTGTATAGACACACCCCATTACTTAAAGTTTTGCCTTAGGCCGTAGGCCCGCTCAGGCCGAATCTTCTTAGGCGCTGTATAGACACACCCCATCACCTTCCTTCTTTCTTTCTTTCTTTCTTTCTTTCTTTCTTTCTTTCTTTCTTTCTTTCTTTCCTTCTTCTTCTTTTCTCCTTCTCCTCCTCCTCCTCCTCCTCTGCTCCTCCTCCACTACCTTATCCTCCTTTACCTTCTCCTCCTCCTTCCCTTTCTTCTTCCTCTCCTGCTCTCTCTCTCTCTCTCTCTCTCTCTCTCTCTCTCTCTCTCTCTCTCTTTTCTAGTTATTGAGTTCAGGTGCATTTTAGCTCCAAGCCATAACCCCAGTCCTATTTTATTTTTTATTTTCAAACAGGGTCTCTCTAAGTTGCCGAGGGTCTTGATATGTTACTAAGGCTACTTTTGAACATGGGACATCCCTGTCTCAGCTTCCCAGGAACTGGTATTATAGGCACTACTGTTACTGGCTCACTCATTTATCTTCTTACTTAAAGAGGAGGCCTCATATAGACAGCACATGGAGGGAAACTTTGTCCAGTTATTCCCATTGGTTTGGGTTAAAGGAGCGCATAGAAAGGCAGTTGCAGGATGGAAGGAGAGGGGCCTAGGGTTTATTTCTGATTTCCTTCCTGCCTCACAGCCATTGTGTCAGAGGTGTAATCATCTATATAGCAAAAGACTTGCTAGGTGCCCCTCCATCATCCCTCTAACTCCCTAGGCTTTAGTGGTGGCACTCCCTTCTGGTTCTTCAGGCTTAGGAGTAGTAACAAGGCCATGCTGTTTCCAGTTCCTTAGTACTTTTACATCCCCTGGTGGCTCCCTTCACCTTTACTGGAGATTATCTATTGAACTTTCCTTAGTTATACTTCTTAGTGTGCCATCTTTCTGCATCACAGACCCTAATTAATGCAAGTCCTTTACAATAGCAACAAGATATAGCCTTGTCTTTATGGAGATGGAGCCGGGTATATCTGGCTTTCTCCTGACACCATACAAGGTGCCTGACCACTAGAAAATATCTTATTACCCTAGCAAAAGGAAGATATAAATTACCTAGATTTAGTACTTTTGTATGAACCCAGGTTTCCTTTTGCAGCTGTTCTTGCAGACCTGATCTCTGTTAGTACTGGTATTCTGACTAATGCCCTGTGGGCATGACCCTTTATTCTGAAGGGATCTTAAGAAACTGAAAGATTGAGACTATGTTATCTTACTCAGTGGAAGTGGTGCTACAGCAAATAAATTCAGCCTGTCTAAGACACAGCAAATAATTTTTTTATCTTAAGACAAGATGACCTCGTCAGAATGGTGGCACATTCTTGTAATCCCAATATTTGGGAGGCTGAGATAGGAGGATCACGGTTTGAAGACAGCCTCAGCTATTTAGTGAGACCCTTTACAACTCAGTGAGACCCTGTTTCAAAAAAATAGGGCTGGGGGTTATGTAGCTCAGAGGTCATCCTGGGTTCCATCCCCAGTATTGCAAAAAAGAAGAAGAAGAAGAAGAAGAAGAAGAAGAAGAAGAAGAAGAAGAAGAAGAAGAAGAAGGAGAAGAAGGAGGAGGAGAGGAAGACATGATGACCAATGCCATTCTTTATGTATGTAGCTAGTTTATCACTGTATAAAAGAATGACTCTAACAGAGACCATGTCAAAGGTGGCTATACTCCAATACCATTACCTTCAGGGTAATTTGCTTTCCTTCCTTCTGCTTAACAGAAGCCATCAAATGTTCATGCTCAGAATTAGATAAGCCACTAGTCATGTACAATCATCAAAGACACAAACAAACCAAACTTTTTAGTAGAGTTTGCTGCTTATCAGAGACCTCAGTGATTCTCATTTTGCTTGTTTCCAAATATCATGTTCCTTAAAGAAATTTCCAACACATTTTCAAGTTATTGTAGTTGGGTATTTTTCTGCCAACCTTAAAATCTACTCTTTGTGATTCTTCCTAGTTGAAAAAATTCAGGAAAAAATTAACTATTTTCTGAGAATGTAGAGTAACTGTCTCTTGGGGAAGCACTTTTTTTTTCATCCAAATGTGCAATTACAAGGTCCAGAAGGGCCAACACATGCAAATTCAAAGCAGAGATCTCCAAAGCAGAAGTCAAACTCCAGTCCTGTAACACATGCATAAAACAAATTATCCAATGGGAGCAGCACACATATCACTCAACAGAGAATGCCAGAAAATTACATTGTATTCCTTCCAGAATCTAAAACCCAAACATGCAAGGGCTCCAAACTCTTACATATAAATTCTGAAGGGAAAATGAATTATGAGTAATGATGGAGACAGTGTAATCAATTCGTCAACTTGATGGAACCACCTGCTAATCAACATTCACACAATATTTTGTATCTAGCTATGAATCAAAATTCTTGAGCTAAGTTTATGGATTTAAAAGTCCCAAACTCCTGTAATCATCATTACTGTTATTTACCAGTGACAGACAAAACTGTTGTGAATTATGCGTTTCTTTAAGGATGTGGATCTACATGGATTGTATCTTATTTGGAGGAGGGGTGTGGGCTGGTTCCAGATGTAGAGGTTAATGAGTAGTACAGGAAGTCACAGTCATAGGAAAAAAGGCATTTGGGAGCAAGGGTATTGATTTATTAATCTACTGAATGCCACAAATAGAGAACTCTGCCACTTCCACATATTTTAAAAAATGTGTTCATGTATAAGAAATAATAATTTGTGCAAATTTTTTTAATAAAAATTTCTATCGGTGTGAAAACAAATAAACCATTCTTAAAGAAAAATGTCTGCCCTCCCAGATGTAAGACATAAGTGGAGTCACACACAAGGAGCTTCAAAAATTGGAAAAAGAGATAGATTTTCTCAGAGGTTTCAACTATAAAAGCAGTGCACTGAAATATATTAGGATGCCCAAAGTCTTACCCTCAAGCACACAATTTGATCCAATATATTAGTGTTTTAGTTTTCTATGGCTGTGGTAACAAAGCACCACAAAATAATTGATTTTGGACAATGGAAATTTGTGGTCTCACAGTTCCAATGACTGGAAGTTTAAAAATCTAGATGACAGTATGGAGAGGGGTGCCATTGACTAGATAACAGAACTAGTCTTCATCCCTCCAAATAAAAAACAAATAGGTAGCTATCCATGCACAAATGAGGTCTTGGAAGGGCTCAAGAATCCAATAAAGCTTCAAACTGTCCATGGTGGCACACACCTATAATCCCAGAACTCAGAAGATTGTGACAGGAATTGCAGGTTTAAGATTAACCTAAGCAACTGGATGAGACCCTGTTTCAAAATAAAAAATCAAATAGGCCTTAGAGATAGAATGCCTCTGGGTTCAACCTCTAGTACCCAAAACAAAATAAACCCTAATAACAAAAAGTGAACAAAAGCCAAAAGAACTGCACAGAAGAGATTGCTGTGGAGACCTTGAGATGCCTGGAGACAGCCAGAAACCAAAAAAGGGAGATCAATATTGGCTACACAAAAGGTGTCACCATGATTCCCACAGACTTCCTCTGAAGAAGACACCTGCATCCTTTGAGATTGAGGTTACCAAGGCCATCACTGAAAAATCCCCCTCTCCCTCAGTGTGAGAGTTGTTGCTGCACTCCTCTCACCTCTGCAAGAAGGATATGGCAAGCTGTTCAAAGACTGGGACTACCACTTCTCCAAACTCTGCATGTATCTGGGCCCTGGACCCATTCAGCATATGCCAGCATTTCAGCTTCTTAGCTGCCCTGTATCTACATCCAAATTTTGTGTATCCAGACACCAGAGCCACCACTGTGCAGGCTAGCTTGCCTTTGGCCTTGCTTGCAGTGTGCCCATATTGTGGACTCCATATTTGCTGCTCTTCATAAAACTTGTGTCTCTGACATCTGAGCTACCTTGACAGTGGGCCAGTTTACTCCTCATACCCTGGAGGTGCTATGCTCCTTATCTATCTTCATGGCTGCATCATACATCCTGATGCCTTAGATACTAGAGTCACTGCCATTATGGTCTAGTCATATCTTGGGCCATAGAGCTTTAATTTCTCCAGGCACATCTTCTGTATATACACTGGATTTTCCATCATAATGATTTGGCTAAGGCTTTGGCACTTACAGATGCTGTAGAACTGGGTTCACCTGCACTCCAGACTCAGCTCCTTGGCTGCTCAATGAATACTCACATTTTATGCACTACTACCACTGAGGCATCAGTGCTACAGACTTTGAAGACACTGGTGATCTAGACACCACACATCAGACACCAGAGTCACCACAAGCATATCCTCAACCTAGACCTGGCACCAGGAAATATCTTAACCATGACATGCAAAGTGAAGAATGAAAAATCAAGAGGACTTCAGCATTTCTTGCCACCACTGTGGATGCCCACATCTTGGGCTGCTAAAGTTCACTAAAGTCTTTGTCAATACCAAACTCTGCTGGCAGATTTGCATAAAGGTTATCAGGCTGCATTCTCACTGGAATCAGAATTGCCAGCATTCAAATACACAGTGCCCTAGTTTTTAATCATAGTGCAATGTCTTTCCCCATAAAAACCAATTCATAAAGTCTAGAAGAGATGACTCTTCCATTAAGTGAACAGACATTAACAAAATCCAACAAGAAGCATGCAAAACCAAGAAAGTATAACACTAACAAAGGATCATCATAATTTTCCAATAATAGCCTCAAAATGGAGTTGTATGATATTTTCTGAAAAATAAAACAATTATTTTAAGAAAGAATAATCCAACAGTAAAATACAAGAAAAGCACAAGTGAAATCAGAAAAATGAAACATGAACAAAACAAGTTCAACAGATATTGAAATAATTGAAAAGAACCAAGCAGAAGTTCTGGAACCAAGGACACAATGAATGAAATGAAGAAAAATGCAATACAGAATTCGTAAGCAGAATAAAGTATCTGTGAACTCAAAGGTAGTTTGTCTAAAAATATCCAAAATAAGAATGAAAGACGAAGGAGAAGAAACCATATCTGAGCAAATAAGGAGGCTTAAATGGCGGTAATGAGAAGGGGGAAGAAGGAAATTCCTTAATATATACATTGTACATTTACAGACATATAAAAGTCAATTACTAAGCCAAGCATAAGAAGAAGGGAAGGGAGAGGGAATGTGGTAGGAATTGGGAAGGGCTAAATGAGTGATGTGTGCATGGATGCTTCTACCATCTTGTACTCCTTTGAGATGTATTACTATAATGCACCAATTAAAAAAAGAACTATGGAATTCATGGGTTATTATGATGAAAGTTAGTATTAACATTATAGAATTAAAGGAGAATAGAGAGAAAGAGATGGAATGCTATCTAAATAAATAATGGCTAATGTGAAAACATAAAAAGAATAGGCAAAAGTAAGTAAATGATAGATTAGAATAGTATAGTAACAATACTATACAACTAGTATTAGTAGTATTAGTATTATAGTATTAGTATTATAGTATTGTATTAGAATACTGAAGTATTAGAATAGTAGTAAAGTATAGTATTAGAATAGTGGAGTAAAATACTCTAATACTATAATGATAATGCATAAAATAATTTATATCTCATACAAAGATTAACAGTACAAAATGTTAAAAATAACTATATATTCAATAACTTACTAAGAAATATGTGATATAAGATAAAAACAGACAACAGAAATATAAAAACTGGCAGAGTAGGCATGTAGAGTTTTGTGTATAATTTATGAGCTTAAAATAGAACATTACAACTTTAAGATGTTCTACTTGAGTCTTAAGGTAACCATGAGCTATAACTTATAGTGGGTACATCAAAGATAAAGAGATCAAAGCTTACTACAAGAAACCTTGAAAATACAAGACAAGAAAGGAAGACTTCCGGGAAGATGGCGACCGAGAAAAGCGGGGCTTAAGAGCCCCGCTAACAACCAATTTCCATTACCACAAAACCAGCGCCTTTCATAGCCAGAAAACACCATCACCAGAAAAACAAAAAAACCACCAGGCTCCAGAGAGAAAGCGGACTGAGAACAGAGCTCAGGGCCACAGAGGAGACACACGCGCCCGAGGACGCGGCAGCGGCAAACTCAACGGACGGCTACAGCAAGCCGAGGTGAGCCACTGCGGAACAGCCAGGCGGGATCTTTCGGCGCAGACAGCATTTAAAGCTCCCAGTGGCTGAGCTCAGCACACGCTGCAGGGATTCAGAGTGGAAATCAAAACCAGAGAAGAAAAAATAACGCCAGCTTCACGGCCGAGGGCGTGGCAGCGGCGCCATATTGCCACTGGCGGCAGCAGCAGCAGGGAATTCACCGAGTCCAGTACAGCTACATCTGTGTACTCAAGAACAGTGAGTCAAATTGCGGGCCACAGAGGAGAAATCCCAGTACTGTACCCCCTGGGACTTGACTCAGTGAGGGGGTGGCGGTGGCAGAGATATCACACCATAGGAGAACGGGCAACCTGGCGCCCCCCACAGTCTAAAGCAGCCTCTATCGACTCCCTGGGTCGGAGACTCTGTGATACAACCCAGTAAAGGAGTAGTGGGGTCTGAGATAATACAGACTCGAGATCCAGAGCACCTTAAGTGAAGCCATAGTGACCCAAGTGAAGAACCCAGAGAAGGCACAAACCTCCGAAATCATGGGAAAGAGGAATAACACTGGAGTAATGAATGCGCACAACCCCACAACATCAGAACCCGATAAAACAGAAAATCAGAGATTTTTAGAAGATCAAATCAGGAAAATAACAGTAGAAATAATAGAGGTGCTTCGAAAAGAACTCAGAGAGAGCCAAAAAGAGATAAAGGATGCAATTAATGAAGTAAAGGCCTCAATTCAAAGCACAAACAACCGATTAGACCACATGGAGAACAGAATCTCGCTCTTAGAAGATGAGCAATCCAAAAATGAACGCATAGTTTCTAATCTAGAAAAAAATATCCAACAGCAGGAATCTGACATTGAAGAAATATGGGCCCATCTTAAGAGAGCTAACCTAAGAATAATTGGAATAGAGGAGGGAAAAGAAAGTGATACCAAAGGGATCAACAATCTCTTCAAGGAAGTAATAGCAGAAAATTTTCCAAATATAGAGCAAGAGGTTGATACACAGATCCAGGAAACTTATAGAACTCCCTTTAGACAGGATCGGAGAAGAGGATCCTCACGCCACATAATTGTCAAAATGACCAATGTGGAAGCCAAGCAGAGAATCTTAAAGGCAACAAAAACAAAGGGCCAAGTGACATTCAGAGGCAAACCAATTAGAATCACTCCAGACTTCCCAAACCAAGTCATGAGAGCCAGAAGGGTTTGGAGTAACATATTCCAAACTCTGAAAGAAAACAACTTCCAGCCAAAAATTTCCTATCCAGCAAAACTTTCTATCAAATTAGATGGAGAAATAAGAAGCTTCCATGACAAACAGAAACTGAAGGAATTTATGTCTTCAAAACCAGCGCTAGAGAAAATACTCAAAGAGATTAACTACAAAGAAGAAATAGGTAACACTCACCAGAACCAGAGAAACAAGAGTTTCCATCCAACAGACAACTAAGATTGGTTATCTGTGGAGATTCATTATTTATGTTAGTCTTTTACCTATCTCTAAATTGTATTGTTTGCCTTTATTGTTGTTAATTTTTAGGATTTCTAGTTGGAATATTAATATACCTTCAGATATAGCATTTGGAAATATTTTATCCAATTCTATTAGTAACTTTTAACTCTGTTTACATTGTCTTTGGATATACAATATTTTCTCTTATTTTTTAGGGAGTTTGTATATTCTTCTGTTGCCTATGCCATTGAAATCATATCCAAGAAATCACTGCCAATTT
Organism: Muscardinus avellanarius; assembly: GCF_963383645.1. NCBI lineage: Eukaryota > Metazoa > Chordata > Mammalia > Rodentia > Gliridae > Muscardinus > Muscardinus avellanarius. The sequence goes on along the minus strand of NC_137800.1, from coordinate 51,680,792 downwards.
CAATGTTGTGAGGTTTTATGACCCAGATTTTCTTCTAAAAGTTTATAGTCTTAAGATTTATATTTAGGTCTTTTATCTATTTTGAGTTAATACTTGTATGAGGGATTAGGTAAGGGTCCAATTTTATTCTTTTCCATGTAATTATTATTTTTCAACAATATTTAGTTAAAAGACTATTATTTCCACCACCAAATGTTCGTGGAAACCTTGTCAAAAATAACTTGACAATATAGGGAAGAATTTAGCTCTAGGCTTGTATTTAACTCCAATGGTCTATATATCTGCCTTTAGAACAGTACTACACTGTTTAAATTATTGTAGCTTTATATGGTTTGAAATCAGAAAATATATATCTGCTAGCTTTGTTCTTTTTCAAGATCGTTTTGGGTATCTAGAATTCATATTCCATATTAGGATAGATTTTTTTTTCTGAAAAATAAATATATAAATATATGATAGTTTCACCTAAAAAAACAGAAAAAAATATGCTCAGGTAAGAAAGAAAGCAAAAAGAAATATTGAAATGTTATCTTTAAATCATCAAAAGCTTGGTATCAGACAAATGAAACTGTTATGTGAGATTATCATTTTTAATTTTGGATAAATTGCTATAATACTAGATGTCAACCACTAAGCCAAGCATGGGAAGGAGGGATGGGGAGAGAATGGGGTGGGGATCGGGTGGGGGTTGACTGGGCGATGTGTGCATATATGTCTACAAAAGTTTGTATCCCACTATGATGTATGAATACAGTGCACCAATAAAATAAAATTAAAAAAAATAAAGAATAAAAAATAGGGCGGGAGGTATAGCTCAGAGGTCAAATGCCCCTGGGTTTCATCCCCAGGCCCACAAAATAATAAATAAATAAATAAATAAATAAATAAAAAAAAATAAAGAAAGAAAGGAAGAAAGGATGAATCTATAAAACAAAGTAGCAGTAGTAAGACCTTGTTCCTTTGAGTGCAAATGGATTGATTTCTCCAAACCAAAAACAGGAGTGGCCAAGTATAGTACATTTTTAAAAAGAAAATGCTAAGACCCAACACTAAAACTATAAGAAGAAAACATAGCAGAAAATTTTGAGATTGGTCTGGACAGTAAGTCTGTGGGGATAAGACCACAAAAGCAGGAGCAACAAAAGTAATAAAAGAGTTATGGGATGCATCAAGTTAAAGCTTCTGCCTATAGAGAAAAGAATTAACAAAAGTGAAGAAAATCAGAACAGGTATTTCTCTAAAGAAGATATAAATGTTTAACAGATATATAAAAAATGCTCCCCTACATTAATCATCAAACTATGGAACCAGCCAAGATGTCCATCAACAGATGAATAGATTAAAAAACTGTGGGATATGTACAAAATGGGATTTTACTCAGCCATTAAAAAAAAAAACAACAATTACATCAGTTTCAGAGAAATGGATCGAACTGGAGGACATTATGCTAAAAGCAAGATTAGTCAGTTGCAAAAACTAAGAAATTGGTCGGGCATAGTGGTGCACAGTTGTAATCCCTGCACTTGGGAGGTGGAGACAGGAGGATCGCACAGGTCTGAAGTCAGCTGTGATGGCTTAAGAGATCCTGTTTCCAAATAAAAAATATAAAATAGGTCTGGGAGTATAGCTTGGAGGTAGAAGGGCTTCCAGGAATCCCAGTACCACCAAAAAAAAAAAAATAGGATGTTTTCCCTAATACGTGAAATCTAAGGTGAAATGGGTCATAGGAGGATCTCCAGGTGAAAAAGGAGATCCTATAGAGGAGCAAACAAGGCAACCTAACTGAGGGGATGAGAGATGGGAAGAAGGAATGGGGAGGGAATGGGCTGGGGATGGTGTAGGGTCTAACTGGGCAATGTGTGCATGTATGTCTACACAAGTTTTTTTTTTATCCCATTATGATGTATGAATACAATGCATCAATACAAAATAAAAAATATATAAAAGAAAAGGAAATACAAATAAAAAATACAATGAGATGTCACTTCTAACCTGTTAGAATGGCTGTTATCAAGAAGAAAAGTGTGGGTGAGGTTGTGGAGAAAATAAAATAGTTTCCTGCACTGTTACTAGAGATATAAACTAGTATTTCCTGTCTATAGTACATTATTCTAAAGGAAATAAGCCAAACACACAGAAAGACAAATACTTCATTATTTCATTTATATGTGGAAGTTGAATGATAGAAGTAGAAGGCAAAATAGTTGTTGTCATGGGCTGAAGCAGGGGAAAGGGTAATGGGGAGATATTAGTAAAGGATATAAGGTTTCTGTTAGGATGAATAAGTTCTAGAGCTCTTTTGTATGTTCTTATGAGTGTAGTTAAAATAATGTAGTATATATTTGATAACAGTTTAGAGTAGATCTTAAGTGTTCTCACCACAAAAACGGTATGTGAGTTGATATATATGAGGTTCATCTTTATTTAATCATTTTAATCATAGGTTTATTAGAACATCATTTTGAACTCCAAAAATATTTGCAATTTTTACTTATCAGTGAAGCTGGGGTGGGGAAGATAATGGCAAGCTCATCTTGTTTGAGATGTGTAGAGGAATCGTTCTTTGGTGATTCTTGGCTTCTGGCATGTTCTGGAAACCTTTGACTTTTTTGGCTTGCAGCTGCATAGTTCAAGTTTTTGCCTTTGTGGTCACATAGCATTCTACTATAAGTCTCTTTCTTTACATGGCTAGCTTCTTAAAAGATACTCATCATATTGAGTTAGAGGCTCAACCTACTTTAGTATTATTTGATCTTTAAATCTACAACACTCTGGTGTTGAACACTTTGATATTTAAATCTATAACACTCTGGTACTAGCTTAACCTAGCATTTCAACATACCTTTTTATGAAGGGGACATAATTCAATGCCTAGCAATTTATGCTTTGAAATATGGCAGGGATAACATCTAAAATATAAAGTATACAAGCTTTCTTCTCTATTTTACTCTTTCTCTTTCTTCTTTTTTTTTTGGCTTGGTTAGCTACAGACTCCTTGTGAGGAATATAGAATATAAAGTAGGAGAACATAAGTTTATGTGTACAAAAGAAAAGCCATGACGATACACAGGGAAATGAAATTCAAAATGAGAAAGACAGGGTGACTATGTCGTGAGGAAAAGACTCAAGTTAGAAGTGGAATTATTTATTACTTATTTTATTATTTTTGTGCTGAAAATGGAACTAGGGTCTCACACATGCTAGGTAAACATTACTATTGAGCTACATACCCAACTTAGATGGTGGAATTTTAAAGAGGAAGGAAGAAAAAATTTAATTATAGTACCAATGAGTTGGCTAGACATGATTTTCTTCAATTTTCTGTGTTGCAAAAAGTACTTATTAACACTGAAACCAATGGTTTTCTTACTGAGTTTGTGGTCTGATGGAGTTTGAGGAATGATACTTGTAGTTACCAGGAAGCTGAGCAGGGGAGTTATTTTAAAGAGAATGGGAGAGTAAAAGAAGAAGATCACTATTCTGGGCAGTGGGGACTGTGGTGTCCAGCAGCTGCCTTTTGCTCAGCCCCACTGATTGCACATTGCCTTCTCCAAAAGCCTGCAGGATCTACCAAAAAGAGCTAGAGGTCACCCTAGGAACCTGGGTTGGCTTTAATATTCAGCAGATGCCTTCTAGTCTCTAGCTGGGAGCAGTACATCCCAGGAAGATACTTCTCCTTCTCCCAAATTCATGTGATGAAGTGTGTGTGTGTGTGTGTGTGTGTGTGTGTGTGTGTGTGTGTGTGTGTGTGTGTGTTTGTGTGTGTGTGTGTGTGTGTGTGTGTGTGAGAGAGAGAGAGAGAGAGAGAGAGAGAGAGAGAGAGAGAAAGAAAGAGAGAAAGAGAGACAGAGAGACACACCATGTGGGTCTTGTGGGGCTGGCTTTTCTAGGGCTTTATATCCTTCTTTGAGATTCCCTCTCAAGTGTGGGGTCTCAGCAGCAACATCCAATTCATGTTGATTTTTTAAAATTGTCTAATGGCCTCATTTTTTTTTTTTTTGGTGGTGGTACTGGGGTTCCTGGTAGCCCTTCTACCTCCGGGCTATACTCCCAGACCTGTTTTTATATTTTTGAAACAGGGTCTCTTACACCAGTGCTGCTGGCTTCGAACCTGCGCAATCCTCCTGTCTCCACCTCCCAAGCACGGGGATTACAAGCGAGCACCACCACGCCTGGCTAGTGGCTTCATTTTTGAGGATTCATGGCCAGTTTATCCTTGGTAGCTTATTAATTCTTTGTGGCTAAAGTTGTTTCCTGGTATTTAGATAGTGTCTGCTTATCACCAGTAATAACTGGAATCTTGAAACTTCTTTTGACTCCCAGGAGAGTTGGTTTCATTGTTAATCAGGAGGTTTTGATCATTCTACTTTGGCTGCTGGTCCTATGTATCTCCTCACCACGACTTCATCCATCCTTAGAGTACATTCTTGGCTTTGGAGTCCTATCAATATTTCACTCAGGTGTGTGACTGTGTTGAGATGGACCCTATAAAGGAAGAAAACAAGACTGGTTTTATTCATGTTACGAAGGGGGAATATTGATCTGATAGCAATTATTCCGCAACAGAAGCATGGTAACAAAGGACAAAAATAAACAAATTTAGGCTGTATTCATGCAAGCACAGCACAAACAGGCTTTCTAAGTGGATTTTACTGTTATAGCTTCCCTGGCAAGCTGTCCCAGTTATAGACAAAATGTCTTGTACTTTTTTTAGCTGAGAAATACTCAATATCATCTAAGTAATCCCACTTCTTCTATTAATCAAAACTCATTAACCAAAATTCTCACTCTAAATCATTCCTCCAAGGAGAAAATGTGTTAGTTGTGATGAAAAAAAAATATGCTCATCCAGAATTTTGGAAGCTTTTTTTGTGAGGAGCATGGCTGTCTAAATATTTTAGGCACTGCAGACCACAGCATCTCTGTTGCAACCATACAACTCTGCGACTGTGGTACAAGAGCAGCACATACAGTAGACAAATGAGTGGCATTTCTGGGCTCCATGACCCTTTACTTACACAGCCAGTCATCACACAGATCTGGTCAACACACCACAATTGGCTGACCTTGTTCTACTTCATAGTAAAATAGATTTGATTTTCACAATTTTAGTAAAAATTGTATTTCTTTTATATATGCAAATTCTCACTAGCTTAGCTAATATGCAGTACCCTGGAGAAGCAAGTCCTACTTTCCAATTCTCATGTGCTGACAAAATGAACTTTGCATTCACAAGACTGAAAAACAGATCTAAGATCAAGGGTTACTCACAAGCACATTGTTCCCTCATGAAGCATCATGGAAACAGCATCCGGGCTTCTCCCCAAATAAAGGCAGGATCATGGCTTTTCTGTTTTTGTTTTTCCTGTGCTGTGTGAGGCCTCCAAGTGCATTGAGCTTGATTTTACAAAGAGGAAAGTGAGCCTTAGAAATGTTAACACGTTTGTTAAGATTTGAAGCTGAGGTGAGCCCCTGGGTTTCCCAGCCTTGTCTATTCAACTGCTTCAGATGGTCTATGATCCCTTCCTCTGGTTTGAACTTTGGTGCTAAAAATATTCACCCAAGCCTGAGAGGTGCAGATTCTGTCATAATAGAGCAAAAATATAGTGCTGATGATGGAAAAGAAGGAGGCAACTTAGCACACAGGAGCAGAGTCTCTCAGGACCCCTAATTTCGTTTTCATAATGTCTTTTAAAAATCTTTAGTACCACTATATATTTATTAACCATGTATTATTTATCAAAATCTGCCTTGAACTTGTTTATATTTTGGTTTTTACCACCAGTTCAAGTAATAAATTCCATATGTTTACTTCCTTTCAGACAAGAAGCCTTTCCTGTTAGTGTAGAGCCAAGTTTTATTAAACCTGATGCTGACATAACTGAGTCATAATCAAGAGAGACTGTTCCATAAAGCCCCTAAAGGGAGAGATTTCTGAGAGTGTGCTTTGCAAAATGGATCTTTGGCTATCCTGCATAGTACTCCAAAGTTGCACAATTATACAATAATTTTTTAGATACTTTTAGCCACTAAACTTTACTAAAACAATTTTGCATGGAATATTAGATAAAACTTACAAAGGCATGAACATATGCAAACTACTCCCCAGAATATAACATCATATCACATAGTATCTTTTTCTTATTTTAATTAAGTAAATTAATAATAATTACATAATACTTATTATTATCATTATCATTATTATTTCAGTACTGGGAATTGAGCCCTGGGGCATTCTACCTCTGAGCTATACCTCAGTCCTATTTTATTTTTATTTTGGAACTGGGTTTCATTAGGCTGATGAGAATCTCACTACTTGCTGAGACTATTCTTAAACTTTTGTTCTTCCTATCAGCCTCCCAAGTATTAGGATTATAAGAGTGTACCACCTCACCCAGCTTATATTAATATATAATTAATATTGTCATATTATATAACAATTATTATATAATAATGATGGCTAATTAAGTACATTTTAATAATTATATAACAATGGTTATGTAATCATTATAGCCAAATAATTAAGCACATTTAAATTAGGCAGCCTTCACTAGAAGATAAGCAAAATAAGGGCGAGGATCTTGTTTATCCCTAGCCACTTCAACAGTCCTCAGTGCATAGTTGCTGCCTGATACATATTTCTGAATAAATTAAGTGATATATGAGAGTCTGAAAACAAGTTGGGGCTGAGGATTCCTTCCTTGTTCTACTCAGTGTCCTTCTTGTGGGCCCTTTTTGTTCTGTGGAATGGATTTTGATTGATAAAGAGCTTTGGTGTTAGGCTCATTACATTCATTAGTTTATTGGGATCTTCTCAACAATCCTGTTGGGTAAATAGGCACCTATTCTTTCCAATTTGCAAATGAGAAAAGAGGGACTCAGAGAAGATAATGGACTTGCTCATAGTCACATCACTAGAAAAGGGCAATGCTGTGAAGCTGAGAAACCTGGGCACTGCAGAATAGTTTTAAACTGTTTTGGCTACAACTTACCTTACAGGAGGTACATTTAAATTATCACTCTGGACACACACACACACACACACACACACACACACACACACAAACACGCACACATGCACATATTCATGCACATACAATTAAAGCAAATGTTTTATAAAATAATAGCCTAATATAATATGCTCTAGTATTTTATTCTATTTAATTTAATTGGGAGGGGCTTAAGAATTGAACCCAGGGATATCCATCCCTTGGCATTTTATTTTTTAAATTTTGAAACATGGTCTCACTATTTTGCTTAGTGTCTTGCTAATTTGCCGAGTCTGGCCCCAGCCAATAATCCTCCTGTCTCAGACTCCCAAGATTACAGCCAAGCACTCAACTCTATTTAATTTTTTATAAGTTCTAATTATAACCACAGATTAGCAAATATGCTCTCCACCATACACATTTTCAACATAATTTTCCCTTCAATGTAATCTTTTTACTACATTTTGAAAATGGGAGAAAAATTAACTTCCTCTCCTCTAGAGGTCCTGGGTCTGTCCCTGAACTCACCCAGTGAGAGGAGCAGGACAGTTCCTCCATGTTAAAGTCAAAGAACACACAAAATCTAGGATACAGTCTTGGAAAAAATGGAAAGCTCTCATAAAAATCAAGTCTGCAAGCTTGGAAGTTTTGGTCAGGAAACAGTTAAGAGACCACTGCATGTGCTGAGCTGCCAAGACCACCATAATGTTCATACAAAGATTAGACAGAGAACAGATGTGAAGTAACCGGAGTCCTTCAGAACAAGATAGCGACGACACAAATTTACCTTGTCAAGGGCCTGATGGAAGGACCATGTGTTTTTGAAGTCTTGGGAGTGAGGCCATTTTTTATACTCTCCAAGGTTATATACTTTTATTCAACAGAAGAAGTTTAATTAGATCCAGTTGTTTACAAGGAAGGGAAGTGAGCCCAGAGGGGGCTATCAGGGTGATTGCATAGAAAATAAACAATAAACCTGCAAAAATAGCTGAAGTTTCCTTGAGTTTTTTTTCGGCTGATAAGAGTCCTGTCACCCCTTGAGATTACTTTTGTCTATTTTCCTGAAACTGGAGAAACAAAGAAGTAAGATATTCCAGCATCCTGCTCCTTCCAGTTTGGCGAGATGTTTGTTGAAGCTTCCCTTTCCCAGTGGAGGTGTGCTGCACTTGCTGCAGGACAGGTCCTGGGATATGGATGAGGTTCACCAGTGGATATTTAACTCAAGCCTTAAGGAGTACTTGGTGCTAGAGTTCTCCAAAATAAACACTCTACTCAGGGGAGGCCTAGCTAAGGTGGGATTTGAACCAGAGATGGCTTTTCATGGCTGTGTCCAGGAAGAAGATATGGGATTCAACACACCACTGATAGGGTCCTGTGGACTCAAGTCCTCCTGGGAAGGCTTGATTGGATATCTATAAGAAACAAAGATAGGATTATGCAGGAGCTGAACTTAGTGAGGGGCTAGGAGAGGAGATTCTAGAATTTAAAGCAATTTCCTATGAATATCTATAGAATGCCTGGTTACCTGGGGAGGGACAAGGGAACTTAGCAGGATGGATGGGGGATGAAGAAGCCTTCTCTAACGAAGCTGGTTTCCATCAGTCCCTGAGTGGAAGCACTGTGTTCCAGGGTTGTAAATGGTCAAGGCTGACAGGGGAACTGGAGGTATGTTTACCTTGTTTCTGGTCCTGCTCTCTCTCATGGCCCTTCTTAAATGGGATGTCTCCTTTCACGGAAAGCAAAATTGGCCCTTGGTGCCCAGGTCTCACGTAAAGTATAGTGCAGATGCAACAGCAGAACCCACCTTCTCTCTCAGGCTGGAGAGTGACTTAGAAGGTCTCAAGGATGTTTGTGTTCTTTTGTTGTTGTTGTTCCCTTTCTACATGGTGGCAGAGCCTGTGTCTTGGTCGTGAACTATATGGACCACTGAAACAAATCTACATACTAAAGTCTCTCTTCCAAATTGCCAGAAACACAGCCTGTAATTTTAGTTAAACAGTACTATTAAACAAAGAAAATCAAAGATAAGCCTTCAGAGAGATTTGAGAATAGTTTTATGTTCACCTCTCTCTTTTTAATATTTTCATTAGTGCATTCTAAGTTAACATCACAGGGAAGTTCAAAATCATACAAACATGCACACAGGTCTATTCACCTTCATGTCCTGCCCCATTGCCCACCCCTCCCCACACATCATAATGAGCTTGGCAGTGATACCTTCATACATGGGCATAGTATGATTTGATGGTTCCTTTCATCAGGTCTTCCTTTTATACTTCCCAATTCACTCTTTCTTTCACTATTCTATTGATCATTCTCCTCAAGTATATAAAGTTCCTTTTGTTTCTTATTTTCTAACTTTCAAATATGACAGAAAACATTCCACCCTTGACTTTCTGAGACTGACCATCATAATATTCTCTAGTTCCAACCATTTTCCTGAACATAATATAATAATTTTTTTATGGCTGATTAAAATCCCATTCTCTCACCTGGCATGCTGGCGCATGCTTGTAATCCCCGTGCTTGGGAGGCAGAGACAGGAGAATCGTGCAGGTTTGAAGCCAGCCACATGCGCTGGCTTAGGAGACCCTGTGTCCAAATTTTAAAAAATGTAAAAATAGGTCTGGGAGTGTAGCCCGGAGATAGAAAGTCTTCCAGGAACCCCAGTACCACCAAAAAAAGAAAAAAAGAAAAAAAATCCCATTCTCTCTCTTCTCTCTCTCGCCCTCCTTCCTCCCTCCCTCCCTCTCTCTCTCTCTCTCTCTTTCTCCTCTCTCTCTCTCTCTCTCTCTCTATATATATATATATATACATATATATATACATATATATATATACTTGTTGACATACATATATAACATATATACATACATACATACAATCACATTTTTTATCACATTTTCATTAGACACCTAGGTTGGTTCCATAATTTGGCTATGAAATCTTTCTTTTGCAGAGAGAAGAATGGAGAGAAATATTTTTTATTTTAATTTTTTTGTGCAATATAATCATACATCTTAATGGGATAAAAGACTTGTGGAGACATACATGCACACATCATCCAATTAGTCCTTACCCAATCCACAACCCATTCCCTCTCCATCCCTCCTTCCCATGCTTAGCTTAGTGACTGACTTTGATATGTATGTTAAATACATCATGTGCCTTAGAGAGTTTCCCTCTTTCACCCTCCCATCCCTTCAGTTCAGTCGCCTTATTTGCTCCTCTATAGGATCTCTTTCTTCACCTATAGTTCCTCCTGTTACCCATTTCTCATGATTAGGGAAATCATCCAATTTCTTCTTTTTTTGTGACTGAGTAATCTCACTTAGGATAATGTCCTCCAGTTCCATCCATTTCCCCGTAAATGATATAATTGTGTTTTTCTTTATGGATGAGTAAAATTTCATTGTGTACATATCCCACAGTTTTGTAATTCATTCATTTGTTGATGGACATCTTAGCTGGTTTCATAGTTTGACAATGGTGAATTGTGCAGCTATGAACATAGATATGCACATCATCAAAATGGCAGATTCAATGCAATGCCCATTAAGTTACCAAGTTTGTTCCTCATAGACAGAAAAAATTAGTCCTTAAGTTCATTTGGAACAACAAAACCCCAAAATAGCCAAAGTAGTTCTCAGCAACAAAAGCCATGCAGGAGGAATCACAATACTTGACTTTAAATCTTACTACAAAGCCATTGTAATAAAAAAAAAACATCATGGTATTGGCACAAAACAGGTACAGAGACTAGTGGAGCAGAGTAGAAGACTCAGAAACAAATCCACACACTTACAGACAAGTGATATTTGACAAAGGGGCCAAAACATACACTGGAAAAAAGATAACTTGTTCAACAAATAGTGTTGGCAAAACTGGTTAAGCATATGAAGAAAAATGGAAATAAATCCCACTTTCTCACCCTGCACAAAAGTCAATTCAAGATGGATCAAAGACTTGGAAATTAGACCAGAGACCTTGAGGCTCCTTGAAGAGGGCATAAGTCCAACACTGCAACACATATGCACAGATAAAAACTTTCTCAACAAGACCCCAAAGGCACAAGAAACTAAAAGGTGAATCAATACATGGGATTGCATGAAACTAAAGAGCTTCTGTACAACAATGGAGAGAAACTTTTGACACTACCACATGTGCTTTCCAAACCATCGATAGGTGAGCTCCTATTCATTCTTCATGACTCAGCCCAAATGCCATGTTTCTTTTTTAATTGGCTTCATATGATTTCTTCTTCTATAAATACCTAGCAGTAGATAAATATGGTGCCCTATACTTGTAATTCTTTATATAATCATCGGAGGGAAGAGGATAAAAGGCTCAAGAATAGCTTCAGCAATGTAGTAAAACCCTGTTTCAAAATAAAAAGGGATGTGGATGTACTCAGAGGTAGAATGCTCCAGGTTAAATACCCAGTGCCAAAAAAAAAGCAACACGTGTTTACAGTATATTATCATTGTTCATTTATTTCTAAATCTTACTTTTATTTTGAAGCTGTTTGTTTCTTATTTGCAGCACGTAGCACAGTGCTTGGCACTTGGTGCCTTTTGTGTAACTTTTTAATGAATCAAGTGGACTTGATAAAAATTACTCTCAGGTACCTCACCAATGTTCCCACCTTTCTTTCAGCCTGTGAGTGGTCGTATGAGTTCTCAGCAGCATTGAGGAAAGCTGCCATGGTTGGCATATGACTGGTTCTATTTACTCATTTTGGTTTTCCACAGAGAGGCAACTCTCCCTATTTATCATGTCAAATTCCCTTATTTCTCCTCAAAACACCTTCTGAACTTAGCATCTGAATGCACAGGTTATTAATTTGGCATATAAAAAGCTTACATGGATTTCTGGGCTGCTGAGTAATAAGGAATTTTTTAAAAATAAGAGTCTAAATAAGAGTCTATTTTTCCTATTTTAAGAAATAAGGTGTGGTGGTACATATCTGTAATCCCAGTAAAACAGGAGGAGTGAAAGTTCAAGGAGAGCCTCAACAACTGAGTGAGACTCTTATTAACCTACTGAGACCCTGCTTCAAAACAAAAAATAAAAATTGGGCTTGGGAGTATATCTCGAAGGTATCCCTTTGGATTTAGTGCCAAGTACCACCAAAAACAAACAAGAGAAAATGAGTCTACATAATTGCTGATAGGATCCAATATACTTGACTGATCGTGGTTCTTCATGGTGCAGCCATGCAGCTTGGAGGCAGGAATGCTGGGCTGATCTTTCTGGTAGCACAGAGGTAGAGAGAGAGCATTTTAACTTCACATCTGAATTTTTGCCTGTGGTTAATCCAGACTCAGCATTGGTCCACTTCTCAAAAGCAGCTACTTGTTTCAAAGTGCTGAGGCAGTAGGGACAATTTTAGCAAGAGGGAAGGAGCCATGTTGAAGCCAGAGTGCGTGTCTGGTTTATTTAGGTATATTTAGTACAGGGCTCAAAGCCCAGGTTTTGCTGCATGGCTCTTCACCTTTACTGTAGGGAAAATCATCAGTATTTCTTTTTTTTTAATTTATTTTTATTGGTGCATTGTAATCATATATCACATTGGAATACAAGACTTGAGAAGATATACAAGCACACATCACCCAATTAGCCCACATCCAGTCCCCATCCCATTCCCTCCCCCTCCCTCGATTCCATGCTTGTTTGGTGATTAACTCTGATACATTGGTTTATGTACCTCCTGCGTTTTAAAGGGACTCCATCCTTCCCTATTCCATACCCTCTGATTGGTCACCTTAATTGCTTCACTATAGGGTCCTTTCTATAGCTCGACCACTTCCTGCTGCCCCTTTCCTCCTAGTTATTGCTGATTAGGGGAAGCATCTGGTTTTTATTTTCTGTGATATTTCTCTGTGCATGCCACATTGCAAGTACCGATCCCACTCTTGACGGCCCCAGTAGTGGCCTGGCTACCCGCTGTCTCATGCAGACCTCGCTGACTCAAGCCACGGCCTTGCCTCATGGGAGGCCCCCATTCTGGTCTCCCTGGCCATGACACCAGCCTAACCCCTCGGCTGGCTCCGATCCCGGCCTCGGAGGCCCCAGCACTGGCCTTGCCTCACAGCAGGCTCCAATCCCAGCTTTGCTGTGTCCGTCACCAGCCTCACACCTCCGCAGGCTCCGATCTTGGCCTCGGAGGCCCCAGTAGCGGCCTTGCCTCACAGCAGGCCCCAGCTCTTCTGGGCTCCGGCGTGCCCCGCCTGACCCCCGCCAGGGACCCAGGGTCTTATGACCGAGCCCTGGTTTTTCCTGGGGTCTGGTGTGCTCCGCGCGGTCCAGCCCAGGGCCCAGAGTCCTGCAACCTGGGCCTGGCTCTTCCGGGCTCCAGAGTGCCCCACCTGACCCCCACCCGGGACCCAGGGTCTTATGACCAGGCCCCAATTTCTTCAGGGGTCTGGCATGTTCTGCACGGTCTGGCCCGGGGCCCAGAGTCCTGCAATCTGGGCCTCTGCTCTTCCGGGCTCCAGCGTGCTCCGCCTGACTCCTGCCTGGGACCCAGGTTCTTAATACCAGGCCCCGGTTTCTCCAGTGGTCTGGCATGCTCCACATGGTCTGGCCCAGTATTTCTTTTTCATAGAATTTGAGGCTTTCCTTCTTTATTCATTGTCCTTTCTTCCTATTTTCTTTATCGTGAACATTTTCAAATATGCACAAAGTAGTGATAATATTATTATAAAACTCCTGTTTTTATTACTCAAAAATTAATCAATAATTAACCAACAATAGTTAATGATTGTTGATCAATAAACAATTATCAATAAGTTTAGCTTCTCATGTGGCCTTTTGACCACAGAGAAGATGATTTCTAAGATCTCTTAGCACTCTAGTAAGATAGGACAGCTTTTTTTTTTCCATTTTATTTGTTCCTATACCAACTACTATTTTTTTATGATAAAGAAGGTGCAAGAGGATTTGTTTATATATAAACTGGAGTAACAGATAGAAAGATAAATGTGTGTTCAAGGGGGATATAGTCCTTCCAGTTCTTATCAGTCCCATAAGCCTACTCAGAATAAATGATCAACTTAAGATAAAATTGATGTACTCACTAATTTAGCTTCAAAACCAGCCCTGGGCCCCTTCTTCCAGCAGGGCTGTTGCATGCAAACTGTTTCTATGTTGCAAGTCTGCCACGGGTCAGTGGTAGGAAGTACTGATATCTAGCTTCTGTAAGCCTGATAGAGTCCTTCTACTAGCCTCAACCATTTTCTTTGCATTCTCATAGGATGACTCTTTATTGCCTTGTTAAGTAAAGAGGGTTATTTAATCTTCTTGACTTTTCTATCTCTTCTGGTTAAAGCAGCTATCACTGGACATTTATAACTTAAAAATTAGTACAATTCCCTAATGTGTTAGTAGTATACAAAAATAACTTTGTATTTTGCCAGGCATCTTTCTAGCCATCTACATAGTTAAGAAGGCTCTGGCTAAGTAGCTCACCTTTCCTATCCTCTTTAATGCTCATAACTTTTGTTAGTAATGTCAGTGTTCCTCAAAGAACTGACCTATGTATGAGCAAAGGAAGGGGGGAAATATGCCACTTAAGCATTTTTTATTTGAAACTTTCAACTGGTCTCTGGAAACATTTGACATGAAAATTTCACTATGTTGTGGCTCTTAAGTGTATAAAACATGGTGCAGTTGCTAATGAACTCTTTCTAGGATGGAGAATCTAAGTCACAGGAGGGAGAAATGGCTTGATCTGCACTGTAACTTAATAGCTATCAAACTGAAAACAAGGTTGACAAAGAGGCAGAATACAGATGCCTGATATATGTATATTTGTGGGTTTGACTAAATTCCATGTCACAGAAAAAATTGGCTAATATAGAAGGTAGATAGAAATCCCTTTATTAAGCTGGGCGTGGTGGCGCACGCTTGTAATCCCCGCTCTTGGGAGGCAGAGACAGGAGGATCGCGCAGGTTCGAAGCTAGCCGCACGCTGGCTTAGGAGACCCTGTTTCCAAATTTAAAAAAAATATAAAAATAGGTCTGGGAGTGTATCCCGGAGGTAGAAGGGCTTCCAGAAACCCCAGTACCACCAAAAAGTAAAAAATAAAAAAAATAAATCCCTTTATTAATTGAATATTTTTGTTTCAAAATTACTAGCTTGGGCATGGAATGTCACTTTTAATGATAATGAGCAAATTAAAGTGTAAATGTGTTTACATGTATATAAACTAAAATCTGATCTACTTTATCTCATGAACTTACAGAATTTGGTGGAAAGGATGGAACTGCTCTGCTCTGGAACTCTGTTGTTCTTTTGTGTCAAGAGACGTGGACTAAAATATTTCTATTGTCCCTTTTATTCTATATTCTGTGTGTGTGTGTGTGTGTGTGTGTGTGTGTGTGTGTGTGTGGCACAGAGGATCTAATTCAAGGGCATTCTACCTCTAAGCTACATCTCCAGCCCTATTGTTTTTTATTTTTATTTAGAAACAGGGTCTTGGTAGGTTGATGAGAGTATCAGTACTTGTAGAGACTGTCCTCAAACCTTCGATCTTACTGTCTCACATGTGTCACCATGCCCAGGACATTAGGATGAGTCAGTTTTGTCATGCAGTGATAGCACCTAATAAGGACATATGCATTAAAATCTAATAGGTTTCCTAGAAGCCCAAAGTGTAAAAAGAACCATAAAGAAGAGATATGCTTGTTTATTTCTTCTACTGTGGCTAATAATTTAACCTCTAAGTGTTAGTATAGATGTGTCTATACACAGATTTTGGGCATATGCACACATAATGATCTGTCTTGATATATATATATATATACTTATTAGCTATAAAAATTGGAATTTTTTTCTTCTCAAATTAGTGTTACTCCAGAGGAAATGCATGGCAGACCAATTGATATGTGCAGACACTTTTTCAACAGTTCTGTCTTCTTTCCCCTCAAAGTTCTGAGGCAGAGTGCCAAAGCTCCTGCAGCTAGTCACTTTCCATAATTTTATTTTGTGTTCCAGTGACTTCTATAGTCCAGGAACTCATGGTAGGTGCACACACAGTCCTCAAATGGCCGTCCTTGTGCCACCAAAAACTTCAGGAAATGAGACACCACATGACTCTTAAAATAGAAATGGGTCTACACACAGACAGAAACTCTTGTTTGATTCCAAATTTATGATTGCTATACATCAAAGAATTCTACCCAAGAATTAATAGAGGGGAGAATTGGGGCATATTATTGAACCTTATATTAGGAACATAGGGCATCATTCATTCATTTCACAAGTATTAGTCACATTCTTACTTTGTGTCAGGAACTGTTTTAGGAGATATATAGAAATAAAAGGTAGCTGGGCGTGGTGGCGCATGCTTGTAATCCCCACGCTTGGGAGGCGGAAACAGGAGGATCACGCAGGTTCAAAGCCAGTTTAAGAGACCCTGTTTCCAAAAATAAAAGTATAAAATAGGTCTGGGAGTGTAACCCTGAGGTAGAAGGGCTTCCAGGAACCCATACCACCAAAAAAAAAAAAAAGAAAAGAAAAGAAAAGAAAAAGAAACAAAGGAAAAAAGAAACAAAGAAATAAAAAGTAAAAAATAAAAAATTAAATAGGTAAAAACATGCTGAAGATAAAGCTGGGAAAAGAACTGAAATACTGAAATTAAGTAATGCAGTAAGAGGTTTAATGGTCAATTTTTTTTTTAGTGGTGCACTGTAATTGTACATGTCAGTAAGCTTCATAGTGATACCATCATATATGCATATAACACAATCCAGACTGTTTTCTTTCTTTTTCTTTTCCTCCTTCCTTCACCATCTCCTTCCATTACTCTACTGATCTCTCTCCTATTTTTTTTTTTTTTTGGTGGTACTAGGGTACTAGGGGTGGAACCCAGAGGCTTTCTACCTCTGGGCTATACTCCCAGACCTTTTTTATATTTTATTTGGAAACAGGGTCTCACTAAGTTGCTGAGAGCCTCACTAAGTAGCTGAGGCTAGCTTCGAACCCGTGCGATCCTCCTGTCTCAGCCTCCCAAGCATGGTGATTACAAGCGTGCACCACCATGCCCAGAACCTCCTATTTTAATGAAGCCTCTTTCTTTTCTATTTTGTCTCTAACTTCCACATATGAGAGAAAACATGCCACTCTTGATTTTTCTGAGACTGGATGATCTGAGTTTACATGATGTTCTTCAGTTCCATTCATTTTCTTTTCTTGCCAGTAACATAAATTTGTTCTTTATACTTGAGTAAAACTCCACTGGATTATATATATATATATATATATATATATATATATATTATATGTATGTATATATATAGTATATATGTGTGTATATATGTATATATATATGTATATATGTATATACATATGTATATGTATATATGAAAAGATTCACCAATGGAGAAGCAGACTTGAGGGAGATTCAGAAACTTGAGGGAGAAATTTAGGAGCTTGTGTTCTTACCAAAATGAAGAAAGAACATATTTTTAAGAAAGAAAGAAGTAATTAAAAACACAGAATGTCTCTTTGAAAATATTTTTATTGGTGAATCATAATAGCATAGCATAGTGAGGTTCAAAGTTATACAAGCAAATATGCACACAGATCTTGGTGTTTCCCTTCAGGCTCTACCCTGCTTGCTACACAAACTACCTCAAATAATAATAGTGATACCTTTATACATAGGTAGAGCATGATTTGAATTTTCTTTTATCAGTTTTCTCCCTCTTCTCCTAATTCTTTCTACTATCCTATTGAATACTTTCCTCACTTATCTAAAGTCCGTTTTTCTTTCCATTTTTTTCTCTAGTTTCCACATATGGTAGAGAACATTCAACTCTTGACTTTCTGAGACTATCCTCATAGCATAATATTCTCTAATCCCATCAGTTTTCTGTAAATTATAGTATTTTGTTCTCCTCTATAACTAAATAAAATTTTCCTGTGTGTATATGCCACATTTTCTTTATGCATTCATATGTTGATGGACATCTAGGTTGATTCCATACTTTGGTTATTGTGAATTGTGCTGCTATATATGAATGTATCAATATAGTATTCATACTTCAATTCTTCTTAAAATACTGAGGAGTGGTAGAGCTGAGTCATATACTTATTCCATTTCTATTTTTTGAGAAACCTACAATTGATCTCCATAGTGCTTATATTCATTTGTAATTCCAACAGTGTATACTGTTTTCTATTTTAAAAATCAACTGGTTATAAATATGAGGCTTTGTTATATGTCTGTTTTTGTGCTGATGCCAGGCTGTTTTTATTGCTTTGTAGTATAATTCGAAGTCAGATACAATGATGCCTTCTCCATGGTTCTTATTGCTGAGAATTGCTTTGTCTATTCCAGGTTTTTTTGTTTTTCTTTATGAATTTTATAACTGATTTCTCTAGGTCTGTGAAAAATAATGATGACATTTTGATGAATATGTAGATTACTTTTGGTAGAATATCCATTTTGATTATGTTTATTCTGCCTATACAAGATGATGGGAGGTCTTTCTAGCTTCTAAAATCTTCAATTTGTTTATTTAGTGATTTATAATTTTCATTGTAGATGTCGTTCACCTCCTTGGCTAAATTTATTCCTAAAAATTTTATCCTTTTTGAGGTTACTGTGATTTGTTTTATTTTAATTTTTTTCATATGATTTATGATTGGTATAAAAGAATGATAATTATTTTTATAGGTTGATTTTGTATCCTGCTACTTTGCTAAAACTATCACCTATAGAAGTCTTCTGTATTTTTGTTTTAGATTTTCTAAATAAAAGATATGTCATTGCAAACAAAGATAACTTCAGTTCTTCTATACCTATTTGTATTCCTTTGATTCCTTTTTCTTTTCATGTTACTTACTGAGGCTTGAGTTTTGAGTACTATGTTGAATAGGAGTGGAGACAGTGGATATCCTTGTCTTGTTCCTGGTCTTAAGGAAAATTCTGTCAGTTTCCTTTATTCATAATGATGCTAACCCAGAGATAGTGCTCCTGGGCATCTTCCCCAAAGAATTTAAATCAGAATATTTTAATAATATTTGCAGATCCAGGATCACAGCAGCACATTTTATAATAGTCAAATTAGGAAACCAATCTAATTTTGATTTCTATTTCCTTGATTGCTAATGGTATTGAATATCTTTTTAATATATTTATGACTATTTTTATCTTCTTTTGAGAAGTGTTTTTTGGTTCAATTGCCAATTTTGTTTTATTGTTTTTTATTTTTATTGTTATTTTATTTATTGTTTTTCTTTTTTGTGTTTTTTTATGTATTTAAGACATGAATCCTCTATCAGAGACGTATCTGGAAAAGGCTTTCTCCAATTTGTATAAGTATTTTCTTCAGACTCCTGATGGTTTCCTTTAAAGTGCAGAACTTTTTAACTGCATACCATCTTATTTATTAATTCTCAGTGTTACTTCTTGAGCTTTTCAGGTCTTATTGAAGAAATAAGACTCTACCAGTATTTGCATATTGGAGAAATAATACTCTACCAGTATTTGCATATTGGAAAACTGGACCTACATCCTTTACTAGTAATTGCAATGTTTTTGGTAGAATTTGTAGGCCTTTCTGTGCTTGGCTGATCTCACTTAACATAATGCTCTCCAGGACTTTGCATCTTCTTGCAAATGGTATGATTTTGTTTTTCTTTATGGCTGAGTAGAATTCCATTGTGTATATTTCCCAGACTTTTGCAATCCATTCATCTGTTAATGGAGACCTGGGTTGGTTCTAGTATGCCCAAACTAGGGAACACAGAGGATACCAGTGGTACTTCAGATAATGAAGGGGAAATACCAGCAAGGCTTGAATGGAAAGATAGGAGAGGAGGAAGGCTGAACTTGATTAATGAGGGCCCACATCCAAATCTGTGTAAAATTATGAATATGGCATGGTTACCCAGGGCAATCATTGGTGGGAGGGGGAAAGAGAAAACAGGGGGAGGGGAGAGGGCATCAAGTATAGTTTAAATGTATACCATTTATGTTCAATAAAAATTAAAAAATAAATAAAGGATAATAAAAAAGAATTTGTAGGCCTCTGATTCCTCTTGAGTTGACTCTTATGCAAAGTGAAAGATTGGGATCTGATTTCATTTTCTTACAGATAGATATCCACTTTTCCTAGCACCATTTATTAAAATATTTATCTTCAGTGTTTTAGAATTTTTGCCAAAAGTCAATGGCTGTAAAGCATGAGGATTTGTTTGTGTATTGCCTATGTTATTCTGTTGATTTATTTTTGTATCAATACCCTATTGTATTGTTACCATATCTCTGTAGCATAACTTGAATTTTAAAAAGTCCTAACATGGAAAAACAAAAGAGATGGGTATGGTGGTGCACGCTTGTAATTCCAGCATTTGGGATGCTGAGACAGGGTGATTTTGGTTTTCATCCAGCCTCAGCTACTTAGTGAGGCCATTTGCAACCTAGGTAGACCCTGTACCAATATAAAGAATAAAAAAATAGGGTGGGGGTATAGCATGGAGGTAGAATGTCCCTGGGTTCCATTCCTAGTACCCTCCACACACACACACACAAAGACCCAGAATAGCCCAACCAACTCTGAGCAATAAGAAACATGTAGGAGACATCACAATTTCAAATTGTACTACTGAGCTATAGAAACAAAAATAGCACATGATATTGGCACTGGAGATATCAAATTCCTTCTAAGCCTCTTTCTCATCTCACTGTATATTTTTCCATCAACCAAATCTGACTTGTACCTCAAACTGGAGGTGAATTTTTAATTCCTCTTTTTTTGGAACCTAGGCTTTCAATGACTAGTATCCATTTCTCCATTCTAGAAATGGAAGTTACTTTTATCTCAGCTTAAGTAAGGCCCCTTTGCTTCTGTATTTACCCCCTTTACACTCCTCACCACCATCTCAGGGAGTGCAGCAAGCTTCTTCCCAGCTAGTACTTACTTGACAAAGAAGACCTGACAGTTAGAAGGGACGCTCATGGGAGGAGCCAAAAGAAGAGAATGAGAGTGAAGACTTGCAATGTCAGAGATCCTCTGAGATAACATTCTGCTTTGGGCCTATCCATTTTTCTGGAAAGTTTTATATGAACCATTAAATCCCCAAATAAATTCTCTTTTAGCTGTTTGTTAGATAGTCATTGAAAGAACTTGAGAAAAGGTGAAAAAAATTCATCATTTTGTTGGGAAAAAATGAAAGTGTTTAAAGAAAAATGATTCTGGAATCCACATATAAGTAAAACAGGAATTGAAATAATGACTCAAGAGTCAGATGCAGTGGCCCATGCTTGCAATCTTAATACTTGAGAGTCTGAGACAGAAGGACCACAGATTCAAGGCCAGTCTAAGCAACTTAACAAGATCCTGTTTCAAACTAAAAATTAAAATTGCTCCAATTCCCAGTATCAAAAAACTTTTTTTGAAAGCTAATGAACTTTTATGCTTTCTAAAGGTAACAGGAACATACCTTAAAATCTATTTGTATCAGCTGAGTTTGGTGGCACATGCCTGGAATCCAGTATTCTGAAGACTGAGACAGGAGATTTCAGATTTGAGGCCAGCCTCTGCAACTTAGAGCTTCAGCAACTTAATGGGATTCTGTTTCAAAATAAAGAGGTGTGGTCAGAGGTAGAATATCCCCTAGTTCAACTCCAAAGACCCCACCCAAAATGTTGTAGCAATGTAAGTTGTAATGTCAGACTGAATAAAAAGAACTGGAACTGACCAGGTATTTGAAATAAGGAATGATGACGAAAAGTTCTAAATTCATGAGTTTCTTAGCAAACATTAAGGGCAAGTATTGATCACAATCTCTGGAGAGCTGGACTAGGAAATAAGACTGAAAAGGGTGAATTTTGCAGCAGAGAGGACCAAGTTGCATCTTCTGGCCAAAACAGACCTGCAAAGGGCCATTCATAATATGGAAAAAACACTGTGCTTCCTGCCAGGTGCTAGGCTGTAAGAAAGAGGTCACAGTTCTAGAGTAATAGTGTCAGGCCACAAGGGAGATTAGTGTACTGACAACCCCCAAATATGGTCATTTATAATAAAAGTTAGCCAGGAGAAGTCCAGAATTTGAACTCTGTAGCAAGTATGCAGTTCTAACCTTTCTCTTCCCCCTCCCTTACAATTTAATACTTGACAAAAGAAAGGTCACTTGACAGTATTTGTTAGTTCATTAACTGTGTCTGTGCTGCCATGGGGGCATTTCTTATAACAATTCTGTTCTACATGCTACAATGCAGGTGTTTCTCCATTGTGCAAATTAAACTATGATTATAAACTCTTTACTACCATCACAAATCCATAATTAAATATCACTTTTATTCCAGCTGATGAGAAAGAACAGAGCCATCTGAATTAGGCTGGGCTAACTTAACAGGGGACAACTTGGCAAATATCAATGTTGCCAAACATGAGCAAAACTTTGAAGATGAGCTGAATGCATCTTTTCTCCTGCTCAGACCCCTACCCTTAAAAGAGGGAAAAGAAGAGAATATGCATCACATGTTTGGTATTGTACTAGAAATTTTATACATACCATTTAATTAAATTCTCCCAATAGCTCTAATAAATACCAAAGGAGTTTTGCAACTATTAAACCAGATAAGAAAATTGAGTCTAAGAGAAATGTTGTTACAGACTGTAGATGCCTAATAAAAACCTATCTCATCATATTAACTAACCATTCATTTATTCAATAACTAACTTGAGGAACTCACTGAATGGACAAACCAATCACTGGGAAAGATGGCATTGAGTGTTAAAAAATGTTTGGAAATTAGTCAAGCCAAGGGTGAAGTTTGATTATAGTTGGTGGAGGGATGGTGGATGGCATTACCTAGTAGTTTGTCCAAATAAAATAGTATTAATTATTTCAGAGCAGGGATTTAATCTCTCATCTCTGTTTCCTACTACATAGTGTAATGGTTGCAATTCAGTGCACTTAGCCCTTTCCCAATTCCCACCTCATTCCCTCCCCCTTCCTCTTTCTCATGTTTGGCTTTGTGATTGACTTTGAAATGTTTGTGAATTTACATCATGTATTAGAGAATTTTACTCCTACCTCCTTCTATCCCCCTGAATTAGGTCTCTTTATTTGCTCATCTAAGGTTTTTTTTATTGTTGAGACTTTCTCTTATGACCCTTTTTCTCCCTAGTTTCTGCATATTAGAAAGAGCATCTGATTTTTTACTTTTGGGTTCTGACTAATCTCTCAGCATAATGTTCCATTCATTTCCCTGCAGATGACAAAATTTTATTCTTTTATATGGCTGAGTAAAATACCGTTGTGTACATATTCCATAGTTTTGTTATCCATTCATCTGTTGATGGACATCTTGGCTGGTTCCATAGTTTTCCAATTGTAAATTGTGGGGCTATAAACATAGATATGCATGCATTAGTTTGGTAGTTTGGTCTTCATTCTTTTGGGTAGATACCCAGAAGTGGTATTGCTGGATCATATGGTAGATTAATTTCCATTCTTCTGTGAATCCTCCATACTGTTTTCCAAAGAGGTTGCACTAATTTACAATCTTACCAACAATGTATTAGAGTTTCTCCTTCTCCACACCCTTGTCAGTATTTGTTGTTGTTTGTAGTGTGTGTGTGTGTGTGTGTGTGTGTGTGTGTGTGCATGTGTGTGTGTGTGCATGTGTGTGTGTGTGTGTGTGTGTGTGTGTGTGTGTGTGTTACTGGGGGTAAAACCCAGGGGATTTTCTACCTTTGTGCTATACTCCCAGACCTATTTTATACTTTATTTATAAACAAGGTCTCCTAAATTGCTGAGAGCCTCACTAAGTAGATGAAGCTGTCTTCAAACCTGTGTGATCCTCCTGTTTCAGCCTCCCAGATGCTGGGATTACAAAGTGTGTTCAACCACACCCGGCAATTGTTTGTATTTTTAATGATTGCCATTTTAATGGGAGTTAGGTAAAATCTCAGGGTAGTTTTAATTTGCATCTCTCTGATTGCAAATAATGTTGAATATTTTTAAACATTTATTGGCCATTTGAGTTTCTTTTTTGTGAAGTGTCTATTTAGTACTCTTGTCCATTTTTTGATTGGATTATTTGTTTTCTTAGTACTGAATTTCTTCAGTTCTCTGTATATCCTATCTAGATAGTACTTCTTTATTGGAGGAATAGTTGACAAAATTTTTCTCCCATTCTTTTGGCTTTCTGTTGAGGTTCTTGATAGTTTCCTTTGCTGTACAGAAGCTCTTCAGTTTAATGCAATTCCTTGTTTACAATAGCAACAACCACAACAACAAAACCAAAATAGCCAAAGAAATTTTCAGCTACAAGAACCTTGTACGAGATATCACAGTACCTGACTTCAAACTACACTATAAAGCCATAATAATAGAAACAGCATGGTATTGGCACAAAAAGAAACAGACACATAGATCAATGGAGCAGAGTAGAAGCTCAGAAACAAATCTATACACATACAGCCAATTGATTTTTGAAAAAGGGGGCCAAAAATATACACTGGAAAAAAGATAGCCTGTTCAACAAATGATGTTGGCAAAACTGGTTAATCAAATGCAGAAAAAATGTAAATAAACTCCACTTTTTCACCCTGCACAAGAATCAATTCAAGAAAGATCAAAGACTTGGAAATCAGATCAAAGACCTTGTAGCTCCCTGAAGAAGGCATAGGCCCAACACTTCAACACATAGTCAGGGGTAAAATTTTCTCAACAAGACCTCAAAGGCACAAGAAACTAAAAGGCAGATAAACACATGGGCTTGCTTTAAACTGAAAAGCTTCTGTACAGCAAAGAAAATTGTCATTGTAAATTTCTGAAGAAAATGCTGTCCCTTAGAGGATAGATTTTCAGACTTTGGGAACTATTCAATAGGACATGGAACTGAGAGCTCATATCCTCGTGAATCCAGCAGAAAGTGTTTGGTAGGAGAGTACAATTAATTGTGACGGCTGATTGATTTAACTTTTTATAATTTTTGAGCTTTAACATTAACAACCACTTAGGATAGACTCAGTCATTTCAGAAGCTGAGAATATAACATATTTAAATAGAATCACCAGAGAGTATTTAAAAGTGAATCTTCCCAAGGTTTTTAAATAACTTCATTTTATTTTAGTTTCCCATTTACTCATTTTGATTTGAATATTTTGGAATAATTTTATTTATTTATTTATTTGGTGGTACTGGGGTTCCTGGAAGCCCTTCTGCCTCCAGGCTACACTCCCAGACCTATTTTTTATATTTTTTTAAATTTGGAAACAGGGTTTCCTAAGCCAGCACGTGTGGCTGGCTTCGAACCTGCGCGATTCTCCTGTCTCTGCCTCCCAAGCGCGGGGATTACAAGTGTGCACCACCATGCCCGGCTTGGAATCATTTTAAATATTTTAATAAAGAAAAACTTTCAAGATTAAATATCTAGCTTTTCTCCACCAATGGGGTTCAGAAAAAAAAATGTTTCTGCTTTGCTTCCCTTCCTTGCTATGATCAAAGAGGCTCCAATAAGCTCAGCTGTACAGAAAGGAAAATGATTGTTATTTAGAACCAGGCTTGAGGTTGGTGGGGATGCTGGAAAAGTGGAAAGGGACAGAGTGCTAATGATACTAGAGAGAGGGACTCTTCAGAGGAAAGTATTTGTGTTTCAGGAGAATCATGGATAATAATATTGGCAGTCATGTACAGTTGTGCAGGGAGTGCTTAAAACAGAAACTGACTAGATGCCAATAGATGTGAAAGTAATAGTCTTTTGAATTTATAATGCTGTATGCATCTACTTGAGAATCAAGAGATCTTGATCAGGAGATGTTTGGTACCAGCAGCTACAACTTTATAAATTACCAGCTGTTACTTTCTCTTTTAGAGAGTGTTCCTTAAAGTGCCCCTTAGAAATATTTTATTTTTTGTCTTCTTAAGTAACAAGCCCTATAGCCAGAACCACCATATGTCTTGGAGTTTTGAGAACAGTTCTGATTTAAAATAATCTATCCTGCTCCACACTCCCCATGTGTTAGACTGTGTGACCAATTTGGGGTTCAGAAATCGTGGTTACCACAGAGTCAGCCGTTCCAGATGAGAACTTAAATTCCATTGACTCTCAGACGATTTGATCATCCAGTGTTTGTTTTAGCACCCCCTCCGGCTTGGACCCCGCACACTATTGTTCCCAGGCAGAAGAAATAGTAAGGGCATTGCTCCCTCATAATATTTGAGAAATACTTTCTCTACAATGTTTAAAGTACAGACCAAAATTATATTTTTTAAGTTACACTATGCATGTTGCAGAAAAGTTAGAAAATATAGCCAAGCAAACAAAACAAAAACACTCCAATCTCAACAACTAGAATTACTGTTTAATATTTTAATTTTGCACTTGTAAAATGAGTTAAATAAATTGCTAGAGATATGGTGCTGATCACTAGTTGTTGTGGTTTCTCCATTCTCTATTTGAAAAGTACTTAGATTTTAAATGTACATATATAAACATAGTTCTGATATTCTTTTTTTCTTTTTTCGATACTGGGGATTTAACCAGAGTTAGGTTGTTCTACCTTAGAGCTACATCTTCAGTTCTTTTTTGTAATTTTATTTTTTATTTTGAAATAGGATTTTGATAAGTTGCTGAGGCTGGCCTCAAACCTGTGATCCTCCTATCTCAGCCTTCCAAGTAGTGAGATTATAGGTGTGCACCACCACATCTGGCTACTTTTTTCTTGTAAAAAATGTGGTCCTATTGTGCATGTATAGGTTTGTCGACACATTTTTCATTTATTGATGTATTGTGAATATTTTGTAAATCACCATTTTTAGTCCTCCCTAGTACTCTGTGGTAAAACATTGCTTAAGCCTTTGGAGATTATTTTGAAATATACAATGCTGAGGAAAGACACCATTTTATTTCCATAAAGTATTTGGGTGGTGACAGAGGATTTTGACCTGCCTAAGTATAAAGATCTTTCTGAGCATCAGCAGGAATGGCAACTTGTAGTAGGCACAAGAATCTAGTCCTTATCTGTGACACAGTGATGGATCACATGCTTGTCTTTGCTGTCATTTGTTTTTGGCTTCTCCTGTGTTTCTCAAGGACTCTCTAGTGTCCAGACCAACTTTCTTGATCATCTCGATGCCATGACTTTTTGCCTAGATGCAGAGAGTACTATTCTGAGGCCAGTCTATGGCTGAGTCTGTCTGGATTACATTTTTGGGTGGTGTATCACACACCATGTCTGTTCTCTGGCTCCAACCAAGACTTTAAAGAGATTTTTTAAAAGGCTCAGAAAGTTTCTTGGATATCAAACAGCCCTTATAAAAATAACATTTTTATGACTTAAAATGTAAATGAATAAGAAACATATGGATTAAATTTCCTTTGAAATGCCCAAAGGCTTCAAAACTGAAGGGAAGAGCACTTGCAAAATGAATTAAACTGACTTTTGCCAAAAATAAAACACTTGAAAAATTGTTAGGGACATGCTGCTGATCCCAAGGTACTCATAGGTTCTCTATCTCTACTTAGAAAATACTGAGACTTTAAAATTTAGGTCATCCAATAAAAGATACTAATTCAATGGGCACCTACTTAGCTCTCTAGTTAAAGAAGTGATATAAAAAAGTCAATTTAGATCAAGCTACTTAAAACATGTCTACTTTGTCAGTATCTCATGATTTCTTTCTTTAGATGGGATTGTAGCCTTCCCCTGTGCAGTGCAACCCAAGAGAATTCAAACTGTGTTGGGAGAAGATTGATAATACTTGTCAGATAGGTTCTAATCAGCACCACTCTATTGCTTTCCTTTTTTCTCCCTTTTGCTGTTTCTGACCCTTCTATCTTGGGTCAATTTTCATAGAGGCAAAGACTGAGACAGGGATTCTTATGTAAGTGATTTATTGAGGATGTTCTGCCAGGAGAAATCTGGAAGGAAGTGAGGAGAACAGATAGGACAGGAGCAGAAGGAAGTGAAGATGGAGTTGCAGTTCAAGTATAGTAGCAATTGGATCTACTGGAACCTCTGAATAGCTCCACAGAGTTGATGCATCCAAAATTCTACCCCAAGGCATACCCACAGCCCATTAGCTGTCACAGATCACCAGGAGGAAAAGATTGGCTTGCTGCCTCTTGGGAAATAGATAGCTCCAGTCTTTGCAATGAGGACAATTAGTCTTTAAGGACCTTCCTCTAAACAAGAGTATAATTGCAAATCTTAGCAGCTGACATCTACCACAGTTGAGAGATAGACTCAGGGGCTACATGGAACAGATTTGAACAGGGCACTTGTGGGTTCACCTCACCCCCACTTTCTCAAAGCCATCATGGCATCATTGCACCCTCTCTAGGATTCTCATATATTCAATTAGTCACCAAGTTCTTTCCATTTGTATTTTATAGTTTTGTTTTTGTTTTTGTGCTTTTGCATCCTTCTTTGAATATTTTCCACTGTAGTCATGTTGGTCTAGGCTTATTATTTAGTAGCTGAGGGTCTTCCCCAATTCCCAGTTTAATTTCTTCTTTAGAATAGTCCCTAATCTATCTTATTATGGTGGTGTACACCTGCAATTCTAGTACTTGAAAGTCTGAGTTAGGAAGATCAACAAATGGTGTTGGCAAAAGTGGTTAACCATATACAGAAAATTGGAAATTAATCCCACTTTCTCACCCTGCACAAGAGTCAATTCAAGATGGATCAAAGACTTGGAAATTCAACCACAGACCTTGAGGCTCCTTGAAGAGGGCAGAGGTCCAACACTGCAACACACAGGCACAGATAAAAACTTTCTCAACAAGACCCCAAAGGCAGAACAAACTAAAGGGAAATCAATACGTGGGATTGCATGAAACTGAAGAGCTTCTGTACAGCAAAGGAAATTGTCGAAAATCTCAATCGAGACCCAATTGAATGGGAGAAGATTTTCACTACCTACTCCTCCAATAGAGGACTAATATCTAGAGTATAAAGAGAACTCAAGAAACTCAACACTAAAAAAACAATCCAATCAAAAAATGGGCAAGCAAACTAAATAGGCACTTTACAAAAGAAGAAATTCAAATGGCCAATAAATGCATGAAAAAATGCTCAACATCATTGGCAATCAGAGAGATGTAAATCAAAACTACACTGAGATTTCACCTTACCCCAACTAGAATGGCCACCATTCAAAACACAAACAACAACAAATGCTGGCGAGGATGTGGAGAAGTGGGAACTCTAAAACACTGTTGGTAGGATTGCAAATTAGTGCAACCACTTTGGAAAACAGTATGGAGAATCCTCAGAAGAAGGGGAACAAATTTACCATTGGATCCAGCAATACCACTTCTGGATATCTACCCAAAAGAAAGGAAACCAAACTACCAAACTAATGCATGTGTATCTGTGTTCATAGCTGTACAATTCACCAGAGTTAAACTATGGAAGCAGCCAAGATGTCCATCAAAAGATGAATGGATTACAAAACTGGGATATGTACACAATGAAATTTTACTCAGCCATAAAAAAACACAATTGTAGCTTTTACAGGGAAATGGGTGGATCTTGAGGACATTATGCTAAGCGAGATTAGTCAGTCACAAAAAGTAAGAAATCGGATGCTTTCTCTAATATGTGAAAGCTAAGGTGAAAGGGGTCATAGGAGGATCTCCAGGTGAAAAAGGAGGTCCTATAGAGGAGCAAAAAAGGCAACCTAACTGTGGGGATGGGAGGGGGAGAGAAGGAAACTCTTTAAAACACACGATGTACTTATTTATATCATAGTCAACCACTAAACCAAGCATGAGAGAGAGGAATGGGGAGGGAGTGGAATGGGGACTGCATGGTGCCTGGCTGGGTGATGTGTGCATTTATGTATACACAAGTTTTTTGCTTCGTTATGATGTATAAATACAATGCACCAATAAAATTTTTTTTAAAAAAACCCTCTTCACCCACAAGAACCTGTGGAAACAGTACAACTACAGTGGCTCCCTGGGCAAGAAGCAGCTGAACCCCACCCGCATCAAGCTGATCTGCCACTAAGTGCAGCTGCTCTGCATGCAGCTGCTCTACTCCAGCGCCAAGAATGGCTGTGTCTGGACTCTGGAGTTCCTGGGCAAGCTGGAGGAGCGCTGCCGGCACTGGGACACTGAGCAGAGGCGCTCCTACCAGCAGCAGCGCAAGGTCCACGTGCTGGGCCAAGAATGCAGGAACCTGGCGAACTATGAAATTAACCCCGAGAGGTTTCGAGAGGAGTTTGAGAGGGCCCCTCTGACCCCCGAAAGGAGCAGCAAGGACTTCGCCAAGATCCCTCTGGACTAGCTGGTCGTGCCCTCGCCCGACTTCCTAGTGCCTTCTCCCTACCTCCTCTAGGACAAGGAGGTGCGCAAGATCCTGCAGCAGAGCCTGTTGGTGGGAAACTGCCGCCTGGCTCCGGGTCAGGCTCTTTCCAGAACTATACCGCTGAGAACCTCCGGCTGCAGTACAGCCATTCTGGACCCTGCAACAAGAAGCAGCTAGACACCCGCGGCTGAGGCTTATCCGCCACTAGATGGAAGCCATCTACCCGTAGAGAAGATGGAAGAGATGTGGCACTATGAATGTATCCCCAGCATTGATGAGCGATGTCACTGGCCCAACAGGAAAAAGTGTGACATCCTCAAAGCAAGTAGAGAAGTGACCGGCCTGTGGGCTGCCCAGAGACTTGGGGTCACCAAAAGGCTGGACAGTGGGCACCCTTGGGACCAAGCGTCACTTCGGAGCACGCATATGGTATTCACAGACAGGCACATTATGTCAGTGGGGAGTGGCTTCCTACATTTGCACAAGTAAACACCTGCCCAACCACAAGAAAGGAGCCTTGAATTTGTTCTCTTGTACTTTGTCCTGAGTCAGGTGGAGCTCAGCTGTGAGAGCAGAAAGGCTAGAGGACTAGGGTCTTCTCTGCCTGGCTGTGCCCTCCCACCCCTCACAATGCAAAATGCAAATTCAACAACTCCCATTCCTCTCCCCATACTTTATACCTTCCATTTCTAACATTTTTATTTTTAATTAAATCAAAACCATTATTTTTAAAAGTCATTGGGCTCTTTGGAGGCCATTTTACTTAGAACATCCTTTTAAGTATGTGATATGAAGTACTATAAGATAACTTTGGTTCCTGAGATTTTTTTTTTTTTTTTTTTTTTTTTTTTGGTGGTACTGGGGTCCCTGGAAGCCCTTCTACCTCTGGCTACACTCCCAGACCTATTTTATACTTTTACTTTGGGAAACAGGGTCTCTTAAGCCAGCGGGGCTGGCTTCAAACCAGCGCGATCCTCCTGTCCCCACTTTCCAAGCACAAGGATTACAAGCGTGCACCACCACGCCCAGTGGTTGCTGAGATTTTTAAATGTGATTGCAGATGAATGGATTTTTTAGAAGTGCATATGTTCATGCATGAGGGGTAATCATAGCTTCAGGTGGCATAGAGACTGATTTACTGACCTTGTCTTTGGCATCTGATTTGGGAAGAGGCATGCCCCTTGGACGGCAGCATAAGGGATGAGATAGAAGAGCAAAGCCCCTCTGACCACGGAAGGTTCTCCTTCCAATGTGGGGCCTGGAGGGCTTGTAGGGCTCCTTCCTATCTGTCTCTGCCTTATCAGAACGTTATGCTTACCCTGTAGACAGAACACTGGATGATGATATGAATGTAGCTAGACCTGAAACACATTTACAGTGTCTTTATTTGAGCTGTGTCTTTCCTTGGAGAACAGTGGGTGTGGGCATTTGATTTACAGTTTGATTTAAGGGTGGGCCTTTTTAGGTTCACGAAGAACTATTTACTTTCCATGTGGGCATTTGTAAAAAGTCATAGTTCTGGAAGCTCTGTGGTGACTTCCCCACACCTCAGTGCTAGCTTCCCATTATCAGCACACCCTTGCTCCTTTAGACAGGCCTGGCCTGGAGCCCTCTGGGGGATACCTGGTATTGGAAGAACACAGGCTATCTCAAATGTGGCTTCTGTTTCCCTCCCAGGTCCACTCAGAACTTTGCCCTCAGACCCCCTAGAGGGTCTGCTGTCCTGGCCCCTGCACATCACCTGGTTTCTAGGTTGCACGACTCTGTCTCCCTAACTGGGAGATTGCTTACGCAGCCCCAAGCCAGCACCCTATTCTCCAGGTGCGCCAAATGGGGTCCCCCTGCAGGTCAAGTCTTATAGATGTTACTTTTACCTGCCCTGCACTGGAGCCACATGCCAAGGAGGAGAAGGAAACAGTCTTACTCAAACAATATAGCTGACCAGAGACTTGGGAAATGAGTCAAATCATACAAGGGTAGTCATAAAATTCTTATAGGAGGTTACAGATTTAATAACCTAACGGTGTAATATTTTGTTACCTTAAGATTTTGCAGAAATAATATAAATAATCTGAATTTTCTTTCTTTTTTTTTTTTGCAGGTCTGAGGATGGAACCTAGGGGCATTTGACTTCCAAGCTATACCCACTCCCCTATTTTTATTCTTTATTTTGAAACAGGGTCTCACTAAGTTGCAGAGGGCTTCACTAAGTAGCTGAGGATGTCCAAGAACAGCGATCCTCCCATCTCAGCCTCCTGAATGTTGGGATTACAAGCGTGCACCACCACGCCCAGCTCTGAATTTTCTTCATACAGTTTAAGAACTTAATTCCAGTGGCTGTATGATATGCTGTTATTTGCACCCAATGAGCATGTTTTTTATATCTATAACAGAATTTTGAGCAAAGTTGTTCAGTGTCATTCACAGATTATTACTGTTAAAACTGCAAACCTAAATTACTGAAATTGAAAAATGCACAGAGACTTGATCTGTCACACATACCACACACACACTTCTGAACACACACACTTCTTACTAAAAAAATGACATGAGATGAAGGGGACTGATGTGAATAAAATCTTTGTCTCTGTGCCTGGAAAAAAAAGGGCAGTAAAGACTTCCTTTCCCTCACATGGACCTTTCTCTATGTCTTAGTCTTCACTAATACTCAAGTAGCTGTGACACTTTCCTGCTGGCCCCACTGATCAGGGGAGGGTTCCTGTGGAATTTATTCTGGTCTTTACCATGTATCCAAGAGGATTCCAAGCCATGTGAAAATTGCTCTGCTTTCTAGAGAGTGGAATGTGACCCTGAAACTTCAGAAGCACAATCATATATTATTTTTTTAAAATTCTGTCTACTCACATTCTAGGAATTAAATGCATTCTAGAATTTAAATGGATCTTTGTAACCTAGAGCATGTTAAGTATTTGGAAACTATATTTTGGTGTTTTCCTTAACACCTTTCCTGTGTCAGATTTCTTCCCCCATAATCCTACAGTCCTTTTCAGTGAAGAGGTGGACACACTCTGGGAGCTGTTTTCTATCCCTCTGGACTAAGTGCTCTGTATGGTGTCCTCACTTCTCCATTCATACAGGTGGCTCTGATGGGCATGAAGCAAATGAAGTACAAATACTTATTTTTTTCAGGACTTAATATGTTCGAGCCGGGCGTGGTGGCACACACTTGTAATCCCCGAGCTCAGGAGGCAGAGACAGGAGCATTGCACAGGTTTGAAGCCAGCCGCGCTGGCTTAAGAGACCCTGTTTCCAAATAAAAATATAAAAACCTAGGTCTTGGAGTGTAGCGCAGAGGTATAAGGGTTTCCAGGAGCCCCAATATCACCAAAAAGGAAAAAAGAACTTAATATGTACTAGAGTAGTCTGTTGGCATCCCCCATCCTTCTTCCCCTCCTGTCTAAATTCTTTGGTTTTGGGGTTTTATTTTTTTCCTTATATCTCAAGGACTAAAGAATTAGCACAGACACATTCTGATGTTAAGTAAAATAGTATGTCACAGAATGTAACAAGATTAAAGAATGTAAAAAGATAGTCATGAAAGTTCTGTGTTCCGATCCTGCTTCAGTTCACACAGCCGTGTCTATGTGATGACAAACATTTGACATGGAATAAAGTGGTGTCTAGTGTCATTAGCGCCAGTGTGCCCCTCCCCCTTCAGTGTTGGCCCCAAACTTTCCTTTCCTCTTGGGGGGTGGGTGGCAGCAGCTATCATCTACCAACCAATGGGATCTAATTAGTGGTGACTGGTCTGGCTGTGTATATGGGAAGAGTCACTGGCCTGACCACACAGTGGCATGGACACTTGGGTTCCTGTATAGATGGCCTCAGTTTTCACCTTTGCCCTCAAAAATTGTTTCTTGCTTGTGAGGGGTTCTTGAGACTACCAGTCAGAGGTGCTTGAGCTGTGCAGATCGGGTGGAGGCCCAGGGGACGTTTTGCTGTTTGGAACTACTTGCCTCTTATAGATCCAGCCTTAGTTTTTCTGACATCCTAGTGAGAGCAGATCCTGCACAAGGATATCAGAGTTAATACTGTGAGAAGACAATGAGAATAGTTTTACCAAAGATAATGAAACACCACATGTCTACATTCTACCATTGATTTGAGTGCATCCTTAGAAAACTGAATGTAACAAAAACCCAGGACATTTTTGAAACTGTATGCTCTCTAGAACTTTGTGTAAATTTTTTATACAAGCACTGTTTTATGAGTTATATAAAATGTTATAAAAATAGAAAAAAAAAAACCTATGGCTAGGATGTAGCTTGGAGGCACAATGCCCTTGGGTTCCATCTCTAGTACTACCAAAATATTTTTTTCAAAAAAAGAATTGAAATCTCATTGTCATGGGTTGGAGAAATTAATATTGTTAAAGTGACTATAATTCCTAAAGCAATCTATAGATTCAATTACCAACAATTACCATCAAAAGACCAACAAATGTATTGACAGAAATATAAAAAAAATCTTAAAATACACATGAAAATATAAAAGACCCAGAATAGCTAAAGTGATCTTCAGGAGAGAAAAATGCTGGAGGCATCAAAACACCTAAGTTTAAAACACACTATATACTTACTCTAACAAAAACAGTGTATTACTGGTATTAAAAAAAAAAAAACAAAAAAACAAAACGATAGAACAGCCGAGCATAGTGGCACACGCTTGTAATCCCCACACTTGGGAGGTGGAGACAGGAGGCTTGCACAGGTTCGAAGCCAGCTTCGCTGGCTTAAGAGACCCTGTTTCCAAATAAAAATATAAAATAGGTCTGGGAGTATAGCCTGGAGGTAAAAGGATTCCATCCCCAATACCACCAAAAAAAAAAAAAAAAAAAACAAAAGAGAACAAAGAATCACAAATTAATCTACATTTGAACAGCCACCAGCTTTTTCACAAAATACCAAAACACAGAAGAAAAGACTTTCTCTTCAATTCAATGTTGATAGAATTGATATACAAATACAAAAGAATAAAACTAGAACTCATTATTCATTGTACACAAAAAAACAACTCAAAATTAATCAAAGACCTAAATGATAAACCTAAAACAATTAAATTAATAAAAGGAAACATGTAGAAAACACTTTACAATATTGGTAAAGAAATTAGTTTTTAAATTTGTTATTGGTGCATTGTAGTCATACATCTTAATGGAATACAAGTTGGTAGAGGCAGATATGCACACATCACTCAATTAGCCCTTACACAGTTCCCACCCAATTCCCTCCCCAACTTCTCCTTCTCATGTTCAGCTTAGTGGTTGACTTTAATA
This sequence comes from Muscardinus avellanarius, assembly GCF_963383645.1. NCBI lineage: Eukaryota > Metazoa > Chordata > Mammalia > Rodentia > Gliridae > Muscardinus > Muscardinus avellanarius. Next base: position 51,645,218 of record NC_137800.1, on the reverse strand, counting down.
TGTTTGTGAATGTGCATCATGTACATGAAGAAATTTTTCTCTTCTCCCCTCCCATCACCTCCAGCTAGGCCTTCTTATTTGCTCATCTATGTTTTCTCCTTCTTTTAGAGTTGCTCCTATGACCCATTTTCTCCTTAGCTTCTGCATATTAGGGAGACCATCTGATTTCTTACATTTTTTGACTGACCAATCTCACTTAGCATAATGGTCTCCAGTTTCATCCATTTCCATGTAAATGGCATAATTTTGTTTTTCTTTATGGCTGAGTAGAATTCAATTGTGTACATATTCCATAGTGTTGTAATCCATTTATTTGTTGATGGACATTTTGGCTGTTTCCATAGTTTGGCTATGGTGAATTGTGCAGCTATGAACATAGATACACATGCATTAGTTTGGTAGTTTGTTTTCCATTCTTTGGGGTAGATACCCAGAAGTGTTATTGCTGGATCAAATGGTAAGTTCATTCCCATTTTTCTGAGGATCCTCCATACTGTTTTCCAAACTGGTTGCACTATTTTTTTACTCTCACCAACAATGTATTAAAGTTCATTTCTCCACATTCTCACAAGAATTAGTTGTTGCTTGTATTTTGAATGATTACTATTCTAGTTGGAGTTAGGTGAAATCTTAGGGTGGTTTTGATTTGCATCTCTCTGATTGTTAATGATGTTGAACATTTTTATACATTTATTGGCCATTTAAATTTATTTTGTGAAGTGTTTATTTAGTTCACTTGCCCATTTTTTGATTGGGTTACATGCTGTCTTAGTGCTGAGTTTCTTGAGTTCTCTGTATATTCTAGATATTAGTCCTCTATCTGAATAATATAGTTGGTAAAATTTTTCTCCCATTCTGTCTACTCCCTGTTGAGGTTCTTGGTAGTTTCCTTTGCTGTACAAAAGCTCTTCAGTTTAAAGCAATCTCATGTATTGATCTGTCTTGTAGTTTCTTGTGCCTTTGGAATCTTTTTGAGAAATTTTTTACCTGTGCTTATATGTTGCAGTGATGGACCTATGCCCTCTTCAAGGAGATCCACAGTCTCTGGTCTGATTTCCAAGTCCCTGATCCATGATAAATTGACTTTTGTATAAAGTGATAAACTGGGGTTTATTTTCACTTTTCTGCATATGTTTAACCAGTTTTGTCAAAACCATTTGTTGAAGAGGCTATCTTTTTTCCAGTGTATGTTTTTGGTCCTCTTTTCAAAAATCAATAGGCTGTATATGTGTATTTGTTTCCGAGTCTTCTATTCTTTTCCATTGTTCTATGTCTATTTTTTCAACTGCATAGTTTGTATTGTTGAGAACTACTTTGGGTCCAAGGACTGACTGTGACTAATGTACCACTCTAATAAACAATATCAATAACAGAAAACTGGCTGGGCATATATGGAAATTCTATAATATCTTTGCAATTGTTTTATAAGTAGCAATTTTGTTTTAAAAGAAAAATGCCTTCAAGACAAATATATGTGTAGTAAGAATGACCAAGCATAGAAAACAAGGATAGAGACAAAATGTGTAATAAAGAAAATTAGCGAAAAATAATAATTTTGGCTAGTTTTAAAATGTAGACTAAAATAAGTTACCCCCTTTCCCCCCTTCAAATACAGATGCAAATAAAAGACCCAAAATTTTGATACTGTATCATTCAGTAAACACATATCTACTAATATTAGATTTCAGTAAATAATTTATAATTACAACAATGAGGCTAAGGCCATCGAGCTAAGCTATTAGGACTATCTTTCCAATAAAATAATTTTCTTAACTTAGACCAGAGAAATATTTTGGGGGTGGTTAGAATACTAAATAACTCACTAAAATTATTATAAGTTTTATGCAGTTATAGCTAAGAAACACATTAATTCTAAGAATTTAATTCAAAGAATTTAATTCAAGCATAGGAGGGTCACCTGTCTACTCCTGGGTCAATATCTCTATTGGCCGACCCCGAGTTTATTTCTCTTGAAGCATGGGAGGGTAGCCAATCTCTATTGAGCCGACCCTGTGTTTATTTCTCTTGAAGCATGGGAGGGTTGCCAACCTCTAACCTCATGCTATCACCACCTGAATACAATAAAGACAGATCCAAAACACATACATCGCGGGCAGGTCAATCAATACCCTCGTGCCATCACCACCTGATCTTCTCTCATACCTTGATTACTTTGAAGCTTCCATGACCCCAAACCTTGTTGACTCTGGGCAAAGGACAGTCAGCTGAGTCAGAAATATTCTTTTAGGTGAAAACCTTTATAGCTCCCCACAGAATTCCCTATAATGTAGAATCATCATAGAACAATGTATTTGCCATGTAATTATTAACTGGCTTTTATAAATGATTCATCAAGTTTAACATTTCTGCATATTTCTAGTAATCTGATGATGAGTTTACTTTGCTTAATTTTCACGGCATTTTTACATTCTTAATGTTTTATTTTGCCAACTGAAATGAAAGGTTACTTTATCTCCATTATAATAAGATATACTTATTATCAAAATTAAATATACACACAGGAAAAATAGGAGAAATATGCATGAACCCATTGCATTAACTTTTTAAATGTATTTTTAATGAGGCTTTACTTTTATTTATTTTAATTTTTTTGCAATACTGAAGATGAAACTCAGAGGCATTCTACCATCAAGCTACAGCCCTATTCTTTATTTTGAAACAAGGTCTCAGTAACTTACAGGAGGCCTCACTAAGTAGTTGAGGCTGGCTGGGAACCACAATCCTCCTGTCTCAGCCTCCCAAGTACTGAGATTAAAAGTGTGCATTATCATGCTTGGCTTCATTTTATTTTTAACTGTAATTGTAACTACATGTATATTTAAATCATATTCTATGTTTATCACTTAATAGTTTACTGTAAGCAGTTTGTGCTTTTATTTGAAATTTTAATATTTTATAGGAATTAAGACAGTGATTATTAAAATCAGTTTTGATATTCTTTACTAAATGATGAGATAACTGAATATTTATAATTTTCCAAGGGATATGTTATTTACTTGTATATGTTCCCATTCCTAAAAAACAATCCACATCCATGAATTTGTTGTGTCTCTGTTTGACGTGACCATAATATTCTTAATTTATAAAGGAGGAAGGAAGAACTTGGGAGTCTAAACAGCCAAAAATTCAGGTATAAAATATAAAGACTTTTAAAACTATACAGTCACTCTGAAGCCTATCCATCTCCTTTAGCACCCCAAAATTGATCATATATTCTAGATAGCTTATAGTAAAGTGGTAAACATGCCACAGCTGGAATATCAGAGGATGGCTGCCTATATAAATAGGCTTTGATTTCAGCTACATTCTCCAGCAGGGTACCATTTTCACCAGGAGGACAGTTACCTGAGCAACTTATAACTCTTGCTCATTGAGCTTTGAAAGCTGAATCCATGACAAGCTCCACATCAGGATTGCCAGTTCATTTTCTAGCAAGCCATCAGAATGGCCTCTCCAAGTTGTAGTTTCTACTACAGAAATATCAATAGTACTAAGAATTCTTTGATCATTGGAAGATGACAGATTTTGCCTTAATTTTTCTGTTCTTTATATGAAGTTTTTTTTCTATGCCAATAGAATGGGGATGTTCTCACATACTACCTTCCTATTACTATGCCAATTAAGTGCACAATTACAACTCCTGATGTGACATTAATACATTGGCACTTTGGGCCTGGACATGATAGCTATTTTTCAGACTATAAAATGTATATCTAATATATTAATATTAAAAAAGGCTAATTGTTGGTATGGAACTCAGGTAACAAAACTCAGCAACCACAATGAATATATACTTTTTAAATTCATAAGTGATATGCCACTCCCCAAATATGGTTTCATATACTGTCATCAGCAAACAATACATGTTAAAATAAAGTTTAGGGCTCTTCCTGGGTAGCCATGATGATTCTTCCAAAAGTGTGGGTTTCTCACATAAGCTCAAATCCATCATTATTTTCAATAATTTCACTTAAGATGAAATGGAAATACTTAAAATGCTAAATTTTATAATATAAAATTCTTTAAAATGTTTTCATTATAGAGCTTAAACATGAACTATGATAAAAATTGAAAATAAGAAACTTCAGGAAGATGGCGACCCAGGGAAGCAGGACATATGAGTCCTGCTGAAACTTAGTCTCCAGTGCCAAAAAACAGCATTTTGACAAAAGAAAGAAAGCAGTAAAGGTTTTAATGAAGCATAACAAGTGAAAGGCAGCAGAAAAATAAGCTAGAAAGACAATCAGAGAGCAGAAAAGGACCCCACTCACTTATACCTTCTGTGTCTATGAGTATCAAGTATCATGGCAGCACAATCTTGCCTCACCATGCCCAAAAGCTGGAGACTCACAAAAAACCTCAACAACTTGAAACAAAGTAAGAGGCTGCAGCTCATTGGAATTGTAAGTGGTCAGTTTCTCCTGCACAAACATTAGCTTCAACTTGCAGCAGTGGCAGCCAAGCTCATCACACCTCCAGAGATCCATAGTGGCACTCAGCAACACTTAGGCACCTGCCGCCTATGCAGACAGGGAGAGATGCAGGCCTCATAGCAGTGGAAAGTGTGGAGGGAGACTTACACTTAAAAGTAGATCCAACTCCATTGATACCAGCCATCTGCTGAAAGAGACTGAAAGAGACTCAGAAAACCAGGCTTGCAACAGTAAAGGTGCTAGTGGTACTTGGCTTTGGCACAGAGAAAGACTGCATAGGTCAAGTTTGCTGACTATTCATATAGTTTTAGGGTTGCATTTTTTTTTGTTGCTTTGTTTTGTTTTTTGGATTTTTTTGTATGCTTGTTTGCCCTATTATCACCCCTTTTACAAGTTTTCCTTTGTACTTACCTCTACATCCCTTTTTTCCCTCTTTTTTGTCTTGTATTAAATCCACTTCATATCACTATACTAAGTGTTCTATAGTAGCTACTAGAATTCTACCATATTTTCAATATCTCTAATCTCTACAATATACTACCTTAACAAACCCATACTCTCATTCTATATGGTTCTATCTGTGGCTTTACCTTATTCTTGCATTTATGACTTCAATTTTCTCTTCACTCAACCCTTACCATTGAATACAGCAAAAATTGACCATGTATAAATCAGCTGACATCTAGAGACTGAAAGAAATTTATTAAAAGCAACAGATACAAACTTCTTAAATCAAGAGAAGAAAAAATAACAAGAAAGCAATGAGCTTCTACAACCCCACAATAACAGAAACTGACAACACAGAATTGTAGTGATTGCTAAAAGGACAAATCTGAAATTTAACAGTAGAAATAACACAGGATTTCTGAAAATAATTTAGAGAAAGCCTGAAATAAATAAAAGATGCAATTATTGATGTAATCAATACAAAATATAAACAAGAGATTAGACCACATGAAGAATAGAATCTTGCTCTTAGAAGATGATCACTCAAAAAATTAATGCATAGTATATAATTTAAAAAACAATTCAACAGCATGAATTGGACTTTGAAGAGATATAGGCCTATCTTAAGAGTTAACATAAGAATATTAGGTATAGAAGAGGGAATAGAAGGTGAAAACAAAAGGATCAACAATCCTTTCACTTAACTGAGATTAGTAAGTCACAAAAAATAAGAATTTGGATGGTTTCCCTAATATTTGAAAGCTAGGAAAAATAGGTAATAGGAGGAACTCCAGATGAAGAAAGAGATCCTACAGAGGAGTAAATAAGGTGACCTAACTGAGGGGATGGGAGGGGGAAATAGGGAAACTCTCTAAAGCACTGATGTACTTACACATATCAAAGTCAATCACTAAGCCAAGCATTGGAAGGAAGGAAGGAAGGAAGGAAGGAAGGAAGGAAGGAGAGGGAATGGGGTGGGGATTGGGTATGGGCTAATTGAATTATGTGTACATGTATGTCTCCACAAGTCTTTTATTTTATTAAAATATATGATGACAATGCACTAATAAAAAAGTTTTAAAAATCTTTTCAAAGAAGTAATATCGGAAAAAATTTCAAACATAGAACAAGAGGTTGATACACAGGTACAGGAAACTTATAGAAATTATAGATCAGAGAAAAGAAAAGGTTTACCACATCACATGATAGTCAAACTGATAAATATAGAAGCCAAGGAGAGAATCTTAAAGGCAACAACAACAACAAAAAAGATCAAGGGTCATTCAGAGGCAAATAAATTAGAATCACTTCAGACTTCCCAAACCAAGTCATGAAAACCAGAAGGGCCTGGAGTACCATATTCCAAACTCTGAAAGAAAACAACTTGCAGTCCAAAATTTTCTACACAGCAAAACTATCCCTCAAATTAGATGAGAAAATAAAAATATTACATGAAAATCAGAAGCTGAAAGAATTTATGTCTTCCAAACCAGCATTAGAGAAAATACTCAGAGTGATTAACTGCAGAGAAGAAATAAGTAATACATGCCAGAACCAGAGAGACAATGATTTACACCAAACAAACAACTAAGCAAAAAGCAATCACTTCTTCAAACAAAAGTTAAAACTCAAAATATTAGGAACTAAAAATCATCTCTCAATAATCACACTGAACATAAATGGCCTCAACTCCTGAATAAAAAGACTTAATATGTTAAAGTGGATTAAAAAAACAGAATCTATTTATCTACTGCCTGCAAGAAATACATCTTACAAGTAAAGATAGTAACAAACTAAAGGTAAAGGGCTGGAGCAAATTAATTCATGCCAATGAAACTTGAAGACAAGCAGAAGTAGCAACTATGATATTAGACAAGTTACACTTCAAACCCAAGATTATTAGAAGAAACAAGCAGGTCATTTTTTCTGGAGAATGGAACATTTCAGCAAGAGAAAATGATAATAGTCAATATTTATGTGCCAAACATAGGTGCAGATAATTTTATAAAAACACACTCTTTGTGATGTTAAGTACACCCATAAGTTCCAATAAAATAATATTGCAAGACTTCAATACCCCTCTTACACTGCTAGACCAATCTTCTAAAGAAAAGGTCAGTATAGATGCCTCAGACTAAAGAACATCATCAATAAAATGGACCTATTAGAAACATATAAAATATTCCACCCAACTACAGGAGAGTTTACATTTTTCTCAGCTGCTAATGAAACCTTCTTCAAAATAGATCACATCTTTGCCAGAAAGTGAGAGTGAGCACTAGCAAATTTTAAAAATGTGTCATATTTCCCTATTTCTTTTCAGATCACAATAGAATGAAACTAGAAGTCAACTATAAGAAGACCTAGAGAAACCACATTAACATGTGGAAACTGAACACCACACTGCTGAAAAAAGAATGGGTCATACAAGAAGGAATTCCTAGAAATAAACAAAAAAAGATACAACATATCAAAACCTCTGGAACACCTTGAAGGTAGTATTAAGAGGAAATTCATAGCACTGAGTGCCAACATATGAAGAACAGAAAATCTCCAAATAAATAATCTAATTACACACTTCAAAGTCCTAGAAAAACAGGAACAGTCTAACCTTGAAGCCAGGAGAATACAGATAATAATTAATCAGAGCAGAAATCAATGAAGTAGAGAATGAAGTAGAGAATGATGGCATACACTTGTTATCCCAGTACTTGGGAGGCTGAGATAGGAGGATTGTACAGGTTTGAAGCCAGCCTCAGCTACTTTGTGAGACTCTCAGAAAATTAGTAAGACTCTGTTTCCAAATAAAGTATAAAAATAGGTCTGGGAGTAAGTATAGCCTGGTGGAAGAAAAGACTCCAGATTCCACCCCCAGCCCAGCACCACAAAAAAAAAAATAAATAAATAAATAAATAAATAAAATAAAATACAGAAAATCAACAAAACCAAAAGCTGGTTTCTTGAAAAAATTAGCAAGATAGATAAACCACAAGCCAACCTAACAAAAATAAAGGGAGAATCAACCAAATTATAAATATGAGATGATAAAAATAATATTACCACTAACAGTGTAGAAATCAAGAGGATTAACAAAAATAACTTTGAAAATATAGTCAAACAAATAAAAAATCTAAAAGAAACTGACAAATATCTAGACACTTACAACCTTCCTAAAATGAGTCAAGAAGATATAGAATATTTAAGCAACCATAGCAATCAAAAAGACTGAAGCAGCAATAAGTACCTACCATCAAACAAAAGCCCAGGACCAGGTTTTTGGTTTCCAAAAGTGAATTTTATAAAATCTTTATAGAAGAGTTAATCTCAATATTTCTCAATCTATTTTGTGAAATTGAAACAAATGGGACTTTCCCAAATACATTCTATGAAACCAACATCACATTAATACCAAAACCAAATAAAGACAGCTCAAGGAAAAGAATACTACAGGCCTATATCATTGATGAACATAGATGCAAAACTGCTATCAACACGCATTCAAAACCATGTCAAGAAAATTATACCCATGACCAAGTAGGGTTTATCCCAGGGATGCAAGGCTGGCTTAACATATGAATATCAATCCATGTAATTCTTGACATAAATAGAGCCAAAGACAAAAATCACATGATCATTTCAAAAGATGCTGAAAAAGCATTTGACAAAATCTAATGTCTGTTTATGCTAAAAGCACTACAGAGAATCAGAATAGAAGAAACTTACCTCAACATCATAAAGGCAATATACAATAGCTCCACAGTCAGCACCATATTAAATGGGAGAAAACTGTGAGAATTCCCCTTAAAAACAGGAACAAGACAAGGATATCCATTATTACCACTTCTTTTCAATATAGTACCTGAGACTCTAGCAAGAGCACTAAGGCAAGAAAATAAAATTAAAAGAGTACAAGTGGGAAAAGAAAAACTAAAATTATCACTATTTGTAGATGGCATGATACTATACTTGAGAAGACCCAACAAACTCAACAAAAGGCTTATAGAATAGATAAATTTAATCCAAAGTGTCTGGATACAAAACAATCTAAATAATTAGAAACTTCCCTGTATGCCAACAATAAATTCACTAAAAATAAATTCAGAAAACATTTCCACTCAGGATATCCCACATAAACCAAATAAAATACTTAAGAAGAATCTTGACCAAGGAAGAACCCTACAAAGAAAATTATAAAACATTGAAAAGAGAATTCAGAGACCTTAGAAGACTGAAAGACCTTTCATGTACTTGGATACACAGAATAAATATCATCAAAGTGGCCATACTTCCAGAGATAATCTACAGATTCAACACAATACCCATTAAATTACCAACACCATTTCTCACAGACATAGAAAAAATTGCCCTTAAATTCATTTGGAACAACAAAAAACCCAGAATAACCAAAGTAGATTTCAGCAACAAAAAACAGGCAGAAGGCATCATAATATCTGACTTCAAATTATAATACAAAGTCATAGTAATTAAAAAAGCATGATACTGGCACAAAAACAAACACATAGAGTAATGGAGCAGAACAGAAAACTCAGAAATGAATATACATATACAGTTAGTTAATTTTTTTAAATGGGGCCAAAAACATACACTGAAAAAAGAGAGAGCCTATTCAACAAATAGTGTTGGCAAAACTGGCTAAACATATTCAGAAAAAAAATAAAAATAAACTCCACTTTCTCACCCTTCACAAAAGTCAATTTAAGATGGATCAAGGACTTGGAAATTAGACTAGAAACCTTGAAGCTCCTTGAAGAGGGTATAAGTCCAACATTGCAACACAAATGCACAGGTAAAAACATTCTCAACAAGATCCCAAAGGCAGAAAAAACTAAAAGGCAGATAAATACATGAGATTGTATTAAACCAAAGAGCTTCTATACAGCAAAGGAAACTATCAAGAACCTCAACTGAAAGCCAACAGAATGGGAGAAAAATTATACCAACTATTACTCAAATGGAGGACTAATATCTAGAACATACAGAAAACTCAGAAACTCAGCACTAAGAATACAGTAACACAATAAAAAATAGGCAAGTGAACTAAATAGGCACTTCACAAAAGAAATAATTTTAATGGCCAATAAATGTATAAAAAAAGCTCAACATTATTAGCAATTAGAGCGAGGCAAATCAAAACTAACCTGAGATTTAACCTAACTCCAACTACAATGGCAATCATTCAAAACACAAACAACAACAAATGCTGGTGAGGATGTATAGAAATGGAAACTCTAATACATTGTTTGTGGGGTTGCAAATTAGTACAACCACTTTAGAAAACAGTATGGAGGGTCCTCAGAAGAATGAGAAAGAACTTACCATGTGATCAAGCAATACCATTTCTGGGTATCTATCCAAAAGAATGGACACAGAAGTACCAAACTAATGCATGTGTATCTATGTTCATACCTGCGCAATTCACAATTGCCAAACTATGGAAACAGCCAAGATGTCCATCAACAGATTACAAAACTATGGAATATGTACACAATGAAATTTTACTCAGCCATAAAGAAAAACACAATTACATCATTTCAAGGTAAATGGAATAAACTGATGAACGTTATTCTAGGTAAGTTAGTCAGTCACAAATAATGAGAAATTGGATGTTCTCTCTAATATGCTGAAGCTAGGGAGAAAATGGGTCATAGGAGGAACTCTAGACAAAGAAAGAGATACTATAGATGAGCAAATAAGGCAATCTGAGGAGATGGGAATGGTGAAGAGGAAAAATCTCTAATGCATATGATGTACTTCAACAAACATATCAATATCAATCATTAAACCAAACATGAGAAGGAGAAAAGGGGTGGAAATGGGGTGAAAATTAAGTAAGGGCTAATTGGGCAATGTGTGCATGTATTCCATTAAGAAGTAAGACTACAATGCACCAATAAAAAATAAAACATAAAACAATTTTTAACTCAAATTGATACTTAAGAATCACATTAGTTAATTTTCTGAATTTTGACAGAATCTACTCTGTGCCCGATAAGTGCTGTAAACAAAGTAGATTGAAATTTTTGCATTCATGAAGCTTTTTTTTTACATCTCAGAATGGATGAACCATTGTCTTCTGTTTAAAGTTAATAATGCCAGGAAGACCCAACACTGCTGGAAAAAGAACCTTTAATAGACCATGGGAACTCCTTAAATTCTTTTCATAAAGAAGTACATACTGATATTCCAGAAGAGGGAAGTAAGATCTTCTAAAATGAAAGGGCATACCTATGGGACACAGAGTATTGATTCAGGTTCCTGCAAGTTCTGAGTTGTGTAAATATTTGAAATGTTGGAGTTTACAGGCTCCAGGGAGAGAAGAAGAAAAAGAAGAGTGGAGGAAAAGGGAGGGTAAAGAAAGAGGAAAGAAGGGACAACACTGATTTAGGTATGTTTTATAAAGAATAATTCCATATAAAAAGAGAAAAACAAAGCGGAGTGTAGTGACACATGCTTGTAATTGCAGCATTTGGGAGGCTGAGACAGATGGATACCAGTTTGAGGACAGCCTCAACTACTTACTGAAGCCCTTTGCAACTAAGTGAGACCCTGTTTCAAAATAAAGAATAAAAAGTCTGGCTGGTGGTGTAGCTCTTAGGTAGAATGTCCTTGAGTTCTATCCTCAGTACCACATGCAAAAAAAGTAAAACATATAATTTATACTAAGATAGGATTCATACAGAACTAGAGCTGAGTAATGCCAAAAGGGCAGCAAGAGTCAGAATTGCTAGGGTTTGTGATTGGTTAGAAACTATGAACTTGTTTTTTCTTTATAGTGGGATCAGCAACCACCACTTCAGACACTAAAATGGAACACTGAGAGTGAGAAATGTTTATGCAAAGCTAAAGATTTATGGTATTAGACTTTTCAATCCAATGAGAGCAGTCACTGAATTCAGAGGGTTGGTTCTATGCTTTATACTGCCCTTCAAGGATTAGAGAGAGACCAAAGCCACAACCTTGGAATTTTTCTACATGTCTGGGTGAAATTAGGAAAGTCATTTAGGAGCCTGCCAAACACTATAAGAGGGATGCCACAGAAAACTCAGAAGAAAGTAGATTAATTTTGCCCAAGAAAGATAAATGATAAGAAGAAAAGAATGAGAGTTTCTGTTGAATATGGCATATTATCACATCCTTTAAAGACATGGATAATTAATTTCCCACCGTTGTGTTAAAGAAAACAAAAGAACAGGTTGTGAAAAAGACCTTAGAACAATGTGAGACAATATAGACTTTGATACATTCTCTTGTCATTAAATATTAGAGTTTTGTGAAAGATAATGCAAAAATGAATTATAATTCTGGTGAAATGAAGCATGGCTAGCTATCTGGTGGCAAGGGTGTCTATAGATTCTAGGCCAACCACATACACACATGCTTTACTGACATAGTCCTCCTTTTCCTGAAGCTCAGTAAATCTTTACAGACACCTGGCTTGACTTTCCCTTCTAGCTGTTCATTTTAGCATATACAGATCTGTTTCTTTCATATGCTAAGGATGGGCAACTTTAATCAATTTCTCTTAAAAATGTGAAGAGGAACAAACAAATACTTTCATCTGGTATTAAGTACCCGTTCTGATGGTGTAAATATGTATCCTGAAAATATGAAAGAGTATTTTGGAAAGGTCTTTGTCTGTGAATCATTGGACAAAAACCTCTCTGATTTCCCCTGTAAAGGGGCTACTTTTAAAAAACTGTGTCCTCAAATTAAAAATAAAAATGGTTGCCTGGATTATTAATATTATATAGCTCTTAATATTAGCTTGATACAAATAGTGATGTAGTAACTAGATATCATCTGAATCAAGTTTTTTTTCCTTATAGTCTTACTATAACCTAAATCTCTCTCTTCCGCTCTCACTCTCGCTCTCGCTCTCGCTCTCACTCTCGCTCTCGCTCTATCTCTTTCTCACACACACACACATGTGCACACACACACATGCACATGTGTGCATACACACACACACACATACACACACACACACACAATTTCTAATGACATCAGTCAAAACTTTCTTGCCTAGTTAGAAACCAGGGACAATAATAATTTTGTTGGAAGTTGAATCAGTTGCAAAAAACACTGGAAATGATTATAATATGTTGAGTTTTTTGGGATTTTGGGCCAAGGAATGAGAATATATAGAACTTTTAAATGAAATACTTAAATTTTAGTTTAACAGAAATATTTAGAATTAAAATATTTATTTAGAATAAAGTATATAGAAAAATATTTGAACTAATATTTTAAATAAAATATTTAGAATAAAACATACATATGATAGAATTCAAATGTAACTTTTGGTAGGGAGTGTACAAAGCTAAATAAATAAACACAGATGAATGAGATGGTAACCTCTTTGCATTTGCACCTGCAGGTTCTAAAGTGAGACAGACTTGAGTTTGAATCCTAGCTCTATCCTTAAGTTTGTACTTTTGGAAATGTTATAAAGGTTTATCTCACTTTCTTTATTTTAAAATAACAGTCCAATCTCCAAGAATCTTAGGAGGCTTGTAAATGAGATGTATACCCATGACCTGGCACAAAGACTGGTATGGAATAAGTGCTCAATAAAACTGGGTGAGAAAACATCTTGAGATAAAGTTACTTAGACACTGAAGAAAAATGAATAGACGAGGCAATTAATTTGACAGAGTAGCAAAAAGCTTAGGTATAAGTAATAGCATGAGAAAAATGCCAAAAAATATAATGGCCATATGTTCATACGAGGTTGCCATCATAATCTAAGAAAGGTCATCACTACATAATGGTGAAAATTATATTTCAAAGAAGAAAGTTTCTTTGCTGAAAGTTAAGAATACAAAGTTAACATCTTCTTTAGATTAGGTTTTTGAGCTATGGCCAACTACAAATTACTTAAAATTTCATTGAGTTGCTTGTTTTTTTTTATTCTCTTTACATTTCTTTTTAAAAATATTTTATGGGTGCATTGTAGTCATGCATCTTAACGAGGTACAAGATGGTAGAGGCATACATGCAAAAATCACTCATTTAGATCTTCCCCAAATCCTGCCCCATTCCCTACCCACTCCCTCCTTTTGTTTGGCGTAGTGAATGACTTTGATATGTTCATCAATGTACATCATGTACATTAAGGAATTTTCCTCTTACCCCCTCCCACCACCCCTAGTTAGGCCTCCTTATTTGCTCATCTCTAGTTTCTCCTTATTTATCTAGAGTTCTCCTTCATTTGACTACTTGTTAACATTCCACCAAACGTACTTCAATAGAAAAGAGGTTAAATTAAAAGTCAAGTAATCTTGACTTGCCTGATGAGAATAGTGGCTACCAAGAATCACAGCAAATTACCACCAGAAAATTACTCTGATATCAGAACATTTCAAACCTAGATTATAGTGCTTTCTTTAGATACAGTATCTGTAACTTGGTTCTGTCCCTATATATTGAAATGAAGCTTTTGAGGATTATAAAATATAAGCTTGTGCTAAGGCCAGATTCAAAGAATTCAGGAGGTAATAATCATGGTTGCAGGGAAACAACGATGTACTAAAAGCAAATAAAATAATTTTAGGCATACAATAGACAAAAGAAGAGCTTTGTAGACTGAGGAGGATTAAAGAGCCTTTCTGAAAAGCTAACTTCAGTGAGAAAAGAGCCACCCACGAATGGAGTGATGTTCTGGACTAAAAGTACAAAACACCTGGGCAGGAACACACTTGGAATCTTTGAAAGATAAAAGAAGTATGTCCAAGGCAGACAAAGATGCATTAGCTAAAGATAAAAATCTTTATTAATAAAAATATTTATTAGTGTAATTATTTTTTTTCAAAATGGCGACTGAGGGACACAGCACTCCTCAGTAGCTGAAGCAAATAAAGTTCAAAAACTTAGAAAGCTGTGTCTTAATCAACAAAATAAATACATACCAGGAACCAAAACAAATCCTGGTACCTTGGGGGAACTCTGAACTTGAAGAAGAAGAAGAACATAGATCGGACACCGGACCAGCTGCAGATACAATCTGACCGGAACGCTGATCGGCGGCAGCAGGCTGCTTTCACGGGCTGGCGGAGCTGCCTGCCCGATAGTCCCGATAGTCCCACAGCAAGATAATCCGGGACTGAAAACAGCGAGCAGCACCCACGTCAGAATTCTGTGTGCTCACCAGCGACTGGATCACAACAGCATAGAGACTCCCACGAATCCTGAACCAAGGAAGACAGGTACCTGCGGGCGCTCAGGGAAGTGTGGACCCTAGCGTGCGCTGCACCCCAACCCCCCAGCACGCCCAAGCCTCAGACCCGAGCACTCCCCTCTGCGCACCTGGGCTGCGCCCCGGTCCCCTGCTAGCAGTCAGTGCCTGTCCCACTCTCTCCACTAAAGTGGAGCCTGCCTGTGTGTCTAGCCCCCCCCCCCCCCGCCACCTTGCCAGAGACTGCCTTCCAGGCTGCGAAAGCCCTGGGTAAACCGGAAATCTCCTTGGGGCACCCCCAGTTTCTACATCCCGCGGGAGGCAGAGACCATTACTGGGCACCACGCACTGGATCCTTGAGCACCTATCCTGCACTCCTGGCCCACCGCTGGGTGTTCCCACCCTCCTGGTAGCCAGATGCTTAGTTCTAAAGCGAGAACTCAGCTCAATACACCTTGGAAGAGCATACCAGCAGCAAAAGACAGCTGCATCCACTCACTCCTGGGTCCAGTAAAAGCAGCACACCCAGCCTGCACTCTTGGAATAGGCAGAGCTCTGGCAACAAGCGTGGGCACCCAGGAACCAGCACCCATTTGCCCAGGGTACATCTTGGGACCACACCGGCTAACCCAACTGGAATTTCCAGAGACACAGGAAAATCCATCGGGCCACAATATCTGCACAGGACCTCAGGGGTAGGTTCTAATTATACCTTGTTCATGCTCCACCCATGTTGTAGGGAAGCACAGGCTAGAGTCTAGGGTGGTGGGTGCAGAGGTACTGACCACAGGTTAGAATTTTGCAGAACCTGTGAATTGTACAGAATCAAATAAAAGTGAAACCAGACATCCGGACACATAAACCTAAAGCAGCTAAAGGAGAGAAGGTGTCCAAACACCCAGAGTGACCTAAGAAGATAAAAAATAGAGTACAAAGAAAACTAAGAGACATTGGATGGTATTCTGAAAGTTACCAAAGCAATCAGATATGCACATATTATATAGACCTGACCCCATATGCGTAAATAAGGAGGACTGTTTATTTTACTTTTAATGTGGATGTTTTGTTTTATTTTGCTTTTACAGTGCTTTTGTTTTGGTATGGTTATTGCTGTTTTATTTATTTTTTTCTTTTAACCCACACTTCTCTTACTTTCACATGTTTTTTTTTATATATATATTGGATAGTTTGCCTTATTTTTTTTATTTCACACAGCTGCTAGTTCCTTTTATTTTATTCTTGTTCTTTTTTCCTCTTTCTTCCTCTTTCCTTCCTTTATTTTCATTCTCCTCCTTTGATTGGTTTTCCTCCCTTTTTCCTGGATTACATAATAGTCTTGGTATCTTGAGTGGATTTTTTTTTCTTTTCTTTTTTTATGTCTGTCTGCTCCTTCCATCATCCCTATGTACAAACCTTCCCACACTAACCCTACATACTTTTCTCCCCCAAAACTTTTCCACATAATATACCTCCTGGTCTAATACTCTAAGTATTTCTCACATCCATAATTACTCCATGAACAACAAGAGTCCTAGTAGTTAACTCTCTCTCATTCCTAGCAAGATTTTACCTTACCATACTTAATGTCTTTCTCAACCTAAACATCTCCTCTACCTAATCCGACTCCTTTACTAATCACCCCAGCTCCTCCCACATCACCCACCCTCAACACTGGAAAGACTCTGCTGACTAGCCGATACCCCAACTCCTAATATTAAGATTGACTAAGCATAATACTCATGAACGATGGGTAGAAACCAGAAAAACAGGACAGAGAACGCTACAAATATGAGAACCAGGAATTATGAAGAGACAGCAGAAATCATGAATACTGACCTACTAGAAATGCAAGAAGGGGAGTTCAGAATCTTGTTGTTCAATATGATGAAAGGATTTAAAACAAGTATAGAGGAGGTTAAAGATAATTAGAAACACTAAAAAAGAATCAGAAAGAATTCTGGAATGAAATGAAGGAGGCAATAAGTGAAATGAAGACAGCAATTGAAAGAAACTCTGGAAGATTAGATGAAATGGAAAACAGAATATCAATATTAGAAGACAGTACATCCCAAACCGAAAACACAGTCAGCGATATACAGAAATCTTTACAGCAACAAAACCTAAACATCCAGCAATTATGGGATAATATGAAGCGCCCTAATTTACGAATAATAGGCATTGAGGAAGGGATAGAGGTACAGACCAAGGGCATCTGTAATATCTTCAAGGAAATAATCTCAGAGAATTTTCCAAATATGGAAAGAGACTTCAATCTTCAAGTCCAGGAGGCATACAGAACTCCACTGAGACAAAACCAAAGAAATACCACTCCATGCCACATAATAACCAAAATGACCAATATAGAGGCTAAGGAAGGAATCTTAAAAGCAGCGAGAACAAAAGGACGGGTGACATATAGAGGCAAAACAATAAGAATCACCCCAGACTATACAACCCAGGTTAGGAATGCTAGGAGAGACTGGTACGACGTGATTCAGACCCTGGAAGAAAATAACTTCCAGCCCAAACTAATCTATCAAGCAAAACTACTATTCAAGATCAATGGTGAATCCAAAGTCTTTCACGATAAACAGAATCTCAAAATATTCATGAATTCAAAGCCAACATTAGAGAAAATTCTTAAAGAAATAAACCATAAGGAAGAAAAAAGAAGCAGACTTCAGAATCAGAGAAGAGAGGAAGTTAATAAGTGGGCCACTTAAGTAAAGAAGAAAGATCACACCACCCAAGAGTAGACAGAACACAAAATGGCAGAAAACAAAAATCATATATCAATAATATCTCTTAATGTCAAAGGACTTAACTCACCAATCAAAAGACACAGACTGGCAATGTGGATTAGGAAACATAATCCAAATATATGCTGTCTGCAAGAAACACACCTCACAGCCAAAGACATTCACAGGCTGAAGGTGAAAGGATGGAAAAAGATATACCATGCCACCAGTGACCAAAAAAGAGCAGGGGTAGCAACCCTAATATCCAACAAAACAGACTTTAAACTAAAACACAGCAAAAGAGACAAATCAGGGCACCTTCTTTTACTAAAAGGAACACTATACCAAGAAGATATAATGATAGTAAATATTTATGCCCCAAATATGGGTGCAACCACATTTGTAAAACAAACCCTTCTGGACATAAGATCCCAAGTAGACCCAAATATAATAATTCTGGGAGACTTTAATACGCCTCTCACACCACTGGATCGATCTTCAAAGCAAAAGATGAGTAAAGACGTTTTAGATCTAAAGGAAACCATAAACCAAATGGACCTAATAGACATTTTCAGAGTATTTCAACCAGGAACTACAGAATACACTTTCTTCTCAGCAGCCCATGGAACCTTCTCCAAAATTGATCACATCCTGGGACACAAAGAAAATACCAGCAAATTCAAAAAATATAATATAATTCCTTGCATCTTTTCAGACCACAACGGAATAAAAGTGGAAATCAACAACAGGAAACTCGAAAGAAAGTATTCAAATTCATGGAGAATGAATGATACACTATTGAATGACGAATGGGTAAGAGCAGAAATTAGGGAAGAAATAAAGAAATTTATGGAAACAAACGAAAACAGAGACACAACCTACCAAAACCTATGGGACACCATGAAGGCAGTACTAAGAGGAAAGTTTATTGCATTGAGTGCCCACATAAAAAGGACGGAGAACCACCAAGTAAAGAACCTAATGACACAACTCAAGGATCTAGAAATTCTGCAACAGTATATTCCCAAAGCCAGCAGAAGGCAAGAAATCATCAAAATTAGAGCAGAAATAAATGAAATAGAGAACAAAAAAACAATTCAGAGAATCAATAAAACAAAAAGTTGGTTCTTTGAAAAGATTAATAGAATTGATAAACCCCTGGCCAACCTGACCAAAAGAAAAAGAGAATCAACTCAAATTATCAAAATTAGAAATGAAAAAGGAGATATCACCACAGATAGTGAAGAAATTCAAAATATTATCAGAAACTACTTTAAAAATTTATACTCCAATAGACTTGAAAACCTGGAAGAAATTGATAGATTTCTAAGCACAGTTAACCTTTCTACACTTAGCCAAGAGGACATAGCAAGCCTAAACCAACCAATAACAACCAAAGAAATAGAAATGGCAATAAAAATTCTTCCACCAAAGAAAAGCCCAGGCCCAGATGGGTTCCCAGCTGAATTCTACAAAACCTTCAGTGAACAACTAATACCAATACTGCATAACTTAATCCAGGAAATTGAAAGAGATGGAACTCTTCCAAATTCCTTCTATGAGGCCAGTATCACTTTAATCCCCAAACCAAATAAAGATACCTCAAGAAAGGAAAACTACAGACCAATATCCTTAATGAACATAGATGCAAAAATTCTAAACAAAATACTAGCTATACGCATTCAAAACTATATCAAGAGAATAATACATCATGACCAAGTTGGTTTCATCCCAGAAAAACAAGGCTGGTTCAACATACGCAAATCAATACATGTTATTCACCACATAAATAGAACCAAGAACAAAAACCACATCATCATAGCAATAGATGCTGAAAAAGCATTCGACAAAATCCAACACCCATTTATGTTAAAAACACTGCAAAAAATTGGGATAGAAGGAAAGTACTTCAACATCATTAAGGCAATATACTGCAAACCCAAAGCCAACATTATACTGAATGGGGAAAAACTGCAAGAATTTCCGCTACAGTCAGGAACAAGACAAGAATGCCCACCATCACCACTCCTTTTCAATATAGTCCTTGAGACTCTTGCTGCAGCAATCAGACAAGAGAAGGAAATCAAAGGAATTCACATAGGAAGAGAGGAATTAAAATTATCCTTATTCGCAGATGACATGATCCTTTATCTGTAAGACCCAAAGAACTCAACCAAAAGACTTCTGGACCTGATTGACAAATTCAGCAAAGTCGCAGGTTACAAAATCAACCTAAAGAAATCAGTGGCTTTTCTTTATGCCAACAACGAATCCACAATGAAAGAAATAAAAACAACAATTCCATTCACTATAACCTCAAAACCAATAAAATACCTAGGAATAAACCTAACCCAAGATGTAAAAGACCTCTACAACAAAAACTATAAAACATTAAAGAAAGAAATTGAAGAAGACCTTGGAAGATGGAAAGATCTCCCGTGCTCATGGATAGGCAGAATAAATATCATCAAAATGGCCATTCTGCCAAAACTGATCTATAGGTTCAATGCAATTCCCATTAAAATACCAGTGACATTCTTCAGAGACCTAGAAAAATCAATCATGAATTTCATATGGAGAAAGAAGACCTAGAATAGCCAAAGCAATTCTCAATAACAAGAAACACGCAGGAGGCATTACAATCCCAGACCTCAAACTATACTATAGAGCAATAGTAGTAAAAACAGCATGGTACTGGCACAAAAACAGATATACTGACCAGTGGATTAGAATAGAAGATACAGAAATAAACCCACACATCTTTAGTCAATTAATCTTTGACAAAGGGGCCAAACACATACGCTGGAGAAAAGACAGCCTTTTCAACAAGTGGTGCTGGGAGAACTGGCTAAGCATTTGTAAAAAGATGAATCTAAACCCCTATATCTCACCAAACACAGGAATCAACTCAAGATGGATCAAAGACTTAGAAATTAGACCTGAGACTGTGAAGCTAGTAGAGGAGAGCATAGGTTCAACACTACAACATATTGGCACAGGCAGTAACTTTCTCAACAAAACCTCCAAAGCTCAGGAAATTAAAGCAAGAATAAACAAGTGGGATAACATCAAACTAAAAAGTTTCTTCTCATCAAAGGAAACTATCAATAACCTAAAGAGGAAGCCTACAGAATGGGAAAGGATCTTTACCAGCCACCATTCTGATAGGGGGCTAATATCCAGAGTATACAAAGAGCTCAAAAGACTCTACACTAGCAAAACAAACAACCCAATCAAGAAATGGGCAAATGAACTAAATAGACACTTCACAAAAGAAGAGATACAAAGGGCTAATAGATACATGAAAAGATGTTCTTCATCACTGGCCATCAGGGAGATGCAAATCAAAACTACACTGAGATTCCATCTAACCCCAGTCAGAGTGGCAAGCATAAAGAAATCAAATAACAACAAATGCTGGCGAGGATGTGGGGAAAGAGGAACTCTTTTACACTGTTGGTGGGAATGCAAACTAGTTCAACCACTATAGAGATCTGTGTGGAGATTCCTAAGAAAGGTGGGAATAGATCCACCATATGATCCAGCTATACCACTCCTGGGTATCTTTCCAAAGGGGTTGAATTCAGAGAACTACAGCAACATATGCATACCTATGTTCATAGCAGCACAATTTGTAATAGCCAAAATATGGAACCAACCCAGATCACCATCAACAGATGAATGGATAGCAAAACTGTGGGAAATACACACAATGGAATTCTATTCAGCCATAAAGAAGAACAAAATTATATCATTTGAAAGAAGATGGAAAGCCCTGGAGAACATTATGTTAAGTGAGATCAGCCAAGCACAGAAGAAGAAGATACATATGTTTCCTCTAATATGCCCAAACTAGGAAACACAAAGAATACCAGTGGGACTCCAGATATTGAAGGGGAAATACTAGCTAAGTTTGGATGGTAAGATAGTAGAGGAGGAAGGCCGGTCTTGATTAATAAGGGTCTACACTTGAACATGTGTAAAATTATGAATAAGACATGGTTAACCTGGACAACCATTGGCGGGAGGGGGGAAGGGAAAATGGGGGCGGGGGGGGAAAGGGCACCAAATATAGTGTAAATGTATACTATTTATGTTCAATAAAAAATTGTTATATAAAAAATAAATAAAGAGAGAAAAAAATATTTATTAGTGTAATTATTTAGCAGTGTGTATTGGTTATTAATTTATTAAACTTTGATAAATATTATAAATACATTAATACTATATTAGTTAATTATGATGTCAAGAACATATAATAGCATACTTCCCTATCATTCTTTGTGTGTACAATATTATACTTCCCTATCATTCTTTGTGCTACTGTCACATACTCTCCTCCTACATATATATACATATATATATATATATATATATATATATATATATATATATGAAGCACAATATTTTTTAAATCAATTGTGTTTAAAAGAAATTATAGTTCTTAAAAATGTAATGCAGTTTGATAAATATATTTTTCTGAAATTTTCAATTCTCTTTATGGATCCAAATTTCTAAGTGATATAATTTTTTCTTCAGCTTGACAAACTTTAACACTTCTTAGCAAACTAAAACTAGATAAGAACATCCTCAGATGAAGGCTATTAAAAAATCCCACAAATAATATCATACTTAGTGGCTAAATAGCAAATACTTTATCTAAAAGGTTAAGTGTATGACATGAATGTTTGCTCTTACCACCTCTATTCCATATTACACTAGAAATTCTAATAAGCACAAATAGATAAGAAAACCAAAGTAAAACATTCTGATTGAGAAAAGGAAAAAATAAAACTGTCTTGTTTGGCAGTACCAGAGTTATCTATATAGAAAATTTTTAAAATCTGCAGTAAAATATGAAAATAAGATTTTAATTTGAAGACTGAGTCAATATGTATACTTTCATTGAAAAATTAAAAATTTAAATTAAAAAAACCTATACTATATAAAAAATATCTCTGAAGCCATTACATACTTAGAGGTAAAGTATATAAAGTACATAATAAATTTGCAGAATTTATATTGTGAAAACTATAAAACTTGATGAGTGAAATTAATGATTAAAACATATGAAGATCTCTATTAGTGGTAATGGATTACAAAAGATAGTATTTTAAATATGACAATTTTTCCCAAACTCATCCATAGATTTCATATATTCCCTACTAAATCCTAAGCTTTTTTTTTTTTTTAGAAATTGACCAGCATATTCTATAGTTTTTGTGAAAGTTTCAAGCATCAAGGATAAATTATTTCACAAAAGAACAGCAGAATATTTTCACTTCTGGGAAGATGGGATAGATATACTTTTCTCTATTTCTCTAAGTACAATGTAAAACTCCACAAAAATCATATGTAAAATAAACATATGAAGAAGCAAAAAAATAGAAAATGAGAAAACTGTCTCGGGACTTTAAAATATGCAAAATGGCTAATAGCGAATTCTGTGGATTTTTTTCATATATTTCACCCTTGAAGATAAGAAAATTAACTGAGAAATGCTAGAGCCATGGGGGGTGGGAAAACAAAACAAAAACAAAAAATCAAAAACTGATAAAAGCCAAAAATAAAAAAAAGGTAGCCTACCAAGATGAAAAACTTATACAAGTTGACCACTGCATCATACTAAAACTGTATATACTTTTTAGGCCCACCTCACCCATTAAAGTTTTAGTGGAAAGTAAAACAGTCGTTCTGTAAGGCTGTAATAAGATGCATCAATAATCCTGTGTGTGAGAGAAAGGTTAGAAAAGACTACATCAGGAGCCAGAATTTCCATCCCTGTTGACAAATGGTAACAAGTCCTTATCCTATGGCAGCGGTGGAGATGATGAAAAGATCCTGGGCTTTGATCTTTTCCCAGAAGTATAAGGCAAGTCTCCCCTTCCCACTAGAATGGCATGAGAAGAGGCAGTGGCTCACCTTTATCTGTCAGAACAGTGTCAGAGAAAGCCAGAGAAAACAGAATGTTAAAAAAAAAAAAAAAACAGTTTCATTGTCCAATATGAAAGTTTTAGGTTTCAATGGGAAAAAAAGCTTTCACTATAAAAAAAAAAGGAAGATTTCAAACTAAGTGAAAGAACACCAAGATCTGGAGTATTAAAATTATCTGAAATAATTTTATGGCATTCATGATAA
This sequence comes from Muscardinus avellanarius, assembly GCF_963383645.1. NCBI lineage: Eukaryota > Metazoa > Chordata > Mammalia > Rodentia > Gliridae > Muscardinus > Muscardinus avellanarius. The sequence goes on along the minus strand of NC_137800.1, from coordinate 51,621,246 downwards.
GAATTCTTTGGGCAATAAAAATATGTTTAAGAAATATGAAAAAAACAGTACTCTCAGCAAATATAGACACTAACAAGAAATAGAGAATATAAAGTAAAACAAAATGAAAAAGAACTAAGAAGCACAATAACTAAAACAAAAAGATCTATGAATAAGTTCAACAGCAGAATCAGCAGCATTATAGCAACAATATAAATAATATTCTATAGATATAAATATTTTATATACTTCATACCTAAGTATTTAATGGTTTTAGTGCAGCTGCAAATCTCATTCAAATTCCAAATGTTCAAGAACATTCAAAGAAATGGCTACTATCATATACCATGGATGAAACTATAAAATAGTATAACAACTAGAGAAGTTATTTGTACCTTATGTTTACATATATATATGTAACATATACATTCATAAATTTCATTTCTAGTAATTCACTCATACAAATTAAAAACATGTGCTTAAACTTTTACTAAAATTCACTAAGCATTTAATAATAGCAAAAAAGTTGGAAACAATCCAAATTGTCTATGACCAGTAGAGTGCTTTAATAAACTGTAGTACTTTCACACATTGGGCTAGTATTCAGTAATATAAAAAGATATTGATACATAGCTAAACCTAAAAAAACATGCTGATCAATAGAACCAGATAAATATATATTGCAAGATTCCATTTTTGTGAGAAGTATCTATGGGTATAGAAATTAAAATAGCAGTTGCTTTGGTTTTGGGAGATAGTTAAGATAGACTGGAAAGGAGCATGAGGAAACTTTCTAGGGCAATAGCAGTGCTGTGTAGCTGGCCTGGTGTCTCAGCATTTTCACTGCTGTGACCCAATAATCCCGACCACACAATTTAGAGGAAAAAAGGTTGTTTGTTTGTTTGTTTGTTTTGCTGCATTTGCAATGAAACCTAGGGGCATTCTACCTCTGATTTACACCCCCAGTTCTATTTTTTTTATTCTTTATTTTGAAACAGGGTCTCACTGAGTTGCAAAGAACCTCACTAAGTATCTGAGGTTAACCTTGAACAACAATCCTCTGATCTCAGCCTCCCAAATGCTGGGATTATAAGCATGTGCCACCATGCCAGGCAGTAAAAAAATATTTATTTTGCTCACAGTTTTGGAGATTTTAGAGGTTCAGTTGATATGAGGCTAGTTCTGCAGAGCTAAGGGCATAGCAGCAGAAAGCAGAGAGGGAGAGAGCAAAAAGTTTCTGCTCTCACATCACTGGGGCCAGAAGAAAGAAAGAGCAAGCGAGGGGATTCCTAAGTTCACACGCCCAGGGACCCACTTTCTCCAGCCAATATACCTGCCTAGGTTACTACCCAATCAATCCATTACAATAGATTTATCCACTGATGAGATTACAACCCTCGTGATTTATGTCAACTATAAATATTAATATACATGACCATTTCAGAAGACATATTTGATACCTTTAAAATTTCTATGTAATTTTACCTTGATACATTTTTTAAAGAAAGAAGATAAAATAAAAATATTTTAGTCAAACAAATCCCAGGAAAATTATTCCTAGTAAATAAGCCAAAGGTTTTTTTTTCAGGCAGAAATAACAATTGTAACAGATCTCAAAGCAAAATCAGTTTACTCTATATTTCTATAATAATCTAATATATGAAGGTTTATTAACACATGATGTGACAAGATAGGTAAAGGCAATAGCAGCCTTCAGAGCCTGCAGTAATACAAAATAAAATTTTGTATAGCGCCTGAGAGAAGGAAAAATGAATTCAAAGAGAACCTTATATTATTTCAGAAGTAGTCTTCAAAACAAGACAGCATTATTCATTAAAAGTTTTTTTCCTGTTTAACTCATTAAAATGCCTTGCTTATTTCTTCAGAAATTGTTTGAATACTAGATTTCTACATTCTTAAGTATTTGTTTTTTTTTTTTTTTATAACAACTGGGTAGAAAATACATGCTACATTTGACCTGGATCTAAGGTTTTTGACACTTGTGACAATTCTGAGGAAACCTTTTTGACCTGTTCCTAAAAATACAGCTATTTCAATCTGCCAGAAGATAACATATTTTCATAGTTAATCATACCAAGGGGCATCAGTGAACTCCAAACTTCTTGGATTAAAGAATTTTAAAATCTTGTTTGCCATCCTCATGAGGCTAACAAAAGTGGAAGAAAACATCTTCTATATTTGATCTTCTTGAAGGCACTTCTATCAATAGCGTTTCTGGAAAAAGCAGTGTTTCTGTATGTTTTTTTCTGAAAATATGGGGCCTTTTGAATAGCCTAAAAGCACACACGTAATAGAGGAATGTATAGAGATGTGCTTTAAATTTTCTTTCCAGCTACAGTTCCTTTACATTTCTTCTTCCTCCGTGCCAGTGAAAGACTATAAATGCATGTATTTATGATTTAGAGTTCTCTTTGACTTGAACACTTAAGCAGGTGATAGTTCAAATTACTGTGGTTTATATGTTTTCTTCCCAATAGGCTGGTTTTTTTTTTTTTGGTGCCTTGGTAAATTTATGGTATCACTCTTTTCCACTTGACTGGCTTGTGATTAGAATTCTCTTCAATTCTACTTCTGGAGAAGGGAAACTGAGTCACTGAGCTACATTTGGAAGAAGAACAGATGTTTGAAATCTCATCAAATATACCATCTACACAGGGAAGGAAGTAATGATAAGATTGTTCATAATAATTGGCAGTCAGTGGTATAATCTGGGTAAGTAGCTCTCCACAGCCAAGTAAGTGGGAAGAAACTGTCACTTTTATACATTAGTGTCCAACACACTGAGAAGAGATACACTGAACTAATCAAACATTAATATGCCTGAGAAGAAAATACAAAAGATAATATAGCATGTTCAAATTCTATACAGCCTCTGAAGTATTTTTTAACAACATACTAACTCAACACAACTAATCTAATATTTAGCAAGTGCATGGCTTTGACAAAGAAAGTAGTTCTAATAAGAAACTTAACAAACCCAGCCAAAAGCTGCTGCATTATGAGTTTCTGTACTTGGAAGTCTGAGACAGGAGGACCTTGGGTTAGCAGCCAGACTCAGCTACTTAGTAAGGCCCTCCAAACTTACTGAAAACCTGTTACAAAATAAAGAGCTAAAAATAGAGCTGATGGTGTAGCTCAGAGGTAGAATGCCCTTGGTTTAATCTCTAGTACCATAAAAATAAATAAACAAGTAATAAATAAATAAACAAATAAACAAATAAATAGAAGTGGGGAGTACTATACATCTACTGAAGCTGCTAAAATAAAAATAATACTGGGTGTGGTGGCACATACTTGTAATCCCAGTGCTTGGGAGGCTGAGACAGGAGAATTGCACAGGTTTGAAGCCAGCCTCAGCTACTTAATGAGGCTCTCAGCAACTTAGTGAGACCTTGTTTCCAAATAAAGTATAAAATAAAAATAATGATATAGCTTCTCTTGGCAAGAATATGTAAAAAGTGGAAATACAAACTTGTGTGGCTACTCTAAAAATAATTTGGGAGTTTCTTAAAAATTAAATACTGAATCATATGATACAGAAATCACACTTCTGGTTATTTATCTCAGAAAAATGAAAACATATACACACAAACATCTATTTACAAATGTTTATAGCCTCTCTATTTGTAATAACCCCAAACTAGAAACAACTGGATATTGTCTACTTGATGAATGATTAGACAAACTGTAGTATATCCATATCATAGAATACTTTTGAGCACTGAAAAGAAACAAAGTACTAATATGCAGTAAAACTTAGATCTCAAGGGAACTATGCAGAGTGAAAAACCCAGTTTCAAAAGATCACATACTATATTAGTCCATTCATATAATATTCCCAACAATTGTTTCCTGGTTGAAGGCACTGTAAATATTTGAGATTCTTTTTAATATATTACACAATATAAATTTTTGTCCAATATGAATTTCTAGAGATGAAGATTTCTTGCCCAATTTGTTTATTAAAATATTTTATATGCTTTTATTTGTGCATAATAGTATTATGCTATAATGTAAATCATGTTGTCATTGATATACATGCACACAACACTTGGTGTTGCCCAACATTTTAATAATTTCTCCACAGCCTATTTTTACTATCTCACATTAGTAGATTCTTGAGTCCTCTATTTGCCAGTCAGAAGCTATGGCTTTTCTAGACCAGATTATATGAATATTATCATTGAAAGTACTTATTTGATATTATTGAATTGAATGGTGAGGTTTTTTGTTTTTTGTTTTGGTGGTACTAGGGTTCCTGGAAGCCCTTCTACCTCCAGCTACACTCCCAGACCTATTTTATATTTTTATTTGGAAACAGGGTCTCTTAAGCCAGTGCGACTGGCTTCAAACCTGCATGATCCTCCTGTCTTAGCCTCCCAAGTGCGGGGATTACAAGAGTGCGCCACCATGCCCAGCTGAATGGCCAGTTTGATGTAAGCACATACTAAACAACTTTATGTAGAAAAGTAAATTCATTCTATTTTTAAAAATCAAGCAATTACATTGTGATTCCATCCCAGATAATATATTTTCATAAAAAATAAAGGATTCAAGCACACTAGTAAAAAAAATCTCAAAATGACAAAATTATAGAAAGTGAGAACATATTGGTGATTTCAAAGGGTTAGGGGTGGGTGAAGGCACTGTGACTAAGTGGTTAGGACTTAGTCCTTTGTATGAAGAGTTTATTTTTATATTTATAATAAGTGAAATAACTTGATTCAATGTGTTTAATCATATATTCTCCTGCTTATGAAATTTCATTTTTCCCAGTAGAAAATGTTCTATAAAATCTAGCAGTGAATGATACACACTGCTGCACAATGTCACAATGCCATCCTTGTGGTTTTTCTTTGCACCCCATCACATCTAATTTCTGAAAACATGAAGTAGTTGATAGCAGGCACTGAGAGTCATTCTTCTAAGCTTTGATTTCATAGGCAATCCAATGATAAATCTTTGCAGTCCAAACCTGCAGATCTATAGAATTCAAATTTTCCTCACTTGTAAGAGTTCATCAAAGCAGACAAATATTTATGTTCATATTACTTCACAGATCAAAACACAAACATATCCAGGAGTTGTGAAAGAACTTTCAAAGTAGTTTTGTATAAACTCTGGTTAAAAAGATCATAGTTATTAAGGAATTCAGCAGAGGGCTAGTTTTTCCTTAACCTCTAAATGAGAGAAAACCTTCCTTCCTCACTGTATGACCAGACAATATGAGCAACAGGAGCCCTCACACACTGGTGCTGCTGACTTTAGAAACCCTACACTGGTCCAGTCAGCCATATTCCTTACCAAGGGCCAAGCATCTCAATTTATTACAAGCAGATTTTTAGAGTCCTATATTTCTTCTCAAAAGTCACTTATCACATACACAATTTTAACCAATGCTGAACAGAATATAATTCTAAAAAAGTCACAAAGAAGCTGAGCATGGTGGTGTATGCTTGTAATCCCCATGCTTGGGAGGCAGAGACAGGAGGATCACACAGGTTCAAAGCCAGCCTCACTGGTTTAAGAAACCCTGTTTCCAAATAAAAATATAAAAAATAGGTCTGGGAGTGTAGCCCAGAGGTAGAAGGGTTTCCAGAAACCCCAGTACCACACACACACACACACAAAAAAAAAAAAGGCACAAAGAGAGAATATTAAAGTTAACTCAAGATGGATTAAAGCCCCAGGAATTGGACCAGAGACTCTGAAATTACTAGAGGAGGGCCTACGACCAACAAACACTTCAACATATAGGCACTGGTAGAAACTTCATCAATAAGATGCCCCAAACTCTGTAAATTAAAATAAGAATTAATAAATGAGAGATGATATTAAATTAAAAGCTTTCTGCAGCAAAGAAAACCATTAAGAGTGTAAAAAGGGCCTGTAGAATGGGATAAAGTCTTTAGCAGCTGCTTCTCTGACAGAGGACTAATATCTACCATATACAAAAATCTTAAAAGACTTGCCATTACAAAGAAAAGAACCCAATCAAGTAATGGGTAATCAAACTAAAGAGACACTTCACAAAAGAAGAAATACAAATGTCCAGTATAAAATATATTTTAAAAGTTCAACATCATTAGCAATCAGAGGGATGCAAATCAAAACTACATTGAGATTCCGTCTAAACCAAATCAGAATGGCAATCACTAAGATGTCAAACAATCATAAATACTGAAGAGGATGTGGGAAATAGAAACTTGTCTACACTTTTTGTTAGATGGCAAATTAGGGCAGCTGCTATGGAGATGAGTGTGGAGGTTACTCAGAGAACTGGAAATAGAAGCCCACGCTATCCAGCTATCCCACTCCTGGGTATCTTTTCAATGAAAATAAAATAATAATATTATATTGATATATCCACATCCATGTTTAAAGCAGCACAATTCACAGTGCCCAAATTATGGAACCAACAAATGAATGGATTACAAAATTATGAAATATACACACAATAAATTCTACTCAGCAACCAAAAGAACAAAATTAAAATAGGAGGTGGAAAATTAATGAAGAAAACACTTCCATTGATGTTATGCATACATATGAAAGTATCAATGCCAATATCAAGATCATGTACAGGGAATGGAAAAAAGCTGGACAGGACCCAGGGCAAAGCTCACCAAGTGATATGTGCATGTGTTTGTATCACTATGAATTTCAATATGATATATAATTGCAATGTACCAATAAAAAATAGAACCTTAGATGAGTAAATAAGGCAACTTAACTGAGGGAGGTGAGAGGGGGAAAGAGGTAAATTCCCTAATGCTCATGATAGACAGTCATAAACACATCAAAGTCAGTTATCCAAACGTGAGAAGGAGGAAGTAGGAAGGAAATAGGGTGGGAATTGGGGAAGGGCAAAATGAGTGATGTGTGCATGTATGTCTCTCTCATCTTGAAATCGATAAAGATCTATGAGTACAATGAACCAATAAAATAAATTAATAATTTATTTATTTATTTATTTATTTATTTTTAAAATCTCCAAAATAAAGAGAAGATATTAACCTCCTAGAGGTATGGATGATGAAGTACATTTTGAAAGGTAGATGATTATTAATCACAGATGATAAAAGAAAAGGGAGAAAAATAAGCCAGGATTGGTACTTCTAGATTTAAAAAGCTGGATTTGAATCCTTCAAGTTAGGACAACATACCAGAAAACCTAATTGGAAGGATATGATATAAATACACCAATAACTATGTTTCTATTTTGCAATATAACAGTGATCAGGGACAGGGGCTCAAGTACAATGTCATGGACCCTGATCCAGAAAAATGCCAATAATCATTGACTCTAATTGGTTTAAGGCATGGGTATAGATGAATCATGAGGGACCTTATGTATTGCTTCTGTACAAAATGTATTTCTTAAAACTCCTAATAGACAGAAATCAGGTTATTTCTGCCTGGGTTCTAGAAGAGAGTTCCCCAAGTAATCAACAAATAAAATCCGGCATTCCATGGGCTAAGGCTATTATAGCAACTCTTCTCTATATCTAAACCAGGTTTATTACTCTATGTATATGAATAACTGAAATGATGTAAGAGACTGTTCTCACTTGTGTAGAGTCTAATTTAGTTTGTGGCAAGGGATCCTCAATGTTCCCTTTGCCTACATTCACCTTCTTGCCTTGCAGAGTGAATAGTGATACCACCATATAGGATTCAGGAGCACTTACCTAATAGTCTAGTAAAAACTTTAAGAATTTATTTTTAAAATAATTGCCTTGGAATCATGTGGCTGGATAGGCTTGCACCAAATGGCAATAAATATAGTCATGCTCTATGAAGAGCAATAATAAGTAAGCCCACCAACTTTCACAGAGGTAGATAAAACAAAAGACATTCCAGTTTACTGTGGCCCTATGCCAGCAGACTGGAGAATTATCAGACTGCAGACTGAAGAATGTGATCTTCCAAGAAGAATGTGCTAATGTTAATTCTACAGAAACAGTAGTTTTCTCAATGTTATTGCCAGAATATTAATCAGCCAAGACTGAGAAATAACACTGATATAGTAAATATTCTCTGCAGGTACAAGGAAGAATATATAAAGTTTTAATAGAAAGTTTAGAAACAATAAAATCTGATGTTCTATGCTAGCTACTTACTATTTTCAAAAACTGCAAATCATCTTGTTATTGTTTGAAATATTTCATAGACCTCTGAGGATAGAAGCATAACGTATGGGGGAGGATCAGACAGAAACAAAAAAAAAAAATGTTGCCCTAAGGATGAACTTAGGGTTTTTGCCCCTACAGAATTAAATAAATGTTTCTTGCTTTTGAAAGAAACAAAAGTGATTTTAAGTCTCAGCTCCTCTGAACTAGTATCAATCATTATGTCACTTTCTTTTAAAAGTTCCAACTCTAAATTTCCTCTTGAGATATCAGGTAAAAGATTATGATTCTCAATAACATAGCTATCTGGCCATGACTTCCAAAAGTTCTGTGCTTCATAAGCCAGAACATGTAGTAAAAGAGCAAAAAGCCAATTTGTCAAGACTGATGGGTTTGAAGTCAAATGCTTAGTTGTAAGGTTCAAATTTTATTTTTATATTTCTCCTTATTCAGATATGAATTTTTGAAACAAGGTCTTCTATCCCACGTGAATAGTTGTTATCTCTGAGATAGCCAGGAATCCCCACAGTTCCAGAGAATTGAGAATTCTTGAGGCTGTTCCTTGATATCAGTCACAGGTTGCTCAGACTTTCTGCCAGTTTCTTATGTATAAATGAAAAGAATTGCATCTACCCCCTCCAGTTGTTATCAGAATCAGAGAAACATAAGATCATGTATGTAGTAAGTCTTTCATAGATGGTAGCTATTATCTCTTTAGCACATAGAATGAGCATACTCTAAAAACATCCAAGGAGCCAAGCATGGTTGTGCATGCTTGTAATTCCAGCATATGGGAGGCTGAGAAAGGAGGATCAAGGTTTGCAGCCAGCCTCTGTGTAGCTCAGAGGTAGAATATTCAGTACCACACCAAAAAAAAAAAAAAAAAAAAAAAAAAAAAATCAAGAGAGAGCTTTGATTCCAGGAAATAATTCTGGGAAATGCCTCAGGCACACATGGTTTTGCTGGATTCACTCTAAGAAGCATTTCTAAAAACTAAGAAGTTCTTTAAATCCCATTTTTCTTGAGATTTTTCACTGGGCTTTCTAAGCCAGGAGTACAAATTTCATTTTAAAAAGTGATTTTTTGAGAAAGTTTTTACCTGTGCCTATGTGTTGAAGTGTTGGATCTATGCCCTCTTCAAGGAGCTGCAAGGTCCAAGATGGACCATCTTGAATTGACTCTTATTTAGGGTAATAAAGTGGGACTTATTTCTATTTTTCTGCATATTGTTAAGCAGTTTTGCCAACAATTTGATGAAGAGGCTATCTTTCTTCCAGTGTATGTTTTTGGCCCCTTTGTCAAAAGTCAATTGTCTATAAGGGTAAGGATTTGTTTCTGAGTCTTCTATTCACTTCATTGGTCTATGTGTCTGTTTTTGTTCCAATTCCATGCTGTTTTTATTACTATAAATTTGTAGCTACAACAAATTAAAGGGAAGATCAATATGTTAGGTTTCATTAAACTGAATAGCTTCTGTATAGCAAAGGAAATCTATCAAAACCTCAAGAGAGCCAACAGGATGGGAGAGAAATTTTACTAACTACTCCTCTGATATAAGTCTAATATCTAGGATATAAAGAGAATTCAAGAAACTCACAGCTAAGAAAAAAATAATTAACAAAAATTGGCAAACGAACTAAAAAGACACTTTACAAAAAGAAATTCAAATAACCAATAAATGTATAAAAAATGTTCAACATAATTAAGAATCAGAGACACGCAAACCAAAAGTACCCTGGAATTTCACCTAACTCCCAAAATAATGGCAATCACATTGATAAAGATAGGTCAAAGGGAGTGGATGAACTCCCAATTGCCAAATTCAGGCATTTTGAACAAAAATAAAGTACTATTAGATTATAATTCAAAGTGTAAAACTATGTATAGGTCCATACTGATCCACATTAATTATTTAATAAATTAGTAACTATAGAAAAAAGAAATCTATGTGCAACTGCAAATAATTTATGTAGGAATGACACCATCAATAAAGTAGAGCACAATTCTTCACTGACATGTCAGCTTTGCAGAATGACTTTCTTCCAAAGAGTTCAATATGGCAAGGGGAAAACAATAAGTAACTGTATGAAAGAAAAGGGGCTTTCAGCTATGAGCTACACTCCTAGCCCTTTTTATTTTGAAACAGGGTCTCAGTAAGTTTCCGACAGTCTTGCTAAGTTGTTGAAGGAAGGAATGGGGGTATAGCTTGGAGTTAGAGCATCCCTGAGTTCAATTCCCAGGACCAATAATAAGAGGACATTCTAAACAGTACTTGATTAATACCTTAAAAACCTTTAAGATCATCAAAAAGACACAGAGATGCTGTGTATTACTTTCTCATATAACAATCAACTACTCTTAATACTAAATATAAATTTTGTATTCATTCCTAAGTTTTCTTCTCTTGGATTTAGCCCACAATTCTAAAACACAGGAGTAATTTGTTTCTTGTTTTGCTTTTGCTTTTAATTATCTCTCCATACTTTGGTTCAATGGCAAATTTAATGTGTCCCCTGTGTTCATTCAAATACTCTATACAAGACAAGATTAAGGTCAGAGCCCTATGATCTTCTACTAAAGATGCTCCTACCCCCCAAATTGTCTGTCTTTTCTATCCTGATCTTCAAGACATAATTAGAATTGTTTTGGTGCCTCATTCATTCACATAAAATGCATTTTATAATATTATCTTCTAGCTCACATTGTATCCTCTTATCCATAAGAACAAATAAAAGAACAGGAAGTCTGGGGAGAGTTTCAAGTGGTGAATAATAATGAATCAGTTTGCTGCTTAAAAGTGAAAAGAGAATAGTTTTTAGTAGGAGAAGAGACTGGAATTTTATCTAAGGAAGGAAACAGTTATCAAATTTGGAGGACAAAAAGTAAGGAATGAAAGATGAATTAGAATGACTGCCAATTCTCCACTGAGACCTTGTGACATTTAACCAGAAGAGAAATGGAACAAGATGTTTCAGGTTCACATCCATTTCCACAGTGGTAATGAGGAGGAAGAAAAGAGAACAAAGAAAACCAACCACAATAGAAATAAGCACACATGTAGTTTAAAATAAATAAATTTTATAAGACTTTAACATCAAAAATCTGTAATGAGTTTAATTCTAGACTCTACTATACTTTGCTTTCTACTGCTTCCTAATTAACTTCTGCATAGAAAAAATCACCTTTTCCCTTTTTATTGGTGCATTGTAATCATAGATATTAATGGGGTACAAGATGGTAGAGGCATACATGCACACATCACTCACTTAGCCCTTTCCCAATTCCCACTCCATTCTTTCCTCCCTCCCTTCTCATGCTTAGCTTAGTGATTTACTTTGATATGTTTGTGAATGTACATTAGGGAATTTCCCTCTTTCCTACTCCCATCCCCCTAAGTTAGGTCACCTTATTTTCTCATCTATGGTTTCTCTTTCTTTATCTAGAGCTCCTTCCCTTTCCCAGGTATGTACTGAAGCTAAGGGTCTGGAGAAAATCCATGATTCAAGCCACTATTTTGGCCCTAGTCACTTGTAGAGAGGAAAGCTATATGACCCTGTCATGGTCCCCCCCGACACCATGTCTGACCATGTGCTTCTATCAGGGCTGGCTGTGAGTGCGACCACAGAGGAAGTACTACAGTTCTTGATACCATCTCTCCTTATGCAGGCTTTAGGCTTCTGCCTGGTCAGAGGGTAGGTACTTGAGGTCCCTCTTCACTGGGGCTGCCAGTGTCAGAAATTTTGCTGGCATCAAAAGTGCCTGAGGAGCCAGGTGTAATTCCAGTACTTGGGAGGCTAAGACTGGAGTTTTGCAGGTTTGCGGCCAGTCTAAGCTACATGTGAGGCCCTCTGCAACTTAATGAGACCCTGTTTCAAATGAAAAAGTTCATGTGTAACTCTATTAGCTTGTATAAATTAATGTATGTTAATCAAAAAATTTAAAAAGAAATAAGTAGAAGTTAATTAAGAATTATTTTCAAATTTGAAGTGACTAAAAAAATAAGATTAGTCAGTCTCAGAAAGTGAATGGTTGTATGATTTATTGCATAAGTGAAACCTAGAGAAAAACTAAGAAGCAAAAGGGGTATCAGATAAAGGGGGAGAGACTCGAGTGGAGTGGAGGGGGAAAGCAGACTTAATGAAGACAACATTTCAAATAATTCTATGTACATTACAAAATTATCAATATCAATCTTGAAGGCATGTATGGGTAAGAGGAGCAAGTGGGATGGGACCCAGAAGGAAACACACTAAGTGCTATGTGCATGTGCTTTCCTATCATTCTATACTTCATTATGATATTTAATTACTATGTACCAGTAAGAATACGTTAAAAAATAAAGTGAAGTTTGTCTCTTAGAATTCTCTTAATATATTTTTAAAAAACTATCCACCTTTGATCTTAAATACAAGTATCACTGCTTGCACATAGAATAATTCACAGCAAATGCCAACTCAGGAAGTTAGAACTGTGGCTTGTGAAAAAAGCATGCCAACATCCAAGTCCCTTTGGAAACACTTCTGGCTTCTATTAAGTCTCTATCCAGTAGTAATGTTGGCTTGCACTGAATGTAGAAGGTAATGGGGAGTCATTGGAGTTGCTTCTTAAAGCAGCCAAGAACTTTTATGGCTGTTTCAGAATAGAGCCAAGGACTTAATCCTCATCTGTAAAATGAAGACATCTGATTAGATAACTTCCAGCTGTAAAAACTATGATCAGCTAATTGTTCATTATAGAGGTCTAGCCCTTTGAAATTATCTCACATGAATCAATTTATGTCAGTTTAAGCCTGTTGGAACTGAGCCACAAAGAAGAAAGACTGTTTTGCATTTTATCTTATACTTACACATCATCTACTACAAAAACAATTGATAAAAATGTGTTATGCTGGAGATAATTTTGAGATTAAGGGATGTCAATAGCTTCTTCTATGAGGATTGTGCTTAGACTTGGAGAAAAGGGAGGAAGAACAGAAAAGAGAAAAGGAGAGGCTCAAAGTATTCTCTCAAGATTACTTAGCCTCATCTTATTCTTTCTTTTTCTTTAAATAATGTGCTTTTATTGGTGCATTATAGTCTCACATTATAATATAAATCATGTTAACAGTGACATACATGGACATGGCACTTTGTTCCCCCTCTCCTCACCTCTTCATCCACTCCCTTTCCCATACAGAGTACTGAGATTGACATTGGTATATTCATATATGTACACATAGTTGATGGTAGTATTTCCATTGCTGAGCCTCAGTCTTCTCTCTCTCCCTTTCTTAGACCATCTCCCTGTCTCCACTGGGATTTCTCCTCTATTGTCTGGAGTCTTTCTGGTAACCCTTTACTTTTTGTGACTGGCTAATTTCATTTAAGATGTTTTCCAGGTTCTTCCATTTTCTTGCAAATGACCTAATTTTGTTCTTTTTTATTGCTGAGTAGAATTCCATTGTGTGCATTTCCCATAATTATGTAATACATTCATTTGTTGATGGACACCTGGGTTGGTGCCATAATTTGGCTATTGTGAACTGTGCTTCTATGAACATGAGTATGCATACAATACTGTAATTCTCTGATTTTGGCCCCTTTGAAAAGATATTCAGGAGTTGTATAGCTGGATCATATGATAGATCCACTTCAGTTTTTTAAGAAGTCTCCACACTGATCTCCCATAGCAGCTGAACTTGTTTGCAATCTGATCAACAGTAAAAAGAGTTTCTGTTTTCCCACATCATTGCCAATATTTATTGTTATTTGACACTTGATGATTGCCATTCTGATTGGGGTAAGAAGGAATTTCATTATAGTTTTGAATTGCATCTCCCTGATTGCTAATGATAAATTTTAGTGTAATGACTTTTACATTCTTTGTATAGTCTAGATATCAGTCCTTTAGTAGAGAGATAGTTGCAAAGATTTTCTCATATTTCATATGCTTTCTCTTTAGACTCTTGATGCTTTCCTTTGATGTTCAGAAACATTTTATTTTGATATCATCCTACACCTATGAAAGAAATCAACAGAGTTTTAGACACATATAACGTATATAAACTTAACCAAGAGTACATAGAAAACCTAAACTAAACAATAGCAAAAAGGAGACAAAAATGGCAATAAAAAGTCTACCATCAAAGAAAAGTCCAGGTCCACATGGATTTTCAGCTGAATTCTACAAAACCTTTACAGAAGAACTAAACCCAATACTTCCCAAGTTATTCCATGCAATCAAAAGAGATGGAATTCTTCCCAACTCCTTCTATGAGGTCACTATCACATTAGTATCAAAATAAAATAAAGATACCTCAAGAAAAAATATAGACCAATATCATTTATGAACATAGATACAGAAATTCTAAGCAAAATACTAGTCATGTCCATTCAAAACTACATTGAAAAAATTGTATGCCACAACCAAGTTGGTTTTCTCCCAGAAAAGTAAGGATGTTTCAACATTTGCAGAAAAATACATGTTATCTACCACACAAATAGAACCAAGGACAAAAATCACATGATCATCTCAATAGGTGCTGAAAAAGCATTTGACAAAATCAAACATCCATTTATATTTTTGAAAAAACCTGCAGAAAACCAGAATCTAAGAAATTTACCACTATGGAGATCAATGTGGAGTTAAACCAAAGATAGTGAAGCTACTAGAGGAAGGTACAGGTCTAACACTCCAACATATATGTACAAGCAGAAAATTCCTCAACAAGACCCCCAATGCTCAGGAAATTAAAGCAAGTATCACTTTGTTCTGCTGCAATGGTCACTTTTCCCCTCCTGATGGTCCATTCTGTTAGACATAAATAAATGCCTTATCTTTGGGTTCAATTTTTCTAGCACCAAGTATTACCATCCAGTGTGTTCCTGGGAGAGGAGGAAGAAGAGCAGGTTGGGAATTTCTCTCCCAACCTCCTAACACTTTTTCAGCATTTCTTTAGGACCTGCTGGAAGTAAGTTCATCCTGAATACCTTTTCTAATCTTTAGCAATGATTTAAAAAAAAAATTTTCCCTTGGGCATCAGAAAGACATAGGAAGAAAAGTACTGAGGAAAATATGTTTTTAGCAACCATCACCATTTTAGAACAAATTAGTAGTGTTTACACTTATATTTATTGTAGGGCTATTTTAATAGTACTCCAGGCAAGTTATATCACCTAATATCACTATAGCAATACCAGAATGAATAGTCACTTGTATTTAGAGAAGTTTACAAACTTTTAGAAGTAAATGGAAAGAAACTGCTGATAAATTAAAAAAAAAATACACACACACACACACACACACACACACACACACACACAATCCTGGCCTATGGGAACAGGTGCTCACAGTCTCATTTGGAGCACAGAATACAAATTGTGTCTTTACCACCAGCTGTTTCTTTGTTAACCAGAAGGCTTTTCAATGACACAGAAAGTCTCTTTTTTTCCCTTGGTACTGGGGATTGAATCCAGGGGCCTTCTACTTCTGAACTATACCTCTATTACTTTTTATTTTGAAACAGAATCTCACTAAATTGCTAAGCCTGGCTTTGAACCTTTAATCTTCCTGTTTCAGCCTCCCAAGTACTAGGAGTACTGCCTCAGCCATATAGACTTCTTTTAAAACAAAAATTTAGAGCCAAGAACTATTACATACAACAGTTATCCCAGTACTTGAGAGACTAAAACAGGAGAATCACAACTTAGAAGCTAGGCTTGGCAACTTAGCGAGAATGTTTCCAAAAAAATTAAATAAATAAATAAATAAATAAATAAATAAATAAATAGGGCTGAAATAGGGCTGGGAGGGTGACTCAAAGGTAGAATGTCTCTAATTTCATTTCCTGGTAAAATACACACACAAATGCATGCATACACACACACACACACACACACACACACACACACACACACACACACACACCCACACACACATTTGGCAAAGAAGTCCAAATGTTTTGAGCAATTGAATGTAACTACTCTTACTACTAAAATCAATATTTGAATTTAAAGCTATTTTTGAGGAAAAATTTTATGAATATAAACTTATTTCATGTGATTTGCAGTCAATCAATTAAACTTCTATCTTATCTTGAAACCAAGGTAGATGCAGAGCAAAATCATACTACACTTGTGAATGGGGCTCTCAATCTAAACTTGGCTTTGCTAGGATCAAATTATGTAATGGAATTCAGAGATGCTGAAATGTATACCTTGTTTTTATTTTTAATTTATTGAGGTATAGTAAAACTAGTTAATTTAAATTGCATATACAATGTGAGATATTCCCCACAAACTAACCAATTCATTATCTTCCCATATGTATCATTTTTCCCTCTCTCCCAATGTGGTAAGAATACCTAGAATGTAAACTCTTAACAAATTATGAATATATAACATGATATTGTTACCTATAGCCACATTTTCACACATTAGATTTCCAGAACTTCTTTATCTTGCATAAGTAAAACCCTTGACCCACAAAAAGAAGAAGCAATAGCCAAGCATAGTGGTACATGCCTCAAATCCTATTACTTGGGAAACTAAGAGAGGAGGATCACTTTGAGGACAGTTTCAGCAATTTAGTGAGTTCTATTTCAAAAAAATAATTAAAATAAAATAAAAAGAGTTGGGAGTGTAGCTCAGAGTTAGAACACCCTTGGGTTCAATCTCCAGTTACACACACACACACACACACAAACACACACACACACACACACACACACACACACAGAAAAAAGATAAAATTTCACCCTTCATAAAGATCATAGTCTAGTAGCAGACAGAAATTCAATATTTCAAATTTTAAATAAGTTTAAAATTTTAGAAAATATGTTATTGTGAGAGAGAATAAATATAGGGAGCTAATTTTAATGGCTTTGTTGGAAGGTTATATTCTTTTTCTGTGAGAAAGAAACATTTAAGTTGAAACCCTAAGGATGAATAGGGTTTCAACGAGAGGAACACTGGGGGGTTCGGGCAGTTCCAGGCAAGGAGAACATCAACACTGTGCAAGAATGCCTAGAGATTCATGTTTCACCATCAGGTGAGATAATTCTTACATTGTGTTTCTAAAAATTTAAATTTTCTGAATGACATCATGGAGTTGTATCACCCTTGTGTGTGGGATTCAAAATGAAATGCTGCAGTAAGTTTCTTGACTGTATAGAAATTAGTATTAATAATAGCTAAAAATTAGTTTCAACTAGCAAAACTTGTCCAGCTAATTTCATGGAAATTAAATCAATAGCTTTTATTCAAGATTATATTGTCAAGACATCGAGATCTTGCCAATAAAGTCAGAAGACATTAGGAAATAAACACAATTAAATACCTACATATTATTTAAGATATATGGACATAAAGGCACATTGATATGCTTCTTTAAGAGAACTAACTTCCCATTCAAAATCTAACTGAAAAATTCCCAGAGAGCCCATAATTTCAGGTGAACATTATTTCTTATTCTCATAAAGACTGGTCATTCTTCTTGTTTGCAAGATTTATACTATTAAGAAACATAAAAATACATATAGAAAAATACATGTAAAATCCAAAGTCTATTCAATTGCCTCTCAAATATCTACAAAGACAGACTTTTAGGCTGTATTATATATAAAAATGTAGCTGTCTACATCTCAATTATTATTAATAATTAAAAATTTTCTACAGATTGTTGTTATTAACTTTATTACCCTCTTAGAAAAATAATTCCCAATGTGTACTTCATAGAACACTAGATCCATGGAATAGTAATGCATGTTACTTGATGAGAGAAAGAGAAAAAGAGGGATATATATATAATATATATATATATATATTATGTATATATATTATATATATATAATATATATATATATATATATATATGAGAGAGAGAGAGAGAGAGAGAGAGAGAGAGAGAGAGAGAGAGAGAGAGAGAGAAAGAGGAGTGTTATGCCACATACCAGTAAATCTAAATCCAGCTACGAGGCCAGCCTGGGCAAGTAGCAAATCCCTCCTCAAAATAATTTAAGAAAAAGTTGGACATGTACCTTGGTGACAGAGCACTTTCCTAGGATAATCAAGGCCCTAGATTTAGTTCTTACTACCATTATGAGAGAGAGAGAGAGAGAGAGAGAGAGAGAGAGAGAGAGAGAGAGAGGAGAGAGAGAGAGAGAGATTTTGAAGGATTGAGAGATTTCTTTACAGAGTAGTTATGTGAAAATGTCAATGTTAAAAAGGTTTATTGCACAGTTATTTATATCCTTAACATATTCACTGGTGATATTAATAGAATGATTTTATTTTCTAGTACTCCCAAGATACATTATCTATAGAATCATTTTCCCTGGATCATCTGCAAGAATCAGTGTTCTCTAAAGCATCGGGAAATGCTGTTCAAATAAAAAGCATTGCATTTTAATGAGTAGAACAGATATCTAAAGATTATCTTATATACATTTTTATAAAATATTAGTAAGTAAATTCTTGCTTTTTGAGTATTACTTGAAGTAATGAAAAAGAACAGAAACCAGGGAAGTGAGGTGGTACACACCTGTAATCCCAGTACTTGGGAAGCTGAGACAGAAGGATCACAGGTTAGAGTCCAGTCTCAGAAATTTAGTAAGGGACTCTCAGCAAAGCATTGTTTCAAAAATAAAAAATTTTAAATTATAAAAGGGCTGAAAGTGTGGAATATTCCTGAGTTCAAACCCCAGTATTTAACAAAATTTATGCCAATAAAAAATAATGCAAATATAACTCACCATCATAATACTTGATCTAGCTTTGTTTAATGCAAATTTAAAAGTACCATATGAGGCCATTGCAACATATCAAAGCAATCTCTGCTTTATGATCTTTTCAATTGTAACAAAATTCAGACTTTGTTAGCAGCTACTACTCCAAATCCTTTTTGTTCTGCCAATGGAGTTACATGTAACAAGGCCTTAAGAACACATAATGAGAGGGAACACAACCACATTTATCACTCTGTGTGTGTTTCTTCCAATGTTAGTAGACAAAAATATGCTCAAAGCCTAATATCTATTTTAGAACTATTTGGAATTGATTTATCAACAAGGCTTTCTGATGCCCCCCAATGTTATTGAAGAATGGAATTCTGTTTCCAGTTAAAAGGTAAAAGTTTCTGACAAACCACTGCTCCCATAAAAACTTCTGGAAAACACTGGATACTCTGTGGAGTATGTAAACAAACAAAATAATCTAAATTCCAGAGAGGGATGAGGCCTTCCCAGATAGAGAGATGGCAGCTGTGCCTCAATGTCCTCTCCACTCCACCTTAGACTTGGACTTTCCAAGTCTAAGGATGAGCAGAATATTCATGAACCAAACTAAATAGATTCCTTGGTAAGGAAGAAAAGCCATCACAACCTTTACTACTTGTACAGAACAAGCATAACAGATTGGGCTATGAAGAAGCCTCCAACATGCAGCCAATTTTCACCACATGTTACTTTTCCCCTGCAGGACTTTTACTGTGCGTTGGGAACCAGAGAGTTGAGGGGCTGAGGTGGAAGGACACAGAGAGAGGTTTTCTGCAGCCTCACAGTGCTCAGGAGTGAAAGTCCTGATGAAGGGAAAGAAAGGCACTAATTTCAAGATAAGCTGTGTTCTTCTGAAACTAAAAGTAAACTAAAATAGTGACAGAAGGACACAGCATGTCTCATTAGCTGAAACAAATTAAGTTCAACGACTGAGAAGGCAGCATCTTAATAAAAATAAACATAGCTTATGACCCTAAACAGATCTAGTGATGACAGTGGGAGGAATTCAGTAACTCTGAACTACAAGATCCACTGCAAAAAAACCCGAGTGCATGACAGTCCTGCTGCAGACACTGCCAGTCACTGGAGCCATCGTGGGCCCCCAGCCCAATCCACGAGTCCCAGCATGGCAGCCACAAGA
Source organism: Muscardinus avellanarius (assembly GCF_963383645.1). NCBI lineage: Eukaryota > Metazoa > Chordata > Mammalia > Rodentia > Gliridae > Muscardinus > Muscardinus avellanarius. The sequence continues at coordinate 51,601,223 of NC_137800.1, read as the reverse complement.
AACTCAGAAAAAAACCCAAGTGTTTGAAAGTGGCCACAGAGCTACAACATCTTAAGTGGCAAACTGCACACGAACATCTGACTGGCACTGTTTGCTCAGCAGTGGCGCAGGGACCCAGAACCAGACCTGGTAACCATGTGCACACAGAGAAGCAGTGGGATCCAGCAGAGAAGCCAATTCTGTAGAGCCCCAGATTGGGGAGCCAGGTAACAGTGCACAACCAGATGAGGCAAGGGACCCAGTGTGCACCCAGTGTGTGCCACCAGACATGGCGATAACCATGTACATCCATGTGCACTGTGGGGCCAGGTGGGCTAGTCCAATTAGAACATACAGAGACACAAGTAAGTTCCTTAAGGTGTGATATATGCACAGGGCCACAAGGAGTCACTCCAAGACTACATTTGATGCCCACCACCCTTGGGCAAAAAAGTACTGAGAGCAGAGGTGCAGACTACAGGCTGGAATTACAGAACCAGGGACTTGCATAGAATTCACTTAAAGTGACTCCTGACACCCTGGTACTTAAAGGCAAAGTTATTATAGGCAAGAAAGGGGCCCCAAAACTCAGAGAGTGGGTTCAGAAGCTGACAATTGGGTGCAAAGCAAATAAGAGATATTGGAATATACTACAGAAGCTACCACAGCGATCAGACATTCAGATATTTATAGTGGCCTGCCCCATATCCATAAATTAGTAGGACTGTTTGTTATTGTTGTTGTTTTTTTGGTTTGGTTTTGGGGGGTTTATTTTTTTCTTTTTTCCTTTTATTTGGGTTTCTTGTTTGGTAGTTTCACTTTGTTGTCTCACAGGGATGATAGTTCTTTCTATTTTATTTTCATCGGTTTTTTTCTTTCTTAATTCTTTTTGTTTTCTTTTGGTTGATTTTTGTTTGTTTGTATTTGATGTATAATAGTTAGCCATTGTATCTTGTTTTTTTACTTTATTTGTATTTGTTTGCTTCTCCCCCCTCCTTTTACAAAATCCTTCACTCTAGCCTATCTACTATCTTCTCTCAAAACTTTCTTTTTAGTTGGGCGTGGTGGTGCACACTTGTAATCCCAGCACTTGGGAGGCTGAGAGAGGAGGATCACCCAGGTTCAAAGCCAGCCTCGCCTGGTTTAAGAGACCCTGTTTCCAAATAAAATATAAAATAGGTCTGGGAGTGTAGCCTGGAGGTAGAAGTTCCCTAGTTCCATCCCCAGTACCACCAAAAACAAACAAACAAACAAACAAAAAAACAAAAAAAAAACAAAACAAAATTTCTTTGTCTCTTTACTATATCTCTTTGTTTAATACTCAAGGTATTTCATATCTCCATACTTAAATATTCTAATAACTACAAGAGTCCTACTATCTATCCTTCTCCCATTCTCAACCAGATACCACCTTATTATACTTAAAATATTCCTCAACCTAATTATATTATCTACCTTACCCAACTACTGCACCCATCACCCCAGCTACTACACCATTACCCAACCCTCACCACTGAAAAGGCACTGCTTACCTGCTGACACTTCTAAATTCCTACTACTAAGACAGGATTTAATATAATACTCACAAATGATGGGAAGACATCAGAAAAACAGGCCTGAGAACCTTGACAATAGGAGAACTGGGAAGAGAGACAACAAAAATCATGAATACTGACCTACAAGAAATGCAAGAAGGGGAATTTTAAATCCTGTCTACAATATGATAAAAAAGCTTTAGAAGATGGTGAAGGAGAAACGCAGTGCTTACGAGCCGCTAACAATCAATCTCTATTACCACAAAACCAGTGCCTTTCAGAGCCAGAAAACACCATCAGCAAAGAAATAAAAACTGTAAATACAAGGGACAGAGAAAAAGAGGGCTGGAAAAATGAGACACCAGAAAGAAACCAACCCACAGTGCCACAGTCAGAGCCGCAGCATGGAGCAGCGTGGGCTCCATTTTCCTCACAGCACCAGGCTCCAGAGAGGAGGGAGATTCAGGACAGACCTCAAATCCAGAGAGGAGATATGCCAGCCTCACGGCCAAGGATACAGCAGTAGTGCCTTACTGCTGGCGGCAGCAGCAAGTTCACCAGACATCTCCAGACAAACACAATCAACCAGCCACCAGGCTCCAGAAAGGAGGGGTGGACAGTGACCTTAGGTGAGCAGCAGCTGAACAGCCGAGCAGCATTTAGCAGTTTTTTCGGTGCAAGGAACTTCTAAAGCTCCCAAGGTCCGGGCTCAGCACACCCTGCAGGGACTCAGAGTGGAGCTGAAAACCAGAGAAGAAATATGCCAGTCTCATGGCTGAGGGCATGGCAGTAGTGCCATATTGCCAGGAGCATCAGCAGTGAATTCACCGAGTCCACAAACTCAACCGAGTCCAACAAACTCAACCGAGTTCAACAAACTCAACCAAAAGGCTTATAGAACTTATCAACAAATTCAGCAAAGTATCTAGATACAAAATCAATCTTAAAAAATCAGAAGCTTTTCTGTACACCAATTATAAATCCACTGAAAAAGAAATTCAGAAAACACTTCCACTCAGGATCTTCCACAAAAAATAAAATACCAGGAATAAACTTGACCAAGGAGGTAAAAGATCTCTACAAAGAAAATTATAAAACACTGAAAAAAGAAATTGAAGAAGATCTTAGAAGGTGGAACAATCTTCCATGTTCATGGATTGGCAGAATAAATATCATTAAAATGGCCATCCTTCCAAAAGTGATCTAAAGATTTAACACAATGCCCATTAAACTACCAAGATCATTCCTCACAGACAGAAAAATCAGTCCTTAAATTTATCTGGAATAACAAAAAGCCCAGAATAGCCAAGGTAGTTCTCAGAAACAAAAACCATGCAGGAGGAATCACAATATCTGACTTTAAACTATACTACAAAGCCATTGTAATAAAAACAGCATGGTACTGGCAAAAGAACAGATATATAGACCAATGGAGCAGAATAGAAGACCCAGTAATAAGTTCACACACTTTCAGCCAATTGATTTTTGACAAAGGGGCCAAAAACATACACTGGAAAAAAGATAGCCTCTTCAACAAATGGTGTTGGCAAAACTGGTTAACCATATGCAGAAAATTGGAAATTAATCCCAATTTCTCACCCTGTACAAAAGTCAACTCAAGATGGATCAAAGACTTGGAAATTAAACCAGAGACCTTGAAGCTCCTTGAAGAGGGCATAGGTACAACACTACAACACATAGGCACAGATAAACACTTTCTCAACAAGACCCCAAAGGCACAACAAATTAAAAGGAGAATCAATACATGGGATTGCATGAAACTGAAGAGCTTCTGTTCAGCAAAGGAAACTATCAAGAACCTCATTTGAGAGCCAACAGAATGGGAGAAGATTTTTGCCACCTACACCACCGATAGAGGACTAATATCTAGAATATACAGAGAACTCAAGAAACTCAACACTAAGAAAACAAAGCATCCAATAACAAAATGGGCAAATGAACTAAATAGACACTTCACAAAAGAAGAAATTCAAATGGCCAATAAATGCATGAAAAAACTGCTCAATATCACTAGCAATCAGAGAGATGCAAATCAAAACTACCCTGAGATTTCACCTAACTCCAACTAGAATGGCAATCATTCAAAACACAAACAACAACAGATGCTGGCGAGGATGTGGAGAAGTGGGAACTCTAAGACATTTTTAGTGGGATTGAAAATTAGTGCAACCACTTTGGAAAACAGTATGAAGAATCCTCAGAAGAATGGGAACAAATCTACCATTTGATCCAGCAATACCACTTCTGGGTATCTACCCAAAAGATAGAAAACCAAACTACAAAACTAATGCATGTGTATTTATGTTCATAGCTGCACAATTCACCATAGCCAAACTATGGAACCAGCCAAGATGTCCATCAACAGATGAATGGATTACACAACTGTGGGATATGTACACAATGCAATTATTCTCAGCCATTAAAAAAAACTCAATTACTCATTTTCAGGGAAATGGGTGGAACTGGAGGACATTATGCTAAGTGAGATTAGTCAGCCACAAAAAATAAGAAATCAGATGCTTTCCCTAATATGTGAGAGTTAGGGAGAAATGGGTCATAGGAGGAACTTTTGAAAAAGGAAATCCTATAGAGGAGCAAACAAGACAACCTAAAGGAGGAAAAAGGAGGGGGGAAGAGGAAAATCTCTAAAACACACAATGTACTTAAACATTTCAAAGTCAATCACTAAGCTAAGGAATGGAAGGAGGGACGGGGAGGGAATGGGGTGGGAATTGGGAAGGGGTTAAATCAGCGATGTGTACAGGTTTGTACACACAAGTTTTTTACCCCCATATGATGTTTGAATATAATACACCAATAAAAAATTTAAAAATATCAAGAATATTAAAGAACTTAAGAAACTCAACACCAAAAAAAACAACTATTCAATAAAAGGGAAATTAACTGAAAAAAAGCTTTAAAACAAGTCTACAGAAAATGAAGGAGGAAATAGAAACACTAAGAAATAATCAGAAAGAGGTTGGAATGAAATGAAATAGTCAATAAATGAAATGAAGACAGCAATAGAAAGAAATTCGGAAGATTAGATGAAATGGAAAGTAGAATATCACTGTCAGAAGACAGTTCATTCAAAACCAAAAAAAAAAAAAAAACAGTCAACAGCATGCAGAAGTCATTATAGCAACAAAATCTAAACATCCAACAACTATGGGACAACATGAAATGTCTTAACTTATGAATAAAATGCATTGAAGAAGAGATAGAGGTACAGACAAAGTGCATTCATAATCTCTTCAGATAAATAATTTTAGAGAATTTTCTAAACATAGAAAGAGACTTGGATCTTCATGTCCAGTAGACATACACAACATCATTAAGACAAGATCAAAGAAGGACCTCCCCACACCATGTAATAGTCCAAATGACCAACATCGAGGCTAATGAAAGAATCTTAAAAGCAGTGAGAACAAAAGGATGAGTGACATATAGGGGCAAAACAATCAAAATCACCCCAGACTACACAACCCAAGTCATGAATGCCAGGAGAGACTTGTATAATGTGATCCAGACCCTGGAAGAAAATAAATTCCAACCAAAACTGCTATACCCAGAAAAACTATAATTAAATGATCATATTTTAAGTATAAAAATTATTTGGTGAAGCAATCAATTTATAAATATTTATTGAGACTAAATTGTTCTAGGTATTTCAAGGCATTTATTCAGAAATTTGAAAAGTGATCTTATTCTCAATTTTTCTTTGTTTTTTAGCAAATATGAGAGTAGAAAACAGAATAATTTATAGTAACATATGTTTCATCTATGTTTGCTATAGTAAATTGACATGCCTCATCTCTCCCAAATTCCTTCTAGTATGCTTTTTTTCTGCCTCAAGAATATAAAAGCCTAAACTCTCTATTTCCAAGTCTTTTTAAAACTGGAGTTCTGGATGAAAATTAGATTTTTACAACAAAGTACACCATATGAGATTTGGAAAAAACTCTTGAAGATTTGGAAGAAGTGAATTAAGAACTTTTTTGCTGCTACACTTGTTTTTGCCTAAAGCCAGGTGTTATAGACCTGATTTCCTGCAGCTTCCAGTAACTAACATTGTGGACTTTGCAAAGAGGTAGTTACAAGATGATAGAAATGGCTTACAGAAAGCTTAATTCTAGCTCTATGGATAGACATTGAACCCAGCAGATCCCATGATTACACCCATAATGTGACAGGGGTAAGTTTTTCTTCTGAAGGGTCAATAAGATCTTATTGCCAATAAGACCTTTAAACTTGTCTTATTGATGCTCAGTTTGAAGACCATTCTGCTAACCCTTCCAACAATTCTGCAAGCATCCAAATCTCTTTATTAAATCACTGTAAGCTTAAAATAGCTAGAGTGATGTTTGCTTCCAGCAGGAAATACTGAATAACAAATATTTGTAAAGCAGTATTCAGACTGCAGGAGTTCAGAGAGAAAATTAAACAAGGAGGACAAGAATGATAAAAAAAAAAATCTCATGGATGAAGCAGAAGGAAGATGTACCTTGAAAAACAGATAAGCACACTTGCAACAACTATTTGAAAAGCTTGGGTGACATATTGTTGTATGGTAACCAGGCAAGAATAACTTTCCAAAGCCAATTGTCTGTCCACAAAGCCACACATTATTGCAGGTTTGAACCTGGACCCAAGCACCGCTGGCACAGCAGAAATGACAAGGGCCCAGAGCTCCAGTCAGGGGCCAAATTTATACCATTTACATTAAACTGAAAGTCACTGTTTTACATCATTGATGACACTTTTTAAATTTTCTGCTCTACAATTCCCTCATAACTTGTATGAACATTTTTTAAGATAATGGGAGTAGGGGCAGAGGACCTCTTATCTAGGTTTACAGCCCTGATAGGGGCAAATGCTCTTAGCCAGGGTGGATACCCTATACTTTTAGCTTCTCTAGGAATTTGCCTGTTAATATTGGCTGTTTGAGCTTGCTTATAATTAACACCCAATACTATTGAACTATTGGTGCACAATACCACTGATCATAATACTATTGATATTACCTAGTGATATTACTGTCATAATTATTCATCTTAAGTCACAGCAAACTTATAAAACTTAAACCAATTCCTAAAGCATCTAACTTCAAACTAGGCATAGGCAGGGGCTTCTTATCTAAGACCCACAGGCGAGCTAGGCCTGGGCAGTTGCTTTTGGGTGTTTCCCGTTTAGTTGCTCTCTGCCCGTCATTTTAAAACTTTTAAACAAAACTTATAAATGTTGATCTATATATACAACATTAAGAACTTACTACTTAACTAGTTATTAACTAAATTAATTATCTATCATTGATTATCAATGCCTATTAAAACGGCACACAATACTGCACTCATGAATTTAAAGACACACTATAACAATATGAGTAAAGATTTTTATGTGCTATTTATATGTATAAAAATAATTTGGATTTTGCACAAGTCTACCAATTATAAGACCACAGAAGCACCTAAGATCCACTGCTTTGAATGCTTTGTTTTAGTCATTTCAATTTAAATAAAATTTTAGTTTCCAGGGCTCCAATGTATGAAATGATATCCTAAAGAATAATTTCTGTTGGTTTAGCCCAAGACCTTTAGAGTAAATAATGAATGATAAAAAATGTGCTCCAGATAGTTTATGGATAATGCACAAGCCAGAAAAAGCAAAAGCCAGACAACATAGGTGTAAAGATAAATTTTTGTGAGCCTGTCCTCTTTTTCAAAATATTAAAGGGATTAGAGTTTGGGTTGTGACCTAAAATTATAAAGGGAAAATTAGGAATCAGAGTTAGAGGATTCTAAGAATGCTGCTCCAATGGACAGAAACCTCAGTCATGTGAGGAGGAAACCACCTGTGCTCATTTCTTTCTTTCTTTCTTTCTTCCTTACCACTGTAGAAGTCTCTTTCTCCCGGAGGTTAACCACTCCAAAGCAGCCAGGGTTTTACTCAGTCTTGTTCTTATAACCATAGAAAGCCAGGACAGCTTCTTCCATGTCTTCTCTGAAAGCAGGGTCTATGAGGTAACATTACTGATTAACTCTGATCAGTTATATTAGTTAGAAACAGCATAGGGCTAATATAGTTGGTCTTTCCATTTGCTAGTGACATTGACATCTGGCTAAATATAGAAAATCATTTCCTGAAGGAATCAAAGAATCAAAAGATTTTTCTGGGTCATGTTGCAGTATCTTTCCAAAACAAAGCCAGGATACTATAGTGATTAATTTATATCCATGTTCATAGAAACTCAATTTACAATAGCCAAATTATGGAACCAACCTAGGTGTCTGTTTGCAGATGAATGAATAAAGAAAATGTATACACATTGGAATTTTATTGAGCTATAAAGAATAAAAAATTATGTCATTTGTAAGACAATGATGGAACTATAGACTATTATCCTAAGTGAGCTTGTCCAGTCTCAAAAGTCAATGGTGATATGTTTTTCCTCATATGCAGAAGCTAGATAGAAAATAGGAAACAAGAAGGACTTCAGATAAATTAGGAGACAGACCAGTACAATAGTGGAAGAAGACTGGAGGAGTGAGTGAAGACAGGTAATGAAGGATTGAAGAAGGAAACATTTCAAATAATATGTCTCTCTCTATATATAGTATCACTACAACCTCATTAACATATATGCCAAAAAGGGAGAGTGGATCGGGATGTAGTGGGGAACACACCAAGTTCTGTGTGCATTACATGCATATTTGTGTCACTTTGAACCAATGAGGCATAACTATAATACAGCAAAAAGAGTATTTAAAATCGGAATTTTTCTGCTCTATCTTTGGTATGCACAAATTTCATCATTTACCACTTGTTGGTTAGCCATGTGCTCATTTGCATTGTATTATTTGATTAACAGAACCATGAGAAGCCTATAAAGCAGCGCTGAAGAAAGAACAGAAAGAAACAGTTGCTAACCCTATGATATTGTGTATAATGAGCGCCATCATTCCAGATCCTCCCTCCAGGGGCTTCCAGCTCCACATGCAGAAAAAAGTGGGAAGAAGATGACCATGAGATCATCCTCTTTCTTTCAGAAATTAATGTAAGGGTAGATTTTATAGGCCATGACAGGATTGTACTAGAGGATGTTAGAAGACACTATTGAGTAGTGGTACTATTCCCTCTGGAAGGCTCTATGGGGCTTTTCTCTACCTGTTAAATCTTTCTCAACTTCGCTTTCCTAACTTGCTAAAATCAGTATGCTATTGTAAATGAATGGTCAGGCCTTGAACTTTAACTTTGGGATTAAATTAGTCCATCTTTGGGCTGGTCGTTTGCATAGGTAGAAGAGAAAAGAATGAGAGGCTCAATTCTCCAACAAATCACTCCATCCAGTGTGTGTGTGTGTATTAGTAGAGACAATTTATGTACTTTCTACCTCTGAACTACTTCTACTCACACACTCTGTCTCTGAACTACACACCTGGCCCTATTTTTTTTTAATTTCAAAGCAGGATTTCATTAAGTTGCTGAGGCTGGCCTTGAACTTAAGATCATTTTGTCTCAGCCTCACAAATACTGAAGATTACAGGTTTGTTCTACCATGACCATCCTCATCTATACTCTCAAAAAAAAAAGTCATTTACTATGAAGCTTCATCCCCCATTAAATAGAAATTAAGTTGGGCATAGTAGAACATGTCTATAGTCCCAGCCACTAGAAAGGCTTAGGCAGAAGAATCATTTGAGCCCCAAGACCAGCCTGGGCAACAGAGAAGACACTGTATTTATTAAAATAAAACAAACAAATAAAAAACAAAATAAATCACCTTAATCTTAGTCCATTTGAACTACTATAACAAAATATTGAATAGTGGGCAATTTAGTGAGACCCTGCCTCTTTACAAAAAAATACAAATAACCTTTATCTTAGTCCATTTGAGCTGCCACAACAAAATACTGCAAACTAAAAAATTTATAAACAATAGAGATTAATTTTTCACAGTTCTGGAAGCTGGGATCCAAGATGAAGTCCCTGGCAGGTTTGATGCCTAGTGAGGGCTTGCTTTCTTGGTTTCAATGTGGTAGCTTGGTGAATTTCTTTCCATGGAGGAAGACAGAAGGCACAAGGACCATTGGAAGCCTCCTTCAAAAGGGCCTTGATCCCATTTATGAAAGAGGAACCCTTATGACTTAATCACCTCTTAAAAGTTCTTAATACTGCTGTACTAGAGATTGTTTTAGCATGAATTTTAGAGAGTTAAAAATATTCAAAACCCAGTAGCTTTCCAGATGGTAAAAGGTTTGTGTTGTTTTCATTTATAGCCCAAGATGAATCCAAAATATAATTTTAGTGTTTCACCAATGCTTAAAAGAGAGCATGAAGTGCTTGCAAATTGACACCCAAGGAATATTTGGTAGGTGAGTGAACATATCGAAGAAGTGGGGCTTAAATAAAAATAAGAAGAAAAAATCGTCTAGGGATGTAACTCATTGATAAAGTACTTCATGTGCTAGGTATTCAGTTTAATTCCCAGTAGTACATAAACAAACAAACAAATAAAACAACACCAATAAAAGGAAAAGAAAAAATCAAGATTGTGGAACTTAGATTGGATTCCAGGATATGTTTTAATGCTTAGTGTTTATGGTGCCAACATATTATATTTTTATGTTGTTTCTTTTCAAGATTTCCTGCAGTATTTGCTCCAATAAATTTAGTGCAAATCACAAACAGTATGTTTATTGTTTAATGATTACCACCTATTTTATTACTACTTCATGAATAAACACATTGGAAGAAATTTAGTTTCTAGAGCTAAGCACAGAGAGAAAACTGGTTGTATTGGAAATACTAAAGGCAATGCTGATTTGTGTAGGGGGTTTGGGAATTATTTGACATGAAATCCCAGAGATTACCACTGCAGGGGAGAAACATTTCATGTTTGTTGAATGAAGAAATGGCATTTGACATTGAGTTTTCTCTGCTTAACTCACAAGCTGCTGACATAACTCAAAATCTGTAGTAATTGAGGGTTTTATTTTGCTCAGAAATATGCTTTTTGAAAAAAAGCACAGTGTCTATATATTATATGACATTTCTAATTATAAAATATAAATGACAGTTCTGAATTGGCTCAAGTTCACCATCACAAATGGTATTAAGATCAATAAAGACAAAATGCATTGAAAGTAACAGAAATATAAAACTTAATTCCATCAAATATTCTCCATACTTTTCATCTTTGGTTTCTTATCTGTGATTTTTATTTCTTCTTATTTATTTATTTAGCATTATTGGAGATTGAACCCAGAGCATTCTACATCTGAGCTATACCCCCAGCCCTATTTTTTATTCTTTATTTTGAAACATGGTCTCAGTTATCATTGTTTTTTTATGATATAAAATGAAGCCAAGTTCATACTTATCTCACATGATCAGAATATGAATCCTTCTTTCTGGATTTGGTGACATTAAAAATTGTAACATTGGAAAAACATTTTATTCTTTTAATATATCTCCTTTGATGTGAAGTGAATATACTCCACAAGTGGCTAGATCTATGGACTAGAAACTCAGAGGCAGTCCTCTGCTCTTTGGAGAAATTATGAAAAATTCTATTTTTACTTTCTTTCTGAGGAGGGTTTGGTCACTTGCATACTACACCAGGTAGCCTGATTCTACTTACCACTTATCAATTTTCTATCTTGTATTGTTAACATGACTATGAGACATAAAAATATATTGCCAGAATTAAAATGAAAACTTTGTTCTTAAAGTCTCATTTCATGGCATCTTATACATGCAAAGAATAAAGATGAAAAATAATTCCAAATTCCATCAACTGACTTGTCTATCTATACCATCCATCCCCAAAAGTCATCAGGTTACTATCAAGAATACAAAGAAAGAAATTATAGGAAGATACAATAGACTGTCACCCTAATTTTAATCATTTTTTGCTTGGAAAAATAAACATAAAAAACCCAAAGATTTAAGTTGTCACCACATTCTGTTTTTATAAGAAAAATTCATCAATTTATTATTAACCTTTACTTGAGAAAAATTTTAGATGAGGCCTATCTTGACAAACTAGTAATACTGAATTTCCCTTCATAATATGGTTCTATCATTTGTTCCCTTTAATTTGAGGATGAGTTTAAAGTTCTAAGAAATAAAGAAGTATCTGAAAACATCTAACTCAGTCCTCTAGATATTACTTATAATATTTTTAGACATTGTTTATACAGTACAAAAATCGAGGGTGTTAAGTCCAAAATTACTCACCCAACTACAAGTAAAGACAAAAAGAGTCCACACAACCCTTTTCCCATGTCTTCTGCTTTTTATCCACCATATCCTCCTCTTTCAGTTCCCTAAACATTCCCTATATCAAGCACAATTTTTCTGGATATTGGTCTGTACTAGCTTTGTGAAAGAATACAGACAAAACTTTAGCATTCTTAAGGGCCTCACTCTATTTTTTTTCTATATCTTTTTTGACTAATAGACATCAGTCCTTTGCTTAAATTATCACAATGTCAGAGAATGCTTGTATTTTCAAGATAGGCCACCTTAGCACTTCTCAGATGGAGAAGTCTATTCTTTTGAGAAAAAAATTAAAAAAAAATTATGCAGTTGTGGGTATGGAACCCAGGGGAATTTGACTTCAAGATATACCTCCTGCCCTATTTTTTTTATTCTTTCTGTTTGAAACAGGGTCTCACTGAGTTGTGGAGGGCCCCAATGTGTAGCTGAGGCTAGCTACAAACTGCAATCCTCCTGTCTCCACTTCCCAAATGCTGGGATTACAAGCCTGCGCCACCATACCCAGATGGATAAGATATGTTTTCTAATAGACAGAAAGTACCTCACCTAGTCCAGTAAAACAAAAGAGCAAGTCTTCTCCAGTGAGTGCTTGAATTTTTAAAATATAATATGTTATTTCCATCCCAGAGGGCATTCCGAGAAATTACAAGCCCAGGGCATCTCCTCTGTTCCTACGAGATTGACAATTACCTTGGAAATGTGAGAGAGGTGTTGTCCTCAAGCACCCCATGATTTCATTCCAGAGAGGTTCTTCCGGGACATAAGTGCCTGCTAAGAATTTTATAGAGGTCCATCAGCTAGGCCAAACAGAGGAAGTAATGTGTCCCTCTACACCAGAGTCAGGGATCATGATTTATTTAGTGCTTAATTAGTGGTTCTAACATCCCTGACTTTTTTTGGTCAAAATTCCTGGATAGATTAAAATGGCTTATAATTGAAAGAAGGGAGTACTCCATTAAACCCTCAACAGATAAATACCCAGCGGTCCAGTAAATGCATTTAAATGCAGGTCAGACTCTAAATGTTAAGCTTTTGATTTTTCTGTGGCCATATAAACATGAGAATAGCTCAAACTGGCTTCATCAGGATCTCCTGCATGACTCATTGTGTTGGTAATTTCATCTGAGAATACAGTTATTCTTGAAGCCATTGTACAAACTAATAGGAAATCTGACTGTTCTTGGAAAAAAACACTACTTAGAAGACCACAGGTCCATATTGTTTAAAAAGGAGAGAGTAGCAGCCTGAAACAGCAGTCAGGAGCCACCTATTATAAAAGCTAGGACTAGATCTCATGTTGATTTTATATTGGAGTGGAGCAGGAGATGGCATTTCTTGGTAGTTAAAGCTTGCCTCTAGAGGCTTTGAAGAACTCCAGGTAAGACCCTGAACCATTCATCCTCATCAGTGAATCAGGAAACAGAAAAAATGGACTTGGGTTAAGTCCTTTAATAGATTTAGAAATATCATTGCCAATTCCCACCAGAAAGAAACCAGACCACAGTGCTGCAGCCGGAGCCGTGGCGTGGAGCAGCGGGCACCATCTTTCCTTGCAGCACCAGGCCCCAGAGAGAAGGGGGACTCAGAATGGAGCTCAGAGCCACAGAGGAGATATGCCGGCCTCACGGTCGAGGACGCAGCAGCAGCACCTTACTGCCGGCGGCAGTGGCAACTTTACTGGACAGCACCAGACCAACACACTCAACAGCCCACCAGACTCCAGAGGGGAGCGGTGGACAGTGAGCCGAGTGCAACAATAAAAAAAAAAGTAAAAATAAATAAATAAATAAAAATAAAATGAAAAAAATAAAAAATAAAAATTATCTCTCAATTATTATGCTTAATATAAATGTCCTCACCTCCCCAATAAAAAGACATACTGTGGCAAAGTAGATTAAGAACTGTAATCCATCTATATGCTGCCTGCAAGAAACACAACTTGCAAGTAAAGATATTTACAAAATAAAGGTGAAGGGCCTGAGCAATATGATCAATACTAATGGAACTCAAAGACAAGCAGGAGGAAAAACTATATCAGACAAATTACACTTCAAAGTTAATTTGTCAGAAGAGACAAAGCAGGTCCCTTTTTACTGGTAAAAGGAACAATACAGCAAAAGAATATAACAACAGTCAATATTTATGTTCCAAACATAGGTTCAACCACCTTCTTAGAACAAAATTTTTGAGATATTAGACCACATATAGATCCCAATACAATAATACTGGAGGAATTCAATATCCCTCTTATACAATTGTACTGATCTTCTCTAAAACAGATCAGTAAAGATGCCTCAGACCTAAAGAACTCCATAAGCCAAGTGGACCTATTAGAAACATATAGAATGTTCCACCCAAATACAGCTGAATTAATAATTTTTTTTCAGCTGCTCATGGAACTTTCTCCATAACAGACCACATCTCTGTGGAAAAAAAAAAGTGTGACATAATGCTTTGTGTTTTTTCAAATCAGAATGGAATAAAACTAGAAAAAAAAAAGAGAGAATTCCCAGAGAAACCACATAAACATTTGGAAATTGAACACCACACTTCTGAATCAGGTATGGGTCATAGAATGAATAAGGGGAGAAATTAGCAAATTCCTAGAAACAAATCAAAACAGACACAGCATATCAAAACTTCTGGGACACCTCAAAGGCAGTATTAAAGAAAATTCATAGAACTGAGTCCTCACATAAGAACAGAAAATTATCAAATAAATAATTTAATGACCCTCTTTAAAGTCCTTTAAGAACAGGAACAGTTTAAGCCAAATGCCAGTAGATAATAGGAAATTATTAAAATCAGAGCAAAAAAATTAATGAAGACAGAATAAAAAAGCAATACAAAAAACCCAACAAAATCCAAATGTTGTTTCTTAAAAAATAAATAAGATAGATAAACCACCAGACAACCTAACCAAAAGAAAGAGAGAATGAATCCAAACTACTAAATTTAAATTACTAAATTACTAAATTTAAAGACCAAAAAGCACCAACACAGAGAAAATCCAGAGGATTACCAGAAACAACCTTGAAAAATTTTATTTCAACAAAATAGAAAACCTAGAAGAAATTGACCATTTCCTAAACACATAAAACCTTCCTAAATTGAATCAAGAAGATGTAGGAAATTTAAACTAACCAATGGAAATAAAGTGATTACACACCAGTAAAGAGATTACCATCAAGAAAAGTCCAGGACCATAGTTTTCCAGGCGAATTTTATAAAACCTTTATAGAAGGAAGAGATAATCCAAATACTCCTCAACTATTTCATAAAATATAAAAATCTAGGAACATCCCAAATATATTCTATGAAACCAACATCACATTTAATACCAAAACCAACAGCTCAAAGAAAGAAAACTACAGGCTTCTATAATTGATAAACTTAGATGCAAAACTGCTAAACAAAATACTAACAATGAGAATTTAAAAATACATCCAGAAAATTATACATCAAAACAAAGTTGGATTCATTCCAGAGATGCAAGTATGGTTAAATACATTTTTAAAAACTCCATTTTAATCACCACATAAATAGAATTAAAGGCAAAAATCACATGATCATTTCAATAGACACTGAAAAAGCATTTGACAAAGTCCAACACCCATTCATGCTAAAAGCACTGCAGAGAATCAGAATAGAACAAACATAGCTTAATATCATAAAGGCAATATAAAATAGGTCCACAGCCAACACCATATTGAAAGGGAAAAAAATCTGTGAGTTTATCTTAAAAACAGGAACAAGATAAGGATGTTCATTGACACCACTAATTTCAATATACTACTCTAGACTCTAGCCAGAACAATAAGGCAAGAGAAGAAAATCAAAGAAGTACAAATAGAGAAAGAAGAACTAAAATTATCTTTCTTTGCCCAACAAACTCAACTAAAATGCTCAGAGAACTGATCAACAAATTAAACAAAGTGTCTGGATACAAAAATCAATCTTAAAAAATACAAAGCTTTTCTATATGTTACCCATACATCCACTAAAAACATAAGTCCAGAAAACACTTTCACTCATGATATCCACCCAAAGAGTAAAATATTTAGAAATAAACCTAACAAAGAAGGTAAAGGACCTCTACAAAAAAAATTATAAGATATTGAACAAAGAAATTAAGGAAGACCTTAGAAGATGAAAAGATTTTCCTCTTGAATAGGCAGAACAAATATTACCAAAATGGCCATTTTTCCAAAAGTGATACACAGATCAAAGCAATACTCATTAAATTATGAAGGTCATTCTTCACAAAGATAAAAAATCAGTCCTTAAATTCATTTGGAACAACAGAAAACCCAGAATAGCAAAAGTATTTCTTAGCAACAAGAACCATGCAGGAGGTATCACAATACCTGACTTCAAACTGTACTGCAAGGCCACAGTTTAAAAAAAAACAAAAAACAAAAAACAGCATGGTACTGGAACAAAAACAGACACATAGACCAATGGAGCAGAATAGAAGACTCAAAACACATCCTCACACTTATAGCCATTCACTTTTTTATAAAGATGCCAAAAACACACATTGGAAACACCTTTGACCAAAGGTGTTGTCAGAACTGGTTAACCATATACAGTAAAATGGAAATAAGCCCCACTTTTTTTTTTTACCTAGCATAAGAGTCAATTCAAGAAGGACCAAAGACCTGAAAATTATAACAGAGACTTTGTAGCTCTTTTAAGAGGGCATAGGTCCAATGCTTCAAAACATAGGCACAGGTAAAAACTGCCTCAAGACCCCAAAGGCAAAAGAAATTAAAAGAAAAAAGAAAATTGATACATGGTATTGCATGAAACTGAAGAGTTTCTGTGCAGCAAAAAAAAAAAAAAAAAAAACTATCAAGAACCTCAACAGGGAGCTGACAGAATGAGAAAATATTTTTTCCAGCTGCTCCTCCAATAGAGGATTAATATCTAGAATATGCAAAGAACTCAAGAAATTCACCACCAAGAAAATAAATAATCCAACCAAAAATGGGAAAGTGAGTAGACAACTTCACAAAATAAGAAAGCCAAATGTCCAATAAATGTATGAAAAATGTTCAACATTATTAGCAATTAGAGAGAAAAAAAATAAAAACTACCATGAGATTTTTACCTAATCCCAATTAGAATGGCAATCATGAAATATACAAAAAATGCTGATGAGGATGTGGAGAAATGAAAACTCTAATACACTATTGGTGGGACTGAAAATTAGTGCAACCACTGTAGAAAAGAATGTTAATTCTTATTTTTATAATTGTTAACAAAAATAAATCATTTAAACATAAAAATAAAATTCATTTAGTACAGTATATTTTTTAAATTTTAGAGCATGAGTTTTTTGTTTAAAAGAGATACAGACACAGTTCACTAAATTCTTGATTTAACAAAATGAAATAAATAAACTAAAAGAATTTGAACAAAATACTGTTTAAAGATTGCAAATATATGCTGTATGTGATAAAATTTATTTTAGGCTATAATACATTTCCTGTTTTTGCAGTTCTAATAATTTGTTTCTAATTTTTTAAAAACTGTTGTTTATATACACAATAGACTTCTCATCCACAAAGAAGAACAAAATGCCATTTGCAGGAAAATGGATGGAACTAGACAATACTATGTTAAGTTAGATCTGCCAGTCACAGAATGTAAAAGGCATATGTTTTTACTCAGATGTAGATGCTAGAGAGAAATATAAAATATAAAAAAAGAAGTTTTAATATATATACTTCTCTTTACCTCCATATCTGTAACTTTTTCTTTAATCACAACTGTAAAGTTGCCTCATCTGGATATCTTCCTAGATTCCAATTAGTGACCAGAAAAAATGTCACCTTCAAAATGGTTCTTGGTTTTGTTTTTCTTTTTTTTTTTTTTCCAGAAAATAGAGACTTGCCGAGAGATTAGACTCAGCAAAAAACTAAATAAAAAACACTGAGAACTTTTTAAAATTTATTTATGCATTGTAGTTATACACCTTAATGGGGTACAAGATGGTGGAGGCATATGTGCAAACATCACCCAATTAGCCCTTTTCCAATTTCCACCCCATTCTCTCCCCCTCCCTCTTTCTCATGTTTTGTTAAGTGATTGACTTTGATAGGTTTGTTAATGTACATCATGTATATTAGAAAATTTCCCTTTTCTTCCCTCCCATCCTCTTAGCTAGGTTGCCTTATTTGTTTATCTGTAGTATCTTCTTCTTCATCTAGAGTTTCTCCTATGACTCATTTTCTCCCTAGCTTCTGCATATTAGGAAGAGCATCTAATTTCTTATTTTTTGTGACTGACTAATCTCACTTAACATAATGTTCTCCAGTTCCATTCATTTTCCTGTAAATGTAATTATTTTTTTCTTTATAGCTGAGTAAAATTCAATTGTATACATATCCCTTAATTTTGTAATCCATTTATCTGTTGATGAACATCTTGATTGGTTCCATAGTTGACATTGGTGAATTGTGCAGCTATAAGCGCAGATATGCGTGCATTAGTTTGTGAATCTGATTTCTATTCTTTTGGCTAGGTACCCAGTAGTGGTATTGCTGTATTATATGATAAGTTTGTTCCCATTCTTCTGAGGATCTTCCATTCTGTTTTCTAAAGTAATTGCACTAATTTGCAATCCCACCAACAATGTATTAGAGTTTCCACTTCTCTATATCCTTGTCAGCATTTGTTGTTGTTTGTGTTTTGAATGATTGCCATTCTATTTGGAGTTCGGTGAAACCTCAAGGTAGTTTTGATTTGCATCTCTCTGATTTCTAATGATGTTGAACATTTTTATGTATTTATTGGACATTTGATTTTATTTTTCCATGAGGTGTCTATTTAGCTTAATTGCCATTTTTTTTTTTTTTTTGCAGGTCTAGGGATGGAACTCGGGGGCATTCTACCTCTGAGCTACACCCCTACCCTATTTTTTATTCTTTATTTTGAAACCGGGTCTCACTGAGTTGCAGAGGACCTCACTAAGTAGCTGAGCCTGTCCAAAAACCGTGATCCTTCAGGTCTCAGCCTCCCGAATGCTGGGGTTACAAGCATGCGCCACCACACCCGGCTTACTTAATTGCCCATTTTTTATTGGGTTGTTTTCTTAGTGCTGCGTTTCTTGAGTTCTCTGTATATTCTCGATAGGCAAATGGGGCATAATAGAAGACTCAAAAACAAAATTGCACACTTATAGCCAACTGGTTTTTGACAAAGTGGCAAAAAAATACACTGGAAATAAAAACTAGCCTCTTCAACAAATGATGTTGGCAAAACTGGCTAACTATATGCAGAAATGTTTAAATAAACCATACTTTCTCACCCTGCACAAGAGTCAATTCAAGATGGATAAGAGATTTGAAAATCAGAACAGAGACCTTGAGGCTCCTTGAAGAGGGCATAGTTCCAGCACTGCAACACATAGACACAGGTAAAAACTTTTTCAACAAGACTTCAAAGGCACAAGAAACTAAAAGGTGGATCAATATGTGGGAGTCCATTAAACTGAAGAGCTTTTGTAAAGCAACAAATACTCTCAAGAACCTCAACCAAAAGCCAACAGAGCATGATAAATTTTTGAGATCTTTCTTCTGACAGTGAGTAAACATGTATCCAGAAGGAAGTAACATAATAAACATCACTGACAATATTTCTAAAGGCCAGAAGCCAGTTGGGAATCAAGAGTCTAACTTACTTTTATCTTTTATTTTATTTTCTATTGGTGTATGGCTAGTATATTTTCTTAACTCAATGCTGAGGGTAAAAACATTAAAATTAGCAGAAAATTGTTTATACTTCTTTTTTACCCACTAACATGAAAGAGAAATTTAAAAGTTTCACCATGTGATCTCCAGTGCATATCTAGCTCAATTATTCTATGCCCCAATGATTCTGAAGTCAGAAGTATCCTCAGTGCATGTTAGATTTATTTATTAATCTAGTCAATGTCTTTAGGAGTTTCTATATGCATATTTCAAGTACTGAAAGCACAATTAATTCTCACAACTAAGGTAAAAGTTTAAAACATGAAATTGCTTTTCATAGCTACCCTGAACACATGATAGAATTTCAAAGTCTCTAACAATTTCAAAATAAGATATTTTTATTTTCCTGGAGCTTTTAGTTTAAAACCAAGAACTTTCACCACTATAAATATTAGTATGGATATTTCTCAAAAGACTACAAGTGGAACTATCATATGACACAAATATAGTCTTTTTTGGTATCGTTCCTAAAAAGTAAAATTATAATACTATAATGATATATACATATTTATGCTTACAACAACACAGTTCACAATAGCCAAATTAGGGAACCAACCTAGGTATCTGTCAACAGATGAATAGACAAGGAAATTGTGGCATATACATAATATGAAATTTTATCAAGCCATAAATAAGAAAAAAATTATGTGGAAGCTAGAGAGAAAAAAGGAAACAAAGGGGACTTTAGATGAATGAGGAGAGAGATCAATAAAAAAATGGAAGTGTATTGGGTAAAGGAGATGTATAGTAGAAAACCAAGGCATGAGGAAGGGAACAGTTCAAATAATGTTATATTCATATATGAAGGTATCAGCACCAATTTCATTAGCATGCATGGGAAAAGAGAGGGAACCAGAATGGGATTCAGAAGGAATATACTAAGTGTATATAAATGTACCATTTTGAATCTCATTATAATATATAATTATAATTCATCAATAAAAGAAAAATAATTTTATTACAAACTTGTCTGCAAGGTAAATGCTAGGGAAAATAAACATCCCCACTTTAAAATGAAAAATCTCTCCAGTTATCCTACATTCTGTTGGCAATTCTTAATAGTAACTGCTAAATAAACTAGTGATAAAATGCCAAATATCCTTGATAAGTGCTACATGGAAGAGCAAATATTAATTTCTAGTCACTGAAAATGTTAAATTATCTTGAAAGGTCTGATTCTATGTGGTAAGGAGAAAAGTACATTATTAATCTTTATTAATATGAGCTTGGTCTATAGCTCAGTAGTAGACCATTTGCCTAGCACAAATGAGGCCGTAGGTTCAACCCTTAGCATTTGGGGGAGGGGAGAGACTGAATAAAATTCACTGGCCCTGATTAACCTTTATTTACAGTGGGTATAAGACATAATGTCAGCTGTTTTCTGAAAAAAATATAATAAACACAGATAAAGCATAAGGTATATGTGGATATTATAAGTAGTTTGAATACACAAAGGTTTACTTCTAAATAATAGAGTAAAGCCGGATGTGGTGGTGCACACGTGCAATCCCAGCATTCAGCAGGGTGAGACCAGAGGATCGTGGTTCTCAGACAACCTCAGCTACTTAGTGAGCCCCTTTGCAACTCAGTGAAACCCTGTTTCAAAATAAAGAATAAAAAATAGGACAGGGGTATATTTCAGAGGTAGAATGCCCCTGGGTTGTATCCCCAGACCCACACACACACACACACACAAAATAAATAAATAAATAAAATAAATAATAGAGTAAGTCTGATGTGTAAGCCCCAATAAATCATATAAAACTAAAACAACTATTCTCTATGCTGTACTTTTAGGATTAAGCTATAAAATTAATATTCCAGATCTTAAAAAGAAAGAGCAGGAAGGAGGAAAAATCTCTGGACAAGTCAGCTTCCTCCTCTCAGCTGCTCCACATTGTCAATTTCTTTCATCTTACTGGCCAGAGGTTGGTATCATAATCAACCTAGCTGCAAAGGATAGCATGAAATGTACTGTGTGAGCTGGTTAAATTTATTCCATATCAAATAAGGGTTCTGGTACTAAAAATAGTGGGATACTTTATATTGTTTAGAAATCTGATAGCTTGTATCTTAATAACCTAAAGAAAAAAATAAACAAATTGATCATTAGGAAGAAAAAAAAGGTAACTTCATCAAAACAAAATTTTTACAAGTTCCCATAGAAGACCAACAAAATAAAGACTATATTCGATTGAAATGGGGTAAGGACTGAGAGATTCATACTATGATCTTTTCTTGTTTTTTTTTAATGTGGAGGATTGTGAAAGGATACAGTTCAAATAATTATATGAACACATATGAAAGAATGAATACCAATCTCATCAACATGTATACAAGGAGAAAGAAAGAAGGAGCTGAGTGGGATGGAGAAAGAAATACATCAAGTGCTATGTGTAGTTATGTTTGTATCATGTTGAACCTCTCTATGATATATAATTACAATATACTAATAAAAGTAAATATAAAAATATGGTTCTGAAGTACTCTAAGGCTTTAAGAAGAGAATGAAAATCAATGGCTCTTGATCTTTTTAAGAACACTTCAGGGTTTGATATCCCAAGAAAAAAAGGGCTTCATGGGTTTTGTTGTCCTTATAACCCTTTGTTTTTCTCTTTCCATATTTGCTAACAACGGATTTGGGGGAAAAATCTATAGGAGTCTTCAAATATCTAGTCTTTTTAGAAAAAAAAAGAAGTCATAAAATTTAGCCCTTCACAAGATTTTTTGGAGTTCTCCACAAATATAAAGACATCTTATATAATGACATTTACAAGAACTAGCTATATTATAAATTAGATATGTGTAATTAGCATGCTTCTGTCATAATATGTCTTCCCTTCAAGAAGTGCTACTTTTAGAGGCTATAAAAACATACTACAGGTAATCTGCATTTGATTACACCTGATTCTCTATACATTTCTTAGTTAATTTTTGGCTTATATCCAAAGATAAATTTCAAAGGGAAAGGTTGACTCTATTGCATGTAATCAACTTATTTTGGTTGTAGAGGGGGAAGATATAGTCCTGCAGGAATTTCAGTAAAAAGTGTTGCTGTTTAAATTTCATGTGTGGCTTTTCCTTTATAAGGATTAGCTGCTGTGCAAGTCTGAAAAATAGTGCTAGGGAGAAATAAAATCCTAGAGAGAGATTGCATAAAACCATTGGTGGCTTTTGAGTCACACATAATAGGAATATAGAACTCTTTACACTTTCTAAGTTTCCCCAATTCTATTGGGACTCTTAAACTGAAATAATCTCTTTTCCACTTTAAATAATTCTTGTCCTACTTTTAAGGCAGCTAAGGGAATAAAATAAAACACATGCAAAACTGAACATTAGCCATTCTAAAACATATGTAACAACACGCAGAAACTCCACAGACCTTGTAAAAATCCATTTAAGATCACAGAGAAAAATCACCTAAAAAACAGACCAAAATGTATTTAAATTAAGAAAGTAGGTTTGGAAGGCACAAAACCCGTATTTACTCTTGGATTTTTTTCTTTCTCAACTCTGTGCCTTCTGTATAGTCTTTATTTTCTTGAATTTTTGTCACACTCTTTACGTAACTGAGTGATAGATTTCTCTTTTGTTCCAGATATTTGGGATATTTTATTCATCATATTAATAATCTTAACCCAAATGATAGAGAGTGACGAAAAATTCAAGGGACATTACTCTTAAGACAAACATCCATAAAATGCAAGATGTTTAAAGTCTCCTGAGACTAGTATTAGAGCCAAGGTCATGTACATGATAATCAAGTCCTTAATTGTCTGTTTTTCATAAAGCTCTGTGGCTGGATTCTCGTTAGAAGATCTAAATTTTTAACCCTTCTTTTTCTCCTAACTTCTAAAGTTTAACACATCCATATTAAACTAAAGGTTTAAAAACATCAACTTATACATTCAATTAATTTTCTTTCTAAAATATAATAGATTTCCCCTGTGAGACTCCATGTAGCAGGAGATAAAGAGCAATGCAATTTTATATTTCTCTCTTCAATGCTGAGGTCACTGGGTCATTTTTCCTAATTTTATAGTTTCAAGCATACAAATATTTTCTAGTTCTTGACCTTTAAATCTGGGCTTGGCTCCATAGTCCTCAGAACTGGGAGTCAGCCCAAGAAGATCTCTGTATGTAGCACAAAAGTTTGGTAAAACTCTTAGAAACAAAATATCTATAAACAAAATAATAACCAATACATTAATTTCAGGCTGTTTGAATTGCAATAAAAATAATTACTTTTTAAAAGTAATATGGAATAAGTTTTGTTAAACTATGTTCTTTAGCAGCACAATAATTTTTGAGAATATGGTATAGTAGGTTTTAGGAAAAATTTTATGTGACTTCCCATTAAAATGTGTTCAGTGATCACCCTTGTCAACTACACTGCAGAAAGTTGTAAGCAGATACAGAAATCTGGATTTGCAACTCCACTGTTCAATGAGGCCCAGTTCAAAGTTTTCCTATCACTCTTTTTTTTTCTAGTGTTAGGAATTGATCCCAGTAGTTCTGTTTCAGTATATATCTGAGCTATACACTCAGTCAATTTTTAAAAATTTTCTTTAAAAAAAAGTTCTCACTTAGTTGCCCAGGCAGGCCTCAAACTTGTAATCCCCTCATCTCTGCCCCTTGAGCACTGAGATTACACATGAGCCACTATGGTACAAAGAGCAATAACATGAGATAAGTACACAATATGGATGCACTTGTTGTGTGACTCCCCACTTATAATATTCACTATTAGCACACAATTTCAGCGGATCCATATGCATGGAAGTTTACTAATACTAAAGTGAATACATAATATGCTTCTCCTCTCTATAACTAAATGAGGGTAATAATCACCCCAGTGCTATGGTTTGAATGAGTGTTTCCCAAAGGTCTATATATATAAATGTTTTTTACCCAGGTTGCTATTTTTGGGAGTCCCTATTGTCCTTTTTTTTTTTTTTTTTTGAGATGTTCTGGAACCATGTGTCCATGTGCATTTTATTTATTTATTTATTTATTTTTATTTTTTTATTTTTTATTTTTAATTGGTGCACTGTACTCATACATCATAGTGGGATACATACTTTTGTAGACATACATGCACACATTGCCCAGTCAGCCCCCACCCGATCCCCACCCCATTCTCTCCCTATCCCTCCCTCCCATGCTTGGCTTAGTAGTTGACATCTAGTATTATAGCAATTTATCAAAAATTAAAAATGATAATCTCACATAACAGTTTCATTTGTCTGATACCAAGCTTTTGATGACTTAAAGATAACATTTCAATATTTCTTTTTGCTTTCTTTCTTACCAGAGAATCTATTTTTTCTATTTTTTAGGTGAAACTATCATATATTTATATATTTATTTTTCAGAAAAAAAATCTATCCTAATATGGAATATGGACTCTAGGTACCCACAACAATCTTGAAAAAGAACAAAGCTAGAAGATGTATATTTTCTGATTTCAAACCATATAAAGCTACAATAATTGAAACAGTGTAGTACTATTCTAAAGGCAGATATATAAACCATTGGAGTTAAATAAAAGCCTAGAGCTAAATTCTTCCCTATATTTTCAAGTTATTTTTGACAAGGTTTCCACGAACAGTTGGTGGTGGGAATAATAATCTTTTAACTAAATATTGTTGAAAAATAATAATTACATGGAAAAGAAGAAAATTGGGCCCTTACCTAATCCCATATACAAATATTAACTCAAAATAGATAAAAGACCTATATATAAATCTTAAGACTATAAACTTTTAGGAGAAAATCTGGGTCATAAAACCTCACAACATTGAAATTGGCAGTGATTTCTTGGTTATGATTTCAATGGCACAGGCAACAGAAGAGTATACAAACTCCCCAAAAAATAAAAAACATATTGTATATCCAAAGACAATGTAAACAGAGTTAACAGTTACTAATAGAATGGGATAAAATATTTCCAAATGCTATATCTGAAGGTATATTAATATTCCAACTAGAAATCCTAAAAATTAACAACAACAAAGGCAAACAATACCCTTTACAGATAGGTAAAAGACTAACATAAGTAATGAATCTCCACAGATAACCAATCTTAGTTGTCTGTTGGATGGAAAATCTTGTTTCTCTAGTTCTGATGTGTGTTACCTATTTCTTCTTTATAGTTAATCTCTTTGAGTATTTTCTCTAGTGCTGGTTTTGAAGACATAAATTCCTTCAGTTTCTGTTTGTCATGGAAGCTTCTTATTTCTCCATCTAATTTGATAGAAAGTTTTGCTGGGTAGGAAATTTTTGGCTGGAAGTTGTCTTCTTTCAAAATTGGGAATATGTTACTCCAAGCCCTTCTGGCTCTCATAACTTGGTTTGGGAAGTCTGGAGTGATTCTAATTGGTTTGCCTCTGAATGTCACTTGGCCCTTTGCTTTTGTTGCCTTTAAGATTCTCTGCTTGCATTCCACATTGGTCATTTTGACAATTATGTGGCGTGGGGATCCTCTTCTCCGATCCTGTCTAAAGGGAGTTCTATACATTTCCTGGACCTGCGTATCAACCTCTTGCTCTATGTCTGGAAAATTTTCTGCTATTACTTCCTTGAAGAGATTGTTGATCCCTTTGGTTTCACTTTCTTTTCCCTCCTCTATTGCAATTATTCTTAGGTTAGCTCTCTTAAAATGGGCCCATATTTCTTCAATATCAGATTCCTGCTGTCGGATATTTTTTCCTAGATTAGAAACTATGCGTTCATTTTTGGAATGATCATCTTCTAAGAGCGAGATTCTGTTCTTCATGTGGTCTAATCAGTTGTTTGTGCTTTGAATTGAGGCCTTTACTTCATTAATTGCATCCTTTATCTCTTTTTGGCTCTCTCTGAGTTCTTTTCGAAGCACCTCTATTATTTCTACAGTTATTTTCCTGATTTGATCTTCTAGAAATCTCTGATTTTCAGTTTTATCGGGTTCTGATGTTGTGGGGTTGTGAGCATTCATTGCTCCAGTATTATTCCTCTTTCCCATGATTTCAGAAGTTTGTGCCTTCTCTGGGTTCTTCCCTTGGGTCACTATGACTTCACTTAAGGTGCTCTGGATCTCGAGTCAGTAGTATCTCAGACCCCACTACTCCTTTACTGGGTTGTATCACAGAGTCTCTGACCCAGAGAGTCGATAGAGGCTGCTTTAGACTATGGGGGGTGCCAGGTTGCACGTTCTCCTATGGTGTGATATCACTGCCACCGCCCCTCTCCCACTGGGTCAAGTCCCAGTGAGTACAGTACTGGGATTTCTCCGCTGTGGCCCACAATTTGACTCACTGTTCTTGAGTACGCAGATGTAGCTGTACTGAATTCGGTGAATTCGGTGCTGTTGCCGCCGGTGGCAATATGGCGCCGCTGCTATGCCCTCGGCTATGGGGCTGGCATTTTTTTTTTCTTGGTTTTGATTTCCACTCTGAATCCCTGCAGCGTGTGCTGAGCTCAGCCACTGGGAGCTTTAGATGCCCTCTGCGCCGAGAAATCCTGCAGGCCTTTCCGCAGCGGCTCCCCTCGGCTTGCTGTGGCCGTTCCGTGAATTCGCCAGTGCCGCCAGCAGTATGGCACTGCTGCTGCGTCCTCGGGCGTGAAGCCGCATCCTTGGGCGTGAGGATCTCCTCTGTGGCTCTGTTCTCAGTCCGCTTTCTCTCTGGAGCCTGGTGATTTTTTTTTTTGTTTCTCTGGTGATGTTGTTTTCTGGCTTTGAAAGGCGCTGATTTTGTGGTAATGGAGATTTGTTGTTAGCGGGGCTCTTAAGCCCCGCTTTTCTCGGTCGCCATCTTCCCGGAAGTCCCTATTGTCCTTTAAGAAGCAAAGCCTTGTGGGTAGTCCTTAAGTCACTAGGTACATGTCCCTCAATAGAACTGTGGAACCCTGATCTCATCTCCCTCTGCTTCCTGCCTTGTGAGAAAAGCAGTATGCTCAACCAAATACTCCCACTGTTACAGTTTAAATGGTGGGGTTTCTTTTATTTGTTCAAGTAAAGTTTGTTGAATAGAAAAAATAAAACTGATAAGCAGCTTGGTGCAGCTTTAAAAAATCTTTACTACATAATTAGTAGGAAATAGAAACGACAAGGAAAAAGTGGCATACTGACCTGCCTGCTGGAGAGCCCAAGAATGAAACTCTGGCCTATTTTGGGGACCCCCAAACTTTAAATAGATTTTTGTATTGGTATCTTCTTATCAGCATTACCAAGGTAATGGGCTAGTAACTTATTCCTTAGGCAGGTAGTGCCTCTGTCTCTGGACAGTGCACTTACCAAGTGCAGAGGTCAAGAATCTACCTAGCCCTAGCCTCTATTGTATTGGGCAGTACTAGTTACTCATCAAATAGAGTGTTTTGATTCCACTCATTAAGTTTACCTTTCCTATACCCAGGCCAGGTCACAGAGGAGATGAGGTAAACAAAGGCACTGATTGCCTCTATACAGTTTTAGGGCTAAAAGCTTCAATTGACTCTGAGGCTTTTACAATAGATTAATCATTAGAACAAAGGGTAAAGACAGACAGGAACTCATCATTGTAATAGCTCCTGCCCCTTCTCTGCCTGAGTGCCTACACAGCACCCAGGCCCTGACTACTTTTTACATTTTGTAAATTAATAACAAAGCAATTTTCTAATACTGCCACACCCACCATGATGCACCACCAATACTAGACACCCAAATCAATGTGTATGTGCCATATTACTCAAATCTCCAGGTCTATGAGAAAAAATAGCCTTATTTCTATCAATTAATTACCTCAGGTACTTTATGATGGTGATAGAAAGCTAACTGATATAGCACAAAGCAATACTTTTTACTAGAAAGTATTTGCTTTGAATATAGAAGCAAGGCAATTCTACCTAAGAAATGCTAACCAAGAAACATTTTATATTAATTTCTATTGGTGTTCACATTCCTCTATCATGCAAAGTTTTATATTGAAAATGACAGGAGAAAAGAGAAAGGGAATGCAATTCAGTTTTTTCTTTCCTTTTTACTTATTTTTTATGTATTGATAAACCAAGTATAAAATGTATATGTATTGCCGGGTGTGGTGGTACACGCTTGTAATCCCTGCATTTGGTAGGCTGAGACAGGAGGATCACACGGGTTCAAAGCCAGCCTCAGCTACATAGTGAGGCTCTCAGAAACTTAGTGAGACCCTGTTTCCAAATAAAATATAATATAGGTACTGGGTTCCACCCCCAGTACCACACAAAAAAAGTATATGTATCAAGAAATTAAAAATTAATTAATTTTGTGCATTTTATTATTCTGGTAAGAACAAAGCATATATATGTATATATTGCAAATACAAGTTGAGTAAATTTGGTGATTTCACCATACAAGTTGTCCATTAAATTTGCATTATAATATCATATGATGAATGTAATAATCATGCAAATTATTTAGAATGTTAATTAATTTTACTCAAAATAGTATCAATTACCAAAGAGCCCTATAATATGCCAAGAAACAGAAAACATAAGAAAGGAAAAAGATTTGTATTTTTTGTTTTTTGGTTTTGGGGGTTTTTTGGTGGTACTGGGGTTTCTGGAAGCCCTTTTATCTCCAGGCTACACTCCCAGACCTATTTTATACTTTTTTTAAATTTGGAAACAGGGTCTCTTAAGCCAGCGTGGCTGGCTTTGAGCCTGTGCAATCCTCCTGTTTCCGCCTCCCAAGTGCGGGGATTACAAACGTGCACCACCAACCCGGACTAAAAGGTTTTTTTTAAACAACTAAAAATTTGGCCTTTTTAATCTTCCTGGCACTGTAAGTTGTTTGTTGTTTTGACTTACAAGAGATAACTGCCAGAGTTTTGGGAATATGGTGACCAGGAAAGCAGAACATACCAGTCCTGCTGACACTTGATCTTCATTGCCTTAAAAATAGCATTCTTACAAAACCAGAAAACACCACAACTTAAAAATAATAAAGTGACAGGTAAAAAAGGCAAGAAGACTGATCAGAGAGAATAAAAGAAATATGCCAACCTTGCAGTCATGGGCACCAGAAAGACACCATCTTGTCTCACTGCACCTGACTCCAGAGACAAATAAGAAAAAAAAAAAATACCAAGGACCTGAAGTAAGTAGCTGCAGATCAGCAGAACTGCAAGTTTTCAACTTCTCCTGTGCAAACACTGGCTGCAACTTCCAGCAGTGGCAGCCAAGCTCACCATACCCTCCAGAGATCTAGAGTGGTACTCAACACCACCAGAAAAGAAACCCACCTGCCCTGCAGCTGCCAGCACCACAGCAGTGCCATCTTGACTCATTGAACCCAACTTCAGAGATAAACAGAAAAACAACCAAGAACCTGAAGTAAGAGTCTGTAGATCAAAGAAATTGTAATTTATCAGTTTCTCCTGCATAAACACTGGCTGCAATTTGCCGCAGTGACTGTTGAGCTCACCATGCTCTCCAGAGATCCAGACCAGTGCTCAGAAACACCACCCAATCCCCATCAGTAAGTGAACCTGCTGCCCCTGTGAAAGAACCCCCAGTGCAGCGCCCCCAAGGACTCGCACACCATGATAAACTCCCTAGGTCTGAGATTTTGTGGTTTGACCCAGCAAAGGTAGGAATGGAGTCTGTTGTTGGACATAGCAGAGACTTGAACAGACTCAGGCTCTGCATCAGTAGAAAGTGTGGGGGGAAACCTATTTTAACACTAGATTCAACTAGTAGGAACAGTGGGATCACCACAGACCACCCAATTATGGTGAATGAGGAGGAGTTAGACCAGCCCAGCCTTAGCTGTGCAGAAAAGAGGGTCTTATATTGAGCTTAGTCTCAGAGGCATTTGCCACCTACAGAGACATGAAGAGACTGAGACTCCAAACCTGTGGAAAACTTGGAGGGTGATCTACACTTAACACTAGATTCAGCCCCATTGATACCATTCATCTGCATAGACTAAGAAAGACTAAGAGAACCAGGCTTGCAGTAGTAAAGGTGCCAGTGGCACTCTGTGTCTTCACAGAGAAAGACTACAGAGGCCCAGTCAGCTGAATATTCATATATTTATGGAGTTGCATTATATTGTTTTCATTCTGTGTTTTTGTATGTGTGTGCATATGATTATTTGATTCCCCTATTCCCAACCCCTCTCTCAAGGTTCTTCCCTCTTACATAGCCACTCTCTTCTCTCCATCCCTTTTCTTATTTTTTCTCTCTTCTTTTCACTTCTTTATCTTGTATTAAATCCACTTTATACCAGTATAGTAAAAACTCTACATTTATTACTAGAATACTATTAATTATTTACTATTTCTAATCTCTATACTACCTAACCAAACAACCAAACTAATACTCTCATTGTGTTTATTTCTCTCTGTACCTTTACTCTGTTCCTGTATTTACAACTTCACTATTTCACTTCCCTCCTCACTCAGCTTTTACTGTTGAATAAAACACAACTTGCCTGTGGATATACCAGCTGACACCTAAAGACTGAGATAAATCTACCAAAAGAAACAGATACAAGGTTCTGAAATCATGAGAAGGAGGAATAATAAGGAAAAAGTGAGCTCCCACAATCCCAAAACAACAGGACCTTATATAAGAATAATTGTCATAAAAGAGGAAATCGAATGTGAAACTATAGGGATCAACAATCTTTTCAAAGAAGTAATATCAGAAAAATTTCCAAACTTATAGAACCATTTTAGAAAAGATTAGAGAAAAGGTTCATCACACCGCATAATACTCAAACTGACCAATTTAGAAGCCAAAGAGAATCTTAAGAGCAATAAAAACAAAAGACCAAGTGACATTCAGAAGCAAAAAATTAGAATAACTCCAGACTTCCCAAACCAACTCATGAAAGCCAGAAGGGCCTGGAGTAACATATTTCAAACTCTAAAAGAAAACAATTTGTAGCCAAAAATTTCCTACCTAGCAAAACTATCTCTCAAATTAGTAAGAAAAATAAAAATCTTTCATGACAAACAGAAGCTAAAGAAATTTATATCTTCCAAACCAGCATTAGAAAAAATACTCAAAGACATTAACTGTAAAAGAGAAATAAGTAATACATTATCAGAACAAGAGAAATAAAACATTTTCATTCAGCAAACAATTAAGCAAAGAAGAACAAACACTACCTCAAACAAAAGTTAAATCTCTTGAAAATTAAAAATCATCTCTCAATAATCACACTGAACATAAATGGTCCCAACTCCTCAATAAAAAGACCTAAGATGGACTTCCAGGAAGATGGCGACTGAGTAAAGCAGCGCTTACGAATCCCGCTAACAATCTATCTTTATTACTACAAAATCAACGCTTTTCATAGCCAGAAAACACCAACAGCAGAGAAATAAAAACTGTAAGTACAAGGGACAGAGAGAAGGAAGGTTAGAATTAAGACCAGACGCCATAGAGAAAACCAGCCTGCATTCCAGCGGGCATGAAGCCGCACCACCAGCACCATCTTCCCTCCCAACGCTGGGCTCCAGAGAGGAGGGGGACTCAGAACAGAGCTCAGAACCGGAGAAGAGATACACCAGCCTAACGGCATGGACATGGCAGCAGCACCATACTACTGCTGGCAGCAGAGAATTTACCAGACGGCTCCAGATCAGCACACTCAACCAGCCACCAGGCTCTAGAGAGGAGGGGTGGACAGGGAGCTGAGGTGAGCAGCTGCAGAACAGCTGGGTGTAATTTAGCAGTTTTTTTGCTGCAAGGAGCGTCTAAAGCTCCCAGGGGCTGGGCTCAGCATGCCATCCAGGGACTCAGAGTAGAGCTCAAAACCAGAAAAAAAAAATATGCCAACTTCACGGCTGAAGAGGTGGCAGCAGCATCACATTGCCTTCGGTGGAGGCAGCAAGTTCACCTAGTCTGCGACAGCGCACTCAAGAACCGTTGGCATTGGCTACTGTTTATTGTCATTTTATGAAGAAGAGAAACAAAGTTTTGGTGTTCATGGTTTCTGACTTCTGACCCCTGCTACTCCACCATCACCCAACCCTCACCACTTGAAAAGGTACTGCTTACCTGTTAAATCTTCTAAATACCTACTACTAAGACTGGACTATACACAATACCCACAATCAATGGGAAGACAACAGAAGAACAGGCCTGAGGACTTTGAAAATATGAGAACCAGGAATAGTGGAGAAACGACAGAAGTCACGAATACTGATCTACAAGAAATGCAAGAAGGAGAGTTCCGAATCTTGATTTACAATATGATAAAAGGATTTAAAACAAGTCTAGAGGAGAAGAAAGATGAGTTGGAAACATTAAGAAAAAATGAGAAAGAGGTCTGGAATGAAATGAAAGAGTCAATAAGTGAAATGAAGACAGCAATAGAAAGAAATTCTGGAAGATTTGATGAAAAGGAAAACAGAATATTAATGTTAAAAGACAGTACATCCAAAACCGAAAGCGCAGTCAGCAATATAGAGAAATCTTTACAGCAACAAAACCTAAACATCCAGAAAATATGGGATAATATGAAGCACCCTAACTTATGGATAATAGGCATTGAAGAAGAAATAGAGATATAGACCAAGGGCATCCATAATCTCTTCAAAGAAATAATTTCAGAGAATTTTCCAACCATGGAAAGAGACTTGGATCTTCATGTCCAGGAGGCATACAGAACACCATTGAGACAGGACCAAAGAAGGACCTACCCATGCCACATAATAGCCAAAATGACCAACATAGAGGCCAAGGAAAGAATCTTAAAAGCAGTGAGAACAAAAGGATGGGTGACATATAGAGGAAAAACAATAGGAATCAATCCAGACTATAAAACCCAGGTCTTGAATGCTAGGAAAGACTGGTATGATATGATTCAGAAGAAAATAACTTCCAACCAAAACTACTCTATCCAGCAAAACTACTATTCAAAATCATTGGGGAAACAAAAGTATTTCAGGATAAACAGAATCTTAAAAGATTTATGAATTCAAAGCCAACACTAGAGAAAATTCTTAAAGAAATAAACCATAGGGAAGAAAAAAGAAGCAGACTTAAGAACCAGAGAAGAGAGTAAGTTAATAAGTGGGCATTTAAGTAAAGAAGAAAGACCAAACCAGCCAATAGTAGACAGAACACAAAATGGCAGAAAACAAAAATCATATATTAATAATATCCCTTAATATCAAAGGACTTAACTCACCAATCAAAAGACATAGATTAGCAATGTGGATTAAAATACATAATCCAAATATATGCTGTCTGCAAGAAACTCACTTTGTAGCCAAAGACATTCACAGACTGAAAGTGAAAGGATGGAAAAAGATATACTATGCAATTGGAGACCAAAAAAGAATTGGGCTAGCAACCCTGATATCAAACAAAACAGACTTTAAACTAAGACACATCAGAAGAGACAAATCAGGGCACTTCCTTTTATTAAAAGGAACAATACACCAAGATGATATAATAATAGTAAATATGTATACCCCAAACGCGGGTGCAATCACATTTGTAAAACAAATCCTTCTGGACATCAGATCCCAAATAGACCCAAATACAATAATTGTGGGAGACTTTAATATGCCTCTCACACCACTGGATAGATCTTCAAGACAAAAGATGAGTAAAGAATCCTTAGAACTAAAGAAAACTATAAACCAAATTGACCTAATAGACATTTACAGATTATTTCAGCCAGGAACTAGAGAATACACATTCTTCTCTGCAGCCCATGGAACCTTCTCCAAAATAGACCACATCCTGGGACACAAAGAAAGCGCCTGCAAATTCAAAAGATGTAATATAATTTCTTGCATTCTTTCAGACCATAATGGAATAAAAGTAGAAATCAACAACAGGAAAATCAGAAGAAATTATTCAAATACATGGAGATTGAATGATATACTATTGAATGATGAATGGGTAAGAGCAGAAATTAGGGAAGAAGTAAAGAAATTTATGGAAAATTAAAACAGACACAAACTACCAAAATCTATGGGACACTGTGAAGGCAGTATTTAGAGGAAAGTTTCTTGCATCGAGTGCCCACATAAGAAGGACAGAGAACCACCAAGTAAAGAAAAAAACATCATGACCAAGTTGGTCTCATCCCAGTAAAACAAGGCTGGTTCAACATATTCAAATCAATATATGTTATTCACCACATAAATTGAACCAAGAAAAAAACCCACATCATCATAGCAATAGATGCTGAAAAAGCATTCGACAAAACCCAACACCCATTTATGTTAAAAAAAAAAAAACACTGCAGAATATTGGGATAGAAGGAACACACTTCAACATCATTAAGGCAGTATACTGTAAACCCAAAGCCAACATTATATTGAATGGGGAAAAACTGCAAGATTTCCTCTGAAATCAGGAACAAGACAAGGATGCCCACTGTCACCACTCCTTTTCAATATACTCCTTGAGACCCTTGCCACAGCAATAAGACAAGAGAAGGAAATCAAAGGAATTCACATAGGAAGAGAGGAATTAAAATTATCCTTATTGGCAGATGACATGATCCTTTATCTGGAAGACCCAAATGACTCAAACAAAAGACTTCTGGAGTTGATTGACAAATTCAGCAAAGTCGCAGATTACAAAATCAACCTAAAGAAATCAGTGGCTTTTCTTTACGCCAACAATGAATCCACAATGAAAGAAACAAAGAAAACAATTCCATTCACTATAACCTCAAAACCAATAAAATACCTAGAATAAAGTTCTTCAGGGACTTAGAAAAATCAATCATGAACTTAATATGGAGAAAGAAAAGACCCAGCAAAGCCAAAGCAATTCTCAGCAATAAGAAACATGCAGGAGGCATCACAATCCCAGAATTCAAATTATACTATAGAGCAATAGTAGTAAAAACAGCATGGTACTGGCACAGTAACAGATATACTGACCAGTGGATTAGAATAGAAGATACAGAAACAAACCCACACATCTTTAGTCAATCAGTCTTTGACTAAGGGGCCAAACACATACATTGGAGAAAGACAGCCTTTTCAACAAGTGGTGCTGGGAGAACTGACTAACCATTTGTAAAAAGATGAATCTAAACCCCTATATCTCACCATGCACAGGAATCAACTCAAGATGGATCAAATACTTAGAAATTAGACCTGACACTGTGAAGTTATTAGAGGAGAGTATAGGCTCAACACTACAACATATTGGTACAGGCAGTAACTTTCTCAACAAAACCCCCAAAGCTCAGGAAATTAAAGCAAGAATAAACACGTGGGATAGCATCAAACTAAAAAGTTTCTTCTCATCAAAGGAAACTATCAATAACCTAAAGAGGAAGCCTACAGAATGGGAAAAGATCTTTACCAGCCACCATTCTGATAGGGGGCTAATATCCAGAATATACAAAGAGCTTAAAAGACTCTATACTAGCAAAATAAACAACCCAATCAAGAAATGGGCAAATGAACTAAATAGACACTTCACAAAAGAAGAGATACCAAGGGCCAATAGATACATGAAAAGATGTTCTTCATCACTTGCCATCAGGGAGATGCAAATCAAAACTACCCTGAGATTCCATCTAACCCCAGTCAGAGTGGCAAGCATAAAGAAATCAAATAACAACAAATGCTGGCGAGGATGTGGGGAAAGAGGAACTCTTTTACACTGTTGGTGGGAGTGCAAACTAGTTCAGCCACTATGGAGATCTGTGTGGAGATTCCTAAGAAAGGTGGGAATAGATCTACCATATGATCCAGCTATACCACTCCTGGGTATCTTTCCAAAGGGGTTGAATTCAGAGAACTACAGCAACATATGCATACCTATGTTCATAGCATGTAATATGTAATATTACATATTACAATTTGTAATAGCCAAAATATGGAACCAACCCAGATCTCCATCAACAGATGAATGGATAGCAAAACTTTGGGAAATACACACAATGGAATTCTATTCAGCCATAAAGTAGAACAAAATTATATCATTTGCAAGAAGATAGAAAGCCCTGGAGAACATTATGTTAAGTGAGATCAACCAAGCACAGAAGGAGAAGGTACATATGTTTCTTCTAATATGTCCAAACTAGGAAACACAGAAGATACCAATGGGACTCCAGATAATGAAGGGGAAATATCAGCAAAATTTGAATAAAAAGATAGGATAGGAGGAAGGCTGATCTTGATTAATGAGGGTCTACATCTTAATATGTGTAAAATTATGAATATGACATGGTTAACCTGAACAACCATTGGTGGGAGGGGGGAAGGAAAAACGGGGGTGGGGGGGGAGAGGGCACCAAATATAGTTTCAATATATATTATTTATGTTCAATAAAAAATTGTTAAAAGAAAAAATTTTTTTAAAAATTAAAAAAAATTGTATATCCAAAGACAATGTAAACAGAGTTAAAAGTTACTGATAGAATGGGATAAAATATTTCCAAATGCTGTATCCGAAGGTATATTAATATTCCAACTATAAATCCTAAAAATTAGCAACAATAATAGCAAACAATACAATTTAGAGATAGGTAAAAGACTAATGTAAATAATGAATCTCCAAAGATAACCAATCTTAGTTGTCTGTTGGATGGAAAATCTTGTTTCTCTGATTCTGGTGTGTGTTACCTATTTCTTCTGCAGCTCCCTGATTTTCCATTCATATATATATATATATATATATATATATATATATATATATATATATATATATTTTTTTTTTTTTTGTGTGTGTGTGTGTGTGTGTGTGTGTGTGTGTGTGTTTATCTTAGATGACTTGGAGTAAAATATTTTAGGGTACTTTTTAAAAACAATAAAATTAATCTTCATGGTGATAAATATTACTGTACTTATAAAAAGTTTATAGTATTGTAATTCACAATAACTGGTATATAACCAATATATGTGTTCATGAGAAAATGAATGGATAATAAAAATGTTATGTAGATACAGAATGGAAATTTACTTATCCATAAATGGGAACAAGGTCATGTCATTTGCAGGAAAAAGGATGGAAATAGAAAATATGCTAAGTGGAATCATCCAATTTCAGAAAGTAAAGGGTCAAATGTTTTCTCTCATATGTGGCAACTAGAGAGATAATAGGACACAGAAAGAACTTTAGATAATTTATAAGAGAGACCAGTAGAATAGTAAAAGAGGATAAGGAGAGAGGAGAAGGAAGGAAAAAGGAGGGTAGAGAAAAAGAAAGAAGTGATTAAAGGAACAGTTCAAATTATGCTATGCCCATGTGTGAAGGTATCACTACCATTTTCACTATTGTGTATGAAGAGGAGTATAGGACTTGAAAGAAACACATCAAGACCTGTGTGCATGTTTGTTTGTATGACTTTGAACCTCACTGATATATAATTATATCTTAATGCACCAATTAAAGTATGTATAATAAAGGTTCATTAGACTCTTGGCATTCAAGGCTTTAATATTATATTACTACTATTAGCATTTAGTATTCTTTAGATGCAATCACAAGGGTTCATACCACAAATAATCTGTAGTTTTGTGGTGGCATGAATTAGAACAGTACCCATGGGAGAAAGTCATGATACCACAGTATATATAAGCCAGCTTCTCCTCCTCATGCGTGCCTTATCTTACCCCATTCTTCCCCTTTTCTTTCATATAAAGTATCTGTTTTAAAGTGAACAAAACTTAGTTTATTTGTGAAAAATGGCTCTTGTGGGAAAAATAAAGCATGGCTAGTGCTGGTGATGAAACCAAAGAAGTCCTCACTCTTAGCCTTAAAGAAGAGAGTTTAAGAAATTAAAGAGTGGAATGGTGAACTTAGCAAGTTTAAATTCATGTTATAATGGAGCTCAACAAATTGTTAGATAGACACTAAAAAATCACTTTGTGAAATTATTTTAACAAAAGTCCTTACCCAATTAAAATTCTATTTTTGCTTTTTTTTTTAACAAAGTAGTCAATCTGAGCATTAGAAAAAGTTAGCGTTTTGAATTTTACTTTACATCCCTTTATAAAAGAGGTTATATGTTATAATAGTGTTCTTTTACAATTTTTTATTAATTTTAACAGTGTTTTAGCTAATTATTTTGCATTTTGTAGAAAAAATTGCAATTTTCAAATAGAAATATTTTCTTCTCTTGCTTTTAACATTTATTCATTAAATTAATTTTGTAGGGGAAGAGAGGCCACCAAGCACAGTCTAAATGTATATCATTTTCAATATGTTCCACTTATAAATGAAAGAAAAAATATATAAAAATTAATTTTGTTGTATTGTATTAGAACTTTAGAAAAAAAGTTTAAAATTATAGACACCTCCCAGGCTTCTATTGTTCTTCACTTTAATTGGAATATTTCTAGAGTATCCCAAAGTATATTTTATTGAGCAGTTTTAATCCTTGAAGAAAAATTTTTATGACAAATTAAAATTTAGGAATTTTTCATATTCTGCTCCTTAGACAGTCTCAGATTATGTTTATCTATTAAATGATTTTAACAGCCATATAAATTAACCTCCTATGGTTTAACTTTTAATACTGGGTGAATCTTAATCTCCTATGGATTAATTATGTTTAATACTGTGTTAAATAATGTTCAAGAGATCTGAAAAAGAGAAAACAGTTCCCAATATTCTAATGAAGCCAAATAACTTTACTATCACATTAAAGAAGAAAATTTATATTTATATTACTTTTAAATCTCATTCTCTTACAAGTTGGCAGATACATCGTTGTTATTTTGACAGCAGCAGTATGAAGGGAAACTCCTGCCACAACCAAACGCAGCTGTAGAATGAGCACCACAAACTTTAATTGTTGATAAGTAGTCAGGAATGCAGGCTTTTCAGAGAGAACAATTACCACATAAAGAACATAAACAATTATGGTGAGAGATAGTGTTGACCACTAAAACTTGTTGACTTCCGAGAAAAACTATGCTTAGGCTTCCTTTTGAATATTTCCAGATCAATTGGACCCACCAGCAATTAGTTTTCCTATCTAAATCATAATTTTTAAAATTCTGAACCATACAACTATATTTGCGATCCATGTTCCTCTGCTTCATTTTGTCTTATTCCTCAAAGCAATCTCATGATCACTATAGTACACTTTATAAACTTAAATTTAAAAAATTCACTGATGCTTTTTCCCCTACCTCAGGTGTCCATTTGAAAGTCAGTTTAAAGGGTTTTACAATTTTGTTTTGCTATCTCCTTTGATAGCATCTACTTTTGCCAGTGAGATTTGCCTGAAGTTTTCTTCTATGTTACTTGGTCAAGTTTTTATATCAGCCCTTTAAATATTTCTCCCTCTATATTTTGAAATACTGTATATATTTTGTTAATTATCTAGTTTCCACAAATATAAAAACTTCATCTAAGGTACACGAAAGCAACATTGGGCAATGTTATTTTAAAAACTTTTCCATTTCAATCATGTTTATTGGTATTTCCAGAATTTTATATTCCCCTTAGTCAACATTGGCCATGTCAATTTTTCTAAAATGCATGTTTTGCAGATATAGAAAATCCAAAAAATATTCTATTATTCATGAATATACCAAAGTACACGCTACACAAC
The DNA here is from genome assembly GCF_963383645.1 of Muscardinus avellanarius. Classification (NCBI taxonomy): domain Eukaryota; kingdom Metazoa; phylum Chordata; class Mammalia; order Rodentia; family Gliridae; genus Muscardinus; species Muscardinus avellanarius. The sequence goes on along the minus strand of NC_137800.1, from coordinate 51,561,150 downwards.
TTTCTTTCTAACCATTTTCTCAAATTGGAAAAGAAAAAGAGAAAATAGAAAATGTCAATGAGCAGAATAAAAAGCAAAAAGGTACTAAAAGAGACCCAATGTAACAGAGTGAAAGATAAGCAATGCTTTATTATTTCTTTCTAAGAACTCTCTTTATTAAGAGAGAAGTTATTATAAATTAAAGGTGAAGGTACATAAACAAAGTGAGAGTTGGACTTTCAATAGTTTATAAGAGCAAGATTCTTTGGCTATCAAAAAGAGTAGTAGTATCTATTATCCACTTTATGGATTGAAGATTAAATATTCTATAGCTCCCTGAAACACAATCTTATATAAATCTAAGATATTAAAGTTTTTTTTTAAAGATTTCCAACATTCTATTTCTGACTTGGTTTTCTCTAGCAAATTTTCATTTTTACATGTTCCTTACATTGTGCTAAAAAAGGGAGAGGAGCCCAGCAAGTTACTGCAGGTTCTTGCAAGACAAAAAATACTTACAAGAGTAGTGGGTATGTACTTTATTACTGGTAAGTAGCTATATTATCAATAATTTCCTAGACTAATTTTAAAGAAAACTTCAGTAAATAATTATAATTTTGGAAATACACTAGTTTCCTTTACTAAGTCAGAAATGACAAATGTGTATTAAAAACTTGTGAGACTTGACAAGAAACTTGTTAAAAAAAAATTTACCTGCAATCAACCTATCTTTTGTTTATTAACCTATATTTCTATGTGCCCTTCTAGCTAATTTCCTGTTCTTGATCTAGGCAATTTGTAGTTGGTTCTATGCTAATTTTTGCTAGAAAAGTAACTTGGTTTTTCTTATCTATTTGTAATACCACTTCCATACTATCTTATATGCATATATTATGCTATTGAAAATATTCTTTTGGTAAAGAGAGCTTATATTTTCCTTCCTGAAAAATCATTATTTTTGGTAATAGATACCTTCTAAGTTCCTCCTATAGGTAGAAAATTGGGTCATCAAAAGCATGACCTAGAACCAAAAAATAATTTTAAAAGGTGTTTATAATTGGAGCCCATAACAATATTCTATAGCTCATTTGATCATCTATAGAAGTGATCCTCTTTGAAAGAAATAACCAAATGCTGCTCTTAGTGCTATCAGTAGGCAGAAATTTATATAGCTGAAGTGCAGACAGAGGAGGGGAAAGAACAAGTGATCCTGGATTAACTTTATAAATCAGTCTATATATCAGATGTCCCAAACTAGAAATATTTCAAAAAGATAAACTTCATAAATTTCATGAGTTTATTTTAGAGATTACAAGACAGGGAGGACAATCCCATGAATGTAAAGTATTTAGATAAGCAAGACAACAGAAGCATAATAATGGCAGTATTATAGAAGAACAAATCTAATTTTTTCATATATCTTCCCCATCAGCTAACTCAATTTCTTAAAGTAAGATGATAAATAGTTGACTTATACTGTGAGCCACATGGTTATATATCACTTTAAAATCTAATATTTGTAAAACATCTATTTTACTATATTTGTTGTATTGTATTGGAGCATTATAATCACACATCTTGATGAAACTTAAGGTGATAGAGACATATATACACACAACACTCATTGAACCCTCCCCTAGGGCCTGCCCTATTTTCTCCAATTCCTTTCCTCCCATGCTCAGTACAGTGACTTGGATAAGTTTGTGTATGTGCTTCATTTCCATTGAGGTGTTTCTCTTTCCCCCCCATCTCCCTCAGTCAGGTTGCTTTCTTCACTCATCTAAGGTTTCTCCTCTTTGTCTGAAGAACCTCCTACATCCCTTTTTCTCCATAGATTCCACATATAAGAGAGAACACCCCATTTTTTTTTTACTTTTTGTGACTGACTAGTCTCACTTAGCATGATGTTCTCCAGTTCCATCTATTTCCCTGAAAATGATATAATTTTGTTATTTTTATCTGAGAAAAATTCCACTGTGTACATATACCATAGTTTTGTAATCCATTCACTTGTTGATGGACATCTTTTTTTTGTTCCATAGTTTGGCAATTGTGCTGCTTTAAACATAAATATGCATACATTACTCTGGTAGTTTGGCTTTAATTCTTTTAATAGATATTTAGGAGTTCTATAGCTGGGTCATATGGAAAAATCATTCTTATTCTTCTGAGGATCCTCTATACAGTTTTCAAAATTTATTGCACTAATTTGCAATTCTAACAACAATATTAGTAGAGTTTTTACTTCTCCACAACCTTTCCAGCCTACATCTTTGGTTAGGTTTATTCCTAGGTATTTTATTGGTTTTGAGGGTATAGTAAATGTAATCATTTTCTCTATTTGTTTTGTTGTGTATTTATTGTTGGCATAAAGAACAGCAACTGATTTCTTTAGGTTGATTTTGTATCCTGCAACTTTGCTGAATTAGTTAATCAGCTCCAGAAGTCTTTTGGCTGAGTTCTTTGGGCCTTCTAGATAAAGAATCATGTCATCTGCAAAGAAGGATAATTTTTAATTCCTCTTTTCCTATTTGAATTCATTTGATTTCCTTCTCTTGTCTTATTGCTGTGGCAAGAGTCTCAAAGATTATATTGAAAAGGAGTGGAGGTAGTGGGCATCCTTGTCTTGTTCCTGATTTTAAAGGAAATTCTTGCAGCTTTTCCCAATTCAATATGATGTTGGCTTTGGGTTTATTGCATATTGCCTTAATGATGTTGAAATATGTTTCTTCTATTCCAATTTTCTGCAGTGTTTTTAACATAAATTGGTATTGGATTTTGTCAAATGTTTTTTTCAGTATCTATTGATATGATTATGTGCTTTTTGTTCTTAATTCTATTTATGTGTTGAATAATGTGTATTGATTTGCATATGTTAAACCAGCCTTGCTTTTCTGGGATAAAAACTAATGGGCAAAACAGCTAGAGTTTCCCTTAAAAATAAGAACAAGACAAGGTTGTTCGCTATTACGACTTTTTTTCAATATAGTATTGGAGATTTTAGTCAGAGCAAAAGCAAGAGAAGGAAATCAAAAGAGAACAAATAGAAAGCAAATTCAGCAAAGTGTCTGGATACAAAATATAACTTAAGAAATCAGAGGCTTTTCTGTATGCCAAACATAAATTCACTGAAAAAGAAATTTAAAAAATTTTCTTTCATAATATCCCCCCAAACAGTAAAATACTTAGGAATTAAGATTTAAGTTTTAAATTGCCTTCAATACTAGATTCCTACATTCAACCCATGGGGAAGTTATTATTTTTATTACTCTCATGCTTTTCAAATTAAATAAAAAAATAAGACTGAAAGATGCTGCTGTAAAATATGGCACTTTGGCATTTGAGGAAACAGCAGAAGAAAAGTGCCTTCTCCTCACCCTTTCCCCTAAAGTAAGTAATAAAATCTTCAATCCAGTGGTACCCACCCTACACCTGGAGAAAAGAAACAACCTTATCACTGAAGACACAGTAGATTCTGAACAAACAGGTCTTAGCTAGTCCTTTCCACACCACTCTCCCAGTTGATTACCATTACATCATAATCCTAACTATACTTTTTCAAGACCACTCTCATCTTCCTTAAGTTTAGCATAAAAATACATGAGTTTACCCATTTCTTTGGAACTTACTGCCTTTTGAAGTCTCCCGTGTCACATACAGCATATATTTGTATACTTTTCATAAACATTTTTTTTTTTTTTTTGCTATAGAGCCCTCAGCCAGAAATCAAGTGATGATGGCTAAGAAAACATTTCTTCTCTTTTATGGTTAGTCTTCCCTTCTACTACAAGCAGCCAATCTCAAAATCCCTTGCTTTCCCATTATGTTCAAGCAGTCACTCATGTTGTATGCAGGGAATTACTCATCCATATAAAATAAGAAGAAAATAAACAGAACAAATGGATGTCTGGGTGAGTGTCTTAAGTCTGTAGACAAAGTGAAGCTGGTGAGTCCAGACAGCATACTTTCCTATAGTAGTTGGCTTTAAAACAACCTTGATATGAGCTGGAAGGATTCTTATAGACTTTATTTAGTGGTATACCCATACAAAACACACAGCAGCATATGTGTGTAAAGCATGTACTGACCGGATCTGCAAGTAGTACTTGGATTCCCATTCCACTTGTTGCTGATTCATGCACACCACTGCAGATAAAGATTCTCCAGGTTCCTTTGGTCCTGGTTTTCCTCTACCACAAAAGATATGCAAAATCTTACAACTTTCTCTCCTTCGCACTGTCATCTCATGCATTTTTAAGATCATTACTAAAATGATTGAAACTTAGAGCATTCAAAGATACCCTGTGTCTGGAGAACACTATTGAGTACTCTCTGAATTTAGGATTGAGATTTTCAGAGTCTCTGACAATTAATTATACCTGTAATTATTCTTTCCAAAATTTGGGGGACACTTTCCTGGATCTTTGAAAGCTTTGGATAATCAAAAGAATGAAGAGGATTCCAGGTGATTTATTCACCCTGTTTCAAATTATTTTGGGGATAAGAATGTGAGACCCTTCTTTCACTTAATAAAGGCTAGCTATGGAACCATTGTTTGCGATTCATGATCCAAGCCATCTGCATGCCTCCTGTCAGGTTCTTTTGCATATATTTATATGGTTTATTTGCTCCAAGAAAAAGCCTTGAGAAAACTCTGCTGTCAAAAATATATATTTTTAAGTGGAGGTCGATCACATCTCCACATCCTAAGCTGAGAAAAATAAATGATGCCTACTAATTGTATACCTCTTAAGGATTTATTTGGTAATTTTCTCTGAGGATAAAGAAGCTAAAAGAAAGCTTTTGAGATGAAAAGGGGTTGTAAACCTACTTGACTTATTTTCTGCCTGAAAGCAATAAATACCTGTTTTCTTGATAAATAACCAGGTTAATATTTGAGGGAAACAAAGCTATTTAATAAACCTCCAATTATCTAAGAACATTACTCTAAGAGTTCTGTGCAAAGAAAAGTTTATTGAACATTACCATAAAACTGCTATATTCACTTATACATTTTGTCATCCCCAAATTCATGTTCTTGGATTTTTTTATCATATAAAATTTGGCAAGTGCTGTTGAGCACATAAAGTAGGCAAAAGCTATTCACTTAGACTTAGATATTTTAGATTAGGCCAAAGCTTAGGGAAAAGAATTTATCTTACATATCAATAAATCTTTTTTCTTTCTTTCTTTCTTTCTTTATTTTAATATTATAGCAATTTATTCAAAATTAACAATGATAATCTCACATAACAGATTCATTTGTCTGATATCAAAATTTTGATCACTTAGAGATAACATTTCAATATTTCTTTTATGGTTTCTTGCTTACCAGAGGATATTTTGTCTTTATTTTTTTAAGGTGAAACTATCATACTTTTTTTTTTCAGAAAAAAAAAACTATCCTAACATGAATATGAACTCTAAATACACAAAACAATCTCAAAAAAGAACACAGCTAGAAGATATATATTTTCTGACTTCAAACCATATAAAGCTACAATAATCAAAACAGTGTAGTACTGCTATAAAGGCAGATATATAAACTAATGGAATAAAATAAAAATCCTAGAAATAAATTCTTCCATATATTGTCAAGCTATTTTTACAAGGTTTCCAAGAACATTTGGTAAAGGAAATAATAATCTTTTCACTAAATATTGTTGAAAAATAATAATTACCTGAAAAATAATAAAATTGGACCCTTACCTAACACCATATACAAATATTAACTCAAAATAGATAAAAGACTTAAATGTAAATTTTAAGATTATAAACTTTCAGAAGAAAACCTGGGTCATAAAACTTCACAACATTGAAATTGGCAGTGATTTCTTGGTTATGATTCCAAAGGCACAGGCAACAAAACAATAAACAATCTTTATTAAAAAAATTTAAAAATCTATATCCAAAGACAATGTAAATAGAATTAAAAATTACTGATAGAATGGGATAAAATATTTCCAAATGCTATATCTGAAGGTATATTAATATTCCAAATAAAAATCCTAAAAATTAGCAACAATAAAGGCAAATAATACAATTTAGAAATAGGTAAAAGACAAAAATAGATAATGAATCTCCAAAGATTTTTATATGACCAATAAACACATAAATATCACTCATCATTATCATAATATAACTAATCATTAAGAAATTACAAATAAAAACTATAGTGAAATACTACTTCACATTTGTTAGGATGGCTACTTAACATGAATTACTTTGCTCCAGCCCTTTACCTTGAGTTTGTTCCTATCTTTACTTGTAAGGTGTGTTTCTTGTAAGCAGCAGATGGATGGATTCTGGTTTTAAATCCATTTTGCCACTTTATATCTTTTTATTAGGGAATTGAGGCCATTTACATTCAGTGTGATTATTGAGAGATTTTTTTTTCTTTTTTGGTGGTACTGCGGTTCCTGGAAGCCCTTCTACCTCTGGGCTACACTCCCAGACCTATTTTATATTTTTGAAACAGTGTCTCTTATGCCAGCGCGACTGGCTTCAAACCTGCTCAATCCTCCTGTCTCCATCTCCCAAGCGCAGGGATTACAAGTGTGTACCACCATGCCTGGCCCAAGAGATAAATTTTAATTTCTAACATGTTAAGATTTTATTTCTCTTTGAAATACTGTTTATTCTTCTTTGCTTAGTTGTCTGGTGGATGGAAAATCTTGTTACTCCGGTTCTGGTGTATATTACCTATTTCCTCTTTGTAGTTAATCTCTTTGAGTCTTTTCTCTAGCGCTGGTTTTGAAGACAAAAATTCCTTCAGTTTCTGTTTATCATGGAAGCTTCTTATTTCCCCATCTAATTTGACAGATATTTTTGCTGGGTAGGAAATTTTTGGATGAAAGTTGTTTTCTTTCAGAGTTTGGAATATGTTACTCCAAGCCTTTCTGGCTTCCATGACTTGGTTTGGGAAGTTTGGAGTGATTCTAATTGGTTTTCCTCTGAATGTCACTTGGCCTTTTGTTTTTGTTGCCTTTAAGATTCTCTGCTTGGCTTCTACATTGGTCATTTTGACAATTATGTGGCATGGGGAACCTCTTCTCTGATCCTATCTAAAGGGAGTTCTATAAGTTTCCTGGACCTCTGTATTGACCTCTTGCTCTATGTTTGGAAAATTTTCTGTTATAATTTCTTTGAAGAGATTATTGATCCCTTTGGTTTTACCTTCTTTTCCCTCCTCTATTATGATTATTCTTACATTAGCTCTCTTAAAATGGGCCCATATTTCTTCAGTGTCAGATTCCTGCTGTCTGATTTTTTTTCTAAGTTATAAATTATGTGTTCATTTTTGGAGTGATCTTCTTCTAGGAGCAAGATTCTATTCTCCATGTGGCCTAATTGATTGTTTATAGTTTGAATTGATGCCTTTACTTCAATGATTGCATTCTTTATTTCTTTTAGACTCTCTAAATTCTTTTCAAAGGTCCTGTATTATTTCTATAGTTATATTCCTGATTTAATCTTCTTGAGATCTCTGAATTTCTGTGTTATCAGGTTCTGATATTATGGGGTTGTGGGTGTTCATTGCTCTATTGTTGTTCCTCTTTCCCATGATTTCAAAAGTTTGTGCCTTCTCTGGGTTCTTCCCTGGGTTACCACGACTTCACTTAGGGTGCTCTGGATCTCTCATTTGTGGTTAACTCAGCCACCACTACTCCTTTACTGGGTTGTATCGCAAAGTCTCAGAACCAGGGAGTTAATTGAGGCTGCTGCCAGGCTGGGCGTTTTCCCACAGGGAGCTGTGACTAGGGTGTGGTATCTCTGCCAGTTGTACTCCTTCACTGGGTTGGACTGCAAAATCTCAGATCCAGGGAGATTATCAAAGCTGTGCAAGTCCCTGAAGGTGCATTGCTGGGATTTCTCTTTTAGGGGCTGCAGTTTCTTTCTTTCTTTCTTTCTTTCTTTCTTTCTTTCTTTCTTTCTTTCTTTCTTTTCTTCTTTTGGTGGTTCTGGGGTTCCTGGAAGCCATACTACTTCCAGGATACACTCCCAGACCTATTTTATACTTTTTTTTTATTTTTGAAAACAGGGTCTCTTAAGCCAGCACAGCTGGCTTTGAACCTGCGCAATCCCCCTGTCTCTGCCTCCCAAGCATGGGGATTACAAGTGTGCACCACCACACCTGGCTAGGGGCTGCAATTTCATTTGCAGTTATTGTGCGTGCTGATTTGGAGCTGTTGTGGACGTGGTGATCTTGCCACTGCTGCTGGCAATATGGCGCCACTGCCATGCCCTTAGCCGTGAGGCTGGCATATTTCTTTTCTGCTTTTGAGCTCTGTTCTGTGTCCCTGGAGGCTGTGATGAACTTGGCCACTGGGAGTTTGAGACGTTCTTTGTGCTAAAAAAAAAAAAAAAAATGCTGAATTACACCCGAATGATCCGCAGCTGCTCACTTCAGCTCCTTGTTTACCTTTCCTCTCTGGAGCCTGGTGCTGTGAGGCAAGATTGCACTGGTCTCTAGTTGTTCTTCTAGTCTTCTTTTTCTCTGTCCCTTGTGTTTACATTTTTTATTTCTCTGCTGCTCGTGTTTTCTGGCTATGAAAAACACTGATTTTGTGGCAATAGAGATCAAGTGTTAGCAGGACTCATAAATACTCCTTTTCTTGGTCAACAACTTCCTGGAATTCTCTCAATAAATCTTACTTCTGAATAGCTGGAAGTCATTTCTTAGGACATGGATAACCAATTAAATTTAGAAAAAGATTGAGCTTCTGTCTTCACTTTTTTGTATGTCTGATTTTCATTACTATACAGAGGAAACTTAGACCCTTTAGACCCTTGTTTCTTGACTCACAAAAGTTTATTATATGACACCTTAAAACTATAAAACTACTTTTTTTATTTCATTCACTTTACAACAGAATTCTTTGAATACCATAACTATATGTGAGAAACCTTTTTAGGTACTTAAATGAAGCAAAATACAATGATTCCTAGCCTCTTGAATACTTATAGGCAACAATGTAATGAATATAATGTATAAGGAGAATGCATACTGTGAAAAAGAAATTTAAAACTGAGCAAGCTGTCAGGCATGGTGGTGCACGCTTGTAATCCCTGCGCTTGGGAGGCGGAGACAGGAGGATCGCACAGGTTCAAAGCCAGCCGCACTGGCTTAGGAGACCCTGTTTCCAAATAAAAATAAAATAGGTCTGGGAGTGTAGCCTGGAGGTAGACGGGCTTCCAGGAACCCCAGTACCATCAAAAAAAATTTTTTTTGAGCAAGCTAATAGAAATCAGAAAGCCCAGATAAAGAGATAGTAGATGGAGGACAAGTGCAATTAAGCATTAAGAAACTCGCTGAGAAGGTAACCTGTAAGCAAAAGTTCAAGGTGCTGCTAGAGCTAGCTATCCATATATCAGAATGAGAGAGAGCAATGATAGTGAAAAGAAAATGAGGCAGAAGACTGCAGGGGGGTTGGTTTTCTGTCTTCTCTTGATTTCACTCTTCCTCTCTGTTTGCTGTCAACCTCTCTGCCTTCTCATTTTGCTCTCTGATTTTCTGTCTTCTTCTTCTTCTTCTTCTTCTTCTTCTTCTTCTTCTTCTTCTTCTTCTTCTTCTTCTTTCTTCTTCTTTTCTTCTCTTCTCTCTCTCTCTCTCTCTCTCTCTCTCTCTCTCTCTCTCTCTCTCTCTCTCTCCTCTCTCTCTTTCTTTTTCTTCCTGTTTTGCTCTGTAACTTCCTGCCTCCCTCTCCAGCTTTCATTCTTCATCTTCTCTTCTGGACTCTATCTCTCCTTCCAGAAGCTGCTGGGAAAGTTCAAGAGTGTCAATGTGTCTAGAGAAAAATGACAGATTGAAAAATTGCAGCAAACTATGATTGGGGAGGGTAAAAAGGAGGGTAGATTATGCAGATTCTTTGGACTGACCTGAGACTTTGTACTCTGAAATAAAATGTCTTTCACAGGATATTGACCAATGAAGCCACATAATATGACTTACATTTTTAAATGACACTTTTTGAACTACATTGTGGAAATTGGGTAGCAAGTGTAGAATTTAGGATACTAGTATTCTGAACAAGAGGCTCATAAAGAATTGGTAGCAGTAAAGGTGGTAAGAAGTGGAGCATTGTGAAGAAATTATGATAGATCACATATTAGCTTGACTTCAAGATTTTTTACCTGGAAGGATGCGCTGGCCAAGATGGAGAAAACTGTGGGTGAGATAAGCTTTAGAAAGACCATCAGAAAGACCATAAGAAGTTTAGTTTTGAATATATTATGTTTAAGTAGTTTTTAGTTATGTCAATATAGATGTTGCATAGGCAATTTCTATTTATGATCCTGAATTTTAGATAAAATATCTGAACCTATGGTATAAATTTGGCCTATGTATGATATTTAAAGTCATGTGGCTGAAGGGTGTCATCCAAAAAGTCATTATAGAAAGAAGTGAGAACCAAAGATTGAGTCTTGTAGCACAGGAAAGTTAAGAAGCCAGTGATAAGATGAGAAACTGTTACTGGAGGTTGATATTCAAGTGCAGCATTATAATCTAGGATGCTAGTAGTCAGAAGGAAACCTTGGAGGGGCAGGAAGCCATGCCTCTTTTTACCCAGTGTTTTGTGAAATTGTTTTTTATTTGGGAGAAGTTGTATGCTTGTGCTGTTAAAATTAAGGACATGTTCCTGTGTTCTTGTGTCATTTTACTCTTTCTGGCCTAGTGCCATCAACAAAAGGTCATATAATGGTCAATTGACCAACAGAGCAGCTTATGAGTGCATGTATGACCTTGGGAATATGATGTGTAAAATGTGAAGGGAGAATGGTGTCTCTGAGCCAATTCCTGAACAGGACCTTTTCCACAATTGTTCTTTCCACCTATCCTTGTCTATGTCTAGCTAATCTACCTACACCAACAGAACCAGAGGAGATTAACATGGGTTGTTGCTGAGGTGAAAGACTAGCCAAGAGAGTATGATGTTCTGAAGTACAGGTGAAGAAACCACATTAAGTTAATAAATGTATCAAATTCTGATGAGCAATTAGGTGGAGACTGGAATTGACCACTGGGCTTAGCAATGTGAATCTCATTATTGACTTTGATGAGAGCTTATTAAAATGCAATGGGTCTAAGGATGAGAAGAATGTGGTTGGAGACAAAAAATATTACTTAATTTATAAAGAAATAAAATATTAGACTAGAATTGGTGAAGGGAGAAATAAAATTTAAATATTTGTTGCTTTATAATATGAAAAAGATTGTTTGTATGTTATATAGGTAGAAATAATCCAGGAAGGAGGAAAGAAAATAATAGTAAAGAAGAAAGGAGGGTATTCATGAATATATTCCCTTGAGCAAACAAGGGAAGATGAGGTCTAGTGGACTGGATGGAATGGTCTGAAGTGTGATCACAAAGATTATATCTGTAATTACAGGTGAGGGGCAGGTGCAGATGTGAATACGTGGGTAGATGTGATAGTGTGACCATGTGGCAGAGTCTCTTGGATGATTATTTTCTCAGCTGCAAGGTCATCAGGTGAAAATGATGATGATAGGAGAAGTTGAAGGTTTAAGAAGGTGGGAGATAGTTGTTTTCACCCTTGATTAATCAAAGTGAAGTCATTGGACCAGCCCATTAGCACCATCTGGGAGGCTGTCAGAAGTGCACTTTCCAGCCTCAGAATTACTATATTAAAATCAGCATTTGAATAAGATCTTTGTCTTTCATAGGCACATTAGAACTTAAGAAGTCTTTCATAAGCACATTATAACTTGAGAAGTCTGACCTTGGCAGTGTATCATTGTAGAAAGTACATAAGAACTCGAGGTGTTGAGCCAAATAAATTGAATTCTAACTCTCATTGAGAAACCTTGTGCTTTTCAGAAAACTACTTAACTGCTGTATTAAAATATCCTTATCTATAAACTGGAAAGAGTGATTAACACTAGAATAGTTGACATAAAGGTGGTGGCAGATGGCAGTTTTTGTTATAACCACAATAGGTAGCATTCAGTGAGTACTCTATCAGTCAGGGTCTTGGCAGGAAGACAGAATTTGCTTAGTTGGCTTCCATAAATGGTTCTCAACTCTGCCTTCATTACTTGCAGAAAACAACAGGCCCACCCCAAGCCTGTTAAACTCATCTCTGGGGATGGGGAACAAGCATTGCTAGTTTTAAGAAACTCCACTGGTGATGATTATGTACAGCACAGGCTGGGAACCACTTATATAAATGGATAGATTGCAATGAAGGGACTATTTAGAGAGATATGGGCAGAGTTAAGAAATGGAAATGTGAAGTTGAAACACTCAAAGACCAGCAAAACAGGGAGGGCATTATCTTATCTGAAGCTGGAGGGATGAAGGGTGGAAAGAGCTGTGCAATCCTGGAGAAAGAGCCCCCTGCTGGAGCTTAGCTAGGAGCCACTGTGTTGCAGCCAGAGAAGGCAACAGAAATAGAAGACAAAAAGGAAGTTCCCTATTTTCTCCCCTACCTCTTTCTGATTCCCTGACATTTCCTCCCATTGGTTGGATCCAATCTAAAGCTGGATAGCAGGAGAACCTAGGTGGTGCAGTTCTCTATAGAGGTTTCTGTTCCTGGGAAGAGATCAAGCCAGAGAAGAGTTGCTGAGAGATCCAGTGGAAAATAACCAGCATACATATTTACCACCCCATTCCTGGCCAGAATTTCTTCCAAGTACTTTTTATGGATTAAAATTTTAGTAAATGCCTGCATTTAGATGGTATGTTGATTAATTATTGGAGACAGTTAAATATTGCTACATTTTCATATCAGCTCTCACCAAAAGAATGACTTCAGTTGTCCCTCAATTGTAATTCTGAGTGTACAGGATTCAGGACCCACATTCTCTAGGACAGGAGATTCTCCAGACTACCAGATTCTTGATAATCAGTTGGTTGTCATAGTATAACCTAGGTGATGAAACAACTTACCTCAATCCCAACAACCCAGCTTTCTAATTTGTATTAGAAACATATAATCATAGTGGGCCCATGAACTACAGATTTTCTAGAAGTCTATGACCCATTATATGAACCATATGAAGATGTCTACAAGATTAACTATATTTATACATTCTTTTGTTCTCTCTTGTAAGATATATTTTTATATAACTATCAATCATTTTGGGAAAATAAGCAAGAAATGTAAGATTGCTTAAAGGCAGGAGGTAACATTTTGCTAGAAGGGCCAAAGGAGGATTTTCATACAGTAAAGACATACCAGAACAAAATCTAGATCATATTTTAGTCATTTAAAAATTGACCAATCAAGATCCAGGTGTGGTGGTGTACACTTGTAATCCCAGCATTCAGGAGGCTGAGACCAGAGCATCGCGGTTCACCAACAGCCTCAGCTATTTAGTGAGGAACTTTTCAAATCAGTGAGACCCAGTTTCAAAATAAAGAGTAAAATATAGGGAAGGGAGTGTAACTCAGAGGTCAAATACCCCTGGATTCCATCCCCAAAGCCACAAAAAAAGAACAATCAAATTCATAAAAATGAAAAACAGAAAGGATCACTAATCTAGAGCAAAAGACAAAAATTATTGGTACATTACTACTATCACTGGACTCCGGTAATGGGTAACAGCCTACACACTGAAGTGCTTTGATAAGGATGTAAAAGAACCAAAGGTTAGAACAAGGATTGACATGCATTTTCGACAATGTAGATTGTGAAAATTGTAGCTGGTGAAAGAGAATTTAATGTGGACAAGATTTCAGAGAAATTTATTTGGCAGGCTGAAGTCTGGTCTTTGCTCAATTAGCAATAGTCAGCCTTGATTTTGGTGGTGGTGATCAAGATTGGACAAAAGAGATTGCTAAGAAATTACATAACTGGTGTTTTAAATTTGGATCCAGAATCTTCATTATTTTAATTTATTAAAATGGTTAAATTAGAGCAGGGCATGGTGGTACACACTTGTAATCTCAGTACTTGGGAAGCTAAGACAGGAGGATTGTGAAGGCTTAAAGTCAGCCTCAGCTACTTAGTGAGGCTCTCAGCAACTTAGTGAGACCCTGTTTCAAAATAAAATATAGCAGTGTAGCGCAGAGGTAGAAAGTCTCTGGGTTCCATCCCCAGTACTGAAAAAAAAAAAAAGGTTAAATTATGTTACCACACTATTATTAGAGCACAAAGAAGATTATAAGTATTTTAACATTTTAATAAAATAATACTGAAAAAAACAAGTTAAAGTATGTTACTAAACTAATCATTAGAGCACAAATCATAAGTATTTTAACATTTTAATAAAGTAGTACTAGAGATAATAAGAAAAAGAAGTTGAACAATAACATTTAAAAGGAATCTATATTTAGGAGAAAGAGTCTTACCTGACCCATAAAGGGGCAGAAAGCACAGCTTTGGTAAATTCTCAGCTGACTTTGCTGCAACATGGCTGATGAGCAAAACAGTGGCACAAGAGGAAAACCAGTATTGAGCAGTGGCGCTTCTCACCAGCCAGGAAAGCCAACTAAGACTAATAACTTGGGGTGTGGGCAGGGCTGACCCCTTGATTCAAGGGAGGAAAAGTGTATTTCATAAAAGGCATCTTTCAAAATTCTGTTGTCCAGTATTTTTTCCTCTGACTCCATGCATCATAAACTAGCAAATGCTTTTATCAAACCTATTGCCTCTTAAATTTATTAAAAAGGATTACTTTTGGAAAACATGCTCTGAAGGAAGAATTGTACAGTCCCTGACCTATTTTATTTTTTTTTATTTTGAAACAGAATCTTCCTAGATTGCTGATAATCTCACCAAAATTCTGAGGTGGTCATCAAACCTGTGATCCTCCTGTCTCAGCCTCCCAAGAACTGGGATTACAGGTGTGTGCCTGGCCAGTCATATTTTTTGAACAACTTATCTGTATGTCTGTTTTTCCAACACAAGATTTCCAGATGTCCAATTAGTTTCATTCCAACAATGAAGACTTTGTTTTCAGACCTCAATGAGCAAAGCTTAATTTTCTTCTTCTTTTTTTTTTTGGTGGTACTGGTGTTTCTGGAAGCCCTTCTACCTCGGGCTACACTCCCAGACCTATTTTTACATTTTTTATTTGGAAACAGGGTCTCCTAAGCCAGCGTGCACAGCTGGCTTCGAACCTGCGTGATCCTCCTCTCTGCCTCCCAAGCATGGGGATTACAAGCGTGCGCCACCACGCCTGGGGCAAAGCTTAATTTTTTAAGAATGGTTTTAGTTCACTTTTTAGTGATGCCTGAAAACATAAAAGAAGCAAGTAATTATTATAGGTGTTAGCTGTCATATAATTTTGTGAGTGCATTCTAGAAGAAGTCTTCCACTAATAGGTATTACTTTCTAATATTAAAATTCAATAACTATAAAAAGCTTGGAGTGGTAGTGCATGCCTATAATCCCAGTTTTGGGGAAGCTAAGTTTAGGATCACAGGTTTGAGGTCAGTATTAGCAACTTAGCAAGGTCCTCAGCTACTTAGTGATTCCATGTTTCAAAATAAAATTTAAAGAACACAGGGATGGAGGTATACCTCAAAGGAAGAATGACCCTGGATTCAATACCAGAACAACACACATGCACAAAAAAATGACAAGACAGGTCTATTGAGGAGAGAAGTTGGTCTCAAATCTTACTATACTCAAAACTGATGAGACTGATTTAGCAACCAGGCACTTTACTAAAGAGTTAATGAAGGCTATTTCAGCACTGGTGAAATTTATTTAACATGCATTATAATCCCAGCTGACACTTTCTATTGAGTTTATTGCTACTCTAGAGTTAAAGCACCCTAATTCAACAAGCATAAACTCATGTGTCAAAAATGAAACATAGTCAATCCTGATGCTTAAATAGCCTATATCAATTCTCCTGCAGTCTAACTGCTTTAGGCTGGTGCCAGTCCTCTAAATTGTGTCCTGAAGTGTACAGCCTCACTTGATTTAGATTCAGAATAAGGCAGGATATCTCTTTGAGAAATTAATTGAAATATTTTAGAGAATTGGCTCTAATATCTTCATCTCACATTGCAAAAGTCATTGCTCTAAAGGAAAAAAAAAGACAGAGGCTAAGAACTATTATTTCCATAGATGTTTGGAGTGTGCGTTATCAAAGGAAATGTCCTCAGAGTCAAAGCTTGCTGTGTTTTGTACTTTATCTGTACAGCAAATTCCATTTAGAAAATTTAATGCCAAGAATGTAAGATTTGCATTCCTAGGGAATGACTATAAAGGGCATTGTGTTTGAATATAAAATTAAAAAAAAAACACAGAATGTGTAAATGGAGATCTTTCAGTGGTGAAGATATGCTCAGTGTTTCTAAGTTGAAAAAACATAGACACATTGAAGACATTGTTGCTTTTTGCCTCAAAGGAACTGTCTTTCAATTCCAGAGGAGTCAAAAAGAACTGAAGGACTAGCAACAAAGAGATCAGCCTGATTGCTACTTAACTGACAAGAGACAAGAAAAGTTAATTATCTTTTTCAAAACCACAATAAAAAACTCAAATACTCAGAATTACCATCTACATGTTGAATACTCTTTGTTTGGGTGCATTATTTTTATATTGATGCATTATCATCTCATATCATATTTTACATCTTGTTAACAATGGCATGCATTCACACAATACTTGGTGCCCTTTCCCCATGCCCACCTTCTCATTTTCTTCCATCCCAATATCAAGTATCTAGGTTAACAATGTTATATTCACATGTATACACATATTCACAGATAGTATTTCCATTAATGAACTTCATAATTTTTCCTTCATTACCCTTCCTGCCTGGCATCACCAAGGATTTTCTTCATTATCTGGAGTCCCTCTAGTATCCCAAATACTCCCCAGCTCAAAAATATTAGAGAAACATATATATCCCTTCTCTTTCTGTCCTTGGCTAATCTCACTTAATGTAATGTTCTTCCGGTTTTTCCATCTTCTTCAAATGACATAATTTTGCTTTTCTTTATTATGGAGTAAAATTGCATTGTGTATATTTCCTATGGTTTTGTAGTCCATTCATCTGTTGATGGAGACCTAGGTTGGTTCCATAATTTGGCCATTGTGAATTGTGCTGCTATGAACATGGGTATGCATATATTACTGTAGTTCTCTGATTTCAACCCCTGTAGAAAGATACTCAGTAGAGGTGTAGCCAGATCATATGGTGTATCCATTCCAAGTTTTCTAAGGAATATTCATAGAGCTGAACTAGATTGTAATCCTACATACAGTGTAGAAAAGATTCTATTTCCCCACATCTTCACCAACATTTATTGCTATTTTACTTTTGTTGATTACCAGTCTGATTGGGGTTAGGTAGCATCTGTGTAGCTTTGATTTGCATTTCCTTGATTTCTAATAATTTTGAACACTTTTATGGATCTATTGGCTATTGGATTTCTTCTTTTGTAAACTGTCTATTCAATTCAGTTGCCCAGTTCTTGATTTGTTTATTTGTTTTGCTGGGGTAAAGTTTTTAAGCACCTTTTATGTTCTGGATATTAGCCCTCCTTCAGAAAGATAGCTTCTCTCATATTATAAAGATCTTCTCTCATTCTATAGGCTTTCTATTTAGATTCTTTTTTTTGCTTTTAATTTTTATTTATTTATTATTTTTGTTGGTGCATCTTAGTGATACATCTTAACAGGATATAAGATGGTAGAGGCATACATGCACATATCACTCATTTAGTCCTTCCCCAATTCCCACCCCATTCTCTCCCTCTTCCCTCCTTCTCATGTTTTGCTTAGTGATTGATTTTGATATGTTGTGAGTGTGCATCCATGTATATTAGGGCTTTTTTTAATAGGGTTTCATCTTTCTTCTCCTCCTCCTCCTTTTCTTTTTAGATTCTTGATGATTTCCTTGGATGAGCAGAAACTTTTTAGTCTGATGCCACCCCATGTGTTAAATCTTGTTTTAATTTTCTGAGCATTGGAGGCCTTGTTGAGGAAGTTGCTACCTGTGCCTATATGTTGGAGTGTTGAACCTATGCCCTTCTCTAAAACTTCACAGTCTCTGATTCATGGGTCTTTGATCCATCTCGTGTTGATTCGCATGGTTAGAGGTAAGGATTTATTTCCATTTTTCTACAAATGGATAGCCAGTTTTTCCAGCGCCATTTCTTGAAAAGGTGTCTTTTCACCAGCATATAAATTTAGCCACTTTGTTGAAGATCAGTTGACTATAAGTGTGTGGGTTTATTCTGTTCCATTGGTCTGTGTGCGTGTTTTTGTGCCAATACCATGCTGCTTTGAGTACTGGAGCTCTGTAGTATAATTTGAAGTTAGGAATTGTGATGCCTACAACATGGTTCTTATTGCTAAAAATTATTTTGTCAATTCTTGATCTTTTTTTTCCTCTAAAAATTCATGACTGAATTTTTTAGGTCTATGAATAATGTCATTGGTATTTTAATAGGGATTGAATTAATTCTGTAGGTTACCTTTGGTAGAATGATTATTTTGATGATATTTATTCTGAATATCCATGAGCAAGAAAAATCTTTCTATTTTCCAAGGTCTTTAATTTCTTTCCTTAATATTTTGTCATTTTCATTGCAGAGGTTTTTTACATTTGGTTAGGTTTATTCCTAGGCATTTTATTGGTTTTGAAGATATTATAAATAGAATTATTTTCTGTATTTCTTTTTTTGATTCATTTTTGGCATATAGAAATCTACTGATTTATTTAGGTTGATTTTGTATCTCTACTTTGCTGAATTGGTTAACCTGATCCAAGAGTCTTTGGGTTGAGGTTTTGGATTTTCTAGATATAGAATCATGCCATCTACAAACAAAGATAATTTAATTCTTCATTTCTTTCTTGAATTTCTTTGATAGCTTTTTTTTTCTTATTGCTCTGGCAAGAGTTTCAAGTACTATACTGAAAATAAGTGGTGATAGTGGTCAACCTTGTCTTGTTCCTGATTATAGAGGGAATTCTTGCATTTTTTTCCCATTCAATATGATGTTGGCTGTCAGTTTACTGAATATTGCCTTAATAATGTTGAGATACATTACTTTTATTCCAATTTTATCCACTGTTTTTAACATAAATGAGTGTTGAATTTTGTCAAATGCTTTTTCAGCATCTATTGATATGATCATGTGATTTTAGTTCTCAGTTCTATTTGGTGAATAACATATATTGGTTTGTGTACGTTGAACTACTCTTGCTTTTCTGGAATGAAACCAACTTTGTCATGATGTACAATTCTATTGATATGGTTTTGAATGTGCATAGCTAGTATTTTGTTTAGAATTTTTGCTCTATATTCACCGAATATATTGATCTGTAATTTGGTTTTTCTTGAGTATCTTTACTTAGTTTTGGTACCAATGTGATACTAGCCTCACAGAAGAAGTTTGAAAAAATTTCATCTCTTTATACTTCCTGGGATAAGTTGTAGAGTATTGAATTTAGTTATTCTCTAAAAGTTTGTAGAAATCAGATGGAAGCCCATCTGGGCCTGAGCTTTTTTTGATGGCAGAATTTTTATTGTTGTTTCTATTTCTTTGTTTGCTGTTAATTGGTTTAGAATTTAATAGCCTCTTGGTTAATATAGGTAGGTTATATGTGCTTAGTAATCTGTTGATTTCTTCCATGTTTTTTAGTCTATTGGAGTATAAATTTTCAAAATAGTTTCTAATGATCCTCTGAATTTCCCCACTATCTGGGGTGATACCTCTTTTTCCTTTTGCATTTCTGATTTTAATAATTTTATTTGATTTTCTTTATTTTGGCTAGGTTGGCCAGGGGGTTGTCAATCTTATTAATCTTTTCAAAGAAACAGTTATGTGTTTTTTTAAATCTTTTTATTTTTATTTTCTATTTCATTCATTTCTGCTCTGCTTTTAATTATTTATTCTGCTGGCTTTGCTGTTTTTCTAGGTTCTTGAGATGTGTCATTAGGTTGTTTATTTTATGACTTTCTCTTCTTATTTAAGCAATCAATTCTAGAAGCTTTCCTGTTAACACTGCTTTCAAAGTGCCCCATATATTATGGTATATTGTATCTTTTCTTTAATTCCAGAATATTTTTATTTCTCCCCTTATTTTGGATCTTATCCACTCCTTATTTAGGAGTGTATTATTCAGTCTTTATGTATTTATATAATTTCTTTGGATCTTCCTGTTTCATTTCTAGTTTCATTCTGTTGTGATCTAGAAGGATGCAGATAATTATATTACATCTTTATAATTTGTTGGTGTTTGCTTTTTAGCCCAAGATGTGATCTATTTGGAGAAGGTTCAATGGGCAGCTAAGAAGAATGGGTACTCTGCTGGTTGAAATATTCTGTATATGTCTATTAGGTCTATTTGATTTTTAATTTTCTTTAGTTTTTTTTTTTTTTTTTTTTTTTTTTTTTTGTGTGTGTGTGTGTGTGTGTGGTGGTACTGGAATTCCTGGAAGCCCTTCTACCTCCGGGCTACACTCCCATACCTATTTTTTAATATATTTTTATTTTGAAACAGGGCCTCTTAAGCCAACATGTCTGGCTTTGAACCTGCACAATCCTCCTGTCTCCACCTCCCAAGCACGGGGATTACAAGTATATGCCACCACACCCGGCTCAATTTTCTTTAGTTCTGAAGAGTCTTTTGCCTTGAAGATTGATCTAGTGGCACGAGTGGTGTGTTGAAATTTCCCAATATTATTGTATTTGGGTCTGTTTGAGACCTAATGTCTTGAAGAGTTTGTGTTATAAATGTGGGTGCACCCACATTTGGTTTGTCAACTTTCACTATCATTATATCCTCTCACTGGATTGTTCCATTTATTATTAAGTGTCCTGCTTTGGCTCTTCTGATGTGTTTCAGTCTAAAGTCCGATTTATTAGATATAAGCATTGTTCTACTGCTCTATATT
This sequence comes from Muscardinus avellanarius, assembly GCF_963383645.1. Classification (NCBI taxonomy): domain Eukaryota; kingdom Metazoa; phylum Chordata; class Mammalia; order Rodentia; family Gliridae; genus Muscardinus; species Muscardinus avellanarius. The sequence goes on along the minus strand of NC_137800.1, from coordinate 51,540,340 downwards.
TTCACCTTTAGCATATGAATATCTTTGGCTATAAGGTGAGTTTCTTGCAAGCAGCATATATTTGTATTGTATTTATTAATCCACATTACTAGTATGTCTTTTAATTGGTGAGTTAAGTTCTTTGACATTCACTGTTATTATTGAGACATGATTTTTGTATCATATTATTTTGTGTTCTATATTCTATTTGATGTAGTGCTATTTCTTCTTTGCTTAGTTGTCCTGCTGATCAAATTAATTCTCTTGTTCTGAGATTTGCTATTTTTTTCTATATGATTTATTTTTAAGTATTTTCTCTAGTGCTGGCTTAGTATTCATGATTTTTTTTAATTTCTGCATATCTTGGAACATTTTTACTTCTCCATCAATTTTAAATAATAACTTTGCTGGATATAGCAGTCTTGATTAAAAGTTATTTTGTTTCAGGGTTTGGATTACATTATGTCTCTCCTGGCATCCCTGATATGGGTTGTAAGGTCTGGAGTGATTTTTATTGTTTTACTTCTGGATGTCAACTGTTCTTTTGCTCTCATTGCTTTTAAGATTTTTTCCCCTAACCTCTATGTTAGTCATTTTGATTATTACATGATGTTAGAAGGTTTTTCTTTGACCCTTTCTTAACAGCGTTCTATGTTTCCTCTATGTAGATGTCCAAGTCTTTATCTATGTTTGAAAAATTCTTTGAAATTATTTCTCTAAAGACATTACAGATACCCTTGGTCTGTGCCTCCATCCCTTCTTCAATGCCTTTTATCCATAAGTTAGGATATTTCATATTACCCCATAGTTGTTGGATGTTTACGTTCTGTTGTTGTAATGTCTTCTGTATACTGTTGACCGTGCACTCGATTTTGGATGAACTGTCTTCTAACAGTAATGTTCTGTTATCCGTTTCATCTAATCTTTCACAATTTCTTCCTATTGCTGTCTTCATTTTATTTATTGACTCTTATTTCATTCCAGGCTTCTTTCTGATTCTTTTTTAAGATCTCAGTTTCCTCTTTTATTTCCTGTATATTTACTGTGAAGCCTTTTAGCATATCGAAGATCACAATTTGAAATTTTTCCTCTTGTATTTCTTGTAGATCAGTGTTGGTGATTTCCCTTGAGTTGTGAGAATTTATTGTTTCCTCACTTTCGCTCCTTATATTTTCAGAATTCTCAGGTTTGTGTTTATGTTGTGTTGGCATCTTCTTTTTCTTTGTGATTCATTTTTAATAGGTGCTGTTCCAGATCACTGTTGGAAGAGATGGTTCCAGCTGCCACTCACACTTTAATATTAAACCTGAAGACTGTGTCTACTATCACCCCACTGTTATCTAACTGTAGCTCATCAATACTTAGTGGTTTCTTCTGCCTGCTTCCATGGTGGTATTGATGGGTTTCAGGTGGTAAGGTCAGGTATTCTGTCTGTCACTATCTTTATAATCAGCTCAGAGGTGTGAGCAAAATAATTTATGACCTATGCATTTTTTAAACCTTGATGTGTGGGCTACTGAGTGTTTCCTTCTATTGACTGTGATTATTTTATCTTTAGTATCTGACAATCCTGTCTTGTGGATCACTTCTCTGATCCAATCTTAGCCATAGGGATTTAGAGATGACAGCAGTTTTATGCAAAGGGAAGTAGTCTTGTTTCAATAGTGAGGGTTAGGTGGGAGGAGCTGGAATGATGAGTATATGACCAATTTGAATAAGAGTTTAAGTATAGTAAGGTAGTATTTGATTGAGAAGATAATAGGAGAAGGAGAGTAGCTTGTAAAAGAAATGGAGAAGGGAGCAAACAAACATGCAGCAAATAACAAAACAACTAACCAAATAACAATAACAACAATGGCAAATCAAAACAAAAAATTAAAAAATAAAAAAAACAATAACAACAATGAAATAAACAGTACTGCAAATATATACATAAGAGCCCACTTGGTCTCTGCAGTCCTTCTGGGTCTGCATGGGTACTTTCAGTCATTTATAGTCTGCTCATTGTCATAGGTTCTGAAGCATATTCTAATATCTCTCATTTGCTCAGTAACCTATTGTCAGTTTGTGGCCCCACTTTTGGGTCTCCCACAAAGTTTGGGAATCTGTACTGGTGTCTCTCTGTCAGCACAAGTGCCAAGGTGCTTGTGCCCCTCTGGTGCTTCTTATTGCTTTTCACTTGGGTCTCACGGTGGCAGGTGTTGCTGTAATGGGTCTGTGTAAACATAGGTTTCCACACTTTCCAGACTGAGGCCTGTGCCTTTCCCCCCACATTGGCAGAGTAATCTTGGAATTACCCCCTGTAACTCTGTGTGGGTACTATGCCCTCAGCACTATGAGCCTCTCCTGTGTCTCTCTGTAGGTTATAACCCAAACACCTCAGGGATGGACTGCCAAATCTCAGACAACTAGGGTTCCTGCAGCTGCTCTGGGCAGTCTTCCTTCCTGTCCTCTGGCCTGGGTTTCTGGAGGGTAGGTACAGTGCACTGCTGCAGGTGTAAGATTCTGGTGAACACATTGGCTATTGGATCTTTTTCTCTTATTCCTAAAGTGAGGTGCTGATAGCTTAAGATGTTGGAGTTCTGCCACCTCTTAACCTCAATTCCTTGGTCTCCTTGCCAGGGATTTCTCAGGGTTGCAGAGCCAGAAGATGCAGCTCAGGCAGACAGCCCAAGATGGCATGGCCTTTTGCAGCAGTGATGTTCATGAGGTCAATCATGCATGCTCAGGCTCTTTGCTATCTCACATTCTGACTACTAAATTTTATTCCACCATGGTTCCCTTTTTAGTGTTTTTGTTCATATGTATCTTCGCTGCTTTATTTTGCCAAGTGGCTGCCTTCTCAGTAGTTAATTTTTATTTGTTATAGCTACTGCGATATGCTGTGTCCCACAGTTGCCTTTTTTTTTTCCCTGTGTACATGTTGGATACCTTTAAGAGCTATAAGGGTCTTTAAAAATCAGTGACTCTTAACAATAAAGGGGAAAAAAGCTGGAAAATTGAAGTTATTTGTCTAAGATAAAGAACTTATTAGGAGGCATTGGAAGAACAAAAATTCAAGTCCCATTCCTAGGAACCATCTCTCTGGTGAACTGCTATTCTGCTAGAATGGCATGGGCTTTCTTTATTCTCATAATTTATAGAAAAATAATCAAAGAATTTAACTTTCTGTTGAAGTTTGATATCATTATACAGACAAACTTGACATTCTACAAAGATTATTAGCAAATAGTTTTTCAGATTTTCTATCCTTAAAAAGTTATCTCTCCTACCAGGATAATCCCAGTACTTGGGAGGCTGAAATAAAAGAATCACAGGCTTGAGATCAGCCTCAGAAATTTTTCAAGAGTCTCAGGAAGTTAGGGAGACCATGTTTTAAAACTGGAAAAAGGAGGTCTAGGGATGAAGCAGCAAGGATAGAATATCCCTGGGTTCAATCATCAATACAAAAACAAGTTATATAACCAAAATTTTCCAGTCCATGGGCTTCCTTCAGATATTTTTGAGGTATATGGTATTTTAGTGATCTTTGCTCTAAAATATTTGATCATATGCAAAATCATATCAATGCACAGTATTGTAAATTGACATTCTAGTGATGGTCCGCAGAAATGTAATAAGAAAACCAGAGGATGCCAAAACAACTGTGCTAATCAGTAGAAGAGGACTGTTTAATAAATACACAAAAAGATATATATATATAGATAGATAGATATAGATATAGATATAGATATATAGATATATATATGTATAAATAATTATTATGTATATAAAATTATTATGTATATATAATTATATATGTATGGAGTAGCATGTGATATTTAAATATATTTATTCATTATGTAACATTTGAATCAGGGTAAGACTATCTGTCATTAGATACTTATTTTTTTCTTGTGAAAACATTCAGAATTCTTCCTTTCTTCTAGCTTTCCTGAAGTAGTCTGTTATCATTATCTAGTCTCTTTGTTCTATAATAAACATCAGAACTTATTTCTCCTATATAACTGCAACATAGTAACCTTAGGCCAGACTTTCCACATCTCTCCCTCCTGCATTTGATGTGTGTGTGTGTGTGTGTGTGTGTGTGTGTGTGTGTGTGTGTGTGTGTTACTGAGAACTGAATTCAGGGGAATTCTGTCTCTTTGTTCATTGATTTGTTTATTTTGGTATTGGGGATTGAACATAGGGTCATTCACCTCTGAAATGAACCACAATCCCTTATGTTCATTTATTTTTCCTTTTTCAAATAGCATCTTACTAGGTTGCTGAGAATCTTGCTAAGTTGCTAAGGCTGGTCTTGAACCTGGAATCCTCCTGTTTCTGTCTCCCAAGTATTGGGATTATAGGCATGTACCATGGTGCCCAGCTTCTTTATTCTCTCCACTCTTCCCAGCCTCTGATAATCACTATTTTACCTTAAACTTCTATGAGACAACTCTTTTAGTTTCTACATATGACTGAGCAAGCCTTTTCAAAACAGAGCAAGGTTATTTTGAAAAAGAAATTCTATTTGTTAGACTAAGAGCTAAGCAACTAGCATAATTGGTTTAAGAATTGAATTCTCCATGCTGAAATCAGTAATGTTCAAGATTATGGATAGGATAAAATATTTTAGACACTCCACTCTTGTATTAAAAGGGTACAGGATTCTGGCAGATTCTTCAAAAGTACCCTTACTGGAGGCATTCAAGTCAATAGTCATAAGCATCACTGCGACCCACTGACAGCATAGAGGGTTGTGCTCACAATATGTCCACTACACACTTGGCTGCATTACTTCAGAACTTCATCCATAGCCTCATGTAAAACTTTGATTAAGAATGTGGCTAAAGATCCAAAAGAACAGACCATATATAGTATCACCAATGGTCCAGGTTTTCTCAAAACTGAGGTGTTTTCTGTACTTGAGACTTCATGCCAAAATTGTCCAACAAAGCTAGGACAGCCAGTTATCCTGTTTACTGCACAGTTCTATGAATAGGTAAATGCCTGTTTAAAAAATATAGTAAATAATAATTTATGCATCAGAATTTTGCCTGACACTTGTCTTAATTTTATGCAGTACCTGTTCATACCTTGGTTATAGAAAAAATAACTCTAAAATGTTAACCTATTCCTCATTCTTGGTGCTGCCAATATCATTTTTTTAGATATTAATGGTGTTTGGATAAATTTATTTGGTATATGTGCAACATATAGAGTGATTAAAAAGCACATGGTTCTTGTCACAGTGTTCTAGCTATTTGTATACCTCTATAGGCACACATATATAAATATATGAACTCAGAAGCAAAAATTAAATCCAAAAGAATCTCATTGTAAAAAACATAAACAAAATATAAGCCAATGATATACACTTATTAACCATAAATTTGATTATGATTGTGGTTGATTATGATTTTTTGGTTATGGTCATCAAAACTTTGTGTTACATATATTTTCAAAAGAGCTAGACATTGTGGCACATGCCTGTAATCCCAGTACTTGGGACACTGAGACAGGTGAATTACAGGCTTTGGACCAAGCTCAGCAATTTAGCAAGACCCTCAGAAACTTAGTGAGACCTTGTTTGAAAGTAAAATATAAAAAGGACTGAGGCTGTAGCTCAGAGATGGAAGATTCATGGGTTCAATCCCCAGTTTAAAAAAAAATGTGAAGGGAGGAAAGCCTCAAAGATTCTCTCCAATAAAGTCAGAGTTGTCTAAAATGATTTGCAATAGAAAATACAACCACAGCTTAAATTTTTATAAGAAGGATCACCCTCTTAGAGCTAATGTAATGAAAAGATAACAAGTTGCTTTGCCTTTTTTCCTAAAATAGTGATTTGCTTGAAATATATTTTTAAAACAGGCATTTACCTATTCATAGATCTGTGCAGTAAACAGGATAACTGGCTGTCCTAGCTTTCCTAGGACAATAGTATTGCTATAGGAATTTTGGAAAATGGCAGATCAAGCACTAAAAATGAGATTTCAAAATAAAGAATTTTTCTTATTGGGTTTCATTGGCTGAACTTTAGAAAACTTGTCACTTTGTACCCTTGACAGTTTATGGTCTGTGCATTAGAATTATTACTAGCAATCTAATGACTCCCCACATTCCAATCCAACATGGCCTGGTTATCACTTTGGGTGGATGGAAACTACTTTTAGTGGTCTAGAGGTTCTTTCATTTGCCTGAATTCTTTAGTAATTTACAAGTACAGTATTGGGCAGAGAACACTTAGGCTTGCTAAAGTTGCTGGAATTTTGTTTCAACTTAATGTTATTAAAATTATTATGAAGCAGCTAAATATTTTATATATCCCAAAAGTCAGAACAGGTTTAGCAATTTGCTAATTAAAATACCAGCTGTAAATTTCAACAAACTAGGTGAATTTAGCCAACTATCTCATAATTACTGATAAATCACAAACTTTTTATTTCAAACCCCAGAGTATCTGTTTTATTTTTTCTACTTTTATTGATGCATTGTATTTATACATCATAATAATATTCAAACTGGTGCAAACATACATTCATCTCTCTATATTCCACCCCACTCCCTTTTTTTCTCCCCCCATTCATGTTAGTTAGATTGGTAGTGATACCTTCATGTAGAAACATAACCTATTTTAACTGTTAATAGTATGTGTTTTAAAAAGAATATCCTGGAATTGAATGTATTTTCAGACTCTTTTGCTAAGCAGGACATGACATGTCCTGAATGGCCTCCCATGCTCCTAACAAAGTATTTTGTTCATGTACACTCTGAAAAACAAAGTTAGCACTTGAATATCTGATACAATTTTATTTTATTATTGTGTAATGTATTCCACATCACCAACCTCAGCCTCACTCCAAGGTCATGGTCTAAATTATACACATAATCATTTTATTTCTTAATTCATTAAAGCATTTATGGATGAAGGAAGAGAGAATTCTGTGGTAGCTTCAAGATCAGTCTCCAACAAATAAGGCAACCTAACTGAGGGGGATGTGAGGGAAGGAGAGGGAAATTCCCTAATGCACATGATATACATTCACAAACAGATCAAAGTCAATTTCTAAGCCAAACATTAGAAGAAAGGAGGGGAAGGGCATAGGGTGGGAATTGGGAAAGGGTTAAATGAGTCATGTGCGCATGTATGCCTCTACCATCTTATACTTTATTAAGGTATATGACTACAATGCACCAATAAAAATGTTTAAAAAAGAAAACCAAGTAACATAAGAGGGAAAATCAAGAATGACCAACTAGAATATGGACCTAGGTCTATCCATTGCAGCCTCCTCTTTCACATAAAGTGTGTAAGGCTTGTTTTGCCCTTATCAGCTGTCTGGGATATTTACTTTAACCAAAATTCAGTGAGTATTAAGGATGAAATAAAAGGGGGTAGAAAATATCACTCAATATAGCTTGTTTAGAGCTCATCATCCTGAATATAATCCTATTTACATCTTTGATTTAGGGCAAAAAAATGAGGAGGACCCCAACAAACATTTAGGAAAAATATTTTATTCTATATATTTCCAATTCATTATCACATATTAGGCAGAAAAAATTGAATCTTCAATCAACAAGATAGCTGCTTTCATTAAGTAGGTCTCCTTTAAATGTAGAGGGCTTAGCTAAATTGAGAATTATATATAAATACACTATCACAAGGAAGTTTTGTGATATAATTTAATAATACTCAAGTATATATATATTTTTAATTAATTTATTTATTTTTTAAATTGGTGCATTGTAGTCATATATCAATCACATTGGAGTACAAGACTTGAGAAGATATACAAGCACACATCATCCAATTAGCCCTCATCCAGCCCCCATCCCATTCCCTCCCCCTCCCCGGATCCCATGCTTCTTTGGTGATTAACTTTGATACATTTATTTATGTATCTCCTGCGTTTTAAAGAGGCTCCATCTTTCACTATTCCATACCCTCTGATTGGTCACATTAGTTGCTTCACTATAGGGCCCTTTCTATAGCTCAACCTCTTCCTGTTGCCCCTTTCCTCCTAGTTATTGCTGATTAGGGGAAGCATCTGATTTATATTTTCTGGGATATTTCTCTGTGCATGCTGTGTTGCAAGTACCGATCCCACTCTTGACAGCCCCAGTAGTGGCCTGGCTACTTGGTGGACTGATCCAGAACTTACTGGCTTATGCTGTGGCTTTGCCTCATGGGAGGCTCTGGTTCTGGTCTCACTAGCCCCCACACCAGCCTAACCCCTCAGCTGTCTTAGATCCCTACCTTGGAGGCTGCAGTAGTGGCCTTGCCTCACAGTAGGCTCCGATGCTGGCCATTGGCCCCGGCACCAGCCTAACCCCTTGGCAGGATTCTGATCCCAGCCTCGGAGGCCCCAGCACCAGCTGTACCTCATGGCAGGCTCTAATGGTGGCCTCGCTGGCCCCAGCACCGGCCTAACCCCTCGGCAGGCTCCGAGCCCGGCCTCGGAGGCCCCAGCACCAGCCTTGCCTCATGGCAGGCTCCGATGCTGGCCTCTCTGGTGCCAGCACCAGCCTAACCCCTCGGCAGGCTCTTATCCTGGCCTCGGAGGCCCCAGTACCGGCCTTACCTCAAGGCAGGCTCTGATGCCAGCCACGCTGGCCCCAGCACTGGCCTAACCCCTCAGCAGGCTCTGATCCCGGCGTCGGAGGCCCCAGCACCGGCCTTGCCTCACAGCAGGCTCCGATGCCGGCCTCGCTGGCCCCAGCACTGGCTTAACCCCTCGGCAGGCTCTTATCCTGGCCTCAGAGGCCCCAGTACCGGCCTTGCCTCATGGCAGGCTCCAGTGCCGGCCTCGCTGGCCCCAGCACCGGCCTAACACCTCGGCAGGCTCCAATCCTGGCCTCGGAGGCCCCAGTACCGGCCTTGCCTCACGGCAGGCTCCGATGCTGGACTCGCTGGCCCCAGCACCGGCCTAACCCCTTGGCAGTCTCTTATCCTGGCCTCGGAGGACCCAGTACCAGCCTTGCCTCACGGCAGGCTCCGATACCAGCCTTGCTGGCCCTAGCACCAGCCTAACCCCTCGGCAGGCTCTTATCCTGGTCTCGGAGGCCCCAGTGCCAAGACATCCTGCTGCCTCGGCATCTATGTGTTGAGACCCCACTCCACATAGTTAATCGGCAAAAAAGCCCCGAGAAGGAGGTATCGTCTCTGGCCAAAGTACCCCCCACTTTTAGATACCCTTCACTATTATTCCTTTTAACTTTCTACACGAATTGCTCCGGTGATGTGAGATCAGGACTATGAAATCGAGTCCGTGGAAATAAAACTTTCTAATAATTTGTCTAAACATCCTTGGCTCTGCTCAATAATAATGAGAAACTGGCCAGAATTCAGGTACTGTGATAAGCACCCCAGCTGCAGCAATCACAAATGGCCTCCGACCTTCATCCCTATCCATTAACTCCAGCAAAGTAGCTCAGTTCAAAGTAATCATTTACCCTTGAAATCCTGCCTAGAGACAGAGAAAAAACCTTGTGTGTGTGACCTTAAAGAAACAACTTAGCTGCCCAAATACAATAGACCCAAAGAAAAAGACTGTTGACTGACCGCATAGTTAGAAATGAATATGACTAAATAAAGGACAGACGTTCTAAAAATATATGTATGAAGAAAAGGAAATACCGTAAGAGTAAGAAAAGCATTTTTGCATGAAGAGGAGCTTATCATAAGAAAGTCCCAACTGGGAAAGGAAGGAATTAGAAAGTTAAAAGCAGGTTGCAGAGGGTTTGTGACAGGGAAGTGGATTATTAAAGATGAGTAGGCTTTTAATAGACTTGTTGTCTAAAGAAGAGTGCTCAGCAGTTAAGGAAATACATCTGACAATTAGAACTAAGAACCTTGTGGTGTTGTTTGTGGTATTTTGTCTGCCAAACTGTGTTGTGAGTATGCTTAAGCTTTCAGATTTAGAAGATAAGATGCCAACACCTGAAGAAACTCCATCACATCCACCTGAATCACCACATCTCCCCACACTTGCTATATGAACTGAGCCCAAAAGATGAAAAGTTCCAGGAAAAGTTAAGATTCCCCGAGAAGCTCCCAAACCTTGACTATTCTGGGAGGCTGCCACCTGGAACTGCTTATCTGCAAGACCTTGGAGAGAAACAGGAGTTAATTCTTCAAAGGCCAACAGCCAGCTGAAAGACACCCATCCCCCCTTTTCTCTTAACTTTACTGGGGAAGGGTATAAATTTCTTGGGGTTTTTGTAATAAAGTGTCATTGGCTCAAAAACCCTTTGTCCACCTCAGATTCTTTCCAAAGCGTCGTCATTTAGGGACCTAAAGAAAATTCAGTCCCTAAAGGAGAAAGAATCGCTGCAGACAAGAGGCTGCAGAACTCCACCTGCCTTTTTCCCCATCTTTCTGAGGATTTGACCAGGAACGGACAATAATGACCCGACTGAGATTAGTCGGTGATACCCCAGTACTGGCCTTGTCTCATGACAGGCTCGATGCTGTCCTCGCTGGCCCCAGCACTGGCCTAACCCCTCGGCAGGCTCTTATTCTGGCCTCGGAGGCCCCAGTACCAGCCTTGCCTCATGGCAGGCTCCGATGCCGGCCTCGCTGGCCCCAGCACCAGCCTAACCCCTTGGCATGTTTCTATCCCGGCCTTGGAGGCCCCAGCACTAGCCTTGCCTTACGGCAGGCTCCGATGCCAGCCTCACTGCCCCCAGCACTGGCCTAACCCCTTGGCAGGCTCCGATCCCGGCCTTAGAAGCACCAGCACCAGCCTTGCCTCACGGCAGGCTCTGATGCCGGCCTCGCTGGCCCCAGCATTGGTCTAACCCCCCCCCGGCAGGCTTCAATCCCGGCCTCGGAGACCTCAGTAGTGGCCTTGCCTCACGGCAAGCTCCCATGTCAGCCATTGGCCCCAGCACCCATCTCACCCCTCTGCAGGCTCTGATCACTGTCTCTGGGGTTATTATTTCAAAGGTTCCAGGTGTAATGTATCATATTTCTGCCTCACCTGAGTACTGGCCACTGCCATTGCCACTGCCTCCACCATTTCAAATCCTTCCCAGGCTCTTTTTCCACTCTGAATGTTGTCCAGTGTTCCTAAGCATGCGTGACGGTAGCATTCGACATTTGGTGTAATTTCTCCAAAAAAATAAGGTGGTAGGATCCGGTTTCTGCTTCTCCTGAATACAAGGCTCCACCGCCATCGTGGAGACCTCTTTCAACACTGCCTTTCTCCTTGGTCTCTGCTAAACTTTCTCCTTACAAGTGATGTCCAAGATTCTTAACAATATAGAGAAACAGCAGTCCTCCTTAACAGGGAATTTTTCCATAAGTTCCAGTGCATTTAGATAAGTTTTGTCTGCATCTCGAGTGTCCTGGCATCCACAAGGGCTTTCTTAACTCTTCTCCGATATTTTTCTTTTTCTTTTTCTTTTCCTTTTTTTTTTTTTTTTAATACGAGAAGACAGTATATGTGCTTTGAGGAGGTAGTGGGATCAGGCACTCACTCAGTTGCACTGTAACCCAGTCGGTTTCCCCATGGGTCCAGAGTGCTCCGCACTACTCCGCCTGGGGCCCAGGGTCCCCATGACCTGGCCCCGGCTGGCGTGCCCCACACAACCCCCACCCGGAACTCAGGGTACTGAGCCCGGTTTCTCCAGGGGTCTGGCGTGCTACGCGTGTTCCGGCCTGGGGCCCAGAGTCCCACGACCCGGCCTGGCTGGCGTGCCCCGCGCGACCCCCACCTGGGACCCAGCGTCTTACTGGGCCTGGTTTCTCCAGGGGTCTGGCGTGCTACCCGAAGTTTGGCCCGGGGCCCAGAGTCCCGCGATCCGGCCCCGGCTGGCGTGCCCCGCCTGACCCCTGCCCGGGTCCCAGGGTACTGAGCCCGGTTTCTCTAGGGGTCTGGCATGCTATGCGCAGTTCGCCCGGGGACCAGAGTCCCGCGACCTGCCCCGGCTGGCGTGCCCCGGTAACCCCCGCCCGGGTCCCAGGGTACTGGGCCCGGTTTCTCCAGGGGTCTGGCGTGCTACGTGCAGTGGGGCCCAGAGTCCCGAGACCTGGCCCCGGGCTGGCGTGCCCCGCCTGACCTGTGCCCGGGTCTCAGGGTACTGGGCCCGGTTTCTCCAGGGGTCTGGCTTGCTATGCACAGTTTGCCCGGGGCCCAGAGTCCCGCGATCCGGCCCCGGCTGGCGTGCCCTGCCTCTCAAGTATACTTTTGAATGAGCAGATCTGAGTTTTTCAGGGTTGGTCTAACTTCAAGAACACATCCTAGCCTGGTGCAGTGGTGCACACTTGTAATCCCAGCATTTGGGAGGCTGAGACAGGAAGATCACAGTTGGAGAACAGCCTCAGCTACTACTTAGTGAGGACCTTTGCAACTCAATGAGACCCTGTTTCAAAATAAAGAATTAAAAAAATGGGTCTGGGAGTGTAGCTTGTATGTAAAATGCCCCTGGGTTCCATCCCCAGTACTGCAACAACACCAAAAACAAACAAACAAACAAACAAACAAAAAACATCATTTTTTGGAGCTTTGCAAGAAATGCTTTCTCGGTGTAATATATAATATATTAACAACTCATTGATCATAACAGGCCCAGTCAATATCAGCAAGGTTCTTGGCTTTAAATACTCAGTGCACTGTGGAGCAGGCTTGTTTGCAAGTCCATTCTGCTACCTCTGAGGTAATCTGACTTATTCTAACATCTTTAATTGTCCTACAGAAACTAGGAATGTGATGTGTGTCTAGCTCAAGTTCAAGTGGAACTGTCTACACATCCCACAGGCTATGTTTTTATCTAGAAACTACTATGGATGGCTTTGTTTCCTTTAGTCAGCCTGGGAGAAAAAGGCTTTGCTACATTTTCTCAAAGTCCACTCAGTCTATTTTACAGATTATCCAGAAGTTGGCTATCATGGTATGCCAGTTGTTTGTTCACAGCTTGAAGTCATGAAACATCTGCCATAAGCTCTCAGGTGTTTCTAAGGTCAGTGTGTGCTCCATTGTGTGCTCCAAATATGTGTGTTCTTTCTCAGCATCTGTGTTTCTCTACTGGTGGCAGAGCACAAGTATCTTTATGCCTTCACTGATCTCTATCATCTATCTCTATCCATTTATTTATCTATCTACCTATCATCTATCTATCATCTATCATCTATCTTCTGTGGTACTGGTGATGAACCCAGGGATACTCTACCTTTGAGCTATACCCCAGCCCTATTTTATTTTATAACTTAGAAACAAAGTCTTACTAAGTTTCTGAGGGCCTTGAGGCTGACCTCAAATCTGCAATCCTCCTGTCTTAAGTCTCCCAGGTACTGGGATCATAGGCATATGCCACTATACCCTGCTCTGCACTGACTATACTAAACCTTAAATTTCATCCACCATCCAGTGTAAGAACCAGGAAAAGTAACTGGCTAATCTATCTCCCGCTCTGTCCTTTCTTACTAAGATTCCTGCTGGTTGTCATAATTTAACACTTTGTGTTTAGATTTTATTTTTCTTTAGATGTATTAGAAATGAAAACAGGAGTGTCATTCAGATTACTACTGCATCTAAAAAAATTAATATATGCAAAATTGATGAAGGAGTTAGGGGTTGTTATCACTGTTAAAAAGGGTTTCTTTAATCTTCAGAAAAGCCTCTACAATTATTTTATGGACCCATCTCCTCTAGTGGAAAAAAATTGTATTTGTACTAAGTGTTTAAAGAAGAGGTCTGTCGCCAGGCATGGTGATGCACGCTTGTAATTCCCGCGCTTGGGAGGCAGAGACAGGAGGATCGCGCAGGTTCAAAGCCAGCTGCGCTGGCGTAAGAGACCCTGTTTCAAAAATATAAAATAGGTCTGGGAGTGTAGCCCGGAGGTAGAAGGGCTTCCAGGAACCCCAGTACCACCAAAAAAGTAGAAGAAGAAGAAGAAGAAGAAGAAGAAGAAGAAGAAGAAGAAGAAGAAGAAGAAGAAGAAGAAGAAGAAGACTTATTTATTTTTATTTTTATTTTTGTGGGTCTGGAGTTGGAACCCAGAGGCATTTGACCTCCGTGCTATACCCCCTACCCTATTTTTTATTCTTTAGTTTGAAACAGGGTCTCACTACATTTTGGAGAGCCTCACTAAGTAGCTGAGGCTGTCTGAAAACCACGATCCTCTGGTTTCAGCCTCAAATGCTGGGATTACAAGTGTGCACCACCATGCCCTGCTAGTTCTGTTATTTTTATTGCAATACAACTGGAATACAATTTCTTTGAACTTAATGGTTCAACCAAGCAATAGCACAACCAGAATAATAAAGAAGTAAAATATTTCCTCATTGCCCAATCTCAGGGAAGAGCATTGATAAACATTAAAGAATCAATGGGTTGGCCAGCAATGCAACACAGAACAATATAAGGGTAAACAAATTCAGCAAATAGATAAGTGTCTTTGACAAATTTGCTCTAGAATCCTGAATGCAAGTCTGGGCATGTCAATGCTAAACAATATAATACAGGGAGTTAAAAGAAAAGGAGCATATATACTTATAAAGTAGGAGAGTGATTGATGGGCAAAGACTGGCAGAACTAAATTCTGTACAGATAGATTACCCAAGCAGGAGGCTAGGCTTGGAAATGATGGCTTAATATTTGAAGAAGACAAGATAGAGAAGAACCTTTTAGTGGGGGTAAATTTTAAGAAAAAGGTGAAAAGGTTAAGTAGGGCCAATGAAATGGAAGAAAATGCTTTTGGTTGTGTATTTAAAAGGTCTTCAGAGACAAACTTCTGAATTTCAAATTAGCTGAGTCATTATGTGGTCCTTCAAACTTAAAACATTATAAAATGATATTGTTTGGTGGTTAGCTTGTATTTAGGAATGAGGCAAATGCAGAAAGTGTGTGGGTATAAAATTTTGGGTGGAGGAAAGATACAAAGAAAGGAAATTTTGCAAGAATAAAAAAAGCATTTCATATAAAGTTTGTCCCAAAAGAAAAAAAAGGACTAGGATAAATCAAAGAGTTAAGGCAAGTTGCAGAGCATTTTGTGGAATATTTGTAAAGGAATAAAGTTTATGCCATATGTGATAAAGATAGTTTTATATAAATTTTGTTAAAAGACTTACAGTAAGTTTCTATTAAGCCTATACCCCCTATCCTATTTTTTATTCTTTATTTTGAAACAGGGTCTCACTACATTTTGGAGAGCCTCACTAAGTAGCTTTTGAGACCTCTGGAGGCCATTGTATTCATACTTATATTTGGCCCATGGTTTCTAAATTATATGGTTAAGCTTGTCTTCAACAGAGTTAAAACCATCAAGTTCCAGATGATGCTCCAGATAATATCCAAGATGAACATTTATTAAATCCCCTTGAACAGACAGAGAGACTCAAGACACCCACCCATTTGACTCCCTCAAAGACAAGCTGCTTACATGCACCCTAAAGCTGGGGCCCCACTCCATCCCATCTTAGCATGGAAGCAGTTAATGACAGATTTCGATGACCCTATTTCTTTGCTATGTATTCATGAAAGTTAGTTAAAAGAGGGGGAATTGGTGGAGACTGAATCTGTATTGATTGTTAATAAGAGCTGTATTAAGGGCTGATAAGCTTTCATACTTAGGCAAAACAATAGAGTCCCTTTATCTGCTTCTAAGTTGTCAGCCAAGAGCTGCATTCAACATTGACATTGGCCAGCTAAAAGTTAGCTGTTAGCCCAGCTAAAAAAAATTCTCATGGTAGTTCAGATTAAAAATTTAAAAACCCTATGTTGATTACTTTGGGCCTGAGAAGTGTCAGGAAGTTATTAGAAAGAGAGGGGAATGTGCCAGTATTGGGGAATGGCTTAAAAATATATTGGAAAATGACTTTGGTATTAATGTATTGGAAATTAATTTTAAAATGTAAAAACCTAGTCAGGGCCTGCATGCTGCCAAGCACTCAGGCTGCTTGTTATATTGCAGACTTCCCTCACCAAAAGTGATTAGCAAGTACACAGAAGAGTTGGGACCTAGGGCCTTCGTATTTTAAAAGACAGGTTTACAAAATAAATAACTTCTAACAGGCTACAAATCCCCAAGGATGTGGGAGGATGACATAGGTCTTTGTCCAAGAGGGCAGAATACCACATGACCCCTGACTTTGTTAAACAAGTAATACATTGCCAAGTTTTAACAAAGACTTGGGCCTACACCTGCAACAAGGCAGGAAGAAGGCTTTTGGTGCAGCAAGAAATCCTCATAATCATAATCCCCATAATCATAAAAAAGGAACCTGCACAGAATTAATGGGTGAGCTCAAACCTAGTCATGTCAGAAGACTATTGGTTGGGCAAGATGAAAAATAATGAATCTTTATAAAAACTGTTCTAGATTCAAAACCTCAGTGTCTTATTTCTCTGTCCCTTCTTTCTACCTTCATAATAAAAATCACTTAAACTTGCAACAGTTCTAGCTATTATTTTCTAAAAATAGCTCAGAACAAGAACTTGAGGCTACATCTCAAACCCTTATAGTTTTGGCACCCAGCAGGGGCACCATTACAATTTTGGTGTGGCACCATTACACTAGGGACTTGCTATGGTTGTCAAGGTGCTCCTGATCAGCAGGCCTTGTGCCTGTGCATTGATTCCCATTCCTGGGTATTATATCTTGTGCCTGGGACAGTGTGCTCCTGATACCTGGGTGTGCTGTGCCACACCTGTGTGTGCTGCAAGAGTTATACTTACACACTGCATGTCATGTGTGAGTCACATTCAGGTGTGCTTTGGGAATTAAGACCCTCTTTGGTTTTAATGGAACCTTTTTTCAAAAAGAAGTGTTCCATACACTTAAATATTGAAAAAAAAACCTTTATTTCCAGATGGTGAAAAATATTAGAACATTAAGAAAGTTTATGAGGGATTGACAGAAATCATTGTAAAGCTATTAAGAGTCAGACTTCTTGCCAGGCGTGGTGACACATGCTTGTAATCCCTGCACTTGGGAGGCTGAGACAGGAGAATCACACAGATTTGAAGACAGCCTTAGCTACTCAGTGAGGCTCTCAGCAACTTAGTGAGTGTCGCGTCCCTAAGGCTCCATCCTGCAGAGCCCTGGGAAAGAACACACAAACGCCGAGTCTGTTGATGATGCTTCCTCTTTAATGCTTCCCCTTCAATGCGCACAGCAGGCAAAAACATATCAGTCTCATAACCCCTCCCTCATCACTCCACTAACCCCAAGCTTCCCAAAGCTAGGGCATGCACATTTCTAACCCTCTCATAGGTGGGCTGGTGGTAGCATGAGGCTCTGCATCACTGATCATCCATAGGGCACCTGATAGGGCTCACTGTGCAGGCTCAGGGCACCGCCAGCCTCATGAGCCTCGTGACTTGGCAACATGCCTAGGCGCCATCTTGAGCCACTGCCCCATCCCGGTCTAGCAGAGCAGGCTCCAACATCTCCCCCTTTTTGTTTTATTAAAATTAAGGCTCGGGACCGTGCCTGTCTTAGGTTGTCGAACCTCAAGGATCATTCTTACCCATCATCGGGAAAGCAATAGCATGATTACTCCCTGTCTTAGGTTGATATGATCCCAGGGACGATCATAGCCGTCTTTGACTACCGATCCAACATATTGAGCCATACGTGAGGAGATGAGCCAGCTTCATGGGCAGCCAGAGCTTGCACCAGCATGTGCTGTTGTTGCACAGTTTGTTGTCGAATATGCCTGATATATCCAACCAGGACACAGCATACTACCACCAGCAAAAAATGCCCAGAATGCCACGCCACTCCAATCTCTTAAGAAGCCCACTGTCCCCTGTATCAGGTCCATCCATTGTTGTACTGAGGCAATCTCCACGTGGGTAGATTTGATCGTGACAATGGATGCTCGAAGTTCTGTCATAGTCTGTTCAAATTTATGGCTCCAATTTCCCAGAAGCATCCTGCCTATCTGTCGGGATAGATTGCCTGCATGGGAAAAATTCTGATACTGCACAGAGGTTATGCATAATCCAGACAATTTTTGAATACATGGTACCATGGCCATTTGTCCCAAGATATCGACCTGTTCTTGTAATAGGTCCACTCTTTGATTTACCATCATTATGCAAAAGAATCTTACAAAGAGCCTCTTTGACTTTCATAGTAGTAACCTTAGACCCCATGATAAGTCTTGCTTTGTCGCAATCCGCGAGCTTTCTACTTCGTCACTAAATCCTGTGAACCTACACAGTGCTGTCCCTTCGTCACTTAACCTTAGACCCCATGATTAGTCTTGCTTCGTTGCAATCCATGAGCTTTCTACTTCGTCGCTAAATCCTGTGAACCTACACAGCGCTGTCCCTTCATCACTTACCTGTGAACTTACCCCATGGCGTTCCCGGGTCTTGGCACCACTTGTTGCATCCCTAAGGCTCCGTCCTGCAGAGCCCTGGGAAAGAACACACAAACACCAAGTCTGTTGATGCTTCCTCTTTAATGCTTCCCCTTCAATGCACACAGCAGGCAAAAACATATCAGTATCTTAGCCCCTTCCTCATCACCCCATCAACCCCAAGCTTCCCACAGCTAGGGTATGCACATTTCTAACCCTCTCATAGGCGGGCTGGTGGTAGCATGAGGCACTGCATCACTGATCATCCGTAGGGCACCTGATAGAGCTCACTGCACAGGCTCAGGGCACCGCCAGCCTCGTGAGCCTCGTGACTTGGCAACATTCCTAGGCGCCATCTTGAGCCACCGCCCCATCCCGGTCTAGCAGAGCGGGTCCCGACAAGTGAGACCCTGTTTTCAAATAAAATATAAAAAATAGGTCTAAGAGTATAGCCCAGAGGTAGAAAGGCCTTGGATTCCACCCTCAGTACAACCAAAAATAAATAAATAAATAAATAAATAAATAAATAAATAAATAAATATCAGACTTCTTAAAGCAATGGAAAATGCAACATGGAGTATGCACCTTCAGTCAAAAAGAGAAGAGATACAATTATATCCATCATCTCTTGCCTTCACCAAACCTCTTCTCCTCTCCATCACTGTTGATGGCACCAATATTTATCCAGATGCCATGCCAGGCTCTTTGATCTCTCCAACAGCCATCAAACAATTGTCAACACCAGTATGTGGTGCAATTTTTGTCAGTTTTCTCCTTTCCTACCTTTTTGATGAAACTTGTTACTCACTACCTCACACAGAGATGCCTCATAGAAAACTTTAATTATTTCTTTATTGACAATATTTAACCTCAGTGCCCCATATTCATATTAATCTTAGATTTTTCTCTTCAAGTATGACAGATTATAACATCTTGTTTAAAAAAATCTCTTAATAATGTTTCTTCTCTGGGCATGGTGGCATACGCTTGTAATCTCCACGCTTGGGAGGTGGAGACAGAAAGATCATACAGGTTCAACATCAGCCTCACTGGCTTCAGAGATCCTGTTTCCAAATAAAAATATTAAAAAATAGGTCTGGGAGTGTAGCCCAGAAGTAGAAGAGTTTCCAGGAACCCCAGGACCACCAAAAAGAAAAATAATAATAGTAATAATAATAATAATAATAATAATAATAATAATAATGTTTCTTCAGCTACTAAGTCATGAAGATCTGATAGAATATCACTTCACAAATCACAGTTAAATAATGGGTTTAGTCATCAATCATCAACCTAAGTAAAGAACTGAAAAGGAGCTCAAAAAAGGCTGACAACACATGAACCCACTGATTGATTTTAGCAACACAACAAAACAGAGGCATAACTCTACTTGTGAAGAGTCTTGCCAATAAATCAAAGCTGAATCTGAATCTCAAGTATCTAGATACAATTATGAGTTTACAGAAAATATGTGGGATAGAGAAATATTAAACAAAACCTTATTGATGCAAATAAAAAATCTAGAATATAATTTTTTAAGATAATAAGTGGCCCAGTGTCTTCAACAAATGAAAGACATGAAAAATGAATCTATAAATTGAATGAAACTTAAAAAATATATCAGCCAAAGGCAATGTGTGGAACTAACTTGAATTTCACACAATTTGTGGAACTAGTTTAATAACCTGATTCAAACAAACCATCTACAGAATATAGTAACAGACCAATTACTGACACTTAACCTCCATCCAGATACTTAATGGTATGAACAACAAATTCTTGTGATTATCATCTGTAATCTCTCTACTTGGAACAACACTGTTTTAAAATAAAAAATAAAATAGGGCTGGTAGTGTAACTCCTGGGTTCAATTCCTAGTTACACACACACACACACACACACACACACACACACACACACACAAATGTGAAGTGAAAAAGAAATATAGTATGCTCCACCAAGGTTGACATTGGGCCTTGCTTGACAGAGCCATGTGAAAGCCACTGCTGGAGAAGTAGGTTGATACAGTAGATTTTCTTGTGTTTTTATTATTTTGTTTTTCTTTGGTTAAATTTGTCTCCTTTAGAATGGCTATGGTTGTATAAATTTGCTAGCTGTATGTTCCCCCTACTATTAATATTGTGGTTTTAGTTTTCCCCCATCCCATACTGCGGATGTTATTCACTGTTTGGTGGCAGCAGTGGTCTAGAATTTGATTTAACAGTCTGGTCATTGGTGATTTCTGTTGTATAGAGGATGTAATTCTTTATATAGTTGAGTGAAAAACAACATAGGGTCCAATCTATTAATTTATTTTTGCCTATTTGTGATGTCACATTACTTAAGATTTGGATAAAATTATGAACTCTATGTGGACTTATATGGGATTTGAGAAGGCCTTTAACTTTTGGTTTTGAGTATGAAATATTTTTGTCACCAAATGGTTTAATGAAATAAACTGTATCTACTTAAAGGAAGTTTATTCTTACAGATTCATACCAAAAATATTTCCAGAAATTACAAAAAGTAACTTCTAAAACATAAAATGTGAGGGATTCAAAATGGTGACTGAGAGACACAGCACTTCTCAGTAGGTGAAATAAATAAAGTTCAACTACTTAGAAGGCAGTGTCTTAATCAACAAAATAAATATATCCCAGGAAACAAAACATATCCAGGTACCTCAGCGGAAGGAATCCAGAAACCCTGAACTCGAGATCCACTAAAAAAAAAAAAAAAAAAAAAAAGGAGAAAGTTTGGGCATCAGACCTGCTGCAGACACAACCAGGCCGCCTGCTGGTGCCAGCGCAGGCTGCCGGCCCAAACTGCATTCCCTGGTCCTGACTGATACAACCATGGCAAATTAACCCAAGAGACTTAAAACGGTCATAGAGCTTCATCTTAAGCAGCGAGCGGTGACCATGCCAGAAGCCTGGGACCAGGCTTCTGGGACCACACCAAAGATGGGACCACAGCAGCACAGCGAGTCCTGCAGACACCTGGATCAAGGAAGCCAGATATCTGAGTGCACCCAGAGAAGCTGCAGGTCTTAGCGTACACCCCAGGTCTGGCACTGGCCCCGGGCATCTGTCCCTTGCCCCAGAACCCAGCACTGTCCTTGTGGGCCCTGTCTGTGCCCCAGGACCCCTGCTAGTTTCCTGTGCCCATGCCACCCCCACCCCTAAACTCGGCGCTCACCTTGTACACCTAGACCCTGCGCCCTGCCGGAGCCAGGGCACTTACTTCGCAGGCCCTGCCTGCTTCCCAGGTGGCCAGATCTCTGTGCACCAGCGTGTATACCCGCCGCACGCTGTGGACCCTAGTGCTACTGCCATGTGCCCTGCCAGAGCCAGAGACCAGTGCTGGACCCTGTGCTGCACCTGTGCCCCCGGACCCATGTGTGCCTGCCCTGCACCCCTGGCTCACCTTTGGGTGTCTGCACCTGCCCCACAGCTGTAGACTCAGTTCTAGTCTAGAGCCTTGTGCACCCTGGTTGAGCCCAGGACCAGGCATTAGGCATTTGCGCCCATTCACTCCGGGGTCCAGTAATAGCAGTGCACCCATCCTGCACCCTGGGAACTGGCAGTGCTCTGGCAGTAAGTGTGTGTGTCCAGGGACCTGCAACCCTTTGCCCAGGGTGCATCTTGGGACCACACGGGCTAGCACAGTTAGAATTTCCAGAGACACAGGAAAATTCATCGAGACACAATACCTGCACAGGGCCTCAGGGGGTGGTTCCAAGTCTACTTTGGACATCCTCTACCCCTGCTGTAGAGAAACACAGGCCTGAGTCTAGGGTGGTGAGTGCAGAGGCTCTGACTACAGGTTGGAAATACACAGAACCTGGGAATTGTACAGAATTTATTAACAGTGACACCAAACATCCTGACACGTAAACCCAAAGCATTCAAAGGAAAGAAAGGTGTCCAAACACCCAGAGAGTGACTAAAGAAGATGAAAATAGAATACAGAGAAAATTAAGAGACATTCGATTATATTCTGAAAGCTACCACAGCAATCAGACATTCAAATATTATATGGACCTGACCCCATATTCGTAAATAAGTAGGAATGTTTTTTTATTTTGCTGTTGATGTTTTGTTTTTATATTGCGTTTGTTTTGTTATTGTTGTTGTGTTTTATTTTTTCCCCATCCTTCTTTTACTTTTACTTGTTTTTAAAATATATATTTGATAATTTGCTTTGTTTTCTGGTTTCATACAGTTGCTAGTTCTTTTTATTTTATTCTTGTCCTTTTTTCCTCTTTCTTCCTCTTTCTTCCTCTTTCTTTTCTTTTTTCTTTTTCCTATTTTGGTTGTTTTTTTTCTTTGATTACATAATAGTCTTGGTATCTTGTGTTGATATTTTATTTATGTTTGTTTGATCCTTCTCCCACCTCCTTACAAACTTCCCCACACTAACCTATCTACTTTTTTCCCCTAAAACTTTTTCCTGTAATATACCACCTTTTTTAATACTCAAAGTATTTCATATCTCTATACTGAATCTACTATCTAAGAGACCTACTAATGAACTCTCTTTAATTCTCAGCAACATATTACCTTATCATACTTAAAGCCTTTCTCAACCTAAACATATCCTTTACCTAATCAGACTCCTTTATCCATCACCAAAGCTCCTCCCCCATCACCCAACCCTCAACATTGGAAAAGCACTGCTGACCTGCCGATACCTCTAAACTCCTAATACTAAGATTGGATTAAACATGATACTCACAAATGATGGGAAGAAATCCAAAAAACAGGAATGAGAATGCTGAAAATACAAGAACCAGGAATAATGAAGAGACAACAGAAATCATGAGTACTGACCTACAAGAAATGTGTTAGATTAAAAGATGCATGGCAGCTGGGCGTGATGGCACACGCTTGTAAACCCCGCGCTTGGGAGGCTGAGACATAAAGAAATCAAACAACAAATGCTGGAGAGGATGTGGGGAAAGAGGAACTATTTTACACTGGTGGTTGGAGTGCAAAGTAGTTCAGCCACTATGGAGATCAGTATGGAGATTCCTTAGAAAACTGGGAATAGACCCACCATTTGATCCAGCTATACCACTCCTGGGTATCTTTCCAAAGGCGTAGAAATCAGAGAACTACCTTAACATATGCATACCCATGTTTATAGCAGTACAGTTTGTAATAGCCAAAATATGGAACCAACCTAGACAACAGATGAATGGATTGCAAAATTATAGGAAATACACACAATGAAATTCTATTCAGCTATAAAGAAAAATAAAATAATAGCATTTGAAAGAAGATGTAAGTAACTAGAGAACATTATGTTAAGTGAGGCTAGTCAAGTACAGAAAGAGAAGAGACATATGTTTTCTCTAATATGCCCAAGCTAGGGAGTAGTGGTAATTCCAGAGGGATTCCAGATAATGGAGGGGAAATCTCAGCAAAGCTTGAATGGAAGGATAGGAGAGGAAGAAAGCTGAGGTGGTTCAATGGGGGAGCTACATATGAATATGTGTAATAGCATAAATACAACATGATTAACCTAGACACACTCTATTAAGGGGGGAAGGAAAAGGAGGAGGAAGGGCATGAAGCACAATGTAAATGTTCACCACTCTCAATATTTTCAACTTATAAAAAAATAAAAATTAAATTAAAAAATATAACATAAAATGTACTAAACTTTAAAAAAAAGTCAATCTACTTTAGAAAGAACCAGTTGAAAAGTGTTCCTATATAAGCATACAAGTTCTACAATTAAAGTCTTAATAATCCTTGGCTTAATAATTTAAATTTAAGAAAGAAAACACACACATATATATATTCTCAAATTTTATCAACATGGAATATAATACATGAGTACATTCTATTTTTATAAGATTAGGGTTTCTTTTCTCATGACAAAACTAATTGGAACTTTCTAAACTAATGTTACTCATATAATATTTGAGACTATGAAAATATTCATTTGTGTTCAATGAATTTGAAATACTATTTTGAAAAATCTTTTTGTGTTTGTGTGAAAAATCTTTGTGTGTGTGTGTGTGTGTGTGTGTGTGTGTGTGTGTGTGTGATAAAGGGATTCAGCCAGAAGCATTCTACCCCTGAGCTATAGCTATAGCCCTATTTTATTTGTTATTTTGAAACACAATCTCACTAAGTTGCAGTGGGTCTAAGTTGTTGAGGCTGCCTTTGAACCTGCGATCCTCCTGCCTCAGCCTCCCAAGTACTAGAATTACAAACATGTATCACCATGCCCAACTCTAAAAAACAACTTCTTAACTGGGCCACATGGCCCCGAACCCGGGAGGGTGGGCAGGTGCGGACAGGGCACGACTAACCCCACCCGGAAGGACCTTGAAGTCCAGGTCGCATGGTCCCAACCCCGGAAGGTTTGGCGGGCACAGGCAGGGAACCCTTAGGTGGTCCCCCTCCACCCAGAAGGCCCCAGAGGACCAGGCCGCATGGCCCTGACGCCAGGAGTGTCGGCAGGCCCCGGCGGGGCACCCTTAGGTGTCCTCCCCCACCTGGAAGGACCCAGACCACGGGAGGGTGGGCGGGCACAGTTGGGGCACCCTTAGGTGACCCCCCCCACCTGGAAGTCCCTTCAGGCTGCATGGCCCCAACCCCGGGAGGGGGGGTGGGCATGGGCGGGGCACCCTTAGGTGTCCCCCCCACCTGGAAGGCCTGGTAAGACCGGCGCTTGGCCCTGACCCCAATAAGGTGGGCGGACAGGGGCGTGGCAACCTTAGGCGACTCCCCCTCCACCCGGAAGGCCCCAGAGATCCAGGCCACATTGCCCTGACCCTGGGAGAGTGGGTGGGTGCTGACAGGGCACCCTTCTCCCCTCCCACCCACGAAAAAAAAATTTTTTCATTGCTACCAAGTGCCTGATCCCACATCCTCCCCAAACCACACATACTCTCTTCTCTTTTTTTTTTTTTTTTTTAAAGGGAAACAAAAAAAGAAAAATATTTGAGACGGGTTAAGATGGCCCTGGCGGCAGCTAGAATATTGGAGATACAGACAAAACATATCCATCTGAACTGGAACTTTTGGAAAAATTCCCTGAGAAGGAGAACTGCTGCTTCTCTACATCATTAAGAATCCTGGACATCACCTGTAAGGAGTGAGTCTAGCGGAGACCTAGGAGGAAGGTGGTGGCAGCAGCAGAGCCTGAGATGGCGGTGGAGACTTGGATTTGGGAGAGGCAGACATCTGATCCAACACACCCTGATCCTCTGAAGAAATTACCCCAAAGGTCAAATGCTACAGTCACGCATGCTTAGGAACACTGGACATTATGCGGTATGGGAAAAGAGCTTGGGATAGATTTGAAATGGTGAAGGCAGTCGCATTGGCAGTGGAAAGTACTCAGGGGAGGCAAAGATCTAATGTAATACACCTGGAACTTTTGAAAAATTTACCTCAGAGTCAGAATACTACCACAACGCACCCTTGGGAATGTGGGACAACATGCTGGGTGAAGAGGGTGCTCGGATCAGAGCCTGCCAAGGGTTGAGGCCAGTGTCGGGGCCAGCAAGCCCGGAAATGGAGCCTGCTGTGAGGCAAGGATGCTACTGAAGCCTCCGAGGTCGGGATCAGAGCCTGACAAGGGGTTAGGCCGGTCCTGGGGTCAGCAAGGCTGGGATTGGAGCCTGCCATGAAGAAAGGCCAGTGCTTGGGACTCAGAGGCCAGGATCAGAGCCTGCCGAGTGTCTGGGCCGGTGCCAGGGGCATCGAGGCTGGGATTGAGCCTGCTGTGGGACAAGTCTGGTGCTGTGGTGTCCGAGGCCGGGACTGGAGCCTGCCAAGGGGTTAGGCCAGTGTCAGGCCCAACGAGGACAGGATCAGAGCCTTTCATGAGGCAAGGCCGGTGCTGGGGCCTCCGAGGTCGGGATTGGAGTCAGCTAGCTGATGCATTAGGCCAGGGCCGGAGCCAGCGAGGCTGGGATCGGAGCCTGCCTTTAGGTATGGCCAGTGCTGGGGCCTCCGAGGCCGAGATTGGAGCCTGCCAAGGGGTGAGGTCAATGCCAGGTCCAAGAAGGCCAGGATCAGAGCCTGCTGTGAGGCAAGGCCACTACTGAGGCCTCAGAGGGAGGGATCAGCACTAGCCAAGGGTTTAGGCCAGTGCCGGGGCCAGCGAGGCCGGGATCAGAGCCTGCCTTGAGGTATGGCCGGTGCTGGGGCCTCTGAGGCCGGGACTGGACTCTGCCAAGGGTTTAGGCCAGTGCCAGGGCCAGCGAGGCCGGGATCAGAGCCTGCCTTGAGGTATGGCCGGTGCTGGGGCCTCTGAGGCTGGGAAAGGAGCCAGCCGAGGGGTTAGTTTGGTGCAGGGGCCAGTGAGGCCAGGATCGGGGCCTCTCGTGATGCAAAGGCTGGTGCTGGAGCCAAGGAGGTCGGGATAAGTGTCCTCTGGGTGGCCAGGACACTACTGGGGGCCCTCAAGAATGGGATCAGAACTTGCAATGCAGCATGCACAGAGAAATAGCACAGAAAATAAAATCCAGATGCTTCCCCTAATTAGCAAGAACTAGGAGAAAAGGGGTAGCAGGAGGAGGTCGAGTAGTAGAAAGGACCCTATAGTGAAGCAATTAAGGTGATCAATCAGAGGGTATGGAACAGGGGAGGATGGAGCCTCTTTAAAACTCAGGAGGTACATAAACAAATGTATCAAAGTGAATCACCAAACAAGCATGAAATTGAGGGAGGGGGAGGGAATGGGATGGGGAGTAGATGAGGGCTAATTGGATGATGTGTGCTTGTATATCCTCTCAAGTCTTGTATTCCAAAGTGATATATGATTACAAAAAATGATAATAATAAATAATTGCCACAAAAAATAAACTACAAAAAAGAAATTTTCTAAATGTTAATATAGAAACATTTTTGAAAATAAAAAAACTACTTTTTAAGTTACCAGTAATCATATTCAATATTTATATCAGCTTGAATATAGTATCCAAGATCTTTAGGTAACATAAACCCTGGAATAATGTTGAGTTAATGAATAGCCAGATAATTTATTAGCATGATTACATTTTGAAATATAGATTTAAAAATAAAAATTTAAATGTATATACCTTTGCTTTTCTGTTTACATACCATGTAATGTTTTTATTTTTGGATTACATTACCAAATGTATAGTTTTTCCACTGTAAAAAAAAGTATGGAAAGTAAGTGAGTGGCTGTAGAAATTTAGGTTATATATACACATGAGTTTTACTAGTCTGCTAAAATGTGCATATGTGGCAGGTAGGAATCAATTATGTAATTAGTGGTCTCTGTGAAATATAAATTAGCTACTTTGATAAAGTTACAATAGATATGTTTTGAGAGTACACTGGGAACAATGGTGGTCATATAAACATGCTCACCAGATAGTCTTCTTTGAAAATTGTTTTACACAAATTATAAGACCAGCCTAACTGCTTGACTGGGAAGGCATCTTGCTTTCAGATGACTATTTATTCCATTGAGCAAAGAGGTGCTTAGAGCCCTCTGTGTCTGCACCAGAGACTGAGCTGTAGGCTGGAGCCCTCATCTTCACTCTAGAGCCCTGTGTGCCAGCCTATGTCCATTCAGAATGTGGCAAGAACTTGTTGTTGGTCCCTTTGATTTCTGTTCTGGATTTGTAGTCTGACCATTTAGCAGTCTTTACAAATGGAGTAATAGTTCAGTGATCTTGCCTCTCTTGGTGAGAGTAAAGACAGGAATGTGCTTTGTTAGGCTTCTCTGGTTTTTTGTTTGTTTGGTTGATTTTGTGTGTGTGTGTGTGTGTGTGTGTGTGTGTGTGTGTGTGTGTATGTGGTCCTGGGAGTGGAACCCAGGGGCTTTTTGTATCTCCAGACTATACTTCCAGACCTATTTTATACTTTATTTGGAAACAGGTTCTCACTAAGTTGCTGAGAGCCTCACTAAGTAGCTGAGGCTAGCTTTGAACCTGTGTGATCCTCCTGTATCAGCCTCCCAAGCGCCAGGATTACAAGCGTGCACCACCATGCCCGGCTGCTTCTCTGTTTTTTTACCTATCTATATTGAGTTCGAATAAGTTAAGGACTCATATGCACTGTGAAGAGAACAGCTTTTCAGTATGGACCCCAGTAAGCTTCATGATTACCTGTTTATACACGACCCATGGCTGAAACCTCAGAATTTAACTTTAAGCTCTTTCTGTTTCTCCATGTTTATACATCTGTAATTCAGGAAAACCTGTACCTTTCATCAGGATTTTAGCTTTCATCATGATTTTATGTCAGGATTATATTATTGAGTAGATTATAAAAATATAAAGGAGTTTTTTCTCATTGGTTTAGAGATAAATTTGTGCTTATATAAATTGAATATTTCTAAAATTCCCAGAAACTAAGAGACTTGAATACCAAAAGCTTTCAATGTGTTCTATTTATAAGTTATCTTTCTAGAAACAAATTTAGGTGTGCTTTAGAAATTCAAATTTATATAATTTAGATAAAGGTTTGGCAAACTAGACTAGTTTAATTTTGGGAGTTTAATAAAACAGCTGTGTCTTCTATGATTTATCAAGATTATGTATTATCTATACACAGATTATTATTCTACTTGGAAATATTCTGGGAAAACTTATTCACATTTATTGATTGATTAAGCTATCATTGCTAAAGTTAAAGATTGCTATTATTTAAAATTATGTAAATTTTTATTTAACCAAACAAAATCATGATGAATGTGTGTGTGTGTGTGTGTGTGTGTGTGTGTGTGTGTGCGCATGCATATGTGTATGTGTATTTTTCTAGGAAATAAACCCAAGGACATTCTACCTCTTAGATACACTCCCAGTATATTTTATTTTTTCTTTTGAAACAAAGGCTCACTAAGTGCAGAGGGCCTCACTAAATTGCTGAGGCTGGCTATGAACCTGTAATCCTCCTTGTCTCAGCCTCCAAGTACTGGGATTACAAATGTGCACCGCCACACACAGCTCAATGAACTTTATTTCAGTAGTAATTATGTTTCATAGCATATCATCTTGAAGATGATTTCCAAAGTCTTTGGGCAACTTAAAACCTAAGACTGGTAATAAATTTAATTAACATATTTTCATTGAATACCTACATCTTTTCCAAGTAAAATGGAACACTGAAATATTAATAAGCATATAATTTTTTATACTTTTGCCTCTTATTTTTTACATTATAGGGAAATTACATCTTTGTTCTGCTGATGAGCATGTTCATTTTTACTCCTTTACTAAGTTGTACTATATGGGATGTGTATGGCTATGGGAAGTTGTGAGATATATATTTAGGAGCTCATCTTGTCCTCTAAAAGTATTGTTGTATGATAAACAGTTCCAAATTATCTGCCTACTAGTTCTCTGTGGACAGGGAGTTATAGTGGGTAAATAATAGGTATGAATGAGACGCCAAAGGGAGTAATAGTGGTAGAGAAGTACAATGTCATGTGTGCTATATTTGTAGGATGTGTTCTGGGTTTTGTCCTAAAGTAAAAAAAAAAATAGTGGTTATCATACAAGAAAACAATATGTACATCTGAATGGATGTAGACAGTCCATCAAAAAGAAATTTTATTTACCATGGTCAAAATAGCCTAAGGTTTGATGTGTTTATAAAATTTTAAGAAAGAGCTTATGTTTACATTTCTCTGATTTGCTAAGAGATTATAAAAAATTTTTATCTTTTATTATCTTCTGTATAATCATCAAATTTCAGAAGGAAAAACAATAATATTTCTGAGCAAAAAAGGTGACTGACAATGTGGAACTTTAATTTCCCACCCCTTTATGTTCTGGGAGACCGTAGCTAGGAAGGACCAACCTGCCCTCAAATAGCCCAAGATAACAAAGCCTTCCCTCTCTTCTCTGGTCCATCCTTCCACATGATGCTATTTTTCTTGCCTATCTCAACCCCAGGTTTTCTCTGTCTTCACTAGTGCATCATCTTCCTAGAGCAATAGCCTGAATAATAACCTGCTTAATCATCCATTGTATTTTGTATTTTATTGGGGTAAATCCTTAAATTGGGTGACATTGACAAATTAATAAATATAGCAAGCAAAAAAAGGCTTTAAAAAGGGACGAAGTAGCCTATTTTGTGAGGACTTTTATGAACTTGAGCCTTGTAATAAGATATGAAGGCAGAGGAGAAGTTTGGCCTACCAGAAGCCCCTAAGAAAACCTAAACTATCTTCCAGAAGCACTGCCCCAGAGAAAGTCAGAAACAGCCAGAAATATTATACTAGATTTCCAGAATCAAATAAGACACTATTGCTGGGCATGAGAGTACACACCTGTAATCTCTGTACTTGGGAGACTGAGACAGGAGTATTGCAGGTTCAAGGACAGCCTCAGCAGGTATCAAGAGACTCAGCAATCTATCAAGAATCTATTTCAAGACTGTGGGAAGCCATTAAAGTTTTCCCCTAAAAGAATATTTCTGATTCAGCTGACTGTCCTTTGCCCGGAGTCAACAAGGTTTGGGGTCATAGAAAATTCAAAGTAAAAGGTCTGGGAGAAGATCAGGTGGTGATGGCATGAGGATACTGATTAACCTACCTGTAATGTATGTCCTTTGGATTGGTCTTTATTGTATTCTGGTGGCAATAGCACGAGGATATTGATTGACCTGTAACTGTATAAATACCTCTAGAGAAATAAGCCCAGAGTCGGCCCAATAGAGAATATTGACCCAGGAGCAGGGGTTGGCCAGTAGAGATAGTAGGCTGGTAGTCCCCCCACATTAGAATTTAAAAATTCTTGGAATCAAAATCTTAAGAGTTGAATTCTTCATCCTCACACCTTTCTTCAGAACCCACACTTTTGCTGGCTGGTTCCAGCACAAGCCAAAAAATAAAAGTGGGGGGATTGTAGCTTGGAAGTAGAATGCCCTGGGTTCAATTCCCAGTAACACACACACACTCAGAAAGTGTTGAAAATGTTATAAATGAGTCTTAAAGTATAATTGCTGCTACAATATAAACCAGAATTTCTGATAGCTAAAGGTTATTAAGCTCTAAAGGGCCAACAACCAGTGAAGACTAATGGAAAAGTGTTTATGTCATGAACCACAGAAGGAAGAATCATTAGTAATAATCCAAGACCAGCTTCCTTCCCCCAGAAAACAAAGATGTAGCCAGAGAGTAGAAAGGAAGATTTTATTGGTTAATTCCTTGGAATAAATCTGTGGTTGAGGATGGATCATATAAATACTGACAGAAACCATGGGTCCCAGAACAGAAACATGTTGCCTAATTGAGCAGAGCACACTCTAAGAAAGAGGGGGACAAGTCCAGCCAGCCTGCAAAGTCCACGCCCACCACAGTTGACAAGGGGCAGGCACGAGCTCTCTGTCCCTAGGCAGAGCTCACAAGTGGCTAATTGGTCTTGTTTGGTGGAATGAGAAGAGGCAGATTATGATCTGGAGTGCAGATGGAGGTCTAAAATAACCACAGCCAATGTAGCAGGGCCAGAAATCAATGTTCAAGGCCAGGGGAACAAGTTATACCTCAGTGATAGCCAAATAGGACATTGTGTTGGGGATGGTCAGGATTCACCTGATCTCAAGATAGTCACAATAAGTCCACCAACACAGAACTTCCAAAACTTCAAGGAAGAAAGGAAGCAAAACAGAGAAATACCTTGACTGATTCTGCAGGCACAAAATAATAATAAGTTTTTAACTGGAAAGATTTAATAACTTTGAATTAATATGATTACATTTTTGCCTACCTGCTAGAAATGCTACATTAAATTCAGTTTATCCTCTATCACTCTGAATTACATAATGATGTGAGACAACAATAAAAGTATATAAAATAATTCAGCATTTGCTACCTGCATATGTAAATGTGAAATGTTATACTCACTGTGAATTATAAAGTGAAATCACCAAAGTACCAGGAAGAAAAAGTTGTTTTAGTTTGAAAATAACAAACAACCTCCTGTTGATAACAGAATAGAAATGCCTATCAGAGTTTTCAAGAGTAATATCTTAAATCAAGATCAAATGCAAAATAATTTTATTTTAAGAAACCAGCAAGCACTGGGCATGGTGGTACATGCTTGTAAACCCAGCATTTGGGATACAGAGACAGAAGGATTGCAATTTGAGGATAGCCTCAGCTACTGCTTAGTGAGGCCCTCTTCAACTCAATGAGACCCTGTTTCAAAATAAAGAATGAAAAGTAGGGCTGGTTGTGTAGCTCAGAGGTAGAATGCCCCTGGCTTCCACCCCTAGTACCAAAAAGAAAAAACAAAAAACACAGCAAGCCAGGTGCAGTGGCACATACCTGTAATTCCAGTACCTGGGAGGCTGAGATAGGAGGATCACAGGTTTGAGACCAGAGCGCAGCAGTTTAGCTAGACCCTTTCTCAAAATATTAAATTTAAAAATAGCCTGCATATGTAGCTTAGAGGTAGATTGTCTCTGTTCAATACCCAGTAACACACACACACACACACACACACACACACACACACACACGAGAAAGATGAAGAGGAAAAGGAGGAGGAGGAGGACGAGGAGGATAAGGAGGATGAGGAGGAGGAAGAGGACAAGGAGGAGGAGAAAAAAAGGAAAGGTTAGAAGAGAAAGCAAAGAAGAGGATGATGAACTAGTTGGACCATATTCTAGTAGAAAATCTTTCTTTGTCTCTTTCCAGTACCACTAAGCAAATGCCTGCAAAACATGTGCTTTTCTGAATAGATAAACTGCCTAAGAGATCTCTTCTGAGTGTAGGGCTGGCATTTTCCAGAAATGCTACATTGATGATAGGAGTACATTGGGATGAAAATGTGACAAAAAATAAAATTTAGTGAGGTCTAGGAAAATTCAGGATGTTGAACTTCTGGGTCAGTTCAGGTAATGGATCAGAGTTTTATAACCAAATTTTTCTCCCTCTTCATAATTAAAGAACAATATAGATTATTGATTTTCTTCTGGATCCTTAGTTAACATGAATCAATTTACTAAAACAACCTGATCACCTTTGGGTTTTGTGTAAGTTGGAAAGCAGGGTTTCTTTCTTTCCTTTTTTTTTTTTCTTTTTGATCTCTGAAAACACACACATGCACTCATATGTAGAAACACACACAAAAAAACCTGTATGTAGTAATAATTTTTCCACTTTCTCTGATCTTAACCTATTGTATACAAAGGATGGGCTAGTTACCTCCACCGTCCCACACAGGGCCTAAGTTCTTCAACTGAAGAGGGGGTGGAACCTATAAGTTTCTTATGACTGCTGCACTACAAACCACTTCATTATCCAGAATCAGTATTCTCACCTGTCAATTCCAACCTTAGTAGAAAGAGCACACCTGGCTACTTATGCAAAATATGTCCCTCAAGTACCTGGATACCAATTATACGTGGCTTACACCAAATAGCCGACCTACTCTGTCAGATTTGCCTGATACCACATGGGACAAGATGGTCAAGGAAGATCTGTCTACATACCTGTCATGAACACCTGGAATTCACACTGGTACCGCCAGTCGCTGGTACCCCAGCATCTCCACAGCAGCTGCCTTC
Organism: Muscardinus avellanarius; assembly: GCF_963383645.1. Classification (NCBI taxonomy): domain Eukaryota; kingdom Metazoa; phylum Chordata; class Mammalia; order Rodentia; family Gliridae; genus Muscardinus; species Muscardinus avellanarius. The sequence continues at coordinate 51,506,548 of NC_137800.1, read as the reverse complement.
TCCTCCTCCTCCTCCTCCTCTTCCTCTTCCTCCTTCTCCTCCTGGGCCACTACCACTGCCCCTGCCTTACAGTGCCATGTAAATTCCTGTTGTGTCCTTCAGCATTTCTACTGGCAAAGATGATTCCTGCAGAGCTTCTCAATCAGAGACAGTGTGCTAAATTATCTCTCAGTTTTCAACTGCCAATTACAAAGCTTACATATCCAATAAACCTAGGTTTTGCTTGCTTAAAGCTCTGTCACCATCTAAAAGTAAAGGCTGCCAATTTTTTTTTACAGAGAAGCCTCTGAGAACAGGAAGTGCTGATGTGTTCAAGGAGGGGGAGACAAGGAGGAGGGCATGACCTGTGCAGTTTGGAACCCGAAGATAGAGAGCTTGATGCCTTATAAAGGAAGCCACAGTTACCTGGTGCAGTATAGAAAGGCTTCCATGATCCTCATGCTATACCCTTAGAATCCTTAGACTCCATTGTCACGGTTCTGTTAATTCCCAAGGAGCAGCAAATGGAGAGGGTCTCCCAGAAGCTGGCAAACACCCAGGACATGGAGTGTGCCTTCACATACTGGTGCAAACCACGTGTACCCAAGAACTCCACCTTTGACACAACATGCTGGCATTACAAGTCAGCACCACCATGCCCAGCTCTGACTTCTTTTAGCCTGGTCTTTTGCTACTACCTTGAGCCATTGCTCTAATCTCTCTCTCATTTGCCTATCACAGCCAGGAGTATTATCAGTGAAATGGTGAAGTTTCTTCCTCAGCATCACCTTTCACATACTCATTATCAACACCTCTCCTTTTAGTTGTAGTTGTGTTTTTAACAGTGTTTTAAAGTGGTGACAATGTTTTCTAAACTTCCTATTGAATTACAAATAAAACTAAGTAAGGTGGTATAAGATACTTCTTTACTGTGAGTGTTACAATACTGTGAATGAGAGGCTTCTTCGAAATGGAGTGTTTGTACAATAGTTCATCTCGTTCCTCTTCAATTGGAACATCATATATCATTTCAGTTATATCAATTGGGCCTTTAAAAATCATACAAAAGGATATGCAAGTCCAAAGAAGACACCTAATTGGCTATTTCCCAAACAGCTTTCTTTTTTTGTTTTCAGTAGAATCTAAAAGCTTCTCATTCATGTGTTTCAATTAGAGTAACTTTTAAATGATGCATTTGTGCTTCTGGACATCATGAAGCATCTCTTCAGTTTACCTCAGTCCATCTTCCCTGCATATGAATTTAATTCATTCTACAACAATTTTACTCTGTCAATTCATCTTCAAGCTTCAGACTTCCCAGAAACGGGCCCCTATCTTCGGCCCTGGCATTTACAAGACATTTGCCACCACTGCAAACAAGTTTGGGGAAGTTGGCCAACAACAACAGACCATCAGGGAGAGCATGTTGATGTGGATCCCTGACTCACAAAGTCCCTGACACACATTTGACTGTTTAAAGTTTGTGATTGACTTTGGAGGTGTTTACCATGCTCTCTTATTGCATATACTCTTTATAGATCTTAGGTGTTACAGATAAGTAATCTTAAATTTACTCTATATAGTATTGAAATTTGGCTAAGCTTTCTTTCTCTCAACTGATTTATTTCTGTTGGTTAAATTTATGTCAACTAGACACTTTAAACTTTTCTTTTGGCATGTCCAAAACAAATACCTTTATTCATAAGAAAGGAAAAAGATGAGTCACTCAGAGCATCAGAGTAGGATATTGAAATGGAGAAGTTTACATATATTAAATAAGGGTCAGATTATTTTATCAATGAGGTATTGCCTTAATTTGATTAAATCATGAGGAGAATGACAATTGACTGACAGGGGTACACCTATAATGTGCACTCTGTTTAAGTTTGCAGGTATTCTTTAACTCCCTAATTGATCCAGTCAGTCACCACAGACATCTTACTTCACATCCAGTTGCCACAGAGAACACCCTCCTGGAAAGATCTGAGCAACAATGATGGACCACCTGCAGAAAAAAATAGCCCAGTGGGTACCATGTGACACTTTCATCTGGAGATAATACACATCTGATGAAAGTGAATATTCTGTGTTGTTTCATCATGTAGAACATGATGGAATTGGTCTAGGGAACACTGCATTGTTTTTATTTCTTTATGTAATTATTTAAGTAACTGGGAATATATAATCATAAGTATTTTAGTGTGGGTTGGACTGTTAAGTAATCTTAAGTGGGTAAAATTTAGGAAGTTAATATAATAATATATATTAGATATCTGTATAAGTGGACATGTGTACTTACTTTTGACCCTTTACCCTATAGCCTTTACCCTTAAAAATCTCAAAAAAGGTCAGGGGAACTGCAGGGGATTGATTTGTTAAGAGGGAACTGGACATGGACTAAAAACTAGTGAAAGCTCAAAGGTGATTGGATTAATTTAATAAAGACCTTAGGCATTGACTCCAGGGATCTGGTTGTGAGCAAAACCTTTAGAAAGTTAAGGGATATGTGTACTTACTTTTGACCCTTTACCCTATAACCTATACCCTAAAAATCTCATATAAAAGCCAGAAGTGGTAGTGCACACTTGTAATTCCCATGCTTGGGAGGTGGAAACAGGAGGATCGCACTAGTTCAAAGTCAGCTGCAAAAAAATGTAACATTTTTTAAGTTTACTAGTGCTCATTTTGTGTCCCAGGATGTGATCTATTTTGGAGAAGGCTCCATGAGCAGCTGAGAAAAATGTAAGCTCCAATGTAGTTGGGTGAACTATTCTATATGTGTCCAACAGGTCCATTTGGTTAATGGTGTTCTTTAGTTCTGAGGCATCTTTACTGACCCTTTGTCTGGAAGATCGGTCTGGTGTTGTGAGAAGTGTGTTGAAGTCTCCCAGTATTATTGTGTTGGGATTTATGTGTGACTTCATGTCACAAAGAGTTTGATTTATGAAAGTAGCTGCCCCTATGTTTGGGGCATAGATGTTGATTATTGTTATTTCCTCTTGCTGGACTATTCCTTTTACCAGTAAAATGTGACCTTCTTTGTCTCTTCTAATAAGTTTGGGTTTGAAGTCTAACTTGTCTGATATCATAGTTGCTACTCCTGCTTGTCTTCGAGTACTATTAGCATGGATTACCTTGATCCAGCCCTTTACCTTGAGTTTGTTCCTATCTTTACTTGTAAAGTGTGTATCTTGTAAGCAGCAGATGGATGGATTCTGGCTTTTAATCCATTTTGCCACTTTATGTCTTTTTATTGGGGAGTTGAGGCCGTTTACATTCAGTGTGATTATAGAGAGATAATTTTTATTTCCCAACATGTTAAGATTTATTTCTGTTTGAGATACTGTTTATTTTCTTTGCTTAGTTGTCTTCTGGATGGGAATTCTTTTTTCTTTGGTTCTGGTGTGTATTACCCATTTCCTCTTTGCAATTAATCTCCTTAAGTATTTTCTCTAGCACTGGTTTTGAAGACATAAATTCCTTCAGTATCTGTTTGTCATAGAAGCTTCTTATTTCCCCATCTAATTTGATGGATAGTTTTGCTGGGTAGGAAATTTTTGGCTGGAAGTTGTTTTCTTTCAGAGTTTGGAATATGTTACTCAATGCCCTTCTGGCTTTTATGACTTGGTTTGGGAAGTGTGGAGTGATTCTAATTGGTTTGCCACTGAATGTCATATGGCCTTTTGTTTTTGTTGCCTTTAAGATTCTCTCCTTGGCTTCCACATTAGTCATTTTGACAATTATGTGGTGTGGGGATCCTCTTCTCTGATCCTGTCTAAAGGGAGTTCGATAAGTTTCCTGGACCTGTGTATCTACCTCTTGCTCTATTTTTGGAAAGTTTTCTGCTATTACTTCTTTGAGGAGATTATTGATCCCTTTGGTTTCACCTTCTTTTCCCTCCTCTATTCCAATTATTCTTAGGTTAGCTCTCTTAAAATGGGCCCATATTTCTTCAATGTCAGATTCCTGCTGTTGGATTTTTTTTTTCTAAATTAGAAACGTGTGTGCATTTTTGGAGTGATCATCTTCAAGAAGCGAGATTCTATTCTCCATGTGGTCTAATCTGTTTTTTATACTTTGAATTGAGGCCTTTATTTCAATGATTGCATCCTTTATCTCTTTTTGATTCTCTCTGAATTCTTTTTGAAAGTCTTCTATTATCTCTAAAGTTATTTTCCTGATTTGATCTTCTAGAGATCTCTGGATTTCTGTGTTATCAAATTCTGATGTTGTGGGGTTGTGGGCATTCACTGCTCCATTGTTATTTCTCTTTCCCATGATTTTGGAAGTTTGTGCCTTCTCTGGGTTCTTCCCTGGGCCACTACTAGTTCACTTAAGGTGCTCTGGATCTCGAGTCTGTGGTATCTCAGTCACCACTACTCCTTTACTGGGTTGTATCGCAAAGTCTCAGACCCAGGGAGTCAATTGAGGCTGCCAGACAGTGGGGGGTGCCAAGTTGGGCATTCTCCAGTGGGGAGTTGTGACTATGGTGTGATATCTCTGCCACCGCCACTCCCCCACTGGCTTGCACTGTTAAAATCTCTGACCCAGGGAGACTATCTGTGCAAGTCCTGGAGTGCAGTACTGGGATTTCTCCCCTAGGCTCCACAATTTGACTCACGGTAGTTGAGTGCACTGATGGAGCTGTAGTGGACTCAGTGGATTCGCAGCTGCCACCGCTGGCAATATGGCACTACTGCCACGCCCTTAGCTGTGAGGTTGGCATATTTCTTCTCTGGTTTTGAACTCCACTCTGAGTCCCTGCCAGGTGTGCTGTGCCTGGCCCTTGGGAATTTAGACATTTCCTGCGCCGAAAAAACTGCTGACTGCCACCTGGCTGTTCAGCAACTGCTCACCTCGGCTCACTGTCCACCCCTCCTCTCTGGAGCCTGGTGGCTGGTTGAATGTGTTGGTCTTGAGCCATCTGGTGAATTCGCCGCTGCCGCCAGCAGTAAGGTGCTGCTGCTGTGTCCTCAGCTGTGAGGTTGGCATAGTTCTTCTCTGGTTTTGAGCTCCTCTGAGTCCCTGCGGGGTGTGCTGATCCCGGCCCTTGGGAGCTTTAAATGCTCCTTGTGCCGATAAAACTACTGACTGCCGCCCAGCTGTTCAGCAGCTGCTCACCTCGGCTCTCTGTCCACCTCTCCTCTCTGGTGCCTGGTGGCTGGTTGAGTGTGTTGGTCTAGAGCCATCCAGCGAACTCGCTGCTGCTGCCGGCAGTAAGGTGCTGCTGCTGCATCCTAGGCCGCGAGGCCGGTGTACCTCCCCTCTGGATTTGAGCTCCATTCTGAGTCTCTCTCCTTTCTGGAGCCTGGTGCTGCTAGGGCAGATGTAGCCCGCACCACTCCGTGCCGCAGCTCTGGCCACTCTGGCCGCTCCAGATGCTCCATGCCGCAGGTCTGGCCACTCTGGCTGCTCTAGCTGCTCCGCACTGCAGCTCTTGTTGCTCTGCACAGCGGCGGCCACGGCACTTCGGGCTGGTTTCTTTCTGGTGTCTCATTTTTCCAGCCCTCTTTTTCTCTGTCCCTTGTATTTACAGTTTTTATTTCTTTGCTGGTGGTGTTTTCTGGCTCTGAAAGGCGCTGGTTTTGTGGTAATAGAGATTGATTGTTAGTGGGACTTGTAAGTGCCACTTTTCTCTGTCGCCATCTTCCCGGAAGTCAGGTTAAGAGCATTTTAAAGCATTGCATTTGGCATTTTAATAAATGAACTATAAATTACATGGAGAATTAAGACATTAGATAAATACCACTAGCACCTTAAAACCTTAATTTTAAAAAAGGAGTAATATTAAAAGACAATGCATATTTATTTGACCACACCTTTTAAAAAAAACTGTGTTGTAAATTACCACAGAAATCCACGACATCATAAAAACATCCCTAATGTCTTAAAACATTGATTTTGTCAAAGAAGAAAATAACTTTATTTAATTACCTCTCACAGGAGTCTAATTGGACAACTTTTCTGAAGTAAGCATTTTAGCTAAGACTGATTGAGATTTAAAAAAATGTATCTTTGAGCAATAACTTTAGTGCAGCCAGCAAAAGAGAAAAAAACTTCTGTTAGCAGAGGAGCTGACATCCTTGGTATGGCTAGGAATGGAATAATGGAAGCTCACCTTGGACACAGCAGGCTGAATCTTGATTAAAGAGATGGTTTAGGGCTGGCCTGTTAGCCCCCCCCCCCCAGGCTAAGCTTTTGGACCTTGGGCCGGGAAAGAAGGGCAACACCTTAGATCTGGCCTCTGAGATCTTACTGCGTGACCACCTAAGGCTCTTTCAGTCAACTCAGGTGGTGATAATTTACTGGGAACCTAGGTCTGAGGACCCCATTTCCCTTCAGAATTGGGGGCGCTCAGCCATTTAATGGTCCCCCTTTGCACTCTGAGCCAGGCCTCAGAGGGCCTATTTGGTCTCTTGGTTGAAAGCACTACTTTAGAGATGCCCTTGCTCTCCACCCTGAAACAGACGAGCCTAGGCTTTTGTGCTCAGCCAGAGTTCTTAAATGGCTTTTCTCTATCTCTCTTTTCCTTTTTAAGTCCCTACTAAACCAAATTGGCAGCCTGCAGTCTGAGGATGGCCCCCTGCTCTACCAGGTAAAGATTTAAGAATGCCAACACCTATTGCTTGAGTTGGTGATATCGCTCTAAACTCAGCCCAAAATAGGAGAAAAACTACTGCATATGGACAGATTGAATTTTAAACTCTCCCTCCCCATACTACCTTAGCCAAGGCTACCACAATTGTCTCAACCCTGCAATCATTAAAGAAATCTGGGTGGTCGCTGAAGATAAGCTACTTCAAACCTCCCTGGCTGGGCCACGTGTCTTTGTTCCCCAGCACATACTATGACCATACTTGGGTGCAGAAAAAAATATGAAAGCTATCTTTAGCATTTTAGGGTCAAACTTTTCCCAATTTTGGAGAACACATGCAAATGGAGATCTGGATTTCACCTCGGAGTGCTGGGAACCCATCTGAGAGGAAAAGGGTGTGGTTTTAGTGTCTTGTCTGGGCTGAGGTCGTCTCCCCCTCCCCCAGAGGCCTGCACTTAAACCAGTCTATTCTAGAATTTAGAACATATTCCTAAAGCCAGTGGTCCAGCTGGGGACATCCAGCTGTCCAGCGTGGAGAAGTATGTGGCTGTACTTTGCACCAGAAAGCCGGGGGTGGATATGAAGTTGAGCCACCTCCCCCCTGTTCCACTTCACCCCAAACTTTCACAGCACCTATCCCTTTTCTCAATGGTGTTTCTAGTTGAAAATACTGCCATTTTCCAAAAAAAAAATGGTCTTATTAATGTGCTTCCCTGCACCTATTTTGCTCCTGAAAAGCCTACACTTCCCAAGCCACCCTCAGCTGGGCATGGCATTTCTTTGAGCTGCCTCCTCTGAGGGCTTTTTTCTTTTCATGCAGATTGAGCTCTCCCTGCCTGTTGAATGCCAAATAATCCCTGCCAGGTGCGGCCATCACCTAGCAGGCCTGCTGGCTGAAACCTTTCCTAGGTTCCTTTTCTTTTTGACATCTTGGAAAAGTTTACTCATTCATGGTTTAAAATTTGGAACTATTACATGTGGCTACGGTTGCCAATGGCAACATTTCCTAGATGCTGTCTCTAAAAACAAAACATGCTAGTTTATCTTCCTAGAACCTGTTTCAAACTACAGAAAAAAAACTACCATCTGCTGGCTTGCATCTCCTGTTTGAGGAGCTTTCTCAAGGTGGGCCATGGGCATTTCTCTTTAGATTTAACCTTGTATAGGGATTTTAACAGTGTCCCATCCAAAATGTGGGAAGAATGGATGGGCACTCATTGGGCCTAACAAGACAATGGCGGTTTTTGAGACGCCTCAATAAGGACCAATCACTGGCCCTGCTTCCCCCACATAGGCATAGGAAGTAAGGATCTTGCCCCTGAAGGGTATGGATCCAAGATCACGTACTGGCTGCCACTAAGCCTTGTATAGTAAGCCAGGAGGAGGTCCTCAGTCCTTCACTATCCCCTACACTATTTAATGGGGAATTCTCCCTTCCCCTGGAGATTGTGCCATAGCTAGGCCATGGCAGGGGGGTCTCCATGGTTCCAGAGAGCTCATTGGCGCCGGAAATCCAGTCATCCTCTGATATCTGGTCCCTTTTGGGGAAGGTTACTGATCTTCAAGATGCAGTGGCTTTAGAGCCACTGTCAGCTGGAGTCACATGTAGCTGTATAGATAGCCCCGCATGGGCGCCAAATATGTTACAGATTGGGAAACTGTCCCCAGGGATCTTTGTGAGACCCCTGGGAATAATTTCACAAAAACTTCCCAAAGAAACAAAAAACAGAAAAAAAGAAAAAGATAGAAATACAGGAGATAGAAATACAGCACCATGCCAAAATGGCATGGTGGGGGGGGAATGACTCGAAATGAATACACCAAAGGAATTACACGTGGACTCGGCCTTTTATATTCATGACCTCCATCTTGTTTGCGTGACTCTGACGTAGTGAATGTCCCTGTAAGATACCTCCCCTTAACCCTGTAAGGTACCTCCCCCAACCAGGTGTGGCAAGGTGTCTTTTTTCCTGAAGGGCAAGGTCAAACTCTGCCCTACTGCCCTATCCTTCCTAGATCATCATGTAGATCTCGTTAGAAAGCAGAAGTCCTAGCTCTCCTCTATTGCTTGATAATTATTTTGAGCTAGGTTAATTTACATTGGAATAACTGCCTGTTTTAGACAGAGATCAAGTCCTTGCACAGATCTGCCCCTCACCCATGTCTGCCACCATTTTGATACAACTATTTTTGAAATATCAATCATCTTCTTTTGAAATATATTAAAAATCAGAGCTTTCCCAAATCTTTCTAGGCCATTCCCAATACTGGTACAAATCTGTTTAGAGGGAACTGGATATGGATTAAAAACTAGTGAAAGATGGTGTTTTTTGAGAAATTGTTGCTGCAAAGAAGTTGATAACAATGGATAGGAAACATTTGTAAAGTTATAAGAAAGTGATAAAAAATGAAAAAAAACCTCTTGCTTTTACCCTTGTCAATGCCCCCTCCTTACCCCACCCTTCTCCCTAACCCTCTCCTCCCTCAACCCATCCCCCTCCCAACCCTTCCTCTACCTTCAAACGTTTTGCTATATTCTCTTTACTCTATATTTCTCTGTATTTATTAATATTGTACTGCTGTTATAATAATAATTTAATAAAGACTTAGTGGTTAAGTGCAAAAAGAAAAATAAAAAGAAAAATCATCCACACTGAAGTATAAATTGCTCAAAGTTTGAAATGTTTATCCCTCAGTGAGGGAGCATTCTTCACAAAATCCAAAGAAATGCTAGTAATGAAACAGCAGGCTGCATTCAAGTGCTAAGAAAAAATATGTTTGGGGACTCCAATCTTTCCAGAAACCCTCTGAAATAATTACACCATCTTTTATTTATTTATTTATTTACTTACTTACTTACTTACTTACTTACTTATTTATTTATTATAGTGGTGGTACTGGAGATTAATGCCAGGGAATTCTACTTGTGAGCTAAACTTCCATCCTTGTTTTTTTGTTTTTTGTTTTGTTTTGTTTTGGTTTGGTTTTTACTTTAAAACAGGGTTTTACTAAATTTCTGAGGCTGGTGTTGAATTGGCAATCATCTTGTTTCAGCCTCCCAACAACTGGGATTATAGGTGTGTACCACTACACCCAGCTAAATCACACTATCTAATTGCTGCCTTCATCTATGCTTAAATTTGGCCTGATGGAACCAAAAACATTTTTTGGCTAGGGATCAAAATTAAGCTGGTTGGGAGTAGAGATCAAAAGACAATATGCTTGTTGGAAACTATAAGAGTTTATATTTAAGAGCCAGTTGTTATTTATGATAGTTTCTGTTATGGATTGGGGAGTATGGTTGTGGGGAACTGTTCCCCGGGAACCCCTGCTAGGGTCCTGGACACACTTTCCCCCAACCCATAACAAAAACCAAAATGACCAAAACCAGAAAATTACCCCGGGTTTTTGTCCTAAGCTAAGAATAAATATGCATAGCTTGGACAGTTTCTGAAGATTTAAAGAAGTTTATTAGAAAGATAGAAATACAGAAAATAGAAATACAGCCCTATGCCAAAATGGCATAAGGGAGGTGACTCGAAATGAATACACCAAAGGGCTGGCATGTGGACCGGAATTTTTATACCCATGACCTCCGTCTTGTTTATGTAATTCTGATGTAGTGAGTGTCCCTGTAAGATACCTCCCCTTAACCCTGTAAGGTACCTCCCCTAGCAAGATGTGGTGAGGTGTCTCCTTTCATGAAGGGCAAGGTCAAACTCTGCTCCATCCTCCCTAGATCATGTAGATCTGTCTTTAGATAAAGGCCTAGTTCTCCTTTCCTACTGACTTGTTAATCACCTGTAGCTAGGTTAATTTACATTGGAATAGTTGTCTGCTTTTAGGCAGAAACCAAGTCCTTGCACAGATTTGCCCTCACCCAATTTTTGAAATACATTAATAATCATAGCTTTCTCAAATTTTCCTAGGCCATTCCCAGTACTGGTACAGTTTCCTAAACAGAAATAGAACAAATATAACTTTAAGAAAACAAGTGTATGTGTGTGTGTGTGTGTGTGTGTGTGTGTGTGTGTGTGTGTGTGTGTGATACTGAGGATTGAATGAAGGGGTATTCTACCTCTGAGCTACACCCTCAGCCCTTCTTATTTTTTTAAGGTCTTGCTAAGTTGCTGAAGTACCAGTATTGGGAATGGCTTAGGAAAATTTGAAAAAGCTCTGACTAATAATAGATATATTTCAGAAATAATTGTGTCAAAATGACAGACCTGGAGAGAGAAAGGCTTGGAAGATTGGGAGAGAGAAAGGTCAGGAAGCAAACAGTTATTGAAACTTAAATTGACTTAGCTAAAAGTAATTATCAAGTCAATAGGACAGGAGAGCTAGGGCTTACTCTTTCTAAAGACAGATCTACATTATAATCTAGGGAGGTTGGAGCAGGGTGTTGACCTTCCCCCTTCATGAAAGGAGACATCTTGCCCCACCTTGCTGGGGGAGGAACCTTACAGGGACATTCACTACATCAGAATTACATAAACAAGATGGAGGTCATGGGTATAAAAAGTCCAGTCCACCTGCCATATCTTGGGGTGGTGAATTGGCTTGGACCACCCCCCCATGCCAGAATGTATAACTATCTTCTGTATTTCTATCTTTTTAATAAACTTCTTTAAATCTTCAGCAAGTGTCTGAGCTATGTATACTTACCCTTAGCTCAGGACAAGAACCCACAGTTTGTCTGTTTTTCTGGTTTTTGGGTTTTGTTGTGGTTTGAGGGAAATTGTGTCTGAGACTCTAACAGGGGTCCCCAGGAACAGTTTCCCCAAAACCATATCATCCCACACTGCACCATATTATCACAATCTGTAACAGCTGAGGCTATTCTCAAACCTGCAATCTTCTTGTCTTGGCTCCCCAAGCACTGGGATTACCGAAGTCTATCCATGGCTGGCTGAAAACAGTTATTTTTTATGCAAAAAAGAAAGGATAGGTTGAAAGGAGCAGGGTTTTATAGCAGAGTAGGTCCAGTAGAATCAGGCTGGTATTGGGCAGACCGTGTAATCATATCACATTCCTAATAACATATCTATAAAAATGTGTTGGTAGACTTTCTATGAAGTATAGCTAGGTTGGCCTGAGTCAAGTTCCTTAATATAGCCAAGGTGGGCTTTCTAACATCCAATTCCATTTTTGTACTCTCTTGATTAATGCTGGCTTACCTCAGTTCTAAGGATGAAAACCTCTATGAAACTCTTGATTCAAAGGACATATTTTTCTAAAAGAAAAAAGAACCCATAACTTCAGAAAAATATACTGTCAAATTCTATAGCCTCATGTCTTCTTTTATCAGGACCAAGATAAGCAAAAAAGCCCACTTCCCAGTCTGATGGCAGGTCCTCTGAGGAACTAGGGAGCTGGTCCTGCCACCAGAATAAGATACTAGTGCTGGAGTTGCTTTTGCTTGGAACCTTCCACCCTTCTTTCTCTCTTTAAATTACTTTGCAAGCTCAGTCCCATTAAAATACACTCAATCTGAGCAGATTTTGTTAAAGACATATGGCTCTTCATGGTGCCTGCTAATTTAATACCCAGAGATGACCAATATATTATCAGCCCATCAAACTTGAGTCTTGGATCATTTGTTCACATTCTTCAGAGGAGAGATTGAGAGGTCTCTGATAAAGGAGGATGCTGGCAACTGTCAGCAGTGTTCAGGCTCCTTTCCTCACAATCAAATATGACCACAGAACATACCTGTCCTCAGCCAAGCAAATCTTGTTATGGTCTGACCCTCCTTACAAGAGTGAGTAGAAAAAGAAGTGTGTTCTCCAGCATTTTTCTAACAGATTTTGAAGGAGTTCTCATAATTCCTACATTACACATATGAGATATGACAGTTCCTAGCTGTATGACTTTGAACAAGTTATTTAATCCTTCTGTAGATCATGTACCTCATTTATAAACTGATTTACACAATAGTATCTACATCATAGGGTTGCTCTGAGATTTGAAGAAGTTCTTGCAGGTACAGCTGTGCCTGCCACAGGTTGAACTATATATAGGTACTGGCTATTACTAGTACAGTACAAAGAGAAATTGGGGTGGTTAGTATGTAAAAAGCTGAGATAGAAAAATTGCAGGTTCAAAGGCACCTCATAAACTTAGTGAAGCTATAAACAAATAAATATAAAGAAATAAATAAGGCAGGGGTGTAGCTTACAGGTAGAAATCCCCTGGGTTCATCTCCTACTACTACACACATACACACACACCAAAAAATAGAATAAAATTTTAAAAACATCACCAAATGATACAGCTGCCTATGATGGGGTCAGTAAAGGGAAAATTTTTAATGAACTGCTTAAAGAAAGTGTTTAAGGAGCTATTTATATTCTTTCCCCTGTAGGGGATAATTCATCTTTATCCTGAGAAGAATGGAAAAGTGTTACTAGAAAACTGAGTACATTACAATGAAGCCATTTGTGACTGCCAGATGACTCTTCTCCCAGCACTGGTAAGAGTCATGGTTGTATTTTCTCTCTTCACAGCAGACTGCTCATGCACTCCCATTACAGTTGGTGCCTCTGATGAGGTACTCAGGCTGGATTTGTCTCCAAATTCCAACTCGTTCATGAGATTAATATTCTCAGTAAATCTCCCAAAATTCTGGTTCCCAGTAAAGCCAGGACCCTGAGAAAGGATAAGATAATGTTTGCCTTACTCACTCGCCAACTTTCACTGAACACTTTCTATGTGCCAGAATCTAGGATTACATCGGGGAGACAAAAATGAGTATGAAATGGATGCAGTCCTTCAAAGGCTTACTGTTTCACAGAGAGGTAATGATTTACACTCTTACAAGGAAAGAGGGCTATCTAATCAGACCATATATTCTATTTTTTTTTTGAAAACTTAAAGAAGTTTATTAAAAAGAGAGGAATACAGAAGATAGTTACAGCCCCATGCCAGAATGGTATGAGGGGGTGGTCCAAGCCAATTCACCACCCCAAGATACAGCACGTGGACTGGACTTTTTATACTCATGCCCTCCATCTTGTTTATGTAATTCTGATGTAGTGAATGTCCCTGTAAGGTTCCTCCCCCAGCAAGATGTGGCAAGGTATCTCCTTTCACAAAGATCAACCCCTCCTACCATCTTAGCTAGCTTATCTAATCATGTAGATCTGTATTTAGACAGAGAAAGTCATAGTTCATCTCTCCTATTGACTTTCTAATTACTTTTAGCTAAGTCAATCTAAGTTTCAATAGCTGTTTGCTTCCTGACCAAATCCAAGCGTTTCTCTCTCCAGGTCTGTCATTTTGACACAATTATTTCTGAAATATATCTATTAATAATCAGAGCTTTCTCAAATCTTCCTAGGCCATTCCCAATACTGGTACATTCCCCCCTCTGTCTAGTAACTTTCTGACACCTGTCAGGCCAAAGGTATATACAGAAAATACATTTTGACTTTTACAATTTTACATTTAACATGAGCTCAATTTCCATTAATTTTCCCCTCATTTCTACCACATGAATGTACCTCTTAGCAAAGGAATAAGGATGTCAAGTTGGTCATAAACTGCTTCGAGTTGAACAGGGACAAAGTTGGGGGCCCCAGCTTTAGGGTAACATTCATACATGTAGTTGGCATGGGAGACTCAGATGGGTCCATGCCATGTGCATCTATGACCATCTAAAGGGTTTTAATAGATGTTCCTCTTGTGTGCTCATACCACCATCTGGCATCTGAAAGCTTCAACCCTATGAGATGACACTCACAATACAGGTTAACTATGAAAACCTAAACATAGCACTTAAATGAGAAATTAAAACCTGTTTTGCTGACTTAGGCTGAAACACACAAAGTGGGATGTATTTAGTTTGTTTTGCACTATGTGAATCCAGAAATTAGTGCTATGGAGACCTGAAATAGGCTTTGGAATCAAGATTTTAAATGATTTGATGAGTACCCGGTCACCTGGACAAAACAGAATTTACCCTTTTCCTCTGGCACTGTTTGAAGTTTACTTAAAACTTGCTGTTATGCTGACAATAGAGTAACATTGTTATCTAGGACTATGTCCCAGTCAGAAAAAATCTAAAAGTTTCCCCTGGCATATAAGTAAAACCAAGCTGCCAATCTTCACCTGGACATGTGTCTCTAGATTGCTAGCCTGGTGGACTTAACAAGCTATTTTTAAAATTAATTTCAAAGTACCTGGAAAAGTTTTGCTTATTGAACAGGAATTTAAAACACGTAAAAATAGAATCTACTAAAGTGATAAGCTTGGCCGAGCGTGGTGGCACACGCTTGTAATCCCCGTGCTTGGGAGGCAGAGACAGGAGGATCATGCAGGTTCAAAGCCAGCCACGTGTGCTGGCTTAGGAGACCCTGTTTCCAAATTTTTAAAAAAATGTAAAAATAGGTCTGGGAGTATAGCCCAGAGGTAGAAGGGCTTCCAGGAACCCCAGTACCACCAAAAAAAAAAAAAAAAAGTTATAAGCTAAGCTTAAAGTATTTTAAGATAGCTTAGATAAGTTTATAAATGAGGCAGAATATTTAGGAAAGAAAAAATATTAATCATAGTTTATGGGGAAGTTATTGTTAAATGTTTCTGATCTTATAACAATATTAATGTTATTTTTAGGTTGAAGTAAAAGCTTAAGGGAAAACTTACTATGTTATTAATTTTTCACCTTAGTAAGTTGAATATTAATTGTAAAATGACACTAATAATATTTCCTGTACATCCACCTTCTCTTAAAAATATAAAAATCTCTTCTATGTATTCAAAACCTTATATGAGAAAGAGCTGACTTTTTAATTTAAAATTACATTTTTTCTTATAAACATATTTTTGTTAGAAAAGCACATTCACATTATAAAAACATTTGTAAACAATAAGAAATATAAAAAGTAAAAATAGTATACTATAAGAGCTAATTAAAACAATAAACATTATTTTAGTAAGTGGTGTCATATGCCATTGTTTCTCAAAGTGAGGTTACCAGGTAAGTGATGGCAGCACCTGAGAATCAGATAGAAAGGCCATAGCTTTCTTTCCTCCCCACACACAAAATAAGAACACTAAGCATGGGGCCAGAAATCTAACCATCTCTCCAAGTGATTCCACTTATGCTTAAATTTGAAAATCATTGGCACACACAATGGTTTACACAGGATACGCACCTAGAAGTTATATTGCTTGATCAAATGGGATTAAAAAAAAAAAAAAAACTAAACAGTAGGCTATCAAGATTTCACCAAACTTCCCACTAGTATCCTTTCATGATCCAGGACCCAAACCAGCATCCCATATTACATTTGGTGATTATATTTCCTTTGTCCTCTCTGGTCTGTGACAATCTCTTTGGCTTTTTTTGTTACATGACCCTGATGTTAGCCGGGCATAGTAGTGCATGCTTATAATCCCAGTACTTGGGAGGGTAAAACAGGAGGATGGTAGGTTCACAGCCAGCCTCAGCTACTAAGTGAGACTTTGTTTAAAGGTAAAGAATAAAAAATAGGGCTGGGTGGTAGAATTCCCCTGGGTTCAATCCTCAGTATTGGAAAAATAATCTAAGGGTTTTTGGTGGGTATTTGTCAGATATCTTTTCATATGTCCCTGATTTTAATTTTTCTCATGATTGGATTAGGATGATGAATGTTTTGGAAGAGAGAAGTAAGCCACCCATCTCATTGTGCTATACAGAGTGCATGATATCCTTATCCCTTACTACAGGAAATGTTAACCTTTACTGTTTTGTTAAAGTGACCTTTGCCAGACTTCTCCATTCTAAAGCTATTATTTTTTCCCCACATTTTATTCTTTGGAAGCAAGTAATTACATTCAACCAAGACTGAAATGGAGAGAAACGAAGGTCCACCTGCTGAAAGAGATAGTATGGACATAGATTGCTTAGAATTCTGGAAAAGATTTTCTCTCCCCCATTACATAATTGATATAGTAGAGATTTATGACATGTATTTTATTCTTTGGGATGTAACCCAGTGAAATGTTTATTTGCTCATCATTGTTCTGGCTTTGACCAGTTCTTGCAGTTTGGCCCTTACATTTTGTTTGTTTATTACTTTCTAACAATACAGGATGCTATAGATTTCTTTTTAAAAAACAATTGTATTGATACATTGTAGTTATACATCACAGTAAGATTCAAAGTGATACAAACATACATGTATACTTTACTTGGTGAATTTCTCTTCATATTCCACCTAATTCCTCCTTTCTACTTTCCCATAAATGTTATTGAGATTGGTACTGATACCTTCATGCATGGACATAACATGTTATTGAGATTGGTACTGACACTTTCATGTATGGACATAACTTTATTTGAAAAGCTCCCTTCCTTCCTTATGCCTCATTTTCCCTCATTCTTCTCTCTCCCAATCCCTTTTCACTATTCTACTGTTTTTTCTCTTTGACTTAAGTCCCTTTTGTTTCCTATTTTCATTCTAGCTTCTACATATGAGAGAAAACACATGACCCTTGAATTTTTGAGACTGACTAATCTCACTTAGCATAATATTGTCTAGTTCCACCCATTTTTCTGCAAATGACACAATTTTGTTATTCTTTATGGCTAAGGTATATGTACCACATTTTTGTTATTCATTCATATATTGAGGGACACCTAGGTTGGTTTCATAACTTGGCTATTATGAGTTATGCTGCTATAAACATGGGTGTGCATGTATCACTATATTCTAATTTTAATTCTTTTGGAAAAACAGTAAGGGGTAGTATGGCTGTGTCCTTATCTTATATTCTCCCTGCCCAGTTGTATAACAATCATTTCTCCAATATGCCTTGCTTTCTTTAAATTAGTAATGGTAATTTGTAACCCAGATGCTGGCACTGATTATGCTCATTGCCATAGTGCTCTTATTTATTCTAAACTAGATCATGTTATGGGCAGAATGAGAAAGTATGTACACTTTTAAGGACTTTGATATATACTACTAACTTTTTTCCAATGTTTCTTTTAGCTTATATGACACCACTAATGTATATGAGAGAATGTTTTCCTGTATCTTTATCCAAAAAGACCATTATGATTTAAGTTAAATAAATCAATAACTTAAAGGATATATGTGGACAATTTCATCACTGTGCACATTAAGTCTTTTCCATATATATACTGAGCATTTTACTTTCTCTATTTGTAAATTTTGTTTGTGGCATTTGCTCATTCATTTTTCTACTACTGGTCATTTTCAACTATAGTGAAGGAAAGTAAACTTATGTCATTGATGTTAAAATGACAGAAAACGAACACAGTAGTAACCAAGTCTAGAAAGCCTCCTGGATCCTCCTCCAATTATGTTTATAGAATGAAATAATAGGCATTCTGTTATCATTTTGACCTTAAACTCACCTGAAAAAAATAATTGTTAGAACAAACTCTAGAGTTGAATGAAGTATTGAAGAAATCTCAGACTGGCCTTCAATTACATTGGTAGATGACAGCAATTACTAAGATCCTATGAGTTTTTATGAAGTACAAGGTGAGTTTAAGTTCTTCCCTCTTGCAAAAAGTTATGATTTAGTTGTGCCTTTGACCTGATTTATAAGTAATGGCAAAATATATAAATGTTATCTTCTGAACCTACATGGGACACATGAATTTTGCAATACCTGCAAAGGAAAAAAATAGAGTTTGAAGTTTAAATCTGTGGTGTGGAAGACTACAACAAGAACAGCTCATTTTTATTAGTTATTTTAATATAAGATATTCAAATGCAATCAGAAAATGTAGAATGGGCTGAATAAAGACCATAAGAGGCATATAAAGTCCAAGACTAGTTGACCTAGAATATCTTAAGTATTATTCTTTCTCTTTAACTTCATCTACCATTGTTTGTTCTAATCACACTGAGCTGATTGCCATCCCTTGACCATGCCAGGCATGCTTCCTCATTAGGCCCACTGCAGTTGCTAACCCTTTACCTTGGACCATTCTTATTCCATATATCCAAGTTTGCTCAGATATCACCTTCTCGATGAAAACTCTCTGATCATGATATTAAAAATTGCCATCCTTCAATCCCAGCTATCTTTTTTTACTTCCAATAATGCTAGAAGCTATAACATTTAAATCTTAATTCTCAATGGCTTACCACAGTAAAAGTTTTATTTCTCCTTCATGGTAAATTGCAAATGGTAGACTAAAGGGAAGGGATGGGAGGCTCTGCTCTACATAACTTCTCAGGTGTTGTCATCACCATGTTGATCCTAAGCAGGCCCTGAAAATTCACAAAGAAAGTG
Organism: Muscardinus avellanarius; assembly: GCF_963383645.1. NCBI lineage: Eukaryota > Metazoa > Chordata > Mammalia > Rodentia > Gliridae > Muscardinus > Muscardinus avellanarius. The sequence goes on along the minus strand of NC_137800.1, from coordinate 51,487,722 downwards.
GTGTCAAAACAGGAGAATTTTGCATACCAAGAGAGAACTTACTCAAAATCTCTATACACAATTTTTTTTACAAGAACTCAATCACACAACCATGCATAATGTGAAACCTGGAAAGCAGCCTAGTTTGTGCACACGGGGGAAAAGGAAACAACTAGCTAGCCTCTTTCATACATGTAGTAGAGACTCATTCAGAGACTAGATGAGTAAATGAAGCAAGGCTGTGACTTATCCACTCCATTCAATAAGAAGTGCTTTGAGGGATTCAATTTACAATAAGCATGATTTTAGATGGATTCAGGGGATGTGGAGATGGGGAGATAGCACATTCTCCCTTGAAAAATTAGAATAAAAGGCAATAGGTAAGAGAGAATAGCAGAGGTAAATGAGATATCAGGAACTCAGAGAAAGGACCAGTTTTGACCAGGCTTATACATATAAGTCAAGGAATGTTTTGTAGAAGATGGCAGTCTTTCAAGCTGGGTTTCTTTAAAAGGGTTACAATTTCAGTGAGTGGAAAGGATAGAAATATAATTCAAATAAGAAAAATCAAATAAAATTGGAATTTAAGAGAATTTGGGGGAGTTCAGCTTATAAACCCAAGGTGGGAAAGTGTGTTTTTCAGGATAGGCTATGTTATCTCAGAGTTAAACACAACCAATGACTTATTTCTGGCTCTCAGTACATGTCATTGAGGGTCTGCTGGGTCTTCCGTTCCACATACCAATGATGGCATGAGGATCCCAGGCAGATGGATCAGCTACTATTGGGAGCACTGGCAGTAACAGTGGCTAGAGGAAACAGAACTCCAGAGGGCCCTCTCTTACAAATTAACTGCTGCGCTTGAAAGTGACATATGTCACTCATGTAACAGAGTCCCTTTAAAATTATAAGCCAACAATTTTTTCCTCCCCAATTTCTGTTAACCAATACTTGTCCACCTCAACTTCTTCATGCTGAGAATAGAAACTGAAAAGCTGACCCCCTTGGCTTGGGTGGGCACTAAAGAAACAGAATTGTAACCTATCTCTGTCTAACATGGTCTGGCTAAATCTACATATGTATATTTCCTGGCTCTCTTTCCTTCAAATTACAACAGTACCATAGGACTTGCAGGGTCAGTTTAGCTGCCCTTCCAGTTTGGGCCAAACTAATTAAATTCATTTTTCTTTTCACATTATTTTCTCTTATTTTTGATGTAGGTGAATGACTGAGTCCAGTTTATTGGAATCACAGCAGGTCCTCTGGCCTGAATTGCTGTTAACATTTTTTCTAGAACTAGTTACATGGACTTTCCCCAAATTATAAGAATTAGAATATATGGCAAACAACACTAAGAACCATCACCAATGGCAGAGGCAAAATGAGTTCAATGGGAGTCCCCAACCTTGTCTTCAGTCTGCACAAACACCACTCTTGGACAGAAGTTAATTCAAACTGTAGAGTCCTGATAGACTTCCAAACCTACCTCTTCACCTAGATCACTTTTACATTGTTTATCCATCTGTCTCCCCACTACAATTTTATTTGGATATTTGTGGTTGTCTCATTTGTGAAATTTTTGAAGACTCATAAAAAAAATCACTGCACTGGGCACAGTGATATTCTCTGGTTTTGTGAAATTAATATGCTAGGTTAGGGATCAGCCAACTTTTTTTTCCATAAAAGAACAGATGTCAATTGTTTTTTACTTTGAGTGTATACATTCTCTGTCACAATTACTCAGTTCTGCCACTGTCATATGACAGTGACCATAGACAATACAGAACTCAATGAGTATGGTTATGATCTAATGAAACCATAAAGCATATCTAGAAGGTCAGATAAGGCCCATGGGCTGTAGCTTATTCACTCTGATATTGAAGAAGAATCATATATATTTTTTTAATAATTTTAAATATTTAAATAATTTCACCTCATAATTTCTTGCTATTTTATGTTCCATCAAAAAATTTATTAAGATCAAGTCACAGAAAGTGAAGGGCCATATGTTTCCTGTCATATGTGGAAGCTAGGGAGTAATCAGGATTCCAGAGGGACCTCAGATAATGGAGGAAAAACTGCAGTGGAGCCAAGGAAGTGGTATAGGGGATGGCAGGGGAGAGAAAGAATCAATGAAGGAATCACATCCACTGACATTATGTACGTACTGAGAATACCAACATCAATCTCAATATCCTGTTTGGGGAAGGGGAAAGTGGGAAGAGAGTGGGGAGAGAGCCAGGAAAAGCCCAAGTGCTGTGTGCATTTATGTCACTGTCCAATGAACCACATTATGATGTGACACTATAATGAGCCAATAAAAATATTAAAAAATAAAAAGATAAAGTAAAGAATCTTTAGTTCTATTCAGCAATGTCAACAACTCTGTTCCTGGAGTTTCCCATACCTGAGCCTCGATTCTCTTGTGTGTATACAGTTTCCTTGTATATCCATGGGATGTTGGTTCCAGGATCTTCACAGATACCCAAATCCACAGTTGTGCAAGTTTCTTATATGAAATGGTATACTTTGCACATCTCTGCACACATTTATTTATTTATTTACTTATTATTGTACTAAAAATTGAACCCAGGGGCATTCTACTTCTGAGATATACCCCAACCTTTTAATTTTTTTTCAATTTTGAAACAAGGCTAGTAGTCTTGTGCAGTTGCTGAGGCTGGCCTTGAATCTGCTATCTTCCTGTCTCAGCCTCCCAAGTACTGAGATTATAGTTTTGTGCCACCATGCTCAGATCCTATATAGTTTTAGTATTCTAAAGATTACCTATAATACCTAATATAACCTAAATGCTTTGTAAAAGTTAATACCCTATTTTTTAGGAAATAATTACAATCTGGTTCATGTTCAGTGCTGATGTGGTTTTTTTTTAATAATAATGGTCCGTCATTAGCTAATTCTGTGGAACAGAACACTCAAATATGGAGAACCAACTACATACATAAAATTGGAAGTATGGGTGGCTCTAAGATCCCTACTCTTTCTAATATTCTACATTCCTATTTGTGCACAGGAATGACTGAGTATTATAAACTATAGGAGACTGTATGGGAGATAAATGAAAGGATAAATAAAATAAGAATCACTGGAGGCATGTTCTTTATTGACCACCTATATGTGATGGCCACAAAAGATGAGCATGTTCCCCAGAAGGCAGAGAAGCATCTTCCATGCTCCCTACAGCTCTGAGCAGGATGTTATCACAGTAGATGCTATCCTGCAAACAGGTCCTTCTTGTACAATCATTTCTTCTTTTTCTTTTCCCCCTAAACCCACCTCTCTCATTCTCTTTATTTGCAATGGTAGTACCATCACAAATCAAATTCTTGTAAAAAGTAATAAAATAATCATGTTCATATTAGAAAAAATCTGGCAAAGAAGATGGTTTCCACCTTTTCATTTATTAAGTGAGCAGAAGGGGTAATTTGGCTTTGAAATAAAAGTGCCAAAGATAAATTTCCTGGATAATGAAAGCTTTTGACAAGAGCAGGTGGACTGGTTCAAGCTCTGTGAAACACAGCTCTCCCACTGAGCTGCCTTCATTCCACAACTGAGAACAGCAAAGCATTTATCCCCAGAGTGTGAAGAGTTGTTTCTTCAAAAAATCATGACTGGAGTTTACAAAACAAGCTTGTATGAAGAGGAAGAGCTTAAGTCTTAAGAAAAAAAAGAAACTGGAACTAGTTCCTTTAAAAGTATAGTAAGAATATTGGACTTGCCATATAATGGGCATAAATATTATTTGTTGCTCTGTATTTGTTTATGTTATTATTTTTTTCTCCCATAAAGAGCAGTTTGACTTCTTTCTTAATATTAGCTGTACATGTACACACACTCAACCACTGCATTTTCAAATGTCTTTTTGAAATATTTGAAAAGGACCTAAGATACAAGATGATTCTGAAAATATGATAGAAACCCTTCACTCCCCCATAATTGGTAAATACTACTATGTTGCAATAAGGTCTTTTGAAGTCTAGTCTTATAATACTTACATTTTTAAATTTTATTCCAAGAAGATTAGAAAATTATGCATCATATTTTATAATTTTCCAAGATTCAAATTCCGTTCTGAGTAGTACCATGAGTCAGCAACCTTAAGGCGCTCATGTTAGATATATGTATAATAGTATTAGTACTGCTCAAATACTAGTTCAGCAGTTCTCTATTTAAATGAGCTAAACAAAGAAAAATAATAATTCTATGAAAGATATAACTGCACACATTTTAACAAATTAATTTTATTATTTTATTGGTGCATTACAATTATACATCACAATGAGATTCAATGTGTTAAAATCATACATACACACACCACTTTGTGTATTTCTCTCCACATTCCACCTAATTCTCCTTCTCCCTCCCCACAAGAGTCAGTGAGATTGGTAGTAATACCTCTAACATATTACCATAATATTATTTAAACTGTACAACTTTCTATATGAAGTCAGTTCTGTATGGCTTCCCTCACATAGCCATGTCTTTTAGGGGAATATAAGGGGGTTATTTAGGGAAGTGGGGATACAGTTCTTAAAAGACCAGTTGATAAAAGGTTACATTCCAGAGAAAGGGGCCAGAACAGTCCATTTTCAGAAGTAGAAAATGGCCCATGTAGCCACATTTTAAAAATAAACTCTTTTGCTTAAATTTCAGCAAGAAAGCAAAACTTGGGTGTTCCTGAATACATGAATGAAGAAATTTTGTATAAATATACAGATGTAGATATTGACAATTCTGTAGCTATATACATATATACTGAAAATTCTATACCAAGATCATCTGGAATGCTCTTCTTAAGCAGAGACTTTTGGTTTTCTCTCCTCAACTTAGTTATCCCTGCTTCCCACCGCTTCTAATTACTGAGGACTGAGGTTAGATTTATCCAAGAGCTAGCATTTTTGGAAGTGGGTGCAAAGGAAGAAGAGATGGACAAGGGCAGTGTTACAATGAGAGATCGTAAAATCATGAATGTGGAAGCAGAACAACAGGAGAAGCTCATGCTGTAAAATAATACAGCACAGGATTAGAAAGGATGTGATGAGGTCCTAGTGTTGTACCCAGGCTGATGTCGCAGGAACAGAGAAAGAGTGCACCAACCTAACTCGGAATATCAGTTTATTCAACAAAGGAAAAAACAGACTAACCAGGCTAGGGACACAGTGCAGCAATCCAGAGCTGTGAAGACAAGCTGAATTTAAAAGGGTTTTTGTTTGTTTGTTTTGTTTTGTTTTGTTTTTGTTGTTTTTTTTTTTTTTTTTTTTTGGTGGTACTGGGGTTCCTGGAAACTCTTTTCTGGGCTACACTCCCAGACCTATTTTACATTTTTTAATTTGGAAACAGGGTATCTTAAGCCAGCAAGGCTGGCTTCGAACCTGCGTGATCCTCCTGTATTTGCCTCCCAAGCACCTCCTGGCACCACCACGCCCAGCACAAGGAGTTTATAAAGGCAAAAGCCAGGCACAAGTGGCTGAGGGTAGGGGGGAGGCCCATTGTTATTGTCTAAGTCCTCTGATTGGCCTGTGTGTGGGGGGGTGTTATTTCTAGTGTAGGACTCAGTATTCCAGGATGTTAACCATAGGGTAAGCAGGATGTTGGTCTATTCTTGCTACATTGTTCTGGTCTGAGTTGGCGCATTGGAGGCAAATCTTGAGAGGATCATCTAGGTCCTGGTACACACACCATTGGTCATCAGCTTCTGGTGAGGGTTTTAGGTGAGAATGGTGTATCCATGGTTGGACTCTGGCTACTTTAACTGCTCTGAGAGTTGTCAAGACAATAAGAAAGTGGCCCCTCCAATGGGCGCCCAAGGTTTCTTTGTGATGTTTTTAGACTCACAGTGGGTCTCTGAACTTATATCCATGGGGCTTAAAGGGTGGGAACCTGTGAACCTGACAAACAAGGGGGAAGATAGCTGAGGAATGAGGGGTAGGGGTGTCCCATACAAGATTTAGGGCTGGCCCTAAGTAGGGCAAATAGGAGGAGGGCCATCCAGTCTTCACCAGCTTCTAAGGTTAATTTAGTTAGGGTCTTTTTAAGGGTCTGATTCATTTTTTCTGCCTGCCCTAAACTTTGGGGATGGTATGCATAATGAAGTTTCCAATTTATCCCCAAAACTTTAGACAAAAGCTGGCTTACCTGAGAAGTGAAAGCTGGGCTGTTGTCCAAGCCTAATACTAGGGATAGCCCATACCCAGTCTTCAGTCTATCCTGAAAAGGTGTCTACAAGATACCTGTACTGACCTGGTTTGACTTCTGTGAAATCCACCTCCCAATGGATTCCAGCCAAGGTACCTCTCTCCCTTTTTCTCACCAGTCCTTGAGACCTGATTGGATTGGTAGCTTGGCATACACTGAGAGACCATGTCAGAAAGTAACGTTTTGAGTCCTTGAATCCGGTAGGTGACAGTTAACAAATCAGCCATTTAATGTTCTCCCAGGTGCATGCCTTAATTTAGGTGCTGGATCCATATCCTTTTTAAATGCTGGGGCAGGATAATTTTTACTCTAGGTCTAATTTGCTGTAATCAGGCTTTTCCAGCAACACCCTAGATGTCAATGCCACCAAGATCTTTCTCGTGCCTCTCTTTGTCAGCCTTTCTGTTGCTCTAGGCTTCCAGTCAGGGAGCCACAGAGCTGACAGGAGGTCCAGAATTCTTATTTTTTTCTTTTTACTTTTTTTTTTTTTGCAAGTCTGTAGATGGAACCCAGGGGCATTTGACCTCCGAGTTACACACCCTGCCCTATTTTTTATTCTTTATTTTTGAAATCGGGTTTCACTGAGTTGCGGAGGGCCTCACTAAGTAGCTGAGGCTGTCCACAAACCACGATTCTCCAATCTCAGCCTCCCGAATGTTGGGATTACAAGTATGCGCCACCATGCCTGGCTTTTTTTTTTTTTCCCCTAACTGTAAGGTTTGAGTTAACACAATAAGTTTAGCCTTCTGGGCAGAGGTTTGGGGTGGGGGTAGGGTTCTGCCCACAGGGTCCATGAATAGAGTCAGGTCTGGGTCTGGCCATGGACTGTAGGTCTGGTCTTGTTCATTGGACTTGCTGAAGGACTTAGATACAGTTATGAATGGCATCCAAGTCTGGGTTTGGCAATAGGGTCAGCCACCTGTCTGAGGGATTTTGAAGGACCTTCTCCACAGAGTGGGGAGTTGTGACAGTAAATAGGTATCCCAGGGTAAGCTTATCATCATCTTTTACCAGGAGTGTGTCTCAGCAATGATTTGCAGGCATGCCGGTCATCCTGCTGCCACCAGATCAAGCTTATTTTTGTTTTTTTGTTTTGTTTTGTTTTGTTTTTTATATAAATAGGCTACAGGTCTCTTCTAAGACCCAAACTGTTGAGTCAGTCATAGATTTCTGGAAGGGCCAAGGCTGGTGCCTCTAAAAGTGCCTTTTTAATGCTTAAAAAGCCCTGTTCCTGCTCTTCTGTCCAGGTAAAGTTTTCCTCTGTGCCCCTTGTGCCCTCATATAATGACTGGGCTATCTCAGCAAAACCCAGTACCCAGAGTCTACAAAATCTGGCTGAGCCCAAGAATTCCCTCAACCCTCACCAGCTAGTGGGGGAGAGTATACTGAGGATACTTTGTTTTCTGGCAGATAATAGCCATCTCTTCCCATCCCAAAGGATATATCTCAGATAAGCCACATCTGGGGAGCATATCTAGGCTGTTTTGGCTGATACTTTGTAGCCCAGAGTTGCTAGGGTGGCTAATAGTCCCCTAGTCGCTCCAAGGCAGGTGGGGATACCAATTCAGACAGATTTTTACCTTCAAAGCCATCAATCTTCTCTTTTTTATTTTTTTATTTAATTAATTAATTAATTAATTTATTTATTTTTGATGTCCGGAGCTGCCTGGCTAAGGAAGGCGAAGTTGATGGCTCGCTGGTTTTTGGCTGCCTCCAGATAAACAAGAGTGTATGTCCTATAAGCCTCTAAGAGGTGCTCAAGGAACACGGCTGGAGATTTGTTTTTACCCTGCCCAATCTGACTTTAGACAAATTTGTGGGGTACCTTGTGGCTCCCTGGAGAACCCCTAGTAGAAGCTGGCAATATTTAGCACCTCCTTACCTTCAGTTGTGTTATAATCCTACTGGGGCCAGGAAGAGAGAATGGCGTGCTCGATTTGGAGAGGGTTCTCCATATACCTCCCGTTGTCCTCATGAACCCGCTTCTTGCTTCCCTCTTGATGCAGTCTCTCTCCTCTGTCCAGTTATACAAGTCACAAGTCTAGAAAAGGCTGATATACCATAAAAACTCTACTTTCTTTATCTGGGAGCCCTCTAATTTGAAGGGGAAGGGCTTGAGTCACAGGGTGAGAGCTTCTAGAGGTTTCAGGAGATGAAGACAAATAGGGGAGGCCAGAGAGAGTATGACGGGGACTATGGTAGAATTAGGAGAGGGATCACTGCCACAGGAGGTGGTGATGGAGATGGGGGGGCTGTCACCACAGGAGGGTGGCAGAGAGAGACTGTTGCCAATGAGGGTCTGGAACTGAAGAGGTTGGGCTGGGAAGCACAGAGAACAGGAAGGTAAAAAATGACTTGAGCCACTTGGGCAGCTCACTAATAAGTTGTTCCAAATCATGACATAGGGAACCTGGTCAAGATGTCCGGGATGGCCAGAGATAATATTGTGGGCCCTAAAAATAAGACAGGGGTCAAAAGAGCCCTCAGGAGGCCAACTTGTATCAAAAGTGGGCCATTCCTGAGAACAGTATTTACAAAAGTTTTCAAGGCTCACAGTGTCTCCAGAAAGAGCAGCCACTTGTTGGAAATCTGCAAAATGATCACTGAGTAAATCAATAGGCGACAAGAACAGATGAGACTGAGACTTGCCAATAATGGAAGAGGAAAGAAAAAAGGAAAGGAAACAGATAATGACACTGACAATGAACAGACAGAGAAGGAGTGTCAGCTGAGATAAAAAGGACACTGCCAAGGACTCCTGGAGGAGGGTCCTGACCAGATCCAAAGGGCCATATGTGAACAGCCCAATGGCCAGTGATGGAGTCTGAGCATCCTCCCAATTCCACTGGCTCAGAGAGCAATAGCACTTCCACCTGTTCTCTATGAGCCTCAAATTGTCTGGACTTCAGGAAACCAATGGTGAGGCCAAAAAAAAGAAATGGTACTCACCAAACATTCCCAGGTAAACTGATTCCAAGCTGGGGGCTCTTTCTCTGATACCAGATGAGCCCCCAAAATGTTGTGCCCAGGCCAATGTTGCAGGAACAGAGAAAGAGTGCACCAATTTAACTCAGATGATCAGTTTATTCAACCAAGGAAAAAACAGACTAGCCAGGCTAGGGACACAGTCTGACACTCAGTCCAGAGCTGCAATGACAAGTTGAACTTACAAGGGGTTTTTAAAGGTGAAAGCCACACATGGTGGCTGAGGGTAGGGGGGGAGGCCCATTGTTATTGTCTAAATCCTCTGATTGTCCTGTGCATAAGGGGATTGTTATTTCTGGTGTGGGGCTTGGTGTTCCAAGGGTAAGCAGGATGCTGGTCTATCCTTGCTACATTTAAAATAATACCCTCCACTGATGTTACTTTAAACCCCTGAAAAACTAGGGAAGAGCTGTAACAAAAGTTCAAACTACCATGCAAACTTTCTTTATGAAAAGTATTTAAAGGCTGGTGAAAAATGGGAAGCAAACTCTAAACAATTTTCTTGGGCACAGTGGGGAAATTCTAGTAACTGTGGGGTCACAGCTGGGTCAAACATGGAGTCTATGGCCTTAGACTAATACTGTGGAAGGGAGGACACTTAAGAAAGTTTGAGGAAAGGACATATTAGAGGATGTCAATACCAATGTAGGAAGTGACAGAGCTCCAGTCTGTGAGGAGGGCTGGACCATAGCTATGAGGGAGATGGCAGGGCTGGAAAGAGAGGATAATTGAAAATGAGCGGGTTCAGAACTATGAGGGCAGAATGTTTTATTTGTGGCATATGCATAGTTGTTAAAACTACCTCAGATGGTCAGGAGAGGCAAAACCATGACCCTGTGCACCAGGAATGGAATGGCACAATGGGCAAAGAGAAGGTGTTTGGGCAACAAAAGCAATAAGGGTGGGAAGTGAACTACACAGACAGGAGCTACAGGAAACAGCCTGGACTGTGCCCTGGACTCCTTTCTAAACATAATAATACAGAACACTGACTGAGAAATCACCACCGCCAGACACTGCACTAAGGGTTTTACATTTATTTTTTCAATTACAATTCCCAAAGCATCTTGAAGTATTACTATTATTTCTAAAATTCTCAGAATGGGAAAAAGAAGTGAAAAAAGATTCATTTAAAAATGGAGGATTAGCCAAGCGTGGGGGCACATGCTTGTAATCCCAGCATTCAGGAGGCTGAGACTGGAGGATATCAGTTCGCCAACAGCCTCAGCTACTTATTGAAACCCTCCACAACTTAATAAGACGCTGTTTCAAAACAAAGAATAAAAAATAGGCCATGGTGTGTAGCTTGGAGGTCGAATGCCCCTGGGTTCCATCCCCAGACCTGAAAAAAAAAAAGGAAGAAAAGAAAAAGAAAAAAAGAAAATGAATGATTATATTAAAGTTATGAAGCCCAGTCCAAAACCAGGCAGTTCATTCCAGAATCTAGGTTCTTAACTAGGGTATCATGTTGTCCCTTTATTTGGAATCTCACTTAGGGGAGGCAGATACCTCAAGTGGGAAAAACTTTGAAACTATGGTAAGAAACTAGAAGAGATTAACCACCAAACCAAAACTACTATAGTAGTAGATTTCAGAGGCAGGCCCTTAGACATGAGACTGGCTAAAATGGCTTTATGTCAATAGCTAGACAGAAGGAAAACTATTTCCCACACACCCAGGAATGCATCCCTTCCAGAGAACACCATTTTGACTACAAATTGCTTAAGTTATAGTGGGTCTGCCACAGTGAAAATTCTGAGAACAGTCTTAGTGCATCATCTGAAGCCTGTAAAGAAAAGGATATGTTATAGTAGGGATGAGTCCTAAAGCTACAGTATACTGGAGATAAAACTGGTTCAGACTATTGAAATAGACAGTATTTGCATTTTTTCTAAGTCACTAGGGAAACTGCTGAGAACCCTAACTCTAAAGCAGAAGAGAAAACTTGGGGAAGACTATAAATAAAAACTCTATTTTATCCCTAGTCAATAGATTCACTTAAATAAACCACCTTTGGGCTTTTGAGTCTAAAAATAAATATCAGTCAGTGCCCATGATTCTTCTTATTTCTTTTCTCTAGATGAAGCAAATGAGATATCTGGGACATAGTATAATAGAAGATTAAGGACAGGAGACCTCCAAATTCTCCTTTAATCATGTTCTCTTTACTAAAGTGAGTGTCATCTCCACCCCATCTGAGAGGTAGTGTGGGTGTGTGTGTTTATATGAGTGGAGCAACAAGGGTAAAGGTGACACCACACACTCAAAAGGTACCCAAGACTGGGCATGGTGGCACACACCTGTAATCCTAGCACTTGGGAGGCTGAAAAAGAGGAGGCTGAGAAAGGAGATTTAAGACTAGTGTACAGTAACTTAGTGGGTCCTTGTTTCAAAATAAAAAATAGGACTGGGTGATATCTCAAAGGTAGAATATCTCTGGGTTCAATCCCCAGTACTTCCAGGAAAAAAAAATACCCAAAAGTCAGAAACCATTGTATAGTATACAAAAAATTAGCATCAAATAGTCTATGGAATAACCAGATAAGAATAAGACAGATCAAAAGTTAGAGGTGAGCAGAGATAGGTATTAGGCCCTGTAAGTGGATGTGTGTTACCTGGGATCAGGAGGGTTTAACAGAGAGAAATAAAATCAGCAATATAAGCTATACTGGCTTAGAAGTCTAGAAGCATATTCACAGCATAACTGATTTATACTAACATGCTGTTTAAATGCTACTGCCTTTAGATAATCTGGTGTCTCTATTTTTCTCCAAGATAGCCACATGCACTGTAAACAAGCTAAAAAGCATAGTTTAGCAAAAAGCAAGAAAGAAAAACCACAACAGCATAGCTCCTTGGAAATAGTATTTATTAATCTTTAATATCCTTCCAGATTTCTCATATGTATATTTATATTTTCAAAACAAATCATATATATAAAATGGTCTATAGATTACTTTTCTCCCTTAGCATTATATTATGCCAAAATATCCAAGAAAGGTATTTTATGTTACATAAACTATTGTAAAGCATAGAAATTGATGGACAGTTTCTCAACTATATAACTATCTCACTAAGAAACACTATAATACAGAATGCGAAAGCATTCACAATTAAATCTAGTATTATGCCATGACCACTTAGGAGAAACTAAGGAATAGATGATGGTTCCAATTTTGAAAAATTGATCCTTAATTTCAATAGAACAAAAGATTAAAGGACAAAAAATCATAATTATCTCAATTCCTGATTCTTTTTTAGATTAAAATCTCTAGTCACTAAGAACAGAAAGAAAATTCCAGAGCCTGACTTGGGTAATTCACAAATATCACACCTAGGAGTAAGCTATTAAAAGAATTTATAGTAAAGCTAAAAATGTTTTTAAAATGTGACACAGTTAAAAAAATGGAGGTAAAACCACCACTCAGCCACGGCGGCAAGGTGGGTGGGGGGGGCATGATCCAAAGGAACCAGAGCAGTTGAGGAAGCTGTTTATTGGTGGTCTGAGCTTTGAAACGACAGATGATAGTTTACGAGAACATTTTGAGAAATGGGGAACCCTCACAGATTGTGTGGTAATGAGAGACCCCCCCAAACAAAACGTTCGAGGGGTTTTGGTTTTGTGACTTACTCTTGTGTTGAAGAGGTGGATGCGGCAATGTGTGCACGGCCACACAAGGTTGATGGGCGTGTAGTGGAACCAAAGAGAGCTGTTTGTAGAGAGGATTCAGTGAAGCCTGGTGCCCAACTAACACTGAAGAAAATTTTTGTTGGTGGTATTAAAGAAGATACAGAAGAATATAATTTGAGAGACTACTTCAAAAAATATGGCAAAATTGAGACCATAGAAGTTACAAAAGGCAGAGTAGGAAAAAGAGAGGATTTGCATTTGTAACTTTTGATGATCATGATACAGTTGATAAAAATTGTTGTTCAGAAATACCACCCTATTAATGGGCATAATTGTGAAGTGAAAAACAAGAGATGCAGTCTGCTGGATCACAAAGAGGTCATGGAGGTGGATCTGGAAACTTTATGGGTCATGGAGGAAACTTTGGAGGTGGTGGAAGTAATTTTGGCCGTGGTGGAAACTTTGATGGAAGAGGAGGTTATAGTGGTGGAGGTGGTGGCAGCAGAGGTAGCTATGGAGGAGGCGATGGTGGATATAATGGATTTGGAGGTGATAGTGGCAACTATGGTGGTGGTCCTGGTTATAGTAGTCGAGGAGGCTATGGTGGCAGTGGACCAGGATATGGAAACCAGGGTGGTGGACATGGTGGTGGTGGAGAATACAATGGTTACAATGAAGGAGGAAATTTTGGTGGTGGTAACTATGGTGGTGGTGGGAACTATAATGATTTTGGAAATTACAGTGGACAACAGCAATCAAATTATGGACCCATGAAGGGGGGCAGTTTTGGTGGAAGAAGCTCTGGCAGTCCCTATGGTGGTGGTAATGGATCTGGTGGTGGAAGTGGATATGGTAGCAGAAGGTTTTAAAAACAGAAGAAAAGGGCTACAGTTCTTAGCAGGAGAGAGAGCGAGTTGTCAGGAAAGCTGCAGGTTACTTTGAGACAGTTGTCCCAAATGTATTAGAGGAACTGTAAAAATCTGCCACAGAAGGAACGATGATCTATAGTCAGAAAAGATAATGCAGCTTAAACAGGAAACCCTTCTTGGTCAGGACTGTCATAGCCACAGTTTGCAAAAAGTGCAGCTATTGATTAATGTAATATAGTGTTAATTAGATGTACATTCCTGAGGTCTTTTATCTGTTGTAGCTTTTTCTTTTTCTTTTTCTTTTCATTACATCAAGTATATTGCCCTGTAAATTGTGGTAGTGGTACCAGGAATAAAAAATTAAGGAATTTTTAACTTTTCAATATTTGTATAGTTCCGTTTTCTACATTTGAGTACAGAAACTTTAACAAAATGCAGTTTTGAAGGTGTTTCCTTGTAAGTTAACAAGTAAAGATTGTTAATTACTATTTTGTATGAATTTTGCTAAAGTTAACTGTAAAGAAACACCTACTGACTTGCAATTTAAGGGGAATCTATTCTCCCCATTTCCAAAACATGATATGAATGGGCACTGACTTGTGGAGAGAATAGATATTTGTATGTTTGAAATGTGTGTTTTAGATAAATAAGATTGGGTGTTTAAATTAGCATATATGTGGATTTAATAGCACTAAGATTATCTTCAAATGAAACATCTCAAAATTCCTATTTGGTTTTTGTGCATTTTCTTTCAAAATGTAATCATGATTTTAGTGCGTTATATTTGCTGAGTCTTCATTCTACATTTACTCTGGTCACATTAAAACTGCTGCCATACTTTTTGGGTGTTAAAAAAAAAAATGTCTACAGCCCACTATTTAAATTCTGGAAAAGGTAGTGGATGTTTTCTCCTTTACCACCTTAAAAACAATTCTTTTCAAGGTACAGGACCACTAAGCCTGCTACAGCAGAACAAATTAGTTGGTACTTGGTTTGTTTTTTCCAAAGCACATGAGACCCATAAATCCTGACCTTCCTTGGTTTAATTTTTTTCTCCCACATAACAAGCTTTTATTTCTTTTTATTTTTTTTATTTTTTATTATTTTTCTTCAGAAAATTTATTTATTTATTTTTTGCACATATATATGATATATAAAACACTTTTCTGAGCTTTTAAACATAGCTGAAACTAATGCATATAAGAAACTAAACCAAATGATATATTCATCGTAATGCTAATTGTAGTCCTAATTCTAAACGTATGTGAAACTCTTACAATACACTGAAATTGAACATAATTGCACATATATATGACATGTAAAATACTTTTCCAAGCTTTTAAACATAGCTGAAACTAACACATATAAGAAACTAAACTAAATGTTATATTCGCCCTAACACTAACTGTAATCCTAGTTTTAAATGTATGGGAAAATCTTACAATACACTGAAATTGAACATAATTGTACATATATATGATATGAAAACACTTTTCTGAGCTTTTAAACATAGCTGAAATAAAAGCATATAAGAAATTAAACTAAATGTTTTATTTGTCCTAACGCTAACTGTAATCCTAAATCTAAACGCATGTGAAACTCTTACCATACACTGTAATTGAACATGATTTCACATATATATATATGTAAAAAACTTTTCCGAGCTTCTAAACATAGTGAAACTAACATATATAAGAAACTAAACTAAATGTTTTATTCGTCCTCACGCTAACTGTAATCCTAAATCCAAATGCATGTGAAACTCTTACAATACACTGAAATTGAACATGATTTCACATATAAATGATATGTAAAAAACTTTTCCGAACTTCTGAACATAGCTGAAACTAATGCATATAAGAAACTAAACTAAATGTTATATTCGTCCTAATGCTAACTGTAATCCTAATTCTAAACCAATGTGAAACTCTTACAATAAACTGAAATTGAACATGATTTCACATATATATGATATGTAAAAAACTTTTCTGAGCTTCTAAACATAGCTGAAACTAATGCATATAAGAAGCTAAACTAAATGTTATATCTGTCCTAATGCTAACTGTAGTCCTAAGTCTAAACGTATGTGAAACTCTTACAATACACTGAAATTGAACATAATAGCACATATATATGACATGAAAACACTTTTCCGAGCTTTTAAACATAGCTGAAACTAACCCATATAAGAAACTAAACTAAATGTTATATTCGTCCTAACGCTGTCATCTTAATTGTAAACATATATGAAACTCTTACACTGCAATTGAACATGATTTCACATATATATCATATGTAAAACACTTTTCCAAGCTTTTAAACATAGCTGAAATTAACGCATATAAGAAACTAAACTAAATGTTATATTTGTCCTAATGTTAACTGTAATCCTAATTCTAAACGTATGTGACAGTCTTACAATACACTGAAATTGAACATAATTGCACATATATATGACATGTAAAACACTTTTCCGAGCTTTTAAACGTAGCTGAAACTAACGCATATAAGAAACTAAACTAAATGTTATATTCACCCTAATGTTAACTGTAATTCTAATTCTAAACCAATGTGGAACTCTTACAATACACTGAAATTGAACATAATTGCACATATATATGATATGAGAACACTTTTCCAAGCTTTTAAACATAGCTAAAACTAATGCATATAAGAAATTAAACTAAATGTTATACTAGTCCTAATGCTAATTGTAATCCTAATTCTACTTATGGACTTCCTCTCTTCTCTGGTTCTGAAGTCTGCTTCTTTTTTCTTCTTTATGATTTATTTTTAAAAATTTTTCTCTAAGTGTTGGCTGTGAATTCATGAATTTTTTAAAATTCTCTTTATCCTGAAATACTTTTATTTCCCCATTGATTTTGAATAGTAGTTTTGCTGGATAGAGTAGTTTTGGTTGGAAGTTATTTTCTTCCAGGGTCTAAATCATGTCGTACCAGTCTCTCCTAGCATTCCTGACCTGGTTTGTATATTCTGGGGTGATTCTTATTGTTTTGCCTCTATATGTTACCTGTCCTTTTGTTCTCACTGATTTTAAGATTTCTTCCTTGGCCTCTATGTTGGTCATTTTGGCTATTATGTGGCATGGGTAGGTCCTTCTTTGGTCCTGTCTCAATGGTGTTCTGTATGCCTCCTGGACATGAAGATCCAAGTCTCTTTCCATGTTTGGAAAATTCTCTGAAATTATTTCTTTGAAGAGATTATGGATGCCCTTGGTCTGTACCTCTATTCCTTCTTCAATGCCTATTATCTGTAAGTTAGGATGCTTCATATTATCCCATATTTGCTGGATGTTTAAGTTTAAGATTTCTGTATATTGCTGACCGTGTTTTTGGTTTTGGATGTACTGTATTCTAACATTGACATTCTGTTTTCCATTTCATCTAATCTTCCAGAATGTCTTTCTATTGCTGTCTTCATTTCATGTATTGACTCTTTCATTTCATTCCAGACATCTTTCTGATTCTTTCTTAGTGTTTCCAACTCATCTTTCATCTCCTCTAGACTTGTTTTAAATCCTTTCATCATATTGTAAATCAAGATTCTGAACTCCCCTTCTTACATTTCTTGTAGGTCAGTATTCGTGACTTCTGTCGTTTCTCCACTATTCCTGGTTCTCTTATTTTCAAAGTTCTCAGGCCTGTTCTTCTGTTGTCTTCCCATTGATTGTGGGTATTGTGTATAGACCAGTCTTAGTAGTAGGGATTTAGAAGAGTTAACCGGTAAGCAGTACTTTTTTGAGTGGTGAGAGTTGGGTGATGGTGGAGTAGCAGGGGTCGGAAGTTAAAAACCATGAACACCAAAGTTTTGTTTCTCTTCTTCACAAAATGACAATAAAAAGTAGCCAATGCCAATGGTTGTTGAGTACACTGTTGTGGACTCAGTGAACTAGCTGCCACAACTGAAGGCAATATGGCACCGCTGCCACACCCTCGGTAATATGGTACCACTGCCACACCCTCGGCCGTGAGGCTGGCATGTTTCTTTTCTGGTTTTGAGCTCTAATCTGAGACCCTGAAGGGCGTGCTGAGCCCGGCCCCTGGGAGCTTTAGACATTCCTTGCACCGAAAAAACTGGTGAATTACACCCGGCTGTTCCGCCGTTGCTCACCTCAGCTTACTGTCCGCCTCTCCTCTCTGGAGCCTGGTGGGCTGTTGAGTGCATTGGTCTGCAACCATCCGGTGAGTTCACTGCTGCTGCCGTCAGTATGGCACTGCTGCCATGTCCAGGCCATGAGGCTGGTGTATCTCCTCTCCGGTTCTGAGCTCCGGTCTGAGTCCCCCTCCTCTCTGGAGCCCCCATACCAAGCTTTTATAGCAAGAGAATAAGTCACATGTTATTAAACCTTTAACTGGCTGGCATACTTTATTGTTTTTACCGTATACATTTTGCTGAATGATACTAAATATAGGTTAGGTATAATTGTCCAGAACAATTTAATGCAGCAGAAATGTAGCACAGGTGCTTAGTACCAGCTTCTCACTTCCCAGAGACCTGAACTTAAATTTGGGTAGTCTTGAGTTCCTACTTAAATTCCCAAAGAACACACTGGTATTCCTTGTTTATATTTCAACCTAAATCATATTGGTATGAGTTATCAATTTGTTTGAAAGACCCTGGTTGAGAAGTTTTAGATAACAAGGATATATATATATATATATATATATATATATATATATATATATATATATATATATATATAAATGTCTACTGTATTGTGCCAGCTAGTGCTTACAATTTCACTGGAGCCCTAAGTTTGTGCCCTGCTGTTGTTCTTTCTTTGGCAGTTGAACGATGAATTCAAGATTTTTTTTGGTTTTTAAAAGTACTAAGCAAAATAAGCAATAAAAAGGGGAATGGGGCGTGCTAGTGTTTGAATATGCTCTCTTGTTGCTCAAATTCTGTGCCTCTGTGCATTATTAATATCTGAATACATGCAATGCCAGCATGGAAATTGGTCTTCACAGATACTGCAGTTTTCCAGAAAACACAAATCAATAAATGTAACAGACAACATTCCATTTGTTAATGGGCATATGTGAATAAGCAGTGTAGAAAATAGGCTAATAATAGAAAATGGTTAAGTCCTACATAACTTTAAGTGTGGATATATAAATGGACACTGTCAATGTTCATAACTTAAACCTGGTCAAAATAATACTTGGGAAAGATTTTATTAAATCTGAGCTAAATTGTAAAAAAAAAGTGATACAGTTATATATCACACCTAAACTTCAACATTTTTTATTTTTCTTGGGTACTAACAAAAAAAAACAGGAATAAATGTTCAGAATAAAGAGGTGAGATGTTGCTATTGTCTAAGATATACAAGAAAAATATTATTCCCCATTTCTAAGAAAAAGTCCAGAAAAGATAAAAAGCCTCCACAAAGTAGCTACATACAAGATCAATTTACAAGAATAAATCTGCATTTCAAGACACTCTCAATAATCTGAAAATTAAATTTTTAAAAATCACACTTAACAATAGTAACTGTCATTATAAACTAACAGAAGTCATTGTGATAATAAATGTGCAAAATGTCTATGAAGAAAATGATAGTGTATTTTTTTATATGTAAGAACTAAGTTATTTAAAAGATAGCATTTTTGTGTAGGAAAATTCATTATAAAGATCCTTTTTCTTTTCAAATTAAACCATAAAGTTAGTATTTAATGGAGATAAAGGTTGTCAAGTATACAAATATGCTTTTATCTTTTTTCATTTTCCTCTCTGTGACCTGTTCATCCAGAGGCCTCTACTAATTTAGAGACAAATGAATTTTAAGCAAAAAAATGCAAAGGCAAAAATGGAAGTTCATATTCTGAGTTCAGAAATAGAATTTTTGATTCCACAGAAAAGTATTGTTTTAAAAACCAAGATTTATTGAATGAGGAAGACAGTTTCTAAGTTTTATAGCTTCTCCTTTACATTTTGAGAACTAAGGCTAACTGACTAGGTTGTGTGGGTTTCTTATTGTCAATAGTGTGGATAAGACACCAAGTTCCTGTAAGATGGGGGAAAAAAAGGCACAGAGGACTCCTAGGGACCCTTGTGAAAGGAAATAAGGAAAAAAGTAAACAACTGATAAATACATCACCAAGGAGTAAGTAAATAATATAGAGTTGTACAGTATAATAGAGATTTAAAATAATAAAAAGAAGTCACAGACATGCACATATTATACAATTACATTTATCCCAAAAACTATGCCATAGACTATTTACTTCCCAATAAATCTGTGTCTATAACTGCATTGCTAATTGCTATCTATTTTGCATTGTATGAATATGTTATACTTTTCCATTGCTTGATACTTAAATTTGTTTCATATTAATAATTTTTATATCATAATAAATTATATTAAGCACATTCCTTTGCATGTGTTTGATGTTTATTTTTCAATTATCTCTTTTAGTTAAATTAATAGGACTAGAATTATGGAGGCAAAACTTTAAGACTTTAGTACAAATTAACAGGTGACACTTCTAAATGGTTCTATAAGATGTGTGGTCAGCTCTGGGATCAATGTTTTATACACACATTTCCAAATACTTCTACATCCCCAACCATTTTTTATTTTGAAATAGGCTTTCACTAGGTTCATGAGGGTCTCACTAAGTTGCTAAGGCTGGCCTTGAACCTGTAATTCTTTTTTCTCAACTTCCTAAGCACTAAGATTACAGGTATACACCACCACATCCAGTTAAGTTTTTATTTTTTCAAGGGTATTTAATTATTGTTGCTGCAGTAGTAACAGTAAGCCTCCTTTCATTTGACAAATTAAAAAGGCCTTCCCAGAATCAGATTAGTATAATGAAATACAGTAGGCCTTGCAAAATCAAACAAATTGAGGTAAGAGCCAGGTTCATATCTGAGCCCTATTTTATAATATCTGCATAAACTTGGTAAAGTCACTTTATCTCTCCTACTCTTTATTTCTTCATTGTAAAATAAGAGTAATATGGTCTATCTTTGTAGTAAATAATATATATAAAATGTCTAATATAGTTCCTGACACAGAAAGCATTACATTTTTATTTCGGTTTCCTCCCTTTATTCTAATAAAATTAATTATTTCATTTAGTGAACACTACT
Source organism: Muscardinus avellanarius (assembly GCF_963383645.1). Lineage (NCBI taxonomy): Eukaryota > Metazoa > Chordata > Mammalia > Rodentia > Gliridae > Muscardinus > Muscardinus avellanarius. The sequence goes on along the minus strand of NC_137800.1, from coordinate 51,466,923 downwards.
GCATATGAAAGAAAATGTGTTGGCTAAAACCCAGCAGCAGGGCTAGGATTCTTGAGGGGCTTTCATCTCTCTCTCTGCCTGCAACTTCCTATAGAATCTTGAGCAAAATGCCAGCTGTTCCTGAAATGCATTTTTCTTGCCTTTAATGGGGAAATGTGTTGCAAAGTTTCACCGAAGGCTAATTCTGTATATATGTGCATTTTTCTGTAGACAAGCTCCAAAGCTGTCAGTGGAGTTTCAAAGAGCCTGCAATGCAATAATGGCTAGTAATGCTTTAGCATCTAGATGGCCTCTGAAATTTTATCCACATCCTACACTCTGATTCATATGAAGCTCCTAACTGGCTCTTCTTCTTGGTTCAATATAGTCATTAATATATTATGAAGAAATGTAATATCTTATTGGTGATGTTCCAATCAAAATCCATAGGTTTTTTGTTGTCTTTCTTACCTCCTGCAGTTTTTTTTTTTTTTCACAGTTCCCAAGAGAAAGTATGGCAGCGCACTGCTACATCAAAGGCTCTGTTTTTCCAAGGAACTTCCTAGACTATTATTCTTCTCACTCTTTTGGTTCTTTATTTTTTCATGTTCTATCTCTTGGCCAATTCATCAGAGTACAGATTTAAGTAATAGGTGGCAACATATTGCAACACTCACTGCCAACATACATGATTAAGAAAAGAGCCTGTGGTTTTCTGAATCTTCGGTTCCTTTCTTTTTCCTTTTTTGTGTTTTTGTTTTTGTTTTTCTTCCTCCTAAATCAGGGTTCTTAGACTACATAAAAAGATATTAAGGTCAAAGTCAGATTATAATCTCACCATGATAAATATGAATACTAAATGCATATGATTTTGCTAGTAAACAATATATTTACTTGTAATTCAAATTATGATACTTAAATTTGTAACATGTCGTGTTACAAAGCTACAGAAGTAAACTATTCTGTTAATATCTAGCAAGAGTCAACAATGTACTCTGCAAGGAAATGTAAAGAATAGAATTATAAACCTGAATTCTGCCTTTAGGAAAATTATCAATTATCAGGGTATGTAGACATCTAACATATGTGTGCAAATAACAATAATCTAGGGTAATTAGTAGTAAATTTGAATTTAATGCCAATAGAAAAGCCACTTATTTGTCTAATAATTATAAGTAAAGCTTTAAAATGGGATAAAGGAAGAACATATCAGACAATTGTTAACCACTGAACTGAACTTGAGTTATAAATTGAGTTTGGACACATAGACACAGATAGAGGTAATGACACTAAGCAGAAGAAAACTCGGAAGGACTTAGGCCTCTTCAGGACATGCATTTATTTCAGCTCTAGATATTATTTCTTGACTTCTTAGAGGCAAGATACATAAGTGGGAATAGTAATTAATGAGAGTAAGTCTTGCTAGATTGTGGAGGATCTTGAAAGACAGAAGTTTTTATTTCATTTTCTGAGCCCTGAGAAAACATGGGAGATTCATAAACAGGAAAGAGATGTGATCAGAGTTCACATTAGGAAGATGAATTGGGGGTAGTAAATATTTCTTGCTTCAAGCTAGTTTTTAAATCTTGAGCAACATGGGAGTCCTATATTACCACTGGAAATCATTAGGTTTCAGCAGATTAAGCCCCTGATCCTTAATTCCAGTAGAATCACTTACAAGAGACTCTCAAGGAAGACTTTGCTAACCAGAGTTGAGGTGGCGTTGTGAACAGTCATCCTATGAAGATTCCTTTGTATTGCTCTTAATGAAGAAGAAGGAGAAGGAGAAGGAGAAGGAGAAGGAGAAGGAGAAGGAGGAGAAGACGAAGGCCTGGCGTGGTGGTGTAATCCCAGCATTTGGGAGGCAGCCTCAGCTACTTAGCAAGGCACTTTGCAACTCAGTGAGACTCAGTTTCAAAAATAAAAGAACTAAAAAATAGGGCTGGAGGTGTAGCTTGGAGGTACAATGCCCCTGGGTTCCATCCCCAGTACCACAAAAAAAAAAAAAAAAAAAAAAAATATATATATATATATATATATATATATATATATTTAAATAAAGCAGAGAAAAGAAGGCAGCCTCAACTACTAAGACTTCTCATTTGTCCTCCCAGTAGCCTGTGGGGGCTCCATATGACCTCTGAAGAAATAGCTCCTGCAGAGACGGCCTCAGAACATTCCATGCATACAGGTTCAGAGGAACTTCCTACCCCCATTCACTCCTTTTTCACCCCTATATATGAAATTCCCAGCACCAAGTAGAATCCCTGCCTTTTCCTCTTCTACTTAAATGCTGCCAATTCTTTCTCTGAAACACTCCCCAAATCTGTCACTCTGTTCTACATCCAGGGCCATGGCTGATCCCGGTTTCTTTTTTAACTAGTCTTCCACCCTACTATATATATGATTTTACTCTAAGCTAAGCACTTTGCTTAAATATATATAAAAAAGGTTGACAGTGTATCTCAGAAGTTGAATTCCCCTGAATTTAATCCCCAACACTCTCCTCACTAAGTAAAAAATTCAAACAAAAAATACTTAGCTCTCCTACTTAACTATATTCTCTGAGATAAATTCTAGAACTGTTTACATGGTACTTAAGAGTGTTCACACTTGCCAACCCAGTTTACTTGTCTTGTCTTCATAACTAGATCCTCTCCCCCTTCCCCACCAGACATCAACACTGAATAGTGCTATAGAAATAATTGATAAATTTTTATTGACAATATATCAAAGTGCATCTCATTACAACCACAGAATGTCATCCCTGGTGGCTGAAGTGGTCTTAGTGCTAGAGTTTGTTCCAGGGAAAAAGAGAGAGAGAGAGAGAGAGAGAGAGAGAGAGAGAGAGAGAGAGAGAGAGAGAGAGTTAGTTTCTATTTGTATTAGTGGCCAAAGGAAGAAAGTTCTGGATAGGAAACAAATCTTGAATTTATTTTCTCAGGGTTAAGAAAGAAGAGAGGAACACACTTCAAACTTTAAAGTAAGAACAGCTTGTCTCTGCCAAGAGCAGGACTCAGCAGAGATGTCCAAAGGGACTGAGAGAGCAAGAGTAGACCCAGAGACAAGGATGTTTCAAAAGATGAGTATGTATGTCCATAGTTCTTGCATTGAGGGGAATAAAAAGGCACTTCTCAAGGAAAAATAAAAGCAGCCTCTTCACATCCTAGTGGGTATTGCATATTCTTTAGAAGGAGATTCATAATTCAAAGACATTAAAATTCTTAGCTCTATCTGCAAACTGCAAAGATTAAAAAATTCAATAATAGCTGTCCCCAGAAAAACCAAGAAGCAGGCCATGAATCCTGATCTCTACTTTTTTTAATTAATTTGTTATATGTCTTGGTAATTTGCTGACATCCTGGTTTTCATTATCTTTATCAGTGAAATCACGGAATTGGACTAAATAACCTTCTACTTCTTTTAGGCTCAAAAGACCTACGATTCTAAGAAAGGTAACTTTGACCCTGTATCTAGATACTCTGTTGGAGTTTAGGTGTGTGATTGTGTGTAGAACTGTGAGAGAGTCCCATGCTTTCTCAACAAGTATTTACTGAGCAGTTACTATGTGCCAGAGACTAACTTAGAGACAGGAGCTATAATAGTGAACAAAATAGACAAAGCTATGTGCATATATGTTTCTATTACATTGAACTTCACTATGATTGCAATATACTAGTAAAACTATTTTTAAAAATGGGACAATTTTTTTTTGCTTTTGAAAAAAGTTTTTATTCATTATGCAAAGATAGTATCAGCTATAGGTAAAAGAAACATATTCTAAGTTTAAAATTAATCTTCCACTTTGAAAGGTTCCGGACTTTGTCTTTTTACCTTACTCTTTTAAATATCTCACTCCAACAAGATGCAGACAAGTTTCTTTTCTTACTTTTCCTTAAGGTCATATTGGGACAATGAGAGTTAGTTCTTCAGAATTTAGTAAGCTGGAGATTTAATCACAGAATGATGCATGTAACAATACTACAGCAGCAAAAAAAAAAAAAAAAAGAAAAGGAATTTTAAAAGAACAAATTTCAGATTTCTAACTCTGAGATGTAAGAAAACCCTCTTAGGGCACCTTAAATTTAAAAGACCATGACCTTCAGATTCAGAATGAAAATTATTAAGAATCATAAACCATATGGGCACTGGTGATACAGCCCACAGTTATATCAGGGATAAGCAGAATCTCTGCATTTTAAGTAAAGGAACAGTTTAATAAAGGCCAGGGAGGTATTTTAAACTCATGTCCATGGCAAGTAAAATGATTCTGATACAACTGCTTCCCTTAGAAACATATTATCACATTGATACCTCTCCAAGGCTTATTAGCCCTCAAACTGTTCATACTGAAATTTGCCTTCATACTATCACTTCTAGGAGTAAATCTCTCAGAAGAATAGGAGTACAGACTGGATACAATGGTTCTGGTGCTCTAGTTGTCTGTCATGTTGCCCAATGTTCAATGAGGACATCAGCTAATCCAGAAATAGATTGTCAATTCTGACTCTAATACATTCTTGAGATGTACTTATGAAACAATTTTTGTGGTTTAGAAATGCCAAAACTACCTACACTTTGACTCTTAAGGACATATTTTACTTTACAAAAGGAAATATAATAGGCTACCAAAAATAAAAATCTACAGCAAATAACTAATATTTTAATGTTTTTATAAAAACAATTCCTTTCAGATACTCTGATTAACTTTTAAGTGAAATAAAAAATTTCAGTATTATTTAATACCAATATTTCGCACAATTTAAGATATAGCCATTGAATTTAGCATTTCAGGAAAAATTAAAAGAAAAAAAGGAGAATGTTAATTCTCTAAGAAGCTATGAACCTAGTAGTTTAGTTTTTCTTGACTTCTTTAAAAAAAAAATTAGGCCCAGAACTTTAGTTATCCTAATTAGCATCCAAATCAAATTGTTTGTGTGTGTGTGTGTGTGTGTGTGTGTGTGTGTGTGTGTATTCTAAATAAAGGATAAAACATTTTGAATAAATCTAAGACCCACTGATTCGACTGTTTGTTTAGAATCTGTTTTACTGGGTTTAGATGAGGAAAACTTCAATAAAGTTAACTGTATATTGAGTTCCACTGATTAAAAATGCAGTTTTAAAACTTCTGCTTTTGTGGTACATTTTTAGATTATATCATAAATTCAAAGCACAATACTGTAAATACTATACTGTTCATAGGTACTTGTTGGAGATGTGAATGCTTGTATTCAAAGTATTTAAATTCTGACCTTTCAAAATAGGCTTTTAAAAACTATTGTTTTGTTTGAAAATTAGTATTTGCTTTTAGACTCTTAAAATGCCAATTCCAGCCGGGCATGGTGGTGCACGCTTGTAATTCCCGCGCTTGGGAGGCGGAGACAGGAGGATCGCACAGGTTCGAAGCCAGCCGCGCTGGCGTAAGAGATGCTGTTTCAAAAATATAAAATAGATCTGGGAGTGTAACCTGGAGGTAGAAGGGCTTCCAGGAACCCCAGTACCACCAAAAAAAAAAAAAAAAAAAAAATGCCAATTCCAATAAAAAAAAATCCTGACAGATATATCCTAAAAGCTATTCCTGACAACTATTTTGCAATTTCAAAATTATTTTTACTTCCAATTATTTTACTTTCCACTATATACTGAATATAGAACAGTTTCTAAATAAACATCTAGGAACCGTTTCAATGTGAAATAAAACTAAGATAATCTAATATAACATGTAGAGAAAGTCTGAATGTGATTTATCAAAATTTAGAATTAAGTTTCTATAATAGTGAACAACTTTCAGTCTCTTTGTAATATAAAGCCAGCAATTTCTCTGAGACTAGAAAGTTAGCAGAGAGGATCAGACAGATTTAAGCACTGTCCGACTTCTTCTAAAGTGATGCACTCTTTTATCCTTGAAGTAGTCATCCTGAGTAACAACAGAGTTTCTCAGTCTGTTTTCTGGGTACAGACTGTCTGTATGCTTTGGTCCACAGATTTCTTTTGTGGGGCATTTCCAGAGGATGGAGTAGCTTCATGAACTGCACATTCATTTTGCAAAACTTCAGTTCCTGGATCAACTTCATTACAGTGGTAGTTAACCGCTGTGTAAGCCGGAGGTATAACATAACTCCTTTGTTCTCCAGCAGGCCACTGGTGGCATCTGATAATTATAAACAGGGAGCTGATATCCAGTTATGACCTGAACTGGTGATCTGGGATATGGAGGATAAGCCTGAACATACTGGGTTATAGGATTCATCATGGTTGGAGGCTGCATGTAGGTTTCAGTGTTTGGATTGCTCCAAACACTCTGAAATTGTGGTGGAGGAGGAGGATTAAAAATCAGAGGACGTGGCTGCACATGATAAGAACATAAATTTTGTTTCCTGATTGCAGGGCCCAGTTTCAGCTTTTTACCATGGAAATTTATCTGTGATTCTACTATCTTCTGCACATCCACGTCATTATAAAAGGAAACAAATCCATAGCCTTTGGACATACCAGTTCGATCTGTGATTATCTTCACTTCTTTCACTGAACCATATCTAGCAAAGAAACTTCTGATTTCATTTTCATCCATCCTAACATCAATTCCACCAACAAAAATGGTGTTTGGCATGATTTTGCCTTCTGGTGAAACATAGCCTTGGTTGGTGGTAGCTGATGAAGACTGGGTGCTGGCCTCTCTGGAAATGGTTGAGTTTGGAATCTCAGAATTTGCAGCAGACATGATGGCGGCGCAACAGCCTGCGGGTTCGCTGTCCACCGGCGGGCCAAAAATGGGACAAATTTTTTAATAACCTCTAAAGTTTAAGGAGTGATGGTTGCTGTAAGAGTGTGTGTGTGTGCGTGCGTGCGTGTGTGTGTGTGTGTGTGTGTGTGTGTGTGTTGTGTGCAGGGAGTGGAGTACATTTATTTCACTAACATAAGTGATTCTGAGTCTGTTATCAAATTACCTGCTGCTTGACAGAACTGAGCTGAGTAATGGGGTAACTTTGTATGTGTAGACATGAGTGCAGATAGATATTAGATTCCAAAAATTCTTTAGCACCTCAAATACATAAACAAACACCTGTTTAAAGGTACTGAGTGAACTAGTTCATTGCTGTCACATACAGGCCTCTGATCTGGTATTATACACTATTTCATGTCATGCAACTGATCATCCATCTCTGTTGCATCTGTACCTGAACATAGAAAAATAGCACCAAGATGCTTCTTAGACACATTAAGCCATTCTCTGGCTTCCAGGAAGCTCTGGGGTAACTTTAAATCACTACAGCAGTACAACAATCCTGAATGATCTCTAACCCCCACTATTGCCTGTGGCTTCAGCAAACTGCTTTCTGGACAGCTTTGTCTTCTAATACTATGAGACACTTCAAAGGAAATGTCCACTTCTGACACAGAGGAGAACCAGAGGCAAATCCCCACCAGAATAGCTCCCATAAATACTTTCATTTTCTGATACAGGAACAGGAGGTCACAGAAATCTTATTTGAGTCACTGTGATGGCATTTGTCACAACCTATTGTAATCATTTCTTGTGATTTTTCTCATTACCTGCACAGGATCCTGTATTATTTAGCACATCACAGGGAGAGTATGAGGCACACAGAAAACTCTCTAATTTTTGTTGAAAGGGATACGAAAATTGATTGCTTCTGACAGGAAAAAAGAAACTCAAGTGAAACACATGCAAATATGGTGGAAAAAAACAGTAACTTTCTTTACTCCATAATGATAAAACATCAAATCACTAAACAGTGCAATTCTCAATTTTTGAATACCTGAGATATTTCTCAGTATTTCTTTTTGAAGTTCCTTTTGCCTCTAGTCCTCATGAAGAGAAAGATCTAGCTAACAGTTCTTTTAATTTTTCTCTTAGTATCAAACTTCAAGAAGCCTGTAGTCTGGCTTTTCTTCCATATGGACTGCAAGCTCTCAGTGGGTGCCACTGTGTGCCCCAAGGTTTCATGCCCTGGAAGGTAGGTTTGCATGGCCATGCTCAGGTGCTCCACATCAGCAGGTGGAGCTCAGTCAGAGGCAAAATGTCTGACCCTCATGTAGCTTATACTAAAGGAGAAATATAAATAGGACTTTCTTTTTGGTCATTTCTCTTTGGCTGGACTAACACTATCAGCTTGAAATCCTTGACAGATGATATAATTAGTAACAACCAAGTTATAAATAAACTTGATGCTGCTTAAGCTGACAACAATCTGTTTCCAAAGTAATACCCCCATTTCACCAAAGCAGACACTAAGGGCTAAGGTAAAAGTCTTTATGAAAACTACCGGCTGATAAGAACTGACCTGAAATTGCATCTCAGGAAGGATGACTGCAGACGCTTCTTCAGTAGGTCTTTGGGGTCAATAAAATTAGATCTGAATTTTGACTCTGAAGCCAGGTGACCTGAAGCAAATTATAAATTTTCTACTTTACTGAGTGTCCTCATGTGCATAGTTGAGATGATATAACCTACTTCAAAGCCTTGGGATCAAATACATGATAAGTATAAGTGAAATACTTAAAACGATTCCTAAATACTCAATAGATTATAGCAATCAATAACAAGTAACCCATTTATTTTCATGTTTCATTATCTTATACTTGACAGCTCGGTTAACATACACCTGAAGTGGCATGTTTCTCACACCAAGCAAAATGAGGACCCAGAAACAGACTCAAGGAAGCCCAGCCATGGGGCTCCTCGCTCACTTGCACAGGGAATTACATAGCCTCACTAGTCTGGTGTGCTATTGTGTAAGCCATTTTTGAAATCTTGTCCCTTTGAACACACAGAAGTCAGGAAATGCAAAATTAACATTCCCAGAGTAGCTATAACTCAGTCACAATGCACTCTGAAGCATAAATTTCACTGAAAGTACAATAACATAAAATACAGAGCACACAGCATGGGGGAAGTTAAGAGTGTTGCTGAGGTCATAAATCTGAATGTCCTGTCTGGAGTGCATTTTGGTTGTTACCTATGATACTAAATTAACAGAGCGTTCACACTAGAAACTGCGACATAATTCAGAGGCTGTTGAGCCTGTGACTGAGACACTTTTCTCTATAGGGACCTTTTCGCAAATATTCACAAGAATTTAAAAAACTAACCCTCTCAGAAGAAGTATTAGTCCTCTGGGGAACACAGCCAAACCCACCTAGTAGGAAAGGATTTAACCACTTATTTTATATCAAGCTCTGAGAGCAAGCAACTTCTTTTTTTCAAATGCTACACCCCTAAGAGGAAGTGGCTTACCCACTGCTGGCCATCACTGAGTTTTCTCTGTGGGCCTTAGGGGGTCAAATAAATCAGTGCATGCAAGTTGACAATTTGGACATTTACAGTCAAAATCGGTCCAACATTCCTTCAGGATGGAATCTGAGGGAGACTTGTCCCCCTGGTCCTTAGGATTCACACTCTGTCAGAGGCCCAGAGAAAAGGGAGTGGATTGATGGACTGTTCAGAGGGCAAGAGGTCTTCCTCTTAGTTCCAGCTCTTCTTCCACCTAGGCCTGGATTTCTTGCTTTTTAAAAATGTCATAATGAGCCGGGTGTGGTAGCGCACGCTTGTAATCCCCGCGCTTGGGAGGCGGAGACAGGAGGATGGCGCTGGTTCAAAGCCAGTCACGCTGGCTTAAGAGACCCTGTTTCAAAAATATAAAATAGGTCTGGGAGTGTAGCCCAGAGAAAGAAGGGCTTCCAGGAACCCCAATGCCACAAAATAAATAAATAAATAAATAAATAAATAAATAAATAAAGTCATAATGACCATTTATAGCACTGAGTGCCCAAATATATTCCATAAAGCCAATATCACACTAATACTAAAACCAAATAAAGACAACTCAAGGAAAGTAAACTACAGGCCTATATTGTTAATGAAATTAGATGCAAAACTGCTAAACAAACACTAGCAACACACATTCAAGACCACATCAAGAAAATCATACACCATGACCAAGTAGGTTTCTTCCCAGGAAGGCAAGGCCGTTTCAACATACAAAAATCAATCCTTGTAATTCATCATATAAATAGAACAAACATCTAAATCACATGATCATTTCAATAGATGCTGAAAAAACATTCAACGAAATCCATCACCCATTTATACTAAAATCACTGCACAAAATTGGAATAGAAGAAACATAACTCAATATCATAAAGAAAATATACAATAGACCCACAGCTAACACCATATTAAATGGGGGAAAACATCAAGAATTCCCCCTAAAAATAGGAAAAACCACATTAACACCACATCTTTTCAATACATTATTTAAGACTCTAGCCAGAGCAATAAGGCAAGAAAAGGAAATCAAAGGAGTATGAATAGGAAAAGAACTCAAACTTATTTGCAGATGACATGATACTATACTTGTGGGATGTTCTCCCTAATATGTGGAAGCTAGGGAGGAAAAGGGTGATAGGGTGAACTTTAGAAGAGGGAGGAGAAATCATAGATGAGCAAATAAAGTGACCTAATTAAGGATAATGGGAGGTGGGCAGAGGGAAATTTCCTAAATCACATGATGTTCATTAGAAAACATATCAAAGTCAATCACTAAGCCACATGAAAAGGAGGGGGGGATATGGTGGGCATTGGTGAAGAGCTAAATAAGTGATGTGTGGATGTATACCTCTATCATCTTGTATTCCATTAAGATATATTACTACAATGTACCAATAAAAAATAAAAAATAAATGAAAAAAATCATAATGATAATATTTCATCAGGGAAGAAACCACAGGAACCCTCATGAGCATACCCACTCTGTGAAAAGATATTCTTTGGTCATAAGGTCTAACCTTAAAATCTTTTATGCACATCTTACAACCTGAGAATAGCCCTTCTTAAAGAGTCATTATTCTTTATCTTGAGCATTCTTCTAGTCTCAAAGAGGGCAGAGAGAGGCTATTCATTTCTCTATGGGAAATGGATCTTTCTAGGAACCATTAGCAAACAAGACAGTCAGAAAAGACCCCACGTAATCTTCGTTTTTCTTCTGTCATATTTCATTCTTCCTCTGAGAGTTAATGCTCATATAAACAAAATAAATAAAGGTAAATAAAGTGTCTGGCACATGGTAAATTCTCAACATACATCAATTTTATTTCAGTTACCTGTGCCACATATGTAGTGACCTCTCTCCAAGGGCAGAGCACTCTTTCTACCCTCTTTTCTATCCTTTCCTTTCCATACAGAACATGGAAAGAGATTATGCTGCTCAGGGTTTAAGTTAATCCTTAAAGACCTTCCAGAAACTAATTCTGTAAGAGGCTCTCCATTTCTTTTAGGACATTTCTACTTTAATTGCAGTAACCAGAAAAGAAATGTCAATTTAGGTGTATTTTAAGTCTTCCTTGTACCACAACCAGCGTGTGCCATGAGTTTTCACATTCTCTCCCATGGCTATCTTTTTTACACCAGCAATAGTCATGTTATAAAAAGATATGATAACTGAATGCTGGGCTTTTCTCCAAGGTAGACCTGTCTGAATATTGGTTCTGTTAAGAACATTAGGAAGTCAGAAAAAGTACAGTTGCTGCCCTATCATCTACCCCATGCTCTGTACATTACCAAGCCTCTCCAGTGTTTCTTTTTCTATGTGCTTATATTGGTGCGTTGTAATTTTACATCATAATGGGATATAGAGCGATAGGAATATACATGCACACAACACTTGGTGAGTTTCTCTCCGACTCCCATTTCACTTTCTCCTCTTCCCGGTATATGTCACTGAGATTTGTATTCATAATTTCTCTCGGATATGTACAAAATTATGGGGATTGAGCCTGTATTGGTTGCTAATAAGGGAAGTACTACTTGCTAATAAGAACAAGCTTTCTTAATTAGCATAACAATAAAATAATTTTCTCTGTCTGTAAGCTGTCAGCCAGAAGCTCAGGCCAAGTTTGAACTTGGTCAGCTAAAAGTTGGCTGTTAGCCCGGCTATACACTGATGATGAATTTACAGACACCTGCACTTAGAAAAGAATTATTCAGACTCTCACAAAAGTTTGGGTTAAAGTTAAAAGATAGAAAATCAAGCTGTATTAACCCAATATTAATTACTAATAACACAAAATAGTTATAGCTCTAAAATCCCTGTACTTTAAAAAGCTATATTCCTGTGTATTTCTTTTCTTTATTATAAAACAAGACACTTAACATAGTAAGTAACTTCTAGCAGATAGAGATAAGAGGATGCTGGGAATTTACTAAGGACACAATTGCACAATAAAACTTTAAGCTTTAAGAGTAAAAATGAACAAAGAACAAAGCAGGCTCCTACCATGTAGCTCCCTGACCTTACCAACTAAGAAACACGTTTTGGTCAGTAACGTCAGACCCCTCTGTCCAAAGAAGTCTAACAAAAAAGTTTATACAGCAGAGATAATTAATAGGCCAGCACCTGCTTTTTTTGGTGGGAAAAAAAAGCCCTGCAGGATAGAAGGGATGAGATAATAAATTCCTATAAAAATGCTGCTTTCTCAAGGGCATCAGACTATCACTTTCAAGGCACTCTGTTACATCATTCCCTGTCATAGTGCTTAGGCTTGCAGTAGTTCTAGATTTTTTTTCTCAACTAGATAAGAACAAGAACTCACGTCACATCCCAAACTGTAATACATAGCATTTTTTAAATTGTTAGTTTCATTACCTCTCTATCCCCCCCACTTACCTCTCTTATCTCCATCACTCCATTGGAATCTCTACTCTTTTATTTGAGTGTGTGTGTGTGTGTGTGTGTGTGTGTGTGTGTGTGGTGTGTGTGTGTGTGTGTGTGTGTGTTATTCAATTTCTCTCTAATTTCTACATATGAGAGAAAAATGCAACTCAGAGAAAGGCAAATCAAACCCCACTGAGATTTCACCAAACTCCAGTTAGAATGTCAATCATTAAGAATACAAACAATAATAAAGGCTGGTAAGAATGTGGAGAAACAGGAACCCTTTCCTGTGTCCTACTGTCTGACTCTTCTCTCCCATTTCCACTGCCTTGGCCAGGGACCAGTCACAAATGACCTCACAGCCTTCTCCCAATCTTTCCCACCCACAACATGGTGACTCCAAAAGTTCTTCTTTAAGCTTTGTTCTTAAAGTCATGATAAAACTCATATTCAGAATCTGGAGGAGGTTCTTCATTTCACTTCAGGTCAAATCCTGACTCCTAAATTAAGTTCTGCAAAGTTTCCCCACTAAAGACTAAGAGCCTTCGAAGAAGCTAAAGGCAGAAGGTTAAGGGTCATATAATAGTTACCTTCAAACATTTAGGTACTCCTTACACAGAGAACATAGCTTTTGCCAAGAAGACATAATAAGAGGGAAAATATTTAAATAAAAAATGCCTTTGATTGGAATAAAAGAAAAATGTGTTTTGGCTTTCATATGCAGCTTATTACCTACTACCTCCTGAGAGTTCCCTTAAACTTCCAGCTCTCTCCACTCAAACTTTCCTGCATTTGACATCATAAGGTGGTTTTTTTTTTTCTGTAGTCTATTTTTAAACAGTGTGCCACCTGGCTCTCTGACAGTTCTTGGGTGTTGCTCTGTTCATCATTGACTTTGTTCGATATGGCTGTCTTCTCTCTTCTAGCATGCCAGAATTTTATATTGATAAAACCTTTCCAAAGCATTTGATCTGCTGGGCATACCCACCATTTAATATTTCCTATCTTTCACTGTGGCCTTGCCCCACTGCCCTCATGCCCCTCTGAATGCTCCTTCTCATCTTTCTACCCACACATAAAAACACAATGCTTCTCAAGTGTTCACCTACTGTCAGAACTTTCCTGACTATATATGAGGAGCATTTAAATCTTAAGATTGTGGGATCTTTGGGTCTCAGAAGACTATGATAAACCATTTCCCCCAGGGAATTGCATGTACAGACACAATTTGACCTCTCTGCAATGGTAAGGGGCTCTGTAGAATGAAATGAATACTGGGAAATGAACACTGTCTTTTCACACACTGCCTAGTTATCTTACATAAACTAAAAGATAATGATTCCAAATTTATATCTTCCCTCCAGATCTTTCCCTTGTACTTCAAGCATTTAAATCAATTGACCTAAAACATGATGCTTGACTCCTGTTTCTAATTTGTAAAATACTTTCTTTAGATTAAATGAGGATTATTTATGGCATCTTCTATGTCATAGGACTATTTTCATATCTTAAGCCATAGAGAATTAATCTAATCTACCACATGCAGCTCTTCCCATATGAAGATTACTATGACAAACTCAAATGCTTTGATTTCTTTTCTTAAAAAGAGTGTCCCCACAACTCCTGCCTTTCTCTGAATGAATGATGATTTGCCAATGTGCTTCTTAAAATTGGGACATATAAAACAGGTGCAGTGGCACACACCTGTAATCCCAGCACTTGGTAGGCTGAGACAGGAGGTTTGCAGGTTCAAGGCCAACCTCAGCAACTTAGTGAGACCCTGTGTCGAAATAAAATAAAATAAAAAGAGAGCTGCAAGTTTAGGGGTATAATGCCTCTGGGAACAATCCCCAATACATATTAAAAAGAATGAGGACAACAACTGAATACAGTATTCTATGTAGGTTTCAACAGTACAGACTATGATGTGCTTCTATCCTCACTTGTGTTAGACACATACTATCTGAATTTACTGATTTTCCCACTTATGATTCATACTGAGAACTACAATCTAAAGTCTATATGTAATTACTGCTATTAAAATACATTTCTCTCCGGGTGTGGTGGCACATGCTTATAATCCCTGCACTTGGGAGGCAGAGACAGGAGGATCACGCAGATTCGAAGCCAGCCTTGCTGGTTTAAGAGACCCTGTTTCCAAATATAAAATAGGTCTGGGAGTGTAGCCCAGAGGTAGAAGGGTTCCATCCCAGTACCACCAAATAAATAAATAAATAAATAAATAAATAAATAAATAAGAAAACAAAACACATTTCTCACATTCTGTATTTTTACAATATTATTTTTTTAAATAATCAAAATTCATCTTCATGATTTCAACCTCTTCCAACAGAAAAAGTCATTTTACAAGTTTTGTTCAGTCTTCTAGAAGAGCCTTCTGTTTTGAGACTGATTCATTAATCTGTTGGTACTAGCTTCGAATTTACCCAACAAAACACAGTTAAAAACAAATTGTCGATAGATGCATAATAAAAATTTTTAAATAGCTTGAAAGAAAAACAGATATACTATAGGCAAAGTGTCACCTGGTTCAAGAAATTATCTTGAAAAGAGTAAATGGCCCAGTTTGTTCATGCTGAGATTATTCTGGTTTCTAGTAACAGCTTCATATATACTAAAATTTTTTTTAAAAATTGACCAAGCAGTTCTAGAATTTAGCAAGAATCTATTACAAGCTCACTCATTCCAGTAGATGTTGGAGCCTCCCATAACTTTTGAAAATTCTTTAAAAATGTTGCTCCTCTATCAGTTCCCTGGTCCAGTCCTACTATTCTGCATGGAATTTTAAAAATAAGATCAGCGGTTTAAAAAATCTGATCTACAAACCTTGAAAAAAGTGGGTAAAGTTTGCACAGAATTTTCCTGCATATTTCTTTTTACTTTCCGATGGCTCTACAATTATATTAAAATAACAGTATCTTGAAATAAATTTTTCTGGAAAGTTCTCTCAGTATCCTAGGGCATACTGTATTTCAGATGTATTTTAGGAAAACTTTCTTTTGAAATAATTCACCTATCTCAGGTTTCAGGGTCATAATATATAATACATATATATATATATATATATATATATATATATATATATATATCTTTCTAGTTTAAAGATAATTTTCTTAATGAGAGAGGAGCTCATTGATGGAATTAAAATAGCCCAGGCTCCTGACTGTCTTCGCTGAGCCCTGGCCAATTTTTTCTCATTCTTTATTCTCTGTTCACCATTAGTTCCTTTCACATTTTTCAGTAAATTTTCTCTCCTTTTGAGCTATTTTCTTGATTTTATTTATACCCATGTTATCCTGTTACATTTGTTTCTGACCATGATAGTTTTCTTTTGCCTTTGATCTACATACTTTATTTATTTTTTATTTTTGCAGATTCAGAACTGGACTCAGAAATTAATTTATTAATTTATTTATATATTATTGGTACATTGTAGTCATACATCTTAATGGAATAAAAAAAAACTTGTGGAGATATACATGCACACATCACCCAATTAGTCCTTATTCAATCCCCATCCCATTCCCTCCTCCTCCTCCTTCCCATGTTTGATTTAGTGATTGGCTTTGATATGTTTGCTTACGTAGATCATGTGCTTTAAAGAGTTTCCATCTTCTCTCCTCCCATCCCCTCAAATATGTCACTTTAATTTCTCCTTTATAGGGTCTCTTCTTCATCTAGAGTTCCTCCTATAATCCATTTCTCCCTAGTTTTCATGTATTAGGGACAGCATATGATTTCTTATTTTTTCATGACATTTCCCTGTAGGTGCCATAATTTTGTAATCCACTCATCTATTGATGGACATCTTGGCTGGTTCCATAGTTTTGGAACGATGAATTGTCCAGCTATGAACATAGATACATCTGATCAATTACAGTTTGTCTCTTCCTTGGAAGTCCTTCTTTTATTGTCCACACTGATTCCCATTTCCTGAAACCCTGACCACCAGAAGGTGAGTGACTCTGACGAGATGATACACTCACACCCAGTTTTTTAATAGAAGTCAATTGGATTGGGGAATCTGATGGGAGATGGTGTGAGGCAGCTTCAAGAGCTTCCTGATTACATGATTGCAGGGACCTGTTGGCCCATTGCTGTGCAGGAGGCCCCGGCATCAGCCTCACTGCTCTACAGGCCGGGACCCCGGCTTCACAGTCCCCGATCCTGGTCTTTATGCTTGGCAAGATCTGTTCCTTGTCTCACTGGCCCAGAACCCTACCTCACTGTGAGGCAGGCTCTGGTCCCCTGGTCCCCTTCACTGTGGGCAGGGCGTCTACAGAGGTTCATTTTTTTTTTTTTTTTTTTTAGTAGGAGAAAACAGTCTGTTTTTTGCAAAAGCTGGGAGCCCGAATACCTAGCAGCAATGAATTTTGTCTCCCCTCTGTGGGTGGAGGACCACAGCTTTACCACGGAGAGCAGGATCTGCTGCTCCAAGAACACCATGGTCCCCAGCGCTGCATAGAAGAGTGCAGTGGCCAGGAGCACCAAGGCCTCTGGGGATGTGTGGTGCAATGGGCCTGGCCTAGTCATACGGGGTTCCCTCCTTAGCACTTCGATCAGTTTTCTTACATAGTATTTTGTCCAGAATTCTTGAGCATGTGAGGCTCAAGGAGATTTCTTCAACAGTTTAAGGTGGATTGGATTGGATCTGTCTTCCTGTCCCAAATACTGGCCGCCACCCCCATCTTAGTTCATCTCTTTTCTCTTGTATTTTTTGGGGGGGAGGTGGTACTGGGGGTGGAACTCAGAGGCTTTTTACCTCTGGGCTATACTCACAGACCTTTTTTATATTTTATTTGGAAACAGGGTCTCACTAAGTTGCTGAAAGCCTCACTAAGTAGCTGAGGCTGGCTTCGAACCTGTGTGATCCTCCTGTCTCAGCCTCCCAAGCGCAGGGATTACAAGCGTGCGCCACCACGCCCGGCCTCTTGTATTTTAGATAGGAAGTCATGACTGGAAATGTCTTTGTATGTTGTCCCAATGAGATATTAAACCAAAATCTGTTGTCTAGGGTTTCTCAGAGAAATACATGTCCTATTTGGTCCCTGCCAACCGTTGCCACTGAGGCCGCTGCCACTGCCATCTTGGCCGGAAGTCTCTGGCCTCAGATCTACATACTTTAAAAATATTACTTAAAGCCAGGCGTGGTGGGGCACACTTGTAATCCCTGCACTTGGGAGGTGGAGACAGGAGGATTGCGCAGGTTCGAAGCCAGCCTCACTGGCTTAAGAGACCCTGTTTCCAAATTTTAAAAATATATAAAATAGGTCTGGGAGTATAGCCCAGAGGTAGAAGGGTTTCCAGAAAACCCAGTACCACCAAAAAAAAAAAAATCACTTCATTCTTAGTATTAAGTATATTGAAGCATTAAGTATAAACACTATATATAATATATATATATATAATATAATAAATATAATATATATAATAAATAAGTACACTATTCAGATGATAGTGGTCCCCATGGCTTTTTATAAGAAAATTACTTATTCTTCCATTTAGTAACTCTTGTATAAGTTTTAACATATTTTGAGTTTTAATTCTATGTATGCAGGTTGAACATACATTATCCCAAAGGCTTGAGTTAAAAATCTATATATTTAGTTTGAACATTCATTATACAAAATACTTGTGACCAGAGGTATTTCAAATTTTAAATTTTTTCAAAATTTACTATATATTATATATAGTGATATATATATTTAACAAGAATTCACCTATCATTCATACATACCTTTGACACATAGTCTGAAGGTAACTGTATACAGTGTTTTTAGCGTGCCTGAATTTTGACTGTGACACATTAAATAAGGTCATATGTGAAGTTTTCCATTTGGGAAACTCAAAAGTTTTCAAAAGTACTTAAAAGTTTAGGACTCTAGACTTCAGACTTGGGGTTAGGGATCATTGACGTGCACTAAAATTCTGCTCTAACTTCAGTGGGGGTAGAAGAATGTTTCAGTAGGCCGACTTAAGGTCTTCTGGAAATGATGATTGTCTCTTAAAACTCCAAACTGCCTCATCTTAGAGAGTTCTCTCCCTGAGAATTAAGCTTTGTCATATCAATAGGGACCTGTGGCATCCAGCTGGGATTCTTTCAAATAAATGTTTTCTCACTAGAATTTGAGTGTAACCTGCTAGAAACCATCCATCATCCCATCCCTCCATCCCATGTGGAATATTTCAGAGACTTCTTTTTTAGCCAGAATTTTCTAGCTATGATTTCTAGGCAGGGGTTGCCTGCTTGAGAGAGATTTTTCTCCCAAATACTAAGCTGAAATTATTTAGTTCTATCTTGTAACAGTTGGGATGCTGAATTTTTCATGATGAATACAAAAGTATACTAAAGAGGAGTTCTTGATAGGTGTTATCTCAAGTCTTTCCTACATACTGGAAGAGTTCAGATTAAGCCCTAGCAAGAAAATAGATTCAGTCAAACATAATCCCATCTGTACCTGTCAAAACCATCCTCCCTGCTTCACCAACATTCTTGTAACAACATTGTTAAAGGGCTCTGACACTTCTCAGATAAGTGCTTCTGCTCCTTGTCTCCTTTTCCGAAGAAAACAGGAAAATTTCAAGTAGCCAGCTGCATTATCGCTGCCTTCTTATCAAGCCTGTGAAGGCCCAGGCCCTTTGTTTCCCTTCCATCTCCTTCTCACATTTGGGGGTACATTAGTTTCAGCTATACCACCACTTTAGGGCATTTTTGAGGGGTTAAAAAAAGACATACATTTTCAAAAATGTTTTTTTCTTACTCTTCATGCCTAAGAAAAGACCTGGGTGAGTGAGGTTGTTGAAACTTTGGGAAAAAATGAAGTGTCATGTATCCAAGTGAATTTAACTTTGAAATGCTTAGTTTCCAAGCTACATTCTGACATAGCATACCATGTATCAGAAAAAGGCCTCCCTCCCACAGAAATTGCCAGAAACTTTTTTCCATGCGGAGTCACTTTCCTTGCTACTTTCTCAATAAAAAAATTATTCATAATTAGTAATAATAATCTGTGCCACTGGCCTCTAAAATTCTTGAAAATGTTGAGAAGCCTTAATTAGAATACATATGAAATTTCCATCTATTGCTCATCTTAATCATGGGATAAATAAACAAAAAAAGAAAGGAAAGTTAAAAAAAAAGTTTATTAAATCTGACCCACTCCCCTCCAGTTTTGTGTGATTCTGTGACTGTTCTCTAGTCTTCATGTAGGAGAAGGGTTTGGACAGTACATATAATTTAAACAGACTTTGGAGGGTAATGAAAGCCAAGGACCCTAACTGCGTCTACCTCTATTTCTATAAAGAAAATATGTTGAGGTTTCCAAAATTATGACTCACAGATCAACTTTGGAACACAATTTGTTTAAGATATGGAGCCTCCTTAGGTCCTAGACTTCTCTTAGTGTGGCAATACCAAGTAGAGAGAATCTAGGGCTACAGCAGTCCCACAAGAACTGATTCTGAAATGCTTTAAAGAGAAGCTAGAAGTTAATTTAGACAGTTAGTTTGATCATGCAGGTTAGGACATTGCTAGAGGTTGCATTACTTCCTATGGCATCTGGGACTTAGTTACTCTAAGTGCATAAATCAGCCTTCTGAGAAAAATTATTCCATTTCCTGAGTTTAGTTTAAGCTGAATTACAAGTGACCCTGTAGAATTGTTTTATTCCCCTTTGTACCTGAAACCCTGTGCAAAATTAAAAATCCCAAAAAACCCATGTTGTCTGCTTTTATTGGCATGTTTCCCTTCACTCCACCCCGTTTTAATAACTTTGGCTCCTTAAATCTATATTCTCTACACAGTTTTTTATGGAAACTGGCCAAACATGTAAATGCCCAAAGTTCACTAGGCTTTCACTATTTCTACAACAACTGGTGCACATACGGGAGATGTGATTGCTCTTTAGATGCTGATAACTTCCAAGGACATAAAAACAAGGATCACTGCTGTTGCCAGGTGGCCTGAGGCTTTATGACATCACCAAGGGTTTTGTGACACCATCACTTTGACACACAGGCTTTGTAAAAAGGACTGGGCATTGGAAAGAAAAGTTTCCAAAACTGCCTGGAGACATGATCCTGAAGGAAAAAAAGATTTTGACACTTTTGAAGAGGAGGAGAAAGGAAGGGGCGGGCAAGGAAAGTGGGGAAGGGGAAGAATCCCTGAGTTAGAATCATACGATTTCAAACATTGTAATTTAATACCAGTATTCTGTATGTGTGCTGTTTGTTTCATTTTAAATTAGAAGATAAAAATGAAAGTTTCTGATGTTTTGTTAACTCATATTCTAAGTGAAGCAACAAAGGAGAGATATAAGCAGCAAAACGTCAGTACTGGAAACCGAGTTGAATTTGGTCCTTTTTATCCTGACTCTCCCCTTCACCAAGCTCTAGAGTCCCTGATACATGAATCAGTAGCAATGGTACTTTCCAAGTGGGATCTCTAATCACTAGGGGTGCACTGGAGCCCTCAGTGAGAATACGATTTTCCCTTTAAACAGCAAAACAGGAAGTCTCTAAAGGAATATTTACTAGGAAAACATTAGAGAATTAAAATATGATGAAGCATATAGGGTGATTTTTCACAACCATTTATAGCTAAGTGTGGTGGTACACACCTGTAATCCCCATACTTGGGAGGCTGAGTCAGGAGGTTCAGAGGTTCGAGGCCAGATTCAGCAACTTAGGGAGACATTGTTTCAAAATAAATAATAAAATAGTGTTGGGAGGTATAGATCAGAGAGAGAATGCCCCTGGTTTCAACTCCAGTACCACATGCAAAAAAAAAATTATATGGTTTTTAAATATGTAGTCCAAGATAAGCATGGCTGGTAACCACTGGACTTTATCTTGTAGCACCCAGATAAAACTGAGAAGAATGTCACTCTGGGTCTTCAGGGTTGTTGCTGTTGTTTTCCTGAGATGCAGGTTACAGTTAGTGATATGCCCAATGTTTGTGAAATCTGTTTCTCTCCTCACTTTTGCCACAGCTCATACTATGTTGCCTGCTAGGCTCTTGTTGAAGCTGCTACCACAAAGGGAGCTCCAGGGTGTTGAGACCATGTACCTGAAGACTATAAAATACCCTCAACTATACGGATAATACAACAAAAGCCTTCAATTTCCCTGGGCCATACTTATATTTCTGTCATCTTTGATCCCATTACTATAAAGAGGTAACACAATGATATGTAGGGAAAAGGCAAAAAATACATGACCAGTATTAACAAGAACTATCACTCATTCACACACACTTCTTAGATTCACTTCACTGAGAGGAACAAACTATTTCTTCAGTTCTTGAGTCTCTGAGAAATCCATTGCAGTCAAACGGCAAACACGGAGTCTCCATTCCCTTCCCTGAGCACTCATCCCTAATTTAGTGAGTCATCGCTAAGAAAGCCAGGATTCTTGTTGGAAACATCAGTAGATAGAGGGGAAAAAAATGCAGAAACTTTTCAGGCAGTGCTATGAGTATTTGTTATTCCATTGGTTTTTATCCCCTGAAATTAAATCAGAAAGTAAAACCAGCTAAGTGAAATAAAGATGAGGACTCTTATCTTGGTAGATCACCTTCAGGGAATAATGAAATTTACACTGGAGAATTTTACAATGCATATCTTCCAGTGGGGAACATCTTTATCTTTATGCTTGATGAAACAAGTTTAGGGTTTGCATGCAATTTTGAAAAATTTTTTAGTTTATTTTTTAGGAAGGAAGAGTAAATAATGGTTTAACAGTAATATTGTAAGACCCTGGAAAATACATAATGTCTGAGAACTACAGCAATTCGAGATGGAGGAGACCCATTATATCATCCCTTAGACCCAGGGGAACCAGTGCAGGATGCTTTCCTAGAATAGATTTTCTAGTTTCTTATCCTATTGACTTTCAAATGGCTCCAGGGATGGGGTTTTCACCACTTCCTTTCCTACATATTTCTCCAATCTCATAATTCTTACTGCCAAAATACTACAGGGTTCAGTCCAAGTGTTCCTTTTCTGAGAATCGCAATGGCCTTCCCTTACTCAAAGTTGCATCCCTCCTGTCAGAATGAATGCTCCACCCTTTTGAAGCTATAACTACTTTCCATTTTGCCACCACAACTCTTTTCTGATTCTCTCCCTCTAGAAGACAACAGCAGAAGGTGGGTAGAGGCATCCAGGGAAGGAATCACAGCATTCAGGCAAATGGAGCTCAGCCCAGCTTGGCCTTGATGTCGCAGACTCTGGTATTCTTGAGGCCTTTTGTGGGCTGGTAGCTCACTTCATGACACATGTGCCATGAGCACATCACAATGGAGCCTTCAGGAATGTAGAAGGCACTGCTCAACAAACCTACATGGTCTTATACAAATTCTTTTAAAAAACTCTTCCCTGAGCTGGGTGTGGTGGCACATGCCTATAATCCCAGTACTTAATAGTTGGGAGGCTGAGACAGAAGGAACAGGAATGTAGGTTCAAGGTCAGCCTAAGCAAGAAGTGAAACTCTCAGCAACCTAGCAAAACCTGGTTTCAAACAAAACAAAACAAAACAAAACAAAACGGATAGCGTATGTAGCTAGGAGGTAGAATGCCCCTGGGTTTAATCCACATACCAAATAAATAAATAAATAATAAAATAAAAACAGCTGAGTGTAGTGGCACACCTTCTAATGCCAGTTTTTTACTTGGGAGGCTGAGACCAGAGTATCACTCGTTCACAGCCAGCTTCAGCTATTTAGTGAGGCTCTCTGCAACTTAATGAGACACTGTTTTGAAATAAAGAATAAAAAATAGGGCTGGGAGTGTAGCTTGGAAGTAGAATGCCCCTGGGTTCAATACCCAATACTTGAAGAAAGCTCACAAACTACAAAATAAAATCCTTCCCTTGTATTCATTAAAATCTCATTTAATATTAGCTTGCATGTGAGTGTACATTGTATAATTAGAATCCCAACAAGCCATACATACTAGGACTATAATTATAACACACACACACATACACACACACACACACACGCACACGTACACACTCACTCACTACTCTATGAATATCAGCTTGCCATCCTTATATGGCTGTTTTCTTTGTTTTAAACCTTGAAAAACTAGAGTTAAGAGAAGGGGAAAGCCCAGGTATGGATTCACCAGAAGCAGGACTGAGTTGGAGGAGTGGCTTAGCAGAAGATATCTGATTTTGTCATCTGGGTAACTTACCTCTAGGGTTGTTACTTCTAACTTTATTTGGGGTTATTTTTTTAATTTTGGTGAAATATACAATATAACAATTTCCTTCTTAATCATTATCAAGTGTACTTCAGTGATGTTTGGTACATTCATACCACAGTGCATATCACCACTATCCATCTCTAGATCTCTTTATTTTGCAAAACTGAAACTGTATCTATTAAACAATAACACCCATTACCCCCTCCCTCTAACCCCTGGAAACCACAATTCTATTTTGTCCCCATGAATTTGAGTGCTCTAAGTATATAAGTGGAATCAAATTTGGGTTTTTGTGCTTGCTTTATTTCACTTATAATAAGTCCTTGAGTTTAATTAATGTCCTAGTAGGTGTTAGGATGTCAATGTGTTCTTTCTTTTAGAAGTTGAATATTTCACTATATATCACATTTTTTTCTTTATCCACTCATCAGTAGACACTAAGGTTGCTTTCAGCTCTTGGTTATTAGGCAATGAACATGGGTATGAAGATTTCTCTTTGAGATCTTGTTTTTAATTTTTTGAGTAAATACCCAGAACCAGGACTGTTGCATCATACAGTAATTGTAATTGTAATTTTCTATTTTTTTATTTGTGCATTGTAGAAGCATACATGCATAACTACCCAATTAGCCCTTAACCAATTCCTATCACAATCCCTCCCTTTCCCTCATTCTCATGTTTGGTTTAGTGATTGACTTTAATATGTTTGTTAATACACATCAAGTACATTAGGAAATTTTTCTTTTCCCCTCATCCATTCCTTAAGGTATGTCACCTTATTTACTCATCTATAGTATCTCATTCTTTGTCTAGAGTTCCTCATAATTTGCAATCCCACCAACAATTTTGTATTTTTTGTAATTAAAATAACAGATTATTTATTGCAACTCCCAAACTCAAACTTTTTTTCTGCTGTAAATATTTTTTTCTGGTTTTATTTTTATTTTTAATATATATTTTTACTGAAAGTAAATGTTATACATTTAATCTGTATTTGGTGCTCTCTCCCCCTACCTCATTTTCCCTTCCCCCCTCCCAACACTTAATACCCAGGCTAACCTTGCTATATTCATACTTTTACACCTATCTGGAAGTAGCCCCTAATCAATCAAGTTCAGCCTCCTTCCTATCTTAGTTTTCCATTCAAACTTTGCTGAGATTTCCCTTCCATTATCTGGAGTCCCTCTGGTATCCCCAGTGCTCACTCATTTGGGTATATTAGAGGATACATATGTCCCTTCTCTTTCTGTGTTTGGCTGATCTCACTTAACATAATGGTTTCCAGCACTTTCCATGTTCTTACAAATGACATGATTTTGTTCTTCTTCATAGCTGAATAGAATTCCATTGTGTGTATTTCCCATAACTTTGTAAACCATTCATTTGTTGATGGGGGCCTAGGTTGTTTCCAAATTTTGGCTATGACAAATTGTGCTGCTATGAACATAGGTAGGCATATGTTGCTGTAGTTCTCTGTTTTCAACCCCTTTGGAAAAATACCCAGGAGTGGTAAAGCTGGATCATATGGTGATTCACAGTTTTCTAAGGAATATCCACACAGATCTCAATAGTGGCTGAACTATTTTGCACTCCCACCAACAATGTAAAAGAGTTCCTCTTTCCCCACATCCTTGCCAGCATTTGTTGTTGTTTGATTTCTTTATGCTTGCCAATCTGACTGGGGTTAGATGTAGTTTTGATTTTCATCTCCCTGATGGCTAATCATGAAGAACATCTTTTCATATATCTATTGGCCATTTTTATCTCTTCTTTTGTAAAGTGTCTATTCAATTTGATTGCCCATTTCTTGATTGGGTTGTTTGTTTTGCTAGTGCAAAGTCTTTTGTGCTCTTAGTATATTCTGGATATTAGCCCCCTATCAGAGTGGAGACTGGTAAAGATCTTCTCCCATTCTATAGGCTACCTCTTTAGGTCCTTGATGGTTTCCTTTGATGAGAAGAAGCTTTTAAGTTTGATGCTATCCACTTGATTTTTTCTTTAATCTCCTGAGCTTTGGAGGTTTTGTTGAGAAAGTTACTGCCTGTGCCTATATGTTGTAGTGATGAGCCTATGTTCTCCTCTAATAACTTCACAGTCTCTGGTCTAATTTCTAAGTCTTTGATCCATCTTGAGTTGGTTCCTGTGCATGGTGAGATTTTGGGGTTTAGTTCCATCTTTCTACAAATGGATAGCCAGTTCTCCCAGCACCATTTGTTGAAAAGGCTGTCTTTTCTCCAGCATATGAGTTTGGCCCCTTTGTCAAAGATTAATTGACTGTAGGTGTGTGGATTTGTTTCTGTATCTTCTATTCTGTTCCACTGGTCAGTGTACCTGTTATTGTGCCAGTATCATGTTGTTTTTACTACTATTGATCTATAGTTTAGTTTGAAGTCTGGGATTGTGATGCCTCCTGTGTGATTCTTATTGCTGAGAATTTCTTTGGCTATTCTGGGTCTTTTCTTTCTCCATATAAAGTTCATGATTGCTCTTTCTAGGTCTGGGAAGAATGTCGTTGGTATTTTAATGAGAATTGCATTGAATCTATAAATCATTTTTGGCAGAATGGCCATTTTGATGATATTTATTCTGCCTATCCACGAGCACAGGAGGTCGTTCCATCTTCCAAGGTCTTCTTCAATTTCTTTCTTTAATGTTTTATAGTTTTTATTGTAGAGGTCTTTTACATCTTTGGTTAGGTTTATTCCTAGGTATTTTATTGGTTTTGAGGTTATAGTGAATGGAATTGATTGTTTTATTTCTTTCATTGTGGATTCATTGTTGGTGTAAAGAAAAGCCACTGGTTTCTTTAGGTTGATTTTGTATCCTACAACTTTGCTGAATTTGTTAATTAACTCCAGAAGTCTTTTGGTTGAGTTCTTAGAGTCTTCTAGGTAAAGGATCATGTCATATGCAAATAAGGATAATTTTAATTTCTCTCTTCCTATTTGAATTCCTTTGATTTCCTTCTCTTGTCTTATTGCTGTGGCAAGAGTCTCAAGGGCTATATTGAATAGGAGTGGTGATAATGGACATCCTTGTCTTGTTCCCGATTTTAGGGGAAATTCTTGCAGTTTTTCCCCATTCAGTATAATGTTGGCTTTGGGTTTGTTGAATATTGCCTTAATGATATTGAGGTATGTTTCTTTTATTTCAGTTTTCTGTAGTGCTTTTAACATGAATGGGTGTTGGATTTTGTCGAAAGCTTTTTCAGCATCTATTGCTATGATGATGTGGTTTTTATTCTTGATTCTATTTATGTGGTGGATGACATGTATTGATTTGCATAAGTTGAACCAGCCTTGTTTTTCCAGGATGAAACCAACTTGGTCATGGTGTATTATTCACTTGATATGGTTTTGAATGCGTAAGGCTAGTATTTTGTTTAGAATTTTTGCATCTATGTTCATTAAAGATATTGGTCTGTAGTTTTCCTTTCTTTCGGTATCTTTATTTGGTTTGGGGATTAATGTGATACTGGCCTTGTAGAAGGAATTTGGGAGAGATCCACCTCTTTCAATTTCTTGGAATAAGTTATATAGTATTGGTATTAGTTCTTTACTGAAGGTTTTGTAGAATTCAGCTGGAAACCCATCTGGGCCTGGGCTTTTCTTTGATGGAAGAATATTTATTGCCATTTCTTTTTCATTGTTTGCAAATTGGTTGGTTTAGGCTTGCTATGTCCTCTTGGTTCAGTTTAGGTAGGTTAACTGTGTTTAGGAATCTATCAATTTTTTCCATGTTTTCTTGTCTATTGGAGTATAAAATTTTAAAGTAGTTTCTGATAATCCTTTGAATTTCTTCACTATCTGTGGTGATGTCTCCTTTTTCATTTCTGATTTTAGTAATTTGCATTGATTCTCTTTTTCTTTTGGTTAGGTTGGCCAGGGGGTTAACAATTCTATTAACCATTTCAAAGAACCAGCTTTTTGTTTTGTCGATTCTTTGAATTGTTTTATTGTTCTCTATTTCATTTATTTCTACTCTAATTTTAATAATTTCCTGTCTTCTGTTGGCTTTGGGGTTGGACTGTTGCAGTCTCTCTAGGTCCTTGAGTTGTGCCAATAGGGTCTGAACTTGGTGATTCTGAGTCCTTCTTATGTGGGAACTCAATGCTATAAACTTTCCTCTTAATACTGCCTTCATAGTGTCCCATAGATTTTGCTAAGCTGTGTCTCTGTTTTCATTTATTTCCAAAAATTTCTTTATTTCTTTCTTAATTTATGCTCTTACCCATTCATCATTCAATAGTGTATCATTCATTCTCCATGTATTTGCATAGTTTCTTTTGAGTTTCCTGTTGTTGATTTCTACTTTAATTCCATTATGGTCTGAAAAGATGCATGGAATTATATTACATCTTTTGAATTTTCTGGTGCTTTCTTTTTGTCCCAGGATGTGATCTATTTTGGAGAAGGTTCCATGGGCTAATGAGAAGAATGTGTATTCTGTAGTTTCTGGATGAAATATTCTGTATATGTCTATTAGGTCCATTTGGTTTATAGTTTTCTTTAGTTCTAAAGAGTCTTTACTCATCTTCTGCCTTGAAGATCGATCCAGTGGTGTGAGAGGCATATTAAACTCTCCCAGAATTACTGTATTTGGGTCTATTTGAGATCTGATGTCCTGAAGGGTTTGTTTTACAAACATGGTTGCATTCATATTTGGAGCATAAACATTTACTATCATTATATCATCTTGGTGTATTGTTCCTTTTAATAAAAGGAAGTGCCCTGATTTGTCTCTTCTGATGTGTCTTAGTTTAAAGTCTGTTTTGTTGGATACCAGGATTGCTACCCCTGCCTTTTTTGTTCTCTAGTAGCATGGTATATCTTTTTCCATCCTTTCACTTTCATTCTGTGAATGTCTTTGCCTGTTAGGTGAGTTTCTTGCAAATAGCATATATTTGGGTTATGTTTTTTGATCCAGATTTCCAGTCTATGTCTTTTGATTGGTGAGTTAAGTCCTCTGACATTGAGTTATTATTGAAATATGATTTTTGTTTTCTGTCATTTTGTGTTCTGTCATCTGTTTGGTAGCTTTTTCTTTCTTCCTTACTTAGAAGCCCCTCTGATCACTTTCCTCTCTTCTCTGGTTCTGAAGTCTGCTTCTTTTTTCTTCTTTATGGTTTATTTCTTTAAGTATGTTCTCTAGTGTTGGCTTTGAATTCATAAATTTTTTGAGATTTTGTTTATCTTGAAACACTTTTATTTTTCTGTCAACTATGAATAATAGTTTTGCTGGATAGAGCAGCTTCAGTTGGAAGTTATTTTCTTCCAAGGTCTGGATCACGTCATACCAGTCTCTCCTGGCATTCATGACCTGGGTTGTATAGTCTGTGGTGATTCTTATTGTTTTGCCTCTGTATGTCACCCAACCTTTTGTTCTCACTCCTCTTAAGATATTTTCCTTGGCCTCTATGTTAGTCATTTTGACTATTATGTTGCGTGAGAAGGTCCTTCTTTGTACTTGTTCTGTATGTCTCCTGAACATGAAGATCTATCTCTCGTTCCATGTTTGGGAAATTCTCTGAAATTATTTCTGTGAGGAGATTACGGATGCCCCTGGTCTGTACCTCTATCCCTTCTTCAATGCCTTTTATCCATAAGTTAGGGCATTTCATGTTGTCTCAAATTTGCTGTATGTTTAGGTTTTGTTGCTATAATGACTTCTGTATACTATTGACTGTGTTTTTGGTCTTGGATGAACAGTCTTCTAACAGTGATATTCTACTTTCCATTTCATTTAGTCTTCCATTTAATCTTCCAGAATTTCTTTCTATTGCTGACTTTATTTTATTTATTGACTCTTTCATTTCATTCCAGACCTCTTTCTGATTCCTTTTTAGTATTTCTAACTCATCTTTCATCTCCTCTAAACTTGTTTTAAATCCTTTCATCATATTGTAGATCAAGATTCAGAACTCCCCTTCTTGCAATTATTGTAGGTCAGTGTTCGTGACTTCTGTCATTTCTCCATTATTCCTAGTTCTCATATTTTCAAAGTTCTCAGGTCTGCTTTTCTTCTGTCTTCTCATCGTTAGTGGGTATTATTTTTAGCCCAGTCTTCATATTAGGACTTTAGAAAAGTCAGCTGGTAAGAAAAACTTTTTCGAGTGGTAAGGGTTGGGTGATTGTTGAGTAGCTAGGGTGATGGGTACAGGAGTCAGGTAAGGTAGAAAATATGATTAGGTTGTGGAAGAATTTACATATAATAAGGTTATATCCAGTTGAGAATGGGAGAAGTTTAGATAGTAAAGTTGTTGTAATTATTGGAATGTATTAGTATGGAGATGTGAGAAATTTTGTGTATTAAACACAGAGATACATTTAGGGGACAGAGAGAACGTTTTGAGGGAAGATAGTATATAGCCTAAATTGAAGACTTTGTAAATGGGATGGGAGAAAGGAGCAAAGACAAACAGAGAAAGAAACAAAATAAGGTACAAAAGCTAACTTTTATACATCATGTATAGACAGCAACTTCGACAAAGAAAGGAAAGATACCACCCAGAAAGAATAGAAAAGATAAGAGAATAAACAGGATAAGAATAAACTAAAATAAAACAAAACTCTAACCGATATATATATATATATATATATATATATATATATATATATATACCAAAAACAACTTATACCCCCAGAAAACCAAAAACCAAAACAAACCCAAAGACCCAAAATTAAAACAAACAATACCAAACTGCAATAATAAAAAATAAAATATAAAAGGATAGAAAAATAATAAAAGAAAAAAATAAAAGCGATAACAGTCCTACTATGCTACTGATATATGGTGAATGTGCCACTATCTTGTATTATCTTGGAGTGTCCCCTTGTGGCCCCGTGCAAGTATCACGCCTTAAGCACCCTTCTTTGATCCCGGAGTTGAAGTGGCCCACTCTGCGCACACTGGCACTCACAGTTATTGCACTCACTGTGTGCTCGCCGGGTCCATGGTTCCTCTGAATTCACACTGGCAGTCCAATCTGTGGCTCTGAAGTTCTGGCAGCTCTTCCTTATCCCACTGACTTTCTGCTCCCGCGGTGAGCAGGTCCACTTCCTGGTCCCTGCAGATCTCTGGGTGTGTCTGCAGGGCCGCCTTTGGTGGGCGAACAGTGCCACTCAGGAGCTCCAGTTAGCTTGCAACTTCAGGTATTGGAACTTTCTGGTCACTTTCAGACTTTAGAGCCTCTCTGGGAATGTTAAGGATCCCAAAGTTCTGTTTGGGCCAGTGGACCTGCAGCCGCCTGCGCCTGTACCTGTGCCTGCGCCTGTACCTGCACTCCATCAGCCGCCGTGTCGTCAGCTCACTTT
This sequence comes from Muscardinus avellanarius, assembly GCF_963383645.1. NCBI lineage: Eukaryota > Metazoa > Chordata > Mammalia > Rodentia > Gliridae > Muscardinus > Muscardinus avellanarius. The sequence goes on along the minus strand of NC_137800.1, from coordinate 51,435,729 downwards.
CTGCTTTCTTTGTGTGTTGTGGTGAATATTGAAGTTCAGTTGCTGGATTTCTTCTGCCGTACTCCCCAAGTCTGCTTTGGATTGTACCTTTAATTTTTTCATTATTAAGACGCTTCTGTTGTTGAAGAGGATATCTTTTTTTCAGTGTGTGTCTTTGGCGCCTTTGCCAAAATCAATTGTCTGTAAGTGTATGGATTTGTTTTTGAGTCTTCTATTCTGCTCCATTGGTCTATGTATCTGTTTTTATGCCAGTATCATGCTGTTTTTATTACTATGGCTTTGTAGTATAGTTTAAAGTCAGGTATTGTGATTCCTCCTGCATGGTTTTGTTGCTGAGAACTACTTTGGCTAACCTGGGTTTTTTGTTGCTCCAAATGAATTTAAGAACTGATTTTTCTGTGTCTGTAAGGAATGACACTAGTAATTTAATGGGTATTGTATTGAATCTGTAGATCACTTTTGGAAGTATGGCCATTTTAATGATATTTATTCTGCCTATCTATGAACATGGAAAATGTTTCTGTCTTCTAAGGTTTTCTTCTACTTCTTTTTCAATGTTTTCTAATTTTCTTTTAAGAGATCTTTTGCCTCCTTGGTTAAGTTTATTCCTAAGTATTTTATGTTTTGTGGAATATTGCATTATTTTTTGTTGTTGTTGCTCTACTTCCAAGCTACACCACAGCCCTTTTCTGCTGTTGTTTTTAATGTGTTTGCTTTGAAACAAGGTTTTGCTAGGTTGGTGACAGTCTCACTACATTGCTGAGGACAGTTTCAAACCTGTGATCTTCCTGATTCAGACTTCCAATTCCTGGGATTGCAGACCTGTACCACCACACTTAGCTCATAGAACTTTTTCAAGATAATAGTTTTTTGTTTTTTTTTTTTTTTTTTTTTTGTGGTGGTACTGGGGTTCCTGGAAGCCCTTCTACCTACGGGCTACGCTCCCGGACCTATTTTTTTATACTTTTTATTTGAAAACAGGGTCTCGTAAGCCAGTGCGGCTGGCTTCAAACCTGCGCAATCCTCCTGTCTCTGCCTCCCAAGCACAGGGATTACAAGCATGCGCCACCACACCCGGCAAGATAATAGTTTTTATATATGTTAGCAATCTAGGATTTTAAACTCTAATCACTTGGTTTTCTTCCTGGACCTATCCTCACACCCTCTTCCTCCTAACCATATGTTGCTTTGAGGTAGCTGGCTCCCCTAGATCCTCCTTTTTGGGTTGCTCTCATTACTTGCTGCTGAATACATCCTCAGTTATTAGCTTCCTTTGATAGACAAGGAGATCTGTCAACTCTGGGCCAAAATTCCTGCACAACAATTGTCTGGAACCCCTAATGACTTCTCCCTTTCAATTGGTCCCCCAAGCCCCCACTGCTCATTCCATTTCACTCATTCCATATCCTGGTTGCCCTCAGAAGAAATTTTGGTTTATGGCCTTTGGGAGAATGATGATACTATATTATTTTGTATATTTTAAAGATGCATGCATCGCATGTGGATGGTGGTCCTGGGTTGGCACAGTGAGATCCATTGTCTATTTGATTATATCAAATGGCACAATTTTACATCACCAAGCCATAATTTAAACTGACCAACCAAGCCAGCATTTTTGGCAGCATGTGAAAGTTGCTTCAGTAAAGATCCGTTGAACTGCAAGTAGAACTGTGTGCCAAATATATGCAAATTTGTATTTTTCATGGGAGCTGAGAGTTTTGGCACATAATTCTGATTTTTTTGTAGCTAAGTATATAGCACCAGCCAAGTTTTGTATGCTTAATCCTTTTAATCATTCAATATAAATCATGCTCTCAGTCTCTTAATCATTCATGTTATTCTTCTTTGAACTTCCTCCAGTTTCCTTCCATCCTTCATTGCATAAAAGTTTTTGAACAGGCCTGCTTCACTTCCAAGAATCTATTTTGTGATGGAAATAGTGGGGGTTCACAAGATCCAATACCATGAGGGGATCCAAAGAAAATGTGCAGCTTGGGCTTTGGAAATTCATAGACATTCACAGTGACTTAATAGGTACCTGACCTAGAAAGATGACTTTGCCTTCTTTTTCTTCTAAGTAATATAGTGAAGAATGAGATAATTAGTAATATATTCCACATTTTTTCATTATATAGGTATTTAGTTAGTATCTACTATGTGAAAGAGAGTTCTCATTCAAAAATGGAAGAAATATTCAACAGAAGGCTCTTGTCACATCTCACAGGTTCAGACACATGAACTACCATCTATTAACTGTGTCTGCTTTAATCTGGGAACAGTGACTCTGGAGAATAGTGTCTCAGAGAAATTCATGGAGAAAAATGGTACCCTGAAATAAATGGTAAGATAATTTGATGAACTATCTTAATTAGATCTACCTTTTCTGGTACCTACCTTTTCTTTTGTCTACAGGCTTCTCTCTACCTCTGACTAGAATGCATGCTCAAGAGAGAAGGATCTTTGTCTTGTCCACACTCTACTCTAAAACCAAAAATGTGTCAACAAACATTTACAAGATGACAGAACAATCACTTCTCACCTATCACTTCAGGTTTTGGAAAGGATAAATGATGCTTCTCAGTTTTATGAAAAGCATTATGCAAAATATAGTACCAAGACAAGTATTAAAAAGTCCCTCAACCCCCAGTATATATTTCAAATTGGATTGATGCCCCAAAGGCCCTCCTGCAGAAAAGTTTAGATCCACCATTGGTTGAGGCCATTTACTCCAACTCTTATCAGATGTATGAGTCTCCATCAATGGCCATCCCACCAGTTGCTTGAACATTCATAGTAATGTTTTCTCCCAGAACAGTCTTCCTTATGCAGCTATAACTGTTGGCATGCTCTTTCTCTTTAGCTAATATATTTTATTTTTATAAGGACTCCACCCATTGGCTTCATTGTCAGAGAAAATTAATATTTCTTTCCCGTGAGCAATCCTTCAGGCATTTAGAGTAATTAGTATGTCCTTTCTAAACTTTCTTTTCTGTATATTAAATGTCCCTGGTTCCTTTCCACACCTAGAAATACATGGCAGAAATAAAAGCTCAGGAGCCTTGTAGGTATTCACTCAAGGATTGAAACTTGAATAGTAGGAATGGTTCCCTCAGAGCCTCGATTTGTATGAAGAATAAAGAGCCATTGGCTAACTTGCTGTGTGAGTCATTTTCACATTACTACAACAAAATATCTGAAGAATGTAACTTATACAGAAAAAAAGTTTATTTAGCTCACAGTTGGAGGTTCAAGGGCACAGCAATTGCAGTGGCTCAGCTCTGGTCAGAGCCCTGTCTTTCAGATATATTACATTATGATAGAGAAGCATGTTTGTGGAAAAACTTACATTGCCAGGAAGTCTGAGAGAGAGATACTGGGATTACATGATCCTGTCCAAGAGCATCCCATCAAAGACCTGAGGACCTCCAACTGGGCTAAACCTCCCAAAGGTACCACCACCTCCCAATAGCTTCACCCTATACACATGCCTTCAATCACAATCTACCCTTGAGGGTACTCAACCACACCAAACCATAGCACTAGTGAAGTGGCTATGCGCCATGGCTCAGAGAGCTCCAAGAGCTCTAAAAGCCTGCTCAGCATGAGAAAAGAAAGTGATGAGGGACAGAGACTACTAACTCTGTACACCCAGTTTCCTCTTCCCCAGAAATTTGTCCCAAAGCTTGCAGATATAGAACAGGAGGAATGAGAACACAAGTTCACAAAGATTTTATAATCCCTGAAAATACTAGGCTATACTATTGTAAAACTTGGGTGCTACTGTAGTTGTATACCATATAAGATAAACACACAGGGCAAAATGCTTTGTCATATAGAGTAGAAAAGACTACTTAGCATTAGACAGCAAAGGAGGAGTGAGTGACAGGTGATTATACATCTAGAATATAAAGGAGAAATGGGACATTCAGGTGACAGCTGAGGAAGCTGTATCTGGAACCTGTGAGATTCTGCCAGGAAGGGTTTGAGATGGACTGGAATTCCTATGAAGCTGCCAAGATAGACACTGTTTTGCCACTGTTGTTTTCCAGCATTAGGAAAAGTGGTATGTAAGTAATAATAATGACTACTATCCACTAAGTATATTTTATAGTCTAGGCATAGTGCAAACACTGGGCTAAGCCATTTAATCTTCTTAATAACCCAGTATGGTGTGTTCAGTCCTCATCGCCACTTTACAGATGAAAAAATTGAGACTTACAGAAACTATTGTAATCAAAATTGCACAGCTAGTAATGGCAAAGTTGTGAAACAAAGCTACTTTTATTTTAATTTTTAAGCCTGAGTACTTAAATGATACAATTCTGGATTTTAGTATACTTCCCTGTGTCACAGCTGAAACTTCAATGAACATGTATTTATATTTCAGTTGAATATGAAAGTTGACTAAATGGTGCCTTAATCAATGCATTTTTTTAAAAAGTGCTGACCCTAAGCATATGTATTACATCAAAAAATTTTGCAGGGAAGTAAAAATTAGTTCATTTCTGCAGAAATTGTTCTTATTGGTGATGACTATAGGGTCATCTGTCCCCTGTTACTGAACTGGGGATAGGTGAACATTAGTCTTCATTACACTGCAGCCCTTTCAGCTGGAAGTGTCTGAAACAGCCTCTTCCACTCAGGTCTCAGGTCAATAATGAGCAGGTGACACACACTGCACTCTAACCCAGGTGTCCATCACCATCGTCAATATCCCTGGACACCTGCCTCAACAGGCAACTTTTCACTCACTCCGGGCCAATGAAAAACAAGTTCCCTCATGGGAAATTCTGATGCATCCTCCTTTATAAAAAAAAATTATGAGACCATAAAGTACTTCACTGTCTTAGAGAAGCTGGCCTCTTGAACCTGAGCAAGCTATGTTGCACTAAGCTGTATACAGTAAGCAAGTTGGTATTTCTCTTAGCTGTAGTAACTTCCTGACCAAAGTAAACACATTTAGCAAAAATAAAAAAAATACTTTAATTACATACTCCTCTTTACAGTCACAGATCACTGGGAACTTCGGTCATAACACAAAAGGCTCTAGTACAGAGCAAATTGTTTTAGACATGCTGACACTTTATGTACACAAGAACATAGCCACTTGCAGCCGAGAGGTACTTTACTGCTAATGATCTTTGAAGTTAACAAGGTTTGCAAAAGCTTCTCCACTTTATTATTACTATCTATTTTAATAGCGTTAGAGATTGCTTTTATTCTTCCAAGACTTAGCACTACTAATTGGCATCAGTATAAACAGGTATTAATGTCATCGTGCAACGCAAGCAAAACCAGCTCTGGCAGCTTTGTGGGTTTAATATGGAAATGTTTGCTATCTAATGAGGACACAAAATGTTAATCTGCAGAACAAATTGTATTTATAGAAAAACTAATTATCATATGCAAATATGACACACATCACTTGCAAAATTTCTGCTGCTGTTGGGCAGCCCTCTTTGACCTTTGTGAAAGCAGCACTTTGAAGCAGTAGCTAATGGTTTTATGTGCTGAAGCTGATTAGTTTCATTTTCATACAGAAATGAGCAGAGCTCCAAATAAATATACTAGAGGCACTGTCTCCATAGCTGTAACACACCCACTATTTTCTTATCCTTTCCTCTAAAATTCACAGTTCGTTTGTAGCTCTTGCTGAATCTAAAAAACCACAGAACAAATGACCATAGGAAATAATATTTTAGCGCCATTAATAAGAAAATTAAGACTTTTCTGTCATAAATGCAGGCAAATGTTCTTTTGATTTTTTTAATAGTTGTTTCTTTTGTGTTGCTGTTAACTCCTATTCTTGGGTCTTTTTCCTCATCTCTTAAAAATATATGTGATCTCTAATCTGAAGCTTGATAACTCGTAAGAGACTGGAACTTAACTGACCTTACAGAGCATGCAGTGAGTCCAGATGCTTCACTTACTGATTAGGTGCCATTTCAGAGAAGTCAAGTGGCATGTGCAAGTTCACACAATTCGTAGAAGATACTAGAAATCATGTGTTCTTTCTATGTACTTTAATTATTGGAAAGTAGAAAACCAATGCCTCTGCTGTAGTATTGCTAAGTTTAGAGTTACATAAGCACTTAACAGCTTTACAACTCTGTATGGAAAACACAGCTGGCCAGAAGGCTCAGGCAGCTTATGGACATGTAGTTCTGCTAATGCTCATTGTGACATTGGGGATGTGATTCGACATTATCCAAATGCTCACGAGTTCTGAAGACAGAAAGGCCAAGGAAACATGGCTTCTACTCTTTCGGAATTCAGTTTGCTGAGAGATGGATGCACAAACAGACAATTTCGATCCAAGAAAGTAAGTGCAAAGTCAGGAGTTGAAGACCAGCAAACTCATGGCTCCTACCAGCTTAAATGGAGGGACACAGGACACAGAAGTCTAGAGACCCACTCTCAAAGTTTTCCAGGCACAACTGGGGAGCAGTATGATTGGAGCAAATTATAATTTCTCCACAGGTATTCACAAGGTATGGTTTTAGTTTTTCAAGTCAAATTTGAAATGAACATAAAGAAAAAGAACAGATTATCAAGAGTAAAAAAATAAAACAACCAGCCAAAGAAACAATAAAGAGTTTTGTTACAAAAAATAAATGACTAAGCATGGTGACATATGCTAATAACCCTAGTACTTAGGAGGCTGAGATAAGAGGATTTCAGGCTCAAGGCCAGCCTCAGCAACTTAATGAGGCTCTATTTCAAAATAAATAAAAGGAATGGGGATGTAGCTCAGAATGGGATGCCCCTGAATTCAATTCCCAGTACCAAGAAAAAAAAAAATGAAGCAAATCAGACCTAGATGAAACTTTAGAAGCTGGTATACTTAATTAGTCTGAGTCTCAGAGTATGCCTTTGAAAATGTGGAGCTTATGAGCAATATCTGAAAACAAGGAAATAATATCCCTAAGATAGAAAAGCTTCATTTGAAGACAAAAAAATGAATCACTGAATATAAAAAATGAATATAAATTGTAAACATGGAGTCAATTATTGATAAAAGAAGAAACAAGTGGCTAAAGGCTTATAAAAGTATTCAAATGAATTTGTAATTACAATAATGATAATAATTAACAATTAAAATATGTCTTAATTAATCCAGGCATGGTGTTGCATGCTTGTTATCTCAGCATTTAGGAGACTGAGACAGGAGGATCACGTTTGGCATATAGCCTCAGCTACTTAGTGAGACCCTTTGCAACTCAATGAGACAGTTTTAAAATAAAGAATAAAAAAATAGAGCTGGGGGTGTAGCTCAGAAGTAGAATGCCCCTGGATTCCATCACCAGTACCGCAAAATAATAATAATAATAATAATAATAATAATAATAATAATAATAATAATAATAAATATCTATTAACTAAATACTAAGCACTCTTGTTTCCTTTACATATATTACCTTATATAATATGGAGCTCTGAAGGGCAGGTTCTATTATGGGCTCCATTTCCTATACAAAATGATGTTACTTGCCAAAGGATAAAATATACAGAGTAGCAGAGACACCATTTCACCCAGTCTTGCCAAAGGGACTATTTCCTATCATGTAATACTACCTTGAAGACACACTGTGGAGTCAGTGAGGGTTTAGCAGCAGTAGTTGTTTAAAACAGTACCTAGAATTGATGAGAGTTTGGGAAAATGGTTGCTCCTATACTACTGGTGAAAATAAAAAGTAATGAACCTTTGTCTAGAAATTTTAGCCTATATAAAATATTTTTTTAAAAATACAGTTTTTAATATAGCATTTCTTTCATAATATTTTATCCAAATGAATATAGGACTTATTTAGTTTGAGAGTATTTGTCACATCACTCATGAAGCAAAAAAATTAATTGTAAAACTACAAATAAGAGAAGTGATTTTTATTTTTTAATAATTCAGCAAAATACTATGTAGCCATATGACTATTTTTACATTTTAGAATAGTAACAGAAAAAAACTTCACTGTTCATTAGGGGACAAAACCAATTTATAATAATATGTAATATGTAATATTACATTTTTGTCAAAAAAAAAACCCTGCATATATGAAAAAAACCAAGGAGAGCTGCCTGTAAATATATGTGTCAAAATACTAAGTGTGATGTAGTTAAGTGGCAGTAGAAGTATATATGAGGTACATAGGGTTTTTCTTTTCTTTTCTTTTTTTTTTTTTTGTGGTACTGGGGTTCCTGGAAGCCCTTCTACCGCTGAGCTACACTCCCAGACCTATTGTTGAAACAGGGTCTCTTATGCCAGCTTGGCTGATTTCAAACCTGCGCGATGCTCCTGTCTCCATTTCCCAAGCGCTGGGATTACAAACGTGCGCCACCATGCCCGGCTTCATAGGGTTTTTCAATTTTTATTGTTCATAAGTTTTTATTCAATAAGCATCATAGAAAAAGAACAAATTCGGACTTCCGGGAAGATGGCGACCGAGAAAAGCGGGGCTTAAGAGCCCCGCTAACAACAAATATCCATTACCACAAAATCAGCGCCTTTCAAAGCCAGAAAACAACATCACCAGAGAAACAAAAAAATCACCAGGCTCCAGAGAGAAAGCGGACTGAGAACAGAGCCACAGAGGAGATCCTCACGCCCGAGGACACGGCAGACGCGGCAGCAGCGCCATACTGCCGGCGGCAACGGCGAATTCACAGGACGGCCACAGCAAGCCGAGGGGAGCCGATGCGGAACAGCCAGGCGGAATTTCTCGGCGCAGAGGACATCTAAAGCTCCCAGTGTCTGAGCTCAGCACACGCTGCAGGGATTCAGAGTGGAAATCAAAACCAAGAAAAAAAAAAAAACGCCAGCCCAACAGCCGAGGGCGTAGCAGCGGCGCCATATTGCCACCGGTGGCAGCAGCACCAAATTCACTACAGCTACATCTGCGTACTCAAGAACAGTGAGTCAAATTGTGGGCCCCAGAGGAGAAATCCCAGTACTGTACTCACTGGGACTTGACCCAGTGGGAGAGGGGCGGTGGCAGTGATATCACAGCATAGGAGAACGTGCAACCTGGCACCCCACACAGTCTAAAGCAGCCTCTATTGACTCTCTGGGTCGGAGACTCTGTGATACAACCCAGTAAAGGAGTAGTGGGGTCTGAGATACTACTGACTCGAGATCCAGAACACCTTAAGTGAAGTCATAGTGACCCAAGGGAAGAACCCAGAGAAGGCACAAACATCCGAAATCATGGGAAAGAGGAATAATACTGGAGCAATGAATGCCCACAACCCCACAACATCAGAACCCGATAAAATAGAAAATCAGAGATTTCTAGGAGATCAAATCAGGAAAATAACTGTAGAAATAATAGAGGTGCTTCGAAAAGAACTCAGAGAGAGCCAAAAAGAGATAAAGGATGCAATAAATGAAGTAAAGGCCTCAATTCAAAGCACAAACAACTGATTAGACCACATGGAGAACAGAATCTCGCTCTTAGAAGATGAGCAATCCAAAAATGAATGCATAGTTTCTAATCTAGGAAAAAATATCCGACAGCAGGAATCTGATATTGAAGAAATATGGGCCCATTTTAAGAGAGCTAACCTAAGAATAATTGGAATAGAGGAGGGAAAAGAAAGTGAATCCAAAGGGATCAACAATCTTTTCAAGGAAGTAATAGCAGAAAATTTTCCAGACATAGAGCAAGAGGTCGATACGCAGGTCCAGGAAACTTATAGAACTCCCTTTAGACAGGATCGGAGAAGAGGATCCCCACGCCACATAATTGTCAAAATGACCCATTGGTCATTTTGTGGAAGCCACGCAGAGAATCTTAAAGGCAACAAAAGCAAAGGGCCAAGTGACATTCAGAGGCAAACCAATTAGAATCACTCCAGACTTCCCAAACCAAGTTATGAGAGCCAGAAGGGCTTGGAGTAACATATTCCCAATTTTGAAAGAAAACAACTTCCAGCCAAAAATTTCCTACCCAGCAAAACTTTCTATCAAATTAGATGGAGAAATAAGAAGCTTCCAAGACAAACAGAAACTGAAGGAATTTATGTCTTCAAAACCAGCACTAGAGAAAATACTCAAAGAGATTAACTACAAAGAAGAAATAAGTAACACACATCAGAACTAGAGAAACAAGACTTTCCATCCAACAGACAACTAAGATTGGTTATCTGTGGAGATTCATTATTTATGTTAGTCTGTTACCTATCTCTAAAGGGTATTGTTTGCCTTTATTGTTGTTAATTTTTAGGATTTCTAGTTGGAATAATAATATACCTTCAGATATAGCATTTGGAAATATTTTATCCCATTCTATTAATAACTGTTAACTCTGTTTACATTGTCTTTGGATATACAATATTTTTTTTTATTTTTTAGGGAGTTTGTATACTCTTCTGTTGCCTGTGCCATTGAAATCATAACCAAGAAATCACTGCCAATTTCAATGTTGTGAGCTTTTATGACCCAGATTTTCTCCTAAAAGTTTATAGTCTTAAGATTTATATTTAGGTCTTTTATCTATTTTGAGTTAATATTTGTACATGGGATTAGGTAAGGGTCCAATTTTATTCTTTTCCATGTAATTATTATGTTTCAACAATATTTAGTTAAAAGATTATTATTTCTACCACCCAATGTTCGTGGAAACCTTGTCAAAAATAACTTGACAATATAGGGAAGAATTTAGGTCTAGGCTTTTATTTAACTCCAATGGTTTATATATCTGCCTTTAGAATAGTACTACACTGTTTCAATTATTGTAGCTTTATATGGTTTGAAATCAGAAAATATACATCTTCTAGCTTTGTTCTTTTTCAAGATCGTAGTGGGTACCTAGAGTCCATATTCCATATTAGGATAGATTTTTTTTTCTGAAAAATAAATATATAAATATATGATAGTTTCACCTAAAAAATAGAAAAAATAGATTCTCTGGTAAGAAAGAAAGCAAAAAGAAATATTGAAATGTTATCTTTAAGTCATCAAAAGCTTGGTATCAGACAAATGAAACTGTTATGTGAGATTTTCATTTTTAATTTTGGATAAATTGCTATAATACTAGATGTCAACTACTAAGCCAAGCATAGGAGGGGGGGATAGGGAGAGAACGGGGTGGGGATCGGGTGGGGGCTGACTGGGCAATGTGTGCATTTATGTCTACAAAAGTATGTATCCCACTATGATGTATGAATACAGTGCACCAATTAAAAAAATATGAAAAAAAGGAAAAAAAAAAGAAAAAAAAAGAAAAAGAACAAATTCCCTAATATACATTCACAAACATGTAAAAGTCAGTCACTAAGCCAAACATGAGAAGGAGGGAGGGGGAAGGGAATGGAGTGGGAATTGGGGAAGGGCTAAATGAATGATGTTTGCATGTATGTCTCTACCATCTTGTACCCCATTAAGATATATGATTACAATGCACCAAAAAATTTTTAAAAAGAAAAAGAAAATTAAGATACACTTTACATACATAATCAATTTTATGCTGTGGCATTAGCATCAAACTCAGTCTAGTGATCTGTCTTCTGCTCTGGCTCAGTTATACACTAAGTCCCATAAGATAAAAGTAAAAGAAAGATCTAATTAGTCAAATGATCTATCACCTTTGTCTCACAAAAGGTCAAAAAGAACAGAGGCTTAAGCTTGACAGCCAGCATGTACTAACCCAGAACTTGAAGACAGGTCACCCAGCCCACAGGTACCACTTTCCTTTCTTTATACTTCTCTTTGGGTTTACATGTCCTTAGTTGTGAATTTAAAACCTAGATAGGCAGTTACTAAGGTCAGAGTGTGATGGCCACAAACATAGGATTTGAGGTCAAACAGCCCATGTTCAATGACAGCTCTCCTGTTTCGGAGATGCCTCTTAAACAAAAAATGGTGATTATAATAGTATTCATCTTAGTCTAATAGTGAGGATTTAAATATACAACAAGGATTGGTGGGTACACATCTGTAATTCCAGTATTTAGGAGGCTAAGATAGGACAATTACAGGTTCAAGGTCAGCCTCACCAAGCTCCTTCAGAGACTTAGTGAGACCCTGTTTTAAAATAAAAAATAAAATAGGACTGGTGTTGCAGCTCAAAATTATAATGCCCCTGAATTCAACCCCCAATAACACAAGCATGCAGTAATGTATTTTAAAGGCTTAACACAAGACTTGGATTCTTTAAATCTCAACAACCATAAGCTACTATCATTCTGTTTTTTGTTTTGGGGCAAAGAATCATGCACTGACTCCAGTGTTGTCCTCTGCTAACAAAGAGGAGATGAAATGATGATTGCTTTGACCATGGTCCATTTTCCTTATGTTTGTAGATAGCTAAAAGCCTCATATGTCTTCATGAATGAAGGTGGAGTTACTTTCTTTCTACCTCTTGCTCCCAGGGGAAATCATTTTGCACCATGTGATAGTAGCAAGCCACTGAGACTTACAAGAAGCACTATAATTTATGAGCTAAGGAATGTCAACTCCTCATGTAAATAAGTAATGAGGTTGGCTCAGAAGAAAATCACTGATGCTGTTGATGTCAGGGTTGCTGCTTGTAGGATCTGTACAAGTGAAGGCATGAGCAAGGCTGCCACTCACATAGGCCTTTGCTCACAGGTCACTTCTGCTCTTGCAGCATCATAAGGTAACAGATTGTGAGAGTCAGGATCACAGTGGAGATGGGGAAAGAAACTATCAATAAAACCAACAGGGCAGTGGAGGCAAAGGTCTGTTTCATGCCCTTGAACAAATCCTGCAACTTCTCAAAGAAGCAGCAATGGGGCCAGATGATGGGAAAAAGACCTACCAAATCTGAAATTTGTGAGAATAAGATTCAGAATCCAGGGTCCCCTTCCTAATTCACTCAGGTATATACGCTAGTTTAGAAGGTAAAAACCTCAGTTTATGTGAAAATGGTACAGTATATGGAGAAAATCTCCTTCAAACAACTGCCCTTTGTAATTTAATTAGTAATTTATTTTATTAGTAATTTATCAGAAGACTGGGCCTCATTCACTCATTGCTCCATGTGGTAGTCAGTTTTCCATGACTGTTAAAATATACCTGATATAGACTAACTTAAAAGATATTAGGAACCTGGGCATGGTAGTGCACTCTTGTAATCCCAGCATTTGGGAGGCTGAGACAGGAGGATCACAGTTGGTAAACAGCCTAAGCTACTTAGTGAGGCCCTTTGAAACTCAGTGAGACTCTGTTTCAAAATAAAGAACTAAAAAATAGGGCTGAGGGTGTAGCTTGGAGGTAGAATGCCCCTGAGTTCCATCCCCAGTGCTGAAAAAAAAAAAGAAAAAACAATAAACAAAGATATTAGGAGCCAGGCATAGTGGTAGATGCCTGTAATCCCAGTACTTGGGAGGCTAAAATAAGAGGATCGTGAGTTCAAGGCCAGCTTCAGCAATTTAGCAATTTAGCAATTTAGCAAGGCCCTGAGAAACTTATCAGGATCCTGTTTCAAAATTAAAAATAGTGCTGGAAGTGTAATGCATAGGTAGCACCTCAGAGTTCGATCCCTAATACTACAAAAAAGGTGACTGATATAAAGTCAGGTATTGTGATTCCTCCTGCATGGATTTTGTTGCTGAGAACTACTTTGGTTATTCTGGATTTTTTGTTGTTCCAAATAAATTTAAGGACTGATTTTTCTATGTCTGTGAGGAATGATCTTGGTAATTTAATGGGTATTACATTGAATCTATAGATAACTTTTGGAAGTATGGCCATTGGGAAGAAAACATGGGGATGGAATGAGATGAGGATTGGGTAGGGGCTAACTGGGTGATGTGTGCATATATGTCTACACATGTTTTTTACCCCATTATGATGTATGAATACAATACACCAATAAAATATTTTAAATGGAGAGAGAGAGAGAGAGAAAGAGAGAGAGAGAGAGAGAGAGAGAGAGAGAGAGAGAGAGAGAGAGAGAGAGAGAGAGAGAAAAGAAGGATGAAGAGTGTTTTGCTTTGGAGATTTTGATCTCTAGTTGGCACTGTTGCTTTAGGGTTTATGGTGAGATAGTACATTATGGCAGGGAGAATACAGTGGAGCAAGCTGCTTGTCTCAGGTGGCCAGAAAGCAGAGAGAGGGAGAAAGTTTAGGTTCATCAGTTCCCTTCAAGGACACTCCCCCAATGACCTAAAACCCCTCACTAGGCTCCACCTCCTGATAGTGCCCTGGGTGAGGACCAAGCCTTTAACATATGGGTTTTGGGGGGATACTTATCCAGACCATAGTTGTCCGTTTTCAATAATTAAAGTAAATTTGATTGAATCTTGTGGAGCTGTTTTTAAAATAATGATAAAAAAGAGAACTCATAACATTTGGTTAAGCCAAGTTGTGAGTATTCCAAGGATTCATTTGCACTTCTTATTGGTGCTCAGAGAGGCCGGGGCTCACATACCTTCTGTAACATAATCCCTAACATTGAGAGGAAGAAAAACACTGTTAAGCCTGAACATGTGGGGTAGTGATTGCCCAATGACTTCCAGAAGATTCCAAATGGAATTACTTTCAAAGTAATTCCATGTGCAGTTTTAATGAGCCACACAAAAGAAGTGTTGTTTCCCATTGTTATTTTGTTTATGATAAATTGACAGTTGAGCACTTTCCTTTTTTGTACCTTGGGTGGCAGAGAGAAACCGAGTAAACCTTTACCCCTCATAAAATATCCACAAATTGCCACCTTCTACTTAGCTATAGAAAAGCAAAAATTATCACTTTTCATGTATCATGGAGCAGATTAGAAGGGAAAACAAAAGACTACCTAGGAAATGCTCCTGCTGAGAGATGCAAAGACCCTAGCAGATCCTTTCATCCATTCAACCATCCCAGGTCATGAATGTTTTAGATAAATAGCCTCAAGCAAAGCTACCCATCCAGGTATGAGAAATCAGGGAAGTGTGATCTCTGAGCTGGCCTGGCCATTTAAATGGCCATTTAAATGGCCTTATTAAATAAAACAACTAGGGATTGGCTTTTGTCTCACAAGGTGTACACCCCACTGATGAAATCCCAAGAAATGGCAAGAAGCCAAAATTGTTCAAGTGATTTCTTGTTTGACTCAGCCATTTAAGTGCTTATTGAGTGTTAAATTTAAATAAGTGTAAAGATTATTACAAAAAAATATGATGAACAGTATGAATATACAGACACAGGGCCACACATACAGGTCAAGATTTGCTCCCTCCATAAAGCTCGGGAGCACTTAGGAGCCACTTTTCCTGATTGCCTTCTAGAGCTCTGCTTGCTGCCAAGTTCCCAACATGAACACACAGACACTAGGCTGAAAGGGTCCTCAGGCCAGGATTCTGAAAGCTTTCCCAGACCAAACCAACCCTGCGACTCTTCTACATTATATAATAAAATAAAGTCTCAAGCTCAGATTTCAAGTTTTTTTTTTTTACTTTTAAATATTTTTATAATGTAAAAAGTTTGGAATAATGCCCTCCTTCCTTCTCAGAGTGACTTATATGCTTCTAAAAGCACTATAATGGCCTTGTGGCTGAAATATTTTAGAAACATTATAAGATTACACAGAGAACAATTATTAAAATAATTTATTATCATGAGAGTTAATGATAACAACTTGCTCTTTTTCTGATGGGTACCTATTTTGGGGGCAGTACTGGAGGATTGATCCCAGGGCCATCCTACCTCCACATTATACTCCCAGCCCTATTTTTTTTTTAATAGTCTCACTAAATTTCTGAGGCTGGTCTTAAACCTGTGATCCTCCTGTCTCAGCCTCCCAACTCCTGGATTTACATATATGTGCAACTACTTCTGGCTTACCTTTTTAAGAACAGTTTTTTTCTTAATAGGTAAGTAGGTAAGCTCCCACAGGATGGTTTAGATTTTGAGAGTAGAGAGACTCTGGCATAGTAATTGATACAAAAGCAACCAACGAGGCAAAGGGTTCTGAGGCCAAAGCCACAGGCAAATAAACACGAGTCCCCAGTACATTTGCTCCTACCCAGGGCCCACCTGGCCCACCTGGTGTTATCAGGTGAGAAGTCTGCATCTATGGATTTGCTGCCTTTACACCATTTACCTGCCCAAAAGCACACTGACTGCTCCAATCAACACTCAGGAGTGTGCCCTATACCAAATAACAGCATTCATGATGTGCCACTTTGGTATACTTACTCTGTTTTATTTTTTACCAAGATGTTAGGTCTAAAGGAGATTATCATCATCATTATTATTATTAAAGGAGATTATTTTTACTACTACTACTACTACTACTACTACTACTACTACTACAATTTGGACCAGGGGCATTCCAGCTCTGAGCTACACCCAACCTCTCCTTTTTTTTTTTTCTTTTTTCTTTTTTCTTTTGATATAGAGTTTTGTTATGTTTCTAAGGCTGGTTTCACACTGTGATCCTCATCATTCAGCCTCTCAAGCAATGGGATTACAAGCATACGCCACCACATCTGGCTTAAAGGAAATTTCTGTATAGCAGATTGGGTCACAGCTATCCTGTGGTGAACTGATACTAATGATCTTTAGATACACTCTTCTTTCTTTTGAAAAACATGTCCATATTAATTTTTCCATAACCACTTACATTATAGGAACTGTAACAGTTCTGAAAAGGAAGTTAATACTGTGGTCTAGATCATAAATACCACATTTAATGAATACCCAAAAGCATATGAACAAGTGTTATTTCCCTCCAAAGTTTACTAAAGACGTATTACCATGAATAGAGTTTGAAAGAGGAAAAACACCAAAATCTTAACAGGAACCTGTAATACAAGCAAATGCCTTTTCATTCACTACATTATATGTCAGGGACTTTACATATATTATTTCAATATTTTCCAGCAATTCTTCACAGGAAGTTAAAGAACTACTGTATGAATGAGATGAATTACATCCTAAGACATTGTTACTTCTCAAATATACAGAAAACATCCTAGTTAGGATTAGAATTAGGGACAATTCTTTTGAAACTAACATTTATTCCATTTTAACAGATTGACTCCCAGCAGCTGATCCTTTTTCTTACTTGTCCTTTAATAGTGAAATAATTAAGTAAATTATTATGTTTAAAATTCTTATTAAATTGTTCTAGTTAAAAAGTTGAAAAAACTTTATAAATATGCAGCCAAATCTATGGTATACCTATAAACTTCCAATATCTGAGTTTCAGAAAGCGATCTTTAAAGTTTGAGTTATCTTAAAATAGTATTTAGGCGCACAGCCTGTAGCCTTTCATATGGAGGGCACTGGGTTTTGCTCTTCTTGTTGCCAGTGGAAGGGAGAAAAGACTCATCCTCTTGAGACACTGGAAAATGTGTTACTAATTCTATATTTCTAATTTGACATCTAAAATTTAATTATCATTACTTAATTATTGAGTAGATATTTAATTTCAGTCAGAAACTAAATTGACCTATGATACTGAGCTGCCTGGAACTGAATGGAATCCCATGTCATGGGACCTTCAGAACTGAAATGGGTAAAGTTCCAGGCCAACTAGGAGTTGGACACTTTTACTGAAATGCCCATGCTTTTCATAGAACTTTGTACTCCAATGGGACCTAGTCTAATAACCACACTGTTTAGATGAAGGTATACAAGATAACCTATAGTAAATCTTCAATATCAACAGAAGCAACCATTTCTCACCATTAAAGTATAATTATGAAATGCCTTTCAGCCTATATTTATTCTAAACTGCTATTGTCCAGAATTTTTTCTGCCCATTTGGGATTTGGGGAGTCTTTTATTTTTTATTTATTTTTTGGTGAATCTGGGGTTCCTGGAAACCTTTCTACCTCCGGTCTACACTCTCAGACACATATTTTTTATATTTGTATTTGGAAACAGCCAAATGCTTGGATTACAAGCGTGCGCCACCACTCCTGACTTGGAAACAGGGTCTCTTAAGCCAGCGAGGCTGGCTTCGAACCTGCATGATCCTCCTGTTTCTGCCTCCCAAGTGCAGGGATTACAAGTGTGTGCCACCACGCCCAGTAGGATTTAGGGATTCTATCCTCTCTCCAAACAAACCCCTCATTGACATACAAAAAAGAAAATTAATGCTATAACAAGATTTAGCAAAGAGAGAGAAACCTGATTGGCCTCTTCAGAGTCTTTCTTAGCTCTCACACAGCATGAGAATCTAGAAAACGCTATTTGCTCTAGGAAGAAATATGGAAAGTCATAGATGATACAAACCGTTTTAGGAGTAAAAATTTCTTTTCCATAGTAAAGACAAAGGAGACATGCTATAACCAAGAAATAGGCACCAAATAGCAAATTTAAGTAGACTTCAAAGTCATATAACACTTCTAAAATTCCAACCAATTGAGAGAAAACTGATGAAGTATTTACTAGATAGAGATGGCAACCAAGAGGTCAACATGGTGATCTAAAATGTCCAGATAGTGGACATTATTCTCCAGAGACATCATCCTTCAGAGACTGACTGTCACAGAAACTCAGCCAGTTGTAGTCAGATGCTACAGAAAACTCTGAGCACCACAGTGGGCAAAAGATATACATGACCCTGCTCCATCTTTCTGAGGACCCAGCACCTTCTACCATGTACTAAAATTCCATCATAGGAAGGAGAAATATGAAAGATCCAATTCTGAAAGCTTAAAGATGAACCTGAAGAAAATGATGATTAAGGATGGAAAGTAAATTGTTTAAAAAATAAGACACTGAAAAAGTGTTAGTTGACTAAGTTAAAAAATGGGCTCTTATACCAAGTGTGCTGGCACACACCTGTAATCCCAGTACTTGGGACGCTGACACAGGAGGATCACAGATTCTAGATTAGCCTCAGCAACTTAGTGAGACTCATCAATCTAGCAAGACCCTGTTTTAAAAATAAACAAGTAAGTAAATAAGAAAAAAATGGGCTGAGGGTATACCTTGGAAGTAGATTGCTTCTGTTCAATCCCTAGTAGCACTGAAAAAATTTGAAAAAAAGAAAAAGAAAAAGAAATAAAGGTACTCTTACAAGGAATTGTAACAAGCAAATAAATAAATTAGTAAAATACAAATTTTTGTTTGATTTTTAAGTAGCAGTGAGAAAATTTACCCATCAACATTCAATAGCTCCATTAGAGGACTTGGAAATTATACAAAAGCATAATAAAAGTATAATAATTCTACCTCCCAGGGTTTTGTTAAATGATAGATATAGTCATAATATATGTGCACTTGAGCTCTATACCCAATTCTGCATCTTGACTTTTATACTTTCATATATATATATATATATATGTGTGTGTGTGTGTGTGTGTGTGTGTGTGTGTGTGCGTGTGTGTGTGTGTATTATATAAATTATGTATGTGTGAATAAATATATAATATAAATATATATTCATATATGTTGTGTGTTATGATTGATTGTGGAACCATGTAAAGTGTTATCTAATAATTATTTATGGCTCTATAACAGTCGATTATTCAGTGATACTATGATTCTTAGCCATTTTGCTGTTTCTGATCTTAAGTTTATTCACCATTATTATAAAAATGTTCCAAAGAGTTTAATACAATCATTTTTATACACTTAACTGTATACTGAACTTTACCTATTCAAATAAAAATCACTGAATTGGAAGATTCATTTTAATCTCTTGAAATGTTAGCAATGTATTTCCTGGAAGTCTACACTGATTTCACTGACAGTAGCAGTATGTGAATGTCTTTTCCAAGGTATCTTTGCAAAATAGGGCACTGCCAATAGTAAAATTACTTCACAAGGAAAATATACTGCATAAATTTAGTTCTAACTTATACTTCATTATGTTGGGATTGAATATTTTTATTTTGTTTACTAGCAACTTCATCCTGAGAAAACTGGGAAATCCCTGCTCTATCATGACACAAATAAATAATGGCCTTTGCTCTGTTTTTATGGATTCTATATTTTCATTTTTATAGTTCACATTTTATTTTAGCTACAATTATTCTTTTTTTTATTCATACATCATAATGGGATAAAAAAATACTTTTGTAGATGTACATGCACACATCGCCCAGTTAGCCCCTACCCGATCCCCACCCCATTCCCTCCCCATCCCTCTTTCCCATGCTTGGCTTACTGGTTGACATCTAGTATTATAGCAATTTATCCAAAATTAACAATGATAATCTCACATATCAGTTTCATTTGTCTGATACCAAGCTTTTGATGACTTAAAGATAACATTTCAATATTTCTTTTTGCTTTTTTTCTTACCAGAAAATATTTTTCTTTCTTTTTTTTTTTAGTTAAAACTATCATACATTTATTTATTTATTTTTCAGAAAAAAAATCTATCCTAATATGGAATATGGACTCTAGATACCCAAAATGGTCTCAATAAAGAACAAAGCTAGAAGATGTATATTTTCTGATTTCAAACCATATAAAGCTACAATAACTGAAACAGTGTAGTACTGTTATAAAGACAGACATATAAACCACTGGAGTTAAATAAAAGCCTAGAGATAAATTCTTACATATGTTGTCAAGTTTTTTTTGACAAGGTTTCCACTAACATTTGGTGGAGGAAATAATAATCTTTTAACTAAATATTGTTGAAAATAATAATTACATGAAAAAGAATAAAATTGGACCCTTACCTAACACCATATACAAATATTAACTCAAAATAGATAAAAGACCTAAGTATAAATCTCAAGACTATAAACTTTTAGAAGAAAATCTGGGTCATAAAACCTCACAACATTGAAATTGGCAGTGATTTCTTGGATATGATTTCAAAAGCACAGGCAACAAAATGGTAAACAAGCTCCCTAGAAAATAAAAAAAAATATTGTATTTCCAAAGACAATGTAAACAGAGTTAAAAGTTACTGATAGAATGGGATAAAATATTTCCAAATGCTATATCTGAAGGTATATTCCAACTAGAAATCCTAAAAATTGGCAACAATAAAAGCAAACAATACAATTTAGAGATAGGTAAAAGACTAACAAATAATGAATCTCCACAGATAACCAATCTTAGTTGTCTCTTAGATGGAAAATCTTGTTTCTCTGGTTCTTTGTGTGTGTTACCTATTTCTTCTTTGTAGTTAATCTCTTAGAGTATTTTCTCTAGTGCTGGTTTTGAAGACATAAATTCCTTCAGTTTCTGTTTGTCATGGAAGCTTCTTATTTCCCCATCTAATTTGATAGAAAGTTTTGCTGGGTGGGAAATTTTTGGCAGGAAGTTGTTTTTTTTCAGAGTTTGGAATATGTTACTCCAAGCCCTTCTGGCTCTCATGACTTGGTTTGGGAAGTCTGGAGTGATTCTAATTGGTTTGCCTCAGAATGTCACTTGGATCTTTGTTTTTGTTGCCTTTAAAATTCTCTGCTTGGCTTCCACATTGGTCATTTTGACAATTATGTGTTGTGGGGATCCTCTACTCAGATCCTGTCTAAAGGGAGTTCTATAAGTTTCCTGGACCTGTGTATTGACCTCTTGCTCTATGTTTGGAAAATTTTCTGCTATTACTTCCTTGAAAAGATTGTTGATCCCTTTGGTTTCACCTTCTTTTTCCTCCTCTATTCCAATTATTCTTAGGTTAGCTTTCTTAAAATGGGCCCATATTTCTTCAATATCAGATTCCTGCTGTCGGATATTTTTTTTTCTAAATTAGAAACTATGCCTTCATTTTTGGAGTGCTCATCTTCTAAGAGCGAGATTCTATTCTCCATGTGGTCTAATAGGTTGTTTGTACTTTGAATTGAGGCCTTTACTTCATTAATTGCATCCTTTATCTCTTTTTGGCTCTCTCTGAATTCTTTTTGAAATACCTCTATTATTTCTAGTTATTTTCCTGATTTGATCTTCTAGAAATCTCTGAATTTCTGTTTTATCAGGTTCTGATGTTGTGAGGTTGTAGGCATTCATTGCTCCATTGTTATTCCTCTTTCCCATGATTTTGGAAGGTTGTGCCTTCTCTGGGTTCTTCCCTTGGGTCACTATGACTTCACTTAAGGTGCTCTGGAACTCGAGCCTGTATGGTATCTCAGTCACCACTACTCCTTTACTGACTTGTATCGCAGAGTCTCAGACCCTGGGAGTCAATCGAGGCTGCTTTAGACCATGGGGGGTGCCAGGTTGGGCGTTCTCCTATGGTGTGATATCTCTGCCACTGCCACTCCCCCACTGGGTCAAGTCCCTGGGAGTACTGTACTGGGATTTCTTCTCTAGGGGCTGCAATTTGACTCACTGTTTTTGAGTATGCAGATGGAGCTGTAGCGAACTCAGTGAATTCACTGCTGCTGCCGATGGTGGCAATATGGTGCCAATGCCATGCCCTCGGCCGTGAGGCTAGCGTATTTCTTCTCTGTTTTTGAGCTCCGCTCTGAGTCCCTGCAGGGTGTGCTGAGCCCAGCCCCTTGGAGCTTTAGATGCTCCCTGCACTGAGAAATCTGCTGAATTCCGCAGAATTTGGCTGATCCGCAGCAGCTCACCTTGGCTCGCTGTCCGCCACTCCTCTCTGGAGCCTGGTGGGCTGTTGAGTGCGTTGGTATGGTGCCGTCCAGTGAATTCACCGCTGCCGCCGGCAGTAAGGTGCTGCTGCCACGTCCTCGGTCGTGAGACCGGCGTATCTCCTCTCTGGCTCTGAGCTCTGTTCTGAGTCCCCCTCCTCTCTGGGACCTGGTGCTGCAAGGAAAGATGGCTCCTGCCACTCCGCACCATGACTCCAGCCGCAGCACTGCAGTCTGCTTTCTTTCTGGTGTCTCGTTTTTTTCAGCCCTCTTTTTCCCTGTCCTTTGTAATTACATTTTTTGTTTCTCTGCTGATGGTGTTTTCTGGCTATGAAAGGTGCTGATTTTATGGTAATAGAGATTGGTTTTAGTGGGGCTCATAAGCCCCACTTTTCTCCATCGCCATCTTCCCGGAAGTCCCGACAATTATTCTTAATATAATAAAATTCTTACTTTTTTCTGTTTGGTTGCCTTATTATCCCAGCAGCAATAACTTTCCTAACAGCCAGTGATTTGAGACTTTATCAGATAACAAAATTGAGAACATACAAAATGATTCTGTACCTTTATTCTAATAAAGTATGGGATTACTACCTCTCTTCTACAATGAAGTCACTCAACATGGACATGTGAACTTGGCCAAAGTAGCATAGGTGGTAAGTGTGAAAACAGGATTTCAGACAGGTGATCTATTGGGCGTGGTGGTGCATGCCTGTAACATTAGTAATGGGAGTCTGAAATAGGAGGATCACAGGTTTGAGCAGGTCTCAACAACTTACCTAGACCCTCAGCAACTTTAGCAAGACCCTGCTTCAAAATAAAATAAATTAATAAAATAGAGATCAGGGTATTGCTTGAAGGTAAAATGCCTCTCACACACATGACATTTAAAAAAAAAAAGGCAAGATGACTATGAATTTGTATGGTTAACCTTGACAAAATGTAAATAGGAATTAAAAAGAACTTAGGTTTTTTTGGAGGATTTTTTTGGTGGTACTGGGGTTCGTGGAAACCCTTCTACCTCCGGGCTACACTCCCAGACCTATTTTATATTTTTATTTTTGGAAACAGGGTCTCTTAAGCCAGTGCTGCTGGCTTTGAACCTGCAGGATCCTCCTGTCTCCGCCTCCCAAGCATGGGGATTACAAGCGTGTGCCACCACGCCCCGCAAAAAGAACTTTTTTTTTTATGTTTAAGTAAGCAACAATAAATACTAGGGTAAGAAATGATATTGAATAAAGTTTATTTTCCGTATACAAGGTAAGAAATTATCTTTATTTCAGTCATTTATGAGGCATTTACATACATAATGAGGTCAGTACTAAGCCAAAAATAAGATACTGAGAAACAGAAATTAAGCCAGCCATATTTACTGATGGCAATAATATCCAACATTAACCTGTTTTAATCATATAAACAATTTTTCAGAAAAAAATAATCCTTATCCTTAGCCTTGGTAAGAGTCCTGATAGTCAAATAAAATTAAATGCATTGAAAGTACTTTCTATGTACCAAATGTTATGCACTATATGCCTGTGTCCATCCCAAATTCAGATGTTGAAACCCTGCCTCCTAATAAGATAAAATTAACAGGAGGAGGGGTCCTCGGAGGTAATTAAGTCATCAAGATGTAGCCCTCATCTATCTGATGATTTCTATTCTAGTGTGATATCATTATAAATTATTAAACTTTTAGTGTATGCTCCATATTGTATCTTGTAATACTACTTGAGAGGTTGAGATAGGAAAATAAGAGTTTCAATGCCAGCCGCAGCAATGTAGCAAAATTCTCAGCAAACTAGAGAGACCCTGTTTCAAAACAAAACAAAACAAAACAAAAAATGAAAAATGGCTGTGGATATAGTTCATTCCCTAGGAACACACACACACACACACACACACACACACACACACACACATACACGTAATAATTTAGGTTTCATCAAGGAATAATTAGTATTCATAATATTCCTTCTGCTAATGAGTGGTCAAACCAGATAAGGAATACACTTTTCCTAAAGGTGCCTGACTTAGGCATGCATACAAGCCAAGGAAATCAAAAGTGAAACTGGGGGAGTTGCCTACAAAAAAAAAGGTCCCATCTGCTTCCTCCTTTAACATTATCTTATTTGCAGCTTGTGTGTGCAAAGTGGCATAATAACATCTATATCACCATTGTTGGCACAATGACAAATCACCTAATGAGACATTTCTTCCAATCATTTGGCAACCCATGACTGTGTAGGTACACATACATGTAATACATGCCAAGAGAAGACCAAAAGAGCAAACATGGAATCTTCTTTCAGGTGCTCATACTTTCACTGGAAATACACATATACACTTCACATACAAATGACTTATACAAATGACTCTAATACAAGATATGAAGATTTAAAAAAATCAGTTAATTAAAGCACTAGAAAACATCCTGGAGAATGTCATTGCCCTGAAAAAAAAAAAAGGTTGCTACCAAAATAATATCCTAAAAATGAAGAAAAAAAATACAAACTTCTATTAAAAGATCATCACAAATGAGCCAAAGAAGAGTGTAATAGTGATGGTAAATAGAAAAAAAATGAGAGAGGGAAGAAAACATTGAAAAGAGGACCATTTAATTATTCAAGTATATAAATAGTAGATAAAAGTTTTTTGGCACATTGACTAAACTTAATGAAATTATCAACATTTGACACTCTTTATGGTAGAATTCTTAAGATAACTGCATTGCAACTAAAGACTAAAATTTAATAGAACATTATAGAAGTAAATCAATCTAACAATATATGAAATGTAAATGATATAGCCTTCTGTATGTATGTACACAGATATTCAAATAAACACATACAAAATAACAAATGTATATAAATAGTTATACAGGAAAGTTTTTTAGAGATGAAATTATTAGGTACTCTTAATAATTATAGATTGTTTATTCTCTAGGGGGGGGGCAAGTACTGGAAGTTGAACCCAGGGGCATTCTTTCTCTGATCTATATCCCTAGTTCCTTCCCTCTTCCCTCCTTTTTTTTTTTTTTTTTTTTTTGGTACTGGGGATGGAACCCAGAGGCCTTCTACCTCCAGGCTACACTCCCACACCTATTTTATATTTTATTTGGAAACAGGGTCTCTTAAGCCAGCAAAGGCTGACTTTGAACCTGCGTGATCCTCCTGTCTCAGCCTCCCAAGCGCGAAGATTACAAGCATGCACCACCATGCCCGGCTCCCTCTTTCATTTTATAAAAGAGGTCTTGTTAAATTACTGAAGCCGGCCTAAAACCTACAAACCGCCTATTTTGCACCACCATGCCTGGCTTTTTTTTTTTTATACCAGCACCAATTTGCAATCACTTTAAAGAACAAAATACAACATGGCAAACAATAGAACAACAGAAGTGACTTCTACAAGAAACTGAACTGACTCTTATAGTGTCATAATTAGGCTTTAGGTAACATGTCCATTCTAGTCTTTCCATTGGAAGGATATGGGCAAAGGTCTTGCACTGACTAGCCTCAGGTATCCAAAAAGTAACTGGGTTTTCATTGTTGTTGTTGTTGTTATGTCCTTAAATAGCTTAGTGTAGTATTTTAATTCTCTCTTATTAAAAAAGAAACTTTATAAGATAGATTTTTGCCTACCTTAACACAAGAAGTGGTTATATGACTGCATTGTCAAAGCACTTTTTAATGCAGAACTTCTAATATTATTATTATTATCATTATTGTTATTATTATTTTTTTATTATTATTGTGGTACTAAGGCTTGAACTCAGGGGCCTTATACCTCCAAGCTGCACCCTATTTTTTATTCTTTATTTTGAAACAGGGTCTCACTAAGTTACAGAGACTTCACTAAGTAGCTGAGGTTGCTTGCAAACCGAGATCCCCTTGTTTTAGCCTCCCAAGTCCTGTGATTACAAGAATGACACACCATGCCTGGCTTCTATTATCATTTTGAATGGTGGCAAGAAACCCAGAGAGGGAGATTCCAGGCTCTGCTTTCACATCTTAGAGCCCTGAAGCAAGAGCAAAACAGTAGGAAGAGAAGAGATTTTATATAATCCACAAAGCCACACTCCCAAGGACCCTTCCACAACCAAGTACCACCTTCAACAGGCTGCCTACTCTCCATGTCTCGGAGGAAGAATTTTGTTCATATTATTAAAATTTGTTGCCAGTGTGGTGGCGCCCGCTTGTAATACCAGCATTTGGGAGGCTGAGACTGGAGGATCGTGGCTCAAAGCCAGCCTCAGCTACTACTTAGTGAGGCTCTTTGAAACTCAGTGAGACCCTGTTTCAAAATAAAGAATCAAAAATAGGGCTGGGGGTGTAGCTTAGAGGTCAAATGCCCCTGGGCTCCATCCCCAGACCTGCAAAAAAAAAAAAATTTTTAACTTTCAATTCTATTCTCATCAGTAAATATGGTTGATGCAATTTCTGTCTCTCAGTATTTTGTTTTTGGACAAGGCTTGAACCCATTCCATAAATACTGTATGGATACTTAAAAATATGAGTTCTTCTTTTGTACATTAATATATAAAAAGCATAATTAATTATTTCAATCATCTACCTTGTTATTTATTTTTGCTATTAAAACATCAAAGATTAAGGGCTAGGCAATTTGTTCTTTGAATTTCCACCCCTCCTCCTTATTTTTTTTTTTTTTAGGGTTAATAATGTAGAACAGGAGTCAGTCTTCTTATTTTAAATCCTGACAAAGTCATCATATTCATCAAATGAGTGCCTATCAATCTTAGAGACTCCATTTATAAAATTAAGATAATTTCCTACTTCCTAAGAATAGCTTTAGATTAAAAAAGATAATGCAAATGTAGTCATTGGCAGAATGTCTGGCACATAACATGTCAATAACATTAGTTTTAGTATAATTGGTTATCATTATGCTTCATTTATTGCTAGTACTTTATTAGTTTATTAACTTTCTGTTCTCTTTTACTGATAGGTATAGAGAAACATAATAATTAGCCTCTGGTCAAACTGACCAGCATGTGTTCTTTATAAAGATGATGGCCCAATGGCCAGAGATTCAAAACCATCCTTTTCTAAAACTAAACTACTACCTACAGTTTTCTAAGAGTTATCCTCTCTTTATAATTAATTCCTGCTCTAGTATTTCTGATTTTATGGACAGAGTGCTGGGTATTAACACTGAAGGCAGCACAAAAAGTGATGGTGTGGTCCATTGACACAAGCCAGTGCTCCTCCTTCCGTTCCGTGCTACCCAGTCAACCATAAATATTCCATGTTGGTGTACATTCACTAAGTAACAAAGAAAGAATCAAGGCCTTATAGTGAAAAGCACATTTTCTGTGTTCTGGAAAATCTCATTTTTAGGAGAAAAGAAAGACACACCCAAAAGTACTGGTGTCTATATGATAGGGCTGTAGAACCATAAAGGGGATTCAGCTCTAAAGGACAAATCCACCATACCAAGAAAAAGGAGGAGTAGTGGCATATACAGAGAAAGAAGAATTCAGAATATACTTTACTCAGCTGGATAAGTAATAATATCTTAATTTATAAATAGGATGTATAAAGATTTATAGGTTGGTAAAAAAAAAAAAAAACTAGAAGCATATATACCAGCCAAACTTGGGAAGAGTTATTTTACCTGTTTTTCCATTGTCTCATTTTTTAATGGGGCATAACATAACACCTATCTGAAAGAGAAGGAAGGAATAATTAGTTCACAGGAAGCAGTTTGTTCATAACAAGAAATATTGGTTTACCAGAGAATGTTTGCAATCCCAGCACTTGGGAAGCTGATTCAGGAAGATCACAAGTTGAACACTAGCCTCAGCAACTTGGATTCTCAGCAACTTGGCAAGACATTGTTTCAAAACAAAAATAAAAATGGCTGAAGATAACTCAGAAGTAAAATGCCCCTGGTTTCAATCCCCAGTACAATAAATAAATAAATAAACAAATAAATAAATAAAGGTCTGGGGTATAGCTCAGAGGTATAATGCACCTGGGTTTAATTCCCCAGTAGAAAATTGGTAGGACCAGTCCCCTACCCCTTCACTTACAGGACCCTGCATCTGGGACAGGAGACCATGGAGCCCAGGAAGCCAGAAGCAGATATGGGGCAGACCCCAGATGTCGCCAGAAGACCAGCATTCTCCTGCCTTGTTAGCCCCCCACCCAGACCCCAGGCTACCTAAATACTCTCACCTTCTCTCTTGGGAGCAACTCTGCTGATCGATAGATTTCCCAATATCAGTTGGGAAACTTGCTCAGGGGCACAAATTAAAAAGTGCCTGGTCTCACACTCCTTTGCTGGATTTTGCCTCCCTTGAAATCCCCAACTCAATTTCAACATTATATCTAGTGTCAAAACTTGGGAGGAGGTTCTACCTCCCTCCCTGAGCCCTTATGGCTCCCCAGTAGACCATCCCAGTGGGCCCCTGAGGGGAGCCCTCCTATCTACTTCCCAGAACCTGGCTTCTTCGACTCTTGATTGGACTGACCATTCTCGGACAGGGTGAGTACTCCCCTCCTCTGGTTAGCAGGTCATTGCCTCTGGGTTCTCTATTTGTCCAAATGCGCAGCCATAAGAGTTTCCCCTGATCAACCAATTGTCTTCCTCCAGCCCTGAGAAGAAAGTGGAGACATCCCTTCCATCCTCTTAGTCCTCTTAGGCCCATTCCTGGACATTAATCAGGATAACAAGGATCCCTGTCTTTTGTTCTTTGTTTTTGCCCGTGGACCAGATATGGGAAACCAAAATTCCAAAACAGATCCCCAGGCCCCTCTGGATTGTCTCCTCACTAATCACCAGACCCTAGGACTATGGGAGGATTTACATCCTAAGTGCCTCTGTTTCTATTGTAACATGGCATGGCCTCTGTACAAATTGGATAATGGGTCTTGATGGCTCAGAAGCAGAACTCTGGATTTTAATCTATCTCAGAAACTTTTGTAAGTGGTCTGGTAAATGGTTGTAAGTCCTCCCTTTGTTCCCACTGTTCTACCCCTAGGTCCTGCTGGCTCAGAACACTTTTGCCCATTCTACCCAACCTAAGACCCCTCTCCCCCATCAGTCTTCATTTTCTGACTCAACTCGTGATCCCCAGGGTCTCGCCTCACTACCCTACACTACAGCAAATCTCTCTTCACCACCAGAGTCCACCACCCCATCCCCAGTTCCTTCTATCTACCACTCCTTCTCAGATCTTGATCCACCATTGGAGTTCTCTCTGGTGGCCTCTCACCCTAACCCACTCCTTTTCTCTCGCTGTTCTCCCTTAAGGGACCAACCCTTACCTTTCTCTCTCCTTCCCCCATAAGTCATAATGTCCGCTCCAAGGACCCCCCTCCTCTCTTGGCCCTGCTCTGTGATGTGGCCAGTGTGGAGGGTGTGGTCTGCATCCATGTCCCCTTCTCCCTTCTGGACCTTTCCTAAATTGAAAAAGTAAAACTGGACCTTTCCTAAATTGAAAAAAAAAAACTGGGTTTATTTTCTGCCAATTCATCCAGTTTTATTAAGGAATGAAAATATCTTATTCAAGCATACAATCTCACATGGCCAGATCTTCAGTTATTTTTAACCTCTGCCTTAACTCCTGATGAATAGGATTGTATCATAAAGGCCGCCCAAGAACAGGCCGACCAGGCTTATTTGACTAACCCTGCCCTCCCTACTGGAGCAGACATGGTACCTTCTGAGAATCCCCATTGGGATTACTAGCCAGCCCCAAACAGTGATGGTGAGGGAGTATAGAAGAGAGAACATATGATTTTATGCCTTCTTGACAGTATGCAGACCGCCTCCCATAAGGCTGTTAACTATGACAAACTTAAGGAAATCACGCAAGGCCCAGATGAAAGATCAGCTGTTTTTCTTAATCGGCTTCATGAGGCTTTCATCCTCTATACTCACTTAGATCCATCTACTTAGGAGAGATCTGTGGTATTGGCAACCCATTTCACTGGGCAATTGGCCCCTGACATTAGAAAAAGGATGGCCCTCAGACTCCATCCAAGAGTAGGTAAATATGGCCTTTAAAGTTTTTAATTCCCGAGAGGAACAGGCTGAGGTAGACCACATAATCCAACTCCAACAAAAGTCAGATTTGCAAGCCCACACCTTGGTAGCAGCCTTGTGGCCAGCAGTGGTGGCTCAGCCCTCTGGATGATGAGTGCCACCTAGAGGTGGAGGACAGCAACAACAACAACAACAGCAACAACAACAACAACAAGCACCTCCAGGAGCCTGCTTCAAGTGAAGCAAGGAAGGACACTGGGCTAAGCACTGCCCTCAGCCACACTTGCCAACCAGACCATGCCCGGTGTGTGTCCATGAGGGCCACTGGAAAAGTGATTGCCCTTGGAAAAGTAGTGAGCCTCAGGTGCCTCAACACAGGGGTTACCCTTCCAGACCAGGCCCCACCACTGGTCCTACTTGGCCTGGCTGAAGACAGATGACTCCCAGACTCTTCAATCCCAATCATCCTTGCCAAGCCCAGGGTAACTCTCAAGATAGCAGGTAAGCAGATCTCCTTTTTGGTCAATACGGAAACCACCTACTTGGTCCTTCCATTTTTTTGGGTCCCAGTTTTTCTTCTCCAACCTTGGTACAAGGATTAATGGTAAGCTTTCCTGCCCATGCATTACAGGCCTCCTTTTTTGCCACTTGGAAAACTTTATAGTTGCCCATCCGTTCCTGATTATCCCTTCCTGCTCTACCTCCTTTCTAGGAAGAGACTTTATAACCAAAATTGGGGCCAAACTTTCATTTAATTCCCCCACTACTTCTATTTCCCTCAAAGTGTTTTTAATGGCTGTTTTTACAGACAATGACCAGATTGTCTCTCTATAGATTTGATTTACCCTATTGTATGGAACACCACTACTCTAGTTGTGGCAACCCACACACCCTGATTTGTTCTCTGTGACACCACTATTTTCCCCACTTGCTCCCAGTTTTCTGTATCCCTCCATTACCTGCGTGGGCTTAAACCCATCATTTCTCATCTCCTTGCCCAGGGATTACTCATTCCCATCAATTGCCCTTACAATACCCCCATTCTCCCAGTTAAAAAGCCTAATGGGACCTATAACTTAGTCCAAGACCTCTGTTTAATTAATGGTGCAGTGGTCCTAATCCACCCAGTTGTCCCTAATCCCTATATCCTCTTATCCCAGATCCTCCCCACTACCACTTATTTCTCCATTATTGATATCATGGAGGTTTTTTATGTCATTCCTTTACATCCTGAGTTGTATTCCACTTTTGCTTTTACATGGGAGGACCCTGACATACAGATCACTCAACAATTAACTTGGACCATTCTTCCCCAAGGTTTCTGAGCTAGCCCATACCTCTTTGGCCAGGCTGTAGCACAAGGCCTCCTCCAGTGCTCCTTGGGTCCTAGTTTCCTTTTACAATATATAGATGAACTTCTACTTTATAGACCCTCCCTTGAAATGTTCAAACGGCACACTGCCCTTCTTAATTTTCTCAGAAGCAGGGATTGTAGGGTGGCCCCACATAAAGCCCAGCCATCAGTACCAGAGGTGAGGTACTTAGGCCTACATCTCACCCCAAACACCCAGGGACTAACTGTTAACTAGGTCACAGCCTTATGAGACTTGTAGCTGCCTACCTCAGCCAGCCAAATCCAATCTTTCTTGTACTTTGTGGGATTTTTCTTGTATTGGATTTCCAACTTTGCCATTTTAGCTAAGCCACTATATGAGGCAACCAAAAATAAAAAATAAAAAAACCCAATTGGCACCCTCACCTCACCCTCGGCTGTTTGCTGAGCCTTCCTAGCTCTTCATGAAACCCTGCTTAAATCCCCTCCCCTGGCATCCCCCATCCCACTAAGGCCTTCCTACTATATACTGATGAGAGGCAAGGGATAGCCAAGGGAGTGCTTACTCAACCCCTGGGACCAACCCAGGCACCAGTGGTCTACTTATAGAAAAGCTTGACCCCTCTACTTATGGGTGGCTACCCTGCCTTAGGGCTCTGGCAGGAGCCTTCATGATTACAAAAGAGGCTCTCAAAATTTGTCTATGGCTGGCCCTACAGGTTTTCTCTGCACATAGGTTCCATCATTTACTCTTTCCTCAAGCACTCCCTCTTCTATACCCTTCCTGCAGCCAAGAACTTTATTTGTTGTTTATGGAAAATCCTGACATTAGACTGTCCCACTCCCCAGCCCTCAACCCAGCCACTCTTCTACCACTAGGCCAAGGTCCAGGCCCTGATTCTAATTCTTCTGATTTTTACACTTGTGTGGATATCATTGAGGCCCTAGCTAAACCCCCAGCAGAGCAGACCTTCAGGACACGCCACTTCTTCATCCAGATGTTAACTATTTTGTTAATGCTAGCTCTGTCCCTGATGCCAGGGGAAAAAGGAGAGCAGCCTATGCAGGGGTCACCCTAACTCAAGCCATTGAGGCTGCCAGGTTACCAGATGGCACCACCTCTCAAAAGGCTGAACTGATTGCTCTAACCTGAATTCTACACCTAGCAAAGAACAAGCGGGCAAACGTATATATTGACTCCAGATATTCCTTTTTAATAGCACAATGCCATGCCTCAATTTGGAGAGATCAAGGATTTCTCTCCACTACTCACCCATTGTTAATGCCACCTTAATTTAAAAGCTCCTAGACTCCCTCTCCCTGCCATCTCAGCTGGCCATCATCCACTGCCAGGACCATCAGGCAGACTCCTCCTTAGTGACCAAAGGAAACAATAAGCTGATTATATGGTGAGACAACTATCACAATAACCCCAACCAAGCCAAACAACCCATCTTATTTTTAACTCTTCCCACAAAGATGCCTAACTACAGCCTGACTGAACAAAAACACCTGACCAAACTTGGTGCATCCTGCACAGAGGACAGATGGCTTATGATAAAGGACAAAATTGCAAAATTGCCCTGCTTGAGGCTCAGGCCAAAGCAGTTATTAACCTAATACATAATTCTCTACACTTGGGGCAGCTTAAAAGCACTTAAACATTTCCTAAACACCCTGTTTTATTTTCCCCTATTGCAATAGGTGATTAGTAAAGCAGTGCTTACTGTTCTACTTGCACCACCATTTCTCCCCAAGGAAGCCTACATCCCTCTTTTTCTGCCCACCAAATGAGAGGACATTTGCCAGGAGAGGACTGGCAAATTGATTTCACCCATATGCCCTCTCACAAAAAAGCTAAAATATCTCCTTACTATGATCGACACCCTAACAAGTTGGATAGAGGCTTTCCCCTCAAAGGACAAGACAGCCAGCATGATGGCCAATGCTCTATGCTCTGACATTATTCCTTGGTTTGAGCTCCCTAATTCCTTACAGTCTGATAACATACCAGGTTTCATTTCTAAGGTTACCCAACAGGTGGCACAGGCCCTTGGCATTTCTTAGAAGCTCTATATCCCATATCAACCACAGTTATCAAGAAAGGTAGAAAAAAATAAATGGCATTCTTAAAAACCATATACCAAAACTTTCCCTGAAGCTACGAGTTTCATGGCTCAAACTCCTACTGCTGGCTCTGGCCCACATACGGGCCACCCCTCGAAACCCCACCTTCATAAGACCCTTTGAATTGCTGTAAGGTCACCCTTTTTTGCTCAATTTCTCCCTTCAGAACCCCCTCCCTTGGCTTCCTATCTCCCTTACTTGTCTTTTCTCAGGCATCTCCTTCAGGAAGACACTGACCAATACCTTTTCCAACCTGGGACTGAAGAAGCGGCTTCACACCCTGTAGCCAAGGCCCTTAAGCTGGGAGACCAAATCCTCCTCCTCAGGTGGCTTCAACCAAAATATCTCCAACCATGGTGGACTTGGCCCTTCACAGTGATCCCCACCACACCTACTGCAGCCAAACTGCTGGGTGACCCCAACTGCCATTACTTCACTCAGCTAAAAAGGGCTCTGTTACAAAAGCCTTATGAAAAATTCTTCTGTATAGTGTTGGGGAGGTACTAAGCTCTGCTTTTCTCATCATAACTCTCTTTAATGCTTTTATTTCAGCAGGCCTGCCTGTTTATGTCTGGAAATTCATGGTGCAAGAGACCTATTTGTCCCCCTCCACAAACCAGTGGACTGTCCATGAGGCAGGGTCAGCACAGTACTCTCTCTCTCTCTCTCTCTCTCTCTCTCTCTCTCTCTCTCTCTCTCTCTCTGCATGCCAAAGAGCCATAAATATTGAACTCTCTCAAAAATCTGTTACTGATGCTCCTGACCCAAAGGCATGTTTTTTATGTGACCAGACTGACCCATATTGCCTAACCCAGGTAAAGGTTTATGGCGGATGCTACAAAGCCTACTGCAACATGCATAGAATTCAACTCAATTATCCTGAAGTTCTAAGGTCAGGAAAAAAACTAGTCCCCAAATAGTGTATTTGGGAAATAGATCAAACACTAATAAGGTCAATAATCAAGATCTTTGACCCATGGGACCAAATGTAGGCTTCAGGAGTGACGGGCAAGCTGTACTGGTCTGGGTTTGGATCAGGATCATTGGGCTCACTATATATCTCCCATGCCTACATGCCGGTCAGTGCCCAGGTGCAGGTTCACACCAAATTTCTGGACTCAGAACAAACACTGCAGAAACAGCCTCCACCCACATGAACCATCTCCACTTGGACTTATTTGGTCCAACTAACTGTCAAGATTTTAAATGCATCCCAGGTCTTGTGAGATATCACCCACTAGCAGCGATGTTCATGGCACCCATAAATGGGACACACACCACAGCTTGCCAAAATCCCTTTTAAAATGTCCCTTTGTGGACCTTGGGGTTAAATGAGTCTAGTCCTGTTCAGTGTTATGGAAACCTAGGCTCCACAACTCACCTCCCCATTCCAAACAGTAAGTGCACATTAGGTTCTGCCATTACTACGGCTCCTCAGGGAACTTTTCTCTGGTCCAATGGGCTGTTATATACCTGCATACTGACAATGGTGGTTCCATAGCTCATTCTGTATGGGGAAGGTGAGCTCTCTTGGTTCTTGCTCCTCACCCTTGGGCAAGGAGAGCCATTTTTCTCACCTCCCCATTCCAAACAGTAAGTGCACATTAGGTTCTACCATTACTATGGCTCCTCAGGGAACTTTTCTCTGGTCCAATGGGCTGTTATATACCTGCATACTGACAATGGTGGTTCCATAGCTCATTCTGTATGGAGAAGGTGAGCTCTCTTGGTTCTTGCTCCTCACCCTTGGGCAAGGAGAGCCATTTTTCTTCCCATTCTTCTGGGAACAAGCTTAGAGGTTTCTGCTGACTCTCTGGAGTTGGCAGGTGGAGCACTGTGATATAGTATCATCTTATCTCTGCCCAAGATTTCCAGGGCTGACTTCAAGTGGCTCTTGAATTCACAACCTCCTTGTTGGCCTCCCTTCAGTGACAAATTACCTCTGTTGCTAGGGTAGCCCTTCAAAATAGACAGGATTTGGATTTACTCACTGCTGCAAAGGGTGGTGTTTGTCTCTTTCTTAGGGAGGAATACTGTTATTACATTAATGAATCCAGTCTAGTAGAGGAAAATCCAAACTGACCAGGTTAAGCGAGGATCTCTCACAATAGAGACAGCTTACCTCATATCTGAAATGGTTCCAAGGGCCAAGAGTTGCTTGGCTGCTGCTCCCCTCCTGGGACCTGTTATAATGATTTGCCTGTTTTTTTTTGGGGGGGTGGGGTTTTTTTGTTAAATACACAAAATATTATTGATTCAAGAAGATTTGGCCTTTTCTTTTTGATAGCCCCTTGTCAGCTAAAGTTCATTCAGACACAAATTACTGACATTAGTCAACAGACCTCACCTGGGAGCACAAATTAAAAGTACCTGGTCTCACATCCCTTTGCTGGATTTTGCCTCCCTTGCAACCCCCAACTCAATTTTAACATTACAAAAATGAACAAAGAATGAAGATAGGAAGGCTAGGTTTTATTATTTTGTTATTTGTTTTATATTGTTGTTTAACTTTAATATATTTAAATTAATTTAAAGAACACAAAACTTACCAATTAACTTCTTAAAATGACAAAGTATGAGTGCCATTTAGAGTAGGATGGGAAGAGCCCTGATAATGCTGTGCAGCAGTTCAGGGGGAAATACAGATCAAGAGCTATCACATTAATATGCATCTACCCTAATACTTATCAATACTAATTTATGCTAACTTAATACTAATTGTATTTCTGGGCATCTGTTCTAAGAAAATATTCTATAGTATATATAGAGAAAAAACTATGCAAAAGTGTTCAGTGTACTATCATTTATGATGATAAGGAAATTGAGAACTAAAAGATTTTAATCAGGCATCTATTAAAATGATGTTTATTAAGTATTTTTAACAAAACATCAGAATAGATGAAGAAAGGTGAATATAAAAACTATATATATATTATAATCACAACACAGAGTATCTGCATAAACATGAAGAGAAGTCTACATACAAATGTAAGGGTGGTCATCTTCAGGTAGCAGAATTACATGTAATTTTCTTCCTCGTGCTTTGTAACTTTTTTCACATTTTTCAGAATAAGCATTAGCTTTATCCTAGAAAAACAGACTCTCTTTGCACAGAGATCAGTTAATATGGAGGCTTAGAAGAGAGGTATGCTGGAAATTATTTGGAATCCCTCCCACCCTCAGACTTTTAGATGGATTTCCCACTGGACCTGCTTCTGCATAGTGAAAGTATAGAATTACCAGCATGCTCATGTACTCCTGGCACTTTTCTGTTTACATGGCAGGTGACAACAATTGTGACCTAAAACGCCTGCCACATTGTCCTTAGAGCCAGCAGTGATATTTCACAGAGCAGGCTTGTGGGAGGAACCTCCCTGACTCTTTGAAATTCCCTTAAATGTGCCTCTTCCCTTCTGTCATTTACCTGCAAAGATGTTTACATCTTTCTCCTATCAGCTATCATGTATACCAGGTGCCACATCTGTACACTCAGCTTCTCGCCAGCCCCTCAGGGAAACACTCAGGAGCTGCTTTCCTTGTCTTTACCTCACTCCCCTTCAGAGTCAGAGGTCACAGCACCAGACTCTCCCCAGCACTCTTTCATTGACAAAAGAGCTGTCTCATTTGCATTTGCCCTAAAGACACTCGGTTCTTTCTCTTGTTCACTCACTCTAATGTTTTTTATATTTAATAGCATAATAATTTTCTTTATCTTTTAATCTATTTTTATTTTTAATCAACATGTGTTGATTATACTTTGAAAAAATTTTAAATTACTCTATAAAAATGTGAAGTTTGTACATGTGAATAGTGTACTATGAGATGTTTGGAAATATGTACATTGTATAATGTTTAAACAGATTATACATATTTGTCCCTTTAAGCATTTATCATTTCCTTGTCTAAAAGCTTGTGGAATCCTTCTTTCTAGCTTTTAGCATTTTTCTTAGAAAATATGGAGATATGTTCTCTTAGCTCCTGGTTTTCTGGGAATGTTTTTATCTTCCTTTATTTCTAAAGAACAGATTTTCTGGGCACCATATTCTCATTTGAGTCCCCCACTTTTGGTAATGTGAGACTCTTACACCACTCTCTTCTGGCCTGTAAGGTTTCTGCTGAGAAGTCTATCAGAAAATTTGAGAGACACTTATGTGTTGTTTCTTTTGTGG
This sequence comes from Muscardinus avellanarius, assembly GCF_963383645.1. NCBI lineage: Eukaryota > Metazoa > Chordata > Mammalia > Rodentia > Gliridae > Muscardinus > Muscardinus avellanarius. Next base: position 51,397,650 of record NC_137800.1, on the reverse strand, counting down.
CCAGAGAATAGCCTTGTTGTCTATAGTCACACCATTTGGTTGTACTCAATCTTAACTCAGGAGCTAAGCAGGTTTGGGCATGGTTAGTACTTGGATGAGAGAATTTACTCTTTATTTTCCAGCTATGAAAACTTTGCTAAGCTGTTTTGAGTGGGCTTGGTAGCATTAAATAGACATGTGACCTTTGGCCTCTACCTACCATGATATTCCTGTCATTCTCTAGGTTTTCTAAGTTTGAGAACATTTCTGTTATTATTTCTTTGAATAAATTTTCTACCTGTTGGCATTCTCAAGTTCTTTCAAACCCAAATACTTACATCTTTTTATGTCACAAATTCCCTGTAAGCTCTCCTTATTCCTCTTCATTATTTTTTTTGTTTTTCTCTTCCAGTTGTGTAATTACAAATAATCTGTCTTTGAACACACTAGTACTTTGTTCTATTATAATATTGATGTAATCTAGCTCATATTTCAGTGAGTATATTTTTATTTCAAGAATTTCTGTTTGATTTTTTAAATTGCTTCCATTTTTATTAATAAAAATGTTAGTATATTGGAATATATCTTTATGTTTTCTTTAAGCTCATCAATTTTTCCTGTTTTAAGTTCTCTGCGTGTTCTCTCATACTGATAATTTTCTGGTCAGTTCTGACACCTTGTTTTGAGTATTTATGGTTTTCTTGGTGCTTGTTGGTGTGCTGAACCATCTGGAAATTAAAGAATTAGGTACTCATTCTAGTCTTCCTAGTCTGGCTTTGCTTGTGGCTGTCTTTCCAGAAATTCTAAGCCAGCTGCTTATTTTCTTCAAGCCTTAATTTTACTGAGTGGAGTGAGAGCTTTTGGAACTATCCCCTCTGTCCTGGAGCTGTTCCAGAGGTTCCCACTGCACTCAGCATGTCAGCACTCTATGATGGCCATGTCTGAATTTGTTGGAAATCTGGAGTTGGTGTGTTGTCACTATTTCAGTACTAAAAGGCAATCCAAACCCAGTTTGTCCCAAATATACTGTGTATTGTTCAGAAAGGAGGGTATTCCCAGATATCTTGTCCATAGTTACCAACCTGTGATACTATAGGATTCTGCCCAACTCTGGGCAGTAACTGGGTAGACCAGTTCTGGGCTACTATGTAAGACCTGTGGTTACCAGTGCTTCTGAGCTGCATGTCATACCCTGAGCCTATAGTGCACCTTATGATACTTGGGTAGGATTAAGAACCACACTTCTATGAGTTGCCTTTGCTGCAGTGGACTCAGAGTCAAGAATTCTGCAACTAGCAAGGCGTAGTGGTGCCTGAGAGAGAAATTGGGTAGTCGGGCAGCATGCTTTCAGTATGCCCTGGAGCTGTTCCAGAGACTCTCATTGCACTCAGGCCTAGGGCTGGGGGCCATTAGGACCTGCCCAGTTTTAGGTTTTACCAGCTCAGCACTAAGTTCTAGGCAAAATCTGATGCTTACTCTTCTCTCCTACTCATAGCAAATGGTATCTTGCACCATCCTATACTGCTCAAGATTGGGATAGTATTGGTGAGAGTCCCTTGGCCACCTAAACTGATGCTAAGCTGAGCTGCATCTGATTTCTGCAGCTACAAAATCTGCACAGTAGAAGGGGCTTCATCTGGGCCCATTCCTGAGCTGATAGTGATGTAAGTCCAACCATGAGTTCGTCCCACTTGGTTGCAGGGTTCTATGTGGTGCAAGAGCAATTTTAAGACCTTGTCTCTGACCAGTGGCCTGGCAATAACTGTGCTGTTCAAGGTTGGGGATAAGTGGTAGAGACAGCACCTGTGTAATATGGCTGTCCCTAAACTGGGTCATACCTGAGCTATACCACCAAAGGGACCTGTAATGTCTCAGGTATGCCCTGGACTTACTCCAAAGCTAGAAATGATGTAGGTGAAAACTTGGGTCTGTTGCACAATCAAAAAGGCCTCTACTGATGCCTACTCCATCTAGAGGCTCCATCAATTATACCACCCTTCAATTTCTCCCAGGTGTTTGGTCTTACTGAACCCAGGCCCTGGGCTCAAAGACAAGTCCTTATGCTAAAATCTAGGCCCTGTTCTTCAGCAGGAGGACCCTTGCTACTCACTCTGCTACCTGAGATTGGAGAAGGGGTTAGTTACATAAAGCTGTGAGGTTTAACATGGCAGCTTAGTTTGCAGGTATTGGCCTGGCAGAAAAAGTCCTGGGGCTTTGTCTAGCATTAGGTTTCTTTGTAGTGTGCCTGATAGTGGGTTTCAAATCTAAGGCCTGGACTTAATCCCTCTCATTCTCTGTATCAGGACTGACTCTCTCTCTCTCTCTCTCTCTCTCTCTCTCTCTCTCTCTCTTTGGATGACTTGGAACTGGAGAAGGAATGATGCTGGCAACTCTTTCCTCCCAGCCTTCTTTGACTTGTCTTTTTATCTTGCCACACTAGTAGCAGGTATGGTCTCTCACCTGATTTCCTTACCTGTTATGAAGGCAGTTTGGTACATGAAAAGCTGCTCAACTTGGTGTGTCTGTGGGGAGAGATTTCCAAAGAATCTTATTTATCTCCCTACACCTAAATAATTTCAGTTCTTTATTGTGAACAAATTATCAAAGGAAAATTATTCCAGAGATGTTTTGTTTTGTTTTGTTTTTTGGTGGTACTGTGGTTCCTGGAAGCCCTTCTACCTCCGGGCTACACTCGCAGACCTATTTTTACATTTTCATTTTTGGAAACAGGGTCTCCTAAGCCAGCGCGCGCGGCTGGCTTCGAACCTGCGCAATCCTCCTGTCTCCGCCTCCCAAGCGCGGGGATTACAAGCGTGCGCCACCACGCCCAGCTCCAGAGATGTTTTAAAGCATGCATTATTTAATTATTGATGCTATATATTTCATAGTACAATGCAAAAGTTTTTCCAATAAAATTAGCATTCAGTAAGGAAAGTGATCAAATAGTGTTTATAAAACAATTTATCATTCCTATGCAATGGTTTTATATAAAAGACTGATTTCTGAATATTTGCAATTTTGAAAATGGTCAAGGTAACCCAAGAAATTACCAACAATTATGTAATAAAAATCATTTTCAGGAAATGCATAAGTGTCAAACTTTGGAAAGTAAAAATCTAAGTCAAGCCGGGAGTAGTGGCACACGCTTGAATCCCCATGCTTGGGAGGTGGAGACAGGAAGATCATGGAGGTTCAAAGCCAGCCATGCCACACTAGACCCCCGGAAGAACCGGGGCCCAGGCCGCAGGACCCTGGGTCCCGGGCGGGGGTCGCATGGGGCATGCAGGACTCTGGAAGAACCGGGGCCCGGGCTGCAGTGCTACTGAGTGCCTGATCCCACAACCTCCTCAAACCACACATGCTGTCTTCACTTATTAAAAAAAAAAGGAAAAGAAAAAAAGAAAAGAAAAATATTGGAGAGGGTCAAGAAGGCCGCAGTGGATTCCAAGATACTGGAGATACAGACAAAACTTTTCCAAAATGAACTGGAACTTTTGGAAAAATTCTCTGCAAAGGAAGGCTGCTTCTTCTCTACATTCTTAAGAATCCTGGACATCACCTGTAAGGAGAGAGTTTAGCAGAGACCTAGGAGGAAGGCGGTGTTGGAAGTGGTTTCTGTGATGGCGATGGAGACTTATATTCAGGAGAGGCAGAAATCTGATCCTACCAACCTTATTTTTTGGAGAAATAACACCAAATATCGAATGCTACTGTCATGCATGTTTAGGAACACTGGACAACATTCAAAGTGGAAAAAAGAGCTTGGGAAAAATTTGAAATGGTGGAGGCAATGGCAATGGCAGTGGCCAGTACTCAGGGGAGGAAGAGATCTGATGTATTACACCTGGAACCTTTGAAGTAATAATCCCAGAGTCAATATACTACCACCACACACCCTCAGGAACGTGGGACAACCTGCTGGGTGAAGAGGATGCTTGGATTGGAGCCTGCCAAGGGGTTAGGCCAGTGCCAGGGCCAGCAAGGCCAAGATCGGAGACTGCTGTGAGGCAAGGCTGGTGCTGGGGCCTCCAAGGCCAGGATTGGAGCCTGCTGAGGGGTTAGGCCGGTGCCAGGGCCAGCAAGGTAGGGATCGGAGCCTGCTGTGAGGCAAGGCCAGTGTTGGGGCCTCTGAGGCCAGGATCGTAGCCTGAAGAGGGGTTAGGCTGGTGCCAGGGCCAGCGGCTGGCATCAGAGCCTGCCATGAGGCAAGGCTGCTACTGAGGCCTCCGAGGCTGGAATCAGAGCCTGCTGAGGGTTTAGGCTAGTGCTTGGGGCAGCGAGGCTGGGATCAGATTCTGCCATGAGGCAAGGCCGGTGCTGGGGCCTCCGAGGCCTGTATTGGAGCCTGCCGAGGGGTAAGGCCGGTGCCGGGGCCAGTGAGGCCGGGATCTTAGCCTGGCATGAGGCAAGGCTGGTGCTGGGGCCTCTGAGGCCAAGATCAGAGCCTACCGAGGGATTAGTCCGGTGCCGGGGTCAGCAAGGTTGGGATCGGAGCCTGCCATGAGGCAAGGCCAGTGGATGAGGGCTAAATGGATGATGTGTGCTTGTATATCCTCTCAAGTCTTGTACTCCAATGTGATGTATGATTACAATGCACCAATAAAAATAAATTTAAAAATATTAAAAAAAAACAAAGCCAGCCATACTGGCTGGCTCAATACACCCTGTTTCCAAATTTAAAAAGTATAAAAATAGATCTGGGAGTGTAGCCTGGAGGTAGAAGGGTTTCCAGAAACCCCAGTACCACCAAACAAAGAAACAAACAAAAAACTAAGTCATAAGTTTCAATATATTTCAATTGATTTCCTTCTTCTCTTCCTTCCGTCTTTCTTCCTTCCTTCTCTTTCTTCCTGTTTATCATGATATTGTAAATTTATAAACCTGGCATTGTCATGGTTGAATTAATAATTGCATATTCATATCTTTAAGATGAAATGACTAGGAAGCTTTTCACACATCCACTAGAAATGATATTCTATTAAAATTGTTATATTTTATATTATTAATATAAGTTCCTACTTTATTACATTATTCTTAAGGGTGTTTTTTTTTGCTTTGTTTACATAATTTCCACAATCTCCTGATAGATACCATGAGTTCTGGAACACATATTCAATGGGTGGAATAACCCACTGACATTTGAATAGCTATTGAGGATTATGTCTATTATTGGTCCTTAGGTTATATAAAATATTCTATTCTTTCAGCCAACTTTCTTGAATTATCAATATCACATCATGAGTCTAGAATGGAAGAAATTCATATAATTTGATTCTAGCTTAAAGTCTGTACTATGAAAGAGATCCCACAATGCTAAATAAGAATGGCATTGATGGTCCCAAAATGACAAAACCCCTGCATATCTTAGAAGCTTCAAGAGCAAAAACAAAATGTCTTCAAAGTGGAGTCATCTGCTTCAAACTTCTCACATTAAATAGCATGATGAATTAATTGTTTACACTGCACCCATAAAGGACTCTGCTATTTTTCCCCTCCTTGACTTGTCCTTTTTATTTTGCAAGTTGACATTATTTGGCACATTTTTAAAAATCAAGGTATAATTTATATACCATATAAATAACTCAGTGTAATTTTATAATTCAATGACATTTAGTAAATTTATACAGTTGTAAAACTATTACCACAATCCAGGTTTAGAACATTGCCATCATGCCAAAACATTCCCTTAAGCCTATTCCCAATAAATCCCTTTTCCCAAACCCAGCCCAAAGCAACCACTGATGTACTTCCTACTTCTATAAATTTGCCTTTTCTTGATCTTTCTTTAAATAGGAACCACACACCATAGCCTTTTGTGCCTTACATAAAGGTTTTGAGTTTCACCCATGTTGTTGTATATGTGAATATTCTACTTTTAATTACTTTTAATCCATTGTATGAACACACATTTTATTTATTCAACATTATATAAGTACTGGGCTTTTTTCAGTTCTTTTGATAATAATACTGTTATAAACGGTCATAAAACTGGGCATGAGCTGGGCGTGGTTGTGCAAGTTTATAATCCCAACATTCAGGAGGTGGAGACCAGAGGATCTTGTTTTGAGGATCTTGATTACAAGCTGTGGTTGACAGCCACAGCTACTTAGCAAGGCCCTTCACAACTCAGTGAGACTCTGTTTCCAAAATAAAGCGACTAGTGGGCGTGATGACACAAGCTTGTAATCCCAGCATTCCTGAGGCTGAGACTGGAGGATCATGGTTTGCAGACAGCCTCAGCTGCTTAGCGAGGCACTTCGCAACTCAGTAAGACCCTATTTTTTTTTTTTTTTTTTTTTTTTTTTTGTGGTTCCTGGAAGCCCTTCTACCTCTGGGCTACACTCCCAGACCTATTTTTACATTTTTATTTGGAAACAGGGTCTTCTAAGCCAGCGCACGCGGCTGGCTTTGAACCTGCGTGACCCTCCTGTCTCTGCCTCCCAAGCGCGGGGATTACAAGCGTGCGCCACCACGCCCAGCGTAAGACCCTATTTTAAAAGTACAAGGGGAAAAAAATAGGTCTGGGAGTGTAGCCCGGAGGAAGATGGGCTTCCAGGAACCCCAGTACCACCAAAAATAAAAAAAATATAAAAAAAAATAAAAGTACAAGGAATGAAAAAATAGGGCTGGGGTAGGAGGTGCAATGCCCCCTGGATTCCATCCCCAGTACCACAAATATAAATAAATTTAATAAATAAATAAATAAATATTAAAACAAAGAGACTAAAAATTAGGGCTGGGAGTGTATCTCAGAGGTAGAATACCTCTAGGTTCCATCCCCAGTACTGCAAAAAAAAAACAAACAAACAAACAAACAAAAACAACACAGGCATGGTGGTGCACACTTGTAATATCAGCATTTGGGAGGCTGAGACAAGAGGATTGCAGTTGTTGGAAAGCCTTAGCTACTTAGTGAGGTCCTTTGCAACTCAATGAGACTTGGTTTCAAAAAATTAAGAATAAAACAGCTGGGGGTGTAGCTCAAAGGTAGAATGCCTCTGGGTTCCATCCCTAGTACCGCAAAAACAAACAAAACAAAAAAGTCATATACAATTGGAATCACTGAGCCATACAACCGGTTTATATGTAAATTTTTAAGAAACTATCAAACTTGCCCTAGTTTGTTTGTGTTTCATTTTACACTTCTAATGTTTCCTTCAGGTCTTTGAAACTTAAATTTTTATCTGTTGTTTTATTTTTCTTCTGTCAGTTCCAACCCTTTGCCAACCCCTGGGGATGGCTATCTTTTCCTTTTTAATTTTTTTTTCGTGCATTGTAATTGTACATCTTAAGGGAGTACAAGATGGTGGAGGCATACATGCACACACACCCAATTAGCCCTTACCCAATTCCCACCCCATTCCCTCCCCGCTCTCTCCTCATGTTTGGCTTACTGATTGACTTTGATATGTTTGTTAATGTACATCTTGTACATTAAAGAATTTACCTCTTTCCCCTTCTGGTCCCCCTCAGGTTGCCTTATTTGCTCATCTATGGTATCTCCTTCTTTGCCTAGAATTCCTCCTATGAACCATTTTCTCCCTAGCTTCAGCATATTAAGGAGAACATCCTATTTCTTATTTTTTGTGACTAAGTTCACAGAGCAAAATTTTCTCCAGTTTTATCCATTTCCCTCTAAATGACATAATTTTGTTGTTTATGGTTGAGTAAAATTCCATTGAGATATCCCATAGTTTTGTAATTTATTTATCCTTTGATGGATATCTTGGCTGGTTTCAATGTGATTTGTGCAACTATGAACATAGATACACATGCATTATTTTGGTAGTTTGGTTTCCTTTATTTTGGGTAAGTACCCAGAAGTGGTATTGCTGGATCATGTAGTAAGTTTATTCCTATTTTTCTGAGAATCCTCCATACTGTTTTCCAAAGTAGTTGCACTAATTTGCAACCTCACCAACAATGTAGTAGAGTTCCCATTTTTTAGAGAGACATATTTATATCAACAAAATGGCCATACTTCCAAAAGTGATCTATAGATTCAATGCAATCCCACTAAATTAACAACATCATTCCTTACAGACATAGAAAAATCAGTCCTTAAATTCATTTGGAACAAACAAAAAACCCAGAATAGCCAAAGTAGTTCTCAGCAACAAAAAACATGCAGGAGGAATCACAATACCTGACTTTGAACTACACTATATAGCCATAGAAATAAAAACAGCATGGAACTGGCACAAAAACAGATACATAGACCAATGGAGCAAAATAGAAGACTCAGAAACAAATGTGCACACCCACAGCCAATTGATTTTTGACAAAGGGGCCAAAGACATACATTGGAAAAAGATAGCCTCTTCAACAAATGCTGGTTAACTATATGCAGAAAAATGGAATTAAACTCCACTTTCTCATCCTGCACAAGAGTCAATTCAAGATGAATCAAAGAGTTGGAAATCAGACCAGAAACCTTGAGGCTCCTTGAAGAGGGCATAGGCCCAACACTGTAACACACAGGCACAGGTAAAAACTTTCTCAACAAGACCCCAAAGGCACAAGAAACTAAACGGTGGCAGTCTTTTCAATCATAAATCTTCCAGTGTACATTAAGGAATATTTCATTGTGGCTTTAATACATATTTCTTCATAACTAACTTAAGCTGAATACCTTTTCATGCATTTGTTAGTAGTTCATATGTCTCATTAGAGCAAATGTTCATTCAAGTCTTTACCTATATATTTTTTTGAGATACTGGAGATGAAACCCAGGGGTATTCTACCTCTGAGCTACACCCCCAGCCCTATTTTTTATTCTTTATTTTGAAACAGGGTCTCACTGATTTGCAAAGGACCTCAATAAGTAGCTGAGGATGTTCTTGAACCGCAATCCTGTCTCAGCCTCCCAAATGCTGGGATTATAAGCATGTGCCACCTTGCCCAGTTTGCCCATATTTTTTAATGAGATAGTTTTCCTTCTTATTATTAACTTGTAAGAATTCTTTATGTTTCATGGATACAAATGCTTTGTTAGATAAGTGATTGTAAATATTTTATCCCAGCTGCATCATGTCTCTTCATTTTTAATGTCATCTTTTGAAGTGCAAAAGTTTAATATTATTACAGTCTACCATTTTTTTATTCTTTCATTCATAGTCTTGGTATCATCTCTAAGAACCCTTTGCCTAGCATAAAATCACAAAGATTTTTGTTATACTTAATCTAAAACTTTTATAGCTTGAGCACTGATACTTAAATGTATAGCCAATTTTGAGGTAATGTTTTTATATGTGTAAGCCAAGGATTTAAATTTATCTTTTTTACGTGATATACAGAATTTATATCCTGTTTCACAGGATATAGAGCAGTCACAGCAATATGTATCAAAAAGAACTTCATCTCTCTTTTATTTTAGCATTTCTATAAATAATGTGTTATACATGTAAAGACACATTTATGGGTCTTCATTGTTTATTCTTATGTGATAACATACTATCTTTATTGATTCAACTTTAGAGTGAGCCTTTAAATTGTGTACTGTAAAGCCCTCTTTATTCTTCTTTTTAAAATTACTTTGCCAGTGTGGTGGCACATGCTTGTAACACCAGATCCTCCTGAGACAGGAGGATCATGTGTTCATAGCCAGCCTCATCTACTTTGTGAGGTCTTCTGCAATTTATTAAGACCCTGTTTCAAAATAAGGAATAAAAAAATAGGGCTAGGGGTAGAACTTAGAGAATGCCCCTGGTTTCAATCCTCAGTAGCATTAAAAACACATACATACATACATACATACATACATACATACATACATATTTCTTTTGCTTCAAAGTTTGACATTACAGAGTTATTCTAAATTTTTTATGGCTGTTATTTGCATGGCATATTTATTCCATTTCTTTACTTTTATCCTAGCAATGTCTTTTCAGGTTCATTTCATGTAAGTAGCATAATATTAGATCTTGCCTTTTTGTATTTTGACAATCAGCTTTTTGAGTGGAGTACTTAGTGTATCCATATTTTGTGTAATTATCGATCTGGTTGGATTTAGCCATGTTACTAATTTCTTTTTCTATTTGTCTCATGTCTTTCTTGTTTCTCTGTTTCTTCTTTCTTCTTTATGACCCACTTTCTGTTAAGTAAATATTATTAGTATACATTTGTTTTTCTGGCACTGAGGATGGAACCCAGAAGCATTCTATCTGAGCTACATCCCCAGCCCTATTTATTTATTTATTTTTATTTGAAACAGGGTCTCACTGACTTGCAAATGGCCTCATTAAGTAGCTGAGGCTGTCCACAAACCGCGATCCTCTTGTCTCATCCTCCCAAATGCTGGGATTACAAGCATGCGCCACCACTCCCAGCTTAGTATACATTTTTAATGGTGAACTTTTACTGTGTTTTTAGAATTTTTTAGTGGTTGATCTGGGCTTTATAATATAAAAACAACTTTAACAACAATGAACTCAAGAAAAACACTGAACTCAAGAACTCACTGTACTTTAACAACACTGAACTTTAACAACATTGGCACTGGAAGGAAAGCTGACACAGAAGGATCACAGGTTTGTGGCCAACCTCAGCTACTAATGAAGTGCTCTGCAATTAAGTGAGGCCCTGTTTCAAAATAAAGAACAAAAAATAGGGCTGGAGGTATAGCTTGGAGGTAGAATGTCCCTGGATCCCCAGTACTGACTGCAAAAACAAAGAAAAAACACAATGGTATTTAGCTTGAAAGGATGTTAGAAGGATTAAATATGATAACAGTTATGAAAACAACTAGATCAGTATCAACAAATAATCGTTGCTGAATGATTATTTATTTCCTATTATGTTCCTTTTGGGAACATAAATATCCTTTTGCCCAACCTGATTTCTAGGAAAATATTTACTTTTTTTTTTTTTGCTTAGAAAGTATAAATAAATATTTCACTTTTACTTGGAGCATTCTCTTTTTAAAACTTAGGTTTGATTTTTTAATCAGAGTATTTATTATGTTGGGAAGTTTTTCTCAAAGAAATTCAGGCATTGGTAAGAGTATGCATTTTATTTTTCTTTGTTTTTAGGGGGCTATTTTCTAGATCCCTGGAAATCAAAGCAAGATGGGTAAGACTGCTATGTTAAATAAAATGAAATTGGTGATATTCTACCACTTTGATCTACAGATATTGTAATTTCTGAGGGTTCTATCAAATGTATTGGGATGAGAGCTGAATTAGGAGGCAGGAGAGAGAGCAATATTCTATCACCAGATATCTGAGAACAGGAACATAAGCTCTGTAATCCTAAAGCCCTTTCTAGAAGTAGAAGTAGATAATTAATTAAATCTATATATAGGCAATATAGGCATTTCCCCCCAATCTCAAATCTAATCTAATTTCTAACACCATTTGATATACTGGCTAAGATCAATAATTAACCTGCTAGGGTGCTATAGGGAATTTTGAGCATCCCATAGGGTGACTTATGTTTGGGACAATTCCTAATTAGAAAAAAAATTACCTTGACCTCCCATTCCCCAGAAATGCTGCCATGCTTCTGAGCTTCACAGCAACAACAGACTTCCTGAGGAATTTGAATTAGTTTTCCTCAAACATGCATATGCTTGGTTATTGGATGGGTATAACCATTTTTCAAATATAATTTTCCCAATTAGAAGTAATACATATTTCAAATAAAGAAAAAATTTTAACACAATATCATTACCCAAAGAAAACCATTATTTTTTAGATTTTAATTTTTTTTGTTGTTTTTTTCTCTTACATATGTTTTACAAAATTATAATAATAATGCTCATGCAATTTGCCTCCAGTTTTTCACATAATGGTTTAGCATTATGGTCTTTCTCTGCTATTGTAAAGATTCTACAGCCTTATGTTATTTCATCATCCAAAAGGCCCTATATGCATTTTGAAATATTTCCCATATCAGCATAATTAAATATTTAGATTGTTTCTGAGTTTTATATATTCCATACTGGTACAATATAGTAAAATATATATTTTATGTTCTTTGTCCACAGCTCTCAACATATGGTTCCTAAACTCTTGAAATCTCTAGAGCAGTTATTGCCTAAAATCCTGTACTTGGGAATTTGAGCAGGAGGATCACAGGATCAAGTCAGCCTTGGCAGCTTAGTGAGACCCTGTTTTAAAATAAAAATGAGTGTAGCTCAGAGGTAAAATGCCCACCCCAGGGTTCATTCCCCAGCACCCCCCCAAAAAAGTCTTTTGTATGCTAATAGGATGGCTGGTGGCTGAGTACCTTCAGAAAGCTTCAGGATATAGCCTGGGAAGACCAAGGATGATTAGAGGGCTGAAACTTTCAGCCCTGACCTCCAAGGAAAAGAAAAAATGCTAAAGATTAAGTTGACCATCCATGGCCAGTGATGCATGCCTATGTAATGAAACTACTCCAAACACCTAAAAGGTCTGGGTTGAGAGACCTTCCAGATACCTGAAGAGGTGGAGATACTGGGAGGTGGTACCTCCAGACACTGTTGGCCTATTCATTTCTTTATCTGGTCTTCATCTATATCATTTATAATATCCTTTATAATGCAAGCAGAAAGGTAAGTAAAGTGTGTCCCTGAGTTCTGTGAGCCACTCTAGCAAACTAATTAAACCTGAAACGTGAGCAACAGAAGCCAAATTTTATGTACAGTTAGGCAGGAGCATGGGTTACAATCTACTGCTTGTGACCTATACTTAAAGAGGACTGCAGGCTTGTGTACAGACCCTTTAAACTTGTGGAGTCCAGCCCTCACTCCACAAGACTTTAGGACACCCAGTTGGTGTATTCTGGAGAATTGTCACACATCTGGTCACAGAAGCAGTCTGTTTACTGTGAACAACCAGGTAAGAAAATAGAAAGAAACAATGTGAGTTTTGTCTCCTCTTGCATTTTGGTGTCAAAAGGGCTGAGAGCTATATGAGAGAGTATGATTAGAAAAAAAACACTTGGTTTTCCTTATATATTAAGATAGGGTGAATAGCCTTTGACATAATTTTATTTTTTGACAGAATTTTCTTTGGCTAGATTCCCCAAGATGGGTCAACATATATGAACAAATGGTACAGTTAAATAAATATTTATGGAGTTTAATGTACATGAGACAGTGAAATAAATGACATTTTGTCTGAGATAAATTATTCATAATTCTAGAGATATAATCTTTCAATCATTAGGAAAGATGAGTGGTCACTTGGGGGACCTGGTGGGCAATGAAGTAAATCACGCTAATTGCCATTGTTCAGCCTTCATTTTCTGTCACCAGAGATAGTCAGAGTAGCTTAGAAAGAGTAAAGCCTTTCATCTCTGAAACGTAGGGAACAACAGATTTATTAGTTAATTCATAATCTAAACAAGTGATGCATGGCATAAAGCAATCAAACCCAGAAATATCTCAAAGCATGTAATCATGTTTCTATCAGTCAATGTACACCATGGGGTGCATTAATGTAAAAGGACCTGTTCTGGGAAAATGGAATCATTAGTATGTAGCAGCAATTACCTTGTTAATGATTCAAAGCTCATTTTTGTCATGCAAGCAAGAGACATGCTGAAGTGTTACCGCAGTAACTCCTTTCCCAAATGGACGTTATCAAGAGAGAAAATTTAATGCTGGTCTGCTGTTCTAGGGATGTAAAGCCATCTGCACAGTGCAGCAGGGGACTTCAAGCCTCACACTCAGGCCACTCCATCATGCCTCCAGAGTGCCCTGGCTCTCTATCTGGATTCTGTCTCATTTACCACTTGACCTTTTCAACCTTTGTGGCTGCTTTTTCCCACCAGCAACAAAAATGATCACTTCTGCTTCCCGGGTTTTCATCTGCAAGCAGAGAGAGTGTTTGCCTTGTTCATGATCCATATCAAGTATCTAGAGAATGACTGGCACAGTAGGTGCCTTATAAAAGATTACTGAATTTAAAAAATATTTCCAATTGTCCAATGTCTTCAGCAGTTTACCCTCTCATAATTTATATTAAAAAATTCATGTTTTGGGTTAGTCCTCCAGTAGGACATTTTGCCAAAGTGTAATTTTAGGAAAGCCATTGTGTATGTTAACCAAGGTATAAGGAATGTGAGAATTTCATGTGTATAATGGTAATAGAAAAGAGATGGAGGGAGAAGTGAGGAGAGTGATTTACCACTTTTCATACCTACAGACAACTCCAATCCTTTACTCAGAGTCCAGTGGCAATATGTGATCTTCATGAGTCTGTCCCTGTACTCAGAGCATCTTTCAAGGCCACTATCTCCACAGGGAAAGGGAAGACTCCCTGGAGACAGGGCATCACTGGACTCAAATATCAACTATCTTTACAATAGTGAAACTCTGAACATCTTATTTATGCTTAAGGAGTCTTTGAGTTCTCATCTATACAGGGAAAAAGTAAGTACCTCATACAATATGCAGCTCAGAGAGCCCTTCCCAAAACTGCCCTCTAATTTCTTCTAGCTCAGTCTTGATGAATTACCTGCAGTTCTTCATTTACACTCTGATACTTACCAGTTTTATTTATTGCTTCAAGTTGATTCTTTAACTTGGAAGGCTATCTTGTTCCTCATCATTATTTTTCTTACTCATGCACTTAACACATTTCCACCAACTGCCTGACATCTCCCAGTCTGTGCTATACATTAGCAACAGGAATGAGCAAGAAGGAGTCTCTGTTCTGTCCAGCAGAGCTAAACTCTAACAGAGGATGCAAAATTACAAAAGGGCAGGACAATATAGACTTGCCCCAATTTCACTCATGCCTCAGACCTAATTAGACACTTTTTGAGAGGACTGGGATTTTTCTACAAAAATATTTATAATTACTTTTGAGGGCATACTAGGGACTGAACCCAAGGGCATTCTACCTCTGAGTTACACCCCGGCCCTTTTTAATTTTTTTTTAAACAGGATCTTGCTAGGTTGCTGAAAGTCTTGCTACTTGTTCAAATTATCCCTAAATCTGCCTTCCTCCTGTCTCAACCTCCCAAGTATGGGGATTACAGGCATTCACCACCAAACTTATAATTAACTTTATAATAATAAGTAAGTACCTAGTAATTGTAGAAAATTTGAAAAGCATACACATTGTAAAGAAGAAAATAAATATAATTCTATCATCCAGAAATACTTATTATGTTTGTTCTGAAGCATATTACCCATTTTCTATGTATATACTACATACAAGATTGGGAGTATGTAATATATTTTTCAATATTAAATAATTTGATAGTAGCCACGCAAGGTGGTACACACCTGTAATTCCAGTTCTTGGGAGCCTGAAACAGGTGAATCACAGGTTCAAAGCCAGCCTCAGCATCTTAGGAAGATCCTCAAAAACTTAGTGAGACCCTATTTCAAAATAATAAATTAAGTCCGGGCATGGTAGCGCACACTTGTAATCCCAGCATTCGGGAGTCCGCACTGTTTGCGGAAAGCCTCAGGTACTTAGTGAGGCCTTTTTCAACTCAGTGAGACCCTGTTTGAAAAATAATAAAGACTAAAAAATAGGGCTGGGGGTGTAGCTAGGTGGTAGAATGCCCCTGGGTTTCATCCACAGTACCACACACACACACAAAATAATAATAATAAAAGGTCTGTGGAAGTGTATCTCAGAGGTAGGACATCCCTGTATTCCATCTGCAGTACCTAATACATATATAATATAACATTAAAATATTAATATATTTGGGTCATTTTTCCATCTCATTAAATTTTTTACAAATGTGTTGTTTAATGAATTCATATGTTTTAATTATCAATCGCCCATTGCTAGACATATACAAAATCTTTTGATAAGAGAACTTATGTTTATGTAGTACCGAATCTTTTTCTTTCTAAGGTATTACCTGGCATACATTTAGGTTCTCAAAATTAAACTAAGCATCCTTAAATTTCTTGCCTGCATTTTTCCATGTAGTGGAGAAATGAACCAGCAATTCTTTCTGGCAAAAAGGTTTCTCTTTTTTGGTTTATAGTCAGTGACGAATCAGTTACCACATGCAGAAAAATAGTAACATTTCACCAGTTTGAATAATAAGATAGTATTTTCTTATTTTTTATACCTAAATATTAATATTTGCTCTTCAGAAAACAACAAAGATACTTTAGAATTATTGATCTAAAGAAGTTTTGTGATTCTTCTAATATTTCTCTTACTTTACCAGTAGTAAAGCTTTTGTCAACTTATATCTCAACAATGACTTTCAATGGTAGAATTCTTGTTCTTTCCCTCACTCCCTCTCACAAGAGAAACAATAATATTTTTCTGATTATTCCTCCTTGATGTCAACATGGAAAAAGGCAAGAGATTTGTGTGTTTGTGAACATCAATATAATTTAATTTCCAATCAGAGAGAAATAATTAGTAAATTGCAATTTCTTAGAATTTTATTAGGGTTACAATGATTGCAAAAGACTTTTCTATATATTATCTTATTCTAAAGATTACTGTCTAAGGCAGGCAAAGAAGTATATAAATCCCTATATTGTAAATAAAGGAAGTAAAGAATTGAGAGCTCACATGCTTTCCCCAATATGGTAAACACCAAAGTCTTCTCACAATTAGGCATTATGTCTGTTATCTACTCTTACATCATCTTTCTCTGTAATCTTATAACAAATTGTATCATTTTTCTCAGTCTCTAAAACCAGTTTCTCTCTAGTCATATATATATATATATATATATATATATATATATATATATATATAATCTCTGCTTTCAAAAACTTAAACAGTAGGTCATTATGTTCGTGAGTAATCATGCTTATGTGACAAAGCTAAGTTACATAATCAATTCATGTCCCCATAGACACCTAGAAAAAACACTCTTCTGGGTTACTGTGGACTCACACATATTCTGGCTATGAGATACCAGTACAAGAACAGCAACAAACAAGTAGCAGTTCCTGCTGCCCCGTTTAATCATCTCCCAGTCATTTACCATTTTGTTATAGTTGTATTTCCCAGGAAACATTTTGCCAAAGATTTAGGTGTGGTGATTTAAAGAAGAGTTTCCAGAAGATATCAGTAAAGAAGTCAGAAAAGTAGACCAAGAAGAAAAATTAAAGCAAATTAGGATCTCAAAGCTCTAACCTTGACCAACTCACAGAAGAGTCCAGTATATATTCAGCCTTGAACGTTGCTCATACCCTTCAGGCTGCCATCGTCTATGGACCAATGCAAGGTTGGGAGAGAATCTGCAAGCAAATCTCCCATAAGGGAGTAATTCAGTGGAGGTTGTAAAGAGATGTCAGTAGTTGTTAGCATCAGAGGCTTAGAAGTGCAGTGCTGGAAAAAGAGAGAGGGGTTTTGATAAAAACCCAACAGTGTCTGACATGTGCTCTAAGTCAGGAACCGCTGCTGCCTGCTGCCCAGTTCTCTACTGGTAGAGGATTTCATTCATACCAATCTGCACTTACCTCAGGATTTAGCTTCTGCAACAGAGTCCAGAGTCCAGTACTTACCTAACTAGTGGAAATCCTAAGTACCTTCAGTTATTCTAAAGATTTTTTCCACTATCTGCTGATTCAGAGTTATTCTATCTTTTATTAGAAACATGCTAGGTTGCAAGACATCTTTCTAAAAATTGTCCCAGCAATCACCTTATATAATTCTGTTAGATTATTCCAACCTTGAGGAGGTTAGATCCTGAGAAGAGAGCCAGTGTTTTCAGTAACAAGCAGAAGGACAGGTTGGATCAGAAAGTTGTTCACACATATGCCCACAGTGTGGCTTCTCTTTAACTCAACATTAGTGTCTTTTCAAACTTTCTTGATGAAGGTGAACCCCAAAGCATTCCACTATCATACTTCCCACACAATCATGTATAAAGTTTGTAAAACTGAGCTACTACTCAACATTATTGTAGTTGTAAACAGAGAAATACCATTTGGAATTGAAAAGTTATAAAAAAAAAAAAAGCAGAGTAAACCTTTAGTTCTGCCAAAAATGAAATCAGCATTCATCAAAAAAAAAATCTTTTTACAATTCTTTTGCCATTTTTTTCTTTATTTCATACTTAGGGCAGAAATCCCAAATTATATTTCCTTCTTCATTTCAAACTCTCCTCCTTAATATCTCATCTCACAAACTGAAGCCTAAAAGGCTCTCTTAGCATTTCTCACCCTTTTCTCTTTCCATACCTACTCTCTCTATCCCCCTCTCCAATTGTGCTTATAAGAACACACAACCTGAGGTCTAGCTGATTAACTAATATTTCAGGAATACAATATGGTCTGGATAAGATGCTATGCAACAGCTCTGTAGAGTTTCATCTTGCATAACTGAAACTTTGCACTTATTGAGCAGCAACTTCCCATTTACCATTCTCCCTGCACCCCTGACAACCACATCCTACTCTCTGCTTTCATGTGATTGACTATTTTCTACCTCCCTTGTTATTTTGTACCTGTTCTCTTCATGTATTCAATAGCTATTGCCTTCATCTGGCCCTTCTAACTATTCAAATCCCCCTATCCCCTTCTGCCCTGATATAAAGTTCAAGGAGTTGAGAAGGCAAGAAAGCTGGGAAAGGGTTCTCCTAAATTGTAGATGAGAGAGAGAGATTGTGATTACTCCTCCCATTTGCTCGTGCTAGCCATTCAGATTGCCCTTCCCTGCAGCTCCACCAGCTGGGTATTGTGCAACTGAACACTCAGACCCAGAGGTCACTCTGGGTTACACAGGAATTTGAAGTTAAATAGCCCTAAAAACAACTCCTAAAAGCAACCCTATGTGACACCTAGCTCAGGCTTATTCTTCTCAAGATCTCCTTTAAAAGTATGTGATGTGGAGCTGGACAAGATAGCACATTCCTGTAATCCCAGTACTTGGAAGGCTTAAATAGGAGGATCACAAGTTGGAGGCCAGCTTCAGCAACTTAGTAAGACCTTGTTTCAAAATGAAAAATTTTAAATGGGTTGAGGTATAATGCAGAGATAGAATGCCCTTGAGTTCTATCCCTAGTACCAAACAAAACAAAACTTAAGGGGGACATCTACAATATCGTGTGAACTTCAGGCCTCTCAGTACAAATCCCCAGACTCACAAACCCATTAATTTGGCCTTTTTACTAGAAACATTTTCTTTTGTGAGTGTAATACTGGTTGAACTCAGAGGCATTCTACCTTCAAGATACACCCCCAGCCCAATTTTATTTCTTATTTAGAAACAGGGTCTCACTAGGTTGATGAGAGTCTCACTACTTGCTGAGGCTGTCCTTGAACCTGTGATCCTCTTGTCTCAGTCTCCCAAGTACTGAGATTACAGGTATATGCCACCATGCCCTGCTCTAAAAACACTTTTTAAACCAGGTCTTCCTAGCTTTCTGGGAGTCTCACTAGGTTGTTGAAGCTTTTCTTGATTCTGCAATCTTCCTTTCTCAGTCTCTCAAGTACTGGGATTACAGGCATGTGCCACCACACCTGGCTCAAAAAATCTTTTGATAAAGCCAGGATATACAGAAACAATCCTTGAAGAAAGCTTCCTTAACCTCCTTCTAGACAGGAACCCTCAGGGAGGAGCACATCTTGTTGGAGGAGGAAAAAGATGGAAGAACTGGGCTAGCAAGTCTTCAAGTTAAAGGTACTAAGTAGTTAAAACTACTTAGCAGCAAAAACAGATTAACTATTGATATAAACAAACTCATAAATAGATGTTAAAGACATTATGCTAAATTAAAATAAAATATATGATACTCTGCACAAAATTTTTGCACAGGCAAAATTAATATGCAGTGATAGACATTAGATCAGTGGATGGCCAACATGAGGTGAAAAGAGTGATTGCAAAGGGCAACAAAGAGCCGGGTGTGTGGCACACGCTTGTAATCCCAGTACTTGGGAGGCTGACATAGGAGGATCTCATTTTGCGGCCAGCCTCAACTACTTAGTGTGGCCCTCTGCAACTTAGTGAGACCCTGTTTCAAAATAAAGAATAAAAAATAGGGCGTGGGGTGTAGCTCGGAGGTAAAATGCTTCTGGATTCCATCCTCAATACCACACACACAAAAAAAGGGTAAGAAAGAAATTTGGAGGATACTATGGCCTTAATATGTGTGTCCTTCCCAAATTCATGTGTTGAAACCTAATCCTCAGAGCTGTAGTATTAAGAAGGGACTATGGGTAGTGATTAGGTCTTGAGCCCTCACAGATAGGACTAGTGCCCTTAAAAAGAGGCCTGGAAGAACTGTTTAACCCCTTCAACCTCATGAGGATGCAGTGAGAAGTTAGCAGTTGAGTCCACAATTCAAACGAGGTCTCTCATGCTGAGCAGGATGGACAAGCATGTGAGACCCTGTTTCAAATGAAAAAATAAAGAGAGTTGGGGATATAGCTCAGAAGTAGAATGTCCCTGGGCTCAGTCCCTAGTAGAAAAGAAAGAAAAGGGAGGACGAAAGGGAAGAGTACTGTTTCCAGAATGTGACCACACTCACACTTTGATCTTGAACTTCCCAACCCCAGAACTGTGAGAAATGTTTCTGTTGTTTACAAGCTGCCTAGTCTATGGTGTTCTCTTAGAGTAGTCTGTAAAGACTAAAATAGGGGGAGACAGAAAAAGCATTTATCTTCATTAGGGAGTAATTACACAGGTGTAGTCATTTGTCACAATAAGGTATAGAATTAAATGGGCACATCTTCAATGTAAAGTATGTATGAGTATATCTGAAAATAATTATTTGGAAATTCTTAAGGAGTTATTTTAAAACCTTAATAGTGGATAGCTGACAGATCACTTTTGAGGTTAGTCAGTCCATAGGTAATAATAAAGTGTCACCATTGATCCATCAGCCATCTGAAACTTAACAGAGAAGTGGATTCTCTGTCTAGTTAAAATGGTAAATATTAGGGAAAGCTTTTTTTTTTAAACCAATCCACAGAATTTAAGAGTATGAGTTTGCATACCCTTTCATAATTATCCTAATATTTTTTTAATTTTTTTTTAATTTTATTTTATTGGTGCACTGTATTCATACATCATAGTGGGATACAAACTTTTGTAGACATATATGCACACATCGCCCAGTCAGCCCCCACCCGATCCCCACCCCATTCTCTCCCCATCCCTCCTTCCCATGCTTGGCTTAGTGGTTGACATCTAGTATTATAGCAATTTATCCAAAATTAAAAATGATAATCTCACATAACAGTTTCATTTGTCTGATACCAAGCGTTTGATGATTTAAAGATAGCATTTCAATATTTCTTTTTGCTTTCTTTCTTACTAGAGCATATTTTTTTCTGTTTTTTTAGGTGAAACTATCATATATTTATATATTTATTTTTCAGAAAAAAAAATCTATCCTAATATGGAATATGAATTCTAGATACCCAAAACGATCTTGAAAAAGAACAAAGCTAGCAGATATATATTTTCTGATTTCAAACCATATAAAGCTACAATAATTGAAACAGTGTAGTACTGTTCTAAAGGCATATATATAGACCATTGGAGTTAAATACAAGCCTAGAGCTAAATTCTTCCCTATATTGTCAAGTTATTTTTGACAAGGTTTCCACGAACATTTGGTGGTGGAAATAATAATCTTTTAACTAAATATTGTTGAAAAATAATAATTACATGGAAAAGAATAAAATTGGACCTTTACCTAATCCCATATACAAGTATTAACTCAAAATAGATAAAAGACCTAAATATAAATCTTAAGACTATAAACTTTTAGAAGAAAATCTGGGTCATAAAACCTCACAACATTGAAATTGGCAGTGATTTCTTGAATATGATTTCAATGGCACAGGCAACAGAAGAATATACAAACTCCCTAAAAAATAAAAGAAAATATTGTATATCCAAAGACAATGTAAACAGAGTTAAAAGTTACTAATAGAATTGGATAAAATATTTCCAAATGCTATATCTGAAGGTATATTAATATTCCAACTAGAAATCCTAAAAAATAACAACAATAAAGGCAAACAATACAACTTAGAGATAGGTAAAAGACTAACATAAATAATGAATCTCCACAGATAACCAATCTTAGTTGTCTGTTGGATGGAAACTCTTGTTTCTCTGGTTCTGGTGTGTGTTACCTATTTCTTCTTTGTAGTTAATCTCTTTGAGTATTTTCTCTAGCGCTGGTTTTGAAGACATAAATTCCTTCAGTTTCTGTTTGTCATGGAAGCTTCTTATTTCTCCATCTAATTTGATAGAAAGTTTTGCTGGATAGGAAATTTTTGGCTGGAAGTTGTTTTCTTTCAGAGTTTGGAATATGTTACTCCAAGCCCTTCTGGCTCTCATGACTTGGTTTGGGAAGTCTGGAGTGATTCTAATTGGTTTGCCTCTGAATGTCAGTTGGCCCTTTGTTTTTGTTGCCTTTAAGATTCTCTGCTTGGCTTCCACATTGGTCATTTTGACAATTATGTGGCGTGGGGATCCTCTTCTCAGATCCTGTCTAAAGGGAGTTCTATACGTTTCCTGGATCTGTGTATCAACCTCTTGCTCTATATTTGGAAAATTTTCTGCTATTACTTCCTTGAAGAGATTGTTGATCCCTTTGGTATCACTTTCTTTTCCCTCCTCTATTCCAATTATTCTTAGGTTAGCTCTCTTAAGATGGGCCCATATTTCTTCAATGTCAGATTCCTGCTGTTGGATATTTTTTTCTAGATTAGAAACTATGCATTCATTTTTGGATTGCTCATCTTCTAAGAGCGAGATTCTGTTCCCCATGTGGTCTAATCGGTTGTCTGTGCTTTGAATTGAGGCCTTTACTTCATTAATTGCATCCTTTATCTCTTTTTGGCTCTCTCTGAGTTCTTTTCGAAGCATCTCTATTATTTCTACAGTTATTTTCCTGATTTGATCTTCTAGAAATCTCTGATTTTCTGTTTTATCAGGTTCTGATGTTGTGGGGTTGTGCACATTCATTGCTCCAGTGTTATTCCTCTTTCCCATGATTTCGGAGGTTTGTGCCTTCTCTGGGTTCTTCCCTTGGGTCACTATGGCTTCACTTAAGGTGCTCTGGATCTCGAGTCTGTATTATCTCAGACCCCACTACTCCTTTACTGGGTTGTATCACAGAGTCTCCGACCCAGGGAGTCAATAGAGGCTGCTTTAAACTATGGGGGGTGCCAGGTTGCACGTTCTCCTATGGTGTGTTATCTCTGCCACCACCACTCCCTCACTGGGTCAAGTCCCAGGAGGCCCAATACTGCGATTTCTCCTCTGTGGCCCGCAATTTGACTCACTGTTCTTGAGTACGCAGATGTAGCTGTACTGGACTCGGTGAATTCACTGCTGCTGCCGCCGCCGGTGTCAATATGGCGCCTCTGCCACGCCCTCGGCCATGAGGCTGGCGTATTTTTTCTTCTCTGGTTTTGATTTCCACTCTGAATCCCTGCAGCGTGTGCTGAGCTCAGCCACTGGGAGCTTTAAATGCTGTCTGCTTCGAAAGATCCCGCCTGGCTGTTCCGCAGCGGCTCTCCTGGCTTGCTGTAGCCATCCGCTGAGTTCGCCGCTGCCGCCGGCAGTATGGCGCTGCTGCCGCGTCCTCGGGCGCGTGTGTCTCCTCTGTGGCCCTGAGCTCTGTTCTCAGTCCGCTTTCTCTCTGGAGCCTGGTGGTTTTTTTTTGTTTTTCTGGTGATGGTGTTTTCTGGCTATGAAAGGCGCTCTTTTTGTGGTAATGGAGATTGGTTGTTAGCGGGACTCTTAAGCCCCGCTTTTCTCGGTCGCCATCTTCCCGGAAGTCCCCTAATATTTTTTTTAAAATCAGGCCTAAGTTATAAGAGTTGAAGTAAGTTCTTTTTTTTTTTTTTTTTTTTTTTTTTTGGTTGTACTGGGGTTCCTGGAAACCCTTCTACCTTCAGGCTACACTCCCAGACACCTATTTTTTATATTTTTTTTAAAATTTGAAACAGCGTCTCTTAAGCCAGCGTGGCTGGCTTCAAACCTGCGCGATCCTCCTGTCTTTGTCTCCTAAGCGCAGGGATTACAAGAGAATGCCACCACGCCCGGCTAAATTTTTGTTTTTAATAACGTTAATCGTTTGGAAGTGAAGAATCCTCACCATACCTCATCATTATTTCTTTTTACTAAGTGTATGTATTTGCCTTTGGGTCACTGGTCTGCGGCTGAAAAAAAACAAGCACCTTTTCCCCCCTCAATCGTGCAAGCCTCTATCACATCCTGTGATCTGTTCAGAAGACTAAAGTTTTTCCTGTGGACCTGTGAATTGGGATAGTGATCTGAACTATGTTCAAAAATTTAAAGGATTAAAAATGCCAAAACTAGAACTATGTCTCATGGACTCTGAAGGCCCAGCTGATCACAGCTCACTGAAAAAAGCAACAAAGCCCCTGAAAATAAATCCATCAATAAAATGGTAAAGAAGGCAGGCAAGAAGACCAGAAAGCAGTGCATATTTTGGAAAATAGGTAATCTAGAACTGGGCACAAAATATGCTTTAATAAATCTCAACCCATCTCCCTTGAAACTATGCATGGGATAGGGAAGATGCTCATGCGGTGTGGGGGGCCATATGTGAATTTCTCTCTCTGTGTGTGTGTGTGTGTGTGTGTGTGTGTGTGTGTGTGTTGAAAGAACTATACTTCCAGTAATACTTTGAAACCAGATACTTTGACTCCCTGAGAAAGAAGTGTTCTTCCTCTTATTTAGCCAGAGCATTCCAGCCTGCAGGATCTATTGAGGACTGATCAAAGTGGACCTTCAACAAGAGGTTACATGCTGGTGGGGTGATTGGGGCAAGGTCTACCAATTTCTACCACAATAGTAACAATATCTCAGTACTGATGGCACTCTGAGCCCTTCAGCAGGAATGACAGGAGAAGTTTTATTACATTTCATTATCAATGGCAGTAGTGGGAGAAGCCTTGTTGCAGGCTCCATCTGGGATGCAACAATACTTCAGCAACCTAAAACTTTTAGGACTGGTAACTCAGTGAAAACGGATCCATTAGACACTCAAAAAAAAAAAAAAAAAAAAAACCAGCAACCAAATAAAAAACTACTGGGTGATTGATAGAATCAAATATATTCATGGTGAGCTCTGATTGATCTGATGTATCTACAGAGGAACTTTTGCAAACAACCCTGACAGTGTTCTTGCCTGATTTTATGCCTCCAATATTATCATATGATACATGATACCAACTTTCATGATGGCTTGTGATGAGACAAAATAGTAAATGTTGCAACTGTTTTCATAAAATAAGGTAGTGTATTCCATTACCTATCAAACAAAGAATTTGATAATAGTGCCTTTCTAATTCTAGTTCCCTTTTATTTTTAGATCTAGCATTCATTCCTTGACTGCCAATAATGTAAGCAAGGTATAACATATTTATCCAGCTTCTCTTCCATATCTACATAAGGTTTCCATTTAGGTGGAAGTAATTTCACTTAGATGAGAAGTCCAAGCTTTCATATAAAGATCATCTACCCCTTTTGACTCAAGGTCTGGTTTAAAACAAGCTGAAATTTAAGATCCTTCTTTTTGCTATTAATTTTTCTCACTAGAATAACTTTAAATTTAATATGGTAACTCAATAACACTTGCTTTGGTGCACAATATTGGTTGCATATAATAGCAAAAAAATGTTTGAGTTTGCTGATGATCATGTATAAGAAGAAAAAGGGAGGAAAAAAGCACAAGTCGGGAAAGGGGAGCAATACTTAGAAAAGTCATTGTCCTTCTTTGAGCATTTTAAATTATTAATTTAGTTTCCTAAATTAAGCTCATAACATTTTTTCTCCCAATAGTATCCTCACTATTTACATTATGAATGTAGTTGAAATCCCAGATCTTCCATGTTGTTGGATAGGCAGAATAAATATCAAAATGGCCATACTTCAAAAAGTGATCTACAGATTCAATGCAATACCCACTAAATTACCAACATCATTCCTTAGAGACATAGAAAAATCAGTCCTTAAATTCATTTGGAACAACAACAACAACAAAAAAAACCCCCCAAAACCTAGAATAGCCAAAGTAGTTCTCAGCAACAAAAAACATGCAGGAGGAATCACAATACCTGACTTTATATTATAAAGCCAAAGTAATAAAAAAACAGCATGATACTAGCACAAAAGCAGACACATAGACTATCGGAGCAGAATAGAAGTCTCCAAAACAAATCTGCACACTTACAGCCAATTGATTTTTGACAAAGGGGCCAAAAACATACACTGGAATAAAAGCCTGTTCAACAAATGATGTTGGCAAAACTGGTTAATCATATGCAGAAAAATGGAAATAAATCCCACTTTCTCATCCTGCACAAATGTCAATTCAACATGGATCAAAGACTTGGAAATTAGACCAAAGACCTTGAGGCTCCTGGAAGAGGACATAGGTCTAACACTGCAATACATAGACACAAGTAAAATATTTCTTAACAAGACCCCAAAGGCACAAGAAACTAAAAGGGGATGAATGCATGGGATTGCATTACATTGAAAGGAAACTACCAAGAACCTCAACCGAGAACCAACAGAATGAGAGATCTTTGCCAACTATTCCTCCAATAGAGGACTATTATCTAGAATATACAGAGAACTCAAGAAACTCAGCACTAAGAAAACGAATAACCCAGTCAGAAATTGGGCAAGTGAACTAATAGACACTTCACAAAGGAAGAAATTCAAATGGCCAATAAATGCATAAAAAAATGGTCAACATCATTAGCAATCAGAGAGATGAAAATCAAAACTACCCCAAGATTTCACCTAACTCCATCTAGAATGGCAATCATTCAAAGCACAAACAAAAACAAATGCTGGCGAGGATGTGGAGAAGTGGGAACTCCAAAACATTGTTGGTGGGATTGCAAATTAGTGCAACCACTTTGGAAAACAGTATGAAAGATCCTCAGAAGAATGGGAATGAACTTACCATATAATCCAACAATACCACTTCTTGGTATCTATCCAAAAGAAAGGAAACAAAACTACCAAACGAATGCATGTGTATCTATGTTCATAGCTGCACAATTCACCCAAACTATGGAACCAGCCAAAATTCCATCAACAGATGAATGGATTACAAAACTACAGGATATGTACATAATGGAATTTTACTCAGGCATAAAAACACAATTACATTATTATGGAAAACTGGATAGAACTGGAGAACATTATGGTAAGTGAGATTCATCAGTCACAAAAAATAAGAAATAGGATGCTCTCCCTAATATATGAAAGCTAGGGAGAAAATGGGTCATAGGGGCAACTCTAGATGAAGAAGGCGATACTAAAGATGAGTAAGTAAGGTGACCTAACTGAGGGGATAGGAGGGGAAGAGGGAAATTCTCTAATGTTCATGATGTACATTAACAAAAATATAAAAGTCAATCATTAAGCCAAACATGAGAAAGAAGGAGGGGAAGGGAATAGTTCAGGAATTGGGTAAGGGCTAATTGGATGATGTGCATATGTATTTCTCCACCATCTTGTATCCCATTAAGATATGAGTACTTTGCACCAATAAAAAAAATTATAAAAAAAACTTTAAGTAGAGGAAAATTAAATATATTTAAAATATTTTACTTGTTCTGAATTTTTTATACCTTGCTCCAGTGTTTGGATTCTTATAAATATATTGAATTTCCTGTGAGACTAAATCAAGAATACATACACACACACACACACACACACACACACACACACACATCTTTTGTAACATTCTGGTCTAGAGCCTCGTGATCTCATTAAGTTCAGTAGCAGTTATTTTAATTATTCTTACACTAGTGCTCTAGAATTCTTTGATAGTTCTCTCTGTGGCACTACTATCTACCACTGGCACCACTATTTTCTGTTTGGTCACTTTCTGTTGGGTACAGCAATTTCCCATCAGAGTACATATCTTAGGACTCTGCTGAGTACCACTTTGTTACTTTGCACTACATCCTAGGTGCAGACACAATCTAATGAGTATCATCCGGATACTACTACAGGTCTTGATTCTTAGTGCTCCACTGTGCATTGGAATCTTTGTCCTGGTACTGTTATTGCTTTACTGTGAATTGTCATGATTTGGTGACATCATCACACTCAAACTGATTTTTAGTAAAGAAAAGTGACAGGGTGGAAATGCCTCTCTTACAATTGGGTTTCAATCTTTTAGATCCTAAAGCACTGCATTGTATGCCAATGCAGGCTTACATTCTTGTCATCCAGCTGGAAGACAGATCTAGATGACAGGCACCATACTGTACTCAGGCTTTCTTGCTCCTCTGTTGGGTGAGCCTGCCTCCATGGATCAAACTCTTGTTGCCAGGCAACTTCTTTCTTCAGAATGAGAACTCTCCCAAGAGGACCTTCAATCCATATGCAAACAGGCTTCAGGCAGCTGCTCCCACCAATTCCACAGACAAGCCCAGGCATGACTGACTCATAGCTAAATTAAAAATTTTCATTACATTAATTGAAAGGACCAAAGATTAATCTTTCTACCTTTCTTTAGTGAGATTTGTATGATGTATTAGATACATAATAAAAATATATAATATATAATATAATATATAACCTGTCTTCATTTAGAAAACCATCTTACCCACAAACATTTTTTTGCCATTCATCTTTGGTATGACGTGAAAATAAGAATCTTAAACAAATTAAATTGCATTTTTCTGTAGAGTCTTGTGATGGCCTTTGTCAATAGTTATTTCAAAGCCTTAGTTCTGAACAATATTTTTAATATTTATTAAGATCCTTCAAAGTTCTAGGTACTGTGTTAAGTCTTGTGTCTAAAGCTGAATCCAGCAAAATCCCTAATATCTACATCTCTTAACTACTAGGAAGTCAGCCATAAACTTAAGTATAATATGATGTGGTACATGCTAAAAACCAAAAAGTAAAGCAGTGCTCCAACACATTTTAGTGACATTTCATTTTAGGCGTATGCTGTTTTCTGTAGAAGTGACGGTATGTTGACAGTCACACAAACAGCATTGTATTACCACAGTTTTGGGGATCAGATCTCCTAATTTGCAAAGCAGGCATGCATGTCTGGGGGACCAGAACTATATAGCAGTGCTTATTCAGCAAACTTCATTGTGTCATGGATAAGAGATAAGATCGTTGCAGCTAAGTCATCCTGATACAGGTAGGTGACTGAGTGACAAAGAACAAAATATATAAAGTCAAAATAAAAATGAAACTGTTATGTGAGATTATCATTTTTAATTTTGGATAAATTGCTATAATACTAGATGTCAACCACTAAGCCAAGCATGGGAAGGAGGGATGGGGAGGGAATGGGGTAGGGATCGGGTGGGGGTTAACTGGAGATGTGTGCATGTATGTCTACAAAAGTTTTTTTGTATCCCACTATGATCTATGAATACAGTGCACCAATAAAAAATTTAAAAAAAAATAAAGACATAATAAATACATATATAAATACATGGAGGAGATTGTAAGCTTCATGCCTGGCTTAATTGAATGTTGCATCTACAATAACTTGGGAAAGGAAAACAACTTGGCTTTTGTGTAAATTTTCTCTCATATGTTAAACCAAAGGAAATAATTTATTGCTGTGGAGAGAGATGGTTTTCATTGAAACAGGCGATCCTCGTAATTCGAATCCTCCGCACTGACCTCTCTATAAGAGCAGCAGGTTGAGGGAAGTCATCCACAGCCAGGGCTGTGGCTTTAAGCAAATCTTGGTTGATTTCCAGCTCCACCCTATTTGCTGACTGAATTACACTGGGCAAGATGCTGAGCACAATGGAACCTCAGTTTCTCATCTGCAATATGAGAATGCTAACACCTGCCTCCTGGTATTCTCACAAAGTGAGGATGTCTATACAAATGGGAGCACAGGACAGCCCAGCACTAACCCCACAGCGACAGTCAGTCCACACTCCATGGATAAACAGAAGGCTGCATTTGTTTCAGCTCCCAACTCAGATTGTAATAAGTGCATGAAGAGCATTTAATCAACTTTTTGAGAGCAGGTGTTGGCTACTTTCCCAAAGCTCAATGGCAATCCCACAGCTCCATGCAGAGCCCAAGGTCTGCAAGCTCCCTGGAGAGTCCACTTTTAAGGACTTAAAAATGGGAGTTTAACTGTCCCTTGGGTGACAGCAGCAGCGGAAGGTGTCCCCGCTGAAGAATCAAGTTTGCAGTCTGGTGCCTTCCTCCTTCTGCTTTTGCTCTTTTTGGGTCTCCAGCCTGTGAATGGTGCTGCTCACATTCAGAGCAGGTCTTTCCACTTCAGTGTGATGTCCCAGGTGTCAATCTTCTTTGGATATACCCTCACAGACACACCCAGGAATGTGCTTTAGTCATTTCGTGGGATTTTCTCAATCCAATCAAGTTGACAATTGATTAACCACCACAGGTGAGCAACAACTTTTTTCAAACTTACCTAAACTATTGCTCTCAGAGAAAAACTGTCGCTTCTTTGCTTTCAGGGTACTTTGCTTTATTATCACCATACCTTTAAATTCCCATTAAAGCAATGACTGAGCTAAGTGTGGTGGTACATCCTGATAATCCAAGTATTTAGAAGACTGAGATAGGAGGATTGAAGGTCTGAGGACATTCTTAGCCACCTAGACCCCATTTCAAACAAAATGAAATAAAATAGCTGGAGACAACTCCCTTCTGCAGGCTTTATTTTAATAAAGCCTGTTCTGCCATAGAGCCGTCTCCTTCTATTCTTCCCCAGACTTTTTGGGTAGAGTACTCCTGGGTTCAATTCCTAGTACCACAGGGAGGATGTGTGGGACTAATTACTGATCAGTTGCCCTGTGCCAAATGATGATTTAGATACACATAAATTTATGTGTATCAAGCAACTGTAGCAATATATTTTTAAGGTAATTCAACTCTGATTGGGAATAAACAAGGCTCTAAGATGTTTAGTAACAGACCAAAGTTCACCCAACACCTATGTGGCAGAGTTGGCAGCCAATACTTGATTAAATAATCCTCATCCTGTGTTCTTTCTTCCTAAACTGGTCACATTGCAGCTGTTTGTGTATTATTCTTTAGAACCAGATTGTGTTCTCTCAGGATTTAATGTGTTCAATCCAGATGTATTTTATCCTTGCATTACCAGTTCTTAGCCCAGTGTTATGCATATTAGTATTATACATACTGAGAATATGTTTGTTAAATGAAAAACTGGCCTTCATGTAAAGAAATGAAGTTTGAATGAATTTTGTTTTTGAGGATCAATTTTGGCAAGGCAGTAGGACAGTGATGAAATTAATTCTCAAATATTTAATGGGTAGTCAGTGTGGTCATGTCCATGCAAGGAATCAGAGAGTGGCTGGCTCCCTTTACAACCTTGCAGTGGGAAGATGATCATGCCAATTGACCACGTGCCATTGAGCATCATCTCATCTCCTAGGACATCTTTGGCACTGTTTCCTTTTTTTTTTTTTTTTCGGGTCTGGGGATGGAACCCAGGGGCATTTGACCTCCAAGCTATACCTCTTGCCCTATTTTTTATTCTTTATTTTAAGACTGGGTCTCACTGAGTTGCAGAGGGCCTCACTAAGTAGCTGAGACTGTCCTCAAACCGCGATCCTCCAGGTCTCAGCCTCTGGATTACAAGTGTGTGTGCCACCGTGCCCAGCTGTTTTCTTTTGTTTTTTGAACTGAGGATTAAACTCAGGGAAATTCTACCTCCAAGCTACACCCAAATGCCCCCCTAACCTGTTTTAAAACAGGGTCTTGCAAAGTTGATGATGCTAACCTTGAACCTCAAATCCTCCTGTCTCTATCTCCCAAGTATTGGAATTATAAGTGTGTTCCATCATGCCTTGCTTCTAGAACAATGCCTTTAGATTGCAATCCTATTACTAAAGAGGATGACTGGTTTTATATAGTATCTTGAGAGGTCTTTTGTCACTTTTGTAAAGCTCACCTTTTTTTCATCTTAACAGAAAATCTCCATCCCAGATTCCCACCGCCTATGGTTTATAGCTTCATTTTCTCCTTGAAGATAGCACCTCAAATGAAACCAGAGAACAGCTTTGTCCCTTCAGAGATGTTGCCAAAACATTATGTGACTTCAGGCCTCAAGATTTTTAGATTTGAAAAGCATAATCTATGAAGTTCCATATCCCCAATAAGAATAATAAATCTCAGAACCTGTGCACTTCTGAAATCTTGTATAAGTGTGAGATAATCCACCAGACTAAGAGAGAGAGCATCTCAGCCTCCTAACATCTCTGCTCAAGCCTTTTAGAACCCTAGACAAGTTGTTCTGCTGAGGGGGATGGAGGGCTGGTTGCCCTGTGGATCAAAATCCCACATATTGTATTTAGCTGCCTGTATCCATGTCTTCAAAGTTCAGTGGCCACAGAATTATTTAAAGGTTTTGCCTCCTTTGTTGTAAGCATGTTTTAAAATATTCTTGTAGATGCAGTTACCAAGTGGCGATTTCCAGAGGCAATTTCTCAGTCACTTTGCCCAATCCCATTAACAAAGAAACTGCATTTTCCATCAGCCGATGAGTCATAAAGCATATCTTTGCTCCTGGAGTTGCGTGGGGGAAGATTGGAGCCCATTCTGTAGCACAATTCTGCTGCTAGCTATTATGGGATATCTAATTTAATTAAGCCATGAGACAGGAGAGACACACACCATCACCCTCAGAATCTGCGAAAGCTCTCAATTACCAAGCACCAATTTCCTAAAAATGGGAACCAAATCCTGAAATGAAAATTGTGATTAGTTATAGGGGTGCTGATCCATGGAATCAGAAATGGAATGAAGGTCGAGTACCCAGCCTATGAAGGAAGACACCATACACCTATGAAGGAGGACACCTTGAAATCAAAATTAGCCTTTGCTAATTGGATGGAGCAAAGTATCATTTCCATTTCTGAATTTGTAAAATTGTTCCTTTTCAAGGAAAAAAGAAAATCTTCCTGACTGGGATGACTTAGTTCTGAGTGAGTTTTTTCTCTGATGTTTTGATGTGGTTGAGTGAGAAAAGACTATCCTGGCAGTGAGGCTGGAAACCCAGCTCTCTGAAGTCCTGTTTTCAGAAAGTTGGCTTCCTCAGGGAAGCTCTCCCCAGGAAAGAAAGGACCAGTCAAAGCTAGCTATCCTGTTTAGCCCGGGACACTGTTCCCTTCCCTCTGCTGCACAGGAGACATTTACCACCAAATGAAGATACTTATTGAATGCCTACCTCATGGTGTTGCACTGATACAATTATCTCATGGATAATTATTCCATGATAATAATTATCACATGGAATGTTAATTAGCCCACATTTCCCAAAGGAGAGAGGGATTGAAATCCAGATTTCACTGGATTCTAAGCTTATGTTCCTTAGGCCATGTTCTCTGTTACTTTACAACCAGGAGAGGTTAGTGAGAGTGATTCAGTGTTTACCACCTCCCAGCATGGACGGGGGTCATGAGTTTGGGCAAGAAAGAGCAGGAGCTACTACTCTGAAGTTTCTGCAGGGACTTGAATGTATGAGTAGCCACGTGGTCTAAGAAAAATCTAAGGGTTATCAGTTTCTCTTTTGGGTCTTCCTTGTGGTGAGGGCTTGCTATCTTCCTGCTAGATGGGTGAATGAGAGCATACAGGATCATTTGACATGCTTGAGTTGTGACTGCAAAGAGGAGGGCTGCAATCATCTGAATGGTTGACTCTTAATATCTTGGATGCTAGTTTCATAAGAAAAGTAAACCACTGTCTTGTTCTTGAAACACAGATGAGCTGGCCTCATGACCTAGCCATTAATAAGCTAGATTACTCATATCTCAGGATTTTATTGTCCACCTGGTACATTTCACATGGTCAGGAGTAATGTGGTACCTATTTTCTTGGTGCTAGTCACAATGCTGGCATCATTAAAGTCACTGAACTGGAAACAGCAGATAGATCTGTGTCTGACAAGCAGGGGTGGGGGGGGGCAGATGCAATCAATTCTACAACAGCTATCCATGATACTGAAAATTTTAGAAAGTTCTGTAAGCATTTTCAATCCTTCTGTCTTTCTTCTTAAGTTTAAATTTTCATACAATTCCACCTACCAACAGGTAACCATATCTTTTAGCTTGTCTGTTAGCCAGTAGAGCATTAACTACAAAATCTAATCTAAATCTAAAACTTCCATTTACTTGGACTTTGACTCCATTTTTTCCCCCTACAATGTAGCAGCTTGATTATATTTTCACAAGGTGTAAGGCATTCTTTTCTTAATCTTGGCTTGAAAAATATCTGTAATCACCTAGAGTACTGAGGATGGAACCCAGGGGCATTCTACCTCAGAGCTATACCCCAACCCTATTTTTTATTCTTTTTCTTAATTTTTTTTGAAACATGGTTTCACTGAGTTGCAAAGGGCCTCACTAAGTAGCTGAGGCTGTCCACAAACTACCATCCTCTTATCTCAGCCTCCCAAAAGCTGGGATTACAAGCATGTACCACCACACCCAGCTTCCTAGATTCTTCACATAGTGTCAACCTGTGTAAATATCTCAAAAATCTAGTGGTCAGTAGCTTATTATTTAGCCATCCAGCACCTGCCAAGTTCCAGGCACTGTGCTAGATACACATGCACAAAACAAGCAAGCAAGCAAACAAACAAACGAACAAACAAACAAACAAACAAAACAGCGTCTCTGGCATCTTTAACATTGCTGAACTGACAAGCACAGAGTTTGGGAGTGGGGGTATGGGGGAAGGAGTAGCAGTCCAGCACAGCAGCGAGATGCCACAGCACATTCAGTTTCAAAAATTTCTATAAGCATTTTCAATCCCACAGTCTTTCCTCTCAAGTTTAAATTTCATAGAACTTGTTTAAGAGGATGCATAGTCTTCTGTAGAAAAAAATTGAAGGTAACTACAAGTTGTAAGATAGATGGAAAATACTGTGTTGAAGAATTCACAGCATGATGTGAGAGAACATAGAAGCACTATGCATCTGGGAGGGGTAGAAATTTATCATGGATATTAGCCTAGGGGTGGAGACTTTCTTAACCCAGACAAAGGGCAAAAGAATGGTTGGAAAGACAACAAGAGAAGGCAATTCCAGTGAGATGAGTGATCTGCACAAGAGCTGGCCTGACACAGCTTCCTTGGATCTGTGGGTGGCTAAAGGTCATATCTGACATAATTTTAGAATCAAGCATTAAATGATATTATTAAAATAGCAGAAGTAAATCAGGTGTGGTGGTGTATGCCTATAATTTCAGTACCTGGGAGGCTGAGACAGGGGAATCATAAGGTTTAAGAACAGCTTTAGCAGTGTATGAAATTCTCTGCAGCTTAGTGAGTTTTCGCAATGCAGAAACTCTAAGCAGCTTAGTGAGACTGTTTCAAAACAAAACATAAAAAAGGGACGGGGGTATAGCTCAGAGGTAGAATGTCCCTGGATTCAATCTCTAGTACTACACACACACACACACACACACACACACACACACACACACACACACACCAGAAGTAGAAACTCCCCCATCAATTTCTTCATAATCCTAGTTAACTTAATGAATAAATCTTTCTGCATTTTCCAAACACATTTCCATCCTGCTGATTTCTCTTAGTGTCAGAGAATAGGCTTGCCACTCAGAGGCTACAGCAAGCAATAGTATCTCTTTAGAACTTAATAACATTGTTTCATTTTTATTATATTTATTTTTACAGTTTCAATTATGGCAACTGATTGCAGTTTTCCATTCACAGCATTGATACAAAGTGTTATTTGAAATGACTATTTTTGTTAAAAATGCAATTAAAAATAGTATGCAAAAGAGGTGGTGCATGGCAATGCTATGAAGTTGACATGTCAATGCCTAGGGTTGATGGAACTGGAATGGTATGAGACTGGAATGAATGATGGGGGCAGAAGACTGGATACAACTGTTTGGCAGCATTCAGACTGTAACAGGCTCCTGTGGCCAACTGAGGACTTAAACACCTTGGGGTGTCATTGAAGGGCTAAGACCAGGAGACTGGTACCATAAGGCTTGCATGTTAGAATCTTTCTGGAGAATGAGAAGGATGGCTGAGAGAAAATGTGGACACAGATTAGTTAGAAGGCTGAGAAGCCCTGTGAGAAACAGTGGGAGCACAAACAAATGTGGAAAAGACAAGGCCAGGAAGGAGGGATTGACTGATAGGACAAATCAGTGGTACCATGTCTCTTGTCACCAATTAGAATATTGGTTCGTGGATGGCAGATGGCTCTACTAAGGAGCTGAGGGGATGTCTCCTCGCAGTTGCTTCTTTGCATGATATTGATCCTGAGTAGAAACCTACATCTCATTAACTCTGTTAATACCTTAATAGATATAATCTAAGGTCTTTCCTTCCCATTCCTGGTTAGAAATCTAACTCCTTAGAGTAGCATCCAAAACGTGGGGTCGAGTTAGTATTATTTTGTGTTGCAAAAGAGAAGTTTTGGGCCAAGCAAATAATGGAAAAAATGTGGTGTTATATGATTGCCCTAAACTTTCTAAAGGGCTGATGTCAAGAAAGACTTTCTAGTTTAATAAAATTAATCTAAATCCTCCTTAAACCCAATAATTTCTAACTAAATTTTGGTTCAAAGTATCAAGTTGTATGGTTTATGACTTTAGATCTTTTTTTAATTGACACATATTTTGTGCATCTTTATAGGGTATGTATAAAACTTGGTGTATGCATACAATGTGTAATGTCATTCAGGGTAATTAACATATCCATCTTTTGAAATTAGTGAAGCAAAGTGTTTGGAAGAAACCTCTAAACAATGAAATCCTTCTGAAGAAAAGATGGAATGTTTTGGGTCTCACAAGGGCAGAATCATCTCGGAATTGAAATTATCACAGGGACTCAGGGGAGGGAAGCAAGATGTTCTCACATGTGGCGTTTCCTCTTTTTCCTGTTCTTTATGGTGGACTGAGCCTAGGATCCAGGGGGGATATTATCTGTCTTAGTACCTATTAGCTGCAAAGGCATATGTCAATGAAGCCCTTTCTTTCTGAAGAAGACATAAAGTTCACTTAGGCTTCACTGAAAGGAACTGAAGGGCTCTCTCTCACCACCCTGGCCTGAGGCTATGGTGCCATGGTCAAGCACCTCACTTTAAGAGGAGGACAAAAAGGAACCACCTTATGAAAGTCAGAGAAGGGTCTGTTGTGGTGGCGTATTCCTGAAATCCTAGGCAGGTTCAAGGCCAGCCTCAGTAAGTTAGTGAGACCCAGTTTCAAAATAAAAAATAGAATGGGGCTGAGGATTAGCACAGAGGTAGAATGGTACTGGGTTCAGAAAGATACATGTTAGTTTAACTCATGTTAATTAGAAGAAAGATACATATCTTCTACAAAGATACAAATCTTCTACATCTAGAAGATTACTTATTTAAAAATAAAAAAATGACCTCTTATGTTGTTTTTATTGTGGAACTGGGGGTTGAATCAAGGGGGCATTTTATCTCTGAAATACACTCCGGTCCTTTTTATTTTTAAATTTTGAAACAGGGTTTTGCTAAGTTGCTGAGGATCTTGCTAAAATTGCTGAGGCTGTCCTTGAAGTTGGATCCTCCTGTCTCAGCCTCCCAAGTACTGGGATTATAGGCATAGGGCACCATGCCTGACTTGCATCATTGCATTTTTTATAGTTAGCTAAAGTTATGATTTTCTTCATTTAAAGAAATTTTTATTTAAAAGAAAGATAAGTAGAAAATTGTATTAGACTTTTTTGCTATTAATAATGCTTATACTGCAAGCCTGATGAGACTGATGAGAGTAAATCATCTACCATGCTTGCTGGATGAAATTTCATAGGATTGAAGCCAAAGAGCTTAAATCCATAAATCATTATTGAAGTCCAAGATAAAGGAATCTTGGTTTGTGCATGAAGTAAAGAGTAAGTAGAACCTGAAGAAATATTCCATAGATGATGATAATAGGTGATAAGCATCCCATAAGCTATGTAGTTTCTTACATTTAGATCTGAGACCCTGGTTTTACCCCAATCAAGATAAATTAGGAATTTTAATTGCCTACAAAATGTTTACAATGAAGTTTGAAGGTGATATTATAAAAACTCTACAAATAGTCAATGTTTCAGTAAACTTCTACAATTATGATGAGGCATTAATGGAATAGAACATTAAATATTAGGTAACTGATATGAAATGGTGTGGCTACATAGGAAGCAAATTGCATTTGTAATGCATTTCAAAATGTGCAAAGTACTTATTATTTGAGCTACAACTTTAAATGCTATTTGGTGACTCTGCTTTTCAATGTGTAGTTGCTATCAAAAAGAATTTGCTAATGGAAATAGATTGGGGAGAAGGTAAGACATGTTGACCTTTTTAGTTTGTGCAGTGCAGTACTCTTCATTCAGAATCGAGGAACTTGGGTTCCAAGCTAGAGGACATGGAGGAGAAAGAGCTAATGGAAGGCAGCATTTGAATACTCTCTCGGTGTTAGACA
Organism: Muscardinus avellanarius; assembly: GCF_963383645.1. Classification (NCBI taxonomy): domain Eukaryota; kingdom Metazoa; phylum Chordata; class Mammalia; order Rodentia; family Gliridae; genus Muscardinus; species Muscardinus avellanarius. The sequence goes on along the minus strand of NC_137800.1, from coordinate 51,359,318 downwards.
TTTTCTAGTTTCCTTCCATGTGTTCAAATTTAATCTACACTACACCATGGCCTGTAGACAGAGATCAGGAAATAAGTTGGGGAAGAACATTTCCCAGATTCACAAATTGGTCAGGACAATCCTCTGGCAACAAAGCCCTTCTCTTCTCACTTGGTGATGCAGCTCACATATTGAAATTATGAATTTATTCTCATAGCTAAGTCTCTTTTCCTTAGAAAGCTGAGTTTCAGGGAAAGATGCAGAGTCACTAAGCCAGGCAAATTAAGTTCCAGAATATATCTAATCCAAAGCCAGAAGAGCATTAGCGCTTCTTCCAAAAAGAAACTTGGTTTTAGATTTATCTTGTACTGTATAGATAAGGAAAGCTGAAAATGAAAGACTTACTTGTGGTTGGGACAGGGGAAGTGAAGTAGCTCTAGAGAAGTATAAATTGTCATCAGGAAACTGAGGCACAGGTATTCTCTCTGTGACTCACTAGATCTGTAGCTCAAAGAATAATTTTTTAATCTTGAGCCTAAATTTTATTCATCATTAATTACATTATAAGGCAAAGATAATGCAAAAAGATAAAGGATTTTAAGCTATAAAATATTGCAAAATGCTATTTATACTTAACATTTCAATGGTCTGTAGATAAGCAAATGTATACATAATCCACTAGAGGTGTTTAAATCTGCAGAGCTTTTTTTTTTTTTTAACACTGTGTTACAGGAAAAGATGTCTTTTCCTCTATCAAATTCTGTCCCATTAAATTCATTTGAAAGGTTAGCAAAAGATCCTAAGTGGAATTACTCCAATTTCTGCCTCCTCTCTAGGAATTACTGGCCTGGCCTCTTTCTCCTGGTGTGCTTATAAGTGGATTGTAGATTATGTTGTTACCTTACCTCTAGGTAACAAATCCTTTTACTATGGTGGATGATATGCTTAAACTCAGTTGAAGTTCAAAATCAATACCTAGCCAAAAATTTCCAACAATTGCAATACCAGGATGTCAAGATGGCCCGAAATATATATTCAGGGAGGACATGACCTTAAAGGCTATAAATATTGCAGATTTCTGTAACAATAGGAAGGTTTTTGTTTTCATAAGCTGAAAGCATTTGTTTCCTACCAAATAAATCTTTGGAGTAATAGCTTTCATCAATCCTGTTTTATTACATCAGTTTCAGAAGGGACAAGCCAGAGATATAGTGCAAAGTGATTCTTAGATGACCAAAAATTTCCACTCCTTCCAGAATCTTAAGATTTCAGACCTGCTATACTTAGTCCCAAACCCCTGACTTCAAGTCCTTTGGTCATGCATTATCAGAACAGAGATCAGAGAAATCTAATAATTGGTTGGTCAGATCATTTGCTAGTTTGTAGTTTGACATTCAAGAGTCAATTATGAGTGGAGAATTATAATTATTATGCAGATATTTTGACTGTGAATCTTAATTCTTCCCATATCACTCCTTCACACACCTTGTCCTTCAAATATTATGTAGCTTAAGCAATCAATTTTAACCTCTATTACTAAGAGAGCTGAATATAGTGTTTCAATCTAGGGAAGGGGGCTAGACAAAGCCTAAGTATATAAGGAAGAAAGCTTCTCAATTTTTATTTTTAAACATTCTGTATATTCTCTTATCTGTTGAATAGCTAGTTGACCAAACAAATAGTAGACAAGTTGAAAGCATATATATATAGTGAGGGGGGTACTGGGGATGGAACCCAGGGCTTTCTTTCTGTAGGCTACACTCCCAGACATGTTTTTTTTTTAATATTTTATTTGGAAACAGGGTCTCACTAAGTTGCTGAGAGCCTCACCAAGTAACTGAGGCTGGCTTCCAATCTGCATGAGCATCCTGTCTCAGCCTCCCAAGTGCTGGGATTACAAGCATGCACCATGACACACGCTTGAAAGCTATAGTTTAAACATTTTAGTCATCCAGAACTTTTGGATGTGATAGTAATGGACTTATAACTAAATGTATGGAGGTGGACTTTGATGGGAAGTCTTAGGTTAAACTCCAAAGAAAGCCATGAGTAATCCTAAAGGATTGCTGACCTCTACAAAATCTGATAACTATCAAAATGCTTGAAATATCTAAAAATATCACACATATATCTTTTTTTATAAATATGACTTTTTTCTAGATTACTTCAATAAGAAAAACAAGATCTTAATTTCTATGGTAAGTCTTTTTAGAATGTGAGATATAGTTCATGTGTGGCTCCCTCTCTGAGCAGTAAGATGGGTTTCAGTCCCATTTACTTTATTGATAGGTTGAGGTCACTCAAGTGAGCCTGGTTCCTGTTTTGAAAGTGTGAACTGATAAATTGTGGGCCTGATGGGAAGTAAATATATTGAAGCTGCAGGAAGCTTAGCAATGGCTGCTACTTACCCATTGTGGCCACTTAAACCCTGATAGTATTTTTTCCTTTTATGATGGAATGAAATTGGCACACTGACATTTTCATTAATCTGAAGAAATGTCTGGCTGTCACTACAGAACATATGAATGACCAAGATACAGGCAGTCATGCTCAAAATGTTCCTCTCTGATATTATTATGTATGCAAAGGTAAGGTGGGAAGGGAAGGAGGCATCCTATGGCTTGGTTTTGTAGTCCCCCAACATGAAAGAAAGTGGTAAGCAGAGTCAGTAAGCAAATGGTTGGACAATCGGCAGTGCAGGAAAGCAACAGACGGACAAGATGATCATGAGATCCATGGACACATTCATTCCTAAATTAGTACAACCATCAAAGTAAGACAAAGGTGCTGGTCTAGCAGACTGAAACATTAGTCTGCTGAGCAACACACCCAGTCTCCACAGAGTAGCATTTTTTTTATTGCAGTTTGACCTTCTTAGGAAATGAACAAAACTTTAAATAAATCACAATTACTTATTGCTTAGTATTTTGAATAATAAATTCTTTAGTTTATCAGTACCTCATGGCCTTCAAATGTGCATTCTTCAGTTTCAATTACATATACATTATTTATCCTGAACAATAAATTATTCTTTTTTTAAAAAAGTACATAATTTTAAAGTAAAGGAAAACAAAAAACATATATTTTGACATTTAGCTTTAACTTATATGAAAACAATTCTCTATGTTAGATGCTTAAATATAAATAATAAAACACATTATGTTATTTACAATGTTATCCCGTAAGTTAAGAGTGAAAACTGACATTAACTCATAAAGACAACAAGTAATTTTAAGAAAACATCCAAGTAATGTACAATATGTATTTACAAAAGAATATATAATGGAACTCGTGATATGTGGCCATTTCCTTTTGTTTGCATTTCTCTGCAATATTTCATGGGTCTTTGTGGACAAAAATATCTATGGCTGGTAGAATGTAGTCAGTACTGACAGCTGAGACCAGGCCTTTCTTCCTCCTTTTCACCAGTGTGAGCCATATGCCCTCCAACCTTGGGCCAAAGAAGGGAAGAGTTACTGAGCACGTTACCCTGGATCAACTCTATCAAGACAGTCACATGAAACAAGAAAGAGATGGCTTCTGGCTATTTGGGACACATTCACCTACACAGGGGAGCATTTTATAGAAAGCAGAAGGCTGCCTGTCAGGCACTCTTGGAGGAGGAGGGAAAAAAGGGAATGCAGGATAGAAAATGAGTCTTGAATCAAGAAAAAAGTTTTGCATGTGCTGTGCTCCACTGCATATCCCTTGGTGGCATGATTCCAGACTCATGAAGCACAGTTACTGTTGGATGTCTGGGCAATTTCCACTGCCTTAAAAACTCAAGCCAGCCTTGTGTATGTCAGGGAAAGAAGTTGACACTCCTTGGGATTGCTGCTACACTGTCTGCATTGATAAGTGGGGTGGCTGAGGGCAAGGTGGCAGAGCGTCCAAGAGTGTCTCTGTGAACATGAACCTGGTGGCTACAGTGTGCAGTCCTGAGCAGCCAGAGAGGTTTTTATTGTGGAAAGTTCTTGTTCCAGGATGGAAAGGCTGCCTGAACTACCATGCTTCCTCCGTGAATGACCAGTATCAGGTTGGAAATAAAATTACATTTGCAATATGAAGATTTATAGCAATTCTTATACTGAGGAAAATGTATCTCAGTGTTCTGGTCGGAAGACTATTTGTTTGTGAAATTTGTCAGAATGGGCCATCTGAATACCCACCCCAGTGCCCAAAGAATTTGAAATAGAATGGTTAGGGGTTTAAAATAGTTTAAATGGTAGGACATTCTTTTGTTATTAAAATATTGAAGAATGAGTCAAGGCCTCCAAATGAAATATTAAAATAATTCAGAGAACCTGTCTTGGCTGTCTTCTTCCTTAAGCCATGAGCTGGCTCTTTTCTACAGAATGGGGAATCAGTGCAGCCTGACAGGGGTCTTCCCTGTAGGTTAAAAAGCAAATGAGAATAATGCTGAGTACAAAGTGGCCTGTGAACAGTGGTGGAAAACTTGGGATACCAAATTCTGAGCAACTTCAAGGACACGTCTCTGTGAAGTGTAGAAACATGTAAGAGTTGACAAAATTGACTTATGCCCAGATTGCATTTTTATATAAGACCTACTTGTGTGTCATTTCTTCCTTTTAATCTATGACATATTGATTTAGTGAAGAAGATTCAGTTCACCTGCAAACAGGAAGCAATCACTTCCATCCACTTTGGGAACCTCTTGCTAACCTGTTTCCCATTTTTGTCCCATGGATCCCAAGAGGCCATTAGGAACCTAAGTAAAAGAGCTAGCCCTGATTTAACAGATAACAATAGGACATAAAATGGGTTTTGCATTTTTAAGAACTTTTCTTATTTTTCTGAAATAACAGTTATTTAAAATGTTAATTACCTATAGGCTTTCCTTGGATTTACAATCGCAAAAAAAAAAAAAAAAAAAAAAAAAAAAAACCAACAAACCAAAAACATGCAAGGGTTAGACCAACCCTAGCCCTGCCTTGGTGAGAATAAAGCAAAAACCAAGAGAGAGGAACATGGGTGATGCTGGCTCTAAGTGGAGAGGTCAGTGCACAGTGGGGGTCACTTTTCCAAGTAAAGGCGCAATCTTTCCAACACTAGAGACACCTCCTGATGACTTAGCACTTGTGGGAAGTTCTTACCAGTCACAAATCACATGCATGTTGGCCATTCCTGACCAAAAGTTAAAAAAATATTCATGCATAGTTATGACCTAATCAAGGCAACATTGAAAAACAAGAGAAACTGCAGATGGAGAAAGGAGTGGTTTAAAACATCAACCAAGAAATATGGCTGCTCTCCACCTGTGTCCTCTGCACACTCACTCCTTCTAAATACTGTAGGACAGACACAGTTTCCTGTGATGCCGAGCCACTGCTCTATATGGAGGCACACTGGCCCCAGCAGCGCTTCTGACTGTGGAGTGTGCTGTTGGGTTCAGTGTTTTCTCATGTTCTGTCTCTTCTGGTGCTGAGAAGACACAGTTAACTTAGTAGTTCTCAAATCAATGAAAACTACAAGTCATAAATGATTGCACCTAATTTATCAGTTGTGGTTTGTAGTTCGACTACATGAGCTGCTGGATCATTCCCCCAGAAAGTCCTCTTCTAAGATGTTATATTTACCCTGATAGCAAGCCAAAACCCATTTTCTAAGCTAGGTCTAAAACTGTTTCTCCGTGTTAATAATAATAATAATAATAATAACAATAATAAAATAATAATAATAACAATAATAATAATGTAAATGATAGCTCCATTTAGCAAGAGCAAGCTGTCTTCTGATTAATAATATAGTTTTTTTAAATCACAGTTTTACTTTCTTCCTAATATTTAACATTACTTAATGTAGTTTCCTGCTGTATTTAATAGTAGCATGCTGTTGGATCTACTATTATCTCAGAGCCCAGGGAAGCAAACCTTTGGCTGACAGAGTAGACAGAACTCATTTCATTTTCTGAAAGCAAAGAAAATTTTGTATAAAAGAGAAAAGTATCTGCATGGGTGTGCCATCACAAGATGCACTGATTAGGTGCTGCTACAGAGGAACAGAGGAACAAGTACAAGTCTTGCAAATCATACATCCAGTCAACACCATAATGCAATGCATGAGAATCCAGTAAGAACTAAATATATGGGAGGTTTTGCTGAAATACTGTGGAAAAGCAATCACTGGGACTGCACAAAACTTGCTCTTGACATAACACAACATAAAGGCACCATTGATATCTTTCTTGTTTTGAAATACTGTAAAAAATTGCTACATATGGCACATAACACATTTTTACATACATATATTTAATTTATAAAAGTTTTTCCTGTTTTCTATTTGCAGAACTGCTAAAATAAAATAAATTGTTTAATTTAAGGTGGAATACTTTATTATATAAAATAAAGTTTTACAGGTGAATCTATGTGTTTATTTAGGTTTTATACAGCGATAGGGTCTTGGTTAGCAATTACACTAGACAGCCTGGCCTGCAATTCTTCCTGTGTTGAGAAGCGGCCTGCTGGGTTAGTCCTGGTGTCAGCCAGGCGAAAGGCAGGTGTTGCTTCAAGACTGGCTGCCAGGGGGTTCTGTATGCCTAGGAAGGGTGTATCTTCACCTACTCTTTCATCTTCTGTTTCGCTCTCTGAGTTACTGCTCTTGGAGCTTGTGTTGCTGTCCATTTCCAACCGGTTGGCAATGTGGCCATTGGGCTTGGTTCTTTTGGCCCGCCTGCTATTGGTGAGTTTTTTAATAGGCTCTGGAGCTGGCTCGTACTCCTGGGTTGTCTCATACTCCTCATCCTCCACTATCCTCAAAGGGCTGGGAGGCAGGCTAGTACTCTCGTGCATGGGGTTGTGATGGAAGGAGTTGAACTGCTGAGCCTGGTGGTCATACTTCTCCCGCAGCCTGGGTGGTGTCACAAGCAGCAGAGGTCTCTCTTCTTCCATGAAGGGGCTGATGGCCATGGAGGGCATGGACACCGTCATGCTGGATGTGGGTGGAGATGTTTCCAAAGGGGGCGATTTGGGGGAGCTTGGCGTGTGGAAATCTATAGGTGACATACGGGCCGGGGTGGTCATAGCTGACACATACCTGTGTGAGCACAGAATGTCCCATGTGAGTGCAGTGGAATCAGAGGCAGACAGCAGAAAGGGAAAGGGCACAGAGTCACAATATGGCTTCATCAGAGAACAAGTTCACTGTATACTTCTCAGCACCCTTGGAACCTAACATTATGTAGCCAAGAGTTTCCTCGCAGAAGGACATGCAAAGATTGGCTACATGGTCTAGCCTTGGGGATATTTAGTCTCATGAGTTTAAATAAAAACATGTGAGCCAAGAAAATAGGGCATGAGGTCTTAGAGACAACTCAGTTTAAAAGTACCAAGGCTCAGAGATTTGGAGGAGAAAGAAGTATTACTTAAATACTATACCTTCCTAAAGGCCAAGGGGTCTTAGAGAATGAAGCCCAAATGGGGAATGGAAGAAGATCTAAGATGAGTTGCTGAGAGCTGGATCTGCATGCATTTGGATCTGTGGGCCTTGTTTCTCCTTAGCTCAGCTATAAGGTTATGTCTTATGAAAAAGAAAAGAGCATAGTAACTCAGATTTATTTCTCATAACAGTCTCATACATTTGTGTACTTTTAATTTTTTTTCCTCCATGAAATGCTACTGGTTAACATTCAATTTGGGGCTACCAATCCCCAGGTCTAAGACATCTCAAAGATAAGCCTGAAACAACCCTATGTTGGTTTCACAAGTACCACAATGGATACTATGTGCAATCTCCAGTCTACCTCTCCTCTCCATTCCTCCACTGCCTCACTCTTTGGCTTTCTCATAGGAATGCATGTGAAGGTCAGCTACACACTCAGCAATCTTTTATGGCTGCTCATGGCTGGCTGTACTCTGTCACCTTATTTCATGTGGTGTCTGATACTCAGCAAATCTCACTGTCAGAACCCCAAGTGCCCTGTTTTTACCATGCTAGCTTCTCTCAGAATAAAAAGGATGACTTTTCGCATCAAAAATGATGAATCACATTTCTCAGCTCTTGATAAAAATGTTTTGGATGCACTGGGTGTTTTCTTCACCTTAACGTTCACAGAACTTAATTCGACCTGGCTTGTGATGATGCAGCACACCAGTACCTGAACTCCTGCTTTCAGGAACAGGAAGCCTAGTAGCTGTCCTGTTTCCCCATGACTCACAGTGATATGGATGTGAGATCCCACTGTGTCTAAAATTGGAAAGTGTCCTAAACATTGAGATAGCAGGGGCTTGGGCCTTCAAACTTTTTATTTTGGGGGTAATTAAATTAAGCACTCTGAGAAATACCAATCCAAATTTAACCAACACATATAAATAATTCACCTTTTATTCCCTGTGATCTTCAAGTTCAGGTCTATTTTTCAGTCACAGATAGTATCTAGGGTGTGCATGTCAAACCACAAAGAATGATGTCGCAGGTAAGGATGAAAAAATGTTTCATCCCAACCGCCTTTCCACATTTCAAAAATAGGATAAATTAAGATGGACTGGCTTCCTTAATATACAAAGTTACAAAGATGGGATTATATGAATTTAAAACTGATGTTTTCATCCAGTTTTGGACCATGTCTACTTTTTTCATATATGGCTTGCAAAGAGAATTCTAACACTGTAAATTCTATACAGCTCTAAAAAACTGTTTTGGAGAAAAGGTAGTGAAGAAATTATCAGCACACTCTAAATGAACTATAAGCTCAGAACATTCTTTGTAATGACTACTTCCCAGTCCATAAATTAAAAGAGTTGTTTAAAATCATCTTTACCCATGTAACTGCCAAATAAGCATGAATTTGGCACTGTATAATACCATTAGTAAATGGACAGAGATTAGACTAAAGTCACCAGTAAAATAAAACCCAGTGGATTTGAAACAAATAGGTAACAGATTTGTTGGGCTAAAGAGCAGGTTGGGAACAACTCTGTTCCAGCACAGGTGAAGACACGTAAAGAGAAACTATGAATTCTCTGTTTCTGTTGAGAATTTCTTTCAGTTTACTCCTCTCCATTCTACCTTTGTGATTCTCCCAGCAGCCTGGCCAGGTCTCCCCAGAGGAAAGCCCAAACACTGTGGAATAAAGGGCCACGTCAAAGGCAACATCTGTTTTGAATACCACCTGTGAAGTTGCCAGACATAGCACACAAGAAATTTAGCTATTTGTTCACCCCTTCTTGGAATTTCACAGAAGGAATACTCTATGGGGCAACAGAAGCAGCTGTTTCTGAGATCTGGGCTGATGGCCCTTGTTTGATTTGACTGAGGCTGGAAGGTGAGACAGAGGCAGTACATGAAATATGAGGCCAGCTCACCACCCATGAGAGTTTGGGTAACTAGCAGATTAGAATCATAAAACGGTCCTTATCTTTTTTTTTTTGGGCAGTACTGGGGTTGGAACCCAGGGGCATTCTACTTCTGAGCTATGCCCCAGCCCTATTTTTTATTCTTTATTTTGAAACAGGGTCTCACTGAGTTGCCAAGGGCCTCACTAAGTAGCTGAGGCTGTCCACGAACCTGGCTCCTCCTGCCTTAGCCTCTCAAGTACTGGGATTACAAGCATGCGCCACCACGCATGGCAGAAGGGTCCTTATCAAACACTGATACCATCTCTCTAGCATTACACCTGGGAAAACTGAGGCCCTGAGTGGGTGTGAAACTATGGCCAGGTGTGGGAACTCCAAGTTTGCTGTGCCTACCAAATTGCTTGAGCTCTTTAAGAGTCTCTCGCCTGTCGGCCACTAGGATGATGTGAGAGGCTCAGAATCCCTGAGTTCAGGCACAAGGATGAAGCCAGCTAGGAGTGCTCCTGCCACCCTCTTGCTGATTGCAGGCTTCTTGTGTGAGAGAGCCAGCAGGTGCTCACAGAGTAGCTACTGGGGGGTCTCCTTGGCAGGAACTTTGCTATTCGGTTTTACCTTTCGCTATGAGGAGAGTCTCGGTAGGAGTCCGGTGTCTCTCTGGCATGCCTGAGGAAGCTGCTACTCTCTCGAGGACCTCCTGTGCCATTGAGACGCCCTCGGGGCCCCCCTGCAGGGCTGCTGTGCCTACTGTTGTCTACAGATGACATCATGATGACAGAGTGGCTTTCGGAAATGATGCTCTCTGTGTGTCCGTTGCTCCAGCTAGGGGGAGACACAAGAGGCAGTGAGATTCTTTTTAATGATATGGAAAAAAATGGAACTGAAAGAAATTGATTCTGACATATATTTTAAATTAATGACGCATCAGTAGCTCATGTCAACATTACTTGTCTAAGAACAGAACTGTTCTTTTAAATATTATTTTATTTTGATTGGTGCATTATAATTATACATACTGGCAAGACTCACTGTTACATATTTGTCATGCACATAACATAATTGGTCAGTTTCATCCCCCCAGTACCTGCCCTTTCCACTCCCCTGTCCTTACTCTATTGGTCTACTATTTTGTTACAAAGATACTTCCTTTCCTGAGGATCTTGATACAATTGGCTTTGTGAGCACAGTTTTATTCATCTGTTCACTCATTCTCTTATTTTTTATCAAATGCCACCCATATTAAGTATTCTTAAATATTAAGTATATTTAGGATCTCTCTGGTCTTGAGTGGGTTTGATTAAAGAAACACTTTACTATATATGAGTTACATTTGGTACTCCAGTGTTGCTGTTGATAGTGTGAAATTAAGCTGAGGTCATCAGGGCGTCTGAGAACTTAGGTGTCAGTTATTTATAGTTCACCAGGTCTCACATGCATTTAAGTACTAGAAAAATTCAGTTTCTACGTATTATACAGAATCTTCAGACTTTTCCTAGTACAGAAATTCCATAGTAGTAGCACATGAAAAAAGGCAATCTCTAAGAGTGGGAAAAGCCACTCTTGAGGGAGGTATTATCCACCTCCCTTTTTTGTAACTGAAAAACTGAAGCTCAGATTTAAACAGTAATTAAAAATATCACCAACTGATGTTCAAAGTCTTTTGGTGTCCAAGTTCTGATATGCTACTGCCTCATACGTGTCTTCTCTTCCCCCTTAGACAGTGATAGCAAAAGGCAGTGTGCAAAAACTCATTTATAGAGAAATGCCATGGAAACTTTAAGTCCTCATACCTGTGACTAGGAGTCTGGGTGACAGTAGTAGAATGATGCGTTGTAGAGGTATAATGACTGGTGGAAAAAGATGTCTCTGCTTCTCTCTCAACAATACGCTCACTGGAGATGACGTTTTTGGAAACGTATTGCTGGAGAGACAAAGACACACAACTTGAAGAATCATGTAAATGAAAGCACTACCATTGTCACACACACACATTTTACAACAATGTTCACTTCTCCAGTGGCCAGATGGCAAATCCTCTCTTGACTACTCTGGCTGTTAGACTAGATGAATGAAATTAATGAATTACTCTCTGAATGTGTTCAGGACTAGGTCCCAAAATCAAAACCAACAATATTTTCTCAGAAAAAGACCTCCTTCTTATTTTAAATTAATATCATAACTAGAATTCAATACAAATTCGTCCAGTGATCATTTTTATCAGGGTTGTTACAACACAAAGAAGACTTACAGATATTCTTGAGTGAAACAAAACAGTGGAGATACTTTGTTTATTTCAAATTTCAAGCCACTGGAAAAAATTTAATTTCTATATTTTGTATTTTTTCTGGTACTGAGAATTGTGCCTGGGGACATTATACCTCAGAGCCATACCCCCAGCCCTATTTTATTTTTTTTAATTTTGCAAGAGGGTATCACTAAATTGCTAAGGGTATAGCTAAATTGACGAGGCTGGCTTGTAATCCTCCTGTCTCAGCCTCCTGAATGCTGGGATTACAAGCATGCACTTTTAATGAATAAAATAAATATTGATAAATAGAGCACTCTACTGGTGAGCTGTGGAGTCTAAAGAACCAGATATCTTCATAGAAGCCCCAAAATATACACCTTGAATTATTTTTAAAAATTTAGATGGTTCTGTTTATGGAAAGACTATATACTCCATGTGAATATTCCTGGGAAGTATCCTTAGCTTGCTTTAAGGAAAAGATACAGGGTAACCTATTTCTAGCCAGTGTACATTCTACTCTGGCTTCTTGAAAGGCAACCTAAGCTCAGTGAATCTAATGAAAATAGCATTGAACAATTATTGAACACAGGGCTAATTATTTCATGTAGATTATTGCATTTAATGCTTGCAAGATATCTTTGATATACTTATTACTTTTAGGACTATTTTATTAATGAAGCCAACAGTTGAGATGTTACAGCCTAAAGTCACACCATGTGAACTATAACAGGAACACAGCCAGTCAAGGTAAGATCACTCAAATGACATGAACAGGGACAGACTGTAGCTATGCTGGTGGTGACTGCATGTGTCAACCTTGCAGAACAGTCGATGAATATTGCTGGAGAGGGACCAATAGAACAGCACCCTATCAGTACCATCTCCTAATGGCCTTTGCTACAAGATGTGAGCTAGTGTAGTAGCTACCAACTCTGCACATACATCTATAAAATATCTGCTTCTGTTTATATATAGCTTTTTCTACAGGATAGAAAACAATACTACAATACAATTATCAGGCTTTGTCTATTTAAAATCCATACATCAAAAAAAGTATGAAAGAAGTGAACAAAACAAGAAGGCTTGACTTAATATACGAAGAGTAACACTTCAAAAGACAGAGATCTGAGTACAGCTCTGGCATCTATCTATATAAATATATGTTTATATATTTATATTTTATTTACATATAAATATTATTTATATATTTTAATATATATGTAGGGGGATTAAAAAAGATAATATATAAATAGTCTCTAGAGTTGAATATTCTCTGATCTAGCTGAACTTAAAAGCCAGGTACTTGGTAAAGTATAAAAAAAAATGTTTGAGTGATTAGGGCTACATTTCTTCTGAATGACTTCACATTTTGTGCAAAATGCCAGGGACTCAGCCAGCATTACACTCTCTCAGCTTTGCTACTGAGCAGCATGCTTGATAAGTCACTCCACCTTTCCAGGCCTGAATTTCTTCCATTGGAAACCAGAATCAGTAAATGATGAGGCACTGTGAAGTGCCCCTGATACAAACCACTCCAGAGCCTGCCCATTGTTCAGTTCTCTCTACTCATCAGTCACAGACTGGAGTTGCCTTCATTTCCAAATTATTAAAAATTAAAAATACCTTCTGATTATGGCTTTATTGATTTTATTTTTTTGTTTTCTTTTCTTATTAATTTTATTATTTCTTTTTGTTTTGCTATTTTTCTTCTGGTTACAGCTTCCCTGCAAAACAAACCGAACATTATTATCCCAATCCCTTAATGAACACTTTATAAAGGGAAATGTGTTGGTTTTACAGTAACCAAATCCACTTTGAAAAATGTTCCCATTATTTTCTCCTGGCAAAACCTTGGTTTCCTGGAAGCTATGGTGATTAATGGTGGCAGCTAAGAGCCCAAGAGCTTTAGAAAAATAAACTACAAGGAGCCTGAACAAAAGAGAGATGCTTTGTTTTTTCCACTGGCCAAAGGCAACATACATTTACCAGCTGGACGCTCTCAGGGGCTGGGTTTGGATGATGCGGCCCATTTGCTATGTTCACCATGTTGTTTCGTTCAGACCGGAGACTCTGCCTGAGCCGATCATGCAGCTTTTTCCGCTGTTTCCTGGATTTGAAAAAGGAAAAATTATTTTTATTACTGACATTTCTTAGTACAGCCAATCCTTATTCTACCAACACCTGTGAATAACTCAAGGCATGGATTGGTGGTGAGAAGAGGGTGGGGAACATACGCCACTCCACTTCAGAATGTGTGTAACCAACATCCTTAGTGCATAGACTTAAAAAGCTATGTGGGATTCTTACAGAAACTTAGCTATTTTACTGAGGGACAAGAAAAAAGGAGGTGAAAACAAATATGTTGGTATCTGGTTAAAATCTCAACTTTCTTAATCAATGCATCTTTGCCTAAGTCTTACAAGTGGTCATTGGTCATTTGTCTTAAATAATTTGCACTATAGAATAGAAGATAATGATATTGATAATTTTTCCTGTGGATCTATTAAGAAAATGAACTTAGTTTTGAATCTGTACATCACATATACAGTTAGTATGTATAGTCTAATACACAATTATAGTGTATGCCCAGAGCACATGTATATGAGTGAGACAGATGATGGATACTGGATTTTTCACACAATTGTAACATGATCCTATTCTTGTAATGCTTTTTATATAAGTAGATAGTAAACACTAAGACTGAGTCTAATACAACTTAAGAGGCCAATTCCTTGAAGGCTTATCTCTATCACTTAGTTCTGGCAACAGACTAAATCATGGAGATTTATAAAACATAATCCATGACCTTGATTTTGTGATAAAACCATATTATTTTTGTTCCTCAATGTAACATCTAGATTATGAAAATTTTCCCATGGCTAGTTTTGGCAAAAGAGTATTATGCTGTGAAGGGGGAAAAACTCCTAATAATATAACACTATTTCAGTCTTGAGGTGAAAGAGAGGAAAATGAAGGGTAGAAAATAAATACACTTGTCAATGTGGATCAAGTTCAAAGGCCTAAACATAGTGATCGCAAATCTGTTTTAAAGAATTCTCTGTAGTTATTTTCAAAGCAAACTTTGCTTATTTTTCTTTCATGAAATTCATTGTGTACACCTTGCCTTTTGACAGTATTTATATGGGTGACAAGTAGAATTGAAACACCAAGTGTGTGTGTGTCCTCTATTCCCTGAGTTTGTGTGCCAACTGGACTTGTATTCAGAAGTAATAAATATGCCAAGCACACCTTTGGCACTTATACCTTCCCCTTAGTTTGTGGTGCCTGCCATGTGCACTCCTGTGCTTCCATACAAATCTGTCCCTCCAAACCTTACCCATTCATCAGGCTGTGGTCATGTATTGGAAATCTCATGAGACTTCTGAAAAATTGGCAAAGCTTTCAAGTGTATGTGATTAGTGATTAGGATAGGTTTTCAAAATGCATAATTTGGAGGGGAAAATAAGGGGAAATAAAGGTACAGAGAAGAAGTTTACTTGGTTTTGCAGTAGGCCACCACACACATGATGCCAACCACCAGTAGGGCAATGCAGATTCCACTTATGGTCAATACTCTCTTCTGGTAAAGCTCCTCCGCTTCTGGAAAGGGGTGAGAGCAATGTCACCAAGGTCACTTACAGCTGCCAGGACTTACCACAACCCAACAGTTGGCATGCTGAATGACACTGTCATGTTCACAAGAAAATATGCTCATGACAATTGTTTTATATTTATAGACATATCTAAGGTATAACATGCTCTACAAAATGTTTTGAATATAAATGACAAAGCCAGCTGGGGCCATTGACAATACAAATATTATATTCTAAAAGTACTCTAATAATAAGCTAAATATATCTAATATCAAACTGGAAAATCACAAATATTAACTATAACACAATAATTTGGTTAAAACTCTGTAGCTTTTATTTTTAATCTTTTGCAAAAAAAAAATCTCTTGCAAAGACAACAGGAATAAACACCCATAAAAAGAGCCATGATTGGCACCAGTAAGACTTTCCCTTCCTCCTGCCTCCCATCTCCACTCCACCCCAACCCCTTGTCATAACTTCATATCCAGTGGTCTTTACAAAGAGAAATTTCTCGCTTCAAAAGAATTAAATTCAAAGACATTTGCACACATGAACTGGGCTTGTAGTTAGCAATTTAATTGAGGCACAATCACTAAATTTAACAGTTAAATGTAAAATATAAGAAATAGCACAATATGGCACAGCAAGGCACTGTATCAGTGAAAACTCAGTATGATGGACTGGGTAGTCCTGGACCAAAATGAAGATTTGTTCTTTATAGGACAACATTTATTACTTCATTGGTTGAACTTAAAAAAACTAATTTATTTGTATAAAAAAATCAGTCACTAGCACAAATGACATGTCTTTGGAATATACCACATATTCCTACATTGACCAACTTGGCAAATTAGCTAATGGCTATTCTACTAAGGAAGTATGATGCTTAGAATTTTGGCCCAAAGGTTACTACTGTACTCTAAATGTGATCATTCTTTAATTCATGGAATGTTTTTTATTTGAAAATTAGTTTCTTTGAGGGATAACTTGATTATACTAAGATAGGCCAGGTTCTTAATATGATTTTCTGACTTAATGGGGACGTTGATCCCTTAGGAAATGAGCTTCAAACAGTCTAATTACATTTAGTGGAAGATCTTCACAAGTTTACTCAGAAAGTGAACTCATCTGGTACACAGTAAGTAACTGTTTACTTGCCATTAGAACTAATAAGTTGGTCAAGAACTGGGGAATACTATGCAAATGTGTTTTTTCTGGATATCAGAGAGGGGCCTTTAGAGAATATTTTAATTACACAATCGCAGTTTCAGCAACTATAACTTTATCTCCATCAAGACAGGGCAACTCACAGGAAATTTTCTTGAAATGAAAAAGTGAATTTTAATTTCTCTGATACAGTGAACCTTATCATGGAACAAAACATTTCCTACAAGCCAAGCCCATGATAATCAAATTCCAGTTAACAGGTCAAGAACATTGTCAAATCAAATTAATAACTCTGATTATTAACAGAAGAAGTCAGTTGGTGAAAGAACAGAATGCTGCATAGATTATACAAAAACAAACAGAAAAGGTTTGGAAGTGGGAAGGAAAAACAAACCAAACCAGGAGGACAGACAGAATGACAGAGAGAGAGAGAGAGAGAGAGAGAGAGAGAGAGAGAGAGAGGGAGAGAGAGAGAGAGAGAGGCAAAGTACAAGGGAAAACGAGGTTAAATTAGGGAGTCTCCTGAAGTCCCTGGCACAGCATGTCTGATACTAAGGGAGGAAAAATAAATAAACAAGAAAGCAGGAGGAGATGGCGGGTGAGAAGAGAAGGTGGATGCGGAGTGGGAAGGGTTACTCCATACAGCATAACCTCTGACCTAGGCTCACAGTCATGTGGAAGCCACACTTAAAAAGCGAAGCAGTGGTGCATTGCGGTGCATCGATTCACTGTGAGACACAGACTTTGGTGCTGTGGATTTTTGTGCCCCAGAAGTCAAACAAGGACATGGAATGGGAGTGCCTGCATATTAATTACTCCTGTCTGTTGCCTCCCCTCCCTCCACAGGACAGGGAATTAATTTTTAGGAGGTGCTATCTGTGAACTGAGGCCACTGCAGTCCCCCATTCATGTCCTTGGCATCCTGAAAGTTTTTAGCATATGTTTAAGAAGCAGAGGTAGCAGCCCACTGTCCCTTCTTCCTACCCAGGAGGCAGAGCAGAGGTCCTTCAGCTGTGATGATCTGGTTAAGGAATAAGTGTGTCAGTCTTATTGCTAAGAAGAGGGAAGCCCTGCTTTTCCTTATCCTCTTCATTTTTTTTTTAATAGTAAGACTGGGGTTAGGGGTGCAGCTTGGTGATAGTGTGTGTGGCTAGTGGGGGTTATATCTTTCAGCTTTACTTTTTCTCTGGGATACTAAACATTTTATCTTTATCAAAAGTTGGCAAACTATTTTTGCAAATTTCAAAAACAGGGACATAGACAAGGGCTGACTGGGGAACAATGGTATTGTGAACACATAGGACCCTTTCAACAAGTGCTCTTCTGCTGCTCTTACAAAATAGACTGAGTGGGGCTCATGAGTAAGTGGCATAGGACAACTGGCTCATTCCTCCTATGTGATATTTTCTGGCTAATGACTATTTGATGAGAATGAAAAGGTAGCTCAATATAGAACAAAGGATAATGTAAATATACTAAAATGAACCAATTGAAGGCAAGGCACATTGAATACAGATTATGGGATTAAATCTCGATATTCACATCTACTTAACACACTGCAAAATTTTCCATGAACTTTTTTCCTTCAAAGTTTTGCTATATCATGGAATTTCATGATATAAATGTCTTTTCTTTTAGAAAAATATTTGACAAACAATAGAAAAACCAATGGGTTTGTTTAGCTCCTTTCCCCCCATAGGTTTTTTCTTTTTCCTTGTGTGACAAGGCCTAGAGGGCAAGAGCCCATCAGAGACAGTGCTAAAAATCAAGAAATTATTGGTCCAATTGGTGGGTCTGCCTTCATGAGAGCAAACACTCTAGCAACTTTATGTCTTGGCCCGGTATACAACAGTGAATCAGATTAAGCATATTTTTCAGTCTGATGGTGCCAGATCAAGAGACAGAACCTGTTGTCTTTCTCTTTTTCAGTTGACCTTTAAGACAAGATTTTCTTTAAAAATGCAGTGGACCAACCTAGCATGCTGGGGAGGCTTTGGAGAGCATGCCTTTGTGGTGTGCAGAGACCAGTGCACTGTCTTCTCTAGCCCAGAAAAGACCCTACTGAAAAAAAAGTTATGTATCCTAACTACTTGAATTCATTACTTTGAAATAGAAATATTAAATTCTCTAGCCAGATGCAAAAGGTAGGAAGCAGGAAATATCCTGTTACAGATCAAGAGGATGGGTTATGCTGGGACCTGTTCTTCCCTGTGGGAACTGGGACACTTTTAATTCCCAGTCATGGGGATGCTTTTTGATGCCCAGAATGCCATTCACATCAGTTTGAGCTTTTTCTTTTCTTTACTGTTACCGAGAAGTTAAACCTAGAGGTATTCTACCTCCAATCTAGACCCCTAGCCTCACTTTATTTTTTATTTCAAAACAACATCTTGCAAAGTTGCTGAGGCTATTCTTGATCCTAGGATCTCCTTTGTCAGCCTCCCAAGTATTGCGATTACAGGTATAGGTCAGTACACCTGAGAATTTGGGATTTTTCCCAATCAAATTAAAAGGGTGGGGTTGTCTTAGAAATTTTGGGGGGAGGAATGGGCAATTAATTGAGCCATTCTCCCTGTTAGAACCTGCAACTGCCTCACTTGCTCAGTTATGGAAGTACACTAAGGAGTAGACACTGATGTTATCATCCCAAAGAGGTCATCAGTTACAGGGTGCCCTTGCTGTGGGATATCAGTAAAACATGCCAGATGGGGATCAAATACACTGTCCTCCAGGACTTTGCATTGTTGACTCCAAGTCCTTTTCTAGGGCTGCCCGTGGCATTAGAAAGACAGGCTGGCTGGCACTGCACAGATGGAGATGGGTGGCCTGCTTCCTGTTGCTCTGTGACTGGATTTCCACCCAACTAGTTAGGATAAAGGCCTTAAAAAGTATGCCCAAATTTCATCTGCTCAGAGGAGGGATCTTACTTTTTATGCTTATAGTATAAAAGTCTCTATTTGATTACTCATCTGAATCACCTTAATAATTCAAAATTATTTTCACTAGCTCTGGAATCTTCACCAAAAATAGCACGAGGCTTCTTTCTTTTCTGTATTCTAGTTACATGCTCATAAGATAATGAAGTTGACTGGATTCTTACACAGATATGTCCAGAAAACTTGAGCAATTCAAATTTGTGGATATAATACTGTGTGTTGCAATGTAAGGGTGTTCTTTATTACTCTATTATAAATGGCTTTTTTTATCACACGCCATTCTCATCAATCTAAATTTATGTCTGTGTGTATGTGCGTGCGTGCGTGCGTGCGTGCGTGTGTGTGTGTGTGTGTGTGTGTGTGTGTTACTGGAATGTTTTTAAGCAGATACACTTAAAGCTTTTTTTGTTCTCAGGCCGCTGATTTGATTTCTCCTGTAGCCTTATGTACTACTCCAGTTTACCTGAGCTTTTAAATAATAGCATAGCCAGATCCAATCTATGGGAATTCGCAGCAGCAAGAGTGGATGATTTTAGACTCTAAGTGATGGTAGCTTGGGAATTTAAAAACTGCTGCACTCAGTAGCATTTCAGTAAACTAATCGTAGGTTGAGAGTGGAGAAATCATTGTTATAGCTGTATGATCCCTTCTAAAGAAAAAGGAAATTAGTTAGGAACTGAAAAGTAAGAAGCGGAAGGGGTAAAGATTTCAACTCATAGGCTCTAAATTCTGCAGGCTAAAAGGAATGATGATTGGTCCATACCCATAAATTCAATCCCAAGATGCTCTGCCAATGCAGAAAGTTGACAAAAAAAAAAGAGAGATAAAAGGAAAAAGTTTCAGAAAGAGCAATACACTGCAGTCCAAAACACATTACACATGACTATTATAGCTCTCTGTGCGTGCACATCAGACAGGACAAATAGCAGATAGTTAAGGAAGCAGTGCTCAGGTAAGCCGCCCTCTGTCTACACAGGGACTTCTATTAAGAGGTGTGCAAACACCAACACATGGTCTTTATCAACCCTTAAAAGGCTTTACTGAGGGAGAAGTTCATAGCTGAATTATCCTCTACACTATAAGTTGATAATAGAAATACTATTTTTATAATCATAAAAGGTATTTGATATTATTTCATTCCTTTTTTTATAAAAGAAAAGAACCAAGGAAGTGATTGGTTTATTTATTTTGTTTTTTATTTTTATCCAAAGGTGCATTGTGGCAGAGCCAGGAGTAGAAGCCAAGAGGATAGCAATTTGGTCTGAAAATATTATTGCTTTGTTCATAACTTCTTCATAGTAGTGTGCTTTAGTATTTGTGCTTTAGTATTTCTTGTTGGTAGTTGTGCTTTAGTATTTCTTGTTGTTCATTTTTTTTCTTTTAGCTATCTCCTTTTCTTAACTTTCTACTTTTTTCACCAGTTACATAGTATGTTTCATTCACAGAAAGTGACAAATGCTTCTACCAAAACGTTGAGACAAGCACTTAGGCCACTGGTGATTGCTTCCACTTCATTAATATAATTTGTGTGGTACTGGACAACTGTATGCATCAACTCTCTTCCAAATTGCAAAAAATAAAAATAAAATTTCAACTTTCTGTATGGGGAGCATGCAGTTCCTATGGTCTTATTCTTTCAAGTAACAATTACAGCTTATTAGATCATCTCTTCCTAGTGCTGAGCTCTGATGGGTACAGGCACCAGGGAGATTTGTAGCACTGCTCTCAGAAAGAGACTCACAGATGAGCCCACAGCCAGCACCCCTGGCAGCTCTGACTATTGGGATAGGGATTGCATGGACAGCAAAACCTATACTGGCTCAGATGGGGAAACAGGGGAAATGAGACAAAGAAAAAAATTCTCCAGGAAAGAAACTTCATTCTTACAATAAAAACTGACAGTCAAGTTTCATCCTGTGGAAGTTTTTAGGGCTTCCGTCTCTCTGTGCGCATGGTGGTGAAGAATACAATGAAGGTCTATGTGGTCTTCCCTTAACCACTCGTTTGAGAGATACCAGAATGATCCAATAATATATGGAGACTTTTCTTGTGTTTAGAAAATGTGGTGGAGGTATGTTACTCTTATGAGACTCATTGGTTTGGGTGTGGTGGGAGCATTGGAGTTATCTTGACTTCAGGTCCTGCCTCTGCCATTTACCTATTCAGTGAGCTTGGACAAGTTAATTTCTCATTGACCAAATGTATCTGATACACTTGCATCCGTGGGTGACCCTTGAGAATAAAGAAAATGTGAAATATGCTGGGTGTTTTGGGAAAAGGATATATCCAGAGTTGTGCCTTGCATATATTGCATTCAGGTTTACTTCTGACTAACTCTGTGGCTAGGAAAATTCTGAAAGCTACTAGGATATATCCAAGAAATAGACTTTTAAACATTTGCAGCTCAAGAAAAAAAGAGCTTCCAAAATTAAAAATAAAATGCATACTTCTATGTATCTTGAGAATAAGAGTGACTATAACTTAACAGTTTCCTCTACCTCAGGCCAGTGTACTAAATCTTAATTTTTCATAAATCAAAAGCTAGGGAATTTAGGGTTAATTTGGCTGTACAAGATGTTCACAAGTAGAATAACTTACTCATATTTAAATGAATTTTTCTTAACTCTGTATAAACTCAATTTGTCAAATTGATATATTTTTTCTCCCATTTGCTTTCTTCTTATAAATTTTGGCACACCAGTGTGAAAAATCTATTTGCCAAGAAGATTGACAATGAATTTTCTCACTCATTTCCCTGAGGACAACTCAATTCCTCTCTCAGAAGCACTTCTATCCCTTGACTGTTCCCTTCTACCCGTCAGTAATACTTTAAGGGTTAAAACCAAGACATCGCTGTGGAGACTGTTCCAGAGCACCATTATCTAATGCCTACGTGAACACTGCTAATGATCTGTATTAGTTGCATAGAAAGCTTGGTTAAGTATTCAATAAAATTAGTAACATGCCCATGCATACATATTACTGCATTTACAGTTTTATAGGTAAGTCTGTGAGCCTAACTATAATTTCATTTCAAGGGAAGTCATTCATATCAGGCAGCTCCAATTTTAAATAATTCAATGGGAAATTGGTACTTAAAACTGGAATTTCTTCTGGCCAAAAGCCCTAACAAGAAAACAAGCACAGGAAACATGCATCAATTATTCTCGACCTGGGGCAAACACTGTTCTAATTTTTTTCACTATAATAGCTATGCTTCTTTCATCACGTATCAAAAAAGCAGAATATATGAACACTTTCCATTTTCTGAAGCGATTACTTCTACCTGTTCTATTTAGTCGAATGTTGGCCCAGCTCATTAGGTATAACATACTTCCTGTTGAGCTCCTGCCTTGCCACTACATTTTTCAAATTAAATTAATAATTCAGAAACACAAAGGTTACTATAAACAATCTAGTTTCCTTTTCTAGATGTGATTTCCTGCTGTGCCCTTAGCAATATAAAAATTAATTTAAATTTAAGAGTCTTCAGAAAATATTAAATATTGACTCACTAATCCTTTGCCTTAGGATTTTATAATTACTTGAAGAAAACTGATTAACTTAGAGGTTAATTTAAATTTTCAACTACATTAGAGAAAAGAACAATAACATAACTTTTTTTTCACTAAAATTACATATCCAATGTAATTATGGTTTCTGTTAAAACTTGAAAACATTCAGGTATTTAATCTTTAACATCTTGGACCTGTTTATGCAAATCATCTCAAAGACTTGTAAGTAGTCTCAATTTTCTGAACCTCTGAAACTTTTTTTTCTCTCCCAGTACTGGGGTTGGAACCCAGGGGCATATTATCTCCAAACTACAACTCCAGGCCTATTTATTCTTTTATTATTCTTTATTTTGAAACAGGGCTTGAATTGCAAACAGCTGAGGCTATTTGAGAACTACGATCCTCCTGTCTCAGCCTCCTGAATGCTAGGATTACAAGCCTGTGCCACCATGCCTGGCTCAACCTCTGAAACTTTTAAAAAAGTTCTCTCAATACCAATTCCAAATTGGACCAATTTAGTGTCTGACTTTTAATTTTAGACTTACCTTTATAAGTGTAGGTACTTTTTGTTCACATATGCCAATCCGTATTGTCACTGAGCTTTTTGAAATGTGACAGTCGATTTTCTCCTTATTCCCAAGTGTCCATGTATATGTGAGCACACTCCTAAACACACACACACACACACACACACACACACACACACACACACACACACACAATCTCACACTCAGTTGGAATTTATGACAATTCTGTCATAGGTGGAGTGTGTTTTTAGTCTGTTAACAAGATATACACGTTGGATAAACACATTATTTTGACAGGTTTTTAAAGCATTTGAAAATTCACGAAACAACAGAGGTACTACTAACCTATGATTCAATACTACTTTTAGGGATATTTGATGATTGCTCATTTGGAGAATGTGCCTAAAAGTTTTGAATGATATCCTTATTCTATAATTTGAGTAATTCTACAGTTAGTTCCTATAGAACATGCTTGTTCCATATCACCTCTATTACAGCTTTCAATGCTTTTTCTTCATGAAATCTATATAGTAATTATGGGTTATCTGTACACACACACACACACACACACACACACACACACACACACTCTTCCCCACATATTGGTGAACACAACCCTACCTACCAACTAGGAATTGTGTCAGATTGGTTAAATATGAAGCTGACTAATCTTGACAATATTTTCCTAGGAAGTACTATAAATATGTTATACGACAAATGGCTATTTTATAAAATATACACTTATTTCTTATTTCATTATAAGTTCTTATAAATCAACAAATGCCCCCTGGGCATTTGATCAGAATCATTATGATCAGAATCACTGAATCAAAAAGTTTTTTTTTTGGTGGTACTGGGGTTCCTGGAAACCCTTCTCCCTCCGGGCTACACTCCCAGACCTATTTTATGCTTTTTTTATTTGGAAACAGGGTCTCTTAAGCCAGCGAGGCTGGCTCCGAACCAACGCGATCCTCCTGTCTCCTCCTCCCAAGCATGGGGATTACAAGCGTGCGCCACCACGCCCGGCGTTGAATCAAATTTTAATAACCTAACTTAGTGTTAATAGACATTTAAAATTATACTTTTAGAATTATATTCTCCAATTAAATATGTGGTCTGGCAACTTTCAAATGCTTCTCTTGGAGGCTGGGGGCCTGCCTACCTTTTCCTTCAAATCTTATGTTAACTTCTCCAGATATTATTTCTAAAAACAAACACATTTTAAGTGGCCACTCTGGCAACATTTTCTAGCCTTTTTTCAGCCTCTCTTGCTATTTGAACACAAAGTCCATAGAGAAACAAAATTTTATTTTCCTGCCTTCTCTGTAGGGGTTTGTAGAGGTAAAAAATTGATAACTTCAAGCACAGACGACTGAAATAAACTCTAGGCAAGACAGTTCTGAAAAGCCATGTCTAATTGGAAGCTCTTGCTTTTCCAGACATGAGGCATCAATAATGTGCAGTCATTACAATTTTGTTCATAAATGTGCTTCCTATCAATCTTTGTTAAATCAAGTTAAATGTGAATGCTAATTTCCTGGATGTCTTCCAAAAGTGTCATTGAAAGCTTACTGAAGAATTTACTTAAGGAATCACGCTCTGGAGTTCATGAATACAGAGTGGCTACTTAGAACTGATGTCTTGAGAAAGAGAAAATGGCTTAAAAGTGAACAAAAATATTTTCTTTGGTTACTACTGTTAAATCTAACTGCACTATTATTCTAGAAAATATGCTATTTTTTAATGCTTTTTCTTTACATAGCCTTAATGCACAATGAAACTCCATATTAAGCACCAAAAAGTTAAGAAATAACATGTACTCAATATTTTCACTGATTTATAAAATTTGATTTTATCACATGTAAACAGTCACATGGATTTGCTAAATCTATTGTATTTGAACATACATCTCCTAAAAATGGTTTTAATATAGCCAATAAATTATTATTTCCTCACTTCTATTTTTACTTTCCATTTGTCTACATTTAAAAAACGAATCTATAGCTATGGAGTGAAAAATCCTGTTCAATAAATGCATATATTTAAATATGTGTGAATACAGTGGAGACTGTTTGAAAATTAAACAATGCCAATGTGCCAATTTTTTACAACAGAAATGTCCCATGACAGGCTTTGATATGTGGCCTATATAAATGCATATTACTTCACCAGATGATTTTATGGGTATAATCTCCCTTTAATACATTACAAAATTCTGTCTGAGAACTTCTACAACTGTAGAACAAAATCTTACTCTTTACATGAAGCAGAACAAAGAGCCATATCTTATTCTTTAAGGGCCCTAAATGATTATCTTGTGTCACTACTTCTTCTATGAATTTAAACTGAAATAAGCTGTACAAAATATTTTTCAGGGTGAGCAATGGACAAGGGTTACCAAATGGACATTGTCAAATCCATCCCATTAGCTGCTTTTGTAAATAAAATTTGAGTGGAACACAGCCACATACAGGTAAGTCCATGTATTATCTCGGGCTGCTTTCCTGATACAGTGGTAGAGTTGAGAATTTGTGATGTCAGTGACATAACCAAAAACCTGAAAATATTTTCTCTCTCAACCTTTACAGAAATAAGCTGCCAACCCTTCATCTAAATGGATAACTAAATGGATCTGTTCCAAAGAGACTGTTTGGAAAGCTCTAGAACCAAAAGCTATAATCCCAGTTCACAACAAAAGGGAAAATACTAGTTATCTATGCAACTGTATTCAACATGGATTGGGTATTTTAGAAGTAATATTTGAAAAGATCATAAAGTTGCAAAATTCCATTAGAATTCCCACTTTGCATTACAAATATATATCCTGTTATATTTCAAAGCAATAAATATTTTAAAAAGTAACAATAATTATTTCCTCCCAAAATTACCTTTGAAGCTAACATGAAGAAATGCTAATATAAAAATTATTGTTTAAAAAGCCGGGCGTGGTGGCGCACGCTTATAATCCCAGCATTCCGGAGGCTGAGACCAGAGGATCGCGGTTTGCAGACAGCCTCAGCTACTTAGTGAGGCCCTCCGCAACTTAGTGAAACCCTGTTTCAAAATAAAGAATAAAAAATTGGGCAAGGGGTATAGCTTGGAGTTCGAATGCCCCTGGGTTCCATCTGCAGACCCACACACAAAAAAATAAAAACTATTGTTTAAGCCAGTCCTGAATTACTTGTTCCCTAAGAAACATAAATAGAAGCCAGGATATTTCATTTGCTGTGAAATGTTTGTTTTTAATTTTCCTCCTCAGTGTTTTTTTCTAAATGCCTACATGTGAACTGTTTGGTTAATGAAAAGAAACATCTGAACTCTTTTATGATGTTTATTTGTTATAAATAATACACTCTGAACCAAAATTAACTTACCAGAATTTCTAGTGCATATTGGTTACAACTTAGAAACAGCCTTTTTTTCAGGATGTTGACACTGTATACAGAGGATGGACTGTTCAGTGGAATGACTTTATCAATAAAAGTGAGACTTTTAAACGCCTTTATTATAATTCCACTGCTGAATATTGACTATCAGTTTGTATCACATTATGCAATATCAATTTCAGAAACAACTGGAGCCTCACACACCTTTTAGTATATCAGAACCAAATAAGTCACGGACAGAGGAAGTAATACAATCACTTTTGTTAATGTTCACATGCGACAGGCAGAGGCAATCAATATTAGATCTGGTAAAACACATTTAGTTCTAGGTGAAATCTGAGGGGAGATGCAGCAACAAGAAAGCAGCACCGACTGAGCATGCTCCTATTCAGGCAGAGACAGAAAGGGAGTGGACGTACTGTAGAAGCTGGCCATTACGTAGTTTTGGCAGCGATCACCAGTAAACTCATTGGGGCACCTGAGAGAAGAAACAAAAAACAATGGTAGAAAAAAAAAACAGAGAAAAAGAGAAGAGGTGAATATATGCTAGAAAGAAGCTCCTTCAGTGTCATTTGACTGAACTTGGTGAGTTCATCCTCAGGAACTGAGTCTTTGTCCTAATCATGGCTTCTGGACTCTGGCATCTCCCTGAAGTGGCTAAGGATTTAAAAAATAATACAGTTTTTGGGTTCCTATGATCAAAAGATCTGAGTGTTTTAAATGACTGCTTTCTTTCAAAGGGAGCTACTTAATATTTGAGAGCTTTGGTCAAAGACATTGAAAGGAAATGTTTTTGTGTTGGCTTTTCTGTCATTAATGCCTGACATCACAGGCATTAATTTTTCTTGTACATTTATGTACATTTATGACTTTGTACTTTCTTGTACATTTATGACTTTGGGACCTATGTGGAAAGACAGCTAAACTAGATATGGAGTGGGTCTGTGCCCAGAGTAGATAAACCATAATTAGAACAAAAGGAATCAGTTACAACTGAGATATAAAAGCACCAAGCGGCAGTGATTGTTGCTGTGGTTTGGGGGAGAAAGCAAATTCAGATTATTTTAACATACTTTCTTGGGTTTGGACTTTCATGGGCACATTCTCAGTACATCTTGCTCCAGTGAATCCAGGTTGGCACCTAGAGGGCAAAAATGTGATAAGCAATAGAATGCTAAAGACACTGAATTTTCAGACTGGCATTTTTCCTCCTATGAAATAGGGAGATTCCTAAAAATGACCTGGTACTGAATAACATAAAGGAAAGAAAAGAAAAGGAAAGGAAAGAAGAGAAAAGACAATACTGAGAAAACCATCTCCAGTGGAAACTGTGGGTTATTGATTTTTGTTGTTGAGTGCTTCAGTCTTCTAAAGATTAATTAACTGAAATTTGACTAGAGTGATCATTGTTGAAAGTTGAGTAGGTGACAAGGTGGGGCATTTCTCATCTCTTTGGCACTGAGCTTTGATTCTTACTATGCTAAGGCACTGGCTTTGGTAAGAGCTTCCTGGTTCTACCCATGCCATTTATTATTAAGTGATCATGAGCTTTTTATGTTATATACATCCAAATTTATACTTGTGTCACAGTTAAATTGTTAAACAATAAAAGTGTCCTGTTTTTTATTTTTTAGAAGACATTATAAATTAAGTCTTGTTTTTCATGTTGAAGGACAGATAGTAGATATTTTATTGGTACAAATTTCACTTAACCTGATTATCCCAAATAAAAGATACAGCTTTAAATTTAAAATAGTGGGTGAATTCATTTGAAATACCCCCTCCATGCCATGGGGCTGTAACTGTCTTCTGCATTTCTATCTTTTTAAAAAACTCCTTTAAATCTTCAAAAAATTTAAAATAGTTATTCTTCTGTAGAAGTATTTAATGCCATTTTTAATTTAAGGCAAAACTATTTTGAAATTATATAAAATTTACATTTTATTTATTCACATTTACCAATCAAAATTCTAGAGTCCATATCATTCTTGAGGTCATGCAATGGGGCTTGGCTTAGCTATGAAAATCCTTCATATTTGTTCTTTTTATGGCTATAATTCTAGTATCTAAAATATTTTAGATTGGATATACTTTACTCAATATCATACTATAGCAAATAAGTCCATTGAAGGGTTCTAGTAAGCAAATGTACTTACAGGTGAAAAATATTTATTTGAATTCTCAACACCCATATCAATAATTTTAATCATTCATCATAGCCAACATGCCAAATACCTGCCTAAAATAATTTAGCTCTGATAGTGATTTTTATACAACTCTCTTCTCCAGTGTAAATAAGAATAAATAATATCATTTTGACATCAAAGAGATATTAATGAATCTACTTGTTTTTACTAATACAGGAATACTCTCTTTTCCATTCAAGCCAAACTCAATAAAACATGTTATCAAATGATCTGGTACACATAATTCTTGTATTTCATGAAAAATGGTCTGTAAGATAAAATATTAGCAGTTCCAAATTTTTTTTCTCCATGGGTACAGTAAAATTACAACCTTTAACAATAATATCAGTTAATTTAAACAAACATCTTCTAATTATATAACCATTTTGAACTCTTTGAAATACTTTTGTGTAAGTTAGTTAATTAATTTTAGTTGGAATACTTTTACTGCAGGAAATAAAAGAAGATCTACCTAGATAAATATGTAAATAAGAACTATAACTTGCTTCAATGTCTATACAGATTTATCAGAATTACATTGAAAACTTTCCCATGTAATTTATTTGACAAAATAATTTCTAAAAAAAATAAATTTGTTTGTGAACTAGGATTTTAAACCCATATAGGTATGAATTTGAATTTAAGGTAAAACTATTTTGAAATTATATAAAATTTACATTTTATTTATTCACATTTACCAATTCTCATTTACCAATCAAAATTCTAAAGTGTACAGGTCATACAACAGGGCTTGGCTTAGCTATGAAAATCCTTCATAATTGCTCTTTTTATGGCTATAATTCTACTATCTAAAACATTTTAGATTGGATATACTTTACCCAATATCATGCTTTAGTAAATAAGGACATAATCATATAATTAAGTTGCAATTGCAAAATTAAGAATATATTCTATATTGACTAATTCATCTTACCTGATTTTATCCTTGATAAGAATAAACATTCTTTAATTACCTTTGCTTGTAGATGATCATAATATAATTTAGGAGTACACAAATATAAACCTAAAAACAT
Source organism: Muscardinus avellanarius (assembly GCF_963383645.1). Classification (NCBI taxonomy): domain Eukaryota; kingdom Metazoa; phylum Chordata; class Mammalia; order Rodentia; family Gliridae; genus Muscardinus; species Muscardinus avellanarius. The sequence continues at coordinate 51,329,439 of NC_137800.1, read as the reverse complement.
TACTATTAACAATTTTTGATTACAGAACATCAGATTGGTAAAGTGTTTTCTTAAGCTTCGCAGTTTTGAAGATACTTAGGAATCATAAATATATCTAACTTACAAAGGAGCCAGTAATAACTAACACTATAGTTACATAAAAGTTAACATATATTAACTTCACCATTGGAGTGAAATTTAGAATTTGTGATTCAGTAAGATAACTATAACTACTTGCCTATTAGGTTAACAACACTGATAAAAATCCACCAATAACTTTAGATTATTATATTGTGTACTCCTAAATTGTATTATAATCATCTCCAAGCAAAAGTAATTAAAGATTTACACTAGATGATAATAGTTAAGACCAGGATATGAAAAAAGAAATGCCTGATTGAAATGGCTTAAAAATTTTGCCAGCACCTTAAAGATGGCTGTTTACATTTGTCAGCAGGCTTCTTCCAGGACAATCTAGCATGGGGCAAGGAGTTTTGTAAGACCCTGTCTCTCCTGTTTCCAGTGGCTCAGGGCCCAAAGCAAGAGCATCCTAAAACTGTTAAACCTCCTGTCTCAAATAGTGAGCCTCTCAATGTGGGAAGGACAATCAGTGTTTTGGGGCAATGTTTCTGGCTGCAATAAATGCTGGTCCTTTGAGGAGCTAGATAATCAGTCTGCATTAGCAGCTGCCCCAGCAAATGTCTGGTGGTCCTGAGACTTAATCAGTCAATTGGAGTGGAATTTGCACTCTGGTACAATTGGAAATCCCTTTTATCCTGGCATTTCAAACCCCAAGTAAGTCATTAGACCCCTGCATTTTTGTTGATTTGACTGGGATTTCAAATAGTGGTCCCAACAAATTTATGTCTAAAAAACAAGTCACTATGTGATTTACACCAATATTACTTTGGTGGGCCATCACTGATAAAAAGGTAGATTGGATGAACAGTATATATTACAATCAACAGAAGGTTGTCAACCATACCCTAGATACCATACAGGAAATAAATAGATGCTACTAAAAAAAAATAAAAAATAGACTAGACTTAGAGATATGATCCTAGGAAAAAAAGAGTTATGCTCCATAAAGAAGGATCAATGTTATACCTGTATCCCAAACAATACCCTGTGGCAGTGCTATATCTGAAGCCCTGGAAATTTTGTTTGTATTAGCAGCTGAGCTAGCCAAAAGTTCAAGAACACAGGATTCTTTCCATAGCCTGATGGAACTATGGTTTGGAAAACAAGGAGAAATAATGACTCCAGTCATAATATTCCTGATAGCATTTGGAATAATGATCCTACTAGGATGCAGTATAATACTCTGTATTAGAGCCAATCTCCCTAGACAGGCAGAGACAGTTCTAACCAGATCATCCTTCATAAATTACCAAAATAATCTCTTGTCAAACAGATTTCAGAGCAAGAGTCGCCCTGTGTAAATAGAATTTGAAGAAAAGAGTAATAGTGCATAATAAAAGAAGGGGAAATTGTGGGAATATAATTGTGTCATTTCTGTCAAAGTAGTAGTTTAAATTTAAACCACCATTTTGTAATCTGGTAAGGACTTAACATTCCTTTGCAAAATTAGCATCTCTTAAGAGATTGCAGGTGCTGACCCTCCCCCATCTGCTCCTGTAGCTGGACAGGAAGAATGTGAAACTGTAACTCCCACCACTAGGAGGTCAGCGCAGACAGAGCCTCGCATGTCAGGGATATAAGGCACCTGGTTCTTTGTCAGGTGTGCTCTCTCACATATCTGGGGGTACCCTTTTTTGGCAAAAAAGTAAAATCACCTTTCCAAGTCCACCCTAAAAAGAGTTAACATTCTTATATTGAGCATACAATAACTTACTTGTTTCCTATAAAATATGGTATAAAATATGTGACTATTCTCTGTGTGTGTATGTGTGTGTGTGCATGCGCACGCACGTGTGTGTGTGTGTGTGTGTGTGTGTGTGAGAGAGAGAGAGAGAGAGAGAGAGAGAGAGAGAGAGAGGAGAGAACCCATTTGGGATAAAAAAAATAAAATACCTTTATTTAGCTGGGCACAGTGGCACATAATTGAATTCCAAGCTGCTGAGGAGGCTGAGAAAGAAGGATGGCAGGTTTGAGGGCCACCTCAGCAATGTAGCAAGATGATGTCTCAAAATAAAGTTGGTAGTGTAGCTTAGTAGTAGAAGGCCCTGGGTTTAACCACAACAAAATTTAAGTACCACAAAAAAATTAAAAGCAACATAACAAAATTTAAAAAAAGAAAAGTCAAAAGAAAAATGCCCTTATTAAAAGGATCATGAGATACACAAACAGCTGAGGAATTGGGGACTCCTTAACAAAAAAAAAATACATTTATTAAGAAATTGTCACTTAGGCATCTTATATGATTAGAGAACATATGATACTATACAAATGGGGTCAAAAACCCGTATAATCTCCTAACATGTTTGCTAGGAAATGAGCATTATGGGATGGTGGTTTATCTCTTACAAGATCATTCAGAATATTTAGTGCAGTAACACTAGAACTACTTGAGGTAGGCAAATCATTTTCAGAACTATCATCTATATCTGATCAAAATTGTTCTTTTGATCATGTTTACCTTCATTTAGGGATGAATTTTCTAGTTATATCCTAGTGTTCCACAGTTGTGTATGTGTATGTAAATTCATATACATGCACATATGTGGCTTTGAACACTAAGATATAACTAAGAAAATGCATACATACATATACACATACATACATTTTTTGGTATTGGGGATTGATCCCAATACCATTCTACATCTGAGCTATGCTCTCAGTCCTTTTTATTTTTATTTTTTTGAAACAGGATCTTGCTAGGTTGCAAAGAGTCTCACTAGGTTGCTAAGGTTGGTTTTGAACCTGCAATCCTTCTGTTTAAGCTTCCCAGGTACTGGGATTAAAGGAATTTGCTACCATGCCTAGTTCCAAAGCCCAATATTACTCAATGTGTGGTCCACAGATCAAAAACATTAGCATCTCTTAGTAGCTTGTTGGTAGAAATGCAGGATATTAGGCCTCAGTCCATAATTATTATCATCTTCATTTTAACAAGATTCCCAAGAGATCTGAACATATACTGAAGATTAAGATGTAAGGGGTCCTGAATTGGGAAGATGAAGGCTTAAGCCTTTGATCCTGGCATCACATTGTCTTGCTTCTGGACATGTGGCTTTATTGGGCCTCATTTTCCTCAGTGATAAAATGAAGAGATTTAACTAAGTGGTTGTCAAAGATCTCTTCTACCATAGAGATTCTGAGAATTGATGCTATCTTAATAGAATAGAATACTTTTTAGAAAATCCCAGTATTATTTCTTTTAAATGTATTACTAGTTAGGCACAAGAGAACTTAAGAACTTCTAAAAATCAAATTTGCATGCTGGGAATATAGCTCAGTGCTATATTGTCTAGCATGTGAAAAGCTCTGGGCTTGATTTTCAGCACTGCAAAAAAACAAAAACAAACAAAAAAACAACAAAACAAAACAACGCAATTATTAAAGTCGGTGTGTGTGTGTGTGTGTGTGTGTGTGTGTGTGTGTGTGTGTGTGTGTGTTTGGTGATAGGAATTGAACCCAGGGATATTCTTTCTCTGAGTTAAACGCCAGTCCTATTTATATATTTATATATGTATGTATAATTTGTTATTGGTGCCCTGTAGTCATATCTTTGTATTTCAAAACAGGATCTCGTCTCAATAAGTTATTTTTTATTTGCTGAGGCTGTCCTTGAATCTGCAATCCTCCTGTTCAGTCCCCTAAGTACTGGGAATACAGGCATGTGACATAACTCTTGAGTTCTTTACTTTTTGAATTCTGAAACAGGGTCTTATTAAGTTGCAGAGGGCCTCACTAAATTGCTGAAGCTGTTGGCAAACCTGCAGTTCTCCTGTCAAGGCCTCCCAAGTACTGGGATTACTAGCATGTTCTACCACACCCAGCTTTTAAAATCAGTTTTGATGAAGTAGTTTTTTTAAGCAATAATAGAGGTCAAACAATTGAACTATGCAAACAAAAGGAGTGTATAGTAGTGTTCAACCACAAAAGTCATTATGTAACTTTCACTGACTGTTAGCTTTGTTGCCAAATTAGCCAGAAGTAGAAACTGACCTGGAGAGCTTCTACATAAGCAAACTGTAGACTGCTGACTGCATAGAGAAAGCATGTGCAGAGAAACATCTTCTGATTTACAGGTTGGGGAGAAGTCAATGGATTTATTTCTATAGGAATGGGACAAACTAGCTTCGGGCATGATTCTTACTATTCTTAACATTTCATGTTAAGCATCCAATCTATTATTTCCCTGGAGGATAAGAATATGGCAAATTTAATCTGGTTTTGAACAATATACTCTGGCAAATGTGTGTCATTTGTTTTATTAATCAGATTAGAAGATGGAAAGCATTTTTTTAATTCAGTATTTGCTCTCAACATGATAGTCTTTATTCTGTATTTTTGTACCCTTATTTTAAATTATATTGGGGTACACAATGTCAGAAAAATACATGTACACAGCTCTTAGTACCGTCTCCACTGAGTCCTTTCTCCCTTCTTCTCCCCATGCATGATTTTGAGATTGGAATTGGATTTATTTTATTTATTTATTTTTTGGCACTGGGGATTGAATCCAGAGGCATTTTACCTTTGAGCTAAACCGCCAGGCTGATTTTATTTATTTGGAAACAGGGTCTCACTAAGTTGTGGAGGGCCTTGCTAAGCTGTCGAGGCTTTGTACTGGCGATCCTCCAGTCTCAGCCTCCCAAGTACTGGGATTACAAGTGTGCACCACCATGCCCAGCCTGGAAATTGTTTCTTTGGGGGTATATTTTATTTATTTATTTATTTATTTATTTATTTATTTATTTATTTACTTATTGGTGCATTTATTCATACATCATATTGGGGTAAAAAAAACTTGTGTAGACATACATGCACATATCACGATTTAACCCCTACCCAATTCCCACCCCATTCCCTCCCCATCCCTTCTTCCCTTGCTTGGCTTGGTGGTTGACTTCGATATGTTTAAGTACATTGTGTGAAATAAAAATTCAGGTTTTGTCTAAACTTGTATAAACTTTTCCAATGAATCTTTCCCTTACCTCTACCATTTTTTTCTCAGTACTGGGGACTGAACCCCAAGGGGTATTCTACCTCTGAGCTACACACCCTTGCCCTTTTATTTTTTACTTTGAAACAAGATCTTGCTAAGATGCTAAGTATCTCGATAAGTTGCTGAGGCTGGGTTCAAACCTGTGATCCCCTATCTCAGCCTCTCAAGTACTGGTATTACAGACATGCATCATCAGGCCTGCCTACATTGTTAAATTTAACAACAGATCAGACTGCACTGTGCCATGAACAACTGTATGAAAAGAAACTTTGATCTGTAAACTGATTTGTCAAGTGCAGGTCTATCTCCAACATCTGCCTTTCATCTTTATAGCTTATGACAGTCCTCCATGGACACCCAAATAAATTTTTATACTATGTGCTCTCCTTACAGATTTTATTCTCCAAATAACACTTTTTTTTTTTTTTGCGATTTGAAAAAAGAATCTGTGACACCAGGTGTGGTGGCGCATGCTTGTAATCCCAGCTTCCGGGAGGCTGAGACAGGAGGATCGCACAGGTTTGAAGCCAGCCTAAGCAACTTGGTGAGGCCAGCAACTTAGTGAGATCCTGTTTCCAAATAAAGATTAAGATAGGTCTGGGAGTATAGCCCAAAAGTAGAAAAGCCCCTGGTTCCACCCCTAGTACCACACACACACACACACACACACACACACACACACACACACATACACACACACAAAAGAATCTATGACTCCTTAGCAGTAAGTTTATTATCTCAAATTTAGATCTTGTCACTGAAATGGCAGTTTACCTAGGATCCAATAAGGCAATACAATCTACTTACCAAGACTTCTGCCTAGCAACAGTAAAATAAAAATTGATGTTTTTGAAAAATTCATTTGCCTCAAAATGGCATCATAACATTTTGTTCTCTCAGTCATATATAGTATCAAATAAAATAATTTCATTAATAATTTCATTTTTTAAAGTGTGTATATGTATAATACTGGATATTAAATTCAGAGGCATTCCACCTCTGAGCTACAATCCCAGTCCTATTATTATTATTATTATTATTATTATTATTATTATTATTATTTTTGAATTTGAAACAAGGTCTCATTAAATTAGTTGCCCTTGTGAAGTCTCACTAAATTGCTGAGGCTAGCCTCAAACTATAATCATCCTATTTTAACCTCCCAAGCACTGGGATTATAGCTGTGTCACCATTTCTGACTGAAATAATTTCATTTTAAAAATTCATATTAAGATAGGTGACAAAGTGAGGGAAGTCCACATTTCCTTCAGCCCATGTGTGACTTGTCTAGTATTATGTATCTAGCTTTTATGATGATCCAAAGCCTTACTTTAGTTGCAAGACACAGTATTTTTCTTTCAGCCACTATGTGGTTTCTAGTAATTAAGTTCTCTATAAGCTTTCAAGCTATGGCTATTTTATGGAGTACTAGCAATTATATTCATTGGTTTAATTAAATTGGCAAATGAAATAACCTAACACATTATGATAACCATTTTAATGATAATACACTGGCATGCCTATTCTGCAGTCAATTGTAGATACATGTATTTTGAGCGTCAGTTTAGTGTCTGGGGTATTTTTGTATTCTAATTGAAAAAACTTCTCTTTTTTTGGTGGAGGCTCTAGGCATATTAAAAGATATCAGAGACCACATGAAACTTCTGGTTATATAGGGTTGGCTATTTTATAAATCATTTACTATTTGTGGTCAATTGATAAATCACCCTTACAAATCCTTTCTCTTCCTTTCCTTAATTTTTTGTGGCATCGTTTTCATTTAGTCTTTCCTGGAGCAGGCAAGGAAATGAAGGCAAAGTCAAGAGTGGATGCCCCTCTCTCTTTAGTCATCCCTTTACAGTAAAATATTTGAAATTTAATAAATACCCTGTCAAAAAATAAGAGTCCCTGTGATTGGTTTATTCTGCCTATATTAGTAGTGGTATTTCCTTTTATAATGTACAGAATATGCAATTAACTTATTTGGTATAGGTGTTCACAAATATCAAGTGATGGAAATATCAAGAAATATCTATTGAGGAGCATGGGCTGGTTTGTGCTAGATGTCAGGATCTTTTACTGTCACTCTGTAAACTTGAACCAGCAGTGTCTACACCAGCTTCGGAGCTGGTCTGCTTTTCTGCTGTATCATATTGCAAACACTGACTTTTCTCACCCCTTAGCTGGCTCAGCATTCTGGCCAGAATTCACCCACTCACTGGCTGAGTGTCTGCGTTGTAGATTATTTTCCCCTTAGTGTACTGTTACTATTAGTCTGCATTTTTTAAAGATGAGTCTTATTCTGTTATCAACCTTTAAGTGACATTTCTTGAGGTTTGTATATGCTTTTCATAAAAAAGAACATTTTTTACAGAAATGTTCTTTACAGTATCATCTGCAAAAGACATTTATGCCCTCAAGAGACTGTCCTTTTTAACATCATTAAAGAAAGTATTAAAAATAAAATGTTCCAATAATGTTTCCTTCAGAGCTAACCTATGCCTCCCCATTACTGGTCAGCTAGTATGCCTCCTCCCTTTTCTTTTTTAAGATGATCCTGGGACTAGTTTTCAGCCCAGAAGATAACAGGATACACGCAATGGCTTTGCTGAACTCAGGGGTAAATATTGTGGGGAAAAAAATTATCCCACTTTTCCTGGCTCAAATGTTGTTTCAGTGCCTGAGACATGCGATTCCAGTGATGAGGGTGGTAGTGTTCATGGATGACCTCCTCCGTGTTTGAACCTGGTGCCCTTCCTAGGGTTCTGTTTGCACAGCTTGCTCTGAAATAGGAAGCTGAATCCCTTGCCAGTGTTTACTCAACACAATACATCCTTTTGCTGCAGTCAAATCAACTCATCAGACATGATCAGTCCACATCTGCCATGTCTCCACATCACTGTGATGTGGTGACACACTGGTTGCTAATCTGTGGTGGGTGGGGTCTTCCTCCCTGGAGGAAACCTATCCCCATTTCCATCTCCTCAGCATAAATATTTGGAGGTTCTCTCTCTCTCTCTCTCTCTCTCTCTCTCTCTCTCTCTCTCTGTCTCTCTGTCTCTCTCCCTCCCTCCCTCCCTCTCTCTCTCTCTCCCTCCTTCCCCTCCCCTCTCTCCCTCCTGCCCCCCTCTCTTTTGGTGGTACTGGGGTTCCTGGAAATCCTTCTACCTCCGGGCTACACTCCCAGACCTATTTTATTATATTTTTATTTGGAAACAGGGTCTCTTAAGCCAGCAAGGCTAGCTTTGAACCTGAGCAATCCACCTCCCAAGTGCTGGGATTACAAGCCTGCGCCACCACGCACACCATGGAGGAGCTTCTCTATCCTAACTACTCTACCTGGCTCATTTGTAAAGAAACATTTAAATTTTTTACTTTAATTATTCACCATTAATATTTTAAAACTGTATTTTATTTAAAATAGACCATATTTGTTTTAAAAATAATGTCTACTCTCTTCCTTCCCACAGAGCCTCTGCCTCTGACAAGAGTTGGTCCCCATTATCCATCTCCTTTTCTTTCTCTTCTTAAATTTTATTACCTAAATAATCAGCACTATACCATTTGAAATATATTCATTGCCACTGCTCAGTTACTTTCAGCTATTTCATTTTCTTAGTCAGACTAAGTTCCTAGGGACCAGAGATGATACATTATAGTTTGTCTGAGTTATAAAAAATGTGTGACATATAGCTACTCTATAAACAAATAGTAATTAATATTTCATTTACTGAGTTTAATTTATGGCACATTGTTGTGACATCATCTCCTAAAGTTATATATCTTTCAGGAACATCTCTGTCTTTTTTAAATAATGTATAATTCAACCTGGACCTGGATAGTTTCATAGGCATTAATTAAAAAAATCATGAAAGTCCATTTTGAAGGCACCTCCCATGTTTCCAAATGTAGCTTGCTTGAAACCTCTTGTTTTTGCATATAAGGAAGATACAGTAAATTTTCTGTCTACTAGCTGGAGGCCTTATCAAATCAAATAAAAACTGCTAATATTAAATAATATAAAAATTTGGATTAGACATGATTACACCATCTATGAGGACAGGTATATAGACACAGAAATGTGTCTATAGAGATAATGTAATACTACCAGTTACTTTTTATTATATGAGAAAACTTTCTTGCTTTCCAGAGTTAAAGTATTTTAACAGAAATGAACTCATTTAATTTCACAAATTCTCTGGGAAGAAACAGAAAAATTATTAACTCCATGTTATAAAGATATTGTCCAGAGAGTAGATGTGAAAGAAAACAAGATTGCTCACCAAAATTGGTGTTTAAAACTCTAATCCCCTCATGAGAAAGCTACATCTGTCCACTGGACAAAGTATCTGACTTACAAACATGGCCTGATATGATTTTTAGATTTAAAAATGTTTTCTAAAATAGTCTCTACTAACACTGTTCTGAAAAACAAACACAAGATGAGAAGCGAAGAAAGTCTGGTTTTGTTTGTTTGTTTTTTGGTTTGTTTATTTATTTATTTATTGAGAGAGAGAGGAGGGAGGGAGGGAGGGAGGGAGGGAGAGAGAGAGAGAGAGAGAGAGAGAGAGAGAGAGAGAGTGTGTGTGTGTGTGTGTGTGTGTGTGTGTGTGTGTGTGTTACTAGGGATTAAACCCAGGGACCTTCTACCTGAGTTACATTCCCAGCCCTTTTTATTTTCTAACTGAAACAGAGTCCCACTTAGAGCCTGCTGATCTCAAATCTCCAATCCTCCTGTCTCAGCCTTCCAAGTACTGGGATTCCAGGCTGAGCCACTGCACCTGGCTGGACAATTAATTTTATGTTCAAATGATCTAATTTATTTGACCACCTGACTAAATATAGCATCAGAGGGTAAAAACTGGAAAGATTCCTTGCTCATCTTTATATAATCTGGAATAGTAACTATTATTTTCCCTTGGGATACATTTTAAATTACTATAGAGAGAAGTACTGAGCAAAGCTCTCTTGAGAGAAGTGTTTCACTGTTACATGGTTAATCCATTTGGAACATCTTGTTCTTAGTGGACAGACAAAAGAGATTTGCTGTGAAATCTTTAACTCCCAAGAAGATAACAGTGGATTAGGTGACCAGAGAGACTACTTGGGAACTTCCTTGACTGCTGTGTGTCTGCATCATCTCTTCAGGTGGGATAAGGCTGATTCTGCAACATGGCTCATGCCTCAGCAATGCCTCCCTTCACACAGCTGGACCATATGGAAACCATGACCCACCACATACACAGGACAGGATGAGCCAATGCAGTCTTTTTCTATTTTCTGTTTCTATTCAAGTGGTTTGATTAACAGTATATTTTCATAAGACATGTCATGTGATGAGATTTGGTTTAAATTATGAGTACTGATTATATAAAATATTATAGATGTTTGTAACAGGGATTTTTTTTTGAAAAACACTTTCACTTAGCAAAATGAAAATAAAGACCTTAACTATTTTGGATATTAAATATACTTCAAGTCTTCTTTTAAGGTACTGTTTTACTTTAATGCACTAATAAAGTTATGATTTAAAAAGAGAAAAATACCCTGTCAAAATCATAGATGTCAAAGATTTTTTTCCAAAAAGACCTTATAGTAATTGATAACACTTTCTTAAAAGACTAATTACAAGACAAGAAAGGATGGAAGAAAGGGAAGCAATTTGTTGAAAACTAAAAGTCATGACCCATCCCACAATTAATTTGTGGGATGCAAAGTATTCAGTCATATTTCTGCTGTTTAAAAAATTATTATAAGAATAACAAACACTTCACTTTAAAATTAAAAAAACATAAAGAGTCCTTTTTGGGTTTCACTTAAAATTTAATGAGAAACTGTATGGGTGAAGAAAAATTAGAGCTGTTGGCACAATACCAAAATGGAACAAATTAGCAACACTTGGGTGATTGTATGTTTTGTACAGGACATGGGAGGGCTACAGCATATTTGAAATTAATATGAGGAAAGTAGCTGCACTGGTTCTTTAGAGGTATTCAGAAACTATCACATGTGCTCACCTGGCTCGGAAACCTGCACAAATGTTATGATGAAAATGGCTATATTCCAGTATTATAATTAAAATATAGTGGCCTCAGAAGCCTTTCTAAAGAAATAAAATATGAGATATAGATAATATGGGTACAATTGTTTAAAGGAGGATGAATTTAAGGATAAATTTTTGTGCTTTTTCAAGGAGATTTATAAAAAAAACAAGTACATTATATGCCTAAGATTAGGAAAGAATAACAAGGTTTCCTTATATATATAAATAAATCTTATATTTACCGATTATACTCTCCAACTTTTGGTATTTTCTATTTTATTCCCCAGGGGCATTCTACCTCTGAGGTACACCCCCTGCCCTATTTTTATTCTTTATTTTGAAACAGGGTCTCACTAAGTTGCAGAGGGCCTCACTAAGTAGCTGAGGCTGGCCAGGAATCCAGATCTTCCTTTTTCAGCCTCCCAAGTACTGGGATTACAAGCATGCGTCACCATGCCCAGCTTTATTTTTTATTTTAATTATGAGAAAATCTTATAGTAAACTATAAAAATGTCTTCATCACAATTCTCTATGATAAACATATGTATCTCATTTTTGTACTGTATTCATGGCAAATTAGCAGAACCATAGACTAAAATTGATAGATTTTGATTGTGACACGGGAATATAGATCTGAATAATTTTAATGATCAAAATGTGACTAATTTTTAAACAATTAACATAGTCATGTGGAATAATTTGGTTCTGAAAAGAATTCTTTTTTTCTACATTTTCATTTTTATCTTGCTTTAAGTTTTTGATAAGACTTTATAATTTTACTTTTGCTTCTATTACCTAGTTCCATGAAAGAGATATTTAGTAATTGAGATTAGAATTCCACATCCCTGATTCCTAGCCTTTATTCACTCTTACATCTCTATTGTCCTCACTGATAAAATCAACTGCACAATCACCAAAATGTGTCTTCTCTGGGCTCTGCTTCTACTCTTTAAAAAGAAGAGCTTTGGGGAGAAAAGAAAGTAGACCTGGAAGATTCTTGTTCAAAGCTATGATGTTCCATGGGACACACTACAGAGAAGCCCTTCTGACACCTTGAGGACAGAAAACATTTTCTACAAAATGGCATTTTTGTTTAGTGTTAGATTTTAAAACATATCTTTTAAGATGGACTTCATTACTAACAAATATGATTAAGGCCTTTATAAAATTGGTACAATATTTACATTGGCCACATGTACAAGGCATTGTTAACTATTTCCTGTCCTTTATCTTTTTTGCCATTTGCTTTTTATTAGCTCAATTGCTTCTCCAATAGACTTGTCCTTTCTTGTCAATCTTTCAGTCACATGAGATATTATAAGCAAGAGAGAGTTTTTATTTTCCTCCTTTAGGATAAGCATCACTACTTTTAGAACAATGTGCTGGCTGCACGTTTTGAAATGTGGACTGCCTGTAAAATGTACATGAGGTTCTATACAATATTTTTAAAGGAACTACTTTTAAAATACCTCACTTTGGGGGTATGGCTACTGGCAAACAGCAAGATAAATGCTTATGTTTCTTATTTCATTAAAATATAAAGTACATTTTACGAAGATCAAATTATGAATCCCCATGCCACATATAAAGTGAATATAAAGAGTAGACTTAATGGCATGGCAGAATAAACATGTGCATCATAATAAGCCCTCTTAATTTTTACTATAAGATTTAAAATATTTAGTGGGCTGATATCACTGTTTTATGCGACATGCTGAGAGAGAATGTATTTATATTTCTTAATGTTACACCAACTCCTCTATGTCATTGGAAAAAAATGGACAATCTGGATATATAACTTTAGATTAGAGTAGTGCATGAAAGAACCTGCAGTCTGCACTGTGGTGCTACACACACTGAATGCATTTCTCAGCACAGGCAATGATTTTTTCCCACAAGTAATATCAACCTAAAGTTCATAGTAATAATAATTATGGAACAAGAAAATAACCCCAAGTGTGATACATACATTGGCAAAAAATCTTCTGCTCTTTTGCTTCTTTAAGTTGTACTGTTCATTTTTTGAAGGTGATCAGTGAGGTAAGAAAGGAATATTATCTTACAGTTCTAATAAAATATTGGACGGCAAAGTGTGTATCAATACTTATAACCCCTTATGATATTTGCACATCTCCCTTTTGTAACAAGGAAAGCAACATTATAAATATGAAGAAAAGAAAAAAAACAAAATCCAAAAAGCTAGGACACACACAAAACAAAACAAAAAAATACCCCATACATACTGAAAATAGCAAAAACAATTCAGGCTATAACAGAGGAGATGAAATGGTGTGAATGTTTAAAAATGCTCTACAAATTATTCAGCAGGATGCAACAAAATTGGAAAGGAAGTGACCATCCACATCATGAGATATGGAATCATCTGGAATGAGCAGTTATGGATACAAGTCACAAAGAGGATTGCTTTTCTTACTTGCACAGGTATCTTGAGGGATTTGAAAGGTCTTTCACCATGAAGCACTCGCCCCCGTTCACACAGAAAGTTTTCTCCTTTTCTGCACACTTTATAAGATGGCTTGTCCCAGTTGTAGATGTGGATGTAGCTGGAGAGGAGATAAAGAAAGGGAGAGGTTCACATCTATTTTTGTCCCCTTCTAAGCAGTCTTTAATCCTGAGTTCTTTTTAAAAGGAAGAGTACCTATAAAGTACAGTCTACATCACCAGTTTCAGACTTAATAGCATAAACATTAAGTGCTTTCTGTGTTTAAGTACACAGAGCAGAATTCTAAAAGATGAAATTATAGAGTTGATTAATTCTATCTATATCTTTTAATGTAGTTGCAAAAGAGAAGTTCTATTGTTAGTAAGTAAAATTCATTTTTCAGGAAGCCTCAAAGGTAGGATATCAAGTCCTGTCAGCAAAACTCAATTTTGATATCAACTTTTTGATGAAAACTAATTGATAAAATTATTTACTTTGAAAATTGTGCTTTACGTGCATAATGACATTATGCTTTTAGACAATGGATAAAAAAGTGAACATAGCTTAAATGTCCCAAATGAAAAAAATATACATTATTAATGGAATATGATAACATATAGATCAGAAACCATTCTCTTTACAATTTCTATCCTACTCTAATTTCTATTCTGAAGGTCACTATTCAATATCTGACTGCCAAACTACTTTTGTAGAAATAAAAAGGCACTCTAATATTCCTACAAATGTAGATCAAAGCACTACAAAATTCATCTAGTATTAGCAATATAGAAACAAACCTTACTTTTTCTTTTCAATATCTTCATGTAATAATTTTACATTCATTTCTCTAATTACACAACCTAAATGAGGTTGAAAATGGTCCCTGTACCACTGAGAGTTTAAATTAAATGAAGCCAAAATCTCAGCCCTGAGGCTCAAAGGGCAGTTAGTACCAGGACTTTTTCTTTGAACATCATAGGCAGTGCTCAGCCCCAACCAGAAAAAGCTCCATTTATTTATTTATTTATTTATTTATTTATTTATTTACCCATTGACTGGAGATTGAACACAGGGTCATTCTACTTCTAAGCTATATCCTCAGCCCTTTTTATGTTTTATTTGAAACAGAGTTTCACTAAGTTGCTGAGGGTTTCACCAAGTTGCTACTGTTGTCCTTAGGCCTAAAATCTGTGATCCTTCTGTCTCAGCCTTCCAAGTACTAAAATTACAGGTGTGTGTGCCGCCATCATCACCATTACCACCCTAGCCAGAAAGTCTACATAGTTTTTACCACTGATAGTATCAGGATATGAGGCAATGCCAATAGTGAACCATGTTTGATTTTTTAGAATCTTTCAGGAAATACAAAGTCCACCTTGAGAAAAACAGTTTTTCTTATCTATAGATTCATTCTTATACACATTCAGTTCCTGTCTTTCTTACCAATTTGAGTTTCAGGTGCTCTTGTTCACATTTACTTGACCTATCATATGTAATTTTCTACTTTATTCTGCCAGTCTTTTTCATTTCTTTTATAGTTTGTGCTCTATTGTTACTTTTAACTCAATTTCTTCTCGATTTTCACCCCACTTGATCAGGACACTCAGCAATTGATTATTCAAATTCTTAAATATTCATAGCCTTTCTCATCTAAGACATGTTTGTGGACTACTGCCACTGCTTTCAGTATGGCTTTCAGGAGGAACAACATAGGGTAGTCCAGGTAACTTGGGCTTTGGAGACAAGACTTGGTTCAAGTCCCTTCTCTCACTGGCTTTGTGTCCTGAGACATCCCACTGCTCAACCCCATGTGACCAGGCCAAGGGCCACCTGCAGTGCCTTGTCACCATACTCTTCTGCATAAGGTGCTGAACCACAGGCAGATACTAATGGTATCTAAATCCACGAAAGGTTAGGAAGGATTTTTCTTCTCCCAACTGATCTGTAGACATTGTACAAGCTCTTTTACCACAAATCCTATGGCTTTTTACTAAAGCCAACCCCTTCCAATACATACTCCATATAAATTGTAAATAACAATATAAATTAGCTATGAAGCAAGCAAGAGACAAACATCATTTTTATTCCTTAGGCTTACTGATTTTGTGGGATTATAAAAAAAACTTAAAAAATACACATCAAAACTAGAAATGACATTTTTATCTTAAAAATATTTTTCCCTGAAATGGTTATCTTTTTGATAATGCAATCCTGAAACACCTTGCTCTGTTATTCTGCTAAAAAATTCTTACCCGGGCGTGGTGGCACATGCTTGTAATCCCAGCATTTGGGAGGCTGAGATTAGAGGATGGTGTTTCTTGGCCAGCCTCAAGATATTTAGTGAGGCCCCCTCTGCCACTAAGTGAGACCTTGTTTCAAAATAAAAAATAAAATATAGGCTGGGGTGTAGCTTAGAGTTAGAATGTCCCTGGGTTCCATCCTCAGTAATGCAAAAAAAAAAAAAAAATCTCAGATCAATACTTGAAAGTAGTATTGGGACCTTGGATAGTAAAACAATGTTTAGAGGAAACGAAGTAGTAAGTATCTCACACAGCCACAGACTATTCTTCTTAGCACTTTCATCCCTTAGTAGCAGTGAGATTGTATATATAAAGAAAGGATGAATTGTGAGGCAGCAATGAACTCCCAGGTGTTGGGAAGTGTGAATTGACTGACTACAGCCATTCTGAGCCAGCAGCCAACCCCAAGAGTAAGCTGTATTGTCAGAAGAACTCAGGAAAGGGAGGGTGCTATGCGCATTCCAGATTATTGCCAGGTTTCCTTCTCCTCTCCTTAGCTGAACTCAGTGTGCTATCAATCCTAAGCAAGTCTACATATTTTTGCAGTGATATTCTTTCTCTTTGGCTTTCACACGCTATATTACTAAGTTAGTTTCTATTTGATGATTCTGTCAGAAAACAATAACAATGAAAACACACAAAGCAACTCCTATCCCATATTAGGCAAACACCATTCTTTCTGGAGGACCTGGGAAGAGTTTCTTAGAGATAAAGTAAAAGATTTTGCAGAAGACATTCCAATATATAAAATATGATCCCCCAGTAGCTGTTCTGAGAAGGAAGTGAAAGAGATATCACTCATTCAGTGCTTAATAAACCCTGTCTCCCTCAGCTTTGTGAGTAGTTTATTGCAATTTGGTTGTTATCTTCTAACATGTGCTAAATGAATGGCAATTAAAAACACTGCAAGCCAGGTATGGCGGCCACATGCCTGTAATACTAGTACTTGGGAGGTTGAGACAGAAAAATCACGAGTTCAAGGTCATTCTCACCAACTAAGAGAAACCCTGTTTCAATACAAAAAATAAAATCGGGCTGGGATATAGGTTAAAGGTAGAATGCCCCTGGGTTCAACCCTGAGCAAGACAAAACAAATTAACAAACAAACAAAAACTCTGCTAAACAGAAGTCCATCACTTTTATGTCTACTAGTTATATGAAATTTTTATCCTATATGCTTTTCTTGGTAGTTTAGAGACTATGATATTGTAAGAAAGAAAGAATATATAAAGCAGCAACTTATTACCAAATAATGTACTCTATAGCGTTTTACTTAAACTTGTCTCTCTTGGCAACATAGGTCAGGTCTAGTGATCACCAGGGGAGGCTGGCAGTTTTCTGACTCAGTTGAAGTTTGGAGATTAAGATCACCATTTAGGACCATAAAAATTATTTGCCACTCAATAGGACTCCTTCATTCTCTCTTTCTCCCTCCATTCTTTACTATCAATTATGTGCAAGAAATGATAACAAATGAAGTTGCAGGAGTGAGAATTCCTAAGAGCATGATCAACTTTCCTCAGAAGGCAACCTTTGTAGATAAGATACAATGAAAAGAATATTGAAGCCACCAATCCTAAGAAGTCTCAAGTGTGCCAATAACTAGCTGCATGACTACTACTCAGCCACCTGCCTCAGTGGCTCAGCAGCAAAAGGAAGACATCACAGGGTTCTGTGAAGTTTGTTGAAATAATCTGCTGCAAAACTTCACAAAGATGCATTATATTGTCACAATTTTTAGTGGCATAAATATTGCACAAATAAAATAAAAAATACTATCAAGATCCTAAAATTTTATAAAAGCAAGCCTCAAGGGTTGTTAAGAAAGAATTCTTTTGAAAAAATGTGAAGAGAGATGCTTTAGTTTGGGGAATCACTGAGTAACTAAAAAATTAAGTAAAAATCAATAATCTACTTTATTGTCACTGCTTGTCAGTGTCTTATAATCACTTAATTTGCTCTTAAAATTGAAGAACAACTGGCGTTAAGATAAAAAAAAACTAGTATCTTTGTGCACACATGTGTGCATGCATGTGTGTATATGTGCAACTGGGAATTGAACCCACAGGGTTCTACTTCTGCTCGCAACAATCTCAGCCCTATTTTATTTTTTTGAGATTTTTAAAATAGGGTCTCACTACATTGCTGAGGTTGGCTTTAGACCTGTAATACTTCTGTTTTAGTTTCTCAAATACTGAGATTACAGGTGTGTGCCACCATGCCTGGTATTAGAAAACTGGTTATCTTAAAAACTAGAAAACTAGTATCTTAAATACATGATTATTTTCTACTTTCAAGACATACACAATTTTGTAATATTTCTGACTGAATTTCCAACTTACATGAATTAAATGTACCTATAGTAATGCTTGTTATTACAAGACTTTAAAAATTATAAAATATTTTAAAGAAGTATGATGCCTATAGTGTATGGAGCATATTATCAATTTTGTTTATAACTTAACATTCTGAAAATCACATTATCACATTTTGTAAATATACAGAAAAAATCTGAATAATAACTGAGTGTTCTTTCTCTATTTTTATTACTCCATGACCACAGCATTTTCTGCAGAGTGCCAGCTTTTTTTCCCTGCTCAATGCACGCTAAATATAAAAATAATGCTAAAAGGATAGCTTTATTCCTTGCTTCTTTTAAATGATGATTTTTTAAATCAGTGAACTAGATAGTACCAATAGACCAAAACCACTACATAAATATAAATTGCTGATAAGTGTCCTTACTCTTCTTTGACAATTAGCAGGAAGAAGCATTTGTTAACAGTATTTACCCTATGGAGAAATCATTAGATTTTGTCTTTTCTGAGTGAAGAGTTCTTAGGACAATTTCTTTTTATATTTTTTTTTCTTTTTCTTTTGTGTGTGGTATTAGGGATTGAATCCACCAGCCCTCTACTGCAGCTTTTTTTTTTTTTATTTTTAGACAGTTTCACCAGACTGGCTTCAAACCTGGGATCCTCCCACCTTAGCTTCCAAGTCCAGTGATTTATAAGCATGCATTACCACCCTGGTCTTTAGGACAATTCTTAGTGGTTTATTTAAAGAAAACAAAACTATGTATGTAGTTTGCTCAATGAAATATACAAATTTTTAACATTTTTAATATCCTATTATTAAGTAGCCACTATTACAAAATTACAGAATTTTTTAACCTTACCTGTGACATCCTCAATGCCTATATATTTAGAAATCTGCGTGCTTTCCTGCTTTTGGAGGTCCCAATTTAAAAATAAAAATCTAAAACTATTATTTTGTTCAGAATACTGCTCCTTTGCGCTTGAACACTAAAAGCACTTTGCCTTGTGGGAAGAATGTGTAGGTGGCTCCTAGAAGGGAAGCTCTAGAGCACAGGTAAGCAGGGAAGGCTGCAGACCTCATGGGCGGCTCTAGATGCCAAAGGAAGGAGAGGTGCAGTCATTATTTTCCTAAAGGGAAAGTCAAAGCCAGACTTGGAGCCCTGAAATACGGTCACTCTGGGTTGGCATTCTTCCCCCTGTGCAGTAGTAATTCAACCCTTTGCTGCATAGTGAATGAGTACTTGAAAATAAATGACAGGAGGAGAGGAGATAGAAGACATCCTTGTAGACTTGGAGGTTACCGGGGCCAGTACTGTATTGGAAAACAATAGCTCATGTCCCTTCACCTCTCCTTTACTGAGCTCTGCAGAAGAAACTATAAGCAAGGGTTGAGAGTATAGCTGAATGGTCAAGTGCTTGCCTGGCATTCATGAAGCCCTGGCTTCCATCCCCAGCATCTCAGCTCTCCTGAGATTATAAATGGAACCGGATCTTACAAAAGTAGGATTAGAACATCTAACTCTATAGTCCTTAAGGTCAGCCTAATCAGCTGGAAGCACTTTGAAATATTCAGAATACTTACAAAGTAGTAGTCTCTCACAAAGACAAGTTGGCACCAAAACCTAATGGAGATTAACTAGTTTAACTGGGTTTTGGCACCATTTAGATACATATAGAATGGTGGGACTATAAAAGACCTTAGAAAATTCTATAATTTATCCTGTATTTTAAAAGAGGATACAATAATCTCAAAAGAATAGTTCTTCATCCTTTAATAGATTACCACTAGCCAAAAAATCATAACTGCACAGAGGAAGGCTGCCCAAGGTCACACAAATGAACTAGGAATCACTTATTTTTGTTTTGTGAAATTGTGTACAGGGTCTGAAGCAGGTAAAGAAGACTGCTTTTGGATACCTCTCTTCTTTATAAGTTCTCTGGGTGGACCCTGCTATGATTTCTTCCTTCTTCAGCAGAATGAAAAGTGACCTTTGGGTAGTTCTCCTCATAAAACAAAATCATAATTTTTGTTGTAACACTGATATCATCTGTACTGGAACAGAGTAGATTTGAAGTTCCAGCAGTTTCTGAACAAATGATTTGATGTAATTAGTGTTATCCTTAGAAAAATAAGACTATATGGAAAGATTATTTTTCAAACATACAAGTAGCTTTTTTTTCCCCCTGACAATGTGTTTTATTCATGACGTAGTCTAATCATCTTACTCTACTGCATTTTAAAAAGCAACGTCAAAATCTCACAAATGTCTTAGGGATGTCACAGCTTTTCCAAAGGAGAGGAGAGTATCTTTGGATAATAGACTGGGTGATGTTAAATAAGAAAGCTGCATTTTCTTTGTTACAAAGCCAGACATCTTTTCTTAGCTAGGGAGCCAACTTTAGAAACATAATTCTGTTATATAATTTTTGCTAATCACTAACAGTATCATATGAGTACAAAATGTCCACATACTTTCAAGTGGTCTATTGAATCTCTTTGTATCTATACCTATTCTAAAGGAGTACAGTCCATATAGCCTGTAAGGCCAATATTAGCAGTCTAGTTGACTAGCTTAATTTTAAATATTAATAGATCTCACCTGGCTAAATGTTGACGGTAACATTATATACTAAACTATGCATATTCTACCGGGATCAGTTTGGTTGGGAGAAGGTCATGTCAAAGTAGGAAATATTAATCTGTCACTGTCCCAGCTATTCAAAAGATGTTTTTTTTTTTTTTTTTTTCCCCAGGTTTGGGTTAAAACCCAGGGGCATTCAACCTCCAAACTATACCCCCTGCCCTCTGAACCTGCCCTACTTCTTTTACACCCTACTTCTTTTACACCTACACCCCCTGCCCTACTTCTTTTATTCTTTATTTTGAAACCGGGTCTCACTGAGTTGCAGAAGGCCTCACTAAGTAGCTGAGGCTGTCTGCAAACCACGATCCTCTGGTTTCAGCCTCCCGAATGTTGGGATTACAAGCGTGCACCACCATGCCCGGCTAGTCAAAAGTTTTGAACACCAAACAAAGCAAATAAAAATGACTGAACTCCCAACAATGATCAAGGATTCAGTTATCAGCCATATACTGAAATTACCATGTGACATTTAGTAAGATAGGCTAATTTATTCACCAACTAAAATACCTTCAGAAACAAAATTAGATGAAAGGTCAAAAGGGATAAACCATAAAGCAAATTCATTATCTTATTCAACAAAGTGAATAACAATCATGGCATATCAAACAATAAAAGCCATATGGTAATTTCAATAGATACAGAACCAATATTATGGAGTTAAGTCAATTTCTATAAAACTATCTATCAAGCAATTTTTCCCTCAAATAAAATCTGAATTTAATCTAATATGCATATACAGGTATGAATATACAGAAAATAAATTAGGTCAGAGGAACACATTCATAGATGCCATAGAGGAAATGCGATCAGTGAAACCTAGACTATGCACAATTCTATAGGCCAAATAACCCGGCTTCAACAACAATTTAAAAAAAAAATCAAAGGGGAAAAAGATAGATGGAGAGTTATAGCTAGAGATAAAGAATAAGAGAAAAAAATCCATAATAAAGGACATAAGAAAGTTAAAAGATAAATCAACCACTCACAGTATGTGAGCCTTATTTGGATAATGATTCAAACTGTTGTATATTTAGGAGAAGAAAATTGATTACTGTCTAAATAATAATACCAAGAAATTGTTATCAATTTTGTGTGTGTCAAATATATCATGGAATGTTTAAAAATTGTATAGTTCTGATCTCTTAGAAATATAGAATGAAGCCGGGCGTGGTGGCACACGCTTGTAATCCCAGCACTTGGGAGGCTGAGACAGGAGGATTGCATAGGTTCGAAGCCAGCCTCAGCTACTGAGTGAGGCTCTCAGCAACTTAGTGAGACCCTGTTTCCAAATATAAAAAAATAGGTCTGGGAGTGTAGCCCGTGGGTAGAAAGCCCCTGGGTTCCACCCCCAGTACCAAAAAAAATATAGAATGAAATATGTATCTATTAACTGACAAAATGTCTGGAATTTGCAATGAAATAGTAAGAGGGAAAAGAAGTGACTGTCATTATACACTATTCTCTGTATTTTCATATTCATGTTTGTATATAATACATGATTTTTTGTGTGTGGTACTGGGAATGGTACCCAGGGGTATTCTAGCTCTAAACTACACCCACAGCCCTATATTTTATTCTTTAGTTTGAAACAGGGTCTCACTGAGTTGCAAAGGGCCTCACTAAGTAGCTGAGGCTGTCTGAGAACTGTGATTCTCCTGTCTCAGATTCCCAACTGCTGGGATTACAAGTGTGCACCACCATACCTGGATCTAATACATGTTTTATAATACATAATATAAATATAAATTCACATATATAAACAATAAATTTTGTTAAATACTATTATATTAATATTTTTAATATATATAAAATATGTTTTTAATGCTGAAGGCTGAACCTATGAACATTCTACCTCAAAGATACACCTCTAGATCATTTTATTTTTATTTTGAAACAGGTTATTGCTAAGTTGCTGAAAGTCTTGAACTTTTTAAGGCTGGCCTCAAAACAGTGAAGAGGCAATCCTCTTGTCTCAGCCTCCTAAGCACTGGGACAACTGGTGTGTACTACCATACTTGGATTAAACATATGTTTTCATAATATATATTTTAAACTTTAAAATACAAATATTGATATCAGGGTTTTCAAATCTTGTGTTCACAAAGTAGAATTAGAATGATACACCAGCATCTAAAAATATCCACTTTTAGCTAACAACCTAAATCATGCCTAATGCTGTAACTCTCAGGGAGATTTTTCACGAATGGTAAGAACAAGCTAAGGAAGGTGACCACTACTAGTATTATTTAACATTGAAATAAAAATTATACCAATGCTGTAAGGCAGAATTTTTTATAAAGTCCACTGTGATACTATGATAGAACTTTAGTAAACAAGTAGATAAAAAGATATGATTATATTTGAAGATATGATTAAATACCAGTATTAACTAGCATTAAAAGCCAATAAAATAAGGGATATTTACAGTCACAACAGAAGTATAATTCAATAAGTCAAGAATGAACCTAAAGCCAGGTGTGGTGATGCACGCTTGTAATCCCCACACTTAGGAGGCTGAGATGGGAGGATCTCATAGGTTCGAAGCTAGCCTTAGCTATTTAGTGAGGCTCTCAGCAACTTAGCGAGACCCTGTTTCCAAATAAAATAGGTCTGGGAGTATAGCCTGGAGGTAGAAAGCCTCTGGGTTCCACCCCCAGTATCACCAATAAATAAATAAATAAATAAATAAATAAAATAAAACAAAAAAAGAATGAATCTAAATATACAGAATATAAAATATTTTAAAAGGGTGATATATTATAAAGGCAAATTAGGTCTCCATCTGTTAGAAAAGAAGACACATTGTCAAAGGGAAAAGGAAGTAAGTTTGTAGAGGTAGGAAAGAAAATGTCACATCCAGTGAGTGATAGCAATTGAGCTTTCACTACTACATGGATTATAAATAAAGAGAAGTAAATGATGGTATAAAATAATGAGGCATCCATATCATAACATTCCTTGACACCCCACGATGGAGTTAATGTTTAATACACAGACTATGACATTAGGTTATTGAGTAGGGCCATGAATAGAATTAAAGGCCTATTACTTAGCCTTTGGAAGGGTAGAAAATGAAGATGAGGAGACCAGTGTAGAGGTTATTACAAATGTCTGATAAGAGACCAAGAGTGTCCCTCAGCAAGATAATGACAGGAAAAAAGAGGGACTACAACCAAGAACTAGTTCTGTTTTGTACTTATACATGGAAGATTATACAGGAGCTGAACACCGGAGCTTACTGGTATTTCACACATTGTACTGTACCTCTTTCTGAGGCATTCAAACTGCCTAACATATGTTTTCTTATTACACTTTACACAATCAAGGAAACATCCACGATATGAGTACACAGAGGAATTGAGACCCAATCTCAATATGCAATACTTGTCAGTAAAGTTCATAAGTCTTGTACAGCCAAGAACACAACTACTGATGCTTTGCTAGCTTGACTCTAACATATCTATTGCTATAAAGGATCCTGTTAAAAATAGATGGTGCTGGGGCTGGAGTGAAGCTGAGTGGGAGAAAATGTGATTAGCACACACAAGGACCTGAGTTCCATCCCCAGGACACACAAACAAAACACTACACACACACAGTCACACATACACACAGATGGTACCTTATTGGCTTGAAATTATAAATTTGTTACACAGATGATTAAGTCAGTGATGTTTCTGTATGTGATGAAAATATCTTCATAACAGTAATTTTTAATTTTAATTTTATCTGGTGCATTTTAGTCATACATCTTAAAGGAGTACAAGATGTTAGGGGCATATTTTAAATAATTAAACTTACATTACTTGGCATCCAGGAACCACGATATAAGTGTCGCCTAAATGATTCTAGGAAATACACATGCAATCCTCCAACCACTTAGGTATGGAGCTAGGCCTCTTAAACAGTGTCTCTAAATAGTGGCAAAAAGTCTGAATAATATTCCTTAGAATGCTGTTCTTGAAGCTTCAAATGTTCCTTTCTAAATCCTCAGACTGCATACCACCACATACCCTTTAGCTAAATTACTACAATTCAGTGCTTATGGATGGTTATGGACATAAATAGTCAGTTTCTGTTTCTGTAAGCACAACATTTTCCTCACGGAGGCCAAAGGTTGCTGCATATAAAGGAATGGAGTAGTAACAGCATGCCATAGTATATGACTCTCGGTCCATCACACTTGGCTAATTTCAGTCCACACATTTTCCCATAACTCCCAGGAGTTCCTTGTTTCTAGGTTCATGACCAGCAACAAAACACCCCTCTCCATAATATGATGTGCTATTAAACATGTATCTGCAGTTTTCAGGTTCCCAGTACAAATTCTGTGTGACCAAATAACACATGGAAATCAAACATTTTTTTCAATATGTAATGATGCTGCACATGTGACTGCTCTAAACAGGAATAAAAAGGGTTTCCAGAAACCATAATTTTTAAATGTTTTTCCTCAAGGACACTATTTCCTTTTTGTTTTGGTCCCTTGAAGGACTAGCTATTGCCATAATATTAAATTTATAATAGGCCTTGTTTCTCTAAAGAGAATTTACATTTTGGGTCTGAGATGGGAGTAACATTATAGGCCAGTCCTGGGCCTTTATAGGAACAAGTCCAAAGTGATAAATTAGCTCTGACTACATCAAGCTAAAGAAGCCTTTTGTAAAACCATAGGTGAGTTCTTTTCTTTTCTTTTACTTCTTTCTCTCCCTTTCTTTCTCTCATTCTCTCTCTCACCTTTTCCCTTTCCCTCTCCCTCTTTCTCTACTTTTCTCCCCTCTCCCCTCTTTTTTTCTTTCCCTTTCCTTTCCTTCCCTTCTCTCCTTTTTAAAAATTTATGGGCCTCTACAAACAAACCTAAAAGGTACTAGTTTTTTTTTTTTATGGCTGGTACTAAGCTTTGTCAATGGAAACAATGGAAAGGAAACAAACAGATACATACGTTGAGCTTCTTGACCAAATTCTACATTTTTAAAAAGCTGGAGCCATGTGTTGTTTTGCTTTTCACTATAACATCTGGCCTTGCAGGTGTGTCTCTATCATTTAATTGTTGTAAAAACCTGATGTAAATCATCCTGGTTATAATGAAACTGAAAGAGGGCATGGGGAAGTACATCATAGATGTTAGGCTTTATCTCAGTTTGCTTGGCCATGTTCCTGCACCCTTAGAAACAGGAAAGAGTAAGAAGGTTTATGAATAAAACCTTAACTATAATATTAGTTTTTTTTTTCCTGGCACTATTATATCTGTGTATGTATATGGGCTAATAAAATATTTTCATCTCCTGGAACTATAGTAACTCAGAAAGGCTGAGGTCTTCCCCCTCTTCATTTAAAATACAAATCATTTTTGTAGATGTGTTTAAGCCAGGTATTTGTTCTTCCATTTGTTACTACAGGCCTCCACACCCTAACACTGACTAGGAAAGGAGTGTCCAGCCAGGCACCATGGATGTTTAGCACATTAATGGAATCACAGCTCCACAGTGCCACCTAATATTCAAAGCATTCAAAACCAAATCACAAGCTGTGTCCATCTTTCCTGCTTATATTCTTGTACAGTCTTAGGAGAAGAGTCAAATGTCTTCACTTGATATTTTCCATTTATTCAAAAAAATTTTTAAATGCTTGGCAATAACACAAAATGTATGTCTTATAGAATCTACAATCTTAGTTTAGCTCATATAGGGCCTGCCAATGCCCATCCCCAAGTGCCAGGATCCAGTGGCTGTCATAATGAGAGAACAGGTACACAAGTTATCATTCTGAAGCCTGGAGAGATGATGAATAGCAGGCAGAGGGTTTAAAAGGCTTTACCTTGAAAACAAGACTCTGCTAATAAAAACGAACAGGGACTCTTACCCTATTCTGATTTGGTCATGACTCTCTTAAGAAATCCTTATTTAGAAAAAATTTTGAAATACAGTAAAATTTTTGTTGAAACGGCGAGTTTTCTTTATTTCACACCTTTCTGACGGGTGGATTCAATCACAGAAAAGCAATGACCTCTGAAGAGATATCAGGCACAGGTGGGAGGCCTCTGCTGTCCAGGGGATCCCTAATTTCTTATACCTTAAGGCCTGGTTATATATCAAACATCCTAATGCTTGAACTTCTTTTGTAATCTGTAGGACTCAAAAAGTTAGTCATTATTGTACAGAAGCCACACAAATCTCATGAATTAAATGGTGATTATAAATAAGACCTAATTTACCCAAAGATGTTAGAAAAATTCAGCAATCTTTCTTTGCCCTTCATAACTCTTCTCACTAAAAAATGTAATACAACTCTGTCAAATAATACATGAATTTATCATGGATCAAAGCTCATGCTTAGGGAACTAGCCACACACTTGCTAGGGTAGTTTGTGTGTGTGTGTGTGTGTGTGTGTGTGTGTGTGCATGTACAAATATAATTTTAAGTAGACAGAATAAAAATTGATTCATTAACTAACCATACTACTAAATGATTATTTTTAGCATTTTATTCTCTTATATTTACTTACTTATTGTGGTACAAGGGACTGAACGCAGTCTCTACCATTGAGTTACATCTCCAGCTCTTTTTTCTTTTTTTTGCGGGTCTGGGGATAGAACCCAGGGGCATTCGACCTCCGAGCTACACCCCTGCCCTATTTTTTATTCTTTATTTTGAAACCGGGGCTCACTGAGTTGCAGAGGGCCTCACTAAGTAGCTGAGGCTATCTGCGAACTGTTATCCTCTGGTCAAAGCCTCCTGAGTGCTGAGAGTATAAGCGTGCTCCACCACGCCCGGCTTTCATTTTTACTTCTTAAGACAGTGTCTTGTTAAATTGCCCAGGCTAGTCTAGAACTTGTGATTCTTCTGCCTCAGTCTCCCAAGGACCAGCTCTTTTTATGAAACACAGTTTTTTCCTTTGCCAAACTCAAGCCTCCAAGTACCTGAGTTGGTTCGTGTGTCTGTTTTCATTTTTGGATAATATGTTTGGCTGTTTTCAGGCTCAAAAGACCATTGTATATTAACTAATCATTGCAAATAAATAATTCAAAGGCCAACAAGCAGAATGCACTGATTAAAATGTTTTTTCTAAGGCCAGAGAAAGGCATTGGGAAACTATAGTAATAGTCATAGAAAGTGACTACATCTGTTAACAAAACAAAACTTATCTATGAATATCAGAGAGAAAGAAATGGGAATTACTGTAAAATCCTTCAAGGACTAAAGTTACATAGACGCAGCAGGAGGATTGAGTATAACTAGAAGGTTGTGTGTGTGTGTGTGTGTGTGTGTGTGTGAATGTATGTGTATGTGTGTATGTGTGTGTGCATGTGAGAGAGAATGTGTGTGTGTGTGAATGTATGTGTATGTGTGTATATGTGTGTGTGTGCATGTGAGAGAGAGAATGTGTGTGTGTGTGTGTGTGTGTGTGCGCGCGCGCGCGCACATGCATGCATGCTGGGCATTAAACCCAGGAGCCTTCTCCTCTGAACTATATCCCCAAACCTATTTCATTCTTTATTTGGAAACTGCATCTTGCTAAGTTGCTGAGGGCCTAAATTGCTAAAGCTGTCTTTGAACCTATAATTCTCCTGTCTCAGCTTCCCAAATGCTGGGGTTATATGTATGTGCCACCATGCCTGGCTGGGTTTTTGATGTCCAGGGCTAATCTCTCTCTCTAGTTTGTTCCTTCTTGTTGAATGCACAGTATTCCCTGGACTAGAAGGCTTGAGGCTACTATGGTTTATGGTAGCATCAAGCTTGAAATCTCTACGTGAATTTGGCATTTCTTATATAGAACTATAAGAAGAGCAACATGGAAAGAGAACAATTGGGTTGGAAAAGGCTACTGAAATACAATTTGTTCAACGGGCATTGTGATCCATGTTGCTGAAGCACAGCAATAGGAAAGGGTCGGAAGAGGTCAGAAGAGTAGCTAGTCTAGGAATTGAGTCTAGATTCAATTCTGACCCATGGCACAAGTGCTCCAGGCTCTAGACAACAATAGAAACCATTTTAGCAACCCAGCGAAAGAAGTCACGAATGATCTAATTCTAGAGATAAGAGATATGTCTGAGTTAATTACATTTTTTCTACTTTTAACAAGAGACTCTGGGACTAGGCACAACATGAGGTCAGAACAAAGTTCCAAATGTGCTTAGATCAGAGACCACAGGAGCAGAGGTCTAGACAGAAGGAATCTATCACTATCATGAGTAACAACAGAAAATATCAAAGGTGGCTCTGAAGTCTCAGTCACAATTGCTCAAAAAGTGGTCAATAGCATTTTATAATCCAAATGACAAAAGCATCCCTCAATGCTTAGCTCAACTTGATGACTTAATAAGGGAAAAATGGTATGTTTAAATTCAGATGAGAAGCAATCATTTTAATGAGATTGGCATATATGTTTACTGAATTTCAAAGATATAATTTATAGGTAGTATTTCTGATTTTCCAGGCATAATTTATAATGAAACACTTTTCTTAAAAATCACTTAAGTTGGGCGTGGTGGCATATGCCTGGAATCTCAGTACTTGGGAGGCTGAGACAAAAAGATTGCAAGTTTGAGGCCAGCCTTAGCAACTTAGCAAGACTCTCAGTACTTAGCAAGACCTTCTTTCCAAACAAAAAGTAAAATAGGGCTGGGGGTATTGCTCATAGGCAGAATGCCCCTGGGTTTGACTCCAGTGTCTGTCTGTCTGTCTGTCTGTCTGTCTGTCTGTCTGTCTGTCTCTCTCTCTCTCTCTCTCTCTCTCTCTCTCTCTCTCACACACACACACACACACACACACACAAACACACACACCACTCAGAAGTATCAAAGTATCAATGATAGGCACATTGGCTGCCCAAATACGAGCTGTCTAAATTCCCCCATCCTCCTCTCATTCCTTATTTCCAATTCATTTTGTTAAATTTAGTAACAATAATAAATAAACCTGCTTACCACTATGCCTAAGGCTGCTAGACTATAATTTCCACTATAAATATCATCCAAACTAAAATTAATTTTAAAAATGAGGAAAGGTAGCTGGGCGTGGTGGCGCATGCTTGTAATCCCTGCTCTTGGGAGGTGGAGACAGGAGGATCACGCATGTTCAAAGCCAGCCTTTCTGGCTTAAAAGACCCTGTTTCCAAAATAAAATATAAAATAGGTCTGGGAGTGTAGCCCAGAGGTAAAAGGGTTCCATCCCCAGTACCACCAAAAAAGGTTCCATCTCCAGTACCACCCCCACCCCCCCAAAAAAGGAGGAAAGGTCATTATGGATTGAATTGGGTTATCATCATTTCCTGTGATAGACACTTTTATGACACAGGAACATAAATGTCAGAGAGAATATTTTGAATTTTTCCCTTGTTGAAATTGATGTTTAGAAAATATTTTTGTATGTCACTGTCAACATGATTCAAACTCTGATGTGAGACTAATAATGCACAAATAAAAGCATATTATAAAATAAAATAAAAACTATTCGAACAAACAAACAAGCAAAAAATACTCCTTGAGATATTGTTTCTACAAAGTGTAGAGACTCTGAATCTTTAGAGTTTTTACTGGATTAAAGAAAATAAACCAAGGGAAAGAGCTGTCAGAATTATTACTTACAGGCATTCTGTCACCCAGTATGATACTTACTGTGAGCCTTAGAAGTAGTACCATCTTTCTGGGAGTACAGTAACTCTTCTACTGCCTTTTCTTATTATAAAACAAATATGTGACTCACTCTAAATAGTCATGTTGCTAGGATTTGAGATATCATAAGCTATATGTATTCCACTGAAATTGAGAGTGAAACATGAATTAGTACTCTAAACATGCTCCTACTCCTGTGTCTATTGGCCATGCTGTTTGCCATGCTCTGGCTTTAAGATAATCTTCAAGCTGCGACAAAAGGAAAGTGTATCTGGATGCAATGGCTCATGCCTATAATCCCAGCTACTTAAGCCAGGTGTGGTGGTGCATGCTTGTAATCCCAGCATTTGGGAGGCTGAGACAGGAGGATCCAAGTTCAAGGCCTGCCTCAGCTACTTATGGAGACCTTGCCTAAATTTAAAAAAATATTAAAGGACTGGAGATGTAATTCAAAAGAAAAAGAGAAAGAAAGGAAGTAAGGAGGGAAGGGAGGGAGGGGAGGGAAGGGAAGGAAGGAGGAAAGAAGGAAGAAAGGAAGGGTGGAAAGGAGGAAAGGAGAGGGGAAAGAAGAAGAAAGGAAGAAAGAAAGAAAACAAGGAATGAAGGAAGAAAGCAAGGAAGGAGAAGCCATAGAGAAATGAGAAGCAACATGGCTGCATAAATGAAAATATTTTCTGGATATCCCATTTTGTTCCTTTTTCTTTATAGCATAGTATTATGACAAACAACACTCATTTTCTATAGCAATCTCATGTTTTTAAGTGGAAACCACATTCACCTAGCTTAAAGAGTATCAGCTGTAAACTACAAAAGTGAATTTCATACTTTTTCTGGTCTTTCTCTACCCCCTCGTTTTTGGAAGAGAAATAATAGAGATGATATTTAAAAATTATCTGTATGGTAATACCACAAAATTTCGTAGCTAAGGCAAAATAAACAGGTATTCACTAACACCTACTATGTGCCAGACGTTTTAGCATTTGAAATAATTTTAGTTCTTAAATAACCCTTTGGAATAGGTTAGACTTTTTTTTTCACAGATGAAGAAATGGAGGCTGACAGAGGTTAATGACATGCTTGTATTCCAAGTCTGATAAAGAAGAATTGCAAGGCAGGTTAATTGCAAGGCCTATATTATATCTACTAAAATATTCTGCCTTGTGACTCATTTCAGATAAAATATGACATTCCATTCTTTGATTCTTCCAGCGAGTGAATGCTGAATCCTTACCTATGTCTGCAAACTTTATTGCCCTGAAATGAGACTTAAAATATTACTTTTAGGTTATACACTCATAGAAGCAGGTGCAAAGCTAATGTTAGTAAAAGTCGATGCTATTTTAAGTCAGCAAAAATGCTCAGTCTACATTACATAGTAGTCTATTGTCTGATACAGAATAAAATGGTTATTTTCTCTTTTAAGCTTTCCTAAACCAATTCTGAATAGTTTAGTCTAAGTTAGGAAAGTCATCAGAAATTCAATGGTGTGGCCTCCTAGTACTGGAATGTCATAATGAATTCTATTTAACCTCCAAATTATTCTCATCTTCCTTTCAAAAAAAATATTCATAGGAAAATAATTTACTTTTCAGTTGGTAATAATTTTGAAGTTAGGAAAAATGCCTCTTTTAATTCTTTAGGAAGCCAAAGTCAAAGAAATGCATATACATATAAATGCATGTATAAATATAAATATGCTGAACTATAAACATCTTTGAGGATTTATGGCAGCGGGAATGATTCCAAATGAAATGCTAAATGTAGTTATGATGCCTGCACAATATTTAATATTTGCATAAGATCTCTGATTGGCCTCAATGCAAAATTAATACCACTGGATCCTTTAAAAGCTGACTGTATACAGTACACAGAGGAAAGGGAAAAAAATGTAGACAAGTTATATAAAATAAAGAATTATTTCCAGTGACAAATGATGTTAGGTTCCTTTTGGTGACTAGTAATAGTCTTTAACCTCATTTTTATTTTTTTTGGTGGTACTGGGGTTAGATCCCAGGGTCTTTCTACCTCCGGGCTATACTCCCACACCTATTTTATATTTTATTTGGAAACAGGGTCTCACTAAGTTGCTGACAGCCTCACTAAGTAGCTGAGGCTGGCTTCGAACCTGTGCAATCCTCCTGTCTCAGCCTCCCAAGCAGGGATTACAAACTGCACCACCACGCCCGACTAACCTCATTTTTAAATAACATATGAATCAAGGTTTTTAAAACAGGTTCTGTGTTAGGACACCTTGTTTAAAAGTTAAATTAGGGCTACCAAATCATTTAAATAAGCAATTCTTGTTTAAATTCTTGTTTAAAGCAATTCTTTTTTAAATGAGCTGTTTTAAATAGCTAAGATGTCTTTCTTTTGGCTAGGTTATATGTAGGTCATCTAATCGCCTTACTTTACATATTTATTTCTAACAAAATAATGCCATAAATAAGAGTGGCAGACATAAAATATTTAGTAATGGCAAATGGCTATAAAATTAAAGTAAAATATATAATAAAGAGTTAAAATGCTTAATTTTCTTCAGTTTATTTTCCATTCAGTAGATTTTTCTAATTTTTTCTTCAATTGAGCATTCAAAATCTTTAGTTAAACTTTAACATTCTACAGAGTAAATAAAGGTTTATTCCAAATAAGTTAAAGCTACAAAAAAGACTCGAACATCACTTAATTTTCTATATTTCTATAGTGACATAAGACAACTGAGGCATACAGCAAATGTGTTATTTTTTAGCACAGAAGTGAAGTGCTTGCAAAAGACATGACTAAAATATTGAACTTTGTACTTTCAAATGCATCATTAACATTTTTAGCTCAGCATCCTTTGTTTCCTAAAAATAAGCAGTCAATGTTGGGCAGAAATGTCAAGAAATCAATAAAAAGTAATTAGGAAGAATGTTTAATGTCCTTGAGAAAAGCTTTGAAGGCAGAAAAGAGAAGCTTCAGCTTGGTGAACAGTCAACAGTATTATGTTTTCTTTTGTAATAAAAAGAAAAAACAATAACTTAAATTACTTAAAAGATACATATTAATATCAAGTGTCACTCTAGGCCATACTATGCTTAATGCAGTTGTTTTGCATTATAAAAGCCTGAAAAATGAGGGCTGCTTGGAGTGCTGGCTCCTCTGTGCAGTCAATACTAGATGTATGCACGCGACACTGCAAGAAACAGAGAAGGAAACTTCATCACAAGGCTCTGATGCATGAGCTAGCCATCTGTCATCTCTTAGCTAGTTACTGAGGGAGAGGAAATAACCATTACTGTGTGACTTCAACGTGCCAGGGAACAAATACACACGATCTCATGGCGCTCTCACAGTCATCTCTAAATTCTACAGTATTTTTTCCACTTGTCAGAAGAAAGTAAAGAACATCTCAGAGAGATAAAGGGGTTTGCCAAAGTCCTGCAGAGGGAAAACGGCAGAGTCAAAATCCAGTCTCATCTCTGAGGACAATGCCCCAGCTCATGCAGGGCACTTGTCAGGCACTACCTCAGGTGCTGGTGTAGTTTCAATGGCAGTCCTTCTTGTTTTAAGGACCAAAGACTCTTTTCAGAACCTGGTGAAAACTATGAATTTTTTTATACTGTGAAAATAAAACGCTAGCATATAATATTGCAGTTTCATGGGTCTCTTTTTTTCTGAAGCCA
The DNA here is from genome assembly GCF_963383645.1 of Muscardinus avellanarius. Taxonomy (NCBI): domain Eukaryota; kingdom Metazoa; phylum Chordata; class Mammalia; order Rodentia; family Gliridae; genus Muscardinus; species Muscardinus avellanarius. The sequence continues at coordinate 51,295,301 of NC_137800.1, read as the reverse complement.
CTTGAGAGTTATTCCATATAACTCAAATTAAGAATTTTTTTTATATGAAGTCTAACTCTAAGACCTCTTTGACTTTTTCTATAATTCAAAATACTAAGTGACAGGATTATAGTAGTGATAACAGAAAAAAGCTATATTGTTTTTATTCATTATTTTTATTTCTTTGTTTTGGAGGCTTCTCTCAATGATCTGCTAACTATCTTATAATCAGATGCAAAAACATGTAAGAACATCACCAAAGTTATTGCCCATTAAGACATTAAGACAAGATAATATAAATTAGAAAATTAAAGTGTAAGTAGGAGTCTACTCTGTATTATGTGAAGCATAAGAGGAGAGATTTAACCTTTAGGATTTTATTATAACTAAAATCATTAAGTTTCTAGGTTTTATAGATTAACCATAATAATGAAAAAATACTTTATTTAAATGTAGACTATAAAATAAATATTTCATAACTATAACTTAAGCTAGGGTGGGTTTGGTGTGGCAGGGATTGGATAAGAAGAGGCTTTCAAGCTTTCTCCCCTTTTACTGGAAGAAGAAAAATGTTGACCATTATCATATGTTCATATTTTTAAGCTTGGACTAGGATTATTTAATACAGAAACTGTATTTTCTGAAAGGAAGCTACAACAGTAAGACATTTTAACAAAAGTCATATTTTTTAAAAAATCAAAATATAAATACCATAAACTAGATGTAGTTTTACTTATGTGTTTACTTATAAAATAGCTTAAAACAGTAAATCTTTTTTAATATTAGTTTTAATAGAAAATTAAAAGTTAAAATATTTTCCCATTTTATAAAGAAACCCATTCATAGAGGTGTTTTTTTTTGTTGTTGTTACTAGGGATGGAACCAAGGAGCAATTCTACCACCGAGCTACATCCTCGGCCCTATTTTATTTTAAAACAGGGTCTCACTGAGTTGCAAAGGAACTCACTAAGTAGCTGTGGCTGTCCGCGAACCACGATCCTCTGGTTTCAGCCTCCTGAATGCTGGAATTATAAGCATGCACCACCACACCCGGCTCATTCATAGAATTTTAAATATTTTTTATCATTAAATATATATATATATATATATATATATATTCACTATCTGAAGCATTGAAGCTAACAGTTTATTTCATATTAAATTTGATGAAGCCACTTTAATTTTTTCCTTTTCAAATGCTGTGAAGACAATTTTGAGGAAGCTTTTGCTATAGTAATTTTTTTGTTTTTTTCTGTCCTTGGGTATGATAAAAGGTTTGAACTAGAGTCTAGCTTCTAAGTCTGTACAATTTTTCTCACCTCATGCTTTATTAACACTGATTCTGGGTAATATTTTGTTACTGTGCCTAATCAGTATAACTACAGCAATGCATATTATATTAAAGACATGGAATGGCAAGTCTGTTGCATCTGATAAGTTGTTCTGACTACTCTCATTATTTGAATATATGTATGAAGTGACAAATGAGCACTGTATTCATGTGAAGAATATAGTTTTCTCTTTCAAAAGTATTTTCTCTCTATGTGGATTACTTTTTTCTTTTTCAGAATATTCTAATATGTTACTAGAATAAAATAAATAAAAATGGTTTCATAATGTGATTTTGTAAACTTTCTAAATAATTAAAATTATATTACCTCTGATAACTAAATAGCATTTATCTACAAAGAAACAAAAAGATTCATTTCTAAAGCCTACTTTATGTTGAAATCCTATTTGTAGGATTTAATTTGACTATAAGTTCTAATGACCAATTGGATCAAAGTATACCAGTGAGACTAATATATGATGAAATATTATTGGAGAAAATCTCAAACTAAAATAAAAACACTTCTTCCTTATGACTTCCAGGTCTCAAGGACTATTAAAAAGGATTTTTATAAAAGTAATTTTTAGTATCTCCAATGATTGAAACAAGGCTATCAATATTTTTCTATGTGAAACTATTGGTCAAAATTTTCTTAACAGAAATATACTTTTATAATTCTACAATCTTGAAAATGACACACATACATATATATATGTATATATGTGTATGTATATATATATGTGTGTATATATATATTTGTATATATATGTGTGTGTGTGTATATATATATATATGGCTTGGAGTAACATATTCCAAACTCTGAAAGAAAACAACTTCCAGCCCCAAATTTCCTACCCAGCAAAACTATCTATCAAATTAGATGGGGAAATAAGAAGCTTCCATGACAAACAGAAACTGAAGGAATTTATGTCTTCAAAACCAGCACTAGAGAAAATACTCAAGGAGATTAACTCTACAGAAGAAATAGGTAATACACACCAGAACCAGAGAAACAAGATTTTCCATCCAGCAGACAACTAAGCAAAGAAGAATACACAGTATTTCAAACAGAAATAAAATCTTAACATGTTAGAAATTAAAATTTATCTCTCAATAATCACACTGAATGTAAATGGACTAAATTCCCCAATAAAAATACATAAAGTGGCAAAATGGATTAAAAAACAGAATCCATCCATCTGCTGCTTACAAGAAACACACTTTACAAGTAAAGATAGTAACAAACTCAAGGTAAAGGGATGAGCAAGGTAATTCATTTTAAGTAGCCATCCTAACAAATGTGAAGTAGTATTTCACTATAGTTTTTATTTGTAATTCCTTAATGATTGGTTATATTATGATAATGATGAGTGATATTCATGTGTTTATTAGTCATATAAAAATCTTTGGAGATTCATTATCTATTTTAGTCTTTTACCTATTTCTAAATTGTATTGTTTGCTTTTATTGTTGCTAAATTTTAGGATTTCTACTTGGAATATTAATATACCTTCAGATATAGCATATGGAAATAGTTTATTCCATTCTATCAGTAACTTTTCATTTTGTTTACATTATTTTTGGATGTACAATATTTTTCTATTTTTTATGAAGTTTGTTTATTCTTTTGTTGCCTGTGCCTTTGGACTCATATCCAAGAAATCAGCGCAAATTTCAATGTTATGAAGTTTTTTGACCCTGGCTTTCTTCTTAAAGTTTATAGTCTTAAGATTTACATTTAGGTCTTTTATCTATTTTGAGTTAATATTTGTATATGGTGTTAGGTAAGGGTCCAATTTTATTCTTTTTTATGTAGTTATTATTTTTCAACAATAGTTAGTGAAAAGATTATTATTTCCTTCACCAAATGTTCTTGGAAACCTTGTCAAAAATAACTTGACCATATATGGAAGGAAAAAAGAAAACAAACATATCAAAGTTAATCAGGAAACCAAGCATGGAAAGGAGGGAGGGGTAGCGAAGGGTTAGGGATTGGGTAGGGGCTGATTGGGTGATGTGTGCGTGTATATCTCCACAAGTTTTTTTTTTTTATCCCATTTAAATATATGACTACAATGCATCAGTAAAAATTTATTAACAAAAAAAAAAAGAAAAGAAAAATTGCTCCAGTATTACTTTTCAAAATGTAAAAAGCAGTCAGAGTCTGGATGCTACATAGGTACCCAGGCAGGGAGGGGCAATAGCTGTTATACTTCAGAGCTCCCCCTCTCTTCGCTCTTTGTTCTAATGACTAACCTATAGTAAGAATGTAAAGAAATTTAAGGCCTTTAGCCTCTGAAGCCCTAGACACAATTGAAGCCTTTGGCCTTAAAATATGTAGAGACAATCAGTGCCTCTGTCTACCACCTCTTTTTTGTGACCTGGCATGGGTATAGGAACAGTAAATTCCATGAGCTCCTTCAAAGCACCCTGAGTTGATGAGCAGCCAACACAGCCCAACAACACATGTAAAAGCAAGGTAAGTTACCGACCCCTGCACTTAGTAAGTGCACTGTCTGAAGATGAAGAGGTACCACCTGGCTAAAGAAAAAAATGATACTAGCCTGTTACCTTGGCAACACTGATAAGAATATATCAATACAAAATCTGTATTTAAAGACTAGGGATGGAGAGGGGGCAGAGTTTCATTTTGGGGCTTCTCAATGTGGCTACCAGGAATGCTGCTTTTCTTCTCTATTTCCTACTGAGTTTGTAATAAAGACTTGTTGAAGCTGCAAAAATAAATAAAAAAAATAAAAAATATGTATACTTTCTTATTTGCGACGCAGATAATTACAAATTTTACTTATCTAGTAGTAAGATGATGAGAGGATATAGAATATTCAAATATATCTATGCCTACATTTGATCTACTTGTAAACATAACTAACATTTGAAAGCATTCCCCAAATTTCCATCCAAGAGTGGTTTTTCCATGGAAGTCACAATGTCTTTGCTACCTCATGTTCAGCTCAGATCCAGTGGAAGAGAAGACTTAGTATTTGTGAAACTGGTATAGGCATTGAAACCTTGGTCTGAATACATTTTATCAGTTCAGCTTATATCCTTCTGCTAGACTGTCCTCGTGTGATCAAATTCCCCTAAAATAGTTATATTCTCCATATCCTCTGGATATTCACCCCCACATACACAGAAGGCCACTCTTCTCCCATTCTGTCCCTTAATTGCCCCATACACGTCTGTGTTCCTGAAAGACTGGATAGAACTGGAGAATATTATATAAGTGAAGTCAACTAGTCTCAGAAAATCAAGGGTGGTATGTTTTCTCTCATATGTGGAAGTTAGAAAGAAAACAGAAAACAAAAGGGACTTGAGAGAAACAAGTAGAGAGACCAGTAGAATAATGGAAGTTAAGCAAGATAGATGGAGAGGAGGAAAAAAGGCTTGAGAAAGTAAACAGTTCAAATAATTCTATGTCCATATACCAATTGGTATCACTACCAATGTCACCAATGTGTTGTGGGGAGGTAGGGTGTGGGATCACACCAAGTGCTGTGTGCATGTATCATCACCAAGACTCACTATGTTGTACAATTACAATGCACCTATAAATGTATGTTTTAAAAATTCCAATTTTAGTTTTTTTTTCCCTCTAATTTATAGTGTAGGGTTTAAACCAATTATCTTTAACAATAGACTTGATATTCCCAGCTTGGTTCACACTCTCATTTTTTTTTTTATAATTCACTTCAGCCCCCTGGCTCTTTCTACTCTATCACCTTATAGAAATATCTGCCTGGCAAATGATAGCTCCTTAAAGGAAAATCCTAGATGTTGCCTTTTAGTACTGTCCATGTGCACAGACAGAAAGTTATAAAAACAAATCTTGAGGATGTATTTTTTCATTCAGCTCTAAAACTGGCTTTATCAAATTGGCAGAAAGATTAGAAATACACTATTGAACTGTTGCTGTACCTCAGGGATTTCCACTCCATCTCTTTTATGATTGAACTGAATGGGGTAGAGAAAGCTTTCAAATTAAAATTTACCTCACTTTAACAACCCCCCCCCCCACACACACACTATTGCCCTTTTCTTTTCCCTTTGAGGGTCTCAAGGTTCAGGTCCAAATGCAGTAATAATCTATCAGTAATAACACTGTGTGTTATTTGGGTTCCACAAGGTCCAGGGATAGGTTCATAGGAATCACTACAACATAGAAGTAAAAGCAGCTGTAGCCCCAAATCAGCTAAGTTTGCAACAGAACTGTTATGCCCTCAGCCACTAGGTAACAGTGGGTCTTCAGAGGTGCTGTCGGAAAGAGGGAAGAAGATGAACAGGCACAGAGACAAATTTTTAAACTCTATGCTGCTGCAGGCTCCCTGAATTGGAGTTCCAGATATGGTGGAATAGCCTAGTCATCCCCATCAAACTTGGCCACCATGTGGGCCACCGACTCAGCCTCTGTAGGAAATAGTCTTCAAGCAGAAAAGAGCCCTACCATGATGGGCTGGCTTAGAGGACAGAAATCTGCTTAGGCAAGAGATTTCATTTTTTTTTAACTCTTTTATTGGTGCATTGTAGTCATACATCTTAGTGGAGTACAGGATGGTAGAGGCATACATGTGCACATCACCCAAGTAGCGCTTATCCAGTTCCAGCCCCATGCCCCCCCTCCTTCCCATGTTTGGCTTAGTGATTGACTTTGATATGTTTGTTAATGTACATCTTGTATATTAGGGAATTTCTCTCTTCCCCCTCTCATCCCCCTCAGTTAGGTCACCTTGTTTGCTCATCTATAGTAGCTTCTTCTTCTTCATCTAGAGTTCCTCCTATGACTCCCTTTCTCCCTAGCTTCCGCATATTAGGGAGAGCATCAGGTTTCTTATTTTTTGGGACTGATTAATCTCACTTAGCATAATGTACTCCAGTTCCATTCATTTCCCTGTAAATGATATAATTGTGTTTTTCTTTATAGCTGAGTTAAATTTCATTGTGTACATATCCCATAGTTTTGTAATCCATTCATTTGTTAATGGACATCTTGGCTGGTTCCATAGTTTGGCAGTTGTGAATTGTGCAGCTATGAACATAGATATGCATGCATTGGTTTGGTAGTTTGGCTTTCATTCTTTTGGGTAGATGCCCAGGAAGAAAGATAGAAGAAAAAAGAGACATGAAAGTAGTGAGGATGAATCTGGGGAATGGTATTGTTCTCCCACTGCCATCATAGTCCAACTTATAGAATACTTATCTCTTTAAGAGGTCAAAAGTGGGCCCAATTAATTGAAGCTCCAGGAACATAATTTTTCAGGTGAATATATTATAAATTTTGTAAAGTTAGTTAAAGATATAATGAGTAAGATTTCATAGGTTAGGAATTTCCTTGTAACTATAGAAAGCCTAGATAGGTAGACTAAAGAAAATGTTCTTCGAAGTGACTCATTGCAGTGGGGGTATGAGGGGTAGCATTGGACTTGAAGCAATTCAAAATTTCCTTTAACCATGAGGTTATATTATTTTAAGGAAAGTATTAAACTCATATATCAATGAGGCTGATGGTTTGGGCTAAGATCACAATTTTCATATTTAAAGCAAGATCTTAGATGAGTCTTAATTTCAAGCATCCTGATTTGAATTCACCAATTGTAACTGATCTTATTGGGACATAAAAAAGGAGGAGATCCCATTTTAAATCGGGAAATTACCCAATATTCTTCACAAATTTTCTACTTTTATACACTGCTAAGGACAAATTTTGCAATTTTAGCAATTTTTTTTTTTTCCGGTGGTACTGGGGTTCCTGGAAACCCTTCTATCTCCGGGCTACACTCCCAGACCTACTTTTATACTTTTTTCATTTGGAAACAGGGTTTCTTAAGCCAGCACGGTTGGCTTCGAACCTGTATGATCCTCCTGTCTCTGCCTCCCAAGCGCAGAGATTACAAGCGTGCACCACCAAGCCCAGCTGAACAGCAATTTTTTTTTAGTATAACAGAAGTTCCTTAAAATATGTGGTCACTTATAATATGCTGATTGCTATTCCTTAAAAGTGTTAGTTTTTAATGCAACATACTGATTGATCTTCCCAGCCATTATACAAAAGTTCTTTTGTGGTACCTTTTAATTCAAATGGTTACCAAAGAACATTTGAACATTTTTGTGTTCAGAATTTGATAAATATATCTAACAGTAGAAACAACCTTACATTTTATTAAGTCAAACCAATATTTCTAATGGCCATAAAATGTGCATCCCAGTGACTACAAATCTAGAATGTCAGCAGCAACTGCATCTTTCTCCCTATAGATTACTAATTTCATTGATGAGACTTTGTATAGCTTTTATTGCCCATCAGCAGATGAATGCGAGTGGGGTGACTGAATGCACCAGAAACAATAAAATCTGCCAAATATGAGCATGTTTGTGCTGTGACTTGAGGAATACTAAATTTTGGTGATGTCTTCCAATCCAGAAATGCCTGAATATGTCCCCCTAATTTTATGAAAATGGTGCCAAATGAAGTAAGGAATAATATGACTTATTGTATAGACATTCAGATATTACTTAGATATCTTTTTTTTTCTTTTTTTGGTGGTACTGGGGTTCCTGGAAACCCTTCTACCTCCGGGCTACACTCCCAGATCTATTTTATATTTTTATTTTTTGGAAACAGGATCTCTTAAGCCAGCAAGGCTGGCTTCGAACCTGCGCAATCCTCCTGTCTCTGCCTCCCAAGCGCAGGGATTTCAAGCATGCGCCACCACACCCGCCTACTTAGATATCTTTTAAACATCAAAAACTATTTTGATCCTTGAGAAATTAGAACTTGCTTTCTTTTTTCCTTTTTTCTTTTTCTTTTCTTTTCTTTTTTTGGGGGGCGGTACTGGGAATTGAATGAAGGCGTATCATACCACTGAGCTATCCTCCCAGTCCTTTTTATCTTTTTGTTTTGAAACAGGGTATTAAGGTTCTAGGGTTCTTTCTATATTTGCTGAGTCTGGCCTCCTATCTCAGCATCCCAAGTATTGGGATTGCAGGTGTGCACCAACAACCTCATCAAACTTGCTTTCTTAATGCAGATTTCAAAGTATCTTATTTGTTTGTTTAAATTGCTGTTGGAACATCAAAAAATCCATAATTACTTGTTTTTCATGTTTTTAATGCAATATACAGATTAATCCTCCCAGTCATTATACAAAAGCTCTTTTATGGTGCCTTTTACAAAGCTATTGTATCATTGTTCATCATATAAAAATATCCAGATTATAAGTGAATACTTGAAAAAATTATAAATTTGAAGATTCAGCTCTAAACTCATTAAGCTCAACAAATGAGTGAAAATTCAGCAATCTTTCCCTCTCATCTTTACTGCCTGTACAAAGAATATCAGGAGATAGGAGATGGAAAAATAATTTAAAAAAAGGAAACATTTTTAGCACATCTTATATATATCATTCCTTTGTTAAGATGTCTGGTGAGTAAATGGCAATTTGTTAAATTAACTAATTTCCTCTGAATTGTTCTTTGTTGCTGAAGGGCCACCGCTTTGTTCTATAAAGCCATTAGTTCGTAAGTGCTTCCTCAGCATATTTCTTTTTTGCTGACTGCATCTGAAATTAATCAATGTACCACACCCTGAGCAAATGAGAAGGCCTCAGAAGGGACAGCAACAGCAAAGTGGTCCTCTGCAGAAGTCACTAGTGTGTTTCTCTTGCACATCATCACTACTCCAAAGACTGAAAGTAATAATACCTCCTCATCAAAATCAAAAGGTATTCAGCTACCAATTAGCTTAAAATATTGCCAAATGAAAAAAATAGAGTTTAAAAAATAGGCACATGTTGAGTCATATTTCCACTCTTCTTTCAAGTCCCAGTATTAAATTACACCTACATTTGACTAAGTTCAAAAATGGTTCACAACTAGACAACTGTCACATAACTCTATTCCATTAAAGATTCTCTTTTGACTTCTCCATGAAAGCAGATTTCTCTTTCTACAACTGCATTAATCACTAACCCAGTCAAGCTGTTTAACTACTCAGAATCTGGGTCTGACAACTGCTCTGATTTAATGATGCCATTTTTTGTGGCACTGTGGGCATACCAAGTCCCTCAATCACTGTCAACTACAGGCCAGAAGGAAACAGGCGAACTTTATTTTTAATGATTACTTAATTAAACTGATAGTGGAAGTTTTATCCATGCAAAATTGCTCATACATATGTTCCAAACTAGTTGACAATGGAAAAGATACACTCCTATGGAGTTCAAACTCAAATATAAATTCACATTGATAATGTCAAGAGAATGTACACCATTATTTAAGACATTAAAATATATTTGGTAGAATAACTATGAGCTTGCTTTAGGGTCTGTATGACAGGCATCATTAAGAATGGTAGTTTTGAATTTCTCCTGGGAAGGTTGATGGCTTATCTATGCATGAGCAAGATGGATAATGTATTAGTCTATCTAGGTGGAGCCCTATCTAGAGGTACTGGTTAGACTAAAGCTCTCTGGAAATCAGTTGGACCCTAATATTTTATTATATGAGAAGTCAAACCCAAATAACAACTTAATATAGTGAAAAGTTATATCACTTCACCTTTAAGATATATTTGATCCAAAAAAAACACACTTGGAAATTCTCAGAAATTGACCTTAGTAGAATGGAGCTAGCTGTAGAGGAAGTTAGCATTATTCCTCCCCAGCACTGGTGCAAAGACCGTGCTGCATTGAAGAGAAGTTCAGGCTTTTGCTCCCTCACCCAGTACTCCAGCTCACCCCTTAACAAGGCTTTATTTTGTCATTCTTTATTTCTAATGATGCTTGGGTCTCTCATGAGCTCCTTATTGGCAATGACTTTTACCATCTGCAAATGCTTTCTGTTTGTTGCTATCAAAGGCAGGTATGGCTGCTATGATAATACCTTAAAGCTGTGCCTAGTCTTATAATACCCTTGTTGAAATGTAGGCACATTACACACAACAGCTCCTTGATAGCTAGCAGATCCTGTCTGCCCTCATAACTCTGCTGTAATGAACTTTCCTAAAGTGGAACCACCAATATGTAGTTTTTGATGTTTCACTCCTTCTTCTTCTGCACTTTTTCCATTTTCCAGCTGTCCCTTGAATTCTATACAAAAAAATCAATTTCATTCTATGTGCTTCCCTGATGTGTTTACTCATTGAAAAAGCCTGTTATCCTTTCAGCATGTTGTTGTCTAACAGATTGTTCCATATTATACAAAGGTATCACTGCAACACTGAAATTTGTTTTCATAATTCTTAATAAGCCTGAGCCATAATTCAGATGTTATAAAAAGTAACAGAGCCATACTCCACTGATTCATGAAAATCATATCTACTTATGCAACTAGATCTCTAAGCGATTTCCATGTCTTTCTTATATAAGTTGGATATAGGTCTCTTTTTAGCTCTAAAATTTAATAGCTCTCTTTTGAAGAGTCTTATAACTGAGTTGAAATTCTACTGCATATTTATTTTGGAGCACTATATCAGCCCTAGCAGAGAGCACTGACACTGGAGCATAGTTCATCATAATCATATAGGCTAACACTCTGTACTTCAATATGATGTAAAATTACAATGCACCCAGCAAAATAAAATAAAAAAAGGTTTGCCAATTTGAGAGGACAAATCTATAGAACAAAGAGGTGAGTATTTGGCACAAAATCATCCTCTGGTTTACTGGTGTCACAACTCAGCAGTCACAAGACATTGGTGGTATAGTGGTTAGCACAGTTGCCTTTAAAAAGTGAGCAGTTAATTCTAGATATGAAGTAGGAATATTTAATAATTGAATTGAGAGTTCCTCAGAATTCTCCATACATCTCTTAGAAATAACTATATGAAGGATCATTTGCAGATGAAAATTGATAAGACATGGCAAAGCTCACACAACAATGACCAGCCCAGGACTGTCTTCTCTGTTGTGGTATATAGTAATTCCTCAACAAAATAGGCTGACTCAATCTTATACCACACAATAACACTTCAATTGTTCCTTTACAGATGAGACTGAATTTCAGGCAACATCCATCTATCCCCATACTTGATAGAACTTTGATTTTACTAGCCTATATCAAGGATATAAGTCAGATATATGAAATAATTCTCAATATAGGTTACACTACATTTGAAAATTCTTGAAGGAATCATGAGGTATTTTGGGGCTTTCATCTTCAATGTACTTGTGGGAATAAAAGCAAAAAGACAGGTAAAAGCCAAAAGAACAAAAATTGTTTTTCTGATTAATAGGATTATTATTGCTGAACTGATAACAATTTTCAGGGCTGTCGTGTCTCCTGTGGAACATTAAGGGATCAGTGTTGAGGAAGGAGTTAAATGTAAATGAAAAGGTACTTGAGAAACTGCAGAGGGTGAAGATACAGTTTTCAATTAAAGAGCTATGGAGATTTTCTATCATTTATATTTCCCCCTCTCTAAGGTAATTAAGAAATTTTGCAAGTGAAGAGGATCATGACATTACTCAATATGATCCAACTCTTGGGAAACCTTCTCCAAGACATAAGTAGTCTCTTTTTCATTTTCTGTCTTCGTAAGACTGTTGATTTGGATGAGAATGGTTTCCTTTCACATACTACTCAGTGACATAAAGCTCTCTCTTTCACATAAAACAAAATGGGAAGCACTCGTCATGTCCACCTGGGGCTGGGATGAAGAGGGAAAGATCAGAAATGGAAAACTGGCAAACACACTTGGAAGAGAAGGTAATACATTCTTTTGGGTCAAAATCATCTAATTTTGTGGTCACTTTCATTGACTAATCAGTCTGATTTTTTTTTAACATCCAGACAGACACTGGCTTAAGACGTGAAGAACATTCCTTTGCTCTGTTCTTGGAATGTTTGGAGTTCCTTTGATAATATCCTTATTTGGATATTATATTTTGATATTAAGAAAATATAAAAGGCCTTGCTTCTTTAAATACCCTATTTATAAGCCAAGTTCTAAGAGCTAGCACCTAATGTAATGACATTAGCAAAAATAAAGTGGTACTTCTGACCATGTGACATATAAATGCATATAAATGCATATAAATGCATAAGCACCTGGAGACCCAAAGGGGAGAGTGACACTACCCATACATCAAGCAACTTCACACTGGGCCTTAAACACTTGAATTATGATTCTCACAATTCAGCTTTTTAATCCAACAGAGAATATTTTCCCATAAGTAATTCTTCCCTGGCTTGTTCTATGAGGTCTCCATTTATCAGGTATAGAAAGTATCATTATTTTATGCCAGGCATGGTGGCACACACTTGTAATCCCAGCATTTGGGAGGCTGAGACAGGAGGATCACAGTTCATGGACAGCCTCAGATACTTAGTGAGGCCTTCGCAACCTAGTGAGACCCTCTTTCAAAATAAAGAATAAAAAATAGTGCAGGGGGTATAGCTCAGAGGTTGAATGCTCCTGGGCTCTATCCCCAGACCCACACACAAAAAAGAAAGTATTATTTTGTTTTATTCCACTTTTGTACTTTCCAATAAAATGGCCATAAATATACATTGATATAATTCAGTTCTGTTGAGCAATTTCTGAGTTTATAAATTGAATTTCAGTATTTCAAAGCTGAGGGGGATGCTATAATCTCACCTGCCCTGTCTTTAAGCACCTAATTGCTGGGGTGTGTGCCAGGTCCTGTTTGTAGTTGGCTCACTGTAAAGAAGGCTGTACTAGAAGCATGCTGGCAGAATAACCATACCTGTGGGATTTCAAGAAATTATTGATTCTCTCTTGGATCTATGTTGATTACTTGTAGAATGAGTACTAGCTACACACCAAAGTTCTTTTTATTTTGCTAGAACATTGAGTAAAAAATGCCTAAGGGAATATTGTTAGTGTCACAGACTGTAAGTATTCTGTCTCTCTCTCTGTTACACTTGTACACACACCCACACATTGTGCTTGACTCACAGGATGATTTCTTTTAGACATGACCTAATTTTATTTAGGCTCAGGATCTTGTCAGTTTGGGTCTTCCTAGCTGCTTTATACAATTAAAATATGGAATATGAGACCAGATCTCAGACTTTATTATTATTAGTCATGCTCAAAAGAAAAATAAGGAACTGATCTAGTACAACAATGGCTCAAGAAGAAAAAAAAAACATAAGAGTGCTTTCAAAAATGAGCACCTCATGAGACTAAATATTAAGAATACCGTGAACTCTGAAATGTCAGAATACTTCCATATAGAAAACTCTGGAAAAGAAACACAATCAAGTTGGAACACTTGTCTGTGAGAAAGAGAAACAGTCATGAGAACATTGGCAAAGGATTACGATGAACATCTGCAATCTAGTTTTTAAATTATGATAATAATTGATATTAGCAAGTGTTGGATATATTTTAAGACATGTATTTTTTAAATGTGACCTTTAACCAGATAAATGCTAGAGGCAAAAAGGCAGAATAGAAGATTAAGTTAAGAATCTCTAACTTTAGTGAAAAGAACACACTAGTCTTTCAGGTAGAATGTGTTTCATGTGTAGCAGGTTAGAAAATATAGCTGAAACCAGCCAAAAACTTACTCCTCTGGCTAGACAGAAAGAAACAGGAGGCAAGGGGTAAAAGACAAGAATGAAGTATGCAGTATTACATACATGGTACAAAATGGAATCAGGCAAGAGGACTGTTCTTGTTCTCAAAAGTAAAAGCTGAGAGCCTATGCAGCTTAGCTGTCTTTTGTACATGTTTAACAAATATATGAACAATGGAATGAAAAATTCTTATCCACAGGAGCAACTGTCTTGGTTCCACAACGATTCACAAGATTTTGACTTTATTGTTTTAAATACAAGGAAATACAGCAAAATAATATTCACGTTAAGCCACATTTTTTTTCAATTGGACCAAAATTTTGCAGTTTTGTTGTTGTTTCATTTTAGTTTTTTTAGAGCTAGAATGTGCTACCCAATTATTTCTGAAATACAGACTGGCTAAAAATGAAGAGCATACTGTTTCTGTCTTTTACTCCCAGGGGCAGGGCCTTCTACTATAGTTTAGGAATGCTTTCTTTTTTCAAAGAGTTCACTTAAAAACAAGTGGCATAGTGAAAACAAATTGGTCTGTCCTCGGACCCTTTAGTAACAGTAATATTTTTGTGTAATGTTGCTGTATTATCTCTTTTAAGATTATGTGTATGTGCATATAGCAGCCCTCATACCAATATGTTCCTTATGGAAAATGAATTCCTGGTTATCCGCAACTAACATCAATGATCATTAAAGCAGAAAACACATTTGGTGATAGGGCTTTCTTCCACAGGACTATGATATGTATTTTAAAATTGACATTTGTAGTGATGTCTCCCTTCCAGTAACCTAAGTGGACTTTGACATGCCATGTTCAAGGACACCTGGCAGAAAAATTCCAGCCATGGCGATCTTGAAGGAGGGACCTCAGAGAAGGTGTGGTTTGCCTTACCTCCTGCCAAGCCCCTGCCCCTCATCCCATGCACTGAGCAGGTTTCCTTATAAAAAGCCACAGTGAATTTCCTATACTGGGCTGCTGGGCTGTGATTCAGGTGCATTAACAAGTTCTATTCAGACACATCCAGATGCACCCAGCTTTCATTTTTTTTCTGAAACTTAAAACAGATCAATCGGCCTGAAGTAATCAAAAGGTAAATACTGCTGCTCTTGCACACAAATGTTAATCCAACTTAATACATGGATATTTTTGTTCCCTGACCCACTTCTGAATATAAGCGAACTGGAAAGTCTGATTAATTTTTCCAGGAAGCCCTTATTACACAATTTTTCTTTCTGAGAGAAGACTCTGACTCCATAGGTTGGTCTACAGGGGATAAACCCCGGTTAGGATCCAGAGGAGCAGAAACAGAGAGAGACTGCACTTGTCACACACATGCCAGCAAACGCCCTACATGACATAAAATTGTGGGCTGCTGGACAAATTGACTTTGCTAAGAGGCTGAATGAAACTGACTAGCCTCATGAGCCATTAGACAACTGGCCGGAATCCAGAAGGAAAGGAAATAGCGACACAGAGTAAAGCTTCAGTCACCAGTGGCTGATTCTGCTAAATTCTAACAGTATATGTATGCATGGACTATGTAGATTTGACCCTGTCCTGAGAACACTTTAAAAAAATAATTCATTGTCTTTAGAATATACCTAGCCACTATATATATTAGAATTGGGCTTTGGAGGTTATTCTAGTTATGGAAATAAATAGGAAGAATAGGAAACAGACCTTGTAGCTTTATTTCTTAGTTCTAGATTATATTTGTGTGTGTATGAGTGTATAAATTTTAGTTATCAAGGTAAAAAGTAGCCTAAACATTAGTATAAAAAGCCAAAAAAGGATGACTCTCAAATATCCCTGTAACACCATAGTCAAATGCAACTCCCTAATTGCATGAAAAAATACAAATTTTACAAACTCATTATACCAACAATTCCTACAACTTTTTTGTTGATTCTTTTATTTAATTTTTTAAGATTTTATGATGTTGTAAAAGCTACCCGGCTTAAGCTCTATCCCTTGAGGTATTGTACATAAACACTTTTGAAGAACTGTTCTACATATATGATAAGTATATTTATCCATTTTACAACTATGTATAATATTTGGAGGTTGCAACTGGAATTCTTTTGTCAGATTATTTTCAGATTCTGTGATTCTTAACAATGTGCTTAATGTAATTTGGAGAACTGAGGCCCTGGAAAAATTGGTGGGTTTTAGGGGATGACATCAATAGGTAAAATGGAGCACAAGGTCAGAAAGAGGATCAATCTATACTTCACCATTTTATCTGTGTGAAAGTAAAATTTGCAGACTGTCTTCTTGGAGTATGCAGAGGCTCATGCTTGACTAATGGCTAACACACACACACACACACACACACACACACACACACACACACACCCCTACACACAGAAAATAACAACAAAAATTCTTAGATTTCCCTATAATTTTCCTAAGAGTGTCTCTCAAATAGTAATTGGATACTCTTAGAAATATAAAGCAAAATAAAATAATCTTAAATTTCTAATTTTCTCTTTTGTGATTACCATTCCAGCATAAGTAACAGTCCTGATACAAGATCATTCTGCTCATGGCGACTAGTGATATTTTAAAGAAAAAAATGTTAGGTTCCAGACATAGTGGTGTACCCTTATAATCCTAGTATTTGAGAGGTTGAGACAAGGAGGATCACAGATTCACACCCACCCTAGGACTTGGTGAGGCCCACATCAACCTAGTGAGACCCTGTTTCAAAATAAGAAATAAATAAATAAATAAAAGGGCCGGGGGTATATCTTGGAGGTAGAATGCCTCTAGGTTCAATCCCTAATACAAAGAAAGGGAAGGGGAGGGGAGGGGAGGGGAGGGAAAGGTGAGGGGAAGGGAGGGGAGGGGAGGGGAGGGGAGGGGAGGGAAGGGAAGGGAAGGGAAGGGAAGGGAAGGGAAGGGAAGGGAAAGGAAGAGAAAGGAAGGGAAAGGAAGGGAAAGGAAGGGAAAGGAAGGGAAAGGAAGGGAAGGGAAGGCAGACAGGTCACTGTTTCACTGTGTATATCTCCCACCTTTGCTCTCTTTACACACTCTTGAAGTTCACCTTCACCAGGAGATCTGCAGATGGTAGTTTTAGTCTTATGGAACCCTGGGCCTTTATCAACTACTACTGGCTCAGGGCTTTAGAACCTACAGAAGACTGAACAGGCCCTAAGTGCTGGATGAGATGTGTTGCAGTGGTACCACCTAACTTCCTGGGAATGAATGCAGAGGCAGGTGCTCTGCTGTGACTTCTTACTATTTACATTTCCATTCATGCTAAACCTTTAAAAATAGTAGGCCCAGTGCCCCATAGTAGAACGGAGAAGTTGTAGGGCACTGGGTGATCCCAGGAGTCATTAAAGCTGCTTTGACTCTGACAAAGGTCGGGTGGAAATGGGGTCAATGGAATCAGTCACTCCTGACATCTCTTCCGTGGGAGAAAGTCTGGTTTTAGGATTTCATTTGAATAAAATAATCATATTTAAAACTTTGAAACTGAGAAGCACTGGGATATAACTGGTTTTTGGTACCTATCTCTCTCACAGCCTGACTCTCCCCACCTAATCCTAATTCCAGGACCTCCAAGTGGAGGAGGTATGGCAGTGTAGCTCAGGAAGAGCAGAAACACCTCAACCACTTCTAAGACTTCTCTCTAAAGACCTAGACAGACCCCAGAACCAGAGCGGTCAGACAATGTCACAACCCAGGCCAACTTTATTCAAACAGAAGCCAAGGCATTTCCAGAGGCCAGAGCAGGACTAAATCTGACAACTAAGGCTTGATCATGATGCCAGTGTGGCATTCCACAGGCTAGGCTTTCATGCTCATGTCCATGGGCTGCATAATAGGGAAACAATATGAACCAGTTAGTAGGATAATGAAATAAACATATAGATATAACTTTGCCATATTTCTACTTTGTTAACAGGTTATTAATCGTGCAGGGGCCTACACCACAAGAAAATATGACTGTTTAAAAAAATAAGAAAAGCCAGGTGTGGTGGCACACACTTGTAATCCCAGCACACAGGTTTGAAACTCAGCCTCAGTTACTTAGTGTGGATCTCAACAACTTAGTGAGACCCTGTTTGCAAATAAAATATATGGGAGTATAGCCCGGAGGTTGAAAAGTCCCTGGGTTCCACCCTCAGTACCACAAAATAAATAAATAAATAAATAAATAAATAAATAAATAATTTTTAAAAAAATCACAAAAATATTGTCAGGGGTAAAAAACAGAAATGGGTACCAGAAGAAAGTTCATTGATAATTGCTTCAGTCCAAGTTAAGTTCTAAAAGCAATCCTTGTTCATTCTTCGTATTATTTGTAAGTATTAGGCAAGAAAGGCAGTTTTTAATGGTCATGTCCATGGAAAAACAATAGCTCCCCATAAACTCTTCCGTTTTTGCTTTTTCTCTTACTGCGGCCACAGTCCTGGCTTTATCTACAAACTGTGGAATGCTCAAGTTCACATTACAGAAGCAGATATTATGAGACTCTATGAAGCAAAAGATCTTATCGGAAACATTTTTTTCAAATTCTACTATTTGATCACAGAAATCTCAACTATATAAATAACAGGCTCGCTTTTTCTTGGATAGCTACACAGTTGGCTGTAAGGTTGCTTTTTCAGTCCTATCAATTCCTATGGGTACTAAAGATACTATCTTACTTTTCTTGGCTGCAGCCTTTCCTCTTGGAAAACATCTGGGCCACAAGGCACATGTTGTGTTTGAGATTATGGTGTGACGACCCTAAGAGGCCAAAGAGGGCCTAGACAATACAAGAAAAAACGTGGTGCAAAGTAATTCAACATTTCAGATGCCTAATAGATGAAAACAGCAGCAAGCTGTGTTTCAAGAGAACAATGAAAGCAGGAACAAGAATTTACAGAGATCCACACTGGTTTAACAGCAGAGAAGATATGTGTTTTCCTTCAGTAACTAACAACCTATGGGAGCAACTGTTTATTAAATAGTTGTTGAGAAGCTGTCACAATTATTACACTGCATCTAACTGAGGTGTGGAAAAAGATTTTCTGGAGTTTTATCAGGGAACAGTGCTCTTTGCAAATCTATATTTGGTCTTCACTTATAATGCAACTAGTATTAGTTATGTACATACTTCTAAGGGGTTGGTAGAGGGGAGGTTAAGACAGGTGATTAAAAAAAAAAAATATATATATATATATATAGCCAGGCGTGGTGGCACATGCTTGTAATCCCTGTGCTTGGGAGGTGGAGACAGGAGGATCATGCAGGTTCTAAGCCAGCCTCACTGGCTTAAGAGACCCTGTTTCCAAATAAAAATATAAAATAGGTCTGGGAGTGTAGCCCGGAGGAAGAAGGCCCCTGGGTTCCATCCCCAGTACCACCACCACCACTAATAATAATTAATAATAATAATAATAATAATAATAATAAATGGTGATGATGACATAAAAAAGTCTTAGTTTACATCTGATAAAGAAGACAAGCACGTTCAAAATTAACCATTATGAAGAGTTTGACAAATTCTTATAGCTGGGAATGAAGGCAACAGGTAATTCCATGCTTTGAAAGATAGTTATACTGTCCCTTTAATGGAAACTGGTTACAGGGCAGAACAATCCAGGTGGGACGAATAGCACTGGCCCTAAATGCTACAGGACATTTGGCAATTATAAGGAGGAATGAAGGACGTATGCCTAAGAACTGTATATTTTCTATGTAGTTTAGTGAAATTATTCTTTATTTTTTCCACTAAAAATATTGGTAAGTGCTGGGTGCAGTGGTGCACACCTCTAATGCCAGTTGGGAGGCTGAGACAGTAGGATTGCAGGTTCAAGGAAGGCCAGTTTTAACAAGTTAGTTAAACTCTATTTTGGGGGGAGGGTTTGTTTTGTTTTGTTTTTGCAGTACTAGGGATGGAACCCAGGGGCATTCCACCTCCAAACAACACCCCCAGCCATATTCTTTATTCTTTATTTTGAAACAGGGTCTCACTGGACTCTTTTAAAATAATTTAAAAAAAATTAGAGAGCTGGAGGTATAACTCAGAGGTAGAACATTCTCTGGGTTCAATCACCAGTACCTCAAGAAAAAAAATAGTGGTAGCATTATGTTGTTTTTCCTCTCATGGTTTTGCTTCCTATATGCCATCAAAAGGAATTGTTATTTTCTTTTTTAGAGCTAGCCAGGATGAGGAGCCCATTTCTCCACCTCTCCTACTGAACTATGGAACAACCCTGGTTCACTGGCCAGTGCTTGTGTTGTATGCATGAAATACCCTGGTGCAACTCAGCAGGTAATAGAAGAAAGGGATAAATACAGGGAACCAGATGTTCTGGGTGGTAGAGCTTGCTATGTGCAAGATGCTGACAACGTGTTTTCCATATAAGTTCACTTAAACTTCAAACTCTGTGATGTAGATAGTAATTTTAAACCCATTTTCTGGATAAGGACACTGAGGCCCCAACATATTAAGTAAATTGTTTAAAATCTTTTTTTTGTGTGGTGGTACTGGGGTTCCTGAAATCCCTTCTACCTCCGGGGTACACTCCCAGACCTATTTTATATTTTTGACACAGGGTCTCTTACGCCAGCGTGGCTGGCTTTGAACCTGCGCGATCCTCCTGTATCTACCTCCCAAGCGCGGGGATTACAAGCGTGTGCCATCAAGCCCGGCTAGAATCATTTAACTAATAAGAAAGTATAGGCAAGAATTCAACTTATGTAGTGTGTATTAAACACTTTACTACATTGTCTGGTGATAGTAGTGGCAATAAACATAAAAAAATACCATTTCTACAAGTAATGATACCACCCCACACACAAACCCAAATACTTGGAATACATTCTTTAAGTAAAGTCTTTCATTCCCACATTTACTAACAAAATTCTTATACTGCTACAAAAGATAGTAGTGTTTGTGTGTGGGCACATACACAGGCTCTTAAATAACCCTGGACTGCAGACTGACTGCAGTAATGATTATCTTCAATTTGACTATTTGCTGTATCTTTCACAATGCTTGTGGTTTGGACCTCATGGTGTTCTCATGACCCTCGTGTAAGAAGCCACAATTCACTGTTCCTAGGTGGATTCTGATCGTCTCTCAGAGTACAATCACAGCGGAGTCCCTGCCTGAACAGATTACAGCCTCAGCTAATGGTTTAGAGCTTCTTGGTCTCCACTGGTAATGGATCATCTGTCTATCTGACAACCCTCTTAATGATTCTTCCTCCTTATAGTCTACTCAGGCTCATGTTCTGTTCTGCTAATCCCATGTGTGGTTTCTGGTTCTCCCTTTGTTCTTTTTCCTTCTGGAACAACTTCAAGTGACTTTAGATGAAAGCAATGTTACATCTTCTTTCAGTGCACATATCCTTTTCAGCATCCATCCATCCATCCATCCATCCATCCATCCATCCATCCACCCACCCACCCATCTGTCCAACCATTCACCCATTCATCCATATACCCATCTATCTATCATCTCTCTACATACCTTCTCCCACTAAATGGCCCACTAAAATACTCAGATATACAACAACCTAACTTCATCTATTTTGAAGAACTGGTATTAATTCTATATGTATATGTTACATATATGTGTAGATATATATACAAATATATATATATATATATATATATAGTTAATTTACTTATTTATTTTGGTGATAGAACCTAGGGTCTTACACATGCTAAGTACATGCTCTACCACTAAACTCCCTTACATTCCCAGCCTTGATAATATATTTTAATTTTACTAATTCTTTGTAGCTTTTCTCATCACTTCTTCTTTGCTAAATCATCTCTATTATCTATTCTATTCTATTAACATAAAGTGGTGTGATGAAGGTGGCTGGATGTAGTTGAAAAAATTTTATGTAGATCAGGATATTTAAAAGAAATATTAATAATATCAAAGACTCCTGAATCTGGCACTCATCCTGGAGCTAGAATATAAAGAACTTGAACAGCTGGCTCGCCATGCAGGCTCTTGCATCCAGCTTCAGACACTGGGTTAATTGAAACTGAAGAGCTAACTGGCTACACTTCCTGTGCTTTGTGGCATCATTGCATCATTAATAGTGAGTGACTTGTTTCCTTATGCCACTCGGAACCGGACCATTAGCTGAGCACACTTCCCTCCATCTCCTTGAGTCAAACAATGAACAACAGCTCAGCCCTCACCACATCTGGGGCTCCCTCACTCTGATTTCCATAGGACATTACTATAGAGGTGGCAATCCGTCTCTTAGGGCATCCACCTGATAGAATCAGAGGATTTTACCTGAAAGTAGGGACTCAGGTTTAGCTCACCTTCCCTTAACAATGGATATCTCTTAAATTATGATCAATTGTGCCACAGATAAACCTGCATATAAGAAAATGTGAGAGCTTCTGAGTTACTCCAAACCTGGAGG
Organism: Muscardinus avellanarius; assembly: GCF_963383645.1. Taxonomy (NCBI): domain Eukaryota; kingdom Metazoa; phylum Chordata; class Mammalia; order Rodentia; family Gliridae; genus Muscardinus; species Muscardinus avellanarius. The sequence goes on along the minus strand of NC_137800.1, from coordinate 51,273,043 downwards.
CTAACCTATTGACTACTCCATGTGTCTTCCTTCATCCCCTTCCCTGCCTCCAGCTTCACTCATTCTATCATGGACCTGAAAATCTCATAAGCTGTCATTTTGGACAAAATATTATTATTTTTGGGTCTGTCTCACTTTTAAAATAGTATCCCTACTGGGATATAAAATAATTCTTTTATTTTCTCACCTCCTTTGGTTCTCAGTTCAGATTCATGAGTTAGGCATGTACTTTGGAATCTTAACTTTTTTTGCCATATATTTTGGCTCAAGGAAAGAAATAGGAGTCATAGTAATAATTTGAACTACCACAATCTGATAGTACTATCTAAAAGTAAAAACTGAAAAGGCTTAATAACATAGATGGGTTCATGGGAAGAAATATTTAAGATATAATATTATAACAATAAAAACACTTGTACCTTTCTTTTCTGTGCTATAATTTTATAATAAATTTATTTTGGAGACAAGGCATCAAAATTATAGAGAAAAATTTAAAATTACTATAAATATTAAAATGTGCTTGAGAGTAGGCATAGGTCAAATTCTCCTAGGTTCTCAAACCAGGAGAAGTCATTTCTGGAGGAGTACTCTGTAATGGGTTGGGTTTCTTGTATCCATTTCTCTACCATTCCTCTTAGAGGAAGCTCTCCTCCTACTATTCTGAACTTGGTTCACAGATGAAGCACATTTTTCTCCACTCTTTTGTATTCTCAACTGAAGACATGAAACAGATTTTCAAAATTCTTTGTAGATACTAGAAACCTATCATTGTTTTAAAACTAAAAACAACCTTAGAGACCCAAATAGCCTGTCTATAGCTCATTAGTAATTTTTCATAAAACTTTTTTTTCTCTTTTTGATTCTGGGTATTAAACACAGGGGTGTTCTACCTCTGAGCTACACTAACCCTATTTTTTTTTTTTTGAAACAGGTCTAAGTTGCTCAGCGTTACTGAGGCTGACCTTAAACTTTGATCCCCCTGTTTCAGTTTCCCAAGTACTGGGATTACATGCATGCACCACCATGCCTGGCTTCATAAGGAATTTTTAATGGAGGATGAAAATGGAAAGCCAGGCGTGCTGGCACATGCTTATAATCCCAGTACTTGGGAGGCTGAGACAGGAGGTTTGTGGCCAGACTTGGCTACTTAGGTGAGACCCTCTGCAACTTAGTGAGACCCTGTTTCAAAAGAATAAAAATAGGGCTGGAGGTGTAGCTCAGAGGTAGAATACCCCTAAGTTCAATTCCCAACACTATAAAAAAAAATAAGAAAGAGAAAGAAAATGGAGATGACTGGCCTGAACACCAGAGTTTGCCTGTGGTGGTGGTGGTGGAAGCAGGAAGTGTTTGGCAGGATACTTTGCAACCCAGTATCCTGACAGTCTCTACAAGAGACTAGGGCAACCTTTTCTTACTTTCATTATAGTTGAGAAGCACTGATTTAGATCAAGTCTCTAAAAAATAAATAAATAAATAAATAAATAAATAACTTAAGGCATAACAAAGTTGTGACTCCCCAAGCAATATAAACCAGTTAGAGCAGAAGAGCTGAGCAGTGAATTCAGGTGTATTTACCCCTAGCCAAATAATTTTTCCTATAAACTCTGAGTTATTTGTCCAGATGTTGAATATTTAGTACGAATGAATCCAGTGGTGAAATAGTCCTAAATATCTACTAAATTTTTCTGTTATAGACATGTTTTTTGTGGTGATAGAAATATTCTGTATCTTGATGAACCAAGGCCAGTATTCTATTGTGCTCAGTTCTGTGGGATTTTACCCAAGGAGAACTGAGTAGAGGCTACATAGGAATGCGCTATGTTGCTTCCCACAACTACATGGGCATCTACATCTACCTCAAATTAAAAAAGAAGTATTAATTTCAGAAATGTGTGTTATTTTCTGGATTTACTTTGAACTAGGATTGTATACTTTTTTTCTGAAAAGGCTAGTAATATCAAAACTGTAAAAAATGTATGCCACCTGATTATCTTTCTGCTCTCATACCTAATTTGCTATCTCCAAATGAAATGTCTGAATAGAGATGAGATATTTAAAAAATCTGTATTAAGTATTTAATACTGACTTACTAAATTTGTTTTTACAGTACTCTTTTAAAGTATTTACTAAAATTGTTTTGTTCAAATTTGAGAATTAGGAAGATTATCCTTATTCATATTTAAAAAAACTGCTAACTTAAAAGTGACATTACAGGATTGAATTTTCAAAGACCACCTTTGATAACCTAATTCTTAACAGTAGAAAAATATGTGAAGAAAGAAGGTAAAAGAACATACAGGGAACATGAAAACACCTCAGTTCCATTAAATGCAAATCATTTATTAATGTAGAAAAAACCGACCAGCACAAATGAGAAAGTACATTCCTCCTAAAAATCATTTGATTTCCTGACACTACTTAAAACTGGAATACCTCTTAAGATGAAAATAATCCATGGTTTTTGGAACAGAAATTTAGATCAGGTTCCTGGTTCATAATGCATGATGAATAAGCAGGGGACACTACCAATATTCAAACTTAACATATAACATCAGTACAAAGGTAATGAAAGAAATTGCTGGCTTAGGAGGAAGCCCATCCTCCTAACCTTAAGCCGTGGAGAGGGTTGGGAGACTTCCTCTATGTAGGAAGGATGAGAAACATTAAGATGAATTAGAATGAGGCAATCCTTCTCCTGGGAGAAGGCAGGCTCCAAGAAAACATAGGAATGGCAAAACCTGGAGTCTGAGTATCTACTGTGAATGAACAAACAGGATCCTATTTTCATCTTCATGAAAGCTGCCTGGTCTAAATCCATTCAGCTTCTTTGGTGGTTCCTCCCTTTCCATCTCTTTGGTTCTAGAGAGACAAGTTAAGGCCAATTTCCATTTAGAGTCAACTTCCAAAGACTGACACTGGATCCTCCTCTAAGTGCTTTTCTTTAAAGGGTGCTGTGCTGCAGAGCTGAATATCCCTGTCAGTGCTATAGCCTGTGTTTCTTTGCTGTAAGCAAATTTACATAAACACAGGCTCTGAATTCTGTCAATTGGCAAAACACACACAAAGGATAAATAAATATGGAAATAGACTCTGTTGGCTTTTGATCATAAATGCAGAAATGGTGAGGTTTTCAAGTTTGTCTACATTTAACAACAATATGTTTCTTTATGGTGCTGATCCAAAAATTTAGAGTTATTTTAAGAAGTCAGAATTTTTGTCATGCATGAAAAATGGCTAAAACCTTTAGCCAAAAAAACTAAATTTCAAGTGTCTGCTCTAAATGATTGTGATAATATTTAGTATTATAAAGATAAAAGGTTAAACATAAAAGTTTACCTTTGAATTTTCTTAGATATTTGCCAAAATAATATGTGTTCTATAAATCAGTTTAGATAAGGTTCATATTTTTATTCTAAACAATAACTACTTAAAAGAAAGCAATAAGCCTTTCTAAATAAATTTTCTCTAAATTAAAGATTTATGACAGCTTTAATTTTTAGAAGTTTTACTATATCTATTTATTATTTCAGTATTTTTTACAGAAGTCTTGCCTTATTTATGGGGTATATACTCTATGACCCAGAGTAGATGCCAGAAATCTAGATATTGCTGAACCATAATTATTCTGTTTTCTACTGTAAATACACAACTATGATAAATTTTAATTCATAATTTATGCACAGAATGATAAACAAAAATAAGAAAGTGGAACAATTATAACAATATTCTAGAATAAAAGTTACATAAATGCTTGCTTCCCCCCCAAAAAATCTTATTGTATTGTACTGTACTTTTGGACCATGTTTGATAGTGAGTAACTAAAAATTCAGAAAGCAAACCTCAGATAAAGGAAACTACATATAAAGATAAAAAGCGCATACACTTGAGAAATGTGGCCTTGCCATATAATCAGTATTTGGGGGCCCATGTAACCAAGTACTCAATACTTGGAGGCTGAGACAGGAGGGCTGCAGTTCACAGCCAGCTTCAGCTACTTTAGTGAGGCCCCCTACAACTTACTGAGATCCTGTTTTAAAATAAAGAATAAAAAATAGGGCTGGGGGTAAAATGCCCCTGGGTTCTATTCCCAGTACCACCAAAGAAGAAGAAGAAGAAGAAGAAGAAGAAGAAGAAGAAGAAGAAGAGGAGGAGGAGGAGGAGGAGGAGGAGGAGGAGGAGGAGGAGGAGGAGGAGGAGGAGGAGGAGGGAAAGTTCAGCCAAAATACCCTGGTGGCTTTTCCCAGGTGATTCCTGTGATAGCAAGGAGAACACGAGAATTTCCAATGAGGCAATTGCTCTGCTAGTCAACACCTTTGGCTAATGGATGATGGATGGAGAGTGAAAGATTCCCATTGAATCCAAAACTGAAGTCATCTTTTTCTATCAGGAAGAAAGATGCCAATAGGTGCCAAATAGAATATTAGCAATATAAAACCTAATATATGATAACCCTAATATATGATAATTTAGATACCACATAATTTCTACAGATAGTAGTGTTAATAAAAAAAAAAAAACAGTTCTTAACTGATTTTTAGTGCAAAACTTCTGTTTCTTATTCATTCTCAGACCAAAGTTACTTTACAGGTATAATCCTAAATAATACATGTTGGCATTTTTTTTCTCTAAGAAGCATATATATGTTCAACAGTGTTAATCAAGTGTTCATAAAAGAAAGTGGTAATTCTTCACACTGCAAATTAATTCTGTTCTTGAGGTAAACTATAATATGCTTAAGTGTATAATTTTGGGCTAAAACTACAACATTTTAATACGAAAGAATAAGCCACTCAGCATGGCTGTATTAGTTGCATAGTTAGATGATTACGAGATGAAAAGAAAACAGGAGAAGGAAGGGGGATGGGAGGGAAGGAAGGAGGGAGAAAAAGCTAGGGAGGGAGGAGAGTGACAGGAAGACAGAAACAGACATAGAAAGGAAAGGGGGAAAGTCATTGGCTTTCATTCATCTGACTCACAGGTTTAGGATGTGACTCTAGATGTAAATTAAATAGGTAAAGGCTATTTATTTTGAACTCAAAGGAATCAAGGTATTCTACAAGTGAATTGATGTGATCTGTTAGATGAGTTAAAATTCTATGAAAAGCAAGAGTATTCTCAAAGAGATTTTTAAAAACACACACAGTTGAGACAAGTAGAAAGTTGGCTCAGATATCGTGAGAGAAACATATTTGCTGTAAGAATGAGCTGAAATTAAGTACTGTAGCTGAAAACAATGGTAGTGTGTTTGCAGACTCAGTAACTGGACCTGTTTATGCATGGAAAGAAACACTGTCTTTTGTTGTACCATTGTGTTTGTAAGCCTGATATCCCTATTTTTCAAAAGACACTTTAAACAGTTTTTTGTGGTACTGGGGATGGAACTCAGGGCCATTCTACCTCTGAGTTACAAACCCATCCCTATTTTTTATTCTTTATTTTGAAACAGGGTCTCATTAAGTAGCAAAGAGTCTCATTAAGTAGCTGAGGCTGGCCGGTGAACTGGGATCCTACTGTCTCAGCCTCCCAAATGCTGGAATTACAAGTGTGTGCCACCATGCCTGGCTCACTTTAAACTTTTTTTTTTTTTTTTTTTTTTTGGTACTACTGGGGTTCCTGGAAGCCCTTCTACCTCCGGGCTACACTCCCAGAAATATATATATAATTTGGAAACAGGGTCTCTTAAGCCAGCACAGCTGACTTTGAACCTGCGCGATCCTCCTGTCTCTGCCTCCCAAGTGCGGGATTACAAGCGTGCGCCACCACGCCCGGCTAAACATTTTTCATTTAGTGAAAAACAGCAGGATTCTGAAAAATGTGTTATGGCCGTGACTAACTGTCCAAAGAGAGCCACCTGCCCAGACGCCCACCTCCCCACCAAGTTCAGCACCAAGAGCCATACACTTACAAACGGAGAAAGAGAACTCCCTGCTTTGGCACATCACTAAATGCTTCCAGTCACTAACAGTGACTTAATGAATTCGGTTCTCATGAATACACTGCATATTACCAAATATTTATTATTTAGGAAAACTGGAGAGAAACTAGAGAAGTTTGAAAATAAAGCTATTTATTTACTTATTTATTTTCGGGTCTGGGGATGGAACCCAGGGGCATTTGACCTCCGAGCTACACCCCCTGTTCTATTTTTTTTTTTCTTTATTTTGAAACCAGGTCTCACTGAGTTGCAGAGGGCCTCACTAAGTAGCTGAGGCTGTCCGCGAACCGCGATCCTCCGGTCTCAGCCTCCCGAATGCTGGGATTACAAGCGTGTGCCACCACGCCTGGCTACAAGTAAAGCTATTTAAAAAACAGAAAATACATTCTTGTGGATGTTAATGTACTGGATTTTTCTTCAACCCCTATGAAAAGAGGTAGTAAAGAGAGAGTAAGTTTTTGCAAGCACATGAAGAATTACTGAAAAGTAAAAAGAGAAGTAAAGGCCCATCAGAATGAAAGATAAAATAAAACGTTCTCTTTTCTGGTAGGATAAAAATACACCGTTCATGTGTTAAGTTAAATATTTCCTTTTAGAGAAATACATATTTGTATTTATGTTTTATAAGTATATAAGTTTTATACAGCCCAGTTAATATCATTAGGCGGAATGCTCCAATCTTTCCGCTAAACGTGCCATCACAATGTCTCCTTACCCAAATAAGGTCACATTCTTCACTCAAGCACTTCAAATCCTTCACAATAAGGCCCTAACTTTGACTCCAATCTTATATTCCTTTGTCTTCCCACGTGTTCTTTTCTTAAAATTACCCATGTGTGCAGACTTCTTTTTAACCTCTGCACTTTGTAATATTTTTTCTAGTCCACCAAGTTTTACTTTTCAAAAATAATTTTACCCTGTACTCCACCTTCCTCTGATGTGTCTAACGAGATGTGCACAACCATCATTTTCTCTCCTCTTTGAAAAATTCTTTATAACAGTCTCTCTTGAATCTTCTGCGGCATCAGGAATCAGGTCTATATTTTATTATATGTCTGGATATTCCTGTTGCAGTCTAATATAGTTAAGCAGAGAGATTCTGGAAAGACGGCCCTTCAGATTTGCTGCCTGCTAGCTTGGATGAGTCTATATTCTTCCTTAAAAGAGAAACAGTAATAGCACCTAACTCCTAGGGTGGTTATAAGAATTACATTAGAAAAGAAATGTCAAACACTTAGGGTTGGCTTATAAATAAATAAATAAATAAATATCCAGTATATTAAATAAACCTAAAAATCAAAATCTTACCTTGTAATACATGATTTAGGTACAGGTAAATCTTGACCTTACATTTGATTATTTCAAGATCACTGGGCATTTTTGTATGTGACTCAAAATGTAATGTACACATTAAATGTTCACTATAGGCTGGACTAACAAAGGTTATAATATATTCAATTTTGAAAAAAAGCAAAATTCAAAAGTAAATATACATTATGGAAGTATAGAATAGAGCTTTCAATAACAAGATACAATGGTGGCTTTCAGCTGTTTACTTCTTAGGGGTGTAGTACATACAACTTTTGTATACTAAGCTTTCAGATCTATTTTTATATGTAAATAGAGTATTGCCTCTCTGTATTTAGGAGTCAAACAGTAGTGGCTCAATAAGATGTTATCCTGAATTTCTTCCTGGCTCAGTATATAATGTGATACTTACAGACTACATTTCTCAGTAGCTCTTAGATTGTATTGTTGATGATAGGGGAAGGCAAAGGGATAGAATGAGGTTGACTTTTTTATAACATGGAAATAAATAAGGCAGAAACAAGTTAAGGTGTTAATTTTAGATACTTGATAATGTTGCTTAATGTACATAAATGGTATCCTTTAGTAGAATAAATATAGCAAAATTTGTTAAGATTCCAAACTACCTAATTACTTACAAAAAGGAATCAGAAATTTTGATTATTTTAAAGGAAAAAAGATTTCCAGTGATTTTGTCACTCACATTTTATCAGTAAGCTATTTTCATAATGTAAAATGTAGCCTATGATATTAAAAGTTTGATCATTTTTATTAATATGTACCTGGAATGTAGTATGCCTTGTACACAGTGGTCTTCACTATAAAGTACTCAAAGATGCTTTTGCCAGGTGATCATGCTTACATGTCTACATCACTTTGCACTGAGACTTGAAATCTTAAATATTTAATTTTGGTTAAGTATTTTGTGATGTTCTTAAAGCCCCTACCACATCTACATAATGCACCTTAATGAAAGGGTCACTATTTTCATGTCATATAAATTGAAATCATTAGGCATGCTTTGATAAAATTAATATTTTATATATATTCTAATTTGACTCAATTGAAGCATTTTTATGGGTGACAATTTACTAACAGTGGTATAATGAAACTTTGCTTACAGATGTTTTCCAAACAGCCAAGAAATTGATTTGTTTTGCTTTGTAAAAAAAGTATTATTTCTTCACTGTGTAAAAGAAAACATATTAGAACAAATGTAATTTTCATGTAGATTGTGCTGCCTTACTACACCTTATAATATTGAAAGCACTTTAATATTTTCAATTTATAGTTATTAAATTTGAATATGTGATGCAATATATAAAAATGCAGGGGGAAGAAGAGGACAAAGTACATTAGGGTTAATAAAGAATTTCTAAAGGCAGAGATTTCATTGTGCTAAAAAGATTTATTGACAACCAAGAAGAACAAATAAAAAAATTTTGCATAATCTATATTTGAGTGTAGCATATGCACAGACTGCCCCATTCACACACACTAGAGTAGATACTTTATATGCCCTCACATCTGTCCCACAGCAATCACATGTGAAATCCATTATACAAATAACCAGGAAACCTTAATCAGTATTTATGGCAAGAATGACAGATTGTGTGTGTGTGTGTGTGTGTGTGTGTGTGTGTGTGTGTGTACCTCCGAGCTACACCCTCAGCCCTATTTTTTATTTATTATTATTATTATTATTATTTTTTTTTTTTTTTTTTTTTTTTTTTTTGCGGGTCTGGGGATGGAACCCAGCGGCATTTGACCTCCGAGCTACACTCCCCGCTTCATTTTTTATTCTTTATTTTGAAACTGGGTCTCAATGAGTTGCAGAGGGCCTCACTAAGTAGCTGAGGCTGTCCACAAACCAGATTCTCCAGTCTCAGCCTCCTGAATGCTGGGATTACAAGCGTGAGCCACCACACCCGGCTTTTTTAAGTCTTTTTATTTTTGAAACAAGGTCTTATTGAATTCAAAGGGTCTTACTAAGTAGCTGAGGATGTCCTCGAACTGCAATCCTCCTGTCTCAGCCTCTCAAATGCTGGGATTACAGGATGCACCACCATATCTAGCTGACAGATTTTTCATTTGCTCTGTTGGTTTCTACTTTTTCCTGAAAAGAGGGGGTCTTCTAAACATCTGCAGTGAATCAGCATTGTTTCATACAGAGCTATGGGAAGAGCATTGTCTTTGTGATCAGATGGATTTGATTCTCCATCTGTTTTCATCATATGTTAATATGATTAATAACATCATAATACATTATTTTCTTTGATTTTTATGTAACATCTTGGATCTTTGAGTTTCTTATCAGTAAACAAGGATCATGGCTATAATGTATTTAATTGTATTTTTCTGAAGAATAAAAAATATATAATTCACTCACTCATTCATTTATTTATTCAACGCACTAAATACTTTGGATATGAAAATGTAAAAAAGAAGACTTTAGTAGAGGGAGACAAACAAATAAGGAAGTTTAAGCGCCATAATAAGCTTTGGTCCAGGGCATATTCAGAGTAAAAAGGAAAAAAAGAGTTAATTCTGCCTGTGAGAAGGATGGTCAGGTCTTTAAAATTTCAGTCCTGTGCTCAATAAATGTTACTTCTATTGCCATTAACATCACCAAAAGTATCTATACCATTTCCTTCCACTGAGTAAAATTCTTCATTTCCATTACCAAAGGCAAAATGTAGTTCGTTAAAATCCTATTCTCATAGGGCAAAATACATTATGCCTTACAAAATAAACTTATATAAACTGCATTTGGAATCAATTCACTGGAATTAACCTACAGGAGTGATCCTCCCTTACTATTTTTCTGGGACTTTTCCTGGACTTAGTCCTTGGAATCCTAAAACTTCCCTCTACCAGTTTTAAAACTGAAAAGTCTCTTTGGCTGGGAACTTTTTCAGTCCTTATAAAACACGGCAACTAGTTACCCTAGATCTATATGAATGGTCAGTACAGCTTGAATTAATGTGTTTATCATTCTATCCACAGTACATTCATTTAGAAAACAGGAAACTGGAGATAATTTCTACTCAACAACCATAAGACACATTAACAACAACCTTCTATATGGTAATTATGTTTGACACTACTTCAGATTCAATGAATTAACTGAATTTGTAGTTAAATGAAATCAAAGGTAAATCTATAAGGTTCACTGAAAAGTGAAATGCCATTAGTTAATTGAGTAATAATATTCTAAATGTCTAAAATAATATAGGATTTTATTATTTTGAAAGTCATATTTTCCTTATCTTTAAGAAATAGAAAGAAATGAGGTAATAATTTTCAAGGGTTAGGGTTCTTATAGTAGCTCACAGGAGTAAAACATATTTATAAATATATTAATAAAGATTCCTTTCAATCTAGTTAAAATGAGCATGTTTCCACTCAAGGATATCAAGCTTATTATTTTGCTCTCAGATGAATATCTAAGAATGAAGAAATAAACTGAGCCTGTGATTTAGTCACCACTCACTACATGTCAAAAAAAAAAACATTTTGATTTGCTTGAACAATTTTCCTAAAATATAAGTCTCAGTTCATTTTGGTGACAAGTGGCTAAGTAGTCAAAATAATCCTGAATAAGAATGTAGTATATCATATGTATAGTAAATTTATACCATATTATAGTAGAAAAAAGGAGAATCCATTCCATTTTGCTAACGTGTTACAGTGAAAAGTAAAGTGAATATATTTCTGAGAAAGCAACATTATTAATTCTTTTGAGAAAATCAACTATAGTCAACACACTAAAAGAATTACTGGATCATAAATGAAGGGTAGAGACTTCATTACTTTCAATTTGGAAAACAGAATTTTATTTATAACATTCAATCTATTATCTAAAAAATAATCATGGTTATATATTATTAAAATTTTACTACACTATTAAAACAGTTGAATTGTTGGCATTATAGCTTGGGAATTCTGAAAATTATGATATTACAGGGCATTTTACTTATTTTTGTTTTTGCCGGCTGGGGGTGGAACCCAAGGGCATTCTACCTTCAAGCTATACCCCCAGCTCTATTTTTCATTCTTTATTTTATTTTTATTTATTTTTTATTTTTGGTGGTATTGGGGTTCCTGAAAACCCTTCTACCTCTGGGGTATACTCCCAGACCTATTTTTATGCTTTTATTATTTGGAAACAGGGTCTCTTAAGCCAGCGCAGCTGGCTTCGAACCTGTGTGATCCTCCTGTCTCTGCCTCCCAAGCACGAGGATTACAAGCGTGCACCACCACACCTGGCTTCATTCTTTATTTTAAAACAGGGCCTCTGAGCTGGGCGTGGTGGTGCACAGCTTGTAATTCCTGTACTTGGGAGGCTGAGACAGGAGGATCTTGCCAGTTCAAAGCCAGTTTCAGCTGGTTTAAGAGACGCTGTTGCCAAATAAAATATAAAATAGGTCTGGGAGTGTAGCCCGGAGGTAGAAGGCCTCTGGGTTCCATCCCCTGTACCACAAAAACAAAACAAAACAAAACAAAAAAACAAACAGGGTCTCACTGAATTGCAAGGGGCCTCACGAGTAGCTGAGGCCGCCCGTGAACCCAGATCCTCCTGTCTCAGCCTCCCAAATAGTGGGATTACAAGTGTGCACCACCACGCCCGGTGACATTTTACATTTTATATACAAGAATCGTGAAAAATGAAAGTTGGTCTTCATTTGTCTTGAACAGATAGCTCTTTTACTTTCTCCTTTTATGAGCTATTTCCCCCATATTTTTTAATTTTCACCCTACTCAAGCAGTTTTCAGCTTAATAGCCAGCCTTTACTAAGCTCATTTCACCTATAAATTGAAACTTTTTCTTAAGCTATTAAAGTATGGAAAATCTCTAGTAAAGCAAGGATTTAAAAGCTACCACATTGCCGGGCGTGGTGGCGCATACTTGTAATCCCCATGCTTGGGAGGCGGAGACAGGAGGTTCACGCAGGTTCGAAGCCAAAGAGACTCTGTGTCCAAATAAAAATATAAAAATAGGTCTGGGAGTGTAGCTCGGAGGTAGAAGGGCTTCCAGGAACCCCAGTACCACCAAAATAAATAAATAAATAAATAAATAAATAAATAAATAAATAAATAAATAAAATAAAAGCTACCACATTCAGCATGGGTTAACTTGGCAGGAGACTCAGTGCTGTGCATGCAATAATCTGTCTTTTGAACAAAATAGTGAAAATGGTTATCTGCTTCTAGGTCCCACCAACGAAGTGGTACTAATTAATTTCACCAAAGCCCAGAAGTCCAATTTAACCTCCTTTATTCTTATGTTAATTGCCTTGAAGAAGATGAAGCAATTGATTGAGACAGGCACTTACTTCCAAAGTCTTGTGTGTAATGATAGTACTTCGGAGCACTCATTTAAGCTGACCAGCACACGATGCTGGGGATGAGTACTTTAAAGAACCCTTAATTGGACTCAGAGTGAGAAAGTTTATACTACTCATTTCATACAAGAATAATAGAAAAGAAATAAAAAGGTCTATATTTATAGGTGATAGAACCATGAGCCAAACTGGAAACTGACATTAGTCTTAATTTACTTAGAGGTGATATTTTTATATTTTTTAAAGTCGGTGCATTGCAATTTTACATCATACTGGGGTATAGAATGTCAGGCAAATGCATGCACACAGCTCTTGGTGCCCTCCCCACCGGTCCCTCCCTCTGTCCTCCCTGCACATGCCTTTGATAGAGGAATCGGTAGTTTTGTATACATTCATAGCATGATAGCATTGTTTAAACCATTACATTCTTTATGACCTCATCTCCCTTCCCTTGTCTCTTTGCTTCTGAGACCTGCAGCATAGTTTCTGTTATCTCCTGCCCCTGCCTCTTTTAGAGTATTTCCTTTCAGAAATGTGGCACAAGACATTAGCTAAAAAAAAAAAGAAAAATTCAGTGAGACTTCCATAACATACTGCTGTAAAATATAAACTTCTGCTCCACTTGACTTGAAAAGAATATAAAGTAAATATTTTATGGCTATCATCTCTATTAACAATTAATATGTACAGTTCACCTAGACAGCAGTTAAAGTGGTATTTATCAGTAATATGAAATGATCATTATAGAAAACACCATGTGAATTCAGAGGATTTTTGTAAAAAGAATCTACATAAAAAGATGAAGTTCATAGCAGAAGAGAGCAAAGATTCTATTTCTTCATGATAGGCCTGACTAGGTACACTCAACATAACAAAATATATTATCACTGGTGGAAAAAGAAAATTTGGCCAGTGCTTACTTTCACTTTTGTAAGGCCAATTATGAGCAATATGGAACCTTGTGTGGGGAAAAGCTGCTAAATTTTGATCAGTGCCCACTGAGCAAATGTAAATTGCTTGAAGGATGACTTTCACAATCTCTAGAGAAAAAACCAGAGAGTAGAAATGATTGAATAAAATTCTTAACATTTATAAAGATCCTGAAAGAATTACAACTTATTTTTAAAATCATATGTAATGTTCATGCTATAGCTAAATTGTATATATTCTCCAATTTAAAAAAAGTGATGCTAAGGATTGAAGCCAAGGCCATCCTACGTCCAAGCTATATCCTTACCCCTTTTATTTTTTTTTTAATTTTGAGATAGAGTTTTGTCAAGTTTCTGAGTCTAGCCTTAAACCTGCAATCCTCTTCTCTCAGCCTCTCAAGTGTGCCACAGTGCCAGCTACATTCCTCAAATTATCTGACTTAATTACCTAACAAAAGAAGTTAGACAATATTTGAAAAAGTTATTCACTAAGAAATCTCAAGATTTAAAATATGATGAGGAAAATATGATCAATGAACTTCAAATTTAAGATTCATCATACATTTTGCATATCATTCAGTCTCTTTAATCTTCAAATAAACACAACTGTTATATTCACTAGGAAGTTATTTCCTGAGAATCTAACAGATGCATAGCGCCATGGGCGTCAGGAAGATATGTAAAGATAAGCCTTTACTTGTTACAGATTTTACAGTACTGAAGGAGATGATGTTAGTTTAGTTAATATTAGTATTAGTTGGCTTGACCATTCCCACTTGAATATAAACACCTATAAGGACATAAATCTTAGTCAGCCCTCACTTCTCATTAATTGCTATAAGTAGAAAAATCTGGGGCAAATAAATTGGAGCAAATTTTAAATTTCCATTACTGTTGTTTTTTCTATTAGCATCATAGTGCAGAAAGTGGAATATTGTGCTGAATATAGGCATGGGACAAGGGGAAAACAGACAAGGTGCATAACTCTGTATAGGCACAGCTGATAGAACCACTGCCATGAGCATCCAAGTGACAGTCAGTGCTGAAGCTCATAACATCATACTCCCATCCATAATCCCATTTTTTTTTTTGCAGTACTGGAGATGGAACCCAGGGGCATTCTACCTCTGAGCTACACACCCAGCCCTTTTTAAAAATTATTTATCTTGAAACATGGCCTCACTGAGTTGCAAAGAGCCTCACTAAGCAGCTGAGGCTGCCTTGAACCATGATCCTTCTGTCTCAGCTTCCAGAATGAATGCTGGGAACACAAGTGTGCGCCACCATTCCTGGCTCGCCCTCATCTTGTTTAATCCTTACTATTACCCTGAGAAAAGCACATTGATTTATAGGTGAGGAGAAAAATGAAAATACTAAACCTAGAATAAAATGATAAAAGTTGTATAGTCAATATATGGGGAGTGAAGGTTAGAATTAAAAACTAAACTTACAAACTTTTGTCATTTACTGAAACACAGAACATTATTGTGAGAAACAATCAAATGGTGGTAAGTCAACCACAGATGAAGGCAGATGGAGAGTGGAATGCTATACAACCCACCTCCCCACCTGAATGAAGCTTCTCTGTGGTCAACACATGGCTACCTGTTGTGGTCTATGATGACTGATATATCAGGCATGAATTCCCAGGTATCTTTCCTTGACACTTTCCTTAAACCATGAAGCCACCTCATACAAAGATCAGGAGTCAGCCAGGCATGGTAGTGCTCACCTGTAATCTCAGTATACGAGAGGCTGAGACAAGAGGATCACAGGTTTGAAGCCAGCCTCAGCAACTTAGTGAGGCCTTGTTTCCAAATAAAAAATAAAATAGAACTGGGGGTATAATGTGGAGATAGATGACTCCTAGGCTCAATCCCTAGTACCAGTACCACACACACACACACACACACAAAAAAAAAAAAAAGTAAGAAAGAAAGATCAGCAGTCACCAACTTGTGTGATGTAATACCGATTAGGTGATCATTAAAACTTCAGACTAAGGCAGATGAGCTTGGCTATATATCAACATTGACCTTCACAATACCACTTATCCATTAGGACTATTAAAATAACAGTAACTGTTGTTATTAAATTAAATTATTTTCACCAACTAAGCCCAAATAAGTGAAGAGCTGGCAAAGTACCCAAGTGTTTCAAGTGTTTCTGCTTCTCTTCATTCATGATTATGAGAATAGAGAATGACTAGAAATTTCTTTATACTAGTAAATTCACACAAGGTCAAACTAACATGCTAAATTACTATTATTTTACATATAAGAGTATGTGTTTAGTTATATAGTAAAATATCATATTTTAGACAACAAAAGACTGACTCAATGTGTTGCAGTTAAGAAGACAGTCCAATCATTAATCAAATAGTTCACTCTTTAAATATATCAAAAGTTTTTATCTGTAGACATGCAAACTCCTTTGTTCAAATCTGATCAATAAGTACTTTCTAGGAAAAAAAGGAAGTCTTATGAAAAGACCAATTTGACAGTACCACAATGACCATTCTCTCATCATGACATTTCATGAACTAGTGCAAAACATGGAAAAATCATCAATCATTTTGTTCAGTGATATTTTACAGAATACAGAAGCCAAGTGATCTAATATATTTGGGCCATAAACATTATTGAGAAGTGCCTTAGTGTAGAATACATATCATTAGATTGAAGAGGACACTTAATTCAATGAAAATATGTCACCATCTCTTAGAGAGACAAAGGAAATACTGCTCAAAATCTCTGAGTCTTAGTTTCACCACTTGAAATTCTAGGGTAGGAGGAGGCAGACAAGGAACAATTTATGCTAAATGCTATCATTTGTAATTTCTGTAATTGTAAGAAATGAAATTAAAGTCATATCACTTCTAAAATTTTATATTATAAATATTAAAAGGGATGTATCTGAAGCTATATTCAGTGTTATAGTCAGATACAGTCCAAGTCTTCTGGACATATATTTCTTTGCTTTTGTATAAACTACTAAAAAAAGAGCATCAGAAAATAGTTTCCTATAATCTGAATGAAATTGTTTCAAAGTCTTTTCAACTGCCAATTTACCAGAGAAGTCTTTAAAACAACACATTTACAATCTTTGTTTTCATTCTTTCCTGTTAGTTTTCTTAAGTGATCTCTAAAATTGAGCATGAACTCATCAAATGTTGTGTGCATTATATCACTATCACTATGAGCTACATTATGATGTGAGACTGTAGTGCACCAATAAATGTATAAATATGAATAAGTAAATAGATAAAGTAACACAGGAATTCTTCATTCATGATAAGGAAGAGAAAAACTCAGGTAAGAAATTTCATCTGTTTTTAAACTAAGGAGCCTCAACTAAGCTTCCTTAGATTAAACATATTTTTTTCATGTCTTAAGATTTTGAATAATTACAGGTTTTTGTCATGAAATAAAATTGGAACCACTCTAGGACACAGCTATATCACTCCTCGGTATCATTCTTAAAGAACTAAAGTCAGAATATTACAGTGATATATGCATATGTTTATCTATGTTTATATTGCTTTAGCATTTTATTTTATTGTTTTTATTTATTATTTTATTATGCTATTATGTATATTTATACCTGTTTATATCAGCCAAATTATGAACCCAGCCCAGGCATCAATAAATGAATGGATAAAGAAAATGTGGTATAAATGCACAATGCAATTTTACTCAGCCATAAAGAAAAAAGTTTTGTCATTTGTAATAAAATAGATGGAAGTAGAGAATATTATGCTGAGATTAGTCAGCTTCAGAAAGTCAAGGCTGATATGCTTTTTTCTCACTTGTGGAAATCAGAGAGAAAATAGGAAACATAAGGGACTTTATATAATGCAAAGACAGATTAATAGAGTACTCAAAGGGGTTTAGGAGTGAGAGGGAGAGGAAGAGGGAAGGCTGGATAAGGAAACAGATCAAATGATACCATGGCAATATGTGAAGGTATTACTACCAATCTCACTGACTCCTGTGGAGAGGGAGGAGGGGAGAGGTGAGATATAGAGGAAAACATACAGAGGGCTATGTGCATGCATAGTTTTAACACATGGAGTTTCACTCTGATGTGTAATTGTAATGCAACAAAAGTTATGAAAAGTAATAAAATAAAAAAAATTCATAAAGTAAAATGAAACTGGATAGCAGCTAAACCCTTATATCTCAAAATAGTATCTAATCAGTTACAAAATAAAACTGCATGACCTTGATAAGACAAATACCTATGTGAAATTATATTTAACTTATATCTAAAATATTTGTAGAGGATTAGAAGCAGGCTAATAATAGATGCTCCCATGGAAATACCTCTTATTCCTATATATTAGGATAAAGTTGGAATTAGACATGGGTAAAATGTCTTAAAGGGAGTCAAAAGGCTTTATTCACTTTTTCATCATGATACAGTAAATTTAGCTCCCTGAAGGCATGTGGTGGTATTTTTTCTATTTATAAAAATTAAAAGTTTTTAAATTTAATTAATTTTTATTGTTGCATTGTAGTTGTACATCTTAATGTAGTTCAAGATAGTAGAGGCATATATGCACACATCACTCACTTAGCCCTTCCCCATTTCCCATCCCATTCCCTCTCTCCTCCCTCCTTCGCATGTTTGGCTTAGTGATTGACTTTGATATGATTGTGAATATACATCATTGCATATTACGGAATTTGCCTCCTTCCTTCCCTCTCGGTTAGGTCACCTTATTTGCTCATAGAACCTTAAAGTTTTAAGAGAAAGGTTTCATCTGAACCTCTAAGACAGGGGACAAAAACAATCTACTCAAGTGTCACTGGGGCAGTGTCAAATGGCCTTAATTCTGAAATAGGACACCTCCCTACCTCCTCACTGCAGAAATCTTTTGAAATTTGGAGCAATGCAGGGATTGTTATCTGGCAAGGACAGCCACAAATTCACTGCAGTAATCAGAGGACCCTTCATGTCTGACTTACTATTTCTAATTAGGAACTGATTATATGGGGGAGAAAATACAAGACTTAAGTTTGTTTTGTGTTTTTTTCTTAAATCCATTTTCTACTGTCAGAAAGTCATAATTTAAGATTATAACTCGTTATTCTTCTAACTCATCAAAAGAAAATGCTAGAAGTATAAACAGTGGATGACAGAAATATATAAAACATAGATCTGGGCATGGTGGCACATGCATATATAATCCAGTACTTGGGAGACTGAAACAGGAGGATCACAGGTTTAAGGACAGCCTCAGCAAGCAGTGAGAATCTCATCAACCTAGCAAGATACTGTTTCAAAATAAAATAAAATAGGGCTGGGGTATAGTTTTGAGGTAGAGGTAGGCTGCCCCTGGATTCAATCCCCAGTACCACAAGAAATTAAAAAAAAAAAAAAATATATATATATATATATATATAATATATATCATAATCATTTTTAAAATTACTTATTATATGTGATCATTCCCTTCACAAATATTTAATTTATTCAACTACAAATAAATTCAATGGCTTCAGAATATCAGATTATATTATTATTACATTTAGAGATATTTTACTTGATCAACTAATGCATAAACTCTATCATCTATACCTTCTTATAAAACGTATCATTTATTATTATAATTTAATGATATAAATTACATAAATGTAGACTAATTAGAATTTGAGAGTTCTATTGTCTCTTGGTATATTTTTCTATTGAAGGAATACAGAGAGAATAGCAAAGGGATGAGATGGATATATGAAGGTAAAGATGTTAAATGTATTGAATAAAAAATGCTTAACAATAAAAGAAAGATGAAAATCACATACTGAAATAAGAGACAGAAAGACTGGCTTAAGTTTCAAGATAAAGAGAGCAGTAGTTAATTCAATAAGAAAGCGATCACACCTTTCTGAAGTGCAATTTAGTACTAAAAAGGAGTCTGGACAAGCAATGAGAGGACTAATACCTTTCTATATATATAGTAACTTTCTAATCTCATAACTATATTTATATATCACAACGGATTGCTTTTGAATTTACTACCAACTTATTTAAATTAAAGCATTTTATTTTATTTATGGAGCTATTTTAAGGGTTCAGTATTAAAGTACTCATTTTTTAGGAGTTCATGATATGTTGATAGATTTATTTCTGCTTTTAGAATTTTTGATATTTATAATCTCACATTTTAAGAGCTAAACAAGAAAAAGATAGCAATAAATTGTAATGTATGTGTACATATGGTGCTTAATATTTCTAAAGCATTTAAAAGTAAAATAATCCTATTGATGAGAGAAATAACTATATTGGATATATCCCATTGAAGCTTTAAACTAATTAAGGAAAAATTTTCCCTATAGAACAGGCTAAAAACCACTGCCAGGAAGCCCCCACACCACTCCCCTCACTTGTTACAAAGGCTCTGATGCAAGATACCTGGGACAAAGACGTCCCTAATCAAATCAGATTTTGCTTTTCCGGGTCAGGCCCAAATGTCAATCTTGCTTAAAGCAAAAGGAATAACAAGACAGAATGTTGTAATAGAATGAGGAGGAACAAAAGAAAAAGTAGGAAAAAAACAAATCAATCCTGGCCCTTGTTGCTGAGCGCTTTTCCAACATTCATTAGTCCAAAAGCTACACTGGAAATATTCAAAGATATATCTATTTTTGATTTCCTAAAGAATATAGCAGCATAAGAAGAAACCCAACTGAATATAGAGGTCCTGAGAGACGGAACAATAATTAAATAGCAGCTCCTTAAGTGTATTGCTGTTAGTTTCCATCACAGTCTCAATTCGTGGGACTAATTAAAAGGCTGGGTCTAGGCTGCAAGACCCTCATTGTGAGATGTGTGTTTTTATTTATTCATTTGTTTCAAAGCTGGACGTGGTGGCGCATGCTTGTAATCTCAGCATTCGGGAGGCTGAGACCAGAGATTATTTTCAATTGGCAAATCACAATTGTAAACATTTATGAGGTACAACGTGATAGCCTGACAAATGGATGTACATGGGATGGTTAATCTAGTTGATCTTGTCCATCGATATCCATCCAACCTAACCACATTCTTCACCTCACTGATTTATAAATGTACTTTCAAGAAAACAAAAGAATTTCTCTGGGGGCTGGCTAAACAACTTTGGTGAGGGTTCACTCCCTTAAAAAAGCTCTCTGACCATTGACTATGTGCTATGAGGTAATGTACGTAGAAACATTTACATATTTAAAAATGCTACCTACTTAAAAAATTCATTGATTCTTCACTACTGCATGTGTAACCATTTCTACTACTGTAACATGTGTGTTAGTCAGCTTTCCATAGGAAGTACCTGAGACAATCAACTTACAAAATGAAAGGTCTATTTTGGCTCAGTTTTGGAGGGAGCCATGCATCTCATGGCTAGAAAGCAAAAGAGAGAAAGAAAGGGCCACAGTCCCACTATTTCCTTTGATGGAACAACCCCAGTGACCTAAAGGCCTCTCACTAGGCCTGGCTTAAGAGTTCTGCCATATCTCAGTACTATCATGCTGTATCTTTGAGGTATATATGAGATCCAATCTATAGCAATATGTTTCCCCATTTTCAGAGATCCCAGTTTTTGATGAGGAAAGGGAAGAATTGGGTAAGAATGAAATAACCCCCAATATCACTAGAAGCCCTTCCAGCCAGCCATTCCATTTGGAGCATACAGAAGGGCAGAAAGGCCTGAAGAGTTTGTTAAAGAAAAGCCAGAGACCAAAGAGGATACATTGTGAATTATGTGTAGAGACACTTTTCACTGGCTCTTTTCACTTTTTACTTACAGCTTCCAAATTTCCCTCTTTTTCCTTCAACTGATTTCCAGTGGAACCTCATAACGCCTTCACCTCAAGCTTTAAGTATACTTGTCATTGATCAAATTGCCAAAGCAGTCTAAGTTTATCCTGGAGTCCAGTGACTTGAGGAGTAAAGAAGAGGTGAACAGAAAGAGCTTCAGAAAAATGTTGGAATTGAAAACAGAGTTCTTAAACATCAAGAGAAATTCTTGGCTTAGCAATAGCAAATCCAATATGAAAATTTCAGGTGTTTCAATATTTAACATCATGAAAATGTTTCATGATAACATGCCAAATATTAAGAAAGACATGCAGTTAAAAACTGAGGCTGGTATATGCACATAACTCCATGATACAGAAATGAAGAACAGAATGTGCTGTGTCGGGTATTTTTTTCTTTAGCAGTTTCTACTTTCCCAAACCTGCTGAGTTGAATATAAGAAAAATATGAAAATAATAAAGAATTTCCAAGTGGAAAGCATTGGGTTCAATCTATGTCAGAAAGTCATACTTCAGTGTTTCTGTACATACTGAGAGTCAAAACCATGGATTTTAAAAGCCCTGACCCGAGCTGGTCATGGTGATGCACACTTGTAATCCCAGCATTTGGGAGGCTGAGACAGGACAATCACGTTTTGTGAACAGCCTCAGCTACTTAGTGAGGCCTTCTGCAACTTAGTGAGACCCTGTTTCAAAATAAAGAATAAAAAAAAGAGGGCTGGAGGTATAGCTCAGAGGTAGAATACCTGGGGGTTTAATCTCCAGTACTGGAAAAAAAAAAAAAAGCCCTCTGACCCAAGAAGACCTATCCAAGTTATTTTTCAAAAGTAGGTAATAAAGTACTTTTTAACCAAATGCCAAATTAAGTATATTTTAACTCAAAAGTCAGTAAAGACAGTGAAAAACTGCTTAACTCCAAATGCCACACTCCACTCCAACTTTACTTATCTGATCTGCTTCTCTCTGGACACAGCCCCTGAATTTCCAAACTAAATTATGTTTGCAGCAATCTTGGTTCATTTTTTCTCATGAAAACCACATGAAAAGTGTTTAATAATTATAGAATGTAGGACTAAGCTATGCACATAGCTTCTTTTCTTATTTATATTTAAGCTCCAAAGCCACAGATGGAAAGCTGGACTAGATCCTAACAAAGGAAGAACCAAAAGAAGAAGCCAGGTATACGAGCACAAGTCTGTACCTGAGAAGCTGAGACAGGAGGGTCACAGGGTTAAGACCAGCCTTGGCAACTTATTCTCACTAAGTTCTGTATACCTCCCATTGTTTCAAAAAGGAGGGAGGCTAGGTATATACTCTGAGGTAGAATGCCCCTGGGTTCAATCCTTAGTACATAAGAGAAAAAAAAAGAAAGATGCTTGTTAAAGGTTTAATATACCTAATACATTATGAGTATGTCCAAATCAATACAATTAGGCCTAAACATGTTATACATGACTTATTTTTTGGTTTTTGCATATTTCTACTATAATTTTCATGCTGACCTTTTACCAATCCCATCATTACCATGGAAAAGAAATGGACTGCACATCTAAATATTTAGGATAATGTAAAATAAGCAGTATGACTGCAGGGATATTATGAGGCCTAAGGAAGCAGTTTCCAGAAATAGGAGAAGCAAGAAGAAACTTGCTTCTATAAGATCCTCAAAACAAGAGAATTACTCTAGAATAGAAATTGAAGTAGAAATTAAAAACAAATACTAATGCTTTACCCTAGAAATTAAAAAACAAAATGTTAGAATAGTATTTGGTATAATTAATGATGCCAAACTGTGATTTGGAATATTATCTCTCACACACATGAAGCAAGAAACAGTTTCAACAACCTAGGTGAGACAGCATGGGATGGCACTAAGTAATCCAGGAGTCCTTCTAATATTCATTCCAATGTTTCAGTCCCAGTGAGCACATAGTCAAGAAGGCAAATAAAGTCCAGGTACTTTAATCACTGACACACATATATTTTTCTAATTGGTACTCACCAGCTATCTAAACTGGGTTATTTCCAGAAGCTCAGTTGAAGCAGAGCACAATAAATCTTATTAGGAAATCCTAGCTGGGACTCTTCTGGAGATTGAGTAGTTGAGCAAGGGGATACAGCCAGAGACCTTTCACAAAGACTTCTATTTAAGGAACCAGCAAAGCATTCCCTGCTTTCTTCTTGCAATCACACATGGAAAAGTATCATGAGACCCCTTTTATAAATAATAAGGCAACTGCAATTTGAAGCTGATAACCTGTTTGAAATAGTTTCTCTCAGTAACCAAAGTTAGACAGACAGTTTTCATAAGATGGGACATGAGATTTTACCAATGTTCAAAAAAAGGGGAAAAAAAGAAACAAGTGAATTCTAAGTCTTCACTTTTGTTGATGGCACCATCCTAGCAAGTACTTATGATATATATATATGAATCCATAGTTCTATAAGAAGTGTGATTTTTCTAGAGGCATTGTTTATATATAAGGAAATGTTTTCACAAATCTGACTAAATTTACACACAAAAAGTGAACTTTCACATCCTGAATTAACAAAAAGTAGGCTATTACACCTATGTTCATATCAGTATTATTCACATTACCAAGAGGTGTGTGCTATACATAATGGAAAATAATTCATAAAGGAAAGACATTGCAACACATAATGCAACATAGATCAACTTTCACAGAATTATGCTGTGTGAAACAAACTAGTCACAAAAGAGAAATACTGAACAATTTTACTTATACGAGGTATCTAACGTAGTTAAATTCATAGAAACACAAAGTCGAATGGTGGTTGCTATGGCTGAAGGGTAGAGTAAATGGAAAAGTGTTCAATGGGTATCGAGTTTCAGATTTGCAAGTTGGAAAGGTTCTGGAGATTTCTTCACAATAAGGTGAATATTCATTATTAAACTATACCTTAAAATGGATTAGACAGCATGTTATGCATATTATACAATTAAAAAACTAAGAGCTTGGGCAGTTCCAATGCTTGTGTGTCAGCACCATTGTAAGGTCAGTTGAGGACAAACGAGAAGTAATGCAATAGAGCTAGGAACCAAACACCAAAACCAAACACTCTCTCCGTTTCTTCTCCTTAAGAAACACTAAAATGTTGCTTCTATTTACAAGTTTGATAACTAAACCTGAAAGTCAATGGATCTATTGCCAAAGCATTATTTGAGTGTATGAGGAGGGAGGGGGGATAGCATGGAAGAAAGTATGTCAGGAGCTCTGTGCATGTATGTTTTATCACACTGAACTTATAAAAGTATATTTTAAAAAGTCAATGGAGGCTGGGCGTGGTGGTGTATGCTTGTAATCCCAGCATTTGGGAGGCTGAGATTGGAGGATCACGGTTTGCAGCCAGCCTCAGCTACTTAGGGAGTTCCCTTGCAACTCAGTGAGATGCGGTTTCAAAACATGGAATAAAAAATAGGGCTGGAGTTGTAGGTCAGGTTAAATGCCCCTGGGTTCCATCTCCAGTACTAAAAAAAAAACACCAAACATCAATGGAACTAAATGCAGTCCTCTCCTGTGTCATCTCTAAAGGAGATTTTACCTAGAGTTACTAGTGATTTCTACTTCTTCTCCTAGAAGCAGAGTACAGAGATGAAAATAAAAAGCTGAAACACAATCAGATCTCTTATCTCTGCTCCACAATTATCTGAACATGTGATTTTTGAAGACCCTGCAAGGTAATACCTTTTATGAATTGTTTTGAGCACAAGAGGTATCTTCATTGTACTTTTTAAAAATTCCAGCTCTGAAATAAATTTAATAATATTAATTACATCTCACAGCTTGAAATACACAGCTAAATAATAAAATATTCATTATTTGCATCTAATGTTGATTCTTTACACTTGCAGTCCTGTATGTTAGATGTAACTCCAGTATCAATAGCTTGTTTTTGAACAATGCAAGTAGAAATTATATTGCATCATTTTATTCACCAACTTTGAAAAGCAAAATACATGCATCTATACACTGACTGCCTCTTTAGTCTTGAAATATTACTTTCCCTAGAACAGAGTACATATATTACTAAAGTTACAAGGATAAAAGAGTTACAACTGAGAATGCCATTATTAACAGTCTGCCAAAGTCTTGTACCAACAGCTGCATTTCAGAACAATTTTTTAAATAAAATGAATGAACTATGCACAGCAAAGGAAACTATCAATATCCTTAACCAAGAGCCAACAAAATGGGAGAAGAGATTTTTGCAACCTGCTCCTCTGATAGAAGACTAATATCTAGAATATACAGAGAACTCAAGAAACTCAGCACTAAGAAAATAAATAATCCAATTAAAAATGAGTGAGTGAATTAAATAGACACTTCATGAAGGAAGAAATTCAAATGGCCAATAAATGCATGAAAAAATGCTCAACATCATTAGCAATCACAGAGATGCAAATGAAAACTACCCTGAGATTTCACCTAAATCCAACTAGAATGGCAATCATTCAAAACACAAACAACAACATATGCTGGCAATGATGTGGAGAACTGGGAACTCTAAAACGTTGTTGGAGGGATTGTAAATTAGTACAAACACTTTGGAAAACAGTATGGAGAATCCTCGGAAGAATGGAAACAAACTTACCAGCAATATCCAGCAATATCACTTCTGGGTATCTACCCCAAAGAAAGGAAACCAAACTACCAAACTAATGCATGTGTATCTGTGTTCATAGCTGCACAATACACCATAGCCAAACTATGGAACCAGCCAAGATGTCCATCAACAGATGAATGGATTACAAAACTGTGGGATATGTACACAATGGAATTTTACTCAGCCATAAAAAAAAAACACAATTACATCATTTTCAGGGAAATTAATGAAACTGGAGGACATTATGTTAAGTGAGATCAATCAGTCACAAAAAATAAGAAATTGGATGCTCTCCCCAATATGCGAAAGCTAGGGAGAAAATAGGTTATGGGAGTAACTCTAGATAACATAGTAGATTCTATAGATGAGCAAATAAGGCAACCTGAAGGGATGAGAGGTGGGAAGAGGGAAATTCTCTAATGCACATGATTTATTTTAACAACATATCAAAGTCAATCACTAAGCCAAGCATGAGAAGGAGGGGGGGGTAGGAAATGGGGAGGGAATTGGTTAAGGGATAATTGAGTGATGGTGTGCATGTATGTCTCCACCATCTTGTATCCCATTAAGATGTATGACTACAATGCACCAATAAATAATTTTAAAAAATTGAATGACTAACTTGTGGAATTTAATGAATATATAACTTTGTTTGAAAATTCTATGAATAGGATAGTAATGATTTTATAGGAGGAATATTTTCTATGTTCATTTTGCAATAATTATGCAATCAAAATTTTGAGAATTCACACATAGCTGTATAAATGGAAAATAATTTGTAATAGTTATATGCTATGCATGTACTATGCTGTATATTATAACAAGCTAACTACAAACTCAAGACATAATTCTATTTGTAATTTCCAGACCAAAATAAATTTTAGTGCATAAATTACTGGTGCCTATTGAAAGTAATATACATCTTAAAAGGATTTTGATTCTTCAGCAATAATAGCCAATGTCAAAAAGTAAAGTAAAAAGTCCTTAAATCTGTAATCTATCAGTTTTGATTTTATATAATATCAGAGGAAGAATAATTTTATTTGAGTGGTTATTTCAGGAAGAAGCAAGCAATGAATGCTTCCTGAAAATTGGAACATAAGTCATTTCCTGTCATGACTCTACTGATTCTGTACATTTATAAATACATAAATACTTAAATACATGTTGAATAAATATATGGTGTTGTTATTCAGAATTCATTAATTTAACAACTGCAAATCACTATTATATGTAGGATCATTTCCTTCCTTCCCCACATTCAATTAGTCTAGAAAGATTCCTTTGTGATAATTTATCTGCCTTATACCCATGCTTTACTTCCTGCTTCTTCCACCCCTTAGATTATCACCAAAACCATTGCCATAATCATTACCATCTTAATATTCTGATATCTGTGCCATCCATTTCTTCTGCTTTATTGGCTTTATCTTAAAGAGGGAAAATAATAGTCATGATTTTCTGTGAAGTTTAGGTGATATGTGTAAAGTATCAAACACAAAATGCATGCTGAGTAGATATTAGTTAACCAGTAAATTCCTTCATATTGATCAAACCAATCTATTTACTATGCACCTAGTAAGTCTGCTTTGCTATTGGCATTTTCCTTCTCCATTAAACACCCATGCCAATCAGAATTGTTTACACCTTTCAAAGCCCACTGCAAATATCCATCCTATGTGAGTATGCCTCTGATTCCATTCCTTCCATTGGTTTTCTTAGGCCTCAAACTTCTTAACCATTTATTCTCCAGACTCCTCACATACTACTCTGTTTTCTAGTTAATGGGCAGAATTTTCTATTTGATTGTACCAGGCTGTTAGAAGGTAAGAACTGGTTGTCTCTCTTAGCCCTACTTGTCCAAACCCTGGGTCTTAGAGGGAGAAGTGCTTGATATGTTTTTCCCAGGTATGGGGAGATAAATAAAAGCAAACATAAGATTTACAGACTACTTTGGAATATTAAACATATATGACTAAAGCAAATAGTTTTGCAGGAGGGTTAATGTTCACGTTCTCTCAGCAGTACCAAAGGTGATATAGACTGCTAGGATGGAGACCTGAGGAGAAAGGTTAAATGTTGACCATAGTGCATAGAAACTGTCTCTGAAGAAAGACAGAAGCTGCAGAATACTTTTCAGAGTGGTGAGAATTGGGTCACAGAAGAGAAAAGGGATTTAAAGAGACTACAGGCACAAGCTGAGCTAAGCTCTGAATTCATAGGGATCTGCCACCATCTTGGCTAGCAGGGGCTTCAGGCTGTTTAGAGTTCTGGAAGATCTTCTAAAGGCCTCTCCCTCCTTTACACTCCAGTCACATTAGCCTGCTGCTTCTCCCTCTCTGTCCAGGCCTGCAAGTGAGTGCCCTAAGGCTTTTGCACCAGCTTGTCCTGTCTAGAATATTATTCCATACAGCTACATGATTAACTCTTTCACCTCTTTTAAATATTTCATTAGTTATAACCTTCTTAGCACAGCCTACCTAGACCATTCTATTTAAGATAACCATGTTCCTCTCTCAGTACATTGACTACCTAACCTAATATTCATTCTTTTCTGCATCTATTGTGCCACATTCTAAAATAGCACAATTTCCTCACTTATGATTCCTTTTTCTTTATAGATAAATGTCAAAAACAAAGTCTACTGAGCAAGGATTCAATGAATAAAGAATAATTGAAGTTTTGAAAAATTGAAAAAAAATTGAAGTTCTTTCAGCTTAAAAAATAATCATCTAATTTTTAAGTACTAGCATATAGTACTAAGTGGAAAAAGCACTAAATGAGGTGGTAGTCCTTTTTTTTTTATCAATCCTTGTTTCTTACATATCTGGATCTTGGTTCATTTACAAGGATAGTAGAACATTTTGACCAGCTCATCTGTAAGATCTCTTCTATCTCCAAATGTTAATGATTCTCCTGTGATCTTATTTAATAAAATCCATATACTTCCAAACCATTATTAGCACTGACAGCACCAATCACCCCACTAATTTTTTGAGCACAGAGTCTTGTGAAAGAACGTGATGAAATTCAAAGATTTTCCAATTGCTCTTCAATAGCAAACAGAAATTACTTATCTCCTTCTGTGCTTGCCCACCATTTTATGACAGTGAGAAATCACAGTAATAAACTTAGATATACACCCATGTGATTGTCTGCAGTGTCAACTGGCATTTTGCCAGTGAGGGCAGCTTCTGTCAGACCACACCAACCATATAACAGGCAGATTAATGATTATCCTTTTATTTTCTCCTTCTAATTACTGAGAGAAATGCAGATATGGTGATACTCAAATCACACAGAATAAAACTACATGAGCAAAAAACAAACAAAAAAAACCCCAAAAAACAAAATAGCAAAAAAGCTAAAAAAAAAAAAAACAAACAAACATAAAAATGGCAACACAGCCACATCCTCATCAGTACCATCTATCATTCACCTCTCATCCTTAAACTTTTGATCCAGAACACA
Source organism: Muscardinus avellanarius (assembly GCF_963383645.1). Taxonomy (NCBI): domain Eukaryota; kingdom Metazoa; phylum Chordata; class Mammalia; order Rodentia; family Gliridae; genus Muscardinus; species Muscardinus avellanarius. The sequence goes on along the minus strand of NC_137800.1, from coordinate 51,243,633 downwards.
GGAAGAGTGACAGATATACAAAATATGGCACCACAATTTATGCATTTTCTCAAGGAGAAAGTCTTTTTCAGAGAGATTTTATCTTTTGTCTAAGTATTCAGTCTGCTTACATTTTGACTGATAAAATCTGAAAATTACCAAAAATATTTACTTATAAATAAGAACTATAAATTAGAAGAAAACTATTTTATTAATATATACTATGTAGCCAAAAGCACGAAATACAATTAAAACTTCATTAAAATTGTCTACAAGAAGGGTAACATGCCTGGGCTTGTTTCTCTGTGCTAAAATAAAAGGTTTGGTTTATATTATCTCTATGATGCTTTACAGCTTTGACTTTGACTTTCTCATTTTTATTGTTCAATAAATCAACACACATTCAAAATATATATTGGTCTGGGGTTATTTAGTTCAAGGGCCAGAATCCCTATTGTAACCCATTTATATCTTAAAAATATTGCACTGTTCACTATTATGAAAATTCTATATTTAGTATATTCTACTTAAAGAATATTAGTGGTAAGTATCAAAGAGTACTAATATTTTTATCCAAAATAGAGAAAATCAAAGTGGCAAATTATTAGCTTCTAGAGAACTCAGCAATCTTTAGTAGTGCATTTCCAAAGACTTTGAGAAGATGCAGTCTTATTATATTGATTCCAAAGTTTTCCTGAATAGTTTACTAAATAGGGACATGTGGGTCATTGACTATCATTCCAATTATCCACTAATGGTATTTAACTAAAATTATAGGATCATATTCCTACAAAACTTAACTTGCTGGTCAGGGATTAATTTAGATATTTTTCTGTTATTACTGAAGCAGAGTGGTACAAAGACTGAAGTTACTTTACATCATTTTTATTATCTATGAAAACTCACCTTTACAGATTATATGACAATGGTTTTTCTCTTCCCTTTGAAGAATAATAAGAGGGTTTACTTTAAATCAATGGTTACCGATTCCTTTTTCTCCCATAAGATCAAGCAATTATGACCTGGAAGCTCTACCAAAGGATCACAAACAAATGCTAAGAAGAGCTCAGTTCTACTGTTCATAGATCATTCCACTTATTTATGGAGATTTTCTTGCTATGACATCAACATATTTCATAAAACAAATATTCCTTGCTTCTTAGCAAAGAAAGAGGCATCATTGAAAGTCACCTGGCTAAATGTGGTCAAGTCTACAGTTATGGTCTCGCTCATTTTCTCCCCAAAACCAGGCAGTGAGAAGCCACAGGCCTAGCCTATCTGTTTCATGAACTATGATGCTCTGGGCACTGGTTTTGGAAAGGGGTGAAAGAGAGAAAGGTAGAAGAAGGACATGCAGGGAGATTAATGGACAAGAAGTGATGGTTTGGTACAAAATAGCAGAGGAAAAAGAAAAGTAACTAGAATGGTAAGAAACAAAAAAGGAAGAAAAATGGAATTGAGCTAGAGAAATAAAGTTAGATCAGTATCTTACCCTAATATAGGTAACCCAGTAAAGACCTGAAGGTCTACTGGCATTTGTTTGCATAAGAATTCAGTTTTTTTCCCTAGTGGTAACTTTCACTGTCTTCAGTGTTTTTCTGATCTTCCTTCCAAATACATCTGCATAGATGTGCATTTGTTTTCATTTTAAATTGAGTTTTTGAAATAAAACGAGTTATGGAGGTGGTTTTTTTAATATTCAACAATTAATATAATAAATTCTGTACAAACTTTTATTTAAATTAGAGTTCAAGACCAGCATGGTGGCACATGCCTATAATCCCAATACTTGGGAAGCTGAGACAGGAGGACTGCAGGTTTGTGGCTAGTCTCAACAACTTGGTGAGGCCCTTTGCAATTGAGACTCTGTTTTTTTTTTGTTTTGTTTTGTTTTGTTTTTGGTGGTCCTGGGGTTTCTACCTTCGGGCTACACTCCCAGACCTATTTTATTTTATTTTTTATTTGGAAACAGGGTCTCTTAAGCCAGCAAGTCTGGCCCCGAACCAGCGCAATCCTCCTGTCTCTGCCTCCTAAGCGCGGGGATTACAAGTGTGCTCCACCACACCCAGCTTGAGACTCTGTTTAAAAATAAAAAATAAAATAGGGCTGGTGGCATAGTTCAGAGGCAGGATACCCCTGGGTTCCAACTCCAGAATTAAAAAAATGAAATAAAATACAGTTCATAAATTTCCCTTTCGGGTAGGAGAACACCACCTCAGGAAGGGCAAGTCAAACATTCAAGTGCCTACCACTGAAAAGGATAAAGAATTAAGTCTTGCTGGATACACTGTGTCCTGATTAGAAATAAAAAATGTTTCACCTGAGGAAGGGCTCCATTATTTTTCATCAAATTTTATTATTTCCATTGCATAGTCAGAAGACTATACCTAGGCAAAATATGCCCTAGATCGTTATCAAATGTTTTCCACTTAAAAGTAGCTTCCTCAATGCTCCAATATTATTCCTGGTTCAACTTCTGCAGCAAATCTAATATATTTGAAATAACAAGCATCAAAGTGATCAGAGTTCTAACATATTTATAGTTCTACATTAAAGAATAAATGAAAACATATTTATTGTGTTTTTTACTATATATAGTTCTAAATTATAAACTCTTATAAAATTATAAATTCTTTGTCAGATAAGTGCACATGTCCAGGAAGGTGCTGGCTTTTGTTACTTTTTTCTTTTGTGGTACTGGGGTTGGAACTCAGGGGTTTTTCTACCTTCGGACTATACTCTCAGACCGATTTTATACTTTATTTGGAAACAGGGTCTCACTAAGTTGCTGAGAGCCTCACTAAGTAGCTGAGGCTGGTTTCGAACCTGTGCGATCCTCCTGTCTCAGCCTCCCAAGTGCGGGGATTCCAAGCGCCCAGCTTTTTGTTCCTTTTTGTAGTATTGTGATGAACAGCCCAGCTAATGAAATTATACTTTAAATTCATTACATTATCTCTACCATATATTTGGGATATAATTTTTTCAACTTCTATAACAGTGCCCCCCTTTTTTCTTTCTATAAATGTCTAGCAATTGCACATAAGACCAGAGGTACTTTTGTCTACTCCCCTCCCCAAACCTATTAATAAACAATCTTTTCCTATATATTTAAATCATTTTCATTTCATCTACCTAATATACTTAATCATGAAATCATTTCTTCTCAAATTTGGAAAATATATATAATTCCATATATATATATATATATATATATATATATAATTTCTATGTTCGATTTGGTTCATATAAAATGATTCTATGTATATTGTTATTTCCATGGGTTTTGTCAAATGCTAAAACCAACTCATAGACCTTTGTTCCTGTCTTTTGGAGTCAGCAAATCCCAGCTAGAAATAATGGGAAGAATGAGGTGAACATAATCTTTATTCAAATTAAGGATTTTTAATCTTTCCTGCTATATTTTTACCTTTTACTACATCTAAATTGTTCTTTTCTAATATCCTTGAAAATCTTCCTGTCTTTTTCTCTTCTACAAGCAGCTCCCTTTCCTTCTACCTATCACATTAACCAAAGAGTAATAAGCCAATTTCTGAATGGCTATCATGTAATATAGCCAAATTTTATAGGAGGAAAAACACTGATTTTATAGCACCAGGGCTCAAGTAATTAGTAAAGTTCTATATCATCCTAAGATATAACAAATTGATTTACTTAAAAAGGCTCTCTACAATTTATCCCTAGAAATGTTAACACTTGTAAATATATGCATATATAAACCTTGACAGAAAGAAAAAAGAAAAGCCTTAATATTTTGTAAGCCCTGTCCTAGCAACAGACTTTTCTGTATATGGATCAACTTCCTCTGTCCTTGTTCCTTGTCAGATTCTCTAGAGTGAGTTTTAAGGTACTAATCCCCCATTCATTTGGATGTAAAAACTACATCTAGTAGTGAGGTAATTTGTTCAAAGTCACACAGCTTCTCAGAATCAGAGCTGGCACTCGTTTGGTCTAAGTCTTTACTAAAGGATCTGTTCTACTATGATGCTTTCTCCAACTCTTGGCTTACTTCTAAGTTTTCAGAAATTTCCCAGACTCCTAAACTTATTCTGCAAACTTTGAAACATAATCACTGTCAATATAAAAAAGACAAAATGGCAAAACATGTCAAGTGTGGAGCAAGGGAGGGATGGCAAGGTAGCTCAGAGCAGAGCTTTTGCTTAGCATGGCAAAGCCCTGGGCTCAATCCCTTGGACACACACAATGGAGAGTGACAGAGAAAATGCGCATTGGCTTTCTATTTATTATGCTTCATGCACGGGAGTTGGTTCTTCCTATTTTTCATTTGATTCCCCCAATATCTTCAAGACATATGTATGAATATTATCAAACATAACTGAGAAAACAGGTTCAGAGAGATGATCTTACTTGCTCAAAGTCATGAATAAGGGCAAATAAGAATTAGATTCGAGTCTACTCAACTGGAAGTCTAATGCCATAAAATAAAAGATTGAAAAAAATCACAGTACCCAGGAACTTCAGAGGCCAAGGTCTTAACAACCTGCTTAGAAATTGAATCTCCCACTGGCCATGGTGAAACACACTTGTAATTGCATTTCTTGAGAGGCAGAGACAGGAGGATCACAAGCTCACAGCCAGCCTCAGCTATTTAGTGAGACCCTACACAACTTAGTGTAAGACTTAAAGTAAGACGTTCAGAAACAAATCCACACACCTATAGTCAATCTTTGACAAAGGGGCCAAACTCATACACTGGAGAAAAGACAGCCTTTTCAACAAATGGTGTTTGGAGAACTGGCTATCCATTTGTAGAAAGATGGAACTAAATCCTTACCTCTCACCATGCACAGGAATCAACTCGAGATGGATCAAAGGCTTAGAAATTAGACCAGAGACTGTGAAGTTACTAGATGAGGGCATAGGCTCAACACTACAGCCTATAGGCACAGGCAGTAACTTTCTCAACAAGACCCCCAAAGCTCAGGAAATTAAAGCAAGAATTAACAAGTGGGATGGCATCAAACTAAAAAGTTTCTTCTCATCAAAGGAAACCATCAAGAACCTAAAGAGGAAGCCTACAGAATGGGAGATTTTTACCAGCCACAATTCTGATAGAGGGGCTAATATCCAGAATATACAAAAATAGCAAAAGACTTTACGCTAGCAAAACAAACAACCCTATCAAGGAATGGGCAACTGAACTGAATAGACACATTACAAAAGAAGAGATACAAATGGCCACTATTGGCCATGAAAAGATATTCTACATCATTAGCCACCAGGGAGATGCAAATCAAAACTACGCTGAGATTCCATCTAACCCCATTCAGAGTGGTAAGTGCTGGTGAGGATGTGGGGAAAGAACAACTCTTTTACATTGTTGGTGGGAGTGCAAACTAGGTCAGCCACTATGGAGATCTGTGTGGACATTCCTAAGAAAGGTGGGAATAGATCCACCATATGACCCAGCTCTACCAGTCCTGGGTATTTTTCCAAAGGGGTTGAATTCAGAGAACTACAGTAACATATGTATATATATGTTCATAGCAGCACAACTCATAATAGCCCAAATATGGAACCAACCCAGGTCTCCATCAACAAATGAATAGATTGAAAAATTATGGGAAATATACACAATGGAATTGTATTCAGCTATAAAAAAGAACAAAATCATGGCGTTTGCAAGAAGATGGAAAGTCCTGGAGAACATTATGTTAAGTGAGATCATCCAAACACAGAAAGAGAAGGGACATATGTTTTCTCTAATATGCCCAAACTAGGGAGCATTGGGGATACCAGAGGGACTCCAGATAATGGAAGGGAAATCTCAGTGAACTTTGAATGGAAGGATAGGAGAGGAAGAAGGCTGAAGTTGATTAATGAAGGAGCTACATCCAAATATGTGTAACAGTATGAATATAGCACGGTTACCCTGGAAACTCATTGTTGGAAGGGGAAGAATAAAAAATGGGAGTTGGAGTGTGAGGGTACCAAGCACAGTTTAAATATATACCATTTATTTTCAATAAAATTTTAAAAAGTAATAAAAAATAGGGCTGGGGTTGTAGTTCAGAGGTAGAATGCCCCTGGGTTCAATCTCCAGTACAGAAAAAATAAAAAATCTCCCTCAAAAGTACTGCTGCTCAACACTTCCAATAATAAGAAACCAATTTCTTCAAAACAGTGATACATTTTAGCTGGAATATCTTTGATTGTTAAAAATTTCTCATAGCCAGGCTGGTGGCACATGCTTGTAATCCCAGGATTTGGGAAGCTGAGACCTGAGGATCGTAGTTTGTGGACAGCCTCAGCTACTTTGTGAGGCTTTCTGCAACTCAGTGAGACTCTATTTCAAAAATAAAGAATAAAAAACAGGGCTGAGGGTGTCACTTGGAGGTAGAATGCCCCTAAGTCCCATTCCCAGTACTGGAAAAAAAAAAGAAGAAAGAAAAGAAAAAAAGAAAAGTTAAAAAGAAAACCTTATAACTCACTGTAGTGACAGGTTCCTATAATCTCAGTACTTGGGAAACCAAGTCAGAAGGATCTCAGGTTTGAGACCAGCATCTACAACTTAGTGAGAACCTGTTTCAAAATTAAAAAAAAAAAAGAAATAGGGCTGGAGATCCACTCAGAAGTATAATGCCCCTAGGTTCAGTTCTAATACCAGCCTCCCAAATAATTCTTCCATATATCCTTGGAAGATTAATGCCCAATCTCCAGTGGAATGCCCTAGTTTATCAAAATCATAAAAGTAAATTCTCTTTTCCAAAGAAGACATCTGCAATAGAGTGATAAAATTTCTACTAATTAGGATTTGAATGATAAATGAGGAAACCAAAACTGTTTAAATGATACTAATGTTTACTATTTGAATATAAATGCTAAAAAAGAGCTTGAAGAAGAAAGGGAGGGCCAAGCAAAGCAAAGTAACACATCAGTTTTCATCTTCAGCATGGCCAGTAAATGCATACAGTGAACCCAGGCAAGATATTTCACTTTCCAAAACCTGCATGTTCTGACTTGAGAGGTAACTCAGCTATCTCCGAAAATGGTAAACATACACAATTTACACCTATAAGATGTCAATTATTTTATTCAAACATAATTGAATGTCACACAATAGGTCAGATGCAGTGCAGTAACCATTGCAACAAACTTTGATATTCACTTAATTCACTTCCAGTCAATAATCAGTCTTTATCTGAATGATTCATGAACCCATGTGTTCCAAGAAGTTCAAGAACAAACAACACAATGGCAGATGCTAGCCTTTCTCTGGATAATGAAACTAAAAACTCTTGGGAATATCTGAATAATCTTGATGTTCTACAAGTCAAAACAGTGCATAGAAGATATGAACCAAGCATAAAAGTAAAAATATTGATAAATAATCTAATAATATGTACATGCTAGAATAATTATGTATATATTTTCCACTTCAACAGAGTGCCCAGAAAAGGCTAGACATTTCCAAACATTCCTATTAAGTAGTAATCCACTGGCCAAACACAGACCACTGTGGATATCAAGCTTGTTGGTAGTACAGATAGGATTAGTTGCTTTATGGAGAAGGACACTGCTGGGGATGTACTCAGTACTTGGTAGATGGAGAAGAACAGGAGTGGCAGTCAGAAGTGAGTAAACTGAAGGTCAAGAGAAGAAATGCTGAATTCAGAGGCTACATGTATGAATATAAGAAAGTAAAGAAATACCTCAAATTAAGGTATCAAACTAGATTCGCAAAATGAACTAGAACATAACCTCCATGAAGGGAAGGATTTCTACATTTTGTCAATGCCATATAACCAGCCTGTTGTCTGGCACAGAGTGGTGCTTAAAATACATTCACCAAATGGAGAAAAAGAGGAAATAATAGAAGAAAAACAAAACATTCACCTACTGGAAAACAATACAAATGGAACTGTGAGCACAAAGGTAGACCTGGAAGTTTATGATTCAGTAGAAACTTTAGTAGAAATTTCAATAGACTAAATGAATAAGAATTATATTTCTAGTTCATGAGAACATCTAGATAATCCATAGCTTCTTTAGACTTTGGTTATTCTATCTATGAAATGTCATTTCCTTCATGCTTTAGAAAGATACTATGAAGAAGAAAATAGAAGGAGGAAGAACAAAGATATATGGTTTGGGACATATAACTTTCTGGGAATGAAAAAATGCTGGTATGTACAAACACATACAGGAGTCAGCCAAGGGCTGGAGATATGGTAGAGTGCTTTCCCTGCATGTATCAGGCTCTGGATCTCATCCCCAGCACCATTATAAAAAAAAGAAAAGAAAAGAAAAAGTCATGATGGCACACACTTGTAATCCCAGAACTCAGGAGGCTGAAAGAGGATTGCAGGCCCTCTGCAACTTAGTGAGACCCTGTTTCAAAATAAAAACTAAATTAGGGATGGAATGTAGCTCAGAAGTAGAATGCCCCTGGGTTCTATCCCCAGTACTGTAAGAATAAGGAGGAGGAAGAAGAAGAGGAGGAAAAAAAGTCAGAAAAGAAACCCAAATCAGCACTTTACAGAATAGAATTATATAAGTGACAAAAGTTTAAATTAATAAACTTGTTATTAACTATTATATTTTAATTATTAATTATTGATTATTAAACTTTCTTATTGATATATTCTATTATTTTGCATTATATTAAATTACATTTTCTTTTCATATTAATGCACCAATAAGAAAGTCATATATATATATATATATATATATATATATATATTCCTTGTTGGAAACTTCCTATGTATGTGTATATATAAACCATTCAGTATTAAAATGTAACAAATTAAGCTATTTGTGAAAAGACAGGTGGAAATGCTTTGGTATCTTAGAATGAAACAAAATCCTGACATATAAAAGCCACAATAGCATAATTAAAACAATAATATTCAAAATCTGATTGTGGGTGATGAGAGAAGATGAAGAAAACTAATTAGGGCATCACAGGGAATAAGGAGGAAAAATCAAAGTGGATGTATAGAGAAAAGGTGAGCCTTACAGACATCTGGTCTGTATTAGGAAACAGCTCACCCTGGGCAACCCAAGCTATTTTCAAAAGCAAGCTAAATACTGTATGGACGATCAAATAAAAAGGGAGAAGACCACCACCACTACTGAAAATGAATAAGAGCAAAGCAGTAAGTAGAGAAGAAACTCTAATTTTAGTGATATGAATTATACACACATGGCCAGTGGCTTAAGTACCTGCTTAATTGTTAATCACTAGACTTAGACTATCCTTTAACTCCATGGAATAGGGACAGCAGAAAGAAATAGAGGGGTGTGTGTGTGTGTGTGTGTGTGTGTGTGTGTGTGTGTGTGGTGTTTAAAATCTGGGGATAGGCTACTGCTCTATTTTCTACTTTTGGACTTCATCAAAATTTTCATTTTGGTAAATTTTACCAAAAGAAATGCATTAATTGCTTCCATTTAGGGTTCAAACTGGGGATCTTTCAATTCCTTCCAGTTTTAATATCTTAGATTTTGAACAAGTTTGGTTCAAGTACAGAGAGAAGTTATTTGAAATCACTTCTGAAATACCTTTTAGTAAAGAACTAAGAAACAAGAAGGATTAACTGGAACTAAACTGAATGCCAGTTGGAAATCAGAGAGAGGAAATGCTTTGATATATTCAATTCATCATGCTCATCTTTTGCAGATGGTAGTGATTCATATTGTCACTGTGGAAACAATGGTTTGCCATATAACCAATAGAAAGATTTAATATAAAACAAAACAAATTTGGCCTGAGATGAAAATACCAATATATTCTTGTATCAAGAGTCTGTTGTCAGGCAAAACCCCTCCTTCCATAAAACATTTTCTTTCATGATGGCACTATAGTTTCCTGGCTAAGGTCTAATTAATCAGCTCTTTTTATGGTAGTCTAAGCTTGTAACCTCCACAAAGTCAGTCCTTTCTATACGACTAGAGGGTAGAAACAAAAACTAAAGCCTAGGCAAAGAAAACAAAGTAATAGTTTGGGCAGGGATGTTACCCAATGGTTTGAGCTAGGCGTGGAGCCTAAGAATAGGCACTGGGTTTGATTCTGATTACTAGAAAATAATAACAGCAACAACAACAATAATAATTCATGCATTTATGTGATTTTTTGAGAACCCAAAACTTAATTAGTATCACAACATAATTATTATAGTGTTATAATTATGGGATTTACTAACTACACATATACAAACTTTAAAATAATAAAATATATGTGGTATGTATATGCGTACACACACATACATATACACATACACAAATATTTTCATCTCAATACTGTATTCGATTTATTTTAAGAACTACATATATGCATATATTAATATGGTAAAAGCACGACATTATTTTTTCTTATGAAATAAATATCAGTTTTTAAAAACCTGGTGTAAAGCTGGGTGTGGTGGTGCACGCTTATAATCCCAGCATTTGGTAGGCTGAGACCGAAGGATTCTGATTCATGGCCAGCCTCTGCTACTTAGTAAGGCCCTTTGCAACTCTGTGAGACCCTGTTTTAAAAATAAGAAATAAGCCGGGTGTGGTGGCGCATGCTTGTAATCCCCGAGCTTGGGAGGCGGAGATAGGAGGGTTACGCTGGTTCGAAGCCAGACATGCTGGCTTAAGAGACCCTGTTTCCAAAAATAAAAAAAGTACAAAATAGATCTGGGAGTGTAGCCCGGAGGTAGAAGGGCTTCCAGGAACCCCAGTACCACCAAAATAAATAAATAAATAAATAAATAAATAAGGAATAAAAAATAGGGCTGGGGATGTAGCTCAGAGATAAAAAATGCCCCTGGGTTCCACCCTGGTACCACAAAAAATAAATACATAAAAACCCTGATGTAGTAACTATACCTATGGGCAATTTAAAATATTAGATTTTGCCTCTTACTCTAATAAAGCAAAGGATGCTGTAACTTGGTAAGAGTCACTGAGGAAGCAAGTAATTCCAGTTTTTATAAAATAAAGTCCTAATACGAGGTGATAGATTGGTTTGGGGACTCACACAGCAGACACAATTACTGGGATTGTCGTTCTCCTACTCTCTCAGGCTCCAGGACAGAAAAGAATCAATTAGCCATCAACAGACTATGACCTTGAAGGGTACAGCTCCGTGAATCTTATACTGAATATGCTGAGATGGAAGGAAATGGAAAAGGAATAATAAGGCCCTGCAACCACTGCAGAGCATATTTCAGATAGGATAATGTCATTTAAAAACGTTAAGGCATGACAGTTTAACTCATGTCAAGCCTGTGCATGATGAAGAGAAAAGCCCAGTTCCTTCTGTAATTAAACAATACTTAAATTGAAAGGAATGAGAGAGATTACAATATGGCAATCCCAGTCCAAGCGCCTTCCCTTCTTTTGCTTTTCTTTATGTAATGATTATAACCTTTTAAAACAATAAAAAAGTCACAAATCTTTGAAAACAAAGCTGCCTGAACTTATCCTCCCCATTATGATTCATAATTTCTTTAAGGTAATAATCCAAAAAATTAACAGTTTCCCACAAGACCATTCTACAGGCTTTAAAATGTTAAACAATTGTCTCCTCCTAACTTTTCAGGAGAAAACTACTTCCCAGACTGCTTGTCTTTCATGGACTTCAGAATGTTACAGCTGCATATCTGGCCAGAACTGGCCACTGTGATGCTTTTAGGCAGCAATAAATCTTTTCCACTTATTGTAAATGCCAGAAAATCAATGCCCTGCCTTGGAAAAAAAACCTATATGGAATAGGTGCCTTGGAAAAAAACTCTATTAAAACACTTAGTAGAATGTCCCTTTAAAAAACAATTTCTAAAAACTTCAGAACTAATTTCTAACTGGGCCCCAGATTAGGAAAATGAGCTGCATGATTTTGTTTGCTTGATTTCATCAATTGACACAATTATAGAATCTAGACAGAGTTTTTCAAAGAGCCATCTTTCTTTTTCTGGGCAATTCAACCTATCGAGAAACATTTTAATTAGAGATTGAAGTTTAAAAAGATAAAGACAAAGAGATAACCTTGTCTTCCTAGTGAGTTCTGTTTCTCTGCGCAGGATCTGAGCTTGCTTTTTATAGCTTGTCCTTTCATCTGGGTATTGTTTCCCGGTCACTTTGCCAGGTGGGAAGAGTGCACTGATGTCTGTCATGCCTTTAATGATGCTTCAGGGATTAGATAAAGATACAAAGCAGTGTCTGCACAGGGAGGTTTTCCTAATTACACCTAGAAAAAAAAAGCCTGACTTTTTAATCTTTGCCACCCAAGCCGGCGTATGTAAACAGATTTTGCTTAAATCACAAGCACACATCCAGTTTTTTGTGTGTCTATATTTCTACAACAAACTAAACTATTTCATACTGAATATAACATTCAGAGGAAGGTTTTCTTTATTCTTCCTTGTGGTCTAGAAAGAAAATGGAAAGAGTACTACATCACAGATTCCCCACCTTCAACTCATAACTCTAACAGATTTTACATACATTATTAAGAATCAAATTGTCTGATCTTTTACTTTTTCCCATTAGGTAGATATTCATCAGTGGTAAAAAGTGACAGAACAAAACTAAGGACATTAGAAAAATAAGCTATAGTACTCTTCCTTTTATATTGACATTTAAAACAATTTTACTAGTCATGCTTTCTTTCTTGTCAACTTTCCATTATAAAGCTAGTGCAGTGACCCAGCGCAGACAGCAGGACATTGTTCTGAGTCATTTTAAGAGTGTGAGTCTTATTAAATTGGATTGCTACAACCTGACAGGTTGAAATGACATATGTCTAAAAAAAAATGATGTAGCCTACTAATGTATTTTGTACTTTTAATGACTGCCAAGAAAGCTATCTAAATATTTGATGATAGAAGACAAAACTGGTTGGGGAGGATCCCTTGGTGCAGAACAGTCAAGTATCTTAAACAAAAATAAAACTATCCCTAGTAAGTTCAAACAATAACTCGAAGTACAATCTGGGCAGGATAGCAATTGTCTTAAGCTGGGGAGAGCTGTAAAGACCTCATGACTTGGTATGATATCAGGAAAGAACAATGAAAATACAAAGGTAGAGAGGGGTGGAGGGAAGAGGAAGAAGAAGAGAAAGAAAACAGGCAGTTTGGGGCTGTTGGGAGGCAGAGAGTAACCTCTATAATAGAAAAGAATAAGATGTCGGGTAATAATGATTGTATATGGCAGTCATATTTCTATAAAAATAAAGGGGAGTCTGAGGCTTTACTTTCTAAAATCATAAATTGAGTTTTAAATTCAAGCATGATTTGCAGACACTGAAGTTTTAGGTCTCCAAGCTGAGATTTAACAACCCTCGAGGAAGCTGCTGTTAGAAAACTAATTCATACCAGCAGTTTACAAGACTATTTTACTTGTCTCCTCAATGCCACCCTCAGCAATAAGTCACATGATTTGCTCCCACAAAACCATGCAATTAAAATGCAAGAAGAAAGGCAGCAGCTACACACAGTAGATAAGACTTTCTAGAAGCTCCAGCCCACCCCTTCCTTTAGACACCATCATCACCAGCATCTTTCTCTCTCTTGCTACTTACAAAGTTTAGGAGCAGTTTGGAGATTAGTTTCTGTTGTTTGTGGCTGAGTTGCCGACTTGGGTGTTCTCACCTCGGAGTTCCGAGTGGGTGCAAGGAAGGATGGTGCAGTGGATGGCCGGAAAGAAAAAGCAAAAATGCGATTCTTGGGGGTGGGAGCCGCTGAGGGTTCAGAGGACACAGCACCATTGTCAACTTTCAGTGTAACTTGAATCTCAGATTTAGATTGAGCCCTGGAGACAGGTGAAGTGTATGCCTCAGACGATACCCATGCTGCTGAGGCAGCAGGTGGATCCAGAGAAAAGATGGGGTCCTGGCCTAAGCCCCCAGGGTCAAGGTGAGTGGGAGAGTCATACTCAAATATCTTGTCCACAAACACCCACTTGAGGCCGGCAATGCAGAGGCAGAGGCTGACCAGGCAGGCGAGGATGGGCACGATGCAGACCTTCTCAGAGCTGAGGCACCCTCGCAGGCGCTCAGCTTCCAGGCACACGCAGCAGGGCACAGCCAGGCCCATGAGTCCCGGGCTTCTCCCGTCTTCCATCTGAGCTTCTGGCATGCCTTCAGCTGCTGGAAGCCCATCAAGTGATGGGTCTGTACTCAGCTGAATGGAGGGGCTGGAGGGCCTTTCAACAGCTACCTCAGACATGTCTGAGGGATAAATCTCCATCAGCTCACCTCCAGAAGGCCTGGCCTGTTTCACCGTCCATTACCACGCAGAGCTCCCCCCAACCAAATGATACAGCATCTTAGAAGGGGAAATCGATATGTCGTCCAAGTCCCAGGCCATTATCCAAAGCAAGAGAGATTCAGGGAAGAAAGGAAAAAGAAAAGGAGAAAAAGGAAAGGCTTGTAGCAACTACCAAATAAAAGTATATTGTAATAATTCTTGAGCTCTTGTTTCTGGGCCACTTTTTCAGTTCTTTAAATGCGTCTGCAAACCATCCCAGCTGGATGAAATAGAAACGGAGCTGATGGCTGGCTAATTAAGTAAACCAGTAGCCCAAACTGAAAGGCATGTTTCTCACCTCAAGCATCTGAAGCTGCTGTCTGCTGAGATGAAGAAAACAACTGTCATGCAGAAGAAGTAAAAGCAAAAGCAGGACCAGTGGTGGTGGCGGCAGCGGCAGCAGCGGAGGCGGCAGGAGGGGCAGCAGCGACAGTAGCAACAGCATCCTGTTGTGTTAACGCAGCGGCTGAAAGAGGCTGAATCATTACAGAGCAGCAGGTGCCTGCCCTCCAAGCATCACTGCAAACAGTATAGCAGGAGTGTCTGTCCTTCGGAGAGAAGAGCGCTCCAGGAGGGGCGGTGACTGCCTTCCCCGCCCTCCACCCCCACCCCAACCACTCCTCTTTGTCCTTCTGGAGCGCTCACTTTCTTCCTCTGCGGGCTTGCTTCTTCATAGCTTCTTTCTCTTTCTTTCCTCTCTGCATCCCGGCAACCCAAACGTGTCCTTCCCTCCCTCTCTTCTCCTCCCCCGCCCTCTATCCCCACTCTAAGCTGCTCTGGCTGGTCTGAGTAAAATCAGTACTGTATACCCAGCAACAGAGGTCTGCCAGTGACTTCCTATTTTATCCAATTAGAAAGAATAAAGCCCATCAAATCAAAGAGAAGCAGGCTGGCATGTTCCTCATGGCCCCCACCCCTTTTCTTCCTTTTTCTACACAAGCTGCCCCAGTCTTCTGCACCCCCTCCCCCAACCTTGCTTGCTTGCTTTCAGTCAGGCTGGCTCTATTTCCTTTACCCACTGTTGGATCAGAAAAAGCCAGTAATCGATGCTAGCAACCTAACAAAGCTGAGATGGGGCGGGGGATGTAGGTTGGACCTTCTGGGTTGGACCTGAGGCTTGGCAAAGTCTGATATCTGATTCCTCCCCAGAGAGGTGAGCTTTTCAACAGTAATTTCTTCCTGCCTGCTGCTTAGAGATAGCATTCCTTCTCTGGCTCTCTTCTAAGTTTTGTTCACCAACAGGACTATTAGTACCTGATTTTCAACAAGAATTAGAATGCCGTTTTCCAACCATGGACAGCTCTGCTGTAGCCTTTCTTTGATGATTGCGTAAGCCTCTGTAATGTCCAGTGTGAAATGCTAAGTGTATATTGAAGGAAGTACGGAATGGGGGACGGAAGAGAAACCCATACATCTCTGTTCTTTAAATTGCCATCCCTCTGGCCCATACAGAGAAGACTAATGTCAAGCAAATAGCAAACACCGATAACAGAGTTACAAAGGAGCATGGCTACCACTTCATTTTAAAATTAGCCTTCCATTGTGATTCCACACTGCGGAGGTTTGAATTTATTGGATGCTATAATATATAGCACTTGCCCTCTGTTATGACTGCACTGCAGTTCTAACAAGAGTTTTCCCTAAGAGCAGGCCTTTGGGTAAGGTTTCAGTCACTTTACCTATGGAAAGGTTCAATGTTGATTTTATTTTCCCTATTAAAACAGCAATCATTTATAGACTGGAAGAAATGTACTGTCTTTAACAGAGAAGAAAGGCTTCTTAGAACACTGCCACATGTCAGTGCACACTGTGTGCATCTGACAAGGAACCATTTTGTTCACCTACATCAATATAAAGTCTTAAAAACTCTAAGTCTGTACTCTGTATCCATCATCTGAGTCCCAGAGCAGTAAAATTTAGAGCTCAAGTCCTGAGAAAATCTGCTTCAAGCACTTTATATTTTCTATAGGACAATCTTCACTACTTTGAAATATGCTTAGGCTTCAAATGGCAGGTGGTAAGAATATTATCATTTCCTTCAAGATGAAATTATAAGTTATTTAAGAAGTATTGGTATCTTAAATTGTCAGCACTACCACTAACAACAAACCCCTGAACTAATTTGCATAACTGTAACCTTAACTGTGACAAGGAGAAATGTAAAATGAGTTAACCATAGTTCACCTCTACACAAATTGCACCTACATACCAGTAGCCACATTTTAACACCATGGCTATGCTTATTTTCTAGCGTTAGCTTTACCTATGTGATTTTAAAGCAGTGAGCACTCTTTTGACAATGATTCTAATAATGCACATGAAATTTCACAGATTTTTCAACAGAATATTCATATCGGAGCATTTCATATTTATTCAGTTCTTAATTAAAATATCCATGTAAATATATGCAACCAATATGTGTAGGTAGAAGTTTATAGTAACTAGGGCAATTTATTTATTTATTTTTTGGGTCTGGGGTAGAACCCAGGGCAATTGACCTCCGAGTTACACCCTCTGCCCTATTTTTTTTATTCTTTTTTATTTTGAAACTGGGTCTCACTGAGTTGCAGAGGGCTTCACTAAGTAGCTGAGGCTGTCTGCGAACCATGATCCTCTGGTCTTAGCCTCCCGAATGCTGGGATTACAAGCATGAGCCACCACACCTGGCTAGCTAGGGCAATTTATAATTCATTAAAAGATCTTCCTATTTAAATATATGGCACTTGCTTCTCCATTTCTGCCCCAATCCAATATAATACTTAAGTTTAATATATTGGCAGTTCATCCATGATCATCTAAATTTCAAAGACCAAAATGAGGTTCAGGTAGTACCAGGTGAGAGAGATAGAAGAGACCAAGAACATTAACCCATAGTTGTAAAAAATTACTAATAACTCACACTAAAAGTACTCACCTAAATCACTATGAGCAACATACCTTTATTTTGGAATAATAAAAATTTATTTTGCAAATAAAATATTCACTTTCAAATTTCTTTAAGTAAACCTGAATATTCGGTTCTTAGATTGAGTTATAATTCACTAATGTTACCATTGTACAATAGAATAAAATTTGTTGTTTTAGGCAGAAATTACTCTAGTTTTCCATTTGAACCATTAGAAAAGTGTGTTAGTATGTGGGGGTGTAGTTCAGTGATAGAGAATTGGCCTAGCATTGGTCTAGCAAAGAGCCACTGGTTCTACCCTTGGGACTAGGAGCAAGAATTGCTTTTATTCCTTTTTCAAATATCCTACAGCAATAAAAATGTGTAAAAGGACAGTGTGCATGGCGTTACAAGTTAGAATTTCCTTTGGGTGAAACATGCCCCTTTGTAGGAAGAACTATAAAAACATGCCATTTTTAACCCTTAAGTTCCACCCTAATAAAACCCAGGAACACTAACATTCCCATGTCCTCTTAAAAACATGAAAAGAGACAAAATAGAAATTCTGTTTTTCCCTTTTTCCCTTAAGCCTTATGGCAAAAATATAAAGGATACAGCTTTTATGCATGTATACATGTGCAACATTATTTAACAAAAATAATAATGGATATATTTTAGTATAGAAAAAGTAATTTTAATTAAACATAAGGAAAATACTTCTGATATCTGATGCCATTTTAATACAATTCAGTCAAGTTTCAAAAGAACACAAATATTTCGTTCAAAGTCAGCCTGGGCAACTTAGCAAGATCTTGCTTCAAAATAAATATAACATGAGAAGACACCTGGAAATTATAGGACCTAACCCAAAAACTATTAAAGTGCTCAATAAAACATGTAATTCCAGTTAAAAATATAAAAATAAAAAATAAACAAAATAAACAAATATAATTAAAAGAGCTGAGGATATAGCTCAAAAGAGAAGCACTTTTTTAGTGTGTAAGGCCCTTGGTTCAATTCCTAGTACCTAAAAAAAAAAAAAAACGAATTTGATGTATACTTTGGCATTATTTCTTTATTTAAAGTTCAATTACTCAGCAGCTGACTCCATAAACTGATCTCCAAACCAATCCAGAAATTTAGTTTGTATATAGCACAGTATATCACTTAGAGAGAATGCTCTAGAAATATGTGTTAATTTGGTTTTTAAATCTGCTTTAAATAGGAACTGAGCACAAGTTTATACACACATGAGTGTTGTTATGAATAGCAACTCAAGAGACTCTGAAACTTCATATAAGCCCAGGTATAAAATACTTATCCAGAATAAAGAAAGTTTGTGGAAAGGAATTACCAGAAATGTCCTACTTTTCAACATGGTCCAAATTTCTAAATTTGGAAAGATTTCAGAGGAAAAATCTTATATATTTTTCTTAAAGTTATATAGTTCTTTCTCCTTATTGCCGAGTAAAATGAACATATAAAATTTTACTAAAGTGGGAGGGAGAAGGAAATAAAAATGTATGCAGTTTCTAGAATGATTCTGTATTCCAAGTGAGTCAGCTAACTGGCAGGCAACTTTGCTGTAATGCCACAGCCTTATGTTATTTAGAGAAGTTGAAATCTCCCATTTAATACAAAATGCCAACCTCACGTTTTTCTGCTATTTTTCAGTCCATGGAGTGAAAATTTCCCCTATATTATTACAATTTTTATTGCTTTAAAATAATCATTTGAAAGGCATAAGATAAAAATATCTTATGATTTGACCTCTAACTCAAACTTTCTCTCATAAATCACACAAGATTTGCTAGAATCAGATTTTGTGTGTGTTTGTGGTACTGGGGTTCCTGGAAACCCTTCTACCTCCGGGCTACACTCCTAGACCTATTTTTAGGAGTGCGCAATCCTCCTGTCTCCGCCTCCCAAGTGCGGGGATTACAAGTATGCACCACCATGCCCAGCTTAGAATCAGATTTTTGAAAGAATTATTTTCTTTCTATTCCATAAATTATTTGGAGCAAAAAACTTTAGGTTTAATGCAAAGAGCCACTAATAAACTCAGTAACAATTATATTTGATTTTTCCATTGACTAAACATTGGATCTAGAAAGATTTTACACATGAATTTTATTTCATGTGAGAAAAATTCCCAGAGGGTAAAAATAACCTGTCTTGAGTCATACTGAAATTAATTTCAGAGTCAGTACTAGAATTTGAGTCTATGGATCCTTCTCTTTCAATTTATAACCACCAATAATTTCCAACTTAGACAAAGAAAACACTCATTTGGATGGTTTAGATTTTCTGTCGCTACTGCTATTTATTGAAATATCCAATTTTGACACTTTCACTAGGACTGTTTCCACTCAAAGGATTATTCTATTCAGTGCTCTCATGGCCACTTGTGGTTACTTTACTTAAACAATCTTTTTTCTAAAAGGTATTCATAGAACATAAACCATATTTATTTCTTTTTAATTTTTTTAAGGTTTTTGTTTTGTTTTGTTTTGGTTTTGGTGGTACTAGGTGTGGAACCCAGAGGCTTTCTACCTCCAGGCTATACTCCGAGACCTATTTTATATATCACTAAGTTGCTGAGAGCCTCACTAAGTAGCTGAGGCTGGCTTAGAACCTGTGCAATCCTCCTGTATCAGCCTCCCAAGCGCTGGGATTACAAGCATGCGCCACCATGCCCGGCAATTTTATTAAGTTTTTATGTGGAACATATTAAAAATGGCATACATTCAGATTGTGCTTGGTGCCCACATTTACACCCGGTTATTCCATAGCATTTTACCAAAGTAAGGGTCACAGAGGGCATGGACTATAAACCCACTTTCACGTGAAACAGGCTGAAAATTAGAAATTACATTAAAATTAGCTTGGCTGTCTAAATGGGAGGGAAGATAATAGAAGAACCTTACAGTGTAGGAAGGCAGGGTAACTTCAGAGAAGCAGACACATCTCAAAACAGGAATCTATTTTACTCCAGTGGGTAAAATACATGCCATAGCAAAGATTATCAGAATCTAAGATTGGAGATTCAGGATTGCATTGTGTTTTAATTTGAGGAATTATCAAACAAAATAGGACAAGGGAAGGAGTGCTTGTCAGGGAACAGAAAAAAAGAGGCTGCTGCTGACTGAGCTATACCCTGAAATATGATGGCTAGAAACCCCCAAGTCCAAATATGGTGACTGAGTCAAGAAAAACATAGTCTCTTATCTGGAATAATCCATCATCTACATATTCTTTTAAGGAATGTGATATAAACTCAGTATCATGCATACTGAGATATTTGGGAGTAAAGTGTCCTCATGCATACAACTTCCTTGAAATTGCAAAATAAAAAAATAGACCCATGATATATAGCCCCATGAGTACATATTTAATAAAGCAACTGTAGGCACATGTTTACTGTAAAATATAAATAATTTATAATTTGTTTACTGTCCAATTCATTCATATTAAAATAATAAAATGCTGGAAAAAGGGTTTAATTATTTTCCTGGCAGTTTTCTAGCTACAATTATATGAAAGAAATCCAGTAGTTTTAATATAAAAACCCATTCATTTCCAAGTGATGTATGCATGGATAAATATATCACTTTGAATCTCACTATATTATCTAATTATAAAGCATCAATGAAAGAATAAGAAAGATCTTTAAGTATTACAAAAAACTCATTAGCTTATGCCAAACAAAACAGTCCTCCAATCCCAGGTTGTAATTCCATGTGGTTTTTTTCACTGCACCCTCTACTGCCTTCCCCTACCTCTTTAAGAGCTTGAATTTTAAAATGAATTTCAAAATTATGTCAAAGATAAGAGATTCATAAAATTTGGACCATAATCTAATGGCAGTTAAATGTTGTTATATGACAAGCCATTAATTGCTTGTAGAAAATCTTAAGAGCTTCTTTTTCTGCAACCCTACCCCCTATGGCCATTCATTTACTGAGAAGGTACTTTTCTTAATGCTATACTTCAATCACTAGGGAACTAAAATATCTATGAATAACACAAATAGAGAAAAGGTTAAATTTGCATTGCTGATATAAAGAATCTCAGCAGAATAAAGGTAGGCTTTATTCTGTTGAGATAATTGGAATCCTTGGACTGCTCCGGCCATTTCCAGCCTGTGAGTGCCTTTCCCAATGGTCAGCTGGTCAGTGAACATGATAAGGTCAAAGGTACTGAAGTGAGAGTCTCCATGGCTGCACTCCCCCCAGCTATGCATGTAGATATTTTATATACTATTAAATATGTATGAAGCAGCACAAAGACCCTCTAAAAGCATCTGTATTTAAGTAAATCATATCACTGACAGCAAGAGGCATGCACAGCAATTTAACTTAGCAGGAAAAGTACTTCTTTTACCTATCACTGCAGTGCAGAGAGTTCCAGCCATATGCTTCTTTTCTGCTTGCACATACCTCACATAAGACAGGAAAGGCTTAACTTAAATGGCTTGAAATGCTTTTAGACAGGCTTCTAAAAGGAGACATAAATCTTTCCAAGTATTTCTCAAACTCTTCCCTGAAGCTTTGTCATGACTTTATCACTAAAGGTCAGACAAATAAGCCATCTTCAGGTCACTGCTCCTTAACCACAGGTTAACTATCTGGATTTGATCCATTCTCTGATCATGTCCTACACATGTCTACTGCTATTTCCTGATTAATATTAAAGGCACCCAGAGAGCAACCTCAATTTTTCCTTTCAACTCTAAAACAAATAAAAGATAAAAGTTTTGATGGGAAGAATCAGGGTCCATCAAAAGTTAAATTACCATTGCTCATTCATACCTTAACCCCAAAGAATCTAGTGAGATAAACACTATTAAAGAAACAGTTTTCCAAGGTACTTACTTGAGCATTTGATGATACAAAATAGCAGAAATCTCTGAAAAAATTTTTTAAAGGACCAAGAGAATGTAAAACGTTTTTAATTCTTACATGTAAAGAATTAGGTATACTCCTGTAGACAGGTAATTTTCACAATAACCTGTGGCTGGAGAGAAAAATATGTTGAATGGGCACAAAAATAATTATTTTACTACGAGAAAACCAGAGCTAAAGGTTTGAATTGTCCACTCCAAAATGAAATGGACTTTCTGTAATTCAGCCAACATGCAGCAACTAATTAGAAAATTTGCTATTCAGCATTTAAATGATTTTTATTTTTATAAGCTGCCAGGTTAAAAAAAATTTAAAACCTCAGGATGACTCAATTTTCAAAAGCAGTAGATTTCAAAACTTAAAAGTCAATATATGAGTTATAACAAAAAAAAATAGCTAGTACCTCCAAAGACCTAAGATACATGTTAATTTATTTAGCCAGCTAACCACTTACCCTAAAAATGCTTAGTAAGTTATATGTAAACATTGTCCTGGGACAATTTGGTTTCAGAAAGGTAAAATAATTTCCATGTGATTAGTTTCTCTTTTCTCTGAAAATCTAAAGTGAGATCTGCAGAGAGTGAAGGCATGACTCAGGTGTCAAGAGTTTCAAAATGTGTGTAGCTTTAGAACACAGAAGGGAAGTCTGACTGAAAACCAAGAAGGTGGGACACTGTGTCAAATAGATTGCCAACATCAAGCCTGTAGCTTCACAATCAGGCTACAAATGGAAAGGATATTATTCCAATCGTATAGATGGGAAAAGTATGGATTACAAGGTTAATCCCAGATTATGCATCTAGAAAGTGGTGAAACTAAGAACCAAACCATCTAACTTTAAAGACCACTTTTTCCCTTATAGCTCTATAGTGACTTTATATTACATTAACAAATGCATCAACAGAATACTTGAAAAAAATAGGGCTATCAAGTACATGAGATAAACTTTTGTTGAGTTATATAGTAGAAATTTTATTTGGACTTACATAAGACTTATGAAGGAGAACAGAGGAAAAGAAGAGAACTTGAACAAATACAATAATGAAAATATACATGTTCACAAACATTACAATTTCTACTTTGGACAGTCTTTAGGACATGTCTATAACATAAAGATTTACTGTGCACCATTAGGCTGTCCACTTAATTATGTTATAGGGCATAATTCTGGCCATGATGTTGCCAGACAGGAGGATTTCAGGTTCAAGGACAAGCTCAGCATAGTAGTGAGATTCATCAACCTAGCAAAACTCTGTTTCAAAACAAAAAACAAAAGGACTGGAGGAGTAGCTTAGAGATCAAATGACCCTGGGTTATGCCTAGTACCATAAGTGATATTGCCAGTAAATAGAGAAATTACAAAAAATTAACATACACAAAAATAAAGGCACTCTATGACCTATGCCTTCTAATATCAAGAGGAGAAAAGAAGGCATTTCAAAAAACTTAGAACCTAGCAAGAAAATTTAATCCCCCTCTTTCAATTTTTTCTAAAGAAATTTGGTCAGTGTTAGATAACACTGTGCAATTAAAAAAAAGTTAAGATGAATATCACTAGTGGGGCAGATTTTTCAATTATTTTAGCTTTTACTTGCATGTGTGCATTCTCTCTCTCCCTTTTCCTCTCTTTTCTCCTCCACCACCACCACTGGGGATGGAATTCAGTGGTATTCTATTTCTGAGCTACATGTCCAGCCCAATATTATTTTTCATTTTGAAGCAGGGTTTCACTAAGTTACAGAGGACCCTGCTAAATTGCTAAGGCTGTCCTCAAACCTGCAATCCTTCGGGCTCAGCCTCCCAAGTACTAGAACTACAGGTTCATAACACTATGCACAGCCACTCATTTATATCTGAGAAAGGGTCTTTCTATGTTGCCCAAGGTGGTCTCAAATTTATGGGCTCAAGTGAGCCTTCTGCCTCAGTCTCCAAAGTACCTGGCACTCATTTTTTTTTTAATGCATGTTTTTCTAAGTTTCCCCAAATACATTCCAGGTTTATGTTCTCCTTTCTACCTTGGCAACTTCATTTGTTCACGCCTTTATTCAATGATTATTTAGCAATGGCCTAATATGAGACAGAACCTATACAGGACTGAAGGACAAAGGGGAAAGAGACTATTAAGTGCTGCTTCCTTGGCATTCAAATGCAAATGGAAGACTTGGTTTTCTTTTTTCTTTTTTTTTTGGGGGGGGGGTTGTTGTTGTGGTACTGAGGATGGAACCCAGGGCTATTCTACCTCCAAGTTACACCCCCAGTCCTATTTTTTATTCTTTATTTTGAAACAGGGTCTCACTGAGTTGCAGAGGACCTCACTAAGTAGCTGAGGCTGGCTGTGAACCAAAAGCTTCCTGTCTCAGCCTCCTGAATGTTGGGATTACAAGTGTGTACCACCACGCCCAGCAAAGTTTTCCTAATCACAGTCTGGCACAAAGAAAAAGTCTTCAGAAATGGGACTCCATAGACTTAACAAGAGCTATCGGTTTTGTTTGTGTGGTTAACAAATTGATATTTAATTTTGTTTTTGTTGGTATTTTTGGGGGGAGGCTGTGAGGAAACATTGCTTACTGTATATGTACGTCTATGGGTCTGAAACTGTCCTTCACTTAGTATCCAATTATGAAAATGTTTTCTGCCTGTAGTGCTTTGTTTTGACTAGTGATAGAAGAAGAACGCAAAAATTCAATTCCTGCAAGAATATGCCTGAACAAGAGGCCTTTGGAGGTATGGGACAACTGGAGGCAGGACAACATAATCTGTTTCCTTTCTCAGTAACCATCAAAACAAAACACACACCAAAACAGACCTGGCTACAGCAGCAATTTAATGGTAGTATGAATTTTTTTAAAAGCTGTTTGACTGGTTTTGGTGACTAGATGAAAATAAATAAATAAATAATTAGTATATGTTATTATTACCTATTTGGTGAATTAAAGATTTCTGGTGATGCCAATGCAGTTTTAAAGGACAATATTTTTTTTTTAATTTCTAATAAAGTGTTAATATCATAGAAACTGAAATTTTAGCACACAAAAATTCTGTAATCAATATCAAAGAGAATAAAATTCACTACATATATACAGATATAGTTTGGTGATTTAATTTAAATATTAGTTGCTTAAGGAAGGTAGTTTAATAACTACAAAAATTTGACATGATTCAACTAAATAAGTATTAAACATTTTGTTTAAACATCAGTCCTAGCAACTATCTAGCTCTGAAATCTCACTGGCATGTCAAAAGCTAAAGATGATCTAATAAGTTTTACTACTAAAGTCATAAATTAGCATCTTTATAAATATATGACCTTCTTAGATATGAGTAGATGATAAAGAAAAAAATAAAATAATCAAGATTCATATTTATCTAGTTAGAAACATGATTTTTCCTTCTTTCAATTAATTCTGTAAAATATATAAGGTTTTGGAGCAATAAGTTTCTCATTCCACATTTAAATTAATTTGAAATTTTTATATCTATCATATTATCTTTGTACGTGCACACATAATAGCTGGGATTGAATCCAGTGGCTACTGCTAAACTATGTTCCCAGCACTTTTTTATATTTTTACATTAAGGTCTCACTATCTTAGTATGTACTGCCCATGAACCAGGGATCCCTCTGCCTCAGCCTTTCAAGTACAGATGTTTGCCACCACACTTGGCTCCTATAATATGATTTTAATGCTGACCACTGTCATTCTGTAACATGTCCAATGAACAGAGGACATATGCTGTACCGGGGTGGAACTTTCTCATCTTATACTAATGCTACTCAGAGGCATTTTTAAATAAAGTTGCTCAAATGATTTTCTTTTGTAAAATTGATTTTTCTTGTTTAAAATGCTATATAACATTGCTAAAATGACTTTAGTTTGTAAAATTGATTCCTCTTGCTTAAATAATAACTTCTCTGATGCTCAAAACTAAAACATTAATTTTTAATGACAAATATTAAGTTAAAAGTATGGTTATACATTATATCCTTTGCTATTAGCTTATTCACATAGCATTCTTCCTTCATCCTTACAAATCAAATAACTTGTTAAACCACTGAGCTACTTAAAACATTAGATGTTATCTTGAACCAATATCTTGGTATTAATCTTAAGAATCAGTGTGCATACACTCAAAACCTCAACAGAAAACTAATCGGAAACTAAAAGAGGTTTTAAAGATGGGGAGTAAATGAGGTATGACTATTGGCTATGACTATAGAGTAAGTGAGGTATGACTATGAGGTGTGACTATAGAGTCTCAAAGGGTCCTACGTTAACATTACCAGAGCTTCCTGTGTTAAATTAACCATACAGTGTAGTCAGCAAATATACTGTCTTTGCATTCCTTGTTTATGTCTACTATAAATACCTTAAGCATTTCAGTAGCATTAACACAGTGATTAAAGCATATATCATAGAGTTGGGTTCTAATCAGTGATAATCGCTGCCTACAACTATTCATCTCCCAACTCCTGTACCCCAACTAAAAAGAAATGCCTACTAAATTCTAAAGGTTCATGTAGTTACAGGAATGCAGATGAATTATTTATAAGGCTGCAGAGGCTAGAAAGTTGAGCTATGCAGCTTATCCTAGCAGTAGTAGGCTCTAAGTTATTGGCAAAAGGAACCATGCCAGTACATTAGAAGATGAGATAGAAGGAATCTTTGCCAAATAAAATAGCTAAGTAATAACCAATGTTAAAAAAGAAGAGCCTGGGGGTTGGAGGAAGTCCTGAGATGACTGCTAAAACAAAATTCAGGAGATCACTCATCTTGCAGTCAATGCAGAAAGAAGAGCTGCAATCCCAATTACTTCTCTGGGTCTTATTTTTCTTGAGTGCTTGCTTTTTAATTATAGTTATGTGCTGTTTTTCAAATGTTACTATAGTATCTGCACACAAGTGAGAAATTACAAATGGTATTAAAGCGATGTTATGCACAAAGCCTATTTCAGGCTCAAGATAATTGTGAGATTGTGTTTTCCATCCTGTTTAGGAATCCCTTTTACTGTTTTAGGGATCCAGGACAAATTTATTTCAAAGAATAAAAACCCTCTAGTAACAAAAAAAAGCCCACAACTTTTTTATTCTTCATGTATTGAAACTGATGAATTGCTACAGACAGACACCTGCCGTGACTTTAAGTAGGTTTTGGAATAGTGCCACTCAGATTTCATTTCATGTTTTATCATCAATTACTTGAAATTTACACCACAAAAATGGCTGCATATTATAAATGTTAGCAACAGCAGAGGATGAAAATGCCATCTTGCCCCCAAAACAAACAAACAAAACTGATAAAACAAGTCCACCTTAACACACAAGGAAGAAAACTTACCATGGGATTGTTAAAACCATAGCAATCTAAAATTGAAACCAAAAGCTATGGGTTGCATTCTGCATCTCAAAATTAATCTGAAAGATTCCATCCAACTGAAAGCTGGAGTAGTAAAGCTACACATCACATACTATGTTTCTTCTTTCATTGAAAAATCTAAACATTTTAGCTATTTAATACATACAGTTTTTATCTACCCAACATTATCATCCCAAATGTATGCATATTGGGGGCAGCAAGGGGGAAGAATTCACAGTATTCCTTCTAAGTTATCCAAATACTGAATGAATCTAATATAGTAGTTTGAATGCCTTTTATTTTTATTGTAGTGTGTGTGTGTGTGTGTGTGTGTGTGTGTGTGTGTGTGTGTAGTTCTAAACCTTGATTATGAATCTGAATTCATGGAGCTAATTTGGTCCAAGTAAATTCATAAGAAAGAAGACCATTTTAGTAAGTAGTTACAATGATTATATGCTCTTTAGACTAGTATAAGAGAGGTCACAAAAAGAGCTCCCTGTCAGTTCTTCTCTCAACTCACCTACAAATTAAATAAGAATCCAGCAAGAGGACTCAGGGTTGGACCTGCTTCTGCCCTAACTTATTATATAACCTTGTCCAATATTAAGTTGTTGAGTCTCTTTCATGTTCCTCATCTGTATAATGTTTATTTTACTATTGCTACTTTAATTATTAGTGTTAGTAAAAGAAAAACCTACCTTGTTGATGTGATTATACCAATGTTCTTACTCTCAAACAACTGACTTCAGCACCACAGAGAGAAACAGCGACCAGTTAATACATACAGGATTAAATAATGGGTAATAAACCTATCCAGGAAAGGCAAATTCTTATAAATCACCAGAAAAACATGTATTCTAGAGAAAAATAGGGAAAAACAAAAAACTCAAACCCAACTAACAAAAAGCAAAAACTTCTCCTAAAATGAAGAAACTTTCTAGTTTTAAAAATGTAAATGAAATAATGTATATAAGTATACTACTAAGTGTGACTACTTCCCAAAATGCTACAAGTTCTCTAAAAATATTATTGGAGCTGATGCTGGTTTTTTTTAAAGCTTTGATTTTAAATTATTTAAATGTTTGTTTTTATGATATAAGTTTAAAGTAGTTTTGATTGTATATATGTGCAATTTGAAAAATGGTTATAACTAGGCTAAAAAAGTTCATAAAATTCATTGTTAGTGTTTAATATTTTCTAGAAACTGGCATAGTGAAATGTTATAAAAATAAAAACCCAAATAACCCCAAATCCCTCTCTATTGAATCTTAAAATCTGGTGAGAACTGACAGAAACTTTGTTGTCGATAAGCGATTTAAAGCAAAAGCTACAGGAACAACAGGAAGAACTGCTGGGAGACAGTCTGACATTTCAGGATGACAAAAAGAAGTTTGCTTTTATTCCTTGGTTTGAAAAAGACATTTTTATAATTCCAAATATCGTTTTAATAAAATAAACCCAAGCAGACATTTCTAGCAAAAGGGGGAAGGGTAATGATGACATTTTAAAAATTAATGGGAGAACATCCAACCTTATTTTTCATTAAGCCTCCCTATCCTCTCTCCTCCATAAGTGTCTATTATACTCACTTCATAATGCACTTTTCACCCAAAAGAACACAGCCAATGTTCTCAAAAACTACAAAGAAGGAGGAGAAAGTTCTATGATACTACTTGCCTCTATGGGTACAAATACAGTGCACATTACATTGAGTTTTTATATTTTCAACTTAGCTAAACTATTTTAAATCTCAATTGCCTTTACCTTCACTATAAAAACATTTTAAAAGATTCTACTAAATCTCTATGTGCCTGTGGGTCATATGCTTTCCTCCTAAAGCTTATCTTACTTTCGCACACTAGCATTTGAACTTACAAGGTAATTCTCTTACCCCCACAATCTATTCATACTAAAACATATTCAGGGACTCTTTGTATGATTTACTCTTCATAGATACTGTGAGGGAAGTCTGATCAAAGATTTGCTTATGCTTTGGAGGATAAGAAAGGTGAAACTCAAAAGCTGCTATGAGAACAAGAGAGAAAAAGAATCCATCAGAATCAAGAAAGAATAGTGTACACACCGGGTGTGGTGGTGCACATTTGTAATTCCTGAGCTTGGGAGGCAGAGACAGGAGGATTGTGCAGGTTTGAAGCCAGCCTCACTGTCTTAAGAGATTCTGTTTCCAAATAAAATATAAAAAATAAGACTGGGAGTGTAGCCCAGAGGTAGAAGGGTTCCATCCCCAATACCACCAAAAAAAAAAGGGGGGGGACAGTGTACAAAATTTGCAAAACTCTTTTATGACCACATAAGTAATTTTATCTCAGATATACGTAAGGATGCATATTCCCTTCATATTATATTTTGTCATAAAATATTCTGACTGACAAGGTGGGCTCCTTCTGGTACATTTCAACAGAGGTAGAGATGTGAGATATGTTTTTTGGGGAGGAAATTCAGCAATTTCCTTCTTTAAATTGTAGAACAGAAATCATAATTAAGTGTGATCTATTCTCAAAGCTACATAATGTGTAAAGAAGATAAATTTTTAGAGGTTAATAAAATATCTAGATCTCTGGGCTAAAATGTAGGACAACATTAATAAAGAACATTGTAAAATAATACTTCGAATATTTCATCTTACAATTTTTTTCTTAATGTATCTTAAATCCCATATGGAGAATTTGTGTAGTTAAAATTTTGATGAAATGATAGTCTTCTTGATAGAACTTAACTGCTCTCAGTAAATAAATTTTTTAAAAAACTGAGGAAGAAATTATCACAAAGGCAAAACTGCTTTCAATATTTAATGGATTAATTAACTTTAATGGACTTTAAAGGATTAATTAACTTTACTAGTTTGATTTACTATAGTGCCTCAGTCATAATTAGGTATACATTTTTAAACTTCTCTCCTCTTTAGATCAAATTAATGAAATTTTAAAAATTAAAATTAGCTATTCTTGTTTCTTTGTTGTTCCAAATAAAGTTAAGGACTGATTTTCTATATATGTGAAGAATGACCTTGGTAGTTTAGTTGGTATTGCACTAAGTGTGTAGGTCACTTTTGTTAAGAATGGCCAATTTGATGATATTTATTCTGCCTATCCAAGAGCATTGGAGGTCCTTCTATCTTTTAAGATATTCTTGAACTTATTTTTTTTAATGTTCTAAGTTTCCCTTGTAAGGTCTTGTGCCTCCTTGTTTAGGTTTATTCCTAAATATTTATTGTTTGGGGGGATAGAGTGAGTGGAAATGTTTTATGAATTTTTTTTCAGAGGATTTATGGTTTACATACAGAAAAGCTTCAGAATTTTTAAGGTTGATTCTGTATCCAGACACTTTGCTGAATTTGGTGTTCAGTTCTAAAAGTCTTTTGGTTGAGTTTATTGGGTCACCTATGTATAAAAAGGTGATCTGCAAATAGACATAATTTCAGTTCTTTTCCTATTGTATTCCTTTTGATTTCCTTCTTTTGCCTATTGCTCTGGCTAGATTCTCAAGTACTATATGAAAAGGAGTGGTGATAGTAGATATCCTTGACATTTTTCTGTTTTTAAAGAGAACTCTCATAGTTTTTCTCCATTCCATATGAAGTTGGCTGTGGGCCTATTTTATATCACCTTTATAATGTTGAAGTATATTCCTTCTATTCTGATTCTCTGCAGTGTTTTTAGCATTAATGGTTGTTGAATTTTGTCAAATGCTTTTTCAGCATCTTTTGAAATGACCATGTGATTTTTTACTTAGTTCTATTATGAGATGTATTAACATGAATTGTATTTTGTATGTTGAACCAGCCTTGAATACCTGATTATGAACCAAACTTGGTTGTGGTGTATAATTTTCTTGATGTGGTTATGAATGCACATTGCTAGTATTTTGTTTAGAAGTTTTGGGTCTAAGATTATCAGTGATACTGGTATGTACTTATCATTTCTTGAGCTGTCTTTATCTGGTTTGGGCATTAATGTGATGTTGACATCAGCAACAAAAATTATGCAGGAAGCATCACAATACCGGACTTCTAACTATACTACAGAGCCACAGTAATAATAAAAAAAAAAAAAGAGTGGTATTGGCATAAAAGGAGACACATAGACCAATGAAGCAGATTAGAACACTCAGAAATAAATCCACACACTTAAAACTGATTGGTTTTTGACAAAGGGGCCAAAAATAAACAATGGAAAAAAGATAGCCTCTTCTATAAATGGTATTGAGAAAACTGGAAAATGAAAATAAGCCCTACTTTTTCACCCTGAAAAATAGTCAATCCAAGATGGATCAGAGACCTGGAAATTAGACCAAAAATCTTACAGCTACTTGAAGAGGGCATAAGACCAACACTTTAACACATAGAAACAGGTAAAAACTTCTTCAACAAGACCCCAAAGAAGGACTTCCCGGAAGATGGCGACCGAAAAAAGCAGTGTTTACAAGTCCTGCTAACACTCGATCTCTATTGCCATAATATCAGCACTTTTCATAGCCAGAAAATACTATCAGCAGAGAAATAAAAAATGTAAGCACAAGGGACAGAGATAAAGAAGACTAGAAAAACAACCAGAGACCAGAAAAGAAACCAGTCCCCATTGCGGCAGCAGAGCTGCGCCGATGCCATCTTACCTCGCAGCACCAAGTTCCAGGGAAAAAAGGGACTCATAACGGAGCTCAAAACCAGAAAAGAAATACTCCAGCCTCATGGCCCTGGGTGTGGCAGCGCTACCATATTGCCAGCAGCTTTGGTGAGTTCACTATGCCTGTGACAGCTCCAGATCAGTGCACACAATAACCTTAAGTGAAATTGCAGCCCCTAAAAAAGAAATCCCAGTACTGCACTCCCAGGGACTTGCACAGCTTTGATAATCTCCCTGGGACTGAGATTTTTCAGTCCAACCCAGTGAAGGAGTAGCAGTGGCAGAGATAACACACCCTAGTCACAGCTCCCCGTGGGAAAACACCCAGCCTGGCACCCCCACGGTCTCACGCAGTCTCAGTTAACTCCCTGGGCCTGAAACTTTGCAATACAACTCAGTAAAGGAGTAGTGGTGACTGAGATTACCACAGACTTGAGATCCAGACCACCCTAAGTGAAGTTGTAGTGATCCAGGAAAGGCACAAACTTCTGAAATCATAGAAAAGAGGAACAACAATACAGCAATGAATGCCCACAACCTCATATTATCAGAACCTGATAACACAGAAATTCAGAGATCTCCAGAAGATCAAATCAGGAATATAACTGTAGAAATAATACGGGACCTTCGAAAAGAACTTAGAGAGAGTTGAAAAGAAATAAAGGATGCAATCACTGAGGCAAAAGCATCAATTCAAACAATAAACAATCAAATAGACCACATGGAGAATAGAATCTAACTCCTAGAAGATGATCACTCCCAAAACAAACACATAATTTTTAACTTAGAAAAAAAATCCGACAGCAGGAATTTGACATTGAAGAAATATGGGCCCATTTTAAGAGAGCTAACCTAAGAAAAATCAGAATAGAGGAGGGAAAAGAAGGTGAAACCAAAGGGATTAATAATCTCCTCAAAGAAATAATAGCAGAAAATTTTCCATATATAGAGCAAGAGGTCAATACATAGGTCCAGGAAACTTATAGAACTCCCTTTAGACAGAATCTGAGAAAAGGTTCCCCGTGCCACATAATTGTGAAAATGACCAATGTAGAAGCCAAGCAGAGAATCTTAAAGGCAACAACAAAAAAGGCCAAGTGACATTCAGAGGCAAACCAATTAGAATCACTCCAGACTTCCCAAACCAAGTCATGAGAGTTAGAGGGCTTGGAGTAACATATTCCAAACTCTGAAAGAAAACAACTTCCAGCCAAAAATTTCCTACCCAGCAAAACTATCAAATTAGATTGGGAAATAAGAAGCTTCCATGACAAACAGAAACTGAAGAAATTTATGTCTTCAAAAACAGTGCTAGAGAAAATACTCAAGGAGATTAACTCTACAGAAGAAATGGGTAATACACACCAGAACCAGACAAGATTTTCCATCCAGCAGACAACTAAGCAAAGAAGAATAAACAGTATTTCAAACAGAAATTAAAACTTAACATGTTAGGAATTAAAAGTTATCTCTCTTGCTGGGGTGGTGGCGCATGCTTGTAATCCTCATGCTTTGGAGGTGAAGACAGGAGGATCCCGCTGGTTTGGAGCCAGCCTCGCTGGCTTAAGAGACCCTGTTTCCAAATAAAAAAAATATATATATATAAAATAAGTCTGGGAGTTTAGCCCGGGGGTAGAAGGGCTTCCAGGAACCCCAGTACCACACACACAAAAAAAAGTTTTCTCTCAATAATCACACTGAATATAAATGGCCTCAACTCCCAAATAAAAAGACATAAAGTGACAAAATGGATTAAAAACCAAAATCCATCCATCTGCTGCTTACAAGAAACACACTTTACAAGTAAAGAGAACAACAAAATCAAAGTAAAGGGCTGGAGCAAGTTAATTCATGTTAAGCAGCCATCCTAACATATGTGAAATAGTATTTCACTATAGTTTTTATTTGTAATTCCTTAATGATTAGTTATATTATGATAATGATGAGTGATATTCATGTGTTTATTGGTCATATAAAAATCTTTGGAGATTCATTATCTATTTTAGTCTTTTACCTATTTCTAAATTGTATTGTTTGCTTTTATTATTGCTAATTTTTCGGGTTTCTATTTGGAATATTAATATACCTTCAGATATAACATTTGGAAATATTTTATCCCACACTATCAGTAACTTTTAATTCTGTTTACATTGTCTTTGGACATACTTTTTTATTTTTTTATGAAGATTGTTTATTCTTTTGTTGCCTGTGCCTTTGGAATCATATCCAAGAAATCAATGTGAATTTCAGTGTTGTGAAGTTTTATGACCCAGGTTTTCTTCTGAAAGTTTATAATCTTAAGATTTTGAGTTAATATTTGTATATGGTTTTAGGTAAAGGTCCAATTTTATTATTTTTCATGTAATTATTATTTTGCAATAATATTTAGTGAAAAGATTATTATTTCCTTCTCCAAATGTTCTTGGAAACCTTGTCAAAAATAACTTGACCATATATTGGAGAATTTATTTCTAGGCTTTTTATTTTATTCCATTGGTTTATATATCTGCCTTTATAGCAGTACTACACTGTTTCAATTATTGTAGCTTTATAAGGTTTGAAGTCAGAAAATGTACATCTTCTAGCTGTGTTATTTTATGAAATTGTTTTGGGTATTTAGAGTTCATATTTCACGTTAGGATAGATTTTTTCTGAAATAAAATAAATAAATGTAAAAAAAACAAAAATACCATACAAAGCTTATCTCAAGAATGAAGAATGATTCAACCTCATTCAATTAACATACATTACCGCATAACTCAGGCATGTGACTATACTGAGGGAAACTAAAATGTTTTTAAAGTAATTTAAAAGTCATTTCTGATTTGTTTTAAACACCATAAATTGTAAATAAAAGTATACTTCCTTCATCTAAAAAAAGACCCCAAAGTATTAAGAAATTAAAATGAGGATGAATATGTGGGGCTGCTTAAAACTGAAGAGCTTCTGTGATGCGAAGGAAACTATCAAGAACCTTAATAGAGAGTCAACATAATGGGAGAAGATTTTTGCCAGCTACTTCCCTGACAGAGGAATAATAACTAGAATATACAGAGATTTCAAGAAATTAAGCACCAAAAAAAAACACAATAAAAAATGAGCAAGTGAACTAAATAGACACTTCAAAAAAGAAGAAATACAAATGGCCAATAAAGGTATGAAAAAATGCTCAACATAATTCATTGGCAATCAGAGAGATGCAAATCAAAACTACCCTGAGATTTTACCTAACCCAAATTAGAATGACAATCATTAAAAACACAAACAAAAACAAATGCTGTCGAGAATGTAGAGGGTAGAAACTCTAATACATTGTTGGTAGGATTGAAAATTAGTGCAATAAGTTTGGAAAATAGAGTGGAGGATCCTCAGAAGAATGGAAATGAATCTACCAAATGACCCAGCTATTCCACTCCTGGATAGCTACTCAAAAGAAGAGAAACCAAACAACCAGAGTAAAGCAGGCATATTTGTGTTTATAGCAGCACAATTCACAATTGTCAAACTATGGAAGCAGCCAAGATGTGCATCAATAGATGAATGGATTATAAACCTAGGGTATATGTACACAATGGAATTTTACTCATCTATAAAGAAGAACAAAATTATGTCACTGCAGGGAAATAGATGGAACTGGAGAACATTATGCTGAGATTAGTCCAAAGAAAAAGTGAAAGTCAGATATTCTTCAAAATATGTGAAAGCTAGGGAGAAAAGGGGACATAGGAGGGACTAAAGATAAAAGAGGATAAATGTTAGATGAACAAAGAAGGTGACCTAACTGAAGGACGTAAAAGGAGAAAAAAGAAAAGAAACACTTCAATGGAAATGATGCACATCCACAAATTTATCAAAGTTAATCACTATGCTGAGCATGGATAGGAAAGAAATGGAGAGAATGGGGTGGGAGCCGGGGGAGGCTCAATGAGGGCTGGGTACATGTATGCCTATATCACACTGAACTTCATCAAGATGTGTGATAACAATGCACCAATAAAAAATTACAAATTGAACAACACAAAAAGTCTTAATAAAAATAAAATAAAGGAATCACAACTTTTCCATCTTTATTTCTTGGTGACATAAAAAAAATCTCCTCAGCTTCATAATATACTCTTTGTAAGTTCATCGGCAAATCAAGGGTGAGCTTCTTATGATTGACAATAATTTAACTTACAATTTCTGATACAATATAAAGTGGAATTAGTACCCTGTGGTTATATTCCTCTAACAGTTTCCATTTAAAAATCAAAATCTCCAAATTTGTTTCAAAAATTTGTTTAGTATGAGTTAACTTCTACAATCTCTTAATCTTGATAAGCCTTTTACTTTTAATGGCAATTGATAGAATTTCATCATCTCTTTTAATGTGATAGATTTCAGAAATCTTATTTCTTACTAAAATGATTGTATATAAATATATATATGCATACATATATACATACATATGTATATAAAGTGAAAAAACTGGCTACTTTAAAAATGACAACAAACAAATAATTACCCAAATAGTTCTACTTAAATGAACTATTTAAAACATAAATGGTTTTTCTATGTTTTTATAGTGAGGATCAAACTCAGAGGCATTCCACCTCTAATCTATATTGTGTCCTCTTTTTTAAATTTTGAAGCTGAGTCTTGTTAAGTTGCTGAAAGCCTTGCCAAGCCAAGGAGGCTTGCCTTGAACCTGTGATCCTCCTGTCTCAGCCTCCCAATACAGGGAATACAGGCATCCACCACTCTTCCTAGGTTGTTTTTCTTTCAAGTGAAATTTTTCTTTGAAGAACTGCATGATTTTTCTATCTTAAGCAATACTGTTCTATGAAAAACTCTTGATTTAAAATTCTTCTGTTTCTCATATTCTACTTTTTATTATGATTGTGTATTATGCACAGTTAACACAATTAAAATGAAATAGAAATTAACTTTTCTATTTCACCTTAAACTACTTCAATCCAAGGAGTATTCCCTATTCATCTTCTCCAACTAGCCCTCTACCATTACCCAAGAAACATGTATATACTTCAAAGAATCATAATATAACTCTGTAGAAACTGGGCTGTTAACTATTTGTTAACATTAATACTGTAATTATTTTTATTAAAAAGTAATAAACTTCTAATGATCTAAGAGCAAAAAAAAGAAACATAGCCATCGAATTTTAATCTAAAATCATTGCTCACTTACTACTGGATTTCAGTTGTCATCTACCCTCTCCCTATCTATATTTTACTCCCTACCTATATATTACTTCGCCTCTCTCTGTCTATATTTCACTATATTACCATAAAAATGAAGAGATTAATAGCCAAATTCCTTTAAGAAATCTAAGGGAAGACTGATCATTTGATTATATCAATTAAAATTTCCAGCAATATTTAACAGAGCCATGCAGGTATGCTCATACCTCATGATCAAATGCAACCCAAACACCAAATCTCCTAAATGAGAGACAATTAGAGACTTGAATGAAGATGAGCATAGCTTTTGGCTGGGACCCACAGTAGCCCATATTATTGGTTTTTAAGATTTTCCTAACCTCCGGTATACTAAAAGACAAATGAAAAGTCCCACTCCAGCAGTTCCTTGCTGACTAATTGAACTCAGCACTATTGTTAAGGGAATAAATTAAGTATAAATGTACCTCCAATACTGGATGCATTATAATAAGGATAGAACAGAAATAAAATGGGAGAGGCCCACAAATGAACTCCTGGTGCCCTTGTTTCATTTAGGTTTCTGGTGCTGACAAAAATACTATTACTATTATCTCACACTTCAATAGCACCTACTGAGTTTTTTCTACAATAGTCAATGGTCAATAACAACTTATCAACCTACAGTCACTCTGGTAAAAGAAAGTTGTGATTTTTCCTAATTCTTCTGGGTATTTTTTTTAAAGAATGGGGATCATAACCCAGGCACAGAAAGACAAGTACTTCATGATCTTACTCATGATGTGGAATCTAAAAAAATGGTGTCATATAAATTGAGAGTTGAATGGTGGTTACCAAAGGCTGGGGAGAGTGAGAGGGGATAGAGAATTGTTGATCAATGGTAGTAAGTTTTGGTTAGATAGGAGAAAGTTCTGGTATATTACTACATAATAGAGTAACTACAGATAAGATAATGTGCCTTCAAAAAGTAGGAGACTTAGAAAATATTACCATAAAAAATGGTAAATTTATCTGGGTGTGGTAGGGCACACTTGTACTCCCAGCACTTGGGAGGTTGAGACGGGAGGATCACAGTTCACCGTGATCAACCTAGTAAGGTCCTGTTCCAAGCCAAAAAATACAAAGGGCTGAGAGTGTAGCTTGGAGGTAAAATACCCCTGGGTGCAATCCCTAGATATACACACGCACACGCACACACACACACACACACAAATACTAAATTATGTATATGTATATAAATTATGTATATGTATATAAATTATGTATATGTATATATGTATATATATGTATATATGTATATATATGTATGTGTATATATACATATATATAAATATACATATGATTATTATATATTTTTTGCAGTACTGGGGATGGAACCCAGGGACATTCTACCTCTGAGCTACACACCCAACCCTATTTTTTATTCTTTATTTTGAAACAAGGTCTCACCAAATTGCAAAGGGCCTAACTCAGTAGCTGAGGCTGTCCGTGAACAGTGATCCTTCTGTCTCAGCCTCCCAAATGCTGAGATTACAAGTATTCACCACCATGCCCGGCTGAATTTTTATGTTTTTATGTATCAGTTAAAAGTAAATTTAAGCCGGGCATGGTGGCACACGCTTGTAATCCCCGCGCTTAGGAGGCAGAGACAGGAGGATCGTGCAGGTTCGAAGCCAGCCACGTGCGCTGGCTTAGGAGAGCCTGTTTCCAAATAAAAATGTAAAAATAGGTCTGGGAGTGTAGCCCGGAGGTAGAAGGGCTTCCAGGAACCCCAGTACCACCAAAAAAAAAAAAGCAAATTTAATTTAAAACAAAATCAATTGATTTAAAGATATTTAGAATCTGTGCTTTTAACCTCAATGTAAGAACATTTTCAGATTTCAAGATGTGTCCCATTTATTTTAATTTGAAAACTTTTTTTTTCTTTTTTCTCATTCTTTAGAAAGGTATGGTTTCTTGTATTTAAAAAGTAGGCATTCTTAAGAATTATTATAATGTGCTCAGAAGTACTAATAATGACTCTTTAGAAAAATAAGACAATTGTCTTTAGTTTTTAAAATAATAATTTCATTCAGATTGGTTGC
Organism: Muscardinus avellanarius; assembly: GCF_963383645.1. Taxonomy (NCBI): domain Eukaryota; kingdom Metazoa; phylum Chordata; class Mammalia; order Rodentia; family Gliridae; genus Muscardinus; species Muscardinus avellanarius. Next base: position 51,204,338 of record NC_137800.1, on the reverse strand, counting down.
CCTGTTACAGTTTTATCTGCCATCTATTTTCAACTTCCCTTTGCAATTCTGATAGCAGGATCTGTTTCCTGATTCTTCTACGGTCATTTGCTCATCAGTCATAGATGGATATGTTGTTTCTTCCTGACTAGCTGGCTTTTCCCTTATTTTGGTGCAGAACTCGCCTCTTAATGAACTTGCACTAAGGTTCCCCAGGGGCTGAGCCCATCTGCCCTACTCACCCTGACAAGCACAGGAAGGATGTGAGGCCCAGCCCCCACTCACTCAGTGGCAGTCATTAATCTCCCTGGATACAGCCTGTTAGGGGTAGGCATATGATGCAATCAGGGCCAATCAAAGGCATTCCCTCAAATTTGCTGTTTGGATAACTAGACTTTCCGTTTTAGATTATGAGCCACAGGGATACAGAGAGGCTTGTAGCTAATAGCAGCTAACTCCCTTTTAAGCAGAGTAATCACTTGAGACTGAAGCTAACATGTGCATAGAAGCAAAGAATCAAGACTAAGAAGCCAGTTGATCATATCAGTTGAGCCCCTGCATCATATCAGGCCTGTTATATAAGTCCACTTGAACCCTTCCCACTTATGTTCTTTGAATTGAATTTCTATCATCTGCTAATAGGAAAGTCCTATACTAAACCCTTGTCTACATTTCATATTTTGCTTGTTGTCATATACTTTCTCATCTCTTCCCTTCTGTAGCATTTTTTTTTCAGGGATTGGACTCAGTACCTCAAGCATTCCACCGTGGGTCTACGCCCCTAGTCTTTTGGCTTCTTTCCTTTTAAGAAGGTGTGGGGAGACCTATTTCTTATAGCATTCAGAGTTTTTCCATTTAAAGGTCTCTTTTCCCACTGTTCAATTTCTCAGATTTCTAGAAAACTTGACTATAAAATGAAGACTTTAGAGAGCCACCATGTTTAGTATATATAAATAGATGTTGCTAGCTCCTCTAGATACTCTGGTGGTACACCTCTCTGCCTACATCCTCTTCCCTACACTGTACATTTAAACAAAAACTTTTTAAAACTTTCATATGTAAAGCCCATGTCACTTTCTATTCCTAATAATTAAAGAAACATTATAATTTTAATACTTCTCCTAAAATAGGCAAAATATTAAAATATTAAGTTTTAGAGGCAGGGAAGGATAGAGTTAGGGAGACTGAGGAAAGGTGGATAAGAAGTACTTATCCCACTAGCAATAAATTATCATGTTCTATGGTGACTATAGCCTATTATATGACTTTTGAAGAATTAGAATAATGAAGCAGAAAGGCTATAATCATAAAGAAATGAAAAAGAGATGGAAATGTTATCTATACTGATTTGATCAATACACACTATATACATGTAATAAAATATCACACTGCATCCCATAACTGTGCATTACTAATGATTTAATTAAAAATAAAAAACTTTTAAAAACATGCAAAATAGACATCCTTCCTTTCCTCAGTTGATATCCAAAATAATAGAAGATTTTTTTTCTCTTGGTGGTACTGAGGTTCCTGGAAGCCCTTCTACCTCTGGGCTACACTCCCAGACCTATTTTTTTTAATATATTTTTATTTGGAAACGGGTCTCTCAAGCCAGAGCAGCTGGCTTCGAACCTGCGTGATCCTCCTGTCTCCGCCTCCCAAGCACGGGGATTACAAGTGTGCGCCACCATGCCCGGCATAATAGAAGATTTTTTAAAAATTTAAAGAGAACATTCCAGCAATATTTCAGCCCTATTTTTTATTCTTTATTTTGAAACAAAGTTTCTCCAAATTGCAAAGGACCTCACTAAGTAGCTGAGGCTGTCCATGAATGGAGATACTTCTATCTCAGCCTCCCAAATATTCCAGTAGAAAGTCCCCCAAAGTACATAATGTACACAGTAGTCCCTCCATGTCTGATAATTTGCGACTACTGAATTTAGATATCATACAAAAACAAATAATTTACAGAATTTATGACATTATACAATAAATTAAATATTATTTAGCCTAGAGTAAGACTTCCAAATACATCTCTTCCAAACACAACAAGAGGAAGATATGTCTATTAGGTGGTCAGAATTCCCCAGCACAATGACTCTGACATCATTCTCATTTCTGTAAACAGCTTGTGTTATAGTTAGCTATAGAATGCCCCCTGAAGAGCTCGGCCATTGGTGTTGAAAACTGATGTAACTGAGTCCTGAAGGCTGCAATCTCATCAGCAGATAAATCCCATCAGACAAGTCTCTTTATAATGGATTTATCTGGATGTTAACCTAGGGTGATGGGGTCTGACTATAGAAGGTGGGTCACTGGGGCTGTGGCCTCGGAACTGTGTTTTGTCTTTGAATCTCCTTGCTTGTTGGCTTCCTCTATTCCTGGTCTCCATGAGCAGAGCCTTGCTCTGTCCCTCTCTGCTTCCCACTGCCATGAACTGAGCTTCAGACCCTGGCTTCACATGGATTGAACCTGGAATCTCCAAAAAACTAAGCAAATAAATTTTCCTTTCTCTAAGTTGTGTAGTCAGTCATTTTGGAATATGGAAGTAAGAATGTCGACCAAGACTGCAATTAAAATAAACCCAAAGTAATTCCAAACAATGTAGTCACTTGAATGATTCTAGAACAACAGTGTCTGTTGCTTTTTATAGCCCTGAATTGGTCACCAAGGGCTCTCTTGTATATTTCATTACTCCATATATTGTGTATTCTGTAATAGCTGGCTTTGCACTGATAGGGATAAATGTGATTATTTTCCTGGAGTCTTAGTAACAATTCAATTTTGATGCCTTCAGCTAGATCTTTTAGGTGCCAGATTGAAGGCTGAATAGTTCATTTCATTCAGAGATTTTAAGAGGACTTCCTGCATATATTCTTTGAGAATACAGGCATTGCTAACAATATGCAATATTTTGAAAAGATGCAGTGATTCCCTAGCAAAGAACTTTCAATGGAATCATTTGGGCTGAAAATCATGCCTGAACTCCTTTCCTTCTTCAACAGAAAGTATACTTAGAACACTGTTCTTAAAAATTCAAGGACACCTTATTTTAATCCTTTTCTTAGAACACATCCCTTTTTTACATACTTGCTCCCAATCATAAAATGGGTTGACCACCTTTAAGTAAAGCTGTGCTAAATAATTTACATCCATGTCCTCACATCAGGCTTCTCAATATATGTTAAGGACAAATAGCTTATAGATGTAGAAGCCTGATCTTATGGAGGTTCAAGGCCTTGCCTAAGATCACAGTAATTAACAGGATTAGTTTGACATCTACCCAAAGGCTGTGTTCTTTCCATTTCATTCATTTGCCATACTTTCATGTGCAACATTAATATTATACACATTCAGTCAGTCCTAGAAAACTCTCTTAATCTACCAAACATACTTTCAATGCACTTCTATCAATGGCTACTTTCCAATTCATTTACAGAACCTCATTCCTTTTAATATTAAAGGCTTTTTCTTTGAGGCAACAAAACCTAGGTTAGTATATTGTCTGGTATATTGTATGCATTCCTTAAAACCTTCTAGAATGTCTTTATTGGTATGTTGACTTGGAAGCTTGGGGTGCAGTTCATTGGTAGAGCCTAGCAAGGGTTGGAATCCTGCTTTTGTGGCTTTTGATAAAACACATCAGTTTCCCATCTCTAAAGATTTTATGGGAACCATGAGACTTAATTGATGTAAAACATCTAGCACACAGTACCTGACATAAAGGAAGCCTTCAGTAACTGCTTGCTATTATTATTTGCAGTATATATTGCTACTTACGACTATTTACCAGAAACATGTCTTTATTTTCCCTCCTGTAGACTTCTGCATTTTGCTTTCTTCACTTGTATATTAAGTTGGGATTGATACAGATTATTTCAGTAAAGTAGTTGGCATAACAATTGCATTCAACAGAATTGTCTTAAAAAGAGGGTCACTGGCAGCTGCCACTTCCAGGATAAGTTATTAAGGTTTGTTCTAAACAATCTATTTCCATTTTTACTGAGTCTGTGAAAAGGACAAGAAAATCTTATTGACTTTTTGAAAGGTCCAAATTCTTCTCCATTCTAAAACCTGTTGCTTACATGTAATAAGACATACTCATAACTGATTACCATATTTTTAGTCATACAGATTTCATTTACAAAAACTAAAACAAAGGAAATAAAGATAATATTATATTATATAATATTGACCTTTATCAGAAGAAATGTAAGAAACATTTTGTGTGTGTGTGGGTCTGAAGATGGAACCAGGGGCATTTGACCTCCGAGCTATACCCCCTGCCCTATTTTTATTTTTTATTTTGAAACATGGTCTCACTAAGTTACGGAGAGTCTCACTAAGTAGCTGAGGCTATCCTTGAACCACAATCCTCCTGTCTCAGCTTCCTGAATGCTGGGATTACAAGCGTGCACCACTATGCCTGGCTATAAGAAACTTTTTAAAATTATCATTAACAACTCTAAAATAAGTGAACTTAGAACACAAAGTTCCGATATCAAAAAAGGTATAATAAAATTTTTCTCACAAAGGGAAATATTAACTTTAAGATTTTATCAATATTTTCAAAATGGCAAGAAAAATAAGTAGAAAGATGGCAAGACTGATAATATTTTTGTAAATGGATTCCTTAAAGCCTTCAGTCTAGAATGTCTTTATTGGTATGTTGAATTAGAAGCCTGCAGTGCACAATTTAGTGGGAGACCCTACCAGGGAAGAGGCTCTGGTCTCAATCCCCAGAATGCAATCAAGAAAAAAATAATATTATATATTATAGATATGCATATTTCTAGCTATTGTTTAATGGCATAAAAATGCTAGTGATAATTCACTTGAGAGAGGATAGAAAATCAGAATGAAAAATACTGATTATAAGAAAATTTACTAAAGTACTAGGATTATTACTTCAGATAAGTAGATGAATAATTTTAATTTTCTTCTTTTTTCTTAATCCAATATGAGGTAAAAAAAAAAAGAGAGAGAGAAAAAAAGAAATTTGGGGTTAGGAAGGTCATGGAAAGCTTTGGAAGCCTGCAAGATACGGGCAGCAGAGATTGACTTCTGGACAGAAGCTTGAACATAAACTGATATAACTAGGAACCCCTAACAATTTACCCAGCAGTGAGCTCTCAAAAGGTAGCGCTGGCAATGAGGAAGTACTTCCTCAGAAGGATGTGTACATTTGTAGCTACAGAGTAGAAAAAGAAGCAGCCTACCTCTTTTCACATTGACCCTAAACCACACAGAACTGTTCTTACACATAAAAAAATTTTGCTGAATCCAAATAACCTCCAAAGGATTTCCAGAATTTACTTAGAAAACATCAGAATGTGGCCCACACAGGCATGAGTACATTACAAAAGCATCATTAACTTTTCAAACACAGGAGTTTACAAGTGTGTTCTCTCTGGCTGAAATAGAGTCAAAAGAAAACCACACACTTTGGGGCTGATTATTGCAGATCCCTGCGAACTTTACCACTTTACTGAGGCCTTTGACCTTTTTATAGAGTTTGAGTTTGAATTTTCAAATCCAGCTGATCATTACTGATGACTCTTAATGTTTCACCTACATTCCTCACTAAATGGTGCTATTTCTTCCTCACACCTCTTCTGTGATGCAGTCTGCATGAGCCTGCCTTGAAATGAGTTGTGTGCCTCATGTTACATACCTTCTTCCAAAGGATTCTAGATCTAGAATTCTGCTACTCTTATATTTTAGATTATAGAGCATACTTTCATGACATTAAAAAATGTATTCACTTATCAATTCGACAATATTTACTGCAAACCTACCATGTACAGAGAGCGATGTATGAAAATGATATGTCGGTATATTCTAACCCAGTGGTACACAAAGCCTTCTTTCAGAGCCCTAAGTCATTATCAAATACCAGGAACTAACTCTGCTGAGAATTAGAGAACGAGTAAGATTTCAAAATTATTTCTCACTCAGTGGTACTAAAATGAATTGAAATGTAAACTGATTCATTTCAGTTCCCTAAAACTCTAGAAAACCAAAAGGAGTTTGTTTCCCATTCCAAACTGCTCAAATGTGCTTACAGACAGCATTGCTCACTCTGTTAATGATAGCATGAAGAGTTCCAATTACAAGAAATTCAGTAACTTTATTCGATGAATCATGCAAGAGATTAATTATTCTCAGAAAAAGCACCAAAAGAAAAGCCTGCTATTTGGTTTTGTAGTAAGTACTTAAGAAAAAGCTCTATGTGGTCCTTTAGTTTTAGTTATATAAAATCTACATAATTATACAAATATTGTTGTAGGTAGGATTAAATGACAAATATTTCAAATTTGCCAGCAGGGATGATCATTTTAGAGAATGTAATGAGGATTCTTAGAACATGGAGAAAGCCAATTTAGTTCTTCCTAACATTTCATTTCATATTTTATCTTCCTAGATTATTGCTATCAATCCTTTTACATGATGCTCCATGAAGATAAAACCCTAAGCATCATGCAGTATCAAATTTTTGTTTTGGTTTGCTTTGGTACTGGGGATAGAACCCAGGGCTTCATGCAGGCTAAGCATGTGCTCTACTAGTGAGTTATACTCCCATCTATGTCATATAGCTATTGTTCTAATTCCACTGACCTGAAAGGAAAGGCTTTTAAGATAAAATTTCATTTTTAAAACAGAATGACAAAGCAACTTAAATTATCAAAAGTCCAGAATTTCTTTGCTATCATTCTCTCCGCAAATTAATAATAATAATAATAACATAATAATAATTATTATTATACATTGACCAGGTTAGAATAAGGTAATTGGAAATTTTTATTTCTTGAAGAGATTATCAAACAAAGATGCTTTAAATAAAGAGTTAAAATAAAAAAGAGAAAGACTATAATTCAAAATTTTATGGTCAAGGCCTTATAAACACCCCTGTAAAATATTAAAATCTAGTATTATGCTATTCTCAACTTATAAGTATCAAAACTACTTTTTACTACTCTACTAATCTCTAAAATTCCCCTGATATCCCACAAAAAAAAATCAATTGTAGAAGTCGATAAGCACAAAACACATTTCACATTAAACAGATAAAAACAAATCTGAGATCTTACCTAGGACTTGGCTTTTAAACATTTTCATAATTAGTCACTAACCATCAAATCTAAATTAAAGGCATCTATATATAGTTTTCTTACTCTGTTGCAGTAGACTTTACATGAAAATTGAGAAGCTGTGGAATAGAGGACCCTCACAGCTTGTATCACACCTCAGTTTCTGAAGGCATTGAGATGAGCTTTAACAAAAGTAAGCTTCAGAAGCTTTGCAAATCAACATTTAGAGGTGCCAGATTCCCTAAAACTGACCCACATGTGATGTCACTTACTATTTGATGTATTTGGAGCAGGGATGAAGAACCTGGTCTATCCCAAGCATAGTAAGGGGTCATTTCTACTCCAAACAGCAGACTGCCCTGTTCCCAAGCTCAGTAACTGTTGCCTCAATAAGGGTAGAGGTATATGTAAACATGCTCATTGGAAGCAGATACTGTCCTGAGTTAAAAATTAGTGAACAAAAATAATTCAGTATACTTACATGAAGAAGTATTTGCTCCTTCTGTTGATACTGATATTTTAATGGGAGACTCTATAAGACATAAAAATGGAATGCTTTATTGATTCATGCTACTTGGACTTGTGTATTAAAATTTTGCCAGGCTGGGGTATCATCTAGAAGTATACTAGAATGTAATGCAGCAGAGAAGCTGAAACACTTTTAACTCAGAGGAAGACAAATGCTGTATTCAAAGACCACAGAGGAATGTTTCTGCTATTTAGACCTAAAGGCTTTTTAAAGATGAAGAAGGTACAAGTCCATCTGCAGAGATATCCCATACACCACTGCTAAATGAACTTCAGAGAAACACCATTCTGAACATACTCGCATAATAGGTGAGAAATATAATTCCTATATGTCTGCTTAATTTTAAGAAAAAATGAAGCCAAGGAGAATAAACTCTATACAAAGAGAAAGCAGTCAATTTGTATGCATACAAACTCAAAAATGAGTGAAAATATTTCTAGGCAACTTGAATTTGCATAGGCATCCTGACCAAACACACTGCTTGCTGAGTGAAGTCCATGCAAAGTCCACTAGAGCTACGACCTATGGATCAAACCAAGCATGCTGAAGAACGAAAGGAAATAGTAGCTGGGGATATGTGGGAGCAAGATTTCCTCGGGTAGGAAGAATAAAGGAAGGAAAACGAGCATTTAAACAAAAAATCATAAAGCATAACTCATGCAGAAAAAAAGCAAGGGACCTAAGAGTTTTTATGAGTAAGAAATGCGAAAAATTTAGTATAAAATAGATTGTTATTCAACATTCAGAAAGTATATCTAAGTCACATATTAGCAAATAACAGTCAATCTAAATTCCTAAGACAAGTACCACATAAATTCAAAAGTTCAGGTTCCTAACACACTCTTAACAAGAGCAAGACAATAAAATCCTTACATTATAGGAATGCCTAAATGAAAAGTAAAGAAATTAAGATGATTCACTAGTTTTATTCTTATGTCCCTCCATCCCTCCACCTCTCCTTCCTTCATTCTTCTCTTAGGAAAAAGCATCCTCTTAAACTCCAGGATCTTCCTATCCATACTACATAAAAACATCTTAGCAATGACACATGAATGTCCTAAATATGTTCAGAGCAATCTAGGACATAGAGCTATCTAGCTTTCATGATTCTCAACAATGGCTTTGAAGGAGAGAGAAAACCCCAACTGAGGTAAGAGAAAGAAGTCTGTGTTAAATTTTATGGCTCTCTACACCCTTAACAAGGTATGGGCCATAATAAAAAAAATCAACAAAACCAAAATATTAATTATAGTAATGAAAACAATATCACAATTGAAGTACCTTCTCTTCTACTTGAGATATATGACTAAACATTTCTAATCGTTCAGTTGTCTCATCTATAAAATAAGAAAAATAATGTCTCATTTCATAATTTTACTGTGATCATCACAGTTATAAATAGTTCTGTAAATTGAAAAGTACTGTGCAAAAGCAAATTATTATTATACCCTGGAAATGACACTTCAAAAATTTGCTTTTAAATAAGAACTGTTTTTTTTATTTTCTAAGGTTATCTTAACTACAAAATTATAGATAATATGAAAAAGTTTTTAAAAATTAAATGTAGAGTCAGGAATGGTGGTGCACCCTTGTAATCCCAGTACTTGGGAGGCTGAGACAAGAGGATCATGCCTTTGCAAGCCAGCCTCAGCTGCTTAGCCAAGTCCTTCACAACTCAGTGAGACCCTGTTTCAAAAAATAAAGAAAGACTAGCCAGGCGCGGTAGCGCACGCTTTTAATCCCCACGCTTGGGAGGCGGAGACAGGAGGATCGCACAGGTTCGAAGCCAGCCACGCTGGCTTAAGAGACCTTGTTTCCAAATAAAAAAGTATAAAAATAGGTCTGGGAGTGTAGTCCGGAGGTAAAAGGGTTTCCAGGAACCTCAGTACCACCAAAATAATAATAATAATGAGAAATAAAGAAAGAAAGACAGACAGACAGACTAAAAAATAGGGATGGGGGTGTACTTGAAGGTACAATGCCCCTGGGTTCTATTTCCAGTACCACACACACAAAAAAAAAAAAACCATAAACAAACAAGCAAAAAGAAAAAAAAAATAGGGCTAGTACTATAGCTCAGAGGTAAAATGCCCCAGGGTTCAATTCCTACTGCTGAAAAAAAAAAAATTAAATGTGCAGTGGAATGAGTAGAATCCTAGAAGATTCATAGGAGAAATCAATGAATTCTGATTAGACATGAATTAGTATAGTTCTAAGTAGCTAATATTTGACCAGACTATATATGCTATCAACAAATACTATGGGCAAAAAAAAAAAAAGGAACAAAACAAATGGGAAAAAAACAACAACAGAAAAATGCAACAGCATTAAAAAAATCAAGCTATAGGCTTTTATTTGATTTATTGAAATACAACTGGTCATTAGAATCCCTAAGGTCAGAGATCAGACACTGACACATCACCTAGGAATATTCTCTTACTCTGATGGGTGAAAGAGTAAAGACAACCAAGAAAAGTACCTATCAAGATATAAGAACTGTGATGTCTCCTTTACTTGTCAAATATCCCCAAGCAGCAACTAAACAAAGATTTTTTTTTTTTTTATCGTGTGTGGTTCTCAGGCTTAAGTTCAGACAAAAAGCAAGAACTTTTTTCTTTTAAGTAAAATCCAAAACGACAGAATGAGGTTGAGGAAAACACTGAAACAGAAAACAGGAGCAGCTGAGGTTTGACTGCAGAAAGGATTCTGATTAGTAAGGAACAGCCAGCAGTTACATCTGCCATTCTGGTTAGTAAAACTCGCCAGGCTTGTTCTCCTTACCTGAAGACACATATGTTCTTTCAGTTGAAGCTGGCATGCCAGTGATGATCTCTGCAAAAAAGAAAAGGTGATAGGATATTATGATGTAAACCAAAGGAGGCTGGGAGCCAGGACCACAGCCTGCCTTCACACTGCAAATGGGTGTTTAGGAAGGAAGTTTTGCAAGGCTTGACAGTCCATGTTTAGCCACACAGAGAGTAAGAAGTGCAAACAGAGACAGTCCAAATAGTTCTTTTTTGGGAAGAAAAAGCATGAGATAAACTGTGCTCAATTAGGAAGAATTCACTGCCCTAGGGGTCAGCAAGGGAACTATGCCAAAAGGCAGCGAGTTCTTACAAAGCAAAATAGAAACAGAGAAAGTAGGAATGTTGAGGCTATAGGATCATAATCTTTAAGTTCTATATTCTTTGAAGATTACATATTTGTTCAAAAACACAAGCAAGCAATATTTCTAGCTGGGAATGGTGAAAAACATCAAGTTCTGGCATGGAACTCTATTTAAAATTGACAATGGTAACTGACATGAGTACTTTATCCTAGAGTAGACCACTAAGGTACTGCTACTGAGGGTATATAGGAAGTAGCCAGTGCTCCCCCCCAAAGGAATGAAAGATGAGCCTGTTCACTCAGGACATACATTATCCAGAGTTGTGCCAGTCTTTCTCAAGACTTTGAACTTGTTTTCTTATTGTCTTCAGGATAGAACAAAAGGTGGTTGCATTTTTTAATTCTGTGTTCAGTCCTTCTAAAACTAGCTTTGATTGTTAGAATCTAATACTTTCAATGAGGTACAGCTGTACAAAGCCTGGAAAGATGTAGAGATGTAATGGTGAATATCATTCAGTCTCCATTAAGAGTATAAGGCTTATCAGATGACTACCTGGCATTTCACAGTCCCTAACCAGGACAAGTCAGATAAGTCAAATCTATTAAGATACTATATACTATATAACTATTACTAGGTCTGACTACAACTCATAAGGAAGATATATATATATATGCTGTTAGGTTATGACTGAGTTAATGTCCTATCAATCATGGAGTTAGACATGCTCATTATCAGCATTATCATCTTTAAATACAGATATGATAATTTGGAGTTTCCATGGTATCTTATCTAGTAGGGAAGAGGAATTGATTTTGGTAGTAGTATTCCTTCAACCTCTGACGTTTCTATAGGGACAAAAAGTTTTGTGGAATTGGAAGAAAAGAAAAAGTCAAGTGAGATCTAGCAGGGATGTTTAAGTATCAGGTTAAATGTAAAGAAGACCAGAAATACACCTTTAGGAACAAGAAATATGTCTTTCTGGTACACATTACGTGTGATATACCTCCTCATCGAGGATTAAGAGGATAAAGTTCTACTTAGCTGTAAAAAAGAACATGTAGGAAAATTAATGGAACCAGAGAATATTATGCTAAGTAAGATCAGCCAGTTTCAAAAAAGTCAAGGGTTGTATGTTTTCTCTCATATGTGGAAGCCAGAGAGAAAGCACAAAGCAGAAGGGGTTTAAAGTAATGTGGAGAGAGCTGTAGAGAGGTGGAAGAGAGTTATGAGAGCGAGATGAAAGTGAGGAAGGAAACAATTCAAATAATACTGCAGCAATATATGAAGGGGTGTGTGTGTGTGTGTGTGTGTGTGTGTGTGTGTGTGTGTGTGTGTTACCAGAGATGGAACCCAGGGCCTTCCAGACTACACTCCCAGACCTATTTTTTATTTTATTTGGAAACAGGGTCTCACTAATTGCTGAGAACCTCGCTAAGCTTTTGAGGCTGACTTAAAACCTGCATTCCTCCTGTCTCAACCCTACAAGTAATAGAATTACAAGTGTGCCACCATGTCCGGCTTTGTATGAAGATTTTACAACCATTCTCATTAACATGTACAAGGAGGGAGAAGGAACTAATGAAATAAGATGTGGCTGTGTGCATGTATGTTTGCATCACATTGAACCTTACTGTGATATTTAATTGCAATGGAGTAATAATTTTTTAAAAAGAGGGTAAACCATTCAAGAACTACATCATCAGGACACCAAAGTTGCTTAAACTAGCTCTTAAACACACTAAAAATGGAACAAAGTAAAAGAAATTTTTTTATGCATGATTATATTACATCCTTGGAACTTTCTCAAGAAACAGAAGCTAAAAAGCTGTTAAAATGGAGATAATGGTTTCTGAAGCAGCTATTAGTAGCTTTTCTGACTTGGGCTATAGAAAATAAAATCATTCTTCTTTGAGAAAATATAAGTGTTGTTGTTGTTGTTATTGTTGTTGTTGTTTTGTCTAAGATTTACAGTGTTTGTCCTTCCCTAGGAATACGTTTTTTCAAAGAAAGTGACCACATTTAGAGGATGCTCCTCATTTTGTCCATCAGAATTCATCAATTACACAACAATCAGACTGGCATTGTGAGCCCAAAGTGCATGACAAGACCTGGGCAGAAGTTCCAATCCCCTCAGATATCAAGGCACTCTTCAAATTTATTTTTGACAAACTAAATAGTTGTCCACTGTGACCTTTCAAGGGGGAGAAAAAGTCAGAGTTTTTGTATTTCTGGCAAAAAAGACCTCAAAATAGAGAAAAGGTTAACCATAATATTTCATTTTTTAATTGCATGCTATATTAAAAATCAATAGAACAGGAAGTTACTACACTGGTGCATCTTCCAGAGACAACTTAAAATAACCTTTCTTTCTAAAATTAGATATTCATCTTGGGAACATTAAAAATATATTTAGTGATGATGGAAGCAATATATTTTTCTCATAATAATTTGGCATATTAAATTTTGTTAATTTATAAAAAATCAATTCATGTGAATTGATTCATTCAGACTCATCAGGAACTGGACACTTTTTTCTGTTGAGCAGCTTATACTTCAAAGAAGAGTAAACATGAAGAATTTGTACTGTTTGCATTCTTTTTAATAAAGTGAATGTGATCTCAAGATAACTTGCAGTGTCCAAAAAAATATCTTCTGGAAAGGAACTTTTTAATTATTAGAGATGCACAACTTGAGATTTCAACATGAGCTTAGCATACCAAACATAAGTATTTAGCAAAATACATATGTATACATACATATAATATACATATATATGAACTATATATAATATAAAATCTCTTCGTTTCAACATTCATTTATGTGAGTTCTTGTTTGCCTAAAATTATAAGTCACTTGTGCATACAAAAATTTGATATAGTGATTTTTTAAAAGATTGATAAAGTAGGCATGGCTTTTTTATTGCCAATAGTCAAGGTGACTTTAAGATGATCTTTGAATTCTGAATTCTTCTTGCTTTAATAAGCACCTACTCTAAAGAAACTGAAACATTTTGAAATTAACAAATGGTGTAAAAACAGGATGAGTATTATGCAGTGCTTCCCTTCTTCTTTTCATACTGTTCTTGCTTACTAGCCATCATAGGCCTCCTACATAATACAGCATATATGGAAATTGCAGTACAAATGATAAAACCTTATTTTACATGCTTTTCAAAAGTATAACTTACAGCTTGTTCATCAGTATCATGAAAACATTGTCAGTTTAGGGGAGGAGGTAAGTCTAAGCCTATTAAATACATAAGCCAAAACTTTTATAGCACTGATAATACATTAATCAAATGCTAGAAAAATGGCATTTTTCTACTCTTCTAAAATTAAACAGCTCTTTTATTGCTATGAGCCAAATAAGTCCTATGGGATCCCAAATCTCACTAAGATTATTTTCTAGACTAAAAAAGAAAACTTAGGAGAAGACATGATTGATTAGTTGTATATTCTCAGGTGTTAATCTTTGAAAAGGCAGCATTACTTAATTAATTTAAAAGTCAGTTAGTTCTATTATTTTTTTCTCTATTCTAATACCCAGGAGTTCTAACAGAGCTTGTTATCTAAGAATTAATTGCTAAATTAAGGTTTCCTATACAAAGACCAAGCCAGATAAACTACAAATAAAAATGACATACAGTGTATGAGCTGTGAAGGCAATGAGGCCTTTTTGATTTGTCAAATACAAATTCATAAAAGAAAACTACTTGTATCCCACCACATAATGATATTCTTCTCTATGTGAAAACTTGATGTTTGCACCAATAAAATCATGTTTAAAAAACTTGACGTTAGACTTTAATAGCCCTAGAAGCAACAAGCAGGTGCCATAGGTTTGTATATGTCTACATTTGGCAGAGTTTTTACAATTCCAAATAGAGGTTGAAAGGCATTGAAAAGAGCAGAAGACATCTACATTTCTAAAATGTATTTTAACAAAATGATCCACTATGTGTATATTCTTTTCTAAATGCTTGAAACAGTGGATGTATGGTCACTATTTCACTTGGGCACATAATAGTTCACAGAGAATTTCTTATAATATTGATAATTTCATTTAGATATAGTTGGTAACCTATGTAGCTATAAGCAATAAACTTCAGTGCAAAAAATTAATGAACTCAACTAATTCGATTCTAATAATTAGTAGAGTTGTCTTAATGGGATTAAACACAATGCCCAAAACAAGGTCATCTAGGGAGAAAGAAAATATCCTGTCATGAGTGCCTCCCCACACTCCTTCACCTGTCTTAGAATCCTGTATTAAACAACATTCTAACCAACTTAGCATAACAAAAGTTACTGTTTGAGAATTTAATTAATCACAAAAAAAACCTTTGTATAAGAAGGAATAAGAGCCGCACATGCTTGTAATCCCTCCGCTTGGGAGGTGAAGACAGGAAGATCGCGCAGGTTTGAAGCCAGCCGCGCTGGCTTAAGAGACCCTGTTTCCAAATTTAAAAAAGTATAAAATAGGTCTGGGAGTGTAGCCCAGAGGTAGAAGGACTTCCAGGAACCTCAGTACCACCAAAAGAAGAAGGAGGAGGAGGAGGAGGAGGAGGAGGAGGAGGAGGAGGAGGAGGAGGAGGAGGAGGAGGAAAGATTATTAGATTCTAGCACATACTAGGATCATTCATCAAGGAGACCTGTATGAAAACCGTTAAATCACAGCCATGTACTTTTGGTTGAAATATGGGATAGATGAATGAGAAAATGCAAAGTAAAGTGACCTAGATTTTGTAGAACATATATGTTAAAATCTCAAGAGGAGTTCTACATAATATAATATTTTGAGAACTTGCTTTTATTTTAAAGACTTTTCCCCTCAAAGACACCCCAAATAAACTAGAAATTCTTGAAAATTTATCATCTCAATTCAAAAGCAAATTTGTATTTAAGAAGGGATAGTCTAGCCTGGCATAGTGATGCATGCTTTTAATCCCAGTACTTGGGAGGCTGAGACAGGAGGATTGCGGGTTCATGGAGAGCCTCAGCTACTTAATGAGGCCCTCTGTAACTTAGTGAAACCTTTTCCAAAATAAAGAATAAAAAATAGGGCTAGAGTGTACTCAAAGGTAAAATGTCCCTGGGTTCAACCCCTAGCACTGCAAAAAGAAGAAGAAGAAGAAGAAGAAGAAGAAGAAGAAGAAGAAGAAGAAGAAGAAGAAGAAGAAGAAGAAGAAGAAGAAAAAGAAGAAGAAGAGACAGTCTGATTGCTGATTATGTGGCAATTTATAGTCACAGTAGAAAGTGCCCTTCTCCTCTCTTTTAAAGCATTTCTGTTCAACTTTTGCCCAGACTCCTAGGAAGGCAGGGTTGTGCCAACACAAAGATAGTTATCTGAATCCCAGAGAGCCCAGGACCCAGCTGAGAATTCTTTGATAATCAGCCTAAAACTAAACATAGCAAATTCATAGATAGTGTGAAGGCGGTGAGGGATCAGGGCAATTACACATCTCACTTTCAGTTGCACTCTAACTATGCCCCTGAGGTGTAGGGAAAACAGGCTGACTCCTGACACGTGCAGTGTCCTGGCCTGGGCAATCATGCACCTGCCAAGCCATAGGCCCTGGTCAGCAGCATGCTCTACCCTAGCCTCTGAAGAGAGGCTATTTCTAAGCACCAACATTCCCAGTTTTGTCCTCCCTGGTTGAGCCGCAGGAGACATGTGGCTAGGTAGGTGCTTTGTAAGTTCTCTGCGTCTTCTGGTGCACAGTGGCACAATAAGCCCTGCTCATCAGATTGTTGAAATGGAAAATTTGATTGAGGCATCAAGGAAGCCATCAAAAGGCAAGAGTTAACACTGGAAGAAGTCCTTAAAGAGAGCCGTGGAGAAGAGTGAAAGCAAGAATAGTGAGAAAGTATAAAAAACACAGAAAACGGTAAGTATTGAGGCACATTAAAGGTAGAGACACTAGAGAGAAGAGTTATAAATCCTCATTGCTTCAATTCTTAGAGATGCTTAGGTACAGTTCCATCGCTAAAACCCAGTTAAAATGAAGCTGTGCCTTTTCCCCATAGAACGTTTCCCTGCATGGGCCTCACACCATCCCTTCAGCTCTGACGTGAACAGGTAAACTATTATCCTTTACTATTTGTACACACATTTAGATGAAAAAGAGTTAACTGCTGTGTATTAGGAATTGAAGAAACCTGGGTTTGTGTCTCATTTTACAAATATATTTGTGATCCTTAAAGAGTCTGTTTTCTATTCTAAGTCTGATATTTCTTTTTAAATACAATGAAAAGATGATCAATTTCTAACAATCCAAAGAGAAAATAAAAACAAAACCATTTTCCAATGGCATTGAGATGCTTTGTTCTCCTAATTCAGATGCTTTAAGTAAGTCAATAAGAATGCATTCCTCAAATAATTTTAGTAGTCTGGAAACAATCGCTTACAATATTCCATGAACTTCTTTTTATTTTTATCAGGTGAAAGATTAATTATCAAAACACCTCTTCTTCCATTACTCTACACTAAAACTCTTTAATACTACATATTCAAATTTGAGTACTAGACCAAGCCTTTAATGAATTATTATGGAAAAATAAATTGGATGTTTCTTTTATGTAAGAAATGTGAAAGGCCATACCATGAAAAACTTAGCACCCCAAAATTAATTTTTAAAAGGACACTTATGATGTTTTTAACCAGGAATAATGGTAAGCAATTCACTGCTTAATCCTATAAATCAAAAGTTACGGAATAATCAGTATAATTCTACTATAAGCACCCAGTGAGACCATAACACTAATTATAATTTTATTTTTCTGGGACTTTAAGCAAATCCAATCCAAGTGTCAAAATAATAATTCAATAGGAGACATACTGAATCAAGCTTCAAAATGTGGGTTAAAAGAAAGTAAATAATAATCTACTCAAATTAAAATTAAAATTTGTATTTAATGTAGCATCATATAAAATTCCACATGGGTAAAATAATGCTAGCAAAATACTATCACTTAACATAAAACCTATATTGATTAGAAAGTAAAGTTGTGCTAGATATTTGCTCTTATACATTGTATATGGCTTTTATAATTTAATTATCATAACCACAGTTCCTAAAGTTAGTAATGGAAACTACTTTTCACCAGTCTCCTTTGGTCTCAGTAGAGGTAGATACTTAAAATTAAAGCAACAGCCTTTGATTACACTGCTACAGAGTAGTTCTGTGGGAAGTCCAGAGAGAACTTCATATTAACCTGGACGTTCCCAACTCTGTTCCATATTTTGTATCAATCCTTTCTTCCTATTCTATTACATCACATCTGGATCAAGTGACAGAAGCTATATCAGTCTCCTACAGGGGTAACCAATAGAATTTTGTATTCTTCCCATGCTAACCTGGCCTGTTCACCTCATCATTTTAATATCCACGTCTTTGCAATGAATACTTTTTCTCATGCCCTACAAAGAAGCAATGCTTGGTTTTGTAAAAGATGACATCTTTTAAGAGCAATTATTAACTGACATCATTTAAAAAAATAAGAGTTTTGAAACAGCATTTGATTATTCCAAGAGATGTAAAAGAGTGTTGCTAGGGCATCATCAGCTCCTAAAAATGACTCTATCAAATTGTGGAATGTTGGATTTTAAGAAACAAAAAGTTGCTGGCTATAGTTCCTTTACTTTGCTAGGGTAATTGGAAGACCTGACAGAGGGGAAGTGGCAATTTCTATCTCTAAGTCATTCACTTATTCAACAAACATTCTCTGACACTGTTCTAAGCAAAGCTGAATCAGAAGCCTAGACATAGAAGAAAATTTATTATTTCTAAGATCTTCCTAAATTCATAATAGGCCTTAAAAATTAATAGGCCTAATTTGTTACAACCCAGAGACAGATGAAATCACTTAAAAATATGTATAAAAACAAAAAAATTGCCAGAGCTATATTAGTTATGTGTGTGTACATATATGTGTATTATGTATACATTAATAAGTTCCAGAGAAAAGACTCAGGAATGGTTCATTTCCAGAAGTGAGTTCTCCACATGAATATATATATATATATTTTTTTTAATATATAATACAGGCATATTTATACATATATATGTATATTAATGTAATACACATATATTCTCTGTATGTATACATATATAATTGTATATATAAGCAACTATGCATACATATATATATATATATATATAAATATATGACATTATTCTATTATAAACATATGACTTATAAATAGGTCCTATAACTATATGACCTTATTCTATTTTAGATGGAGGCAAAGTCTTGACTGCCCTTCCTAACCAACTTAAAGCAGGAAGTGAATCTCTTTCTCTTAGCAATCCATCCTGTCTCTTCCATTCATAACCTTATTCAGTAAAGAGCTTAATAGAAGAGACACGAGATACTTGGAAGGTTTGGTTTTCTTTCCATATCTTGTATTTGGTCACAGTGAAATTGAACCCACCAATTTATCCTGCATCTTACCACATATACAGATTACTCTGCGTACAGACTGGGGAGGTAGAATACAGCAGGTATCTCTTACCATTTGAGTCAACAATGGTGATATTGGCAGAGGCACTGTCATTTCCTAATTTGCTGGTCACTTTGCACATATATTCTCCAGAATCAGCCAGTGATGCTTTGTTAATACGCAGTTCTGACTTCCTACAAAATCAGAACCAAAATGGTGTAAGTATAGGTCACAGAAATATAAAAAACATCAAAACACATAATTTTATAGTTTCAGAGTTCTCAAAGTCCCCCTCCACATACTTTGTTAAAACAGAGATTGAAGCCGGGAATGGTGGCGCACACTTGTAATCTCTGAGCTTGGGAGGTTGAGACAGGAGGATTGCGCAGGTTCGGAAGCCAGCCTCACCTATTTAGTGAGGCTCTCAGCAACTTAGCAAGACCCTGTTTCTAAATAAAATATAAAATAGGGATGGGAGTGTAGCTCGGAGGTAGAAGGACCCTGGGTTCCATCCCCAGTACCACCAAAAAAAAAAAAAAAAATAGAGTTTGAGATCACAGCAATTTGATTGCATGACTTACACATAATAAAATTGAGATACATCACATTTAAGTTTTACCGTGCACTTAATCTTCATTTTATCACATGCATCAGCAATTTAAAGAAGGTCTTATCTAAGTTTTCTCTTTACTCCTCTATTACCACCTTTAACCATATTATGCTTTAGAATAAACTCAATTGGTAAATATTCTTTCTTCTCTTCATCTAAATATCTCCAGCTGCTTAGTTAAGAGTATAAGATCACTTCTTACAAGAAAGTAAGGACAGACTGAATGAAGACTATAATAGATAAAAAATATCCTATACTTCTCAGAAGATAAACAACAGGAATAATGTTAATTTTGAGTGAAGAGGATTTCTCATTTCCAGAAGAAAGGGAATTTGTCTTTCCTTCTTCTCCTTGCTAGGAGCATAGTACCACATGAATAGTTCTTAATACTGAAATAAATATTCATGCAGCAATAGCTCATATTCTTATAAAGCTCTAAATATTAAATCAATATCCACCATTTTTGAATATGGACAGCACTGTGATTTGCATTGGTCTGCTTCACTATTGCACATAACTTGTAATTTAAGCAGTCTCCAAGATTAAAACTTAAAAATACATGGACTGGCTCCGAGCATACAAAAGCCTTTCTAAAGCATCTGAAGCATCATTCTGTGCCTAGCCTGATAACTGTGACTGCCCAAGCTGCCCAGAGGAGGACAGCAGGAAAAAAGGAAAGCAGAAAGGAGGGCCAGCAACTTTTCTGGTTGCTTTTATACTTAGCCAGTTTTTGAGCAACGTTTTTCTGGTGTTTTTGTCATATGACACTATTAATGAAGTCTGATTATTTATTCCAAATTTAATTCCTCCTCTCCAGTCTATCAGATTGAACCACCCCAAAGCCCATATCTAAGTTTTGTGGTCTTCCACCTTTAAACTTTATGTGGAGTCATTCCTACAAGGGAGTGCTGCATTTACTTTATTTTTATTATTTTTTTATTTTTTTGCTGTACGGGGGATGGAACCCAGGGTCATTGTATGTCCCAGCTACACCTACAGTTCTATTTTTTTTGTCTTTTTCATTTTTGGAAATATGGTCTCACTGAGTTGCGAAGGGCCTCACTTAATAGCTGAGGCTGTCAGTGAACAACGATCCTCTGGTCTCAACTCCCAAATGCTGGGATTACAAGCATGTGCCACCACCAGGCCTGGCTGCATTTATTTTTTGAGAGGCAGGAAGGGAGTTTTTACTGGGGATTGAACTCAGGAGCAAGTCACCATTTCTATTTTATTTTGAAACAGGATCTCACTAAGTTAAGGACCTTACTAAGTTGCTGAGGCTGATCTCACGCCTGAAATCCTCCTGTCTCAGCCTCCCAAATACTGGAATTAGAGGTATGCCACCATACCCTTGTGGAACGCTGCATTTCTATCCATCAAAATCTTAGTTGAAATTCAAGACCCATTTCCATCATCAGGCCTTTGAGGATTATGTAGCTGGAGCTGCCTTCTTCCTTATTTAGATTCTGATAGTCCTGAGCTCCTCTCACCTGAGTCTCTTTATTAGAGTCGTTTGGTAGGTCTCAATGCTGGACTCACCACATACTCTTCACAAGGAGGTGTCTGTAACTTAAACTTACTGGCATCCTAATAGAACACAGCACTGTTTAGCCTTGGTATATCCTCAAAGATTATTAAATGATGTGTGAATAAATGAAGAAACTGTCTCCCTATTTCATCTTAAGCATTGAGAAAGGCACCAGAAAAGGAAGATGCAACATTAAAAGGCAGAGACAATTTTAGCTGGTCCAGACCAAGAAGCAATGATCAAGCCAACATATGATAGACTATATATATTCAAAGCCAAGGAGTCTAAGTTTGAAGAACATTAAGCTAATGAAAAACAAAATTTTCTCCTTTAAAAATCTTGCAGTGCTGGGTGTGGTGGTGCATGCTTGTAATCCTAGTGTTTGGAAGGCTGAGACAGGAGGATCCCGGAGATTGGAAGCCAGCCTCAGCTACTTAGGCTCTCAGCAACTTACGGAAACCCTGTTTCCAAATAAAGTATAAAATAGGTCTGGGAGGACCCTGTGGTCCAGGCCTCTGGCCCCAACCCTGGGCGGGTGGGCAGGCACTGGCGGGGCACCCCTAGGCGACCCCCTCTCCACCCAGAAGGATCCTGTGGTCCAGGCCTCTGGCCCCAACCCTGGGCGGGTGGGCAGGCGCTGGCAGGGAAGCCTTCAGCGACCCCCTCTCCACCCGGAAGGACCCTGTGGTCCGGGCCTCTGGCCTCGACCCTGGGCGCGTGGGCAGGTGCTGGCGGGGCACCCCTAGGCGACCCCCTCCTGTGGTCCAGGCCTCTGGCCCCGACCCTGGGCGGGTGGGAAGGCGCTGGCGGGGCACCCCTAGGCAACCCCCTCCCCACCCGGAAGGACCCTGTGGCCCCGACCCTGAGCAGGTGGGCAGGCGCTGGTGGGGCACCCCTAGGTGACCCCCTTTCCACCCGGAAGGACCCTATAAAAAAGGAAGAAAAAAGAAAATATCGGAGAGGGGTCAAGGAGGCCGTGGCGGATGCCAAAATACTGGAGATGCAGACAAAACTTATCCAAAATGAACTGGAATTATTGGAAAAATTCCCTGCTAAGGAGGACTGCTTCTTCTCTACATTGTTAAGAATCTTGGACATCACCTGTAAGGAGAGAGACTTTAGCGGAGACCAAGGAGAAAGGAGGTGCTGAAAGTGGTCTCTGCGTTGGCAGTGGAGACTTGTATCCAAGAGAAGCAGAAATGGGAGCCTACCAACTTTATTTATTTATTTTTTTTTTTTGGAGAAATTACACCAAAGGTCGAATGCTACCGTTGCGCATGCTTAGGAACACTGGACAACATTCAGAGTGGAAAAACAGCTTGGGAAAGATTTGAAATGGTGGAGACAGTGGCAATGGCAGTGGCCAGTACTCAGGGGAGGCAGAGATCTGATGCATTACACCTGGAACCTTTGAAGTAATGACCCCAGAGGCAGAATGCTACCACCATGCACCCTCGAGAACGTGGGACAAATGGTTGGGCAAAGAGGGTGCTCAGATTAGAGCCTGACAAGGGGTGAGGCTCACGAGGGACACATCAAAGCTGGGATTGGAGCCTGTCGTGAGGCAAGGCCGGTGCTGGAGCCTCTGAGGCCGGGATCGGAGCCTGCCGAGTGGTTAGCCCGGTGGTGGGGCCAGTGAAGCCGGGATCAGATCATGCCATGAGGCAAGGCCGGTACTGGGGCCTTCGAGGCCAGGATTGGAGCTTGCTCAGGGGTTAGGCCGGTGCCGGGGCGAACAAGGCCGGGATGAGCCTGCCGTGAGGCAATGCCAGTACTGGGGCCTCCGAGGCTGGGATTGGAGCCTGCCGAGGGGTTAGGCCGGTGCTGAGGCCAGTGAGGCCGGAATCGGAGCCTCCCGTGAGGCAAGGCCGGTGCTGGGGCCTTAGAGGCCGGGATCGGAGCCTGCCGAGGGGTTAGGCCAGTGCCGGGGCGAGCAAGGCCGGGATCGGAGCTTACCGTGAGGCAAGGCCAGTGCTGGGGCCTCCGAGGCTGGAATCAGAGCCTGACAAGGGATTAGGCCGGTGCCGGGGCCAACAGCCGGCATCAGAGCCTTCCGTGAGGCAAGGCCACTATTGAGGCCTCTGAGGCCGAGATCAGAGCCTGCCAAGGGGTTAGGCTGGTGCTGGGGCCAGCAAGGCCGGGATCAGAGCCTGCCACGAGGCAAGGCCAGTGCTGGGGCTAGCATGGCTGTGATCGGAGCCTGCCATGAGGCAAGGCTGGTGCTGGGGCCTCCGAGACCAGGATCAGAGTCTGCTGAGGGGTTAGGCCGGTGCCGGGGCCAGCAGCCCGCATTGGAGCCTTCCGTGAGGCAAGGCCACTATTGAGGCCTCTGAGGCCAGGATCGGAGCCTGCCGTGAGCCAAGACTGGTGCTGGGCCCTCCGAGGCCGGGATCAGAGCCTGCTGAGGGTTTATGCCGGTGCCAGGGCCAGCAGCTGGCATCAGAGCCTTCCGTGAAGCAAGGCCGCTATTGAGGCCTCTGAGGCCTGGATCGGAGCCTGCCGAGGGGTTAGGCCAGTGCTGGGGCCAGTGAGGCCACGATCGGAGCCTGCCATGAGGCAAGGCTGGTGCCGGGGACTCCGAGGCCGGGATCAGGGCCTGCTGAGGGGTTAGGTCAGTGCTGGGGACAGCGAGGCCAGGATCGGAGCCTGCCGTGAGGCAAGGCCGGTGCCGGGGCCTCCGAGGCTAGGATCAGAGGCTCCTGTGAGGCAAGGCTGGTGTTGGGGCCTCCGAGGCCGGGATCAGAGCCTGCTGAGGGGTTAGGCCGGTGCCGGGGCCAGCGGCCGGCATCGGAGCCTTCTGTGAGGCAAGGCCGCTATTGAGGCCTCCGAGGCCAGGATCGGAGCCTGCCGAGGGATTAGTCCTGTGCCGGGACCAGCGGCCAGCATCGGAGCCTTCCGTGAGGTAAGGCCATTATTGAGGCCTCCGAGGCCGGGATCAAAGCCTGCCGAGGGGTTAGGCCGATGCCGGGGCCAGCGGCCGGCATTGGAGCATTCCGTGAGGCAAGGCCACTATTGAGGCCTCTGAGGCCGGGATCGGAGCCTGCCGTGAGGCAAGGCCGGTGCCGGGGTCTCGGAGGCTGGGATCGGAGCCTGCCGAGGGGTTAGGCCAATGCTGGGGCCATCGGCTAGCATTGGAGCCTGCCGTGAAGCTAGGCCGGTGCTGGGGCCTCTGAGGCCAGGATCAGAGCCAGCTGAGGGGTTAGGCCAGTGTCAGGGCCAGCGAGACTAGAATCAGGGCCTCCAATGAGGCAAGGCTGCTGCTTGAGCCAGCGAGGTCTGGATCAGTCCACCGGGAAGCCAGGCTACAACTGGGGCCGTCAAGAGTGGGATCGGTATTTTCAATGCAGCATGCACAGAGAAATATCGCAGAAAATTAAAACCAGATGCTTCCCCTAATCAGCAATAACTAGGAGGAAACGGGCAACAGGAAGTGGTTGAGCTATAGAAAGGACCCTATAGTGAATCAAGGTGAGCAATCCGAGGGTATGGAATAGGGGAGGATGGGCCTCTTTAAAAAGCAGGAGGTACATAAACATATGTATCAAAGTTAATCACCAAACAAGCATGGGATTGAGGGAGGGGGAGGGAATGGGATGGGGACTGGATGAGGGCTAATTGGATGATGTGTGCTTGTATATCCTCTCAAGTCTTGTATTCCAATGTGATGTATGATTACAATGCACCAATAAAAATCAATTAAAAAATTAAAATAAAATAAAATAGGTCTGGGAGTGTAGTCCAGAGGCAGAAAGTCCCTAGGTTCCATCCCCAGTACCAACAAAAATAAATAAATAAATAAATAAAATTAAAATAAAAATCTTGTAGAAGTTTTTTCTTTTTTAAAATATACCTTTATTGTTTCACAGTAACCAAATATCATACTGAGGTTTAGTGTGATAGACACCTACATGTACACGGTGCCCTGCCTGTTTTCCTATGATCCCTTTACAATACTAATATACTCTGATTCCAGTAGGGGGAGACAGTATTTAGTTTATCTCAATTTAATTGACCATAGAATCTGTTTTTGTGTTTTTGTTTTGTTTTATTTTGTTTTGTGATACTGGGGTTCCTGGAAGCCCTTCTATCTCCAGGCTATACTCCCAGACCTATTTTTACATTTTTATTTGGAAACAGAGTCTCCTAAGCCAGCGTGCACGGGTGGCTTCAAACCTGCACGATCCTCCTGTCTCTACCTCCCAAGCGCGGGGATTACAAGTGTGCACCACCACACCCGGCTAGAAGCTGTTTTTTTATTCACATGGCATACCTGTTAATATTTTCAAGAAATAATGGCCTATAAAACAAAGTTGGCAAAACATGGACCTAACATAATAACAGCCTCATCTATGTGATAGAACTACAAAGAGCTATTTCAGGAATATTTACACATTAATCAGAGTGATTAGTCATCAAAAAGTTTTCCTAAAATATATTCCTATAAGCCAAAATAGGTCATTATTATGGCAAGTACCTTCACAAATAGATATTAAGCATCAATAATAAAATTTAATGAATATTTAAATCACTAAAATACTACAATATTAGAATATCATCCTGTTAGGCTCTGTTAATTGATAATCCTGGTATTAGAGTACTCAAATATAGTGGGGTGTATTTTGGGGGAATGGGCAATGGTGGCACATGTGTATAATCCCAGTTCTTAGGAGGCAGAGACAGGTTTGTAAGTTTGAAACCAGCCTCAGCAATTTAGCAAGGCCCTCAGCAATTTAGTGAGACTCTGTTTCAAAATAAAATAGGGCTATCGTTTAGCTCAGAGGTAGAATGCCCCTGAGATCCATCCGCAGCATCATACACACTCAAAAAAGTACTATTTTTAATGGACTTTGTATACACAGTGTCCATATATGACAAGTTTCCTTCAAGACAGACATCATTGAAGACAGGGAGAAATAGAGGGATAAATCCTATAATAAGATTTTCCAGCTCAATGCGTAGCATAGTTTGCTGAAAGAATTTCCATGTATGGCCACGAAGCTTCAACAATGATAGATAATTCATGAAGAAGATTTGAGCAGGGAAAGCTTCCTAGTCTTTAACATCAGAGAGAGAGGGTAAATTCCTAATATAAGAAAACAACAGCTCTTCTTGTTACGTTCCCAAATCTCAACAAAAGATTATTACAACAACATCCCCAAATGTAACACAATCAAGAGCATCACTTCTTTCCTATTTATATAAAATCTAAGAACAATTTTTTGTTTGTATGGAAAGAATTTTTTCTTGATCCTATGCAATTTAACATTTAAACTATTGAACTGGGGTGAACAATAAGAAACATCCTAACTGGATTTACAGGTAGCATAATCTTAAAAAGACAGTCCTAAAATAAAAATTCTCCTAGTAGTCCTGAGTACTACTTTATGAATACTATGCCAAGCAACATAATCAAATGCTGTGCTTTAGCGGGAGGGGGAGAGAGCAAAAAAGACAAAAAGAAAACAGAAAAAAGAGAAATTTTTCTATGGATAAATAAATACTTCATTAAGCAGTTATAAAGGCTTTTTTAAAAATATATATATATAATACCACTTCTTGGTAGTTTTGTGCAAATCTGTAACCTGAATTTCTTAGGCTATCATGATATGTATCCATGGAACCATGTCTACAGAAGATATCCTAGAGGAATTCTAGGGCTGATCATCAAGACAAAGATTCAATTTAATAAAGATAAGCACAAAACTTATATGCAGGTCCAAAAATCAGAGGTTAAAATACAGGAGGGGAGAGAGATGAATCAGCCACAATAGAGCGAGATCAGGATTTCAAGTAGACAGACATTTAACACAAGCCATTTACAAATTATTTTTAAAAAATTGGAGAAACAAAAAAGAAACATTTACTCTTAGGCCAAATTAATAATAAAGCTGTGCATAAATAAAATTGGATAAAAGCCATTGGCTGGATCACACCTAGAACACTGAACTATTTTTTGGAGTGACATTTGATGAAAAATTCCAATAACTAGAGGACTTTTGAAAAGGGTGACTAGAACTGAATAAGACCTAGAAATATTCACAAGAAAGAATTTTTTAAAGAAACAAGTTCTTTAACAAGTAACTATGGTTACTTGTTTCAATATATAAATATATTGAAATAAGTAATATATTTAAATAAGATTTATTTGTTATTTACATATATTTAATGTATCTGAAAAAGAAAATATCTTGAGCTTGCTAACTTTTACAGGGAAAAGAAATAGGCAGAAATAAGTAGTATAGAAAAAAAGAAGGCATGTTTGGGTTAGAAAGAAATAATTTTTCAAGAATTCCAAAATGAATTGACTATCAGATAGGTTTATTCACTGCAAATATTCAAGACTGGAGAGCCACTTGCCAAGCATATTCTTACAAGAATATCTCTATGCAGAGAAAGATTAAATTAAATCAGTTTCAACTATTTTTGCAACAAAATCATGTTTTAAAATGAAAGCCTAAATCGAAGTCTCGTATTCAAAAATATCAGAGAAAGTGTTCAGGTCAAAGTGGTTGGTAACTCTTTTTATAATCCAATAGAAATTCAGAATTCTCCCAGGTAACAAGTGAAAAAATTCAATGTTGTGGCTAATCATTAAGGCCACTCTGAACTGTAAAGATTAATTTTGCTGTAAGATTCTTTAATTTTCATGTCCTAAAGAAGGGACAGACTGTAGGAAGAAGTTAGAAATAAACAAACTTTTCTTGAAAAGTATATAATGCAATATTACCTGGAGCTTTAATAAACAGAGATTTAACAGCCTTGTTTCTCTTTTCAATTGACTACCATGCATTGTCTGTAGTAGGTTAATCTAAAAACATACTGAATTTCCTTCAAGCCATTAAGTTAGCCATTTGCTCTTTCATTTATTAATTTTCTACGAATCTGGGAAAGGTTAGTGTATGAATAGATTTTAACTTGGAGTATGCTTGAAGTATTAGCTTTTTAAATTTTTTCTGATAATGGGTATTGAATCCAGAGATGTTCTAACTTTAAGCTATACCCCCAGCCCTATTATACTTTTATTTTAAAACAAGACATCACTAAGTTGCTGAGGTTGGCCTGAAACCTGCAATCCTCTGTCTCAGCTAATTAAGTACTAGGATTACAGGTATGTACCATTGTGCCTGGCTGAGTGTAAGCTATTATTATAATTAAATTCTACAGTATTAGAATATTTAGATTTTATAATAAGGATACATTACTTTAAGAATAAAAACAGTTATAAATCAAATTTCTAAATATTATTTTTTCTTTTTCCTATCAAAAAGTAAACTTTTTTTTTAAAGTAAGTACTTATCAAGACCAATTCAAGGTCCCATAGCTGTTTATCTAGTTTTTCTTATTTAGCTTGATTCTTATACCATAGTTACAGGCTACGCCAACTTTGATCTGCTAATTGTGAGAAAGACACAGAAGGGGAACATGAGTTTCTCAGGAAACAGACCCAGGCACTGGACAGAATTCCTCACATAAGCCACACGCAGCAGCCACTGAGTACATACGGATACTGAGATGCCCTTACAATGTTCAAGTGACTTGCCAAAGTGGCTCAGCTAATAAGAAAAATAAATGTGTATAAACCCCAAACAGAAAACATAAACAAAAAACCTACAGCCATAGACAAAAACAGAAATAATTCAATTTTTTCAACTGTTTTAAGTTTGAACAAAACAAATCCAATTTTTACCAAAATTAAAATACGTAAGGGATAAAATGAAGAACTGAGACAAAGTTAAGGATATCCAAGGATATGAAACACACAAACAATAGGAATTCTGCTTTTCCACAGCAAATATAGAACAGTTATTTAAATGAAGTCAGTCTGCCAGCTCCAAAGCTTTGCAACCAAGCTTTCCTGATCAAGATCAGCTGCAAAGCCAAGGACACAAGAGCAAAGGGGCCGGCCATCGCCAACCCAAGACATTTCCACTGCTGATAATTGGCCCCACAATTGCTGGGCCAAATAAAATAAACAAGGCTCCACGGGGCTTCAAAAGCATAAAAAGGGTATCTAAGAATGCAGTTTATTAGTAGGAACAGGGATGAAAAGAAGGATATGATTTTTATACATTAACAAATTACATACTGGTGTGAAATATTTTCATAACACTAAGGAACTTAAAGGAAATTTTGGCCACCATGTACAATCTAGATTATAAAATGAGAAAAGGAAACCTAGACTAAAGTTTGAAAAGGAGACAAGATTTTTTAAAATAAAGAGAATTCCAGGAAAATCCTAAAGCTCCAACTAAAATTCAACTCTGGTTGATCATGGTCTAAGACAAAATTTAGTCAAGTCATCAACTAAGCCACTGCAAAACATTAATAGTATGAATATCTTGGTGACAAAAAATATATTAATACACAGATGAACCTGAAAAAAATTAAGACATTACCCTAAGCTTATAAAATTCAATCTCAAGTAGTTGTGAAATTATATGAGCCTGAGAGTCACTTAGTTTAAATCTAAGTTTAACTATTCAGCATACTAATAACTTAAAAAATTATTATAGTAAATAATAGTATTCATTCTAGTTATATTTACAGAATATATTAAAATAATAGAGTGTCTTGCCGGTGGTGGCGCATGCTTGTAATCCTCGCGCTTGGGAGGCAGAGACAGGAGGATCGCGCAGGTTTGAAGCCAGGCGCGTGCGCTGGCTTAAGAGACCCTGTTTCCAAATAAAAATACAAAATAGGTGTCTGGGAGTGGAGCCCAGAGGTAGAAGGGCTTCCAGGAACCCCAGTACCACAACAAAAAAGAAAAAAGAAAAAAATAATAGAGTGTCTTGCAATCCAATTAAATTTAGATTCCGCTGGATCCTTTTATTTTAAAAAGAAATCTGACAACAGTGTTTACTTTAAAAAAATTCATAAATGACAAAATGCCCAATTCTAAAAACTGATAAGCCGATCACTTACCAAGCAGCTGCCTACACTACAAAAAGTATGCCTTATTTTTAGATCAAATTTATTTAATATTTTGCCAAGAATAATTTATAGTCATACAACTAGAATAAAATTTCCCCCATTTAATTTTTACCAGCAAGGCTATTATTTTAAAAAAAAGTAATTCCTGAATATTGGCCTTTCCAGTATAATGAAATTTTTTAATATGTAGACAGTACTCTGAGTTATCTGGATCTATGTAAAAATGCTTTTCAGAATACCAATGATTCTTTTATATGTCATCCAAGCCAGATAACAGATCACCTAAGTCTATACATGTGTCCTTTCCAAAGCACTTCGTGTGTGTTCACTTTTTCTTTCTTTCACTTTTCACTGTCTTTATGCAGCTTCCTTGGCTTCTCTGCAGATATGCTCACACTGTGTGTCTGTGTCTTCCTGATCCTCCAGCCTAGGTCAGCCTCTCTTCCCTTCTAACTCCCCAGCCCCCAGGCATTTCAGCACATGTATATAAGGTATGATTGAACTAGATAATCTCTACTCAATCTTAGGACTTCTGCCCATGAAGATGATACACTTTAACCCTTTGCTTTCCCTGCATTCCTAACATGAAGCCTTATATAGGCACTTAATAGTACTGATGTGTAGATAACTCAGTCTTTACTAACTTGTCTAATTGATGAAAAACTAAACACCAAAATCTACTCATTCTGAAGTCTACAAATATTTTGTCTTGTGAATCCCCTCCATTAGAATCATGCACATCTTTTTAATTCACATTGTATGGCCTCCTCCCAGTGGCACACATGTTATTAATCAAAGGTAATCTTCTTTTTTTTTTCTTTTGTGGTACTGAGGGTGGAACCCAGAGGCTTTCTACCTCCGGGCTATATTCCCAGACCATATATATATATATATATATATATATATATATATATATATATATATATATATTCAAAAAAATTTATATATATACATATATATATAAATTTTTTTTTTTTTGGAAGCAGGGTCTCACTGAGTTGCTGAAAGACTCACTAAGTAGCTGAGGCTGGCTTTGAACCTGTGCGATCCTCCTGTCTCAGCCTCCCAAGCGCAGGGATTACAAGCGTGCACCACCACGTCCGGCGGTAATCTCCATTTTTAAAAGTGAAAATGGCAATAAGGAATCCAAAAAGTAGATCTCTGTTCTACTTAAGTGTTTTACTACCTGTGTGACTTTAGGTTATCACAATACTTTCTGACTCTCAATTTCCTAATTTGCAAAATTAGAGCATCATTGTGTGTTAATTATTCAACTACCCTTACTGTATATTGGAATATTGGTTTTTTTTTTTTAAAGAGTAAGAGCTGGGTGTAGTAGCACATACTTCTAATCTCAGTACTTGGGAGGCTGAGATAGGAGGATCACAAGTGTGAGGCCAGTTTCAGCGATATAAGCAGACCCTCAGTAACTTAGGGAGACCCTGTTTCAAAATACAAAAAGAAAATAAATTACATCCGAGAGTGGGCTCAGGTTAGAATACCCCTGGGTTTGATTCCTAGACCCCCTCACACACATGGACATGTCTCCTGGTAGTGTTATATTTTGTATGGTTGAGGTGCCACCAGCTGCAGTACCACCTGATAGCCATTCTTTCCCTCACTCTTTACTATAGCTACCAATCAAAAGATCTTGCTGACATGACTGATTACAAAAGTAGCGTAGTTAATTAAATCACAGGAACTAGGAAAATTCCTAATTATAGTCATCAGCACAATTAAATGCTTTGATAAGATTCAATTAAATTCTGATTATAATCACTTTGTTCTCACTTGCTCATGCATGTGCAACAACTTTTATCCTACAAAATCAAAAGATGGGAGGGGGTCCTTCTGCTGTTGCTTCTCATACTGGGGGTTAACCCTCTGAGTTACAAGTGAAGGAAATATCTCTGAGCTTGAAACCCCTATTATACCTGTCACATTAAAGGGCTGTTTAGAAGCAAAAACCCAACCTCTTTCCTAATTTCAAAAGGTAGTTTGATACTAGAGGAAACAATTCTTTTTTTTTTTTTATGGTACTGGAGATTAAACCCAGGGGCATTTTACCTCTGAGCTACATGCCCAGCCCTCCCCCCAACTTTTTTTAAAATTTCGAAACAGGGTTTCATGAAGTTGCTGAGGGCCTCACTAAGTTGCTGAGGCTGGCTGCAAACCTGTAATTCTCCTGTCTCTACCTCTCATGTACTGGGATTTCAAGTGTGTGCAACCATGCCTAGCTGAAACAATTATTAAATAAGGCAATAAATAAAAATGAAGAATGCAGAAATAGCTATAGAGCATCATTTCAGAGTAGCTAACAGAACATATCTACTAAGTTGTCATAGAAATCACATAAATCCTTTCCAAATATGGACATCCTCAGGAGGCAGGAAATGTTAATATCTGCTAGCTGAGATTAACTAATTGTGTGTGTGCGCACCCACGTGTGTAGTGTGTGTGTGTGTGTGTGTGTGTGTGTGTGTTTGGGGATTGAACCCAGGGATATTGTACCTCTGAGATACACACCCAATCCTTTGTTATTTTTCATTTTGAAACAGGGTCTTGCTGAGTTGCTGAGGTTCTCACTAAATTGCTGAAGCCAGCCTTGAACCAGTAATCTGTCTCATCCTCCTGAATATTACTATTATAGCTAAATCCACACCTGGCTAAGATTAGCTAATTCTTACAGATAACTGTAATAGTGATGTAGTTTAATAGAATTGTTCATTTAAAATTCTTAGAAAATATAATTATATGCATTAAACTCTATTTATTTTGCAGTACTGGGGATGAAACCCAGGGGCATTCTACCTCTGAGCTACCCCCATCCCTATTTTTTTAATCTTTTTATTTTTGAATAAAAAGGGCCTCGCTAAGTCGCTGAAGCTGTCAGTGAACCGCAATCCTCCAGTTTCCGCCTCTGGAATGCTAGGATTACAAGCTTGCGCCACCACACCCGTCTATAAACTCTTTTTAAAAATAGACCAAACTCAACTGATTACATTCCAGTGCCTTTCATAAATCTGAGTATTTACTGAGCTTTATAATGAACTCATAATTTTGACTATGTAAGGAGCCTCTACTCTCAATAGCACTTGTCTTATTTTTAAAGAATTTGCGTCCATGACTATTATAGCTGCTGTCGCTGCTAATATGTTATCTTCCTTGTCTTCCTCTTTCTCCTACTTCTTACAGTTCCTTCTCCATCCATCCTCTCCTTTATTCATCCCTAAGTTTTAAGAATCAGAAACTTCAGATTATTTTCTGTATGATATCACAATTCCTGGAAAATATTTTATTTATTGTATATCATGCTCTTGCTAATAAATTCATTCATTAGGAGATAATTTCTCATACCCCCCTTTCCTAGGCACAGGCTCCATTACATGTGTTCTACTTACCCTGGCTTCTTTTGTATCTTAATGTTTTGTGGCTTGTTCCTTCGGTTTAGTTCATTCCCATTCTTAAACCATTTGAACTTGAGAGAGGAGTATTCAGAACTGGTTTCACAACGAAGCACTAGTTTAGAGCCCGCAGCTGACTCCTGGCTTTTCATCTCTTTCAATCTGGGAGGCAAGGCTGAAAAGGAAAGAAGAAAAAGTTATAATCACCAGGCAATCTTTCAAACAGAACGAAATTAATTTTGAATTAGCCTGATCAAGGTACTATCCCCCAAAGTTCTACTAACCCAGAGGGGGGGAAATTTAAATGGGTGAGTAAAAATAGATCTCAACTTGAAAAAATAAAAATAACCCAATAAAAAATTAAAGAAACACCCAGATTATAAACCTAGAATACCTAGACTATAAACCTATTCCTAAAAATTCTAGTTACTTTTTCAATCTTTTTTTATTCAGTTCTATTTTATTTTTATTTAGTGCATTATAATTATGGATCATATTGGCAGTATAGAGAAATAGAGACACACATGCACACAACCCTAGGTAAACACTTCCTTCTGAGTCCTGCCCCCTTCTAATACCTTTGAGATTGGGATTGGTAATTATGTATACTTCCTCAATCTTTGGATTCTCTGATACCATTAAAAATCCTAAGCATTGTAGGACACAGTGGTGCACAGGTGTAATTCCAGCTACTTGGGAGGAGAGGGCAGGAGGATCGAAAGTTCAGGGCCAGTCTGGGAAACTCAGTCTGGGAAAGATACGGTCTCAAAATACAAAACAGTGTTGGAGATACAGCTCAGCAATTGAGCACCCATGAGTTCAATCATGGGGGACAGAGAATTCTAAGCAGTGGTAA
Source organism: Muscardinus avellanarius (assembly GCF_963383645.1). Taxonomy (NCBI): domain Eukaryota; kingdom Metazoa; phylum Chordata; class Mammalia; order Rodentia; family Gliridae; genus Muscardinus; species Muscardinus avellanarius. Next base: position 51,169,859 of record NC_137800.1, on the reverse strand, counting down.
TTCAAAGGACAAAGCCTGTGCTAAGCCAGAACACTTGTGAATGTCATGATTTACAAAGCACTTTCACCTCCCAAATAATAATTCATCACATTATACACATTTTTAAAATGAGAATGTTTGCCGGAGGTGGACACAGGAGGATCACTCAGGTTAGAAGCCAACCTCGCTGGCTTAAGAGACCCTGTTTACAAATGAAAAATATATAAAATAGGTCTGGGAGTGTAGCCCGGAGGTAAAAGGATTTCCAGGAACCCAGTACCAGCAAAAATAAATAAATAAATAAAATGAGAATGTTTAAATTCAGGGATAAGTATAAATGACTGACTTATCCATGGATACAGAGCTTGTGGCTATTCAGAGTTAGGATTCATTCCACCAAGTATATATCAGAGGTGGCCCCCCAAAACAAAGAAAATTCATAAATTGTAACTTTGGTATTTTCTTCAAGAAAGAAATTCTGTGGGGCATCACTCTTTATTGGACCTACTGTGGCTATTCCCCAAAACAATGAGTGACCATTTCAGATGGCCACCATACTCATACCATGTGGTGGTTTGACTAAATTTAGCATCATCACTTAAACCTGTCACCAGAAACTGTGAGTGCTGAAGTTGTGTAGGAACTTGTAGAATACTTTACACTAAGTATCTATATACCATTCTCGGTTTATACAAGACTTCTGGAAATAATATCTACTGCCTATTGGAATGTTTATGGTATAATAATATTTGAGGTTTGTTTCAAAATAATTGGTGGTAGGGAATGCATAGGCATGAAGATGAATCAAAATACCATCTTTTGATAACTGTAGAAGAGGAACATTACGTAAGTGTGGCAGTTTGTTATATAATTCGATAGAATATATATGATTTTTTATAATAAAAATATTTTAAAAAGCACAGATGAGTGGATTTTCCTCTGCACACCCAATTTCACTTAATAATCAACATCACAGAGCCAGAGTGTTCCACAGATCTCGTTTTGCTGAGTCTCAGAAAAGCCAACTATACAGTCTATTTCTGCTCCAATTTAGGAATTAACAGGAAATCCCAGAAAATAAACCAATGTAAATGAGACTGAACCTCTCTGATTGGGTATGTAATTACTCACTGGGTTAAGGACCAAGATGCCAAGGACAGCAATCAAAGCCACCCCTACATTAACAGGAAATGAAATACCTTGCCTCCTTGGCTTATTTGTTTTTGTACAACTCTGCCCTTACCAAGCATACCCCTCAAAATGTCAGGAATGAGCATATGAATTATAGCAAAAAAAAAACCTTAATGCTGTGATTTCTTAGAAGTCATCCTATCTCCCTTCTTATTTATCGGGGGGCTAGGAGATAAGGTAGGGGAACAGGAATTTCACGTGGTAAACATTCTGGCACATTGTGAACTTATTTCAGCTATTTTCAGCTTTTGATACCTCATGGTTTTGGTGTTTCTTTCCTTGAAAGATAGAAAAAATAAGAACTACTTTCTGAACAAGTTTTATAAAAGTCCTTTTTCAAGATGTGGTTCATAAGTCTATTTCAGAGGTTTTAAAAAACAAACTGTATTCACAGCTAACTAGAATAGTGCCTAGATATTCCTATTAACTCCTTACAATCATTTTAAAGTTTGTGATTCTGGTAAAACTTATAGAACAAATATATCAAAGTTAAATGGCACCAAAGAATCTGCTTTGTGTATATTAAGAAAAGTAAATTGCCTCGTTTTATGCATAGACTGAAAAAAACTGGTTTGAGCTTTTCCACTGAACTTTATATTTAACTTAAAATGCAACCCAAACTCTAAAGGTTTATATTTGTGCCTCTAAGCAAAATGGCCCTAAACAGTATTTCGGATATACTTAAATTTCAATAAGCACATTCCTTCTTCCCCCACTCCATAGATACTTGCTTATCAATTTCTGAACACAAGTCTGCTATATTTTGTTTTCTTTAGTTGTATAAACATTTTATCATGAAATCAGTTTCATCTCTCCCCCTATTTCCTATTCTCTCTTTTCATTTTTTCTCTGCTTTTTATAATATCTTTTTTCTTTTCCCAGTCTCCCTTTATTTATTCATTTCTTATTTCTTTATTAAGAATCTTGTTTCAAGCTGGGTGAGATGGTGCAAGCTTGTAATCTCAGTGCTTTGGAGGCTAAGACAGGAACCTTCTTTTCAGAATCTCACAGAGAAGATGACAGCCACGCACAGAGCTGATAAAGTTTTTGTTTGGACATTTGGTCTTTTACTCTGAACCTCACTCATAATTTAGAGACCAGACTCAGCAACTTAGACCGTTTCATATAAATAAAAAGAACTGAGGGTACAGCTTAGAGGTAGAATGCCCATAGGTTCAATCCGTAGTACCAAAAAGAAGGAGGAGGAAGAGGAGGAGTTGGACAAAGCCTATTTGTGATTTTGTGATGATGTCCTTCTGAAGCCTCTGTGGCATGGGGTCTATGACATGAGGCTAACCAGCTAGTCAGGAGTCAGTTCAGTCAAAATCTTCCAAAGCATAAATAGAGAAACAGACCTGTGCCCCACCAATGGACCACACAACTGCATCCTAGACCCATAGGTGTTCTGCCTTCAGGGAAACCTGCCCCAGAAGCACCATAGGGGACTCCTCACCCAGTCCTGGCAGCACCCAAAGAGTATCCAGGAGACCTGGTAGCAATGCAAATCCTTCTTTGTCTTCTTACATCTCCATACTGTTAATGTTATGTTAATTTTAAACATATGCAAATTTCTCAGACATAGGTTTATTATATGATATAACCTAATTTAATTTGTTTAAATACAACTCCTCCAAGTACTTTCTAATAAATAGGCAAAACTTTATAACACCAAGAGTAGTTGTGAAACTTGAGATCAATATTTTTAACTGAGTACTTGGATTTTTAAACCTGAAAATAAATTTTCTTAATTCTTATTCTTTTAGAATAAGTAAATGATCTATTGATTTAAAATGGATGGGAGGCAAACCCAATGTTCTGTTTATGCTTCACATGCAGGAGGTGTTCAGAGTATCTCAGGAATAATTTCATTGTATTTGGTCTACCAGAGTTCATCATTTTGCTTTCAGTGTATTTCTAGAGAAGTAGCAGTTCCCCACCCTAAAACAATTTAATGATACGACAAGTTTTAAGCAGACTCTGGCTACATTTATTTCAAACTTGCTATACATTAATATGAACATGTATACACCTTTAGAGATGCATTAGAAGAGCCGGGCGTGGTGGCGCACGCTTGTAATCCCCGCGCTTGGGAGGCGGAGACAGGAGAATTGCACAGGTTCGAAGGCAGCCTGCTGGCTTAAGAGACCCTGTTTCAAAAAAAATATAAAATAGGTCTGGGAGTGTAGCCTGGAGGTAGAAGGGCTTCCAGGGATCCGAGTACCACCAAAAAAAAAAAAAAAAAGAAATGCATTAGAAGACACTGATGGTCAAAGGCAAAAAGAGACAGCCTTTAAAAATAAACAAAAAATCCCTGAAGTAATACCACACAGTTTACAGGTGCTTTTTTTTTAAATAAATCTTTTTACAGGCTTTAAATGTTATAAAGATCTCAATATGCCATCCTGATTGTAACTCAAAGAAAGCACATATACTAGGTATTCTTAAAATGTTTCCTTCCGTATTCCCACTTTTCTTGTTTTATATTTTCTATATCACATGATGTTGCTAATTCTGATAATTTAATTGATAAGTAATTATTTCTGATAAAAGCAAAACAAAGTGGCAAGGCATGGGAGGACGATTCCTCTACATAATCCTCCTGTTTTAATAGTTTCCTGTTAACCAATTTTCCAATTATATTGTGCTGCTACATAAAATACCATACTGTGTTGTTAAAAACAGGAAACTTCAACATGCTTAAGCTACGGAGATAAGCTGATAGCATGTGACACTAGATAAGCTGTTATTTCTCTTCTCTGAAGGATCTAACAATGCAAAGTTAGCTCATATCATTACTTTCTTTGTGTTTGTGCAATTAATCTGAAGAACCTCAACAAATTAAACAGGAAAACTTCAGAATATTATCAAATCACAGCAAGCCTTCAGCTGTGATCCAGTGAGGTCTTCCTCTTCCCTACATAAAACTTTTTAAATGCCTGCCACTACACACATGCCCATCTCACACTGAAAACTGGTGACTGACAATTACATTAGTTAGTGAAAGCCACACAAATATAAACTAGCCAGTCCTCTATGCCACATGTCATTTTTGAGAGACACGATGGAGGTTTTTTGTTTTTCTTTTTCAGTACTGGAGATGGAACCCAGGGGCATTCTACCTCCAAGCTACATCCCCAGCACTATTTTTTATTTTGAAACAGGGTCTCACTGAGTTACTAAGGTAAGTAGCTGAGGCTGACCTCAAACTGTGATCCTTCTGTCTCAGCCTCCCAAATGCTTGCATTACAAGGGTGCACCACCACACCTGACTCGGTACGTAAATTTTTGATGAGCCTCTAAAAGTCCCTCACTGTTCACATTTACCCTTCTTTGCACTAACTCTCATTGAATATGATGATTGCATACCATTTGGTCTTCTGAACCTCACTCACAAATTCGGCTATAAAAGGAAAAATTTCACTTACCAAATTTAAATGTAAATATAGCTATGTAAAAGGCAGAAAACCTATTGACAACAGTATTTTGGAATACATCTAGGTTTTAATGTCCTCCTACTAATATAGTAGGTGATACTAAGCTACTTTAAGAGTCACTCAGCAAGGTGATAGTAACATGGTAATACCACCTGGAGTGACACTGAGCTTATATTGCCCAGGGAAATACTCCAAGGTGAGTCAGGCTTCAGACAGACTATTCCTGACCCAGGCTGACTACAGCTACCTTTGAGCTAACCTGGGACTGCTATACCTCTCTGTGTATTCAGAAAGGAGATTTGGAGAATGTAAATACTTTCATTTGAAAGAAAGTCATAATAAAAATCTGTATTTTGTTTTAAAACATTCTCAAGCTGACTCTGTATATCACTGGGAGTAAATTAAACCTAATCAGGAAGCACACTGGACTTCAAGGCAGTTCAAACACTGCTGTGGCCATTTCAGACCCATCTCCTGGCACAATCGAGGATATGTACATATATGTACATGTCCATGTGCTATTGAGCTGTCCCTCTATAATCACACTGAATAATCCGCACAAAATATACACAGACTGTGATAACATGAAACACTAAGAACTGGGTAATATTTCAGCATTTTATTTCTAAAATTTACAACAGTCATACTTCTATAACTAGACTTGGCTCCTTGTTTTGATTTCTCAAACATATTGGTTTTCTTTGGTTAGAATTTTGACACACGGATGGATAGTCTCAAAGTTTCAGCTTTCACAGTTCATTAGTCCAAGCTAACTCCAACAATATGATTTTTTTTTTTTTACTAGAGATTGAATCCACAGGCATTCTACCTATAGAGACAAGCGCAGGCCTAGTTTTTTTAATTTTATTTTTATGTGATGTTGGGGATTGAACCCAGGAGCATTCTACCTCTGAGCTACATCCAACAGTTTATTTTAGTTTAGTTTTTTTTTTTTTTTTTCATTTGAGCAGGGTCTTGCTAAATTGCTGAAAGTCTCACTAAGTTATCAAGAATGGATTTGAACCTATGATTCTCCCATCTTAGCTTCCCAAGAACTGGGATTACAGGCATGCACCACCATGCCTAGCTTTACTTTTTAGTATTAAACAGGATCCCTTGCTAAGTTGCTGAGACTGGCCTCAAACCTGCAATCTTCCTATCTCAGCTCCCAAAATCCTGAGATTACAGGCATGCACCACCATGCCTGGCTCTAGTATGATTCTTTGAGAAGCTCAACTTGAAGGTGTGAACCACTATCAACCCAGTCAAAAACTATTCTTATTCTAAGGCCAGAGACAAATTAATAATCTTATTCTACATCTGAATGTCATATCAAACAAGATGCATTTTTAAAACAATATATAAAACAAGAACCCCATAAGAAAATTATCCCTACAAACCAAATGACGGCAAGCAGTTACAGTCTCTAAAGGCCTGGGGTGTTGTTGCTGGTGGGGCCGTGTGTGTGTCAGTTCTGATTGGCATTATATTCAAACATCCAAAATTTAAATTTATTAGACGTAAGGCATTTAAGCTTTCAGGGGCCTAGCCTAAAGAAGGACCGTCAGTGTTTTCTGAAAAAACAAGTCTAATGGAGGACCTGGAGGACACTAATAAAGTGGAAACCTGGCTACAAACGTTACTGAAGAAACACACCTTCTCAAAAGCCTTTTTATTATTTAGGATCAAGGAGCCTTTGACTTTATTTTTATGCATTCCACTGGATTAGGGTTCTTCTGCCACTGTGTTGTGTGACCCTAATGAAAATGAAATGTAAATCTAAACAGAAGGCTACTAAGTAGGTAGAATTTTCTTTTTTAAAATTTTATGTTCTAAATTTCACTTATCTGGTCCTCACTGTTGGACTGTGGAGACCCTGCCCCGGCTAAGACCCTGTGGTGCTTCTTCCAATGTCACTGGCTTCACCTTATCTCAGAGCTGCCCCCTGCAGCCAGCTGCCCAGCCCACAGCTCACTCCCCCGACTGTTCAACATACTGTGTTGTCATGACATGTCTGCAAATTTATCATTCATATCAAATTTCATCGCCTCTGCAAAAGTACAAGTATGTCATGTAAGGGGGACAATTATTATTTTCATTTACAGGAAGAAAATGGAACATATTCTAGAACTTACAACAAGCTGCAGAACCAGGACATGGGCCTGGGTCTTTGCACCACAGCGTCTCTGCCAAATTTGAGGCAGAGGTAGAGGCAGAACAAAAGGGGAGAACAGTCAACTGGACATCTAGGAAGAAACACTTTATTTTGTAGGCATGATGGCAATTTTTTACTCATAATGAACTATATAAACTGGAACACCTCTCCCCATACATATTTAAGAGATTTGCAACACAGTAAAATTCTATGAGGGAAAGTAAGTACCGATTTATTAGGTAAGAACATTTCTAACTCTGAAAACTAATATGTTTGTTAAAACTAGCAATTCTCTTTTTCTATACAATTTTGAATTTCCTTGCCCACTATTTCATAGTTGGGGAATAAAGGTAAAAATCAGAAAAGCACTATAATAGTGTATGAGGTGAAATTAAGTCCCTCTTAGTACTTTCCATGATAAACCTCTCTGAAATAATAACAGCTAGTATTTATTGACTATCTGCTATGTGCAAGGCACTAGTCTAAGAGGTCTATGTTCATTAACTCTTTTAAGTTGTATAAAAACTTTAGCAGATAAGTATTGCTAAAATAATTCCCAAATTACAGGTGAAAAAAACTGAAGTAGAAAGGTATATTAACTTGCCTAACATACTGCTAGCATATTTTGGAGCCTGTATCTAAACCCAGAAGGCTGACCCCAGAGCCCTTGCTTTTATACTAAGCAACAATACTGAGTTCTTTGTTATTCTTTATAATTTTATAATTGCTATTCTTTATAATTTTATAGTTATAATTTTATAGTTGAAATGTGATAAAGATTTATTAGCCAGACATAGTGGCACATATCTGTAATCCCAGTTTTGGGGAGGCTGAGACAGTATGATCACAGATTTGAGGCTAGCCTCAGTAACTTAGTGAGGCTCTTGGCAACTTAAGGAAACCCTATTTCAAAAACAAACAGAATAAGAAACAAAAACAAATAGAGCTTGGAAGGTTGTAGCTTGGAAGTAAAATGGCCCTGGGTTCAATCCCAACACACACACACACACACACACACACACACACACACACACACACACACCATATTTATTCATTTATTAACAGTGACCAGGTTTTACTGACAAAACATACATATATATATATATATATATATATATATATATAATCACAAAATGGATATATTTTCTACATTTAATCTACACATTATAGAAACTTGGAAAGTAGGTATGCAAAATGCCTAAATTTTCTGAGCTACTCTGACGGCTTATAGGGAAATAAAATAAGACAGAAATTGGTACTATAGCCCCCCCCCCAAAAAAAAATCCCTTGAAACTATGTAGTTATCATCTGTCATAGATGCCAGATGCCACAAAGGTCAACAGCACTGCTTCTCACTCTGGTGTTCACTGAAATGTGATAATCCCCATGTGAGGGTACAGCAGCAGATTAATGTTGTTCTTCCAAAGTGTAAAGGCAACACACCGTGACATTGAATACTGGGGTAAATTGCCACCCAGATGCCAGCAGCCAAGGTAAGTGCTTAACAGGCCTGTCTAATTAATGCTGTCAACACAGCCAGCCCAATTAGAAGGACATCTCACTGGAGCACATGAAGAAGATGTCAGGCATGCTCCACTTAGGGCCAGTGACTGCCTAGGTTAAAATGGATCCAGTTACACTTCCACACAACGAATGTGGAACAAGTTGCACAGAGAATAAAGCTGATATATTTGTTCTCTTCTGCTGCCAAAAAGGAAGCACCCCCCTCAAATTGTTATATAAACCTGCCTCACCACTTTCCAAATATCAATTAAATAGAAAAACTGAGAATGATGTAGTTAGTAAAAATTTGATACATATTTACTTATTTTGCTATTGTACTGTTTATCCTATTCTGGTGTGTTTTTATTGTTTAAATCAGCATATTACCATGACTTTGATGTGTTAATATTTGTCTGGTTAACCATTTTACCACATTAGCATAACTTTGAGGTGTTACTTTTTATCTTTACACTCATTTCTTCTTTGCTAAAATTGAATGACATTTAATTAATTAATTCACTAAAATACTCTGGCTTTCATTTGAAAAAAGCATTTATTTACATGTTCAAAACTGAATAGATTCCCAAGTAAGAGGATTTAGTGCAAGGTTTTAATTAGTTTTAAACCATGACAAATCCAGGAGAACTGTAAAGCAATGCCTATGATTAAAGTCCCTGTATGATCTATAGATATTAGCCCCTCCTTATCTGTTTTTCATTTTGTCATTTAAAAACGTGTTTATTCTGTGAGGTAGAAAAATTTTAGCAGAGTTAATTATGAAATAAATGTCTCCTTTCCAGGTCTCTTAAATCTGTTTCTTTGTTATTGAAGCATGTCTACTTTCTAGGTAACTGTGGCCTGATTTTTCTTTTAAGTCCACAGATAATTTATTAAAAGGAATTAAGCTTAATAAACTGAATAATTTGTTAAACTATATTAAACATACATGATAGAATTAAAATTAGCCTTCTTTACTCACAGAGGCCTACCAGATGAGAGTTAAATTTCTCTCTGCTCTGTTCAGTATAGTTAAGTAACCAACACACACCAGGGTCCTCCTGTGACTTTCTGGGAATCTTGACAGCTTGGGAAGCTATTTGCTTATTAAGCAGGTCCATGGACAACCTAACAATTGAATCCTTATCTTTTTACTTCTACCACACAGGAAAAGCCAGGGGAGGTACATTTCTTATCTTAGAATTCTCAGGGACACACATTTGTTGAAGAGGTGGAAAATGACCAAAGTCAAGTTAAACAGATAGTTGATTAGAAAATCTGTTCTAAATTATTGATCATCTAAAGCAATCTAATTTGTGGCTAACAGAACATAACCTTAAGGCTGCAAAGTTTCCTAGTGTACTCAGAAGCCAAACTATGTGATTAGAGTCAGTGTAATTTGGTTTCATACCACATACAACAAGAAATTACAATAAGAAAGAGAATTTATGGTATCTTTTATTTTTTATTAAAAATTCACTAAAGCATCTTTTGAAAGTGCAAGTGAGCTGTTTCCCACATGTCCTGAAAGAATCCACTAGATTCTAGATTGCAATTAAAGTTTTTCAATAGAGACTGATATAAAGTTAAGAAAAAGAGGCCAAAATGATAAATTTACTCAGCACATCAACATGTAGCTTCCTTTTCCTCCTCCACTAAAAATGCCTTACTTAGAAAGGTTAAATTGTTGCGAATAGTTTATAGGTATGAATTTAAATTACTAAACTGTACATGTTATATCCTGTACTTCTGTCTTATGATTCTGTGTCCAATAAGAATGGAGAGTCAGGGGGAAGGGCTGTAGTTCAGTGGCAAGGTGCTTGCATGCACGCACAAGGCCCTGAGTTCTATCTCCAACATCATAAAAAAAAAAAAAAAGAGTGACCCAGGAAACTTGAATGAGGGTACTTGTTTGGTCCAAACAGTCACAAAATGCCTCTGAACTTTAATGACCTGCCTTATAAAAGGGGCAGAATAGCACCTGCCTTACCCCTTTTGATTTATTTGTAAAAAACCAATAATAGAGGTAATATAAGCATTTTACATATTTTATAAACTAGATATTATCAGTGTTGAAATAACTGCCATAATATTAAACCATCTAAATGTTACAAATTGTTACATGATATAAATCCAGCTGGTACAAACTTACATAATTAAAACCTAAAAAATATATGTATATATATGAACGTGTGTGTGAATGTGTGTGTGCATGTATGCATGTGTGTATATAAGATTTATATCTGTATCCTTGGTCCTTCATCAGGACAAAAAAAAAGCAACTGAAAACAAGCAAGGTGGGTCACTAAAATATTCAGAGTCACAAGCAACCAGTATAAAGGAATAAACTAAACATTACAAAATCCTAAATGGCAATAAAAGGAAGGGTAAGAATGGAAAGCAACAGGGTCTTTAAAGTCATAAAATCTCCCAAAGAGGCAAATCATTCAATTCATTCTCTCAGATCCACATATACTCCAGATTATAAAAAACTCATGAAGCATGAAACTGATAATCATTTTAAAATAAAAAGAAAGTGAAGGTTTGGACAATCAATATAATCTGGAAAATGGCTGTGCTAAGAGGCTGTCCAGGACAGTGACACAGCACACCAGAGTGAAACAGGATGTGGAGCCAGCCAGGCCCTGGAACCAACTTTAGTTTGCTACCAAAGTTCTGGGGCAGGACCAAACTCTGAGCCTCGTCGTCCTCGTCTGCAAAATATGGTGCACAGGACTTCCGGGAAGATAGCAATGGAGAAAAGCGGGGCTTACGAGCCCCGCTAACAACCAATCTCTATTACCACAAAATCAGCACAATTCATAGCCAGAAAACACCATCAGCAGAGAAACAAAAAAATGTAATTACAAGGGAAAGAGAAAAAGAGGGCTGGAAAAACGAGACACCAGAAAGAAACCAGACCGCAGTGCTGCAGTCAGAGCCATGGCGTGGAGCGGCGCAGGCGCCATCTTCCCTTGCAGCACCAGGCCCCAGAAAGGAGGGGGACTCAGAAAGGAGCACAGAGCCACAGAGATATGCCGGCCTCACACTCAAGGACACGGCAGAAATGCCTTACTGCCGGCGGCAGCGGCGAATTCAACGGACAGCTCCAGACCAACGCACTCAACAGCCCACCAGGCTCCAGAGAGGAGCTGCGGACAGCGAGCCAAGGTGAGCCGTTGCAGAACAGCCGGGCGGAATTTGGCAGATTATTTTGGCGCAGGGAGAGTCTAAAACTCCCAGGGGCTGGGCTCAGCACACCCTGCGGGGACTCAGAGCAGAGCTCAAAACCAGAGAAGAAATACGCCAGCTTCATGGCTGAGGGTGTGGCAGTGGTGCCATATTGCCACCGGCAGCAACAACAGTGAATCCACCGAATCCACTAAAGCTCCATCGGCGCAATTAGTCAAATTGCAGCCCTAGAGGAGAAATCCCATTACTGCACTCCAAGGGACTTGACCCAGTGGGGGATTGGCGGTGGCAGAGATATCACACCATAGGAGAATGCCCAACCTGGCACCCCCCATGGTCTAAAGCAGACTCGATTGACTCCCTGGGTCTGAGGTTCTGCAATACAACCCAGTAAAGGAGTAGTGGTGACTGAGATACCACAGACTCGAGATCCAGAGCACCTTAAGTGAAGTCATAGTGACCCAAGGGAAGAACCCAGAGAAGGCACAAACTTCCGAAATCATGGGAAAGAGGAATAACAATGGAGCAGTGAATGCCCACAACCTCACAACATCAGAACATGATAAAACAGAAATTCAGAGATTTCTAGAAGATCAAATCAGGAAAATAACTGTAGAAATAATAGAGGTGTTTTGAAAAGAATTCAGAGAGAGCCAAAAAGAGATAAAGGATGCAATTAATGAAGTAAAGGCCTCAATTCAAAGTACAAACAACCGATTAGACCACATGGAGAATAGAATCTTGCTCTTAAAAGATGGTCACTCCAAAAATGAACGCATAGTTTCTAATTTAGAAAAAAAAATCCGACAGCAGGAATCTGACATTGAAGAAATATGGGCCCATTTTAAGAGAGCTAACCTAAGAATAATTGGAATAGAGGAGGAAAAAGAAGGTGAATCCAAAGGAATCAACAATATCTTCAAGGAAGTAATAGCAGAAAATTTTCCAAACATAGAGCAAGAGGTCGATACACAGGTCCAGGAAACTTATAGACCTCCCTTTAGACAGGATCGGAGAGGATCCCCACACCATATAACTGTCAAAATGACCAATGTGGAAGCCAAGCAGAGAATCTTAAAGGCAACAAAAACAAAAGGCCAAGTGACATTCAGAGGCAAACCAATTAGAATCACTCCAGATTCCCAAACCAAGTCATGAGAGCCAGAAGGGCTTGGAGTAACATATTCCAAACTCTGAAAGAAAACAACTTCCAGCCAAAAATTTCCTACCCAGCAAAATTTTCTATCAGATTAGATGGGGAAATAAGAAGCTTCCATGACAAACAGAAACTGAAGGAATTTATGTCTTCAAAACCAGCGCTAGAGAAAATACTCAAAAGAGATTAACTACAAAGAAATAGGTAACACACACCAGAACCAGAGAAACAAGATTTTCCATCCAACAGACAACTAAGATTGGTTATCTGTGGAGATTCATTATTTATGTTAGTCTTTTACCTATCTCTAAATTGTATTGTTTGTTTTTATTGTTGCTAATTTTTAGGATTTCTATTTGGAATATTAATATACCTTCAGATATAGCATTTGGAAATATTTTATCCCATTCTATCAGTAACTTTTAACTCTGTTTACATTGTCTTTGGATATACAATATTTTTTTTTTAGGGAGTTTGTTTACCCTTCTGTTGCCTGTGCCAATGAAATCATATCCAAGAAATCACTGCCAATTTCAATGTTGTGAGGTATTATGACCCAGATTTTCTTCTAAAAGTTTATAGTCTTAAGATTTATATTTAGGTCTTATATCTATTTTGAGTTAATATTTGTATATGGTGTTAGGTAAGGGTCCAATTTTATTCTTTTTCATGTAATTATTATTTTTCTACAATATTTAGTTAAAAGATTATTATTTCTTCCACCAAATGTTCGTGGAAACCTTGTCAGAAATAACTTGACAATATATGGAAGAATTTATCTCTAGGCTTTTATTTAACTCCAATGGTTTATATATCTGCCTTTATAACAATACTACACTGTTTCAATTATTGTAGCTTTATATGGTTTGAAATCAGAAAATATACATCTCCTAGCTTTGTTCTTTTTCGAGATCGTTTTGGGTATCTAGAGTCCATATTCCATATTAGGATAGATTTTTTTCTGAAAAATAAATAAATAAATGTATGATAGTTTCACCTAAAAAAAAAGAAGAAAAAAATATTTTCTAAATATTTTCTGGTAAGAAAGAAAGCAAAAAGAAATATTGAAATGTTATCTTTAAGTCATCCAAAGCTTGGCATCAGACAAATGAAACTGTTATGTGAGACTATCATTGTTAATTTTGGAAAAATTGCTATAATACTAGATGTCAACCACTAAGCCAAGCATGGGAAGGAGGGATGGGGAGGGAAGGGGGTGGGAATCGGGTAGGGGCTAACTGGGCAATGTGTGCATATATGTCTACAAAAGTATTTTTTTTATCTCATTATGATGTATGAATACAGTGCACCAATAAAAAAATAAATTTCTTACTAGTAACAAAAAAAATATGGTTCACAATGTGCTGCACCATCTACCTTGACTGCCATACTGTCAACCACACAACAAGTGCCAAAAATTAGCAATGTTTTAAAAATAGCAGCTTTTTTCTAATAGCAAATTCTTAAGGAATGAATTAACTTCATGGATGGATGTTACAATATAGAGAGATCATCCTTAGATTGCTTTATGCTGCCTTCAGGTAATGACACTTTGGCCATCAGTGCCCTCCCCTGGGCTCATCAAAGGAGTATGGCATTTCATATACTACTATTTAGCCTAATGTTTACAAAGTACTTTCATACATTATATAATTTCACACCAAAACATATATTCAAGATGATGAAAGCATGTGCTGTGGTCCACACCTGTAATATAAGTACTAGAGAGAACGAAGGTTGGTGGCCAGCCTCACTAGACCTTGTTTCAAAAATGAAAAGGGCTGGGGTGTACCTGAGAGGCAAAATGTTCCTGAGTTCGATCCCTAGCACACACGAGTGTGCACATACACATGATAATGAAATCTAAATAAGATCTGCAGTTGAGCTAATGGTATTGTGCCAATGTCAACTTCTTAGTTTTGATGTTACATACTAGGATTATGTGTAACACTATGGGAGCAGACTGAAGGATGCATGGGAACTCTCTGCCCTATCTTTGCAACCTTTCCATAAATTTAAAGTTACTTCCCCCAGAACTTGAGATAATTGAGCTCAATTTTTGTATCTTTTGAACATTAAGTTGTGTCCTTCTTCATGCTTTTATAAAAGCATTATTATTCCATTTAATAGAGTGATATATATATATCTGTATAGGTATTCATTTCACTCAGGAGACTAAAGGCTCCTGGCAGCTGGGGACTCTTTTAATGCATTTTGATCCTAGTAGCTAGCACAGTGCTCCATAACTTTTGCTGAAGGAAAGAATGAATAAAGTCAATCTGTGATGCTTACATTAAAACACATTGAATTTATCAGGGTTGTCACTGCTTCCTACTCATATGATACTAACTCATTAGATGGTGTGTTCTTAGACAAACACATTAGAATATTCTATGTTTACTTGCATCCTCCTATATCTAAGCAGTATCCATATCTTGGCTCATTCATACAGAAGACTGACTTCATTTCCTTAGATATTTCTTAATTCCCATTCATTATGTAAATATTATTGTGCATAAAAGAGTAGACAGGGTTACCACTGTCTTAAGTACTGAGCATACTGACATCAATAAGACAAATAAAATCCCTGTTCTCATCTTGATTGAAGAGGGATAGATAACCTCTTAACTATTTATACAATGATATGGCTAATACAAATAAATCTTTCATCTTACAATCAGAGAGCACCAAAATTCCTGAGATAGCTATGTCTTTTCCATTTAATTATACAACATTTTTTTCTATTTAAATTGACTTTGGAAACTGATCACTAAATCTATATGCAACCAACTAGTATTAATCTAGTAGATACTGCTAAATTGAAATTATTTCACCTTAAAATCTTATAGTAACTTAATGACCTCACTGAAAAAATTATTTTGGGATTTCTCTGGATAAATATATTTCAATACTACATTCTATTGTTACAATTTCATCACATTAGGAGTAAGTATAAATAGGTCTATTACTTAAAAGTCAAGCTCAAGTCTTATTTTGACATAAAAGAGTAGTTTGACCTTGGGAAAATTATTAAAATATTTTAAGTCTCAGTTTTTGAAAATATAGAATGCAACAGAACTTTATATCTCCTAGGGTTATTAAAAGGATTAATAGAAATACTTCAATTAAAACTCTTAGTAGTCAGTGTGCATCTGAATGCAAGCACTCAACAAATGTTGCTGGCTATTCTTATTATATTGCCATTAGGTCCTTGATAAATTTTAGCAGTTTATGAAGACTTCTAGATTAATAGGATGAGTTTAGGTAACTGCCAAATTGTAGCTGAAACAAATGAAAAGCCATTCATTCCTGTGACAAGCAGAATAATGGTTCCCAAATAAAGACTAAACCCTAACCCCCAAAATCTGTGATTATGCTACCTGCATGCAAAAGAGACTTTACAGGAATAATCATGGTCAAGAAGCTTGAACAGAGGAGATTAAGCTCTCTAATCCAACTGCAACAATTGAATCCAGTGAATCCTTAAAGGCAGACAGTAGTTTGCTTGATGTAGTTAAAAAAAAAAAAAAAAAAAAAGCCCAGGCGTGGTGGCCCACACTTGTAATCCCCAGCTTGGGAGGTGGAGACAGGAGGATCGCGCAGGTTCGAAGCCAGCCGCACTGGCATAAGAGACCCTGTTTCCAAACAAAAATATAAAATAGGTCTGGGAGTATAGCCCGGAGGTAGAAGGGTTTCCAGGATCCCAAGTACCACAAAAATAAATAAATAAATAAATAAATAAATAAATAAATAAATAAGCAAGCAAGCAAGCCATGGCCCATGCTTTGTAATCCCAGTACTTGGGAAACTGAGACAGAAGGGTCATAGTTTTGAGGCCAACCTCAGCAACGTGGTGAGGACCTCCACAACTGTTTCAAAATAAAAAATAAAAATAGGTCTGGGGGGATATAGTTCAGAGATAGAATGCCTCTGGGTTCCATCCCCAGTGGCACACACACACACACACACACAAAAGCTACTTAGGTTTTGAGGTCAAAAGAAAGCTGGCCCTCCAGCCAAGAAAGCCAGGCATGCTCTAGAAAATGAAAATACACTGTGTCCCTGTGTCCCTCTTCCAAAGAAAATGGACTCTCTATGGGCCTCCTGCAGCTCTGCAGACACCTTGACTAGAACCCAGTGAGATTCATCTTAGTACAGAACTGTAAGATAATACATTTGTGTTTTTTAAAACTCTGAGTAGCTGTGGAATGCTTCTCTCATGGTATATAATATGCAGGCCCCTACAATATAAAAGTAGATGGGCAGATGAGGGGGAAGCATGAGCTACCATCACTCTTCACCTTCACATCCTCCTACTCAGGGTGTACCAAAGAAACTCACACCAAGATGATCACAAACCTGAGAAAGATGTAAAAGGCACTAGAACCCTCCACCCCTTGGACCTGCACAACCACAGTTTCTGTCTTGCCTCAGTTACTTTCCTATAAAATGAAAAGTTGGGCCACCTCTTGGTGCTCTTAAATTCCAAAGTGAATTGTGGAGATCTTTCCTTATTCATACATTGTATTTGGAATTTTTGACTACAGTCACTCATCTCAATTTTATATTTAAACATTATTGATGAATACTAGCATCCCAGTGGCAGTAATATATAAAAGACACAAAGAGTGAACGGGGTCAGGGGAGAAAAAGGAGGAAGAGGAGGGAATTTTACAAAATTTTCAATGCTTTAGAAAGGTTTGAGTTTTTAAAAATCAAATCTACATATTGGTAGGGATGTGCTTAAATTTCATAGTTAAGGTAATAAAATTATCTTTATACTGACTACATTCCTTAAGTAGCAGTAAGTTTTCTTGGTGTTTTAAAAATACCATTTAGAAATTTTAATAGAATGAAAAATTTTTCAAAAATCCTCAAATGAAGGCTTTCCAGACTGACATTACATTCACTTCTGGGTTGATACCTAATAAAATCCTCCACTAATTTGTTTTAACTCTATTTCTCCAGAAAGTTACTTCTTGCATAACTTTGGTAACCAAAAATATCTCACACAGCACAATAGTATTCAGCAAATCTAATGAGAAGTGTGAGCGTATCTATCTGTGATGAGGCAAATTGTCCTGAAAGTAAAAGGCTACAGAAATATAAACTTTAGAACCTAGCCCAGACCAGCTTATAGACAGGTCCCCAGGGCCATTCCTGAGCAGCTGCAGTGCCAGCATTCTGAAAAAGCGCACCAGCAGTACAGTAAACCTCAGTGACTTTCCCCATAGAAAATACTTGTGAGAACTCTGACTCTAAAGTTTTACCATGATGGCGAAAAAAGCACAAAAGGAAGCAAAATATCTCCAGAGGTTTTGCAAGTGTGTGTTCTTGTAATAAGAAGGTCCTAAAGAGGAGTGTAAGGTCACTGAATTAATACTGTCAATGAAGGACGAGCTCTGCTAACGAAGGAGAGAGTATAAGAGGTCCATGAAGATCTCAGGGGAGTGGCTGGCAGCCAGATGGATATGCCTTCCTGACTCCAGGTAGTGGTTGCTTGACTCCCATTAAGAATTACCTTATTTTTCATTATGTTAAGCTATCTTTAAAAGTTGGCAATGGAGGAGAATTTGCAAACATACTCTCCACTTTTGTAAAAAGCACTAAAATTAATGGTATCTGCCAGTTTTTTTAAAAAATGGAAAAAATTAATTCTGATTATCTGCTAGAAGGGAATGTTTTCAAGGATCAAGTTCTATGGGAAAGGAAAATAATACAACAAGAAAGACAATGACAAGGTTTAAGATTCTAAAAACTCAACTAAATTGTTGAAAACAAGTATAATGAGACTGTATACCTATAAGTGAGCTACAGTTTTTATTTAGATCCTCCTATTCCTATTACTCCTCTTCCTACCCCTTCTCCTGCTAGTTCTTCTCCTCCCCCACCCTCCTTGGTACTGGGGTTTGAACCAGGGGTATCCTCCCTTCAAGCTACATCAACCCTTTAATTTTTTTTTTTTTTTTTTTTTTGGTGGTACTAGGAATGGAACCCAGGGGCTTCTACCTCCGGGCTACACTCCCAGACCTATTTTATATTTTTTATTTGGAAACAGGGTCTCTTAAGTCAGCTGAAGCTAGCTTCGAATCTGCGTGTCTCAGCCTCCCAAAGTGCAGGGATTACAAGCATGGCTAACCCTTTTAAATTTTTAAACAGAGTCTTACTAAATTGGTGAGGTTGGCCTTGAACCTGTAATCCTCCTGTCTCAGCCTCCCAAGTACTGGGCTTAAAGGCATGTGTCACCACACCCAGCTGGATCATTATTACTATTGTTGGTGCTCCAGGTAAAGTTCCCTAAGTTTTGAGTTCTCTTCACCTAACTTCACTTTTCCCAGAAGCCACATTACTTTTAGTGTGTGATTTTTGCAAAATGAGTTTCCCTCCCCAGGGAATGCAAACCTGCAAATATGGTGGAGTAGCTATAGTAAGTAGGCATCCGCCAATGGCCTTGCAGACCCTTTTCTGAGCACCAGGGGTTCTCAAGCCTTTTGCTGCACATATAAGTCACTTGGGCACGTTTTTCAAAATGAATAGGAACAATCAAAAAGATTCTGCTTCAGTGGCCCAAGAATCTTTCAGGGTGTGGGGTGAGAAGGATAACTCAGTGGTAAAGTACTTACTTAGCATACAAGAATGGCTCTGAGTTTGACCCCAAGCACTGAGGGAAAAAATGCTCTTTGAAAAAATATTCCAAATAATCCAAAGTTGGTGTGGGCATATTTTCAGAACTACCACAAAGTTTGACCCCTCATATATAAAATAAGGAGTCAGTGCTGGGTTTTAATTTGAGGGGGGAATGAGAGGAGAAAAATGTGGAGAAAAGAATCAGATATTCCAAAAGGTTTCTCCTGAGCTGAACACCTGCATTCATCTTTGTGTGTTATGAAAGGTGGACTATTCTCTAGGCAAAGAGTAATTTCACAATATTTAAACAACCAATTAAAGTACACTATATTATTTGAAAATTGCTAAGAGAATAGATTTTAAGTGTTTTCACTACACAGAAAAATGACAAGTATGTGAAGTGATGCACATATTAGTTGATTTAGCCATTCCATGATACAGACGTATTGCAAACATTGTGTTACATGCCTTGAATACATAAAATTATATTTAAGTTAAATTTTAAAAACAAACTACACTATTTTATTT
Organism: Muscardinus avellanarius; assembly: GCF_963383645.1. Classification (NCBI taxonomy): domain Eukaryota; kingdom Metazoa; phylum Chordata; class Mammalia; order Rodentia; family Gliridae; genus Muscardinus; species Muscardinus avellanarius. The sequence goes on along the minus strand of NC_137800.1, from coordinate 51,150,097 downwards.
AGAACACATTTATTTTAGAGAGTTATTATGCTGGTTACTTAAAAATGCTTTTTTTCCTATTCATTTTTTAAATATACTTTTATTGGGGCACTGAACCCATACATCATATTGATGTAGCAATCAGGGAAATGTAAATCAAAACTACTTTGATATTTCATTTAACTCCAGTTAGAATTGCAATCATCAAGAATACAAATAATAATAAATTCTGGTGAGGATGTGGGGAAATAGGAACTCTTGTACAATGATGGTGGGATTGTAAATTAGTATAGCTGCTATGGAGCTCAGTGTAGAGGTTCCTTAAAAGACTGGGTATGGAACTACCATATGACCCAGATATATTTCTCTAAGATATCTTTCTAATGGAACTGAAGTCAGAATACTATAGTTATACATGTATATCCATGTTTACAGTTGTAACAATAGCCTACTCGCTAAAGCAATGTACAAAAAAAAATCAAACAGCTTTTAAATCTGTGCTTTCTAAATAAGATTAGAATATATGAGTCTTCAATTTCCATGCTTAGTTTAATCCTCATAAGGACATTCAAGCTTGACCTTGGCACTGTCATTGAATCTTTACAAGATAACTACCCCTTATTCCTGTCACTTTTTATGTTACAGGTAACCAGGAGCATAAAACTTAGTAGATATTTGTATCTCCAGCATAGAAATTTCCTTTGAGATCCAGACTTTGTGTTTCTTTTCTCAAAAATAGCACAAATATCCATATACTTAGGCAATTCTAAAATATGACTTTCTCGTTTACTCATGCCTATTCCTAGTCTACCACAAGTTTCGGTTAATTATCATCCTCCTAGCACCACCCTCAACACTTCCAGGAAGGAAACTTTTATAGTACTGGGCAATAAGCAGAGCTAATGAACTAGTAACTATAAAGTGACCACAAATATAGGAAAGAGGAAAAAGAAGTAGGTCAACCTTAAAGGCGATTAACATAACGTGAGCTAAGATACACATCCTAAGAAAGGAGGAAGTTCCTGAAAAGAACTGTCCCTCCAAGATGGCATCATGAATATGCTCAACCAGAATAGACACTAAGTCCATGGCCAAACGTGAAACCTCAGGCATGATCAGAAGCAGGAGTTTGAAGGAGTTCCTAAGGCTCAAGAAAGGGTTTTTTTCACCTGCTGTTTAGTTTTGCCCTATTTAGCTCTAGAGTTGTAGACGATTCACTTCTGTTTCTGAGCCATCTAGTTTCCATAATAGCAGAGCACTCCAGGTTTGAGGTATCATTGGCTCTCACATTGAAACTTTATATTCCAAAAAGAATTTTGGGTTCAGCAATTCTGTATACCAATGTATACCAATGTAGAAGAGGTAGAAGGAAAGCTTGTAGCATAAAATGTGTGATATAGAATACAAAGCGATCTTATCAATTCCTAAACTTGGGATTTCTTAGACTACCTATTTGGGTAATTTTATCAAAGGCCTTCTCAAGGCTTGGTGAACAATTATGAAAATCCAGATTTCCAGTTGAAAGAGAACTAACTGGCTGGAGGATGTAAGCAAAGCCAAGTAAAGAAAAATGGAATAAGTATTCCTATAGCAAATGGCAAGAATATATTTTATTGTAGATATTGAGTTGATAATAACTCTTCAAGTGATATTATAAAGCAGAGGTCAACAAAATATGGTCCACAAGCCAAGTCCCTACCCACCACACTTTTGTAAATTAAGTTTATTGGAACCCAGTCATATTCATCTGCTTATAAATTGCCTTTGGTGGCTTCCGTGCTACAGCTATATAGTGGGATCTTTATAGAAATATCTGCATATCCCTTTTACAGATCATCAGTAAGTCATTGTGGAACATCTATAGAATTCCATCAAGTAGAAGTAGCTGGCTTCATAAAGACAGAGCAGAATGGTCATAATCCACATAAGAACTACACCTTGAGGTTGAAGAATGAAGTGGTTCAACTGAGTGAAATATTCAAAATTTTGTCTGTGAATGCTAAAAGAAGAAAATCCTCATTTAGATAAGCAGAGCGGGCTATGAAGTGTGTATGATAAATGTTATTTTCTCTTTGTAAGTAGAATTAAGATACACAGACTAAAAAACAATGGTGAGGAAATCAAGCTCAAAGTAAAATAAATGCAATGAACTTGTGAATTAACATTTTATTCAATATACCTATTTTATGTGCATGATTTTACTCGATTATGTTTTTTGTTACCTAGTAAAAAGAGAAAAACTGATTCACCCATACTGGTAAAGACCTTCCAGGAAATAATAATTATGAGAGAGGAACTAAGGCCTATAGAATATAAAATTAGAAACAGAATCTTGAAATGTCTCATCCATTTGGAACCTAAACAAATGCATCTACCAAACAGAGGAAACTATTTTTGCTACTAAACAAGAAATTTATAAAATCTCCTATCCTGTTTAGATTTGAAAGGTTATAACATTATGCCCCTACTGGTCATCAATGTATAATTTTCAATTCCAATAAAGACAGTTGGAATAAAATGTAATTCTAAGTTGGGATAATGCATTATAGATAAGCAGGAAGCAAGCTAAGATTAGAACAGTGACCATGAATTCTTATTCCAGAGGAAATAAAATTTTAGCATAATGAATCAAAATTGTACAGTGACTATTAGAATATTTTTTAAATTATATCTTAGAGATGTGATTTTATACCTTACTTAAGCAGGATGGACAATATTTTGCAATTTCTTCTTGGGAAGGCTCTGAGATTATACTCTTTATAAACTGTACTGAGTTTTGTAGGATTAGTGAGAAGAAAAGTAACTTTAAAATTTTTAAATTGAGAAGTTGAGGAAAACAGATTTCAGAAAGACTTGAGGAATATGCAACTTATGTTGTATTTCTAAAATGTGTTGCAATTTTTTTTAAAGGGGAAATAAGAATAATAAAAGTGGAGTGGGATGAAATACTTTGGGTAAGAAGTCAGAGGGGCACAAATCGTAAAACAAAGACAATTTAAGAAGAGGCAAAATTGAAGATAAAAGTGAGCATAAAGGGGAAGGCCAGTAGTGAACTGCAAACATGGATTTCATGGGTTCTGGAACCAGAGAGCTTAGGGACTAGATTCAAGCTCAGGATCTAACTTTTTATGGCCATAAAGCTTAAGAAAAAATGTAAGCGAAAGTAAACCAAGCCTTTAAAAAAAAAAAAAAAAAAAAAAAAACAAGCCGGGCGTGGTGGCGCATGCTTGTAATCCCCGCGCTTGGGAGGCACAGACAGGAGGATCGCGCAGGTTCGAAGCTACCCGCGCGCGCTGGCTTAGGAGACCCTGTTTCCAAATAAAAAAAAATGTAAAAATAGGTCTGGGAGTGTAGCCCGGAGATAGAAGGGCTTCCAGGAACCCCAGTACCACCAAAAAAAAACAAAAAAAAAAACAAAAGCTTGTCTTTGTTGGCTTGTGTGAAAGCAAATGAATCTAACCCTTTCTTTCTTTTTTTTTTTTTTTTTTTTTTTTCACAAAGGCTGAGCTAAGAACAAGGAGATGTACTCGATACTAAGCCTGGGCCTAGGCAAGAAGAAAGACCCAAGTCAAAACCCTGGAGGTAGGATCTGAAAATCAACACCAACTCACCCCATGGTAAAGTCCTATGGCTCTGGATATGGGGCTAAGCCTTAGGTAAAGGTGTGGTGTTGAAAATATCCGTATTTGCACAGTATTTACAACCAAGCAAAATGAGTTTACAACCATTTCAAACTGCAAGGAAACTAAGATCCTAACACATTTCCAGTGAGTAAGGAATGCTAAATAGAAATTAAACAGAGCCCAGCATATGTTATTACTAGTTTTAAATAGCGAAGCCATTGTTCTATCTTTAATTAGGAGCATTGTCTTTATTGAATCCCTTTCTTGCCTATAAAAATATAAACACATTACTGGCCGGGTGTAGTGGTGCACGCTTGTAATCCCTGGGCTTGGGAGGTGGAGAGAGTAGGATCACGCAGGTTCGAAAGAGACCCTGTTTCCAAAATAAAAATATAAAAATAGGTGTCTGGGAGTGTAGCCCGGAGGTAGAAGGGTTTCCAGGAACCCCAGTACCACAAATTATATATATATATATATACACATACACATTACTAAGGTCACTGCTAACTTCAATACTTAACACACCTTTCTAACCATAGACTTTCCCAGTACCAACTGGGCATAACTTACATGCACATCCATATATAAAATGCTTAGATGTTCCCATAAAACATGTACTCTTATAAGCAGAAAGGAATTAAAAAAGCACTTCTTAGAGATTTTATTCAAATTAACTTTCTGAGAATGAGAAACTCAATTGACATGCATATCATGCTTTTGTCTATTAACAATACCCTATAACATTATTCACATTAGCATAATTACCTTAGAATTGATTAACTGAGAGACCCACAATCATCAATCATTCAATTAGATGGTTCTCTCAGAATCTCTGTTTGATTTTGCAGTGTTTAGGATTGAATCCACTGCCTCCTGACACTAGGCAACCAGTTCTAGCACTGAGCTATGGCCCCAACCCTAATCATTCAATCACATATGTGAATCTTTATCCTAAAAAGTTTCTTTAAAAATGAGGTTTTATATCCAGGTTTTTCTGATTAGCTCTTAAATTAGCTGAGAAATTTCACTAGCTATGATATTACATTTAAAAAATATTATGATTGAGTTTTATTATTTATTTTTTATTGGTGCATTGTAGTCATACATCTTAATGGAGTACAAGATGGTGGAGGCATATATGAACACATCACCCAATTAGCCCTTACCCAATTCCCTCCCCATTCCCTGCCCTCCCTCCTTCTCACATTTAGCTTAATGATTTACTTCAATATGTTTGTTAATGTACATCATGAAAATTAGTTAATTTCCCTCTTCCCTCCTCTCCTCCCCTCAGCTAGGTCACCTTATTTGCTCATCTATAGTATCTACATTTTTGTCTAGAGTTTCTCCTATGACCCAATTTCTCCCTAGCTTTTGCATATTAGGGAGATCATCTGATTTCTTACTTTTTGTGACTGAATAATCTCACTTAGCATAATGTTCTCCAGCTCCATCCATTTCCCTGTAAATGACATTACTGTGTTTGTCTTTATGACTATGTAAAATTCCATTGTGTACATATCCCATAGTTTTGTAATCTATTCATCTGTTGATGTAGATACTACTAAAGAAAACTTCACCTAGAATTACTCATTATTTCTTTAATTATACTGCCACTAAAGTAAGAGAACCATGAAAAATGAACACACAGTTGTACACACAACACATATAAAGCAGGAATCATCTTTTCCAACCTCTGTTTTAAATACCATACAGAAGCATGGAATAGTGGCACATGCTTGTAATCCCAGCATTCAGGAGGCTGAAATAGGCAGATTATGGTTCAGCTACTTAGTGAGGCCCTCCGCAACTCAGTGAGATCCTGTTTCAAAATAAAGAATAAAAAAATAGGGCAAGGGGTGTAGCTCAGAGGTCAAATGCCATGCCCCTGGATTCTATACCCAGACTTGCAAATAAATACATCCATCCATACATACATACATACATACTACCCAACTATTTCCACTGAGTACTGTGAAAATCTTTTAATTCCCTTTGTCAAAAAATTTCACGGCTCTTATATGAACTAATTATGTGTTTATCATCTCTTTTAATTTCATATTTATTCCCAGTACTAATTAGACATTACATGTGACAATCTGTCTTGGCACATTGGCTAGAACTATATCATCACAGCAGGTCTCTTAAGACATAGCTACTATTTTTAAACAGTTCTTCCCCACAAAAATGCTGCTCTTTGGTGAGTATCAGCATCACTCAAAATGTTCCATAAAACCCAAGGCCCTAAAATGCTCATCCTAGGAGACCTGGGGTGAGGCCAGAGAATGTGTACAGCAAAAAAAGTCTCCAGGTGATGTTGATGCTGCTAGTCCAGCCACATCTGAGAGCCCCTGGATTTATATATCCTGATGACTAAGAATCTACCAAAAACAACTGAAATTACATAGATGCATAAATAAGATTACCAACAGAATACTTGCACCTAATCTCAATTTCCTGAAACTACAGAACAGAAGATTAAAATTCCTGCCTATTCCTTTGACTAAAATTTAGACATAAGCAGCCAAACCAAAAATTCCCTCTTAAATATATTACCTTGCACTATTGGAATTGTTTTGTGTGGGTGTGGGTGTGTGTTTTGTTGTTGTTGTTGTTGTTGTTTTATATACTGGGGTTCCTGGAAACCCTTCCAACTCCGGGCTACACTCCCAGACCTATTTTATATTTTTATTTAGAAACAAAGTCTCTTAAGTCAGCAAGGCTGGCTTCGAACCTGCATGATCCTCCTGTCTCCACCTCCCAAGTGCGAGGATTACAAGTGTGTGCCACCAAGCCCGGCTTGCACTATTGGATTTTGCAGAGTGCGAAGGGCTTTAAAAAAAAAAAAGCTATAGAGTGGACTGCGTGAATGACTGTCAAGATTAGCTTCTTCCAATAAAGAGGCCTTAGACTCCCCAAAGCAATCATTACTTAGATGCTTTCATTCTTCCAACATTTATATGGAGCCTTTGTGCTGTTGTTGATCAGTATGGGGGATCAAACCCAGGGTCTCCTGCATGCTAGGCAAGCCCTCTACTACTGAGCTACACTCCCAGCTTATGGCGAGCTTCCTGCATGCAACACCATGTTATGACATTGAAGGAAGTCTCTTGGCAAGAGAAGGATGGGGAAATTTTTTTTTTTATTCTATAGATAACCAAATAAGGTGACCTAACTGAGGGGATGGGAGGGGGTAATAGGGAAACTCTCTAAAGCACATGATGTATTTAAACAAACATATCAAAGTCAATCACTAAAATCACTAAGCCAAGCATGGGAAGGGGAAAAGGGGGGAGAATGGGGCGGGAATCGGGTAAGGGATAATTAGGTGATGTGTGCATGTACGCCTCCACCATCTTGTACTTCATTAAGATGTGCGACTACAAGGCACCAATAAGAATTTTTAAAAAAAGAAAATAATAAGAAACCTAGCCGGGCATGGTGTAGCACACTTGTAATCCCAGCATTCAGGAGGCTGAGACTAGAGGATCACGACTCATGAATAGCCTCAGCTACTTATTTGCAACTCAGTGAGACTCGGTTTCAAAATATTAAAAAATAAAAGAATAAAAAAAAAATAAGGCTAGGGGTGTAGCTTGAATGTAGAATGCCCCTGAGTTCCATCCCCAATACTGCAAAAAAAAAAAAAAGAAAGAAAAAAGAAAATAATAAGTAACCTAATAGGAGTACAGAGGAGATGACACTAAAGAAACATAACAGGAGATGAGCACTGTACAAAAGAGGGCTCTGAGTTTCAGGAAAAGTGGATGTTGCTAGGTGGAGAATAGGAGGTGGACTGCATAACCAGGGCACCACCAAGCCATGTTGCTGCTAGAAGCAGCACAAGGTGTGGTTGCAGAGAAAGAATGGCAGAACAAAACCTGAAAAAGTCAATTAAAATATGAGGACCCGGGACTTCCGGGAAGATGGCGACCGAGAAAAGCGGGGCTTAAGACCCCCGCTAACAACAAACCTCCATTACCACAAAATCAGCGCCTTTCATAGCCAGAAAACACCATCACCAGTGAAACAAAAAATCACCAGGCTCCAGAGAGAAAGCGGACTGAGAACAGAGCCACAGAGGAGATAACCGGCCTATCGCCCGAGGACGCGGCAGACGCGGCAGCAGCAGCGCCATACTGCCGGCGAATTCACGGGACGGCTACAGCAAGCCGAGGTGAGCCACTGCGGAACAGCCAGGCGGGATTTCTCCGCGCAGAGAGCATCTAAAGTCCCCAGTGGCCGAGCTCAGCACACGCTGCAGGGATTCAGAGTGGAAACCAAAACCAAGAAGAAAAACACCAGCCCCACAGCCGAGGGCGTAGCAGCGGCGCCATATTGCCACCGGCCGCAGCAGCACCGAATCCAGCGAGGCCAGTACAGCTACATCTGCGTACTCAAGAATAGTGAGTCAAATTGCGGGCCACAGAGGAGAAATCCCAGTACTGTACTCCCTGGGACTTGACCCAGTGGGGGAGGGGCGGTGGCAGAGATATCACACCATAGGAGAACGTGCAACCTGGCACCCCCCACAGTCTAAAGCAGCCTCTATCGACTCTCTGGGTCGGAGACTCTGTGATACAACCCAGTAAAGGAGTAGTGGGGTCTGAGATACTACTGACTCGAGATCCAGAGCACCTTAAGTGAAGTCATAGTGACCCAAGGGAAGAACCCAGAGAAGGCACAAACATCCAAAATCATGGGAAAGAGGAATAATACTGGAGCAATAAATGCCCACAACCCCACAACATCAGAACCTGATAAAACAGAAAATCAGAGATTTCTAGAAGATCAAATCAGGAAAATAACTGTAGAAATAATAGAGGTGCTTCGAAAAGAACTCAGAGAGAGCCAAAAAGAGATAAAGGATGCAATTAATGAAGTAAAGGCCTCAATTCAAAGCACAAACAACCGATTAGAACACATGGAGAACAGAATCTCGCTCTTAGAAGATGAGCAATCCAAAAATGAACGCATAGTTTCTAATCTAGAAAAAAATATCCGACAGCAGGAATCTGATATTGAAGAAATACGGGCCCATTTTAAGAGAGCTAACCTAAGAATAATTGGAATAGAGGAGGGAAAAGAAAGTGAAACCAAAGGGATCAACAATCTCTTCAAGGAAGTAATAGCAGAAAATTTTCCAAACATAGAGCAAGAGGTCGATACACAGGTCCAGGAAACTTATAGAACTCCCTTTAGACAGGATCGGAGAAGAGGATCCCCACGCCACATAATTGTCAAAATGACCAATGTGGAAGCCAAGCAGAGAATCTTAAAGGCAACAAAAGCAAAGGGCCAAGTGACATTCAGAGACAAACCAATTAGAATCACTCCAGACTTCCCAAACCAAGTTATGAGAGCCAGAAGGGCTTGGAGTAACATATTCCAAACTCTGAAAGAAAACAACTTCCAGCCAAAAATTTCCTACCCAGCAAAACTTTCTATCAAATTAGAAGGAGAAATAAGAAGCTTCCATGACAAACAGAAACTGAAGGAATTTATGTCTTCAAAACCAGCACTAGAGAAAATACTCAAAGAGATTAACTACAAAGAAGAAATAGGTAACACACTCCAGAACTAGAGAAACAAGATTTTCCATCCAACAAACAACTAAGATTGGTTATCTGTGGAGATTCATTATTTATGTTAGTCTTTTACCTATCTGTAAAGGGTATTGTTTGCCTTTATTGTTGTTAATTTCTAGGAATCCTAGTTGGAATATTAATACACCTTCAGATATAGCATTTGGAAATATTTTATCCCATTCTATTAGTAACTGTTAACTCTGTTTACATTGTCTTTGGATATACAATTTTTTTTTTTAGGGAGTTTGTATACTCCTCTGTTGCCTGTGCCTTTGAAATCATAACCAAGAAATCACTGCCAATTTCAATGTTGTGAGGTTTAATGACCCAGATTTTCTCCTAAAAGTTTATAGTCTTAAGATTTATATTTAGGTCTATTATCTATTTTGAGTTAATATTTGTATATGGGATTAGGTAAGGGTCCAATTTTATTCTTTTCCATGTAATTATTATTTTTTAACAATATTTAGTTAAAAGATTAATATTTCCACCACCAAATGTTCGTGGAAACCTTGTCAAAAATAACTTGACAATATAGGGAAGAATTTAGCTCTAGGCTTTTATTTAACTCCAATGGTTTATATATCTGCCTTTAGAATAGTACTACACTGTTTCAATTATTGTAGCTTTATATGGTTTGAAATCAGAAAATATATATCTTCTAGCTTTGTTCTTTTTCAAGATCATTTTGGGTACCTAGAGTCCATATTCCATATTAGGATAGATTTTTTTCTGAAAAATAAATATATAAATATATGATAGTTTCACCTAAAAATAGAAAAAAAAATATTCTCTGGTAAGAAAGAAAGCAAAAAGAAATATTGAAATGTTATCTTTAAGTCATCAAAAGCTTGGTATCAGACAAATGAAACTGTTATGTGAGATTATCATTTTTAATTTTAGATAAATTGCCGTAATACTAGATGTCAACTACTAAGCCAAGCATGGGAGGGAGGGATAGGGAGAGAATGGGGTGGGGATTGGGTGGGGGCTGACTGGGAAAAGTGTGCATGTATGTCTACAAAAGTATGTATCCTACTATGATGTATGAATACAGTGCACCAATAAAAATAAATAAATTAAAAAAAAATATGAGGACCCTTTCAGTGGCAATCTAAGGCTTAAAGGTAAAGGGAGCTAAAAATGCTATTAGAACAAAGGAAATCATGGTCCATTTCAAATTTTAGAAAGAAACTCTCAACAGAAAAGAAAAATGAACTAGACATAGGGATGGGGTGGAGGAAAAGTTTGAAGGAAATGAGACGAAAAAAGGCAAACAAGAGCTCAGGCAGCAGTACTGAGGGTGGAGCACAGAGGCATTTGGGGGGTGCCAAGGAGAAGAAAAATGCTGTACCACACCACAAGCTGCCCCAAGCAGGCCTTCTGCAGAGACGACAATGGATTTGGAGTTTGGGCAAGGGTAAGGAGAAATTGGAGGAACGGGATGAGAATGACAAAGGTGGCACAGACAGGGGTATTTACAGGCCCCAATTTAACAATTACATATATTTCTATTCTCATAAATAGAGAAAGAATGTTTCTAAACTATTTTAAATTGGCTTCCTCCTGGCAAGGCATGGTAGTCCACCCCTGTAATCCTAGTACTTGGGAAGCTGAGACAGAGGCTCACTGATTCGAGGCCAGTCTCAGCAAACTGGAGAGACCCTGTTTCAAAATAAATTAAAAGGGGCCAGTGATATACTGAAGGTAGAATGCTCTTCAATTTAATCCCCAGTAACAACAAAAACAAGAAGAATAGCTTCCTCCTACAAAAACAAGTTCAGACTTATATTGACCTTCAACCAACTTTGCCAGGCACTAATCAATAAAAAGGAAAAGAATATAAGTCCAGGTGTGGTGGCACATGCCTGTAATCCCAGTAGTCAGGAGGTTGAGAAAGGAGGATCACAGGTTTGAGGCCAGCCTCAGCAACTGTTTCAAACTATCATTCTAACTAGCAGAAGTATCTCTTAGAAAATCTATCCAGGTGCCCGGCGGGACGTGGTGGCGCACGCTTGTAATCCCTGCGCTTGGGAGGCGGAGACAGGAGGATCCTGCTGGTTTGAAGCCAGCCTCGCTGGCTTAAGAGACTCTGTTTCCAAATAAAAATATACAATAGGTCTGGGAGTGTAGCCTGGAGGTAGAAGGGTTTCCAGGAACCCCAGTACCACCAAAAAAAAAAAAAAATCTATCATGGTACCCTAATATATATCATATTTTAAAGCATATGTCTATCATCCATCACTTGGTAATACTTGAGTTTCTTAACAATAAGCATAATGATTCAGATTTTCTTCTTCTATAATTTAACTTGCGAACTTGTGGATATATCAATATCTACCGTGTATGGCATAAAATTCAAAAGCGCAGTGTGTTAGCATTCTCTTGAAGACCAAAGTGATAATAGTTCACTTGGAGAAAAGAGAAAACTTTACCACTGAAACAAGTACTTGGAGATACATATCTATTTTAAAACATGCAAGGGCAATTGTCAAGGGAGAATAGTCTCCATTACAAATAAGTGATTCTGAGTAGTTAGTGACTGATTCCCTCTCATTTATATCCTAAACAAAGCATTCTTTGCTCTAATAACATTAAGGCACTTAGACTAACGGAAACACCTGGAGTTGATTTTAACACTACTTTGCTAGTCCAGAGAGGAGTCCAAATCCCATTGGGCTAAATCTCATCTATGACCTGCCAAATATGACTATGAGAGTCCAGTCCCTGCGCTGGGTCCTGCAGCTGTTTTCCCTCCCTTCATAATCATCACATCTACATCTCTGTCTAGAATACCAGCAGCAGCAAGAGCACAGCTTCCAGTTCAAGTGGCGTGATAATTTTGACAGTGGACACTCCCAGGCAAAGATGCCCATGCTTATGTCTGCTGACGGTTGGCCTGCACAGTGCATAAACCTCCAGATATGCTAAGGGCCTATCAGTGGTGATGACCTAATGCAGTCATTGCTGGGAAATACCAGTTTACCAGCTCTGCAGCAAATATCACAACAGTTCACTTAAAGATGAACCAAGGAGCATCCAAAGTGTTTAAATCCCAGGATAGGCTAGGCAGAAAGTAGAGTTTCAAGCCTACCTATTCAGAGACCCTGTAACACCCAGAGTGGGAACCTGCACCCCACCTCAATTGTGAGACCCTGAGCAAAGCATCTAACGTTTCACCATTTTTGTTTTGAAGCCTAAGGATTGGACAAGGGCAGAGGTTTCCCCGACCCCCCCCCCCCACACACACACACACCCTGGCTCAGGGGAATGAAGCCAGGGAAACTCTACCACTGAGCAATACCCCAGCCCATTTTATATTTTATTCTGAGAAAGGGTTTCAAAATTGCTCAGACTGGCCTTGAACTTGTGATTCTCCTGCCTCAGTCTCTTTGACAGAATAGAGAAATTTCAGGACCAATTCTGAGAAAAATCTCAAAACTTAGAAAAATGCAACCACTTTTTGCTTAAGGCCATTTACCCATCCTGAGGAAAGAGACAGAATATAAGTACTAAGACCTGCCCTAGCTGTGAAGTAATTCGAGCAGATCCTGTTAAGCTGGGGCTCCAAAAAGCTACACCTATAAAGAATCCCCCAAAATCTACTTCTACATAAAGTTAAACCTAGCCATTAAACTCAGAGAACACAAGAGACGTTGACCCTCAACAGAACTGAAGGGTAAAGTTGAAGGCGCAGACTGGCTCCTGCAAGCCCTAGTATGTTGTATGTCTAGGCCATAAAACATCAAGCCATGGATTTAGGAGTGTCCAAGAGGCCCAGTGGCAACACATATAGAACTTCTTAAGAGAAATATTCTTTTACCTTATACCTGGAAGTATGCCATACATTAATTTTTACAGAGAAATGACCATCCCAGAGTCAGACACAACCAAACACAGAAGAAAACAAGGTGAGGAGTAAGAACCAACACATACTGAAATCATCACATACAAATTGGGATAGAGTCTTGTTTACTCTGCTGAAAGAAGTAGATAACACACTTGAAAATATCTTCAGGGAGAGAACATAAAAATACAATGTGCAATACAGAAGATTTGAAAAAGGATCAAATAAAACTGCTAGGAATGGGAGAGGGGAAGAGCAATGACACTATGAAGGAGCTTCACAACTGCCAGAACACATCTAAAGAGATTGCTTGTAAAGTGGAAGGCAGATCAGAAGAAATGTAGCAGCTGGGTAAGGGAAAATGATGAGAAATTTGAAAAAGAGATAAACAGAAGTTTATTTTAAAGTTTCACAAGGGGAAAGAGAGTGGAATGTAGAAAATCTGAAGATATCTGGGTGAAATTTTTTCAGAATGAAGCAAATGTGCATATTCAAGAATCCCAATGATCCAGGGTAGGAGAAAGAGAAAGGAACCACAGTGGAAAGGAGTAGGCCAGCGTGTCCTCAAAAGCAGTCAGAAAAGAAAGGCAGGTCACCTTCAAAGGAGGGGCTGAGAGCCTGGCAGTGAGGGAGCCTCCAGCCACGCAGCATTCCACTGATGCAGACACCAGCCGCATCTTGGTTTTAGACCAAACTGTATATTTTACCTAATACCATAATTGCATGCTGACTAAGTCCTTTCTCTGAACTCCTTCTCAAGGTAATGGCAATAAAGAGGATATAAATTTCTGAAAAGATTTCTGAAACATTCCGCAGCTTTTAGCTTTATTACCCAATAATGTGGTGAAGACACTATACTAGAAATAATGGTGCTTGGCTTATAAGTTTTGTCTGTGTTAAAATCTTCCCACCAATCAATTAAAATACCTTCCTGGAGCTCGGCCACAGAGAAAAAAAAGAAGTGAAATTGATTCTTTCCTGGTAATAAATGGGTTTCAAGATGATATACTTCAATATATCTCTGGGCCACTGATTAAGTACATGATTCTTGCTCATATATTTTTTTTTCTTTCAGATTCAGCTATGGAGCAATGCAGGTTTTTCTTTCATATATTTCTCCTTAGATCTCTGATTTGTACTTTATATTCTACAAATAAATCCTTAATTACAATTGAGATAATGATAGCATGGGGGGGGGGGTACTGGGGATTGAACCCAGGAGTATTCTACCACTAAACTATAACAACTCCCCCCAGACCTTCCTTTTTTTTTTTTTTTTTTTTGAGACAGGGTCTTGCTAAATTGCCCAGGCTAGCCTCAAACTTGTGACTCCTACATCAGCCTCCTGAGCAGCCAGGATTGCAGATATGTACCTCTGCACCTGGGGGGAAAGTATTTTATGTGTGGGGAGAGGAGTCAGTGATTCTGATATTTAAAGGCCATCAGAAGAAATTTCCAAGCACATGCACTGCTACCTTCACTGCAACTTAATCCACTTCACTTAAAGAGCAGTCTGCTGCTTATCTAATAAAATTCTTGCTCTATCAAAAGGAGAAAAGTTACCTTCTAGAATTTAGTAATGGAAAGTTTAAGAGTTTTCTTTCCAATGAATATCTTGATGACAACTCAGAGTTACTACAGAGAAAAACACTGTATCATAAATCAACTTAATATTATGATACTTCTGTTAAGATAATCAATAGGAACTTTAAAAAAAAAACTACTTGATGACTTTAATGAAGGAGAGCATCTCTGGAAAATATATGGAGCCTATAGCCCAATATAAAAGCAATTTCTATCATATAGAAAGTTAAGGGTGAAGAACAAAAACTAAATCTAAAGAACACACACCACTGAAGAAAAATATCATTATATAATTTTCAAAACAAACAAATAAAAATTGTGTATGTGTGTGTGTGTATGTGTGTGTGTGTGTGTGTGTGTGTGTGTGTGTGTGTGTGTTTGGCACAGAACCTGGGGGTGCTGCACCATTGAGCTACACCCCTAGCCTTTTTTATTTTTTTATTTTGAAACAGTATCTAAGCACATGCTGGCCTCAAACCTTTGCTTCTCCTGTCTCAGTGCCCACAGTCTAGGGATTATGGAGTGAACTGCTGGCTCAGAGCTCAGATTAAGAGCTCTGTGTACTAGGCATGTTTTACTGCTTCATGCCACCGGTGAGGTGCTCAGTCGAGGTGAAATCTCTCTTACTGTATCACTTGCTTATAAAGAACAATTAAGATCAGGGTATCTGACATCATAATTGATGGCCAGTCAGTGTCCAATTTCTTTTGAGACCTTCATTAAAAAGACTTCTTTGTGGTATATAAACACATTTAGTATCATTTTCTATATTTTCCCTAAATAATTCACAAACCTTAACAAATCTAGATGTTTGTTAAGATAAACTAGTCGAAATACTCTTTCACCCGTCAAAAGTTATTCTACATAAAATTGGTCTCCTACATAACACTGATTTATTATCTTCTTACATGACTGTTATTTTTCAAATAAAAAGCTTTCTGAAAAGACTATTATTTCAGGATTTCTGAAAAGGATTTTAGCACTAAAGACTCCAGGTAGAAACACACCAGGATCACATTACATGAAATCAGAGTCTACTAACCTCATAAAATCAGACTTTGATTCAGTTTTCTTCCACATCTCAAATTTTTACTCATCTAAACCAATCTTGTTAATTGCTAGACAAAAAGTAAAGCCCTGGTATTTAAATGATTATGAAAATTCACATAAATTTAGTTTTCTCTGTCTTTACTGCTGCCCAGAACTGGGTCCTCTCCAGGCGAGCACTTGGAGCTACTATACTCACCTCTCTGCTAACACACTTACAGGTACGTACACACACACATACACACACCACTGTATCCAGGATCGTACTCATGTACACACACACACTACTATATCTAGCACACACACATACACACACACTGTATCCAAGATCACACAGAGGCACACATATCACTGTATCAAGGATTGAACACACACAACTAAACACATATTCATACACCCCACATCATGTCCAAGAGCATACTCATGCACACACACCGCTATATCCAGTATTATACATGTAGAGACATATACACATTAAACACAAACACTCCATGCTATATTCAGGATAGCACACTCACACACACACGCACGCACACACACCACTATATCCAAGAAATCAAACACACACAGAAATACACACACACACACACACACACACACACACACACACTTGCATACATGAATCCAGGCTTTTGCCCTCCATCTCTCTAGTCCTATCCCAAGAATCTTTCCTGGTTATGACCCAGAAGAGCTTTCCAATCCATGATTGATTCGGAATGAGAAGTTGTGGGTCCTCCAATGGACTCTTCAATTCCCTTCCTAGCCATTGCTTAATTTCCTTGAGTTTCTGGGTCAAAGATAAGTCAGAAAGTCAGACTGGTTGTGATAAAATGTCCCTGCAATCAGTGACCAGCCAATGGCTCCCAGTATAGGAGCCACTCAGCATCTCAGAGTGGCTGTTAAGGCACAGGTGCTCACAACCCTTTCGTCTATGTACATTCCTTATCTGTATCCAGAGAGCCCACAAAGACCTTTCTGGTTCTTAAGGTCTCTTGCTTTTAAGGACTTAGTGTTAACAAAATTTCAGAGCACTGATACAGCTTATACCTATGCCATATATAAAATCACACACACACACACACACACACACACACACACACACACACTTGTTACCCTTCTCTTTCATTTTCATATTATGGCATTATGATTTTACTGGTCATCTTGTCAGTCACACTCTATTGAACCTACTAAGATATAAGACACTATAGTAAGAAGAAACAAAAATTTAAATTTGCTGCAATCTCCTAGAAATAAATCCTATCAAGTATGTCCCCTGACTATTCTTCAATGCCACAGAAATACATCTCTGCTACCTTGAAACAAATACAACCAAACCAGTAGAAGAGTGAAGCTGAATTCAATGAATTCAGCTACCATGATGATAACAGAAATCCCTACCTTAATATCTGGAGGCCGGGGTCCTAGAACTGAGACTGTTTTTTTCCCAGTACTGGGGATGGAACCCAGGGGCATTCTACCTTCAAGCTACAACTCCTGCCCTATTTTCTTTTTTTTTTTTTAATCTTACTTTGAAACAGGGTCTCCTAAATTTTTGAGGGCCTCACTAAGTAGCTCAGACTGGCTGTGAATTTATGATCCACCTGTCTCCACCTCTCAAGTAATGGGATTACAAGCATGTGCCACCATGCCAGCCTCTATTTTACTTTTTATTTTGAAGCAGGGTCTCGCTACGCTACCATGCATTAGTCTCAAACCTGTGATCCTCCTGTTTCAGCCTCCTATTAACAGAATTATAGGCATGTGTCACCATGTCCAGCTAAAAGCCTGATTCTTAAAAGGTCTGAATAGAATAATATATATGCATATATATATATTTGTGTATAAATATATATTTTATGCATAAATATATATTTTATAATAAGTTGACATAGTAATGAGATAGTAATACTATTAGTAAAACACTGGGAATCTTTGGGTTATTTATCTGAGTTTGAGAGTTAGTGTAAGACAAATTGGGGATGAATAAATTAGTCTCTTTTCTCATTCTTCTTCTTCTTATTTATTTTATTTTTTGCAGTACCGGGAATCAAGCCGAGGGCCTTGTGCATGATAGGCAAGTGCTCTTTCACTGAGCCACATTACTCCTATCAACTATTTGATGGTCTGTAAATAATAAGCACAGCAGTGAAAATTAGTATTTTTCTACATATCAAAATATAATAAATAATATCTCTATAGATGCTTTTTCTTCCTGACAAGTTCAGAAAAATGGGAAAATACAATATAGTCAACATGTTTTTAAAAAACCCTCAAGACATATGTCTCCCATTTCTATTGAATTTAATATATGGAAAATCATGTATTTCATTTTCCATTCAACTCAATATTCAAATAACTGGTTTTCTCTTGACAAACCCACCAGCTCATTTCCATAATTCCTGTAAGTATAACTCTTTCTCAAAATGGATAATGCATGAACAGTACCCCAGGGAAGATTCCAAGTATACAGCAAGGTGACCTCACTAAAACAAATTATAATCACAATCTATTTTCTGCATTTGATCTAATCCTTCTGGGG
This sequence comes from Muscardinus avellanarius, assembly GCF_963383645.1. Classification (NCBI taxonomy): domain Eukaryota; kingdom Metazoa; phylum Chordata; class Mammalia; order Rodentia; family Gliridae; genus Muscardinus; species Muscardinus avellanarius. Next base: position 51,131,890 of record NC_137800.1, on the reverse strand, counting down.
ACAATACACTGGCCCTCAATATTTTTCCCAGAAATGGATGACAATAATTTTCAGTATTACTGCAATTATAACTATTATAAAAATCTATCATCTCATGGGCTTCAAGGGCATTCCTTCCCCATTTTATTTATTTAATAACAATTTAAAGTGGAGAATGTAAAAGGAATACTATAATTTTAAATAATGAAATGCTGTGCTTCATACCAATACTGCACTTCTTTTTCACTCTATTGGCAAAAAGTAGATTTCAAAAGATATAAAGCAGATTTGCTACATACACACAAAAAATAATACCTATTTACTAACAAAGAAAAAACTATTTTCAGACCATTAGCTTACTATATCTCATAAGAGAATAGGCCCCAATCAACTGACATACTACAATCATCTTTTGGCTAGAAACAGTCAATAGTATATATAGAAAATTGGTTCTCATTCTACAAATATCCATATGTAAAATATTCTACCAGCCACTGTGTGAAAAGGAAAGTTACCCCAATGAGATATGAGAGGTTAGGAGTGGGAGAATAACATCTGAAGAAATAATTGGCAAATGTTTTAAAAGATTGAGAGTATGTATGTGTGTGCATGTGCATGGATTTAAAATAAAAGTGCATGTAATGAATGACTGTACCAATCAGTTAAAACAGCAGCCATCATTACTCTTCCTCTACTCTCTAAAACAGAGTTTACCTACAGGCCAAAGTTCATGCTAAATCTCAGAAAAAGAATGTCCATGTAAGTGTCCTTTTTATGAATGGATTACATATTTGATGTCCAATTTCACCAATGTTCCAAAGCTATGGATCGATGATGGATATGTATTGCACAGACATTATCAGCATAATAATTATTTACAAATAACCTCCATGTATAAGACCCTGTGAAAAGATGTGCAATATTTATATTTATAAAGTTCCACTCTGAGGTCTTGAATGTGGGGACACATGTTCTTACTTGGGTGGCTACATCAATATCAGATTAACAAACACTCAAAAAATGCTTAGGTTTTACTTTTAAAACTGATATTTTTAAAATTACGTTTGGTACTAGGGTTTGAGCCTAGGGGCATTCTACCTCTAACCCCCTGCCCTTTTTATTTTGAAATAGTCTTACTGAGACTGGTCTTGAACCTATGATCCTCTTGAATTATAAGCATGCATCAACACACCTAGTTTATATGAAAGTGATATGTCATGCTAATCACTAACCCTCAGAACTGCCATATAGTGTAAATTATTGTCTACAATATATAAACATGAAAACAGAAGCTCAGAGTTTCATGTTGATGGTTATGGTTTGGAGAAGGGCTTATACTCTAGGGCTAGACATCTAGGGCTCAGACCACCACAACCAGAGGACAGCGCCATTGCCTTGTCTCTTTATCTTGTCTCTTTTAGACTTGTCTCTTCTTTTATGACTTGGACTACTTGTCCTAGAGGTAAGGTCATTAGGCCAGACCAGCACTCAGCATCTCAGTCTACTCCATACTGTTCAAAGTCAACTCGGTGCCACTCGTAGTCAAATTCCCATGATGATGTGCTCTTAACTGCACTATATTCAAATATAAAAGTTCTCATTTGAGCCGGGCATGGTGGTATGTGCTTGTAATCCCAGTACTTGGGAGGATGAGACAGGAAGATTGCAGGTTTGAGGCTAGCCTCAGCTACTTAGTGGGGCCTTCTGCAACTTAGTGAGACCCTGTTTCAAAATAAAGAATAAAAACTAGTGTTGGGGGTATAGAATGCCCCTGGATTCCATCCCTAGTACTACAAAAAAAAAAAAAAAAAGAATTCTCATTTGGACTGCTATTTAGGAAAGAACAAGAGTTGAATTTTTAATTTTCCTTCCTATATTAGTGTCCACATTCAGAGGAGGGTTTCTTTCTTTTTTTTTTTTTTTTTTCTCTTTTGTGGGTCTGGGGATGGAATGGGGGGGGGCATTCAACCTCCAAGCCACACCCTCTGCCTTTTTTTTTTTTATTCTCTTTATTTTGAAACAGGGTCTCAATAAGTTGTGGAGGGCCTCACTAAGTAGTTGAGGCTGTCCACGAACCACGATCCTCCGGTCTCAGCCTACCAAATGCTGGGATTACAAACGTGTGCCACCACGCCCAGCGAGAGCTTCATTGTTAAAGTGCAAAGACTAGGTGGTCTGGGGAGAAGATAAAGCACTGCATTGTTCTATAGTGTTACAAGAGACAGGATATACTAGTTTAGAGATGTGTGGATCAATGGTATCAGATGGGCCATCCGCTGGGGCTGGAGCCTAGCAATGTCTTTCATAAGCTGAATTTGTTTCATTCCTTCCTCTACCAAATATATAGATGTGGAGTCTAAATATCATCCATACTTTGTACTTCCTTCCCTCTAGTGGGTTTGGAGAGAGAAAAAATATGCTATTTAGCATAAATACCATTTCAGTTTATAACAGAATCACTGATGCAATCCATTTAAGGATGACTTAAAATGTCATGTTTGGATTTCATATGGCTTAGTGACTCCACAGGTGCATGTTTTAAGCTAAACCCAACTCTAGTAGAGGTTACAAAAAAAAGTAACCTACATAAAAAAAAAACCTTCATATTATATACTTATATACCATATGAATATAAAAAACAAACACAAAAGAATCCTTTCATTTAAATACTCTTAGCTCTTAAAGTGGCATAAATTCATAACTAGAAAGAAAATTTTATAGTTGCAGGTGGGGGAGAAAAAGGGGCAAAGGAAAGGTTCACACAAAAATTACATAGTAAGGCATATAAGACCTGATACAAATCTCACATTGTAGCCAATAAATTATAAAGTGCTAGATCCCAAATGACTTCTCCCATCTGCAGCCTTTATTATGTCGACTACTATTAGAGCTAGTTACCAATCTTCCTCTGCATCCCTCACTGTCCTCCAATCTAACAGAAAGTTTAAGGAATATGACAAGGGAAAGAAGAAATGCACTCAGAGACAACCAGAACATTTTCCAAGTCTTGACAAACTTAATAGAAAAGATATTTGATTTACAACATATATATGTATATATAAAACATTAATCAGCAACAAAAAATTTACCTCTATAAAAGCTCTCATTATAAATATTAATATTCCTCCAAATATGTTACTTGCATTTTAATTTTTTTAATTTTTGGATGCCTTTGTTATCAGCTTACATATTAAGTATGATTTTCTGTTACTATAGTCAGGTGAAAAATCCTAAATAAAGGATATACAAAACAGCTAAGAAAATAAAGGATATACAAAACAGTAAGCTATAAAATGTAAAGACTTATTTATTTATTTTTTGGTGGCACTGGGGTTCCTGGAAACCCTTCTACCTCGGGGTTACACTCCCAGACCTATATTTTTATATTTTTATTTGGAAACAGGATCTCTTAAGCCAGCGAGGCTGGCTTCGAAGGTGCGCGATCCTCCTGTCTCCGCCTCCCATGCACGGGGATTACAAGTGTGCACCACCACGCCCGGCAAATGTAAAGACTTTTTAAGAAAAAAATCTAAAAAGATAATATCCAAATCTGCCCTTGTATCAAGTTTGAATATATATTTTGAAAAAAATCAAAATGTGTGAGAATTTCAGCTTTCAATTTTTGGGTTCTCCAATATAAGACATTCAGTATTCAAAATCATCTTACTATATTTATCAAATGTGCCTGTTCTGAAGAAAATGAATGTTTCTTGGAATTTAGACATTTCCTTGTAAAGACTGGCTTTAGATTAACTTAAAAATATCTATGGATACTGTGACATCCTTTAAAAATGCCATGTAAATTTCTAAAAGTATAAGATTATATGCAACACTGTGATGAATTAGAATCAGAAACATGCATGTTTTTTTAAAATGGCTATATCTAAATTCTAACTTTAAAGACTACTAAATTCTAAGTTTAAAGACCAATAATAAGGTGTATTTTCACTTAATAATAAAAAATCCACTAACTACATCTACCAGAAAAACTGAGTTTATGTAGTACTTTAGAAGTGAATAAAGGGCTTTTTTGTTTTTTTTTTAATCACTCTATAGAATAAAGCCAACATTACTCACCAATCATCAATAGTTTCTACTCATAATTCTAAAATTTATCTATAGAAATATGGTGGTTAAGATACAGCATTATAACAGTGTTCTAATAGGTCAAATAAAATTAAAGTTATATTTTGTAATAGAAATTTATACTTTTTCTACAACAAAAAATTTTAGTTACCCTGGTCCTCTAACTTTATACTAAATCTATTTTATATGAATGTCATAGGAGCTAATCTATTGATTAAAGAAACTATTATTCCTAGTCCAAATTTCTCTTGTATATTACTTTAACCCAATTACTAAATCTTATCATATTTTTCGAAGTTTTCATTACTGCATTATTTAAAATAATATATAAATCATAAAATCAAGTTACTAAAGAAAATCCAAATATTAGATTCAACTCTGTAGTACTGATAATATCCAGCCATGTTTGACCCATAAAACTGACAAGCTAATATGGCTCACTCTAAGATGTTTCCTGACTCTCAAATCATTGAAACTAAAACTCAACACCTGCCAAAAAGGAGGCAGCTGCCTGTCATCTAAACCTGTGAAAGAAATGTCTGGAACACTATGATAAAATAAAAGTTATTCCCCTCAATGGTAGCTTTGTTGGAGCAAAAATGTGAACAATATTGCACTTTAAAAAGTGAAGTAATAAAATGGGAGTGACTCACAATGAAGATGACTAGGGCAGGGTGGAATAAGTCAGGAGCAGGTAAACCACAATAACAGGATAGGTAACAGTATTACAATATTAGCCAAAAGAATTAGTTGCTCAAACCCATTCTGAAAACTGCAAAAAGTATGCCTCTTAACTACTGTATCCAGCAGCTGTGAAAACAGTGACATGCAGAAATAAAAACAAACCTGTTGGTAATTGAACAAGCCTGTTGTTCAATTCTGATGCTTTCAAATATAATTTTCCAATGCCTGAGTGAAACCTCTAAATATGACTATGTTTTTCTGTGGATGGAAGGTGCCTGGAAGGTCCTTTTACATTCTTGGTTCTCAGGGGAAAAAATGCTGGTGAAACTTAATCTGTAGTTGAGTTGACAACTACACCACCACCATTGGAATGATTTTTCACAGCCAGGCATAGTGGCAAATGCCTGTAATACTAGGACTTTGGAGGCTGAGATATGAAGATCATAAGTTCAAGCCAGCCTCAGCAACTTCGCAATACTATTAGCAACCTAACGAGATGCTGTTTCAAATTTAAAATAAAATAAAAATAAAAAGGATTTGGGGCATAGTTCGGAGGTAAAATGCCCCTGTGACCAATACCCAGTAGAGTGCATGTGTGTGTGTGTGTGTGTGTGTGTGTGTGTGTGTGTGTGTATCACAATATTCTGATTAAGAATTTTTTAAAAATTCAGGATATTTGCCTTAGCTGTGAAAAACTTACATTCAAAGCAGCTAACTCTGATGGATTCAAGACCCTTTCCTTCCAGTATACTGCCCAGAATATTGCAGGAACTTGAAAAAGGAAAAGAGAAAAGTCAATCTTTGGGGAATAACAGTGTGATGCTCTTGCAGCACCCTCTGGAGGCCACAGAAAGGTGATGCTGTTAAGAGGAAGAATGAAGAGATTCCCGATCATCTCTGACCTATCCAGAGCCCCAAGAACTGCACAGATTTCACTTGAAATGGACTGAAAAATATACACTTTGCAAATCATAATCAAGGTGACCTAAGAAATATACATATCAAATTTATTGGACTTGTCTGACACTAAGAAGTCCAATGTGCAACAATATTCTAAAATAATGTTATTATTTTTTTTAAAGTGCTGGTTAACATGTTTTGTTTTGTTTTGTTTTGTTTTTTTGCCCACCTTCTGAACTCTTGTGGGAATTTACTGCAGAGGAATATATTTTAATATTTAGAAGAGATGGATGTGAACATGTCATATTTTCATTAACAAAATGTAATTATGCAAAGTTATATAGTATATTACTCATTGGTAACCTTTTAAAAGTAGTCAGCTTCATGCTTATTAAACTAAGGATAAAGTAAGCTGTTTATTTTTCCTAACATCTCATTTCTTTGGCAGCAACAAACACTGACACCTATTGGTACTCTGGAAGCTCACCTTTAAAATATCTATTAAAAGTATTGCAAGAACACATACTCATGAAGACATGAAAAGAATTAGGATGGATCCAAAACATTATTTGGGGGGGGGAATGTTATTATTAATTATGTACCTTGACAGCATACATAATAAAACCACTTTTCTTCTGGTTGAAATAAATCCATTTTAAGAATATCAGAGCATGAGTATTATATTTGATAGCTAAAACATGAATTACAATTTAAGTTAGATTTTTGGTTTTTTTCTATTTGTCAAGAAAAGTGCTCCAGGGTTAAACTACTTAAAGTACACTTATTTGCTTCTTTGAGCAAATAAAATGACTCAACCAAAATACTGACACTTGGTTTGTTTGCTTCTGTTATAGCAGAACACACTAAACTGTCTATACTTATCAAAGTCCAATTTAATTTGTTACTTTGTGAAAGCTAACAACACTGATTTGGTATGGATTCCTCACACTTCTAGAACCCTAAAACCAGTGAGGAGGAGAGAAAAGAAAATAGAGAGGAGTATGCATTGATTATAGTCATTGTTTTATTCACATTTAGAAACACCTGCACTCTGTTCTATGAACTTTGCTGTCAATATACTGTTACTTCTGATAAAATGATAAAAAAAGGATGTGTTGACACACACTGTTTTTCAACTCATGCAATCTATATGAGTCCCCAAAGAGAAGATCACACATTCTAAAAGGAGAGGTTTAAACATCAACTCTTAGAATGTTGCCAGAAAAGGAGTTATTTTCAAAATCTTTTCATTAGGTTGAAACCTTAACATTTTTCTGCCAGGGATAAAATTAAGTTCTACCTCACTCTACTTTCAATATTTAGATTGAGTTCAGCACTGTTTCCATAATACATACACGCAGTTATAGAATCTGACATACTTATTCACTTTCCTCTATCTTTGCAAGTGGTACATTAATATTTATACCCATTGTAATTTAAGGTCAGCTTTGAATTTTTTACCATATAAGGTAAAATTTTAAAATTATAAAAAATATCCTTGCAAAGACATTGACAATTCATTTTCTAAGTAATTTTGTAAAGAGTGCACTGAGCACTTATGTTGGGTAATGTTCAGCTTGTTTTCCATGGGTTTATCTTGTTTACACTTCACAAAGTACGATAATGGCCACGCTAAAATTATTATTCCCATTTTACACAAAAAGGAAATATAAGCACAGATAAAGAAACTTTCACATGACTGTATCGTTAAGCAGTAGGATTTAAACCCAGGCAATCTGGTTAGAGCTAAGAATTAGGCCTTTTTGCCCCTTACTCCATAATATTGAGGTTCTTTTGCATTTTCTAAAGGTCAAGTGGTAAAGCATTGTTATATTGTCTGGAACATAGTGAAAATAAATAGCAGTTCTCTTATTAATTACGAAAAAGTATCTGGTATAGTGCCTCTATATACTGTATAGAAAATCTGTTTGCTGTTCTCACGTTGGCCCCAAATTTTCTGATTTTACATATTATAATTTTCCTCCCCATTCTTACATCAGCATTGTTTTATAATCTTGTATATATGAAAATAATATTCAAGTTTCCTCATACTTTCTGAAATTTGTTCTTCCTATGACCTATTTCATTATGTAATTACTCTTTGACGGTTTTAATAATTACATAAGGTAAGGGTTACAGGTAACCAGGTTAAAACAGATCACTGGGGCATTCTTCCCATTCTGTAAACAGTCTGCCGTGTTATTGACAGGGCACTTTAGATTCAAGAATGTTTACAAGCATGTCAGCTCTCAGAGCCACTTAGCTAAGGAAACAGGTGGGTGATGTCATTTAGGGAGCACACAGCCAGCCTCTGACCATTTGGAATACTAAGTTTCTCAACCTTTCCACCACCTGTACTTACACTTACAAGTGCCCTCTTCTGCCAGGTGAGAAGTGACATACAATAGTTCTAGATTTGGGCTAGGCATGATAATGGATCTCTTCCTGGTCATTAAAAAAATTCCTGTTCAGAGTAAGAACAGCATACTAGCAGACAAAGGATCATAAAAGAGCTTAGAGTCAAATACCAAAAAATAAAAATAAAGATGTTTTTAAAATTCTGGCATCTAAAGAAAAAATTTGTGAAGCAGACTGAGTCAATATGAAGAGGCAGGATCCAGGCAGTTTCCCATGAAGGATGTTACGGGACCTGGAATCTGTGATACAAAGCCCAAGATTATGCTGAGGTTGCTAATAGTGAGCAAAGAAAAGGAATTGATGATCTCAAGAGCTTGGGACCTATTAAAGTCATTATTATGGAATAGATAATCCTGTTGAACATCTGCAGCCCCAGTAGTATGCAATCCAATATTCAGTTAATTTAATAAAAATGCAGATGCTGTGAAACATAGCCATGTATGTATCACATATCAGCCACACATGTCATATAAAAGTGAAAGAAACTCTTTTCTCCTGAAAACTTCCCTCCAACAGATGTGTTTATGCCTATGCGTAGAATATAGTACACAGTGGGGCTAAGGGTCTGGGCTCCCTGAACATTATATCTCCCCTGACTGTCATGAAGTGATGCTCTAACATCCAGAGACAGGCTTGAATAATGTGTGTGCATTGACAAAAACATACAGCTTCAGTGGTTGCTTTAAAGAAGGGGTGAAACTTGGAATTGAAGGGCACTAATACAGAAGTGATCCAAGAGATGGTTGCGTTCATAAGTCCTCATTTGGGCTGGAGCAAGTGTGGACACTGTAATTAGGGCATCTAGAGGTCATTAATTTGAGAATGTTTCAGACTTACAGAATACAAGAAAGGTCAAGAAAGAGGATGGGTTTCTCCCACAAACAAGTAAGGCTGTTGGGCATTTATCCTCCTAGGATAAGAAAATACACATTGGCCCTTACCATTATAAAGAAATTGACAAAGGAGAGAAACACTGATTCTAAAGGCAGAGTATTATCACCATGTGCTTCTATATAAAGCTAGTTTCAAGTTGACCATTCTTTTTAAATCAAATGAAAAATGAATATTCTAATCTGGTTTAACATGTGCAAGGTGCCCTAGAAAAGGATAAACAGCCCCTTTCCAAAAGATTATTACAGGGTGTGAATTTATCTCTCGATAAATTTACAAAAAAAAAAACTATCCTAGAAATAAATTCATCTCAATTTTCCTAGGAAGATAAAGAGAATGACACTTAAAGACATCAACCTATCTGGTTTAGAGGGAATTGAAGCTCTGGGAGTAGAAAGCAGAACAAGAGTCACCAAGGAAGCTCTAGAACTGTGTATAGAGAAAGAACAACAGACAGCCAAAGAACAGCTGCCTACTTAAGAGATAAGATCCACAGGTCTCAGAAGTGCTTGCTTGCTCTGTCCCAGATCAGTCTCCCACCCCACTAAACCACTGGTGTGTTGGCAATGTCTGTTATATTACTGCTGCTCTGAACCCTTGGTAAAAGTGTAAATCTATCATGTGAAAAGGATGCTACTTCAGATCACTGTCCCTGCCTTCATCCATTAGACCATCAAAAAGGGTCAACAGAAACTTCTTATGGCAGCAGATGGACAGAGAGAAAATCCACACAAAGGGGGTAAGGAACCCAAAAGTGCTCTTTACAATGGTAAATTGTGTTTTGTTTCGGTTTTTGGTGGTACTGGGGATGGAACCCAGAGGCTTTCTACCTCCGGGCTATACTCCCAGACCTATTTTTTTAATATATTTTATTTGGAAACAGGGTCTCACTAAGTTGCTGAGAGCCTCACTAAGTACCTGAGGCTGACTTCTAACCTGTGTGATCCTCCTGTCTCAGCCTCCCAAGTGGGAGATTACAAGCGTGCGCCCCCACGCCCGGCTCTACAATGGTAAATTTTGATTAGTTCTAAGATATCTTTAGTTGCCATGACCTTAGAAAGGACAGTAAAGAAAGTCATTTATACTTTGCTGAATAAAATGCTATATTTTATCTCCAAAATAGGGTTAAAAAAGGACAATTTCAACATCTCCCACATGAGGTTAATGAGCAGTAATTTCAGTGAATTTGATCAGCAGCATCTAATTTTAGAAGCATGCACATGAATGGTCAGGGGCTAAACAATTACCCTCTGTTCGGTTGTTTTGCTCAAAACCTTGCTTAAGGTCTCTGCCAATAACCCAGGTCCTGAAATGCTATCAGTGATTCCAATAAGAGATCTAAGCAAACCTGGTTTGTTTTTGTTTTTGTTTTTTTTCCTGCAAGAAACAAATACTTCTCTTTATCTTCTTTGGCCACTGTACTGCCAAGTGCCACTGAATGGATTCTTCAGAAGTATTTCATAAAATGCATGCTGGGGTATGCGCTGTCATTTAAGGCATCCAGATCAAGTAACAACTGAAAATTGCAGAGGTGCGGGAACCGAGGGGGTCACTTTATCACTTATGAACAAGTATTTATTCTGGGTGCTTTTTCTGTTCAGTACCTAAAGCATCCGTTGTTCTTAGGAATATCTAGTTAACGTTGCCATTCAAGTTGTGTTAAGATGATCGACTTTAAGGGTCGTTTCCAGAAAGCCTCAAAGGCCATTTCATCCTATATATAACAGGTAAACAACTAGGATAAAAAGAAGAGTAGGTAAACCTTTGCTTTCTGGTACCTCTTGGGAACGTAAGTCAACCAGTTATCAAGGAGGTCCTGAAACTCAGAACTACTAAGCCCAAAGTGTGCGACTCTTTGGAGTCCATCTGATTCCTGGCACTGGGCTAGATTTTATCTGCTTCGCTGACGTTTAGGAATCCCTCTCAGCTGCTGTGAGTTTCCATACCTGAGGACTGAATCAGGGAAACTTGAGCACCCAAGGTAACTCAAAGTCACTTCCCCTCTACTCCGCTCAACCAACTGCTCAAGGCCCCTACCTAGACCACCCTCTTTGCAGCGCGGCGCCAGCCAAGGGGACCAGGCTCGGTCCCCGAGGCCGGTTCCTGCTTTTCTCGCTAGAGGGCAGCCCGGGCCCATGCAAAGCCCTGGGGCGCCGGGGCCAGCTCGCATCCCGAGGCGCCGGCTCGCGGTCCCCCTCCGGGTGCAAGGCCGACGGGGAGCGCAGCGCACCCGGCCTGGGAGGGCGCGGCGCCCAGGTGGAGGCGGGCGGGCTGGGGGAGCGGAGCCCCGGGCCAGGCCCCCAGGCCCGCGCGGGCCGCCCGCGCACTCACCTGCGCCTGGGGCGCTCTCCGCGGGAGCCGGCTTCTGGCCGGAGACGCGGGCCTTCTTCTTGGCCGCCCCCTTGCCTCTGCCTTCTCTGCGCTCCGACATCTCGCCGGCGAGGCGAGCGCTCAACGCAAACGGCTCCTGGCGAAGGCGACGCGCGACAAGTTTGGCCCCAGCGCCGGGATCGGCTTTCGGGAAAGTTTGTCCCCGCCGGGGAGGGCGGGCGGGTGCGCGCGTGTCCAGCCGGGGCCACCTGGAGCCGGCGATCCGCTCGCTCGCGGGTCCCGCCGCGGTCCGCGCCTCCGCGCGCAGCAGGCAGAGGCTCAGCGTCCGGCCCGCGCTCCCATCGCCGGCCAGCGCCGCCCTGGGCCAGCCCCGAGTTCCGACAAGTTTGCGGGAACTCCTCGCCCGCTTTTCAATTGCCCCGCAGCCACCCACCTCCCGCCCGCAGGTTGGAGGTTGGCGCCTCCCCCTCACCCTCCCCTCGCCTCGCCCTCCGCCCCCCGCACCCCCACTAGGCGCGGCCGCGCGGCCGGGAGGAGCCTGCCCCGCGCTCTCGCGCAGCCCCTTCCCCGACCCGGCGGGGCGCAGGCGGCCGCCGGGCCCCCGACAGGGGTCGCTGGAAGCCGCGCGGCCGCGGGAACAGCCGGGGCCGGAGCCTGCGATCGCCCCGGGCTTCGCTCCGCGCTCGGCAGCGCCCGCGGGGCTGGTCCAGTCCTTTAAAGTGGAGAGAGAGGATGGAAGAAAAAGTTTGCAACTGTAGACACCTGTCCCCAAACCAGGCTCTGTAGCTCTAGAACTCTTGAGAGAGGGAAGAACGCTTACTGTTTCCCCAGATATGTGGGGAGCTGGTTCTTGAACCCCCCTCTTGCACAGGACAAAGCAAAACTGGGAGTTTAAGGTAAGCCAGGTACACAGGCGGGGCTCAGCGCTCCTCGACCACCTCCGCCTGCTCTCTTTGTAGAGCCGCGCCTGAGTGCAGGGATCTAGCTTCCCAGGTTTAAGGAGCGTATGTTTGAATGTCATCTCCAGCTTTTCTTAAAAACAGAAAACAACAACAAACAAACAAAACCTGGCCTCTTCTGGGGGGAGTCATGAGCTCTATTACTTAATTTTCAAAGGAACTGATGAGCCACGGCTCAAAGCACGATCCATAATAACTAAAATTACTCTGTTTTCAGCCAGTAAGTTGGTTCCGCTGAATGGGAGAGCGAGTAGGGAGAGGTAAAATGAAGACAATAGCCCAAGAGACCTTAATTCCTTAATGCTAGTTTTCTGGAATTCAAATGTGCCTCAGATCTGCACAAGAAACCTGTTCTTCCCTTGCCCTCCCTCTGGTGGAGAATTCTAAAGAGCAACCAAAAAAGCAGCGGTACTGCGCTGCCAAGGATAAAAGTCAAAGGCCAGAGTAATCCTCTGCACCAGGGCATGATCCAGAAAGGCTTAAGCAAAGAAAACACTCAGATCTCTCCACCAGAGCTGTGGCCAGTTTAGACTGCTCATACATTTGTGCATATTCTGGCCATGTCGGCAGGAAGTGGTAAGCATGTAATCCATATGCAATGTCTGATCTCTTTCCAAGTAACTCGCTCCTGCTTGCCCTTTCTGGAGTTAACGCTAATGCCAGTAGTCCACATTGCCTACCTACAGCCTTCTCTAATTGCCACACTATAAATAAAGTGAATTGCGAGGTGCCTCCCTGATAAGGACGTGGGATGGGAGGGAAGCAAAAAAAACCTCATTTTTAAATTGTTCTCAAATAAGAGTGATCTTATTCTAGTTAAATTTGCATTGGAATAAGAACCAAGCTCTTTTGAGTCAATTAGTTGTTAAGAGGTATCATAGCAACAGGTTGTTTGTTTGTTTTTGCGGGTTTGAGGATGGGACCCAGGAGCATTTGACCTCCTAGCTATAACCCCTGCCCTCTTTTTTATTCTTTATTTTGAAACCAGGTCTCACTGAGTTGCATAGAGCCTCACTAAGTAGCTAAGGCTGTCCGCAAACCGCAATCCTCCAGTCTCAGCCTCCCGAATGCTGGGATTACAAGCGTGCGCCACCACGCCCGGCTTTTAATTGCTTTTTCATTGATATCCAGATATCTTCTGATGGTTGTCCAAGAAACACCAAATATAAATTTTACTGTGCAACAAAAGAACCAGGAAAAAGATTATAAGTAGATGTCAGTAGCCCTCAAATATTTCACAGACTTGAAGGTACAGTGTCCTCAATGTTTGCTGAAATAACTGCATTTCCAGAAGAAGCCAGTGCTCAGCAAGCAAGGGACAGTAAAATGCAGAGAACAGAAGTCCTGTCAAGAACACTTCATCTCAAGAAAGTGAGATGGTGTTCACGTATGCTGCATTCTAGCCAAGTTATCAGTCAGATAGTTATTATCAGATAATTAGTCTGGAATTGAAGGAATTAAACTAAGATGTATTTTGAAATTAAAAATAAATTTAAGGTTTTTGCAAATTAACTAGGGAGCCAGTAGTAAAACTCATGCCTAGCGAAATACTGTAATTCAGTCATGGAAAAGTTGTATTGCTAATTAATAGTAATTATCAGGTGAGTATCATGGGAAAGCCTACAATTTTGTGATAATTTTCTATTTTAGTGAACCTATTCATATAGTTTATAGTCTTCTGAAACTAGGTAGAAATGACCACAGAAATGATGGCTGATGTTCCAGTACATTAACAATAGAACATGGCAGCAGTGTTCCTATGGAAATTTTACAATTGGGGAATAAATGAATATGAAAGGTGGAAAGTTGGTATAAATTAATATTTCATAATTATTTTTTCTTTGGTTTGATATGACAAGGTTGGAGGGAGCTAAAAATTGCAATGTTGAGTAATGAAGAAACTTTAAAGAATGATGATAAAGTGGCAGTTGAATGACAAGACTGCTTCCTAGAACCATGACCAGTCGAAAGTCTATTTAATTGTCAATTGCAGTTGAATTTCCAGGAAATTCATGGCAAAGTCCAGAAAAATGTTTCTACTAATACATTGTTTAAATATGTCTTTATTCTACAATATTTTTTATTTTGCTTTAATTTTTCAGGAGGTTATTTTATTACATCATTTACAACTACCCAAAAGATAACCATATAAAAGTTTGTTTAACATTTGAAACATTTATGAGATTTACCCAGAGTTTGAAATTGCTCTTAAATTATTCATCTTTGTGGTCAGTAAGTGGCTAATGAATTTCTCTGGTATTTTTAAAAACCTTAGAACTGACCAGATAGAGAAAGGATATGTTTGTTTTAAAAATATAAATTATGAAACTCAAATGTATAATTTAAAAATGATGATATATCTTAATGTTGATTGTATTAATTTGTTGTATATTGTTCAGTTTTTACAGAGCATGTATCATATAGGGCATATCAGCTCTCAGCTAACACATCAACCTGTCAACATAAGTCAACTGAAAAAAAGAGGGGCAAATTATATCAAAGCATCCTGATAAATGAAAAAGGCAATATTCAGATCAGATGTAAAGTGACAGCTTAAAAGAAGTGCAGACATGTACTATTACAGTTTTTCTTTGGCTGGGCTTTGCTTTTAGAAGCACTCTTAGAATCTTCAAAGATAGTTGAATATGTTCTTTTATTAACTGAAAAACAGAAAAAATTACATGAAGAAAAACTAACGTGAAGATTAATTACATTTTTGCAAAAATATATGCATATTGACAAGAATGGGAATATAAGTTTGAGTTCTGCAAATGATTGCTTTTAACTTTATGAAAAATAAAGTAACAAGATAAATTAAACAAAGATTAATTTTTAAAAACTCTGTGATAAAGTTGACATTAATGAAGATGCATGAATATGAATGAAAAAAGTCTCACCAGACTCAATTCCCAAAGGACCACTAAGTATATAGGACTCATTTATTCCAAAGCACTCACTGAATGAGTTGCCAGACAGCAGAGAAACAAAAAGTACTACCCCTGTTCTCATGAAGCTGAAGGATTGTGAGAAATACATAAAACAAATTAATTATTATCATACACTAGGAAAAGTAGAACTAGTAAGTTTTCTGAAGCTCATAAAATTTGAGGGCCTTTTAAAAGAAAATATTACAAAATTAGAAGTGCAAACATAGGCTGGGATTATAGCTCAGTGAGGAGTTTGTGCTCAGCAAGCACATGACTCTGTTCAATCCCTAGTGCCAAGAAAAAACATACAGATTTAGAAGCAAGAACATTACAGAAAGCCTTACAAATGAGAAGACTTGAGTTTCATTAGCTTCATGGGAAATTCACCTCTAGTGATTTTTAAGCATATTCTATCATCTGCAATAACTATTGCGATGTTCTCCAACAATTATATGTGATCTTAGACATAAAATTATACTATCACTATATGTAGAAGACATTAACAAACAATCAAAAGGAATAAATGCAGAAATAAATAGAATAAATACTATTCTCTGGGAGAAGAAAATAAAAGGAGCCTTACTAAATCTTGGATTAGTACTTGTTCTGTGTTTTTAGGTTTTTAGAATCAACCTGCAAAATGAGTTTGTCAAAGTGCTTCTGACTCTCAAGATGTCCTGGCAGAACTTGACATAGTATCCTCCATTATATTTAACAAGTATTCAATAGAATTACTTATTAATCCTATTCTGCCTGCTGTTATGACAGTTTTATAATCAAATTGTGAGTTTAGAATCCAAAGAAAAATGCTAGAAAGGTAAAGTTTAAACAATGTTAAAATTAAATGTATGTTTTTCTGCTTGTGGAATTTAAAAATTTACTACATATCAATGATTACTATTGTTTTTGTCATTGTTATCCTTGATAAGATCACTCATGATTAACACTTTCATGATTGAAATCACAGATTAAATATTAATGCCTAATTTCTTTCTAATTTGCCAGTGTCATAAATCTTTTTGAATATTATATATATATGTATATAATGTATATAAAAGATGTAACATCTGTTTGTGAGTATACATATATGCATATGGGTTTTTTTATTCTATAGAAATGAGAAACATATTTGGTTTTTGAGGGCAGTGCTTTTAATTCTATCCAAATTGAATTTGAGGAGAAACAAGAAGATGAAAATGTAGTTGATTGAAAATATAAGACTGTTCCTGTGGGTATGTGTATGTGAATCATTCAAAACACAAAAAACAACAAATGTTGGCAAGGATGTAGAGAAATGGGAACTTTAATACAATGTTGGTGTAATTGCAAATTAGTGCAACCACTTTAGAAAACAGTATGGAGGATCCTCAGAAGAATGGAAACAAACCTACCATAGGATCCAGCAATACCACTTCTATCTATCCAAAAGAATGGAAACCAAATTAATGCATGATATCTATGTTCATAGCTGCACAATTCACAATTGCCAAACTAAGGAACCAGCCAAGATGTCTATCAACAGATAAGTGGATTACAAAATTATGGGATATGTATACAATGGAATTTACTCAGCCATAAAGAACAAAATTACATAATTTACAAAGGAATGGATGGAACTGGAGAACACTATGTTAAGTGAGATTAATCAGTCACAAAAAGTTAAAAAAAATTTATGCTCTTCCTAATATGTAAAAGCTATGAAAAAATGGATCATAAGAGGAACTCTAGACAAAGAAAGAGAAACTATAGATGAGCAAATAAGGCAACCCAATTAAGGGGCATAAGAGGGGGAAGAGGGAAAATTCCTAATATACATGATGTACATTCACAAACATATCAAAGTCAATCACTTAACCAAACATAAGAAGAAGGGACGGGTAAGGGAATCGGGAGGGAATTGGGTAAGGGATAACTGGGTGATGTGAGCATGTATGCATCTACCATCTTGTACCCCACTAAGATGTACCCCATTAAGATGACTACAATGCAAAAGTAAAAAGAAAAAAATTTTTAAAGGCTGAGGGTATAGTTTGGAGGTAGAAACATATTTGAATGTAAGCATATTATATATTAGAGATTATGCATCCTGATTTGTATGTATGGCACTGAAAATTGAATGCAGAAGCATTTTACCTCTATTCTACCCCATCCCCAACCTTCTTTATGTTTTTTTATTTGTTTGTTTGTTTGTTTGTTTGTTTGTTTGTTTGGTGGTACTGGAGTTCCTGGAAACCCTTCTACCTGGGCTACACTCCCAGACCCTTTTTTTTTTTTTTTTGAAACAAGCGAGGCTGGCTTTGAACCTGCGTAATCCTCCTGTCTCCAACTCCCAAGCGCAGGGATTACAAGCATGCACCCCCACGCCCGGCCTTTATGTTTTATTTTAAATAGGGTCTCACTCAGCTGCTGAGAGTCTCACTGTGTTACTGAAGTTGTCCTCAAGACTGCAATTCTGTTTTAGACTCGCAAGAACTGGGAGTATAGGAAAACACCACACCTGGCCAATTATATATCCTTTTATCCACTTTTTGCATATTGTTATCTATTAGATTTCCGAGCACCATACTTTGCACCTGCTAGCACTAAATATTTTTGGACATCATGAATTTAAATAGAATAGAATGAATATAGAAAGCGTGGTCCTGATATTACCATTTCTCTGCATCAACTACCAATTATCTACTGTGAAAGTCATTTTGACACCTCCTTTTCTGCAGCCAGCCCATCTCCAATTTTGTCATTTTGACTTCAGCCTCCTTTTATCCCTCTTCATTAAATGCCACCCATGCCCAAGCCCAATCCTTCATCCATTATTTGCTTTGACTGCAGCAATATTTTTAACCTGGACTTTGGCTTCCTCCAATTATTTCTCCACATACAGCAGTCAGAGGGGTCTTTTTGAAATGCATATCTGATCCAGTCACTCTCTCTTCCCAGAACTACATCCAGGCCTCCTGCAGAGCCAGGAAGTGCTTCATGCCTGGAGGCCTTGTAGCTTGCCTGGGGAGCCAGCCTCCACTTTAGACTTACACTTGCCTCAGCCCAAGCCTCCTTACAACCACACACTTCGCCAAACTCCAATTACCCTTCACACCTCGCCTGGATCTCACTTACTTGAAAGAGATTTTATTACCTTTCAGAACTCTTTCAGCCTGTTTTTATCTCCCATCATACCTTTTGCGTCTTCTTTGTAGTATTACTCCTAGTTTGTAATTATACACCTATCTTTGCGATTAATTTTTATAATAATCTGTCCCCATTGGGTATGAATCTGTTTGAGGGAAAAGAATATTTTAGGTGCAGTCTTGTATATCTAGTGCTATACTTATCTCAGTCAAGATGTACATTTTGCTAATTAGTGAACAAAGTGAAGACCAATAAATTGCTTTCATATGTGACACTATAATTCATACATGTGTTTATGTTTATTTGATCTGATTTATAAATGATAATGGTGACCATGATACTAGGCATAATAATTTTGGATAACTTTTTGTTAAAACAAGCCTTTCTAGCTGGGGGTGGTAGTGAATGCCTATAATCCTGGTACTTGGGAGGCTGAGACAGAAGGATCTTGTACAAGTTCAAAGCCATCTTCAGCAACTTAGCTAGGATCTCAACAACTTAGCAAGACCTTGTTTCCAAAGAAAAAATAAGCTAGGGCTAGGGGAATAGCTCAGAGGTAGAATATCCCTGGGTTCCATCCCCAGCAACCCCCCACATATACACAAAAGTACAAATATGTAAAATTATTCAGGATAATCTCTCAATATTTTCTCAAAGGGATGAGGTGATAACACTTATAAAATGATAAAATGACAATAAATTTTTATATTTTTTCCTCTCATAAATTGCCTTTGCAAGTTTCCTCTGTAAATTACACAAGTTGGCTTCATTTCCTCCCTTCGATTCTTTGCAACATCGGAGCAAATCATAAAGCAGTTGGCTTTAGATATTCTATCAGTGATAATAGCTGAAAACACACTATCCTTGACAGGGTTAAAAAAAAAATATCCCTTCTAGCCCTTATGGTGGCGCATGCTTGTAATCCCAGCATTCAGGAGGCTGAGACCAGAGGATCTCGGTATGCGGACAGCCTCAGCTACTTAGTAATGCCCTCCGTAACTCAATGAAACCCTGCTTCAAATTTAAGAATAAAAAATAGGGCAGGGGGTGTACCTCGAAGGTTGAATGTCCCTGGGTTCCATCCTCAGACCCACACACACGAAAAAATCCCTTCTTATTTTGGGCATGATGCAAAGTTGTCTCCTTAAGATGATTTCCACTCCACTGACCAATGCTAAGTCCCTATATAAGCACTGACAGAAGTTACACTCAGAAACCACCTTGGAGCTATCTTGGAAATTATATTTAATTCTTTTAATACTTTACTCTCTTCTCATCATCCATACTTATACAGCAAGTACAAAGAGGTTTCTCCACACGTTTATTGATTGATTGATTGACTGCCTTTTATTGGTGCATTATAATCATACATCTTAATGGAGGACAAGATGGTAGAAGCATACATGCACACCACTTATTTAACCCTTGCCCAATTCCCCTCCCATTCCTTTCCCCTTCCTCATTCTCATGTTTTGCTTAGTGATTGATTTTGAAAGGGGCCAAAAACATGCACTGAAAACCTCTTTAACTAGTATTGGCAAAACTGGCTAACCATATACAGAAAAATTGAAATAAACTCCACTTCCTTACCCTGCAAAAGAGTCAATTCAAGATGAATCAAAGACTTAGAAATCAGACCTGAGACCTTAAAGCTCCTTGAAGATGGCATAGGTCTAACACTGCAATATATAGATAGGCACAGGTAAAAACTTTCTCAGCAAGATCCCTAAGGCACAAGAAACTAAAAGTCAGATGAATACATGGGATTGCATTAAACTGAAGAGCTTTTGTAAAGCAAAGGAAACTATCAAGAACCTCAACGGTGAGCCAACAGAATGGGAGATTTTTTAAAATATATTTTTATTGTTGCATTGTAGTCACACATCTTAATGGGATTTAAAAAAAAAAAAACATGTGGAGATATACATGCACACATCACCCTGTTAGCCCTAATCCAATCCCCAGTCCATTCCCTCCCCCTCCCTCCTTTCCATGCTTGCTATAGTGATTGACTTTGATATGTTTAAGTACATCATGTGCTTTAAAGAGTTTCAATCTTCCCCTCCCATCCCCTCAGATAGGTTACCTCAATTGCAGATACTCATGCATTGGTTTGGTAGTTGGGTTTTCATTCTTCTTATGGTAAGTTTGTTTTAATTCTTCTGAGAATCTTCCATACTGTTATTCAAAGTGGTTGCATTAATTTGCAATCCCACCAATAATATGTTAGAGTTTCTACTTCTCCATATCTGATCAATTACAATTTATCTCTTCCTTGCAAGTCCTTCTTTGATTTTCCACACTGATTCCCATTTGCTGAAATCCTGATCACCAGAAGGTGAGAGATTTTGACAAGATAATGCACTCACACTCAATTTTTTAATACAGGTCACTTGGATCTGGGAATCTGCTGAGAAATGGGGTGAGGCAGCGTCAGCTTAAAGTGCTTCCTGACTGCATTATTGCAGGGACCCACTGGCTCTTTGCTGTGCAGCAGGCCTGGGCAGTGGCTTCACCCCTTGGCAGGCCCTGGCCCCGGCCTTTCCACTAGGCAGGTACCATTCTAGGCCTCACTGGCCCTTATCCTGGCCTCACAGTGCAGCAAGTTCCGGTCCCCATCACTGTAAGCAGGGCATCTATAGAGGTTCCATTTTTTCTTTCTTTTTTTTTTTAGTAGAAGAAAATAGTAAGTGTCTTTTGCAGAAGCTGGGAACCCAAATACCGAGCAGCAATGCGTTTTATCTCCCCACTGAAAGCGGAGGCCCACAACTTCACCGCTCCAAGCACACCATTGCCCTCAGCACAGCTGAGGCCTCCTGGGATGCGCAGCATGGCAAACTGGGCTGGCCATGCAAGGCTTGCTCTGATGCGCCCTGAACATTTTTCTTACATAGTATGTTGTCCAGAATTCCTGAGCAGGTGCAGCAGGAGCAGTCTACTTTTGCGGAGATTTCTTCAAAAATTCAAGGTGGATTGGATTGGATCTGTCTGCCTCTCCCAAATACCAGCCACTGCTGCTGCCATCACCATCTTGGTCTCTCCTCTTCAAAATTTTTTTAATAAGCTGGGCGTGGTGGCACACGCTTGTAATCCCAGAGCTGGTTCGAAGCCAGCCTTGCTGGCTTAACAGACCGTGTTTCCAAATAAAAATATATATTAAAAAAAAGGTCTGGGAGTGTAACCTGGAGGTAGAAGGGTTTCCAGGAACCCCAGAAGAAGAAAGAAAAAGAAAGAAAACACTACATGTCTTTTGCAGAAGTTGGGAGCCCAAGTACTTAGCAGCAATGGATTTTATCTCCTCACTGAGAGCGGAGGCCCACAGCTTCACCACAGACAGCAGAATTTGCTGCTCCAAGCACACCATGGGCCCCAGCGGGGCATAGAGGAGCAGGGCGGGCAGGAGCACCTAGGCCCCCTGATGCACAGCTGGGCATCCCAGCCTGGCCATCCTGGGCTCCCTCCAATGCACCCAGAACATTTTTCTTACAGAGTATGTTGTTAAGAATTCCTCAGCAGCTGCCATCTTGCCTCTAATTCTGCCATTTTCCACTCTGTTATATTTTAGATAGGAAGTCATGACTGGAAATGTCTCTGTATGTTGTCCCAATCAGATATTAAACCAAAATCTGTTGTCCAGGGTTTCTCAGAGGAATACATGTCCTTTTCAGCCACTGCCAACCAACCATTGCAACTGCGGCTGGGATTGCATGGGAGATATTTACTACCTACTCCTCTGATAGAGATCTAATATCTAGAACATACAGAAAACTTAAGAAACTCAGCACTAAGAAAACAAATAACCCAATCAAAAATGGGCAAGTGAAATAAATAGACACTACACAAAAAAGAAATTCAACACCGGGGGTGGTGGCACACGCTTATAATCCCCGCGCTTGGGAGGCGGAGACAGGAGGATCACGCAGGTTCGAAGCAAGCGCGCTGGCTTAAGAGACCCTGTTTCCAAATAAAAAAGTATAAAAATAGTTCTGGGAGTGTAGCCTGGAAGTAGAAGGGTTTTCAGGAACCCTAGTACCACCAAAAAAAAAAAAAATGAAGAAATTCAAATGGCCAATAAACGCATAAAAAATGCTCAACATCATTACCAATCAGATTAAAATTAAAACTAACATGAGATTTTATCTAACTCCAACTAGAATGGAAATCATTAAAAACACAACACAAATGCTGGAGAGAATGTTGAGAAGTGGGAACTCTCCACATATTCTTGAGACTCAGATTCTATGTGCATTTACTATCGAGCCAAGAGAGAGATCAGATGCTTTGATAGTTTCTAAGAGTCAATTCAGAAGTTTGTCTCCAAGGTTAATGTCTTTTTTTTTCTTTTAAAGACACTTTCTTCATTAGTAAAATATTCACCACCATTAAGTTTATAATGATGTCCAAATATAAGTTAAATGTTGTAAGTGATGAATTAGTTTGTCAAATATTTGAATGGTGAGAATAATTTAGCAGGTAAACTTTTTTCTGTTTGTTCAACAAAAGACACCTGGTAGAATTTCCAAAACAGATTATAGTATATAGGGAATTACTTTATAATATCATCATGATAGCTGGGCTGCATGGGAGGAAATTTTGACCCACAATATTCTATACCTGGCCCAGCATGTCATTATATTTCCCCTTCTTTCCCACATTCCCTCTAATTTCTTCACTAAATCTTTATATATAAAAACTATTCTTCTATTGTACAGTTCCTCCTCCTGGTAGAGCCCAATACTTCATATATATGACTTGACTAGGGATTTTTAGTTTCAAGCTGAGAGCCAAAAGTGAAGTTCTCAATGGAATATTACAGCCATCTCCACCCCTGGATCCAGGCCTAGAAGTCAGTTTTTGCTGCAACAGACCTAATTTTAACACACTTTATGTTAGACAATTTCATGTATGTGTATGTTAAGATTACATATGTCTTTCAATTTTCATTCATTTGGGGAAATTTCACAAGTATTAACTCAAGAAGGCAAGCTATCTTAGAAAGATGATTTAGCAGAAAAATTAGCTAACTTGATGAAAAACAAATGAACATAAAAAAAATAACTGGTGACCAATCATGCAGAAGATTACATTCTTATGAAAAATGTCTTTTTTGCTTAATCATAAAGACTGGGTTTGTTCCAACTCTTTCCCATAGGTGAAAATGGAACACACCTAATTTAAACGATACAGAAAGCTCTGATCTTGCATAGGGTTTTATTCAGTGTGTGGAATTCACTGGGGCCCAGAGAAATTCTGGAAGTGGTCCTGAGTCCTAGATAATAAAACTACTAAGAATATAGTTGGGGTAGTGTTTGTAAGTTTTCTTTGTTTGATTCTACAGTGTCCTGAAATCACTATGATCCCATAAAGCACTTATACTTAGATCCCCCTCCTCACACACACACACATTTTTTTTTTCATTTCAATTGAGTTCCCTGTCTTAAAGACTGCCCAAGACTATCCCTAGTTAATAAGGGAAAAGAGAACATCATTTTTACTTAGGTGCCTCTTGCCTTGCTTTAAGGTAGCATGGACTTTTCTTTTCCTATTGTTGCTGATGTCATTTCCACAAGATAGTCTGACAGTATACTATGGAAATAATTTTTATTTTCATGATAAATGAGTCCTGAGAGCTATCCTTCTCTTCCAAATAAAAGCCAGACTCAGCTTGAAATTAGAAACTAGGCACCATCCTTCTGTCCTTTATTCTTCCCTTAACTCTCTCTGTCTTGCCCTGAATCCACCCACATAGTGCACCCAGTGACAGCACATTCACCGCTGAAGCAGCTTTGTACTGGGTTCTCTTCGTCATTCTTTGGACTATTAAGTTTTCATCTTACTGCTTCTGTTTCATTTCTCACACCCAGCCACTCTCCCTCCTGCAACCAGAATTACTCTTCTGAAATACAGTTGTTATCTCATCCTTCCCTTCACATAGCATCTCTACTGGATGCCTGATGCTCTGAAGTAGAAACTCCTCAACAGAGGACAAGCAGGTTCCTCCTCGCCCCATCTGCTGCTGCAGTCAGCCTCTTTCTTTTTGCCTTCATATACACATCCAATATATGTATATTATAATAAACACACTATAAGTATATGTATGTAATCTACAATTTACATTTAATTAAATTTCAGGGTGATCGGGCACTAGTTGATAATTTATTTTTTTACTTTAATTCAAAGTAGACATTACCAATATAACTACAACTTTTCCAAATTCTGAAGCTATATCGGAATATATTATTTGATTTATTCAACCAAAAGTTACAGTTTTCAGGGCTCTAGAACAAGTATTGTAATTTCTTTGATTTATTTCTTTTATTGTATGTGTGATACTTGAGATTGAACCAAGGAGCATTCTACCCCTGAGCTATACCCCCAAGTCCTTTTTTATTTTTGAAACAGGGGCTGACTACATTGCTTAAAATCTCAATAAGTTGCTGAGGCTAGCCTCAAACCTACAATCTTTTTTCAGCCTCTAAGTATTGAGATTACAGGCTTGTGCCACCACACTCAGCATAGCTTGTGCTTTTTTCTTCTTTATTAATTTATTGTTGTTGTTGTTGTGTTGTTGTTGTTGTTGTTGTTGTTGTTGTTGTTGTTATTTAGTGGTACTGGGAACTGAACCCAGAGACATTTTACCTCTGAGCTACACTACCAGCCCTATTTTTATTCTTTATTTTGAGACAAGGTCTCACTAAGTTGCAGAGGGTCTCACTAAGTAGCTGAGGCTGGCTGCGAACGTGCAATCCTCTTGTCTTAGCCTCCCAAGTACTGGGATTACAAGCATAAACTCCCATGCCCAATTCTGGTTTGTGCTTTCTAACACCACATTCATATGTACTTATATATACTTTAGCCTCTTGTTAATTTACTCTATGCATCATTTTCTCATATCAAAAATGCTGGTATAAAGCCGTGTGTGGTGGCACATGCTTGTAATCCCCGCACTTGGGAGGTGGAGACAGGAGGATCGCACAGGTTCGAAGCCAGCATGCTGGCTTAAGAGACCCTGTTTCCAAATTAAGAAAAGTATAAAAATAGGTCTGAGAGTGTAGCCCTATGGTAGAAGGGCTCCCAGGAACCCCAGTACCACCACCACCAAAAAAAATTGCTGTTATAATAATAGTGACACATGTAACTTATAAACCATCATAATTAGGTATGGTGAAATTCAAGTAATCCCTTACTTGTAACTCCCTCCATTAAAAATATAACGTTGTTATCTGTAGTCTTGAACTTGATTTCTGAAAAATTTAATAATAACTCTGGAAGGGAGAAATAAAGGGTTCTTTTGTGTAGTTGATATTTTTGATTGGTTGAGATAGCTTCCCTCTCAAAGGGTGCTTGTCACCCAGCAGTCCATCTCTCATGCCCAATCTCTGCTCAGATGTCCTGAGGGGCTCAAAGGGCTAGTGTATCTGCCATAGGCCTGGATTGAGACCTTACAAGGAAAACAAGTGCTATCCTCCAGAGAGCTCCAATGAGACAGGCATATCTATTTCCTTATCTAATATAGGGATGATAATATCTATTGTAGCATATCATTGTCATGAGGATCAGTTGAGCTCATCAAAGTAAAGGTTCCTGCCTACTGTCTGAGAAAATGACAAACCTTTGGTTGTCACTGTCACCTGACTTCCAGTTGCTGCTGTACCTGCCAACCATCACAGTCCAACTTTACAAAAAGGAACTTAATGTCCAAAAGAATAGTTAATTGTTTTATTTTTCTAGTTGCTAAATAGATTAATTCTGAATGATGCCAGGCCACTGGTACTTACAGCTACAAAGAAATAGGAAGACCAATAAAAATTGCCTATTTTTGTGAATTTGAAGTTTTCACCACACCGCTTTAATTCATCCTGTCTTATCATGCCTTCGTGAATTTTCTGTAGAGCAAAAGACTAACACAATGGGAGAAAGCAGAAGAAAGCAGGTAAAAAGAAAAAGAGTACTTAAATGAGAATACAAGTGGTGCTCAATATCTGCAGGTTTCACAGCCACAGAATCAACCAACTTCAGGTCAAAGCTATTTGGAAAGATAATTGTGTCAATACTGAACATGTAGACTATTTTTTACCATTATTCACAAACAATACAGAATAACATTGACTTTCATAACATTTACATAGTATTAGGTATTATAAGTAATTTAGAGGCTATTTAAAGTACACTGGAGAATGTGTATAGCTTTTATGGAAACACAACACCACTTTTCTATAAAGACTGAAGTGTCTGAATAGTGTGTCTGTGAAAGTCCTTGAAAGACAATCCTTGTAGATATGGGAGAACCATACTACTTATTTGGCAAATGGAATTCCAAGATGTCTCACAACATAATTATTTTCTGGTATAAACACCAGGATGAGAATGGTAATATGATTGAATATCACCCCTATGAGCAGGTTTTTAACCAGTTGACTTTGAAATAATCAAGACAGAGATTAACCTGGATGAGTCTGGACCATTCAGATGAGTGCTTAAAGAAGCAAGTGGGGCATTTCCTGGTGAGAAAGGTTCTCCTGCTTACTGTGATAAAGTAGCCGCCCTGTAGTGAAAGGACCATATGCCTAGGACTTGTAGGTGTTCTCTAGAAGCACAGAGTTACTCACATCTGTCAGCCAACAAGAAAGTGGGGCCACAGTGCTACAACCACAAGGAACTAAATTCTTTCAGCAACTTGAATGGGCTTGGAAAAGGACCCTCAGCTCCAAACTCCAGCACAATACAATCAACTCTTAAGGACTCAGATATGCTCTGCCCAGTTGAGACCTGAGTGCAATTACTTGTGAGTTAGTGTTTTCACATGCGAAGACTGGCTTTGCTTGGGTAATTTGTTCCACAGCAATAGTAAGCCAATGTGGTTACAGAGCATTTTAATTTATATAATGCCTCTGATAGCCAGGGTTTTAAGGGACAAAATGACAAATAGGAACAATGTTTGGAATCAGTGGTGATGATCTCTCCTCTGTCACATCCAAGCTCTATGGATTACCCAGCCTTGACTTTCTTTGTCTGAACACGGAGCTGAACAATGAACATGGCAACCTCTAAGGTATGTTCCAGGCTTTGAAAGCACTATATTGTACTTTACAATCTGAGTAATAAAACTTTATCATTTGAAAGTATACACCCAGGCATGTGGGGAAGCAACTTGGAAAGTTCACGGAAAGAAGAAACTGTCTTGGAAACCCTAGCTCTTCAATGTGTAGATGATTTTGTTCCTAGCCTATTCTTCTGTGCAGCAGCTAGACACACAGACATCAAATGGACTCTGAGAAAATTTATGAACCTTATCCACAGGTTCAAGGAGGACATGAAGATATTTGGCTTTGTTCTAGTTTTTAAAGATTAGGGTTTATTTCTATTTTTCATAGGGCTTTTTTGGGTATTTGTTTTCTGCCAAAATAATCAGTAAGATAAAACACCTGCCACATAAATGAATGCTATATAAGCTTTAATATGTATCTGTGGCAGACATGAAGAATTTTCCATAAATAATAACAATTTAGCTCAAAAGGACATCATAGGCTAAGAGCCCCTTAGGGAAATGTATACTTGCTCCTAAGCAAAGTCTCTGGTCCTGAAGCAACAGCACTGTTGGCATGGAAAAGAGATGTGTTAGACTGTGCTGTTTTTGCTCTAGTACCTAGGTCTTTATCTGTAGTTGGGCATATATAGCCCAAACCAAAACTTCTTAGGAATCAGAAAAGCTGAGTAAAATGTTTCAAGCCCACGAAATCAGCTTGAACAAAATGATTACCACACAGCTTAGCAAAAGGTTCCTCTCAACAAGATAAACTATTATTATGAGTAGGTGAACATTTATCTCCTTTTCTCAATGTCACTAAATGTAAAACATTTCCCTAAAGTCACATTGCTTTATGTGTGTGTTTTTAAGGAAAGTTATGATATGTAGGAAATAATTCCAAGAGGCCAAAGTAATCTGAATTTTCAAATCCTGGAACAATCCCAGAATGTTCAGTAATGTAATATGACTTAACTCAGCCCATAGACTCTATTCATGTGAGTAAAGTGAAATGGATAAAACAAGAAGAAAGCAAGTCCATATTTGATGAATCAAGCTGAAGAAAATGTTGACATTGAGGTCCAAACTATCCAAATAGAAAAATTGTCTATATAAGCAAACATCAATGTTTCTGTAGATAGAACTTCAGTTTATCAACAAAAGCTATTAAAAATCTTTCCTAAATATCTTCACGCATTGCCATTTTCTGTTGCTGGAACTAATATTTGGTCAGAATAATCTATCTTCAATCAAACTGGCTTTGAAAACATCTGTGAACTAAGGTAGAATTATGATGAAACTTAAAGTTTATGCTTTAGAGCTCTATTCTTTTTAAAACAAAATCCCATCTAAAGCCTAAAACAGCTTTACAAAAATAATTTTTTAAACAAGAAGACCTCAGCTGGGTGTGGTGGCGCACGCTTGTAATCCCCACGCTTGGGAGGCAGAGACAGGAGGATCGCGCTGGTTTGAAGCCAGGTGTGCTGGCTTAAGAGACCCTGTTTCCAAAAATAAAAAAGTATGAAATAGGTCTGGGAGTGTAGGCTGGAGGTAGAAAGGCTTCCAGGAACCCCAGTACCACAAAAAAAAAAAAAAAATCAAGAAGGCCTCCAAAATTTGCTTCTCTTTGAGGTGTCCATAAATATGTTTTATAGTTTGAAGAATATAGTAAAAATACAGACAAGTGTACTAGTTTGAGCTTGCTAAATGGGTATTTGACTTCTACCTGGTCCTAAAACAGCTGGGTTTTGCTTTATTTATTTGTTTATTTGTTTATTTATTTATTTTTGCGGGTTTGGGGATGAAACCTAGGGGCATTGGACCTCCGAGTTACACTCCCTGCCCCATTTTTTACTCTTTATTTTTGAAACAAGTTCTCACTAAGTTGCAGAGGGCCTCACTAAGTAGCTGAGGCTGTCCACAAACCGTGATCCTCTGGTCTCAGCCTCCCTCCCAAATGCTGGGATTACAAATGTGCGCCACCACGACCGGCTATTTTTTTTATTTTTTGAGGTCTGGTTTTTATCTTGGCTACATTGAATGGTAGATCATCCTTCCATTCTCATTGCAAAGAGCATCTCTTCACTTCTCTGATTTGCGCATGAAAGTTTGCAAAGCTTTTCCTCCAACAGGTTTGGATATAGGGCTGGTAAAAAGATATTCACTCTCTGTGGTAACAAGCATTATATGTGTTTTTTCGCTGATGCTATGACAGAAATAAAATTAAAATTCTAATTTTGTTAAAATTATAATTCAAATATTATTTTCATATATTTTATGTATGAAAATATCATACATTTATTCTAAAACAGTCTACAATACAATTGTGTGTGTGTGTGTGTGTGTGTGTGTGTGTGTGTGTGTGTGCGTGCGCGCAGGGGGATGTTTCGGAGTTTGAACCCAGAGGCATTCTACCTTTGAACTATACCTGCAGCCTTTTTATTTATTTATTATTCTATATTTTAAAAGATAGAGTCTTGCTAGATTGCAGAACCTCTATGTTTCCGAGGCTGATCTTGAACCTGTGATACTCCTATCTCAGCCTTCCAAGTACTGGAATTACAGGCATGTGTCACCACACCTTGCTCAAAAATATTATTCTAACATTACTCTTTGACTTAACCTTCCTACCTTAAGTTGAAAATAAGGACCATGACTAATTATATTGTTAATATCTATATGATCAAAGCTCTATATGAATTATTTTTAATTATTATTTATTTATTTCCATGGTACCGGAAATTAAAGTCAGGGGCCTTCTTCCTCTGAGTGATACCCTTCCATCCCATTATAATTTTTTTTGTTTTTAAACAAGGTCTCACTAGGTTGCTGAGAGTCTTGCTAATTTGCTGGGGCTGACCTCAAACTTGTAATACTTCTGTCCAAGCCTCCAAAATCCTAGGATTACAGACATACACTACAATGTCTAGCTCCCATTTGCATTCTTGATGAGCAATCCATATTAATTTACACATAAATATGTGATAAGTTTGAGGGCTATTTTATTGCTATCTTTATATTGTTGGTAGGCATGTTGAAATATTTGATGAAGAATGAATATGTCTATTTTCTAGGTTTAGTTAATTAACAGTATTCAATCTTGATAGATAATAATAGTTGTCTCTATTGCTAAGGATATATTTGTAGTAATTATTTGGGGTTCAGTGGCTTATGACTGAAGTTCCAGCAACTCAGGAGGGGAGAGGATCACGTGAGCCCAGGAGTTCCAGACCAGCCTGAGCCCAGGAGTTCCAGACCAGCCTGAGCAACACAGAAACCTCAGCTCAAAAAACATAAAAGAAAGAAAAGAAAAAAGAGAGAAGGAGAAGGAGGAGGGGGGGAGGAGGAGGAGGAGGAGGAGGAGGAGGAGGAGGAGGAGGAGGAGGAGGAGGAGGAGGAGGAGGAGGAGAAATATATATTATAAATATGGAATAAACCAAAAATTTTAATAGCAATAAAACAGTATCAATTCAAATGAGATTGGCTTAGCTTCTCCTTGATCCTAAACAGCCTTAACAGCCTTGTCATGATTAGATATAGAAAGAATGTCCCATGAAGAGCTCATGTATTAATGGTTAGAGTTAATGAAATTGAGTCATCAGGATTGTAATCTAATCAGTGAATAAATCCATTTATGGATTTATCTGTGTGGTAATGAAGGCAGGTGTAGTGTGCCTGGAGAAATGGATCTTTGAGGGTGTGGCCTTAGAGACTGCTTTTGTCTTTGGATCCCGTTTTGCTTGTGGTCTCTTGCTTGCTTCCAGTCTTCATGATGTGAGAGCAGAGTCTTGCTCCCTGACTCTCTCTCTGTTTCCCACCAACATACTGGAGCATTTCAGATGTAACCTGAAACACCAAGATCTCAAAACCACTGAGCAAATAAATCTTCCTTCCTCTAGTTCTATGGTCAGCTGTCTTGGATTACAGCAGTGAGAATGTGAACTGAGATAAAATTGTTCTTTGATCATTTCTAAAGAGGACAGTAACACAGATAAGTATTCAAATCAAATTGACTAAAATCAATCTCATCAAAACCTTTAACTAGTTGACCAATCCCGACCTGATCTAAAATTAAGATTCAGTTTTTTTTTTTTTTTTTTTTTTGGGTGGTACTGGGGTTTCTGAAAGCCCTTCTACCTCCGGGCTACACTCCCAGACCTATTTTATATTTTTGAAACAGGGTCTCTTAAACTAGCGTGGCTGGCTAGGAACCTGCGCGATCCTCCTGTCTCCGCCTCCCAAGTGCGGGGATTACAAGCGTGCGCCACCATGCCCGGCCTCCAATCAGTTTTATCATACTTAAATTTCTAGTTTCATATCCTGGTTGTATGATGTTTCCAAACAGAGGAGTTTAAGATTATATTTTCATGATAAAGCGCTTAACAATGATGTTTAGGTTGTGTAATCGTTGGTAAGACATATTCCAACATTATCATCTTAGGAAATTACATATTTCTTCTATTATTTGTATATATGTATTTATTTATGCACAAGTAGACATTTGTCATTTCTCCAAGTGCTATGGACCAAATTATAAAAGGTCAAGAATACAAAATGTAGAAATCAAAGCATTCTTCTTTTTTTAAGCTTTTGGAAAAACATCAGCAAGTCATGTCAACATGGAGTAAACTAAGGCATGGATTATGTCTATAAGATACAAATGAAACATACAACAAACAAATGAAAATTGGGAAAAATTATGGCTTACAGAAAATGTTTTTCTGCACTATGAGAATTATCTGCCAGTTTTGCCTTTTAGGAAAATTTAAATAAAGTTATGAAAAAATTATTTCTTTCTGAAGGTATTTTATAAATTAAAATTTTTACATAATTATGCATAAATCATATCAAGTCATAATATAAGACTTCTGTTGGAAAACTTCCATAACAAGCTTTTAAAAACAACTCTCCATGAGGCCTAGGACTGTAATTCAGTGGTAGAGCACTTACCTAGCACACATAAGGCTTTAGGCTAGAACTCAAGCACTTGGAAATAAAACAAAAAAAAATTCTCAATGAACTTTCTATTAAACTATTATCAATCAAGCTTATCATGAACTTTAAAAGTGAGGATTCCCTATAGAACTAACTTGGTTGGAAAAATGTTATTAAAAATTGCATTATCTACTATGTCAATTACAATTTAGAAAATCGTATGTCTTTAAAAAAGCAAATGTTTCTATAAGAGAAATTCTAATACTACTAGGGAAGTTTGATAAACACAGCTGTTTTCATCTTAGAAAAGCACTGTTTTTTCTTGTTCGTTTAATTGCTTTTCAAGTGAAAACATGTTTTGTTCTTATTATGTGTCATTCAAATTTTTTATAGAAAGTCATAGGCACTTTGCAGTAGCAGCACCTTAACTGAAAGGATATTTTTTAAAGCAAACATTTTAAAATATTTGGAGGACATATGAGCTTTAATTAGATAGCAAAATCTTGAGAAATATTCTGCTTGATAAGAAAAGTGGATCTAAGCCAAGTTAGCTTCTGTGCATAGTTAAAAAGTCATCAATGATCTTTACTTTGGTAAACAAAAACTCTGATTAGTCCATAGTCCTAATAAATATCACTTTTTTAAGATATGGATGAGTTGCTGGTACACTGCTGAATAAAGGCTCAGCTTGCCTTGTGCATATATGGGCTCTGAAAAAGATTGTGTTTATTGCTTGCTATGTCAATGGAGTATTGATAGTGGAACCATATGTTCTAGTATGCTCAGGCACCACTCTGGTTTATATTTTTGGTTCAGGTGTTATTACTAATTGCACCTGCATCCACTTTCAAAAGTGCTTGTGTTTGTCCATATAATAAGTTATTCTAGACATACATTTGCATGATAGGTTTTTTAAAAATTGTTGACTATTACTTGTTTAGATTTGACTTGTATGCTGGCCAGTGTCTAAGTGGTTCTTATGTCACTGTGTTATTGAGATTCCATAATAAACCAATGAGTTAGTGATATTCACACTCTATTATTTTATAGAAGCATAAAGTGAAGTTGAGAATCTAAAATCTCTAAACCTTAAAAAGTTACACAAGACTACCTATACAACTCTAAGAAATACTAAAAACACCACTGTAAAAGTTTTAAACTTTTAGGTATTTGAGCACCCAGTATCATCTTACACTGCCATAATAATATTTTTAAGTTACACATAGGCACAGACTAAAACTTTCTAAACAAGACCCCAAAGGCACAAGAAACTCAAAGATGAATCAATACATGGGATTGCATAGAACTGAAGAGCTTCTATACAGCAAAGGAAACTGTTAGGAACCTCAATCGAGAGCCAACAGAATGGGAGAAGATTTTTGTCACCTACTCCTCTGATAGAGGACTAATATCTAGAATATACAGAGAACTCAAGAAACTCAACACTAAACATTGTTGGAGGGATTGCAAATTAGTGCAACCACTTTGGAAAACAGTATGGAGAATCCTCAGAAGAATGGGAATGAATTTACCATTTGATCCAGCAATACCACTTCTGGGTATCTATCCAAAAGAAAGGAAAACAAACTACCAAACTAATGCATGCATATCTATATTCATAGCTGCACAATTCACCATAGTCAAACTATGGAACCAGCCAATATGTCCATCAACAGATGACTGTATCACAAAATTGTGGGATATGTACACAATGGAATTTTACTCAGCCATAAAGAAAAACATGATTACATCATTTACAGGGAAATAAATGGAACTAGAGAACATTATATTGAGTGAGATTATTCAGTCACAAAAAATAAGAAATCAGATGCTTTCCCTAATATGTGAAAGCTAGGGAGAAATGGGTAACAGGAGGAACTGTAAATGAAGAAGGAGATCCTATAGAGGAGTAAATAAGGCAACCTAACTGAGGGGATGGGAGCGAGGATCTCTAAAGCACATGGTGTAAACAAACATATCAAAGTCAATCACTAAGCCAAGTATGGGAAGGAGGGATGGGGAGGGAATGGGGTAGGGATTGGGTAAGGGCTGATTGGGTGATTTGTGCATGTATGTCTACACAAGTCTTTTATCCCATTAAGATGTATGACTATAATGCACCAATAAAAAATTAAAACAAAAACAAGACTGAAAATAGGGAACCTACCTAGGTCTCAATCAATAGATGAATGGATTGCAAAATTATGGGAAATACACACAATGGAATTCTACTCATCTATAAAGAAGAACAAAATCATGTCATTGACAAGAAGATGGAAAGACCTGGAGAACATTATGTTAAATGAGATCAGCCAAGCACTGAAAGAGAAGAGACATGTTTTCTTTAATATGCCAAAACTAGGTGCTATTAGGTATACCAGAGGGACTCCACATAATGGAGGGAAAGCCTCAGCAAATCTGAAAGGGAAGGGTATGAAACAAAGAAGGCTGAGGTTGATTAATGGAGGAGCTACATCTGAATATGTGTAAAAGTATGAATGTAGCATGGCTAACCTGGACACTTATTGTTGTGAAGGGGGGAAGGGCAAAGAAGGGAAGACACAAAGTACTGTGTGAATGTATGTCATTGTCAATATAATCCATATAAAAATAAAAAAAGAAATAAAAAAATTATACAGGAACCAAAGCCATGATATATTAGTTTTGGTATACCTTGTATGACAAGGACCAAATGCCCTTAAAATATTAGCCAGACCTATTGTAGCTTCTCTATTCTAAAAACAATGGAAGAGAAAAAGAGAAAACTTGCTCTGAAAAAGAGTAAAGCTAAAAAACTTACATTAAAAAAGGCAATTAATCTGAATAAACAAAGACTTCTCAAAAGAAGAAATACAAATGGCCAACAAATACATGAAAAAATGTCCAACATCATTAACAATCAGAGAAATTCAAACAAAACTATACTGAGATCTAACTTCAGTTAGAATGCCAATCATCAAGAATACAAACAATAATAAATCCTTGCAATGATGTAGAGAAATAGGAACTCTTATACACTGCTGGTGGGACTGTAAATTAGTACAGCCACTACATAAGTGTGGAGATACTTCTAAAGACTAGGAATTGAGCTACACTATAATGAAGCTATCCCATTTCTTGGTACATTTTCAGAATAATTATAGTCAGTCAGGATATTTAGTGCTATATGTGTATATAGCACAATTCAAAATAGCCAAATTATAGATCCAAACTAGGTGTCCATCAATGGATGAATAGGTAACAAAAATGTATATACAGATAATGGAAATTTATTCAGCCATAGAAAATAAAATTATGTCATTTTCAGGAAAACAAATGGAACTAGAGAAGGTTATGCTAAGAAAGATCAGTTAGTCTCAGAAAATCAGGGGTGATATGTTTTCTCTCATCTGGAAGCTAGAGAGAAAATAGAAAATAAAAGAAACCAGTTAAATGATGAGAGACTAAGAGAATAGTGGGAGTGAGGAAAGATAAAAATGAGTCATGAAGAAAAAAAAGATTCAAATAATGTGATGTCCATACATCAAAGTATCACTACCAACCTCACTGCTGGTATAGAGAGGGAGGTCACAGAAGTGAGGTGGGATATGAAAGGAAAGACATCAAGTGACATAACCACATATTCCCATATATGCAGTTATGACTGTAATGTTTTGATTCTCACTATAATGTGTAATTACAAGACACCAACCAAAGTTTAACTACATAATGACTTATGAATAGGGTTACTATCTTTAATTAAGTTACAAAATCAACCTCTGAAAAATAAAAGTACACTCATGTTGTTATAATATTCAATAAATTGGATTCCTGCCTCTGTGGTCATTTGAGAAAGCTGATCTCACAGGATAAAGCCAATATAACTATTTGTTCACATACCTGACATTTACTGCATGTGTAAAACTATGTACCAGGCTTTGTTCTAGATGACAGGGACCAAGCAGTAAGTTCCCCCAAAGTATTAACCTCAGGAGCCTTCACTCAGACAACAACAACAAAAAATAAATGTACAACCACAGACAATACTTCTGAGTGGCCATGCATGAAACATAAAACACCAGCAGAAGATGGGAAATAATGGAGAGCTGTTATTTTATATAGGGTGGTCAGGAAAGGATTGCCCAAAGAGGTATTATTTAAGAAGAGCTAGCAATAACATTAAGGAGTAAGCCACATTAAAATCAGAATGATCAGAACCTCAGACCACAAGAACTGCAAACAAAAATTCAAGCACTGAGGCAAGAACGGGTTTGGTGCAATAGAGGAAGAGCAAATGTGCCATTCGGTGGCATGCAAGAAACAACAGCGACTAAGGTTGTGGTGGAGGGGGGAACAGCAGAACTGGGGTGGATGTTGGGGTGATAAGAGATAGGCTAAAAGTGGAGCTATTAGGATATGCTTAGTTAAAATTGTATGTGGAGTGTGGAAGTAGTACAAAACAATAAACAAAGTGTCCTGTATTTGTATCGGAGCACTTAGGGGAAAGGTAGTGACATTCATTGACATGAGGACAAATATGAGTGGAATCAACTTGGGGGAAAGGTAGGAAAAGATGAGAAAATAAAAAATTCTATATTAAGTTGTCCAATGTATGTCTTTGAGTTCAAGTGCAGGTGATAATTGGGCACTATCTGAGCTCAAGGGAAAAGTTGGAACTGGGGACTCAAAAGTCATCAATATATAGATAGCATGTAAAGTCATGAGACTAGGTTTCCTAAGCGATGTGCATGGTTTCAGAAGAGTGGTGGATTAAATATAAAGCCCTGAAGCTCTTCCACATTTATTTCTCTAACACAAAGAAATGATAAAAACCAATAATGTAATCTATGGATTTAGGGCAAAGGATAAAGGGAACCTACAGGGAGGTGAGGTATTCTAAAATTTGAAGGCTGAAATGGGTCAGGAAAAAAGATGTAGTTGCTAGTGGCTCTTTGAGGATGATGAGTGCTTGGGAAAGTTCATGGGACTTCTTACGATGGAGGTCACTGCAAATGTGGAGAGGACCATGTGGCAAAGGACTGAGAGTGATCTCTGGCCAACAGTTACAAAAGAACAGAAGCTCTCCGTTCAACATCTTATAAGAAGCTATGGGATCAGGAGGTAAGTAACTACTGAAGCTTTCAGATGTGTCTTGTGGGGAGCACACTGGAGAACAACGGGAACAGACACGTACATCACTCACTGGATGTGGTGGTGGGTGGTGGAAAGAATTACTGTGGATATATAAAGCTGTCCAACTAAGAGAAGTTAGCTTCCACAACAGATGTAGGCATCCGATGAACCAGGCAATCTCTTGAAGAGAAAGCGGTTTAATATAGTCTTAGGTCCATTGACACTGAGTTGCACATATTTAGCTGGCCACTGGAACACTTTTGCTCAACACCATAGGAAAGAAAAAATTTTAGAGAGATAGGAAAATCATCTTTAAGGAAAGCATACAGAGACAGCTTGTGAGAGTAAAAGGAGAAAATTCTAGGGGATATAAACAAAAGGAGAGAAACAAGGTAATCAGGAAGGTTGCTTGACAATCAAATAAGTATCTTGCCATAAAAGGAAGGAATTCCAAGAAGACAGAGGTAAGTGCTATTAAACATTGCTGAAAAAGTAGGGTGCATAAGACCAGGGAGCCTTATTTAATATGGTGATAACTTTGAGAAGTCCTATGCAAGGCCACAAATAAAAGGATTAGGGGAGAGTGGAAGGGAAATCAGCCAGCCATAGGAATGTAGGACTATCTTCTCCATCCTTTTATTACTTATTTAATTAGCTAATTTTTTTTTGCAGTACTAGGGATTGAACTGCATTATAGGTAAGACTACCATTGAGCTACATACCCAGCTCCTTTTATTTATTTGTTTAATTAATTAATTAATTAATTTGTGTTTGTGGTGCTGTGGATTGAACTAAGTACAATTCTTATTCTTAGCTATAAATCCCAGTAATGTTTTATTTTTTATTTGGAAACAGGGTCTTGCTAAGTTACTGAGAGCCTCACTAAGTTGCTGGGCCTCACTAAGTTGTGGAGGCTGGCCTCAAACTTGTGATCTTCCTATCTTAGCCTTCCTAGTAGCTGGGATAACAGGTGAGATTCTTTGGGCCTGGCTTCAATATTATTTGTTTGAAAACACTTTTGCACACTTGGTTTACTACTAGGAATTGGATCCGGGGGCGTTCTACCTCCAGGCTTTTTTATGTTTTATTTTGAAACCAGGTCTCACTAAGTTGGTGAGGTTGGCCTTGAAACTATTTTCCTTCTTTCCTAACCTCCCAAATATGCCTGGCTTGCATGCTTAAAATTACTGAAGACTCCCTCACACAAACACAGACACACAAAGCTTTTGATTTTATGTGTTATATCTACCAGTATTTACCATAATAAAACTTAAATTTAGGAAAGACATTTTGATCAACTCATTAAAATCCCATACCAACTTCATTATATTTTAAAATAATTAATGTATTGTAGTCTTTATGAAAAATGACTATTTTCCCAAACAAAAATAATTTCATCAAGAAGAGAGCAATTATTTACTTTTATGCTTATTTGTTTTGTATCTATCTTTAATATCTGGTTTAATAAGAGACAGCAGGATGCTAATTTTTGTTTCTGCATTCAATCTCTTCTGATACATTGATTTGGTTGAGCATAGAAAATATGGCATAAAACAGATGGGTAGTTAGAAAAGAAATTTTCTGGTGTCTTAGAATCCACAGTGGTCCCCAACCAGGTATTGAAAATTCTGATGTAGGGTATTACTTTGAGAAACCTAACAATGGAAATAGACAAATTGGGTGGCAACTCAGGGGAGTACTAGGTTGGAAGGAAGGATTCTGGGTTAGTGTTATGAACAAGGAAGGAAACAAGAAATGGAGAAGCTGAAGATGCTGAAATGATAATTTTTTAATACAGGTCCCAATAAATGGCAGTGAAAATGTTTAGCTTTTATAAAGGATCTCTAACTTTTCCTTATGATTCAAAAGCATGAACAAGGAAAAATGGTTAGACTGAGCAAACCCAAAGCAGTGGGACCCTGGTCCAGTTAAAATGAGGAGAAGGA
Source organism: Muscardinus avellanarius (assembly GCF_963383645.1). Taxonomy (NCBI): domain Eukaryota; kingdom Metazoa; phylum Chordata; class Mammalia; order Rodentia; family Gliridae; genus Muscardinus; species Muscardinus avellanarius. Next base: position 51,092,571 of record NC_137800.1, on the reverse strand, counting down.
AGGCATAGTCAGTCTTCAGTCAAGAGTGACAAATGTCATTTGCTGAAAGCGAGTAATGTAGGTGCAATATTTATTAGAGGTGGTGAAAAATGTTTATGAATGAGTTACAGAGAAAGACCAATGAACAAAGGGCAGCATAAATAGAGACAGGATGTGGAGGGCTTAGCCAGTTGTCATTTTCTTTGCTTGTTGTTGTTGTTGTTGGTGGTGGTGGTATGTGTGTATGCATGTGCGTGTGCACATGTGTGTGTGTGTGTGTGTGTGTGTGTGTGTGTGTGTTACTGGGGATTGAACCCAGGGGCATTCTAGCTCTACGCTACACCCCCAGCCCTTTCTATTTTTTTCTTTTAAAACAGGCCTCATTAGGTTGCTGAGAATTGTGTTTTGTTGTTGAGGCTATTATCCTCAAACCCATGATTCTGTCTCAGCCTCCCAAGTACAGAGATTCCAGTGATACACCACCATGCCCAGCTGGCTGTGGTGAGACAGTGCATCGTGGCGGCATAGAGCTTGGTGAGCTGACTGTTCATCTCTGAGCGGCTAAGGAGAGGAAAAGAGAGGGGGGAAAAAGGGTCAAGGTCCCACAACTTCCCACAAGGACAAGTCCCAAATTGCCAAAGACTTTCAGCTGAGGCTCACCTCCTGCAGGCCTCACTACCTCCAAAACAGCACTGCAGACAGAGGCCTTCAGCACCTGGCCTCTGGGGACAGTCCAGAGCCAAAGGGCACCAGCGGCCTGAGGCCAGTGCAGGTGGACACTGCTGCTCCCCTAGGTGTTTCTCAGACGCCCAAGGGACTGACTCTCTTGGAAGTAGACTCAGCCCAAGCCACCAGAAGAGTGTCCTTTGTGGATGGACTTTGGATTTGACCCTGAAAAGCTGATCTTGGTGAGAATCATCATCCCTTTTATCTGCCATAATTTACCATATTCATGTGGTGTTTATTTCAGAAAACGCTTTCCAACTTTATATCAGGTATTCATTAAGAGTTTTTAGATGGGGCTGGGATGTAGCTCAGTGACAAAGTGCCTGCTTTGCAGGTGTGGTGCTCTGGGTTCGATCCCTGGTTCCAAAAAAGATAAAAAAAAAAACCCTTAAAAAAAAGAGTTTTTAGATTTATATCAAGAATCAACAAAAGGCAGGAAGGGCTGCACTGAAAAAGTTCTTCCTGAGGAATTTCTAGTTAGGAACATCCATTACCACTTTTAATTGAGGCAGTTAAAGAAGCCATTTTATTCTATATCTTTAAGAATAGTCAAAATTTTCTTTTCCCTAAAACATTTTCACTTACTTCCAATTTTCAAAGCTGTCATCTTTTTTGTTAATACCTAACTTTGCTTTAGAACATTAGTTCATAATATAAGAAAGTGTTTAACATAGTCTGATTATTTCTCTCTCATTAAAATGAAAATAAATATATCTTCTGTCTTTGATTTTTATTTTTCCATTTTATTTTCTTTGATAAAACTTTTTTGTTTTTACGGTATTGAGGATGGAACCCAGGGGCTTTCTACTGGCAACACTCCCAGCCCTATTTTTTATTCCTTATTTTGTAACAGGGTCTCACTGAGTTACAAAGTGCCTAAGTAGCTGAGGCTGGCTTCAAACCTGCACAATCCTCCTGTCTCAGACTCCCAAATGCTGGGATTACAAGCGTGTGCCACCACGCCCGATTTTTGATAAAACTTTTAAAAAGACCCTTTAGTATTAACTGCTTTCTGTGGGGACCAGGAAGGAATATTCACCTAGGCTAGCATTTGAGCACTCTTCCTTTATGAGCTTGTCTTATGAACTTGAGTAAACATTTTCAATCTTGATGTCATAACTTCTAGATATATAAAATAAAATACTGGGAAACTAAATATCAAAAAGCAGAATATAATAGATCTATTCAATGTCAAAATTGACCAGTCACTTAGATTTTCTTTCCTATATATTTTTTAAAATTTAGTATTATAAAGACACACCAAATTAACCTAAGTACATTCTATATCTACTTGCCTTTACTGTCATAGCCTCCATTAAAATTTCACTACAAATTCATAAAGTTAACACTATATAAAAAGAGTAACAAATACAAATATCAGTTAATATTCTTTACTATATTGCTGAGCCTATGGTAAGATTTTATTTTTTTACAGTACTACGGATAGAACCCAGGAATAAAAAATAGGGATAGAACCCAAGCATTCTACCTCCAAGCTACACCCCCAGCCCTATTTCTTATTCTTTATTGAAACAGGGTCTCGCTGAGTTGTAAAGGGTCTAACTAAGTAGCTGAGGCTGTCTGCAAACCACGATCCTCCTGTATCAGCTTCTCAAATGCTGGGATTACAAGCATGCACCACCATGACCGGCTATAGTAAGATTTTTTTTTTTTTTTTTTTTGGTGGTACTGGGGTTCCTGGAAGCCCTTCTACGTCTGGGCTACACTCCCAGACCTATTTTTTTTTTTTAATTTTTATTTGGAAACAGGGTCTCTTAAGCCAGCAAGGCTGGCTCCGAACCAGTGCGATCTGATGATCCTCCTGTCTCCGCCTCCCAATCTCGGGGATTACAAGCGTGCGCCACCATGCCCGGCTATAGTAAGATTTTTTAATACATTATCTTATCTTTATAACAATGCTATGACATAATACTCCTGTCTTCATTCTACAGGTGAAGAATCTAAGTGAGATATCCAAGCTCACACTAGCACTGAGCTAAGAAGCAAGGCTCTGCCCCGGCTTCTATAAGTCTATACCATTAACATTTTGATTCCCTTCCTCCAACATGCTAGGAAACCTGGTAGCACAAAAAAAAGAAACAGAGATTTGAGGGATTTCTGATAAAGTTACTCTCTGGTCTAAAGAAACCATAATGAATTTTAAATGTATTTTAAACTCCTCAGTCAGAGGTGTGTGTGTGTGTGTGTGTGTGTGTGTCACTGGGGATTGAACCCAGAAGCATTCTACCTCCAAGTAACACCCTACTCCTATTTTATTTTTATTTTGAAACAAGTCTTGCCAGGTTGATGAATGTCTCTCTACTTGCTGAGACTGCCCTCAAATCTGTGATCCTCCTCTCTCAGCCTCCCAGTATTGGGATTATTTCATATTTCTTTGAGTAAAACTATTCTGCTTGGCTTGGTTTTGATTCCATCTTGAAAATCTCCTTTGTTATCTGACAGTGTACTTTAACCTTTTTTTTTAATCACCAGAGCAGATATTGAATTTATTAACTAATATTTTACACAAGATGTGTGTAGCATTATTGTGAGGTTATGTTATGATCCCTCAGGGAAAATCGAATATGTGTAAATTTCTATCCAAGTACAAAAATGTTTCAAGCTCTATATTAAATTTCATTATTATAATAATTTTCATAAATATCATTATCAGAAGTCATTTGCTTCTACAAGATAATACCTCTTTTCTCAAAAATAAATTTATTGCTGAATGGCACATGTAGTTTAATGAAAAGACACCTTTTACTTTGTGGTCAAAAGCACCTGTTAAATATAGTAATTTTAAGAGTTAGAGAGCATTTAATGTTTCAGATAAAACTGGCCATTGAGTAAACTAGTCCTAATTATAAAGCTGTGTCAGATTGTGTGTTTTTTTTAACAAAATGACCTATTTTTCTTTACAGGATATTGATCTGTTTCTGTTATCTCAAGGAGCTTAATAATATGCAAAACAAAATTAGTTTTAAGAAATGCTAAGATAATAGCCACAAATATGACATCTTTCAGGGTATTCCAGGTTCTAATCTCATATCTGATAAATTTTATCAAGGTCTAAAAAATTTTATCAACAGTAAAACCACACATGACTATTATAATAACAACTTAATTTTAAAATATCATTCATTAGTTATAATGCCATAGTATTATGCCCTATGAAAAACTTATTTATGATTTACTTAAAAAATGTACATTGTGGTTTTGGGGTATGGCTCAGGATAGAGCATTTGGCTAAGCATACACAAGGCTCTGGGTTCCATTCCCAGTATTACTAAAGGAAAAAAAAAAGTACATTATATTCAATTGTTTTCTGCAACTCCTGAAAATAAAGACAAAGGGCTTGGAGGCATTCCATTTCCAAGCATACCCCAGTGCCATTTTATATTTTATTTTAAAACAGAGTCTCACTCAGTTGTTGAGGGTTTTGCTAAGTTGCAGAGAGTGCCTCCAACCCTGTGATCCTCCTGTTTTGGCCTCTCAAGTACTGGGATTACAGGTGTGTGCCATCATACCCAGCTTAAATCTTTAATCTTATTCATATAGTTATGCCTCTCTTTCCCCTCCCCTCGCCCCACCCTCAGCCCAATTCCTTATTTTTTTCATGGCAGCAGATCAGATAATATTTTTTGAACAAATACAGGAAGTTTTTTTCTGGGTTTTATATGAATACCTGTGCTTGTCAACTTTTTCTCTCCACATCTTCTGGTAACAAGCACTGGGGAACTAGGTTCTTAGCAGCTGGATTGCCCCAAGTTGTGATTTGCCTGTGCAGCCCAGCAGAATTCCCTAGCCCCTTTCCTCACGTTTTCCCATGCCCTTGCCCTTTGTGCACTTGTGCACGCTGCATTCCAGTGGGAATAAGAGCAAGGACAAGGGATTCTGAGCCTCATTCCTATTCACACCCCTAACTCAACCATCGTCCACTTATCACTCACTCAAATGAGGCCAGATCTTGCAAGAAATTATAAGAGTCTATATGGATTTTGAAACAGAATTTTCTCCCCTATCTGATCTGAGTACTGGTTTTCAGACACCTGCTGCTCTGTGTCCTATGGCTCCCAAATGCCTTCTTGGCAAGTTCTGGGGGTGGAGGCAACAAGCATTCTAGCCACAGGTGACAGTATGTTTATTTCACTCTGCTTCTGTGTGCTCTTTGAATAGCTGGGATGATCAGGATCAAAATAATGTGCATGAAAGGATTTGAAAATATGTCCCCAGCAATGGATCAGGACAAAATCGTAAAATGCAAAAATATATTTATATCTGGTGCTGCCAGCCTCCTTTTATTCTCTTTCATCTTTTTTTTTAATATCTTGACATTCAAGCCTTTTATTACTATACACTGCTCCTTTCTCCAGAGCCCCATTTCCAGATATTTTATGTTTTCTTTGTTCTGGAGTTGATTTTTGCTAGAGAACACTTAAACTAATTTGTGTTTGTGTTTACAGGTTAGCATGTTAATTTATATCTAATTTAACTCTTCTATTGACACTTTAATAAGAATAATGTATTAGCCCAAATAAATATTGTGGAAAAGTACTACAGATTCAAGAAATGTTGTCTTAGCTCTCAAATGACTCTATATGGATCATTTCCATATATGTTATAGAATATGGCATTTTATATAAGTCTAAATGGGAACTGTCTCTGTGGTTATCTTCCCAAATACATTTCATGTTTTTTTTTTTTTTTTTTTTTTTTGGTGGTACTGGGGTTCCTGGAAGCCCTTCTACCTCCGGGCTACACTCCCAGACCTATTTTTACCTTTTTTTTTTTTAATTTCAAAACAGGGTCTCCTAAGCCAGCGCTCGTGGCTGGCTTCAAACCTGTGTGATCCTCCTGTCTCTGCCTCCCAAGCGCGGAGATTACAAGCGTGCGCCATTACGCCCGGCTACATTTCAGGTTTTTAAAGGAGGTTCTGTGTCCTTAACCTTGTTATATAGTTCCCAGAACTAGACAGGTTGATTATATATATCACATTGTGTTATACATATTAGGAAGGTAATATGTATTAGTGAAAATTTTATCAAACAATATACAAATATATGCCTTTGAGAAATATATATAAATACAGCCTTTGTTTTCTTTTGATTTTTTCCCACTGAGTTTTGAGTTCTTCCCTTTTTTTAAATTTTTATTTTTTCAGTACTGGGAATGAAATCCAGGGGCATTCTACCTCCAACCTACACCCCAGGCCCTATTTTTTAGTCTTCTTTTTTTTCTTTTCTTTTTTTCTTTTATTTTTGGTACTGGGGATGGAACCCAGGGGCCTTCTACCTCTGGGCTACACTCCCAGACCTATTTTATATTTTATTTGGAAACAGGGTCTCTTAAGCCAGCTGAGGCTGGCTTTGAACCTACGCGATCCTCCTGTCTCAGCCTCCTAAGCGTGGGGATTACAAGCGTGTGCCACCACGCCCAGCTGAGTCTTTTTTATTTTTGAAACAGGGGCTCACTGAGTTGCAAGGGGCCTAAGTAGCTAAGGCTGTCCACGAACCAGGATCCTCCTTTCTCAGCCTCTTGAATGCTGGAATTACAAGTGTGCACCACCATGCCAGGTTTAGAGTTCCTCCCTTTAAGTGTAATATTGAATGCAAACTCTTCCGTTTTTAGCCGCCTATGGATTCACAACCTGAAAGAGATATCCTGGATTCTATGAGTGTCTAACAGAAGATTAAACTTAGTATTTATTTTTATTTATTTATTTATTTATTTATTTATTTATTTATTTATTTATTTATTTATTTATATATATATTTTTGGTGGTACTGGGGTTCCTGGAAGCCCCTCTACCTCCGGGATACACTCCCAGACCTATTTTTTAACTTTTTTTTTATGTGGAAACAGGGTCTCTTAAGGCAGCAAGGCTGGCTCTGAACCAGCGCGATCCTCCTGTCTCCGCCTCCCAAGCGCGGGGATTACAAGTGTGCACCACCACGCCCGGCTAAACTTAGTATTTATTAAAAAGAAAAATCTTCAAGGATGGGAACTTGAATGGAGAATAATAAGATCAGTAATGTTCACTAAAGAGTATGGGGAAAGCTGGGTATGGTGGCCCATGCCTGTAATCTCAGTACTAGGGAGGCTAAGACAGAAGGATTGCAGGGTTGAGGCCACCCTCAGTAACTTAAAATACCCTTGGGTTCAATTCCCAGTCTCTGTCTCTCTGTCTGTGTCTGTCTGTGTCTGTCTGTCTGTCTGTCTGTCTGTCTGTCTGTCTGTCTCTCTCTCTCTCTCTCTCTCTCTCTCTCTCTCACACACACACACACACACACACACACACACACACACACACACACACACACAGAAGAGGATGGGGAAAAGAAAGGACCCTAGACAGAAACAACTTCAAGGAGTTTGATGTATATTCAAGGAAAAGAAAAGACAGAAAGATGGCCGGAGAACAAAGAACTCGTTTTGGGCTGCGGCCACATTGTGCTGCTCCAAGTCACCACATAGGCTAAGTCTTGAATAGATGGGGAACAGGCCTGTGGGAGAAAATGAAGATCTCAGCCAAACTCTGTTATCTTATTTGGACCTGATTTTACTTATAGAATTACTTATAGAATTTTACTTATAAAATTAACTGATTTTACTTATAGAATTACTCAAATATGTTTCTCTTGCCACAGATCTGCAACATAATCTCCATCCTGCAACTCCAAGTTGTTTTTCAATTGTCTAGAGAATATATGGTGACAGGGTGCTATTGTGCTGACCAACAAAATCATAGTTTGCTATTCTGGATTAATTCTTCCTTCACTATACATGATACTTCACAGAACTCAAGGTCCATAAGAAGGTAAGAGTTTTTAAATTATCATTTGACTCTGAGCCAACAGAATTCATCTTATGGCTTTTATAAAACTTGAACAATAAAAAATACAGATTAGTTTAAAACAACAGGTTTTTTTTAGTAAACTATGTATTAGCAATTAACTTTTTAGTGTATCAAAATTTTAAGCCTAAAACTTTTTAATTCCAGTAACTGTGAGCCTGTAATCCCAGTATTTGTGAAGCTGAGACAGAAGGATCACAGGTTTGAGTCCAGCCTCAGCAATTTACCAAATCCCTCCACAAGTTACTGAGAACTTCTTTCCAAATGAAAGATAAAATAGATCTGGAGTGTAGCTCAGAGGTAGAATGCCCCTGGGTTTAATCTTCAGTAACAAAAGAAAAAAAGTTAAGCGTAATCACATCTTCAGTAGTAAATCCACCTGACCCCCCAATACTTGGTTATTTCCTACTTATTGGCATAAATAATGTTTTTGCACTTAAAAAGTACCAGATGTATTGGTAGTATTTGAAAATCTAGTTTATAAGAGCATAAATACTGACATTGACTTACTTTGCCAAAAGTGTGTAATTTATATGTTGAGATATAAAAATTTTCCATACAAAAATAACCAAAGTATTTGTTGTATATTGCATACACTATATAAATTTAAATATCCAACTTTTGAAATATGAGGTATATTAAAAACATCAAGCCTCAGAGAAGATTAAATTATATTACACATGTGCAAGTGCTTTGAAAATGTTAAAACACTCTAGAATATATTGAGTAACGTATGAAGTCATATTTACATACAATAGCAGAAACCGAATGTAACTACATGCTGCAAATGATGTAGTGATTCGTGTTTGTCTAATTTGCATTTTCAAAAAAATTGTTCATATATTAAAACAGCAGCTAAGTTTATAACAATTTTTCTTTGTTCTTGGCAAACAAACAAACAAAAAAAGGTATAGTATTTGCAAACAAGTCTGAACAAAGAGTTCTTATGATTCAGCTGCACCAATTCCCGAGAGTTACAGCATATAGTTGCAAAATGTGGGTAGGTTATGAGCTTGTTAGAAAATTTTTCAATTAGTATGGCTAATCAGTACAGCAACATCTTCAAGTCATAACTGGACCTTAGTATTTAAAAACTTCTAGAGCATATACACTAGTCGGCTCTTCCTGTTGGAAGAAATGAAACCGATAGGATGATTTTGTTTTATAATAAAATATTATTTGGATTGAAAAGTTAAAATAGCATAACCTAGTACTTTTCTGGTCCATTTAAGTATCAACTGACTTGGAATGCCACATGTCCCATTAAAAAGCAATTGTATTATTTCCCCTATCACAGTGTTTCAGTTTTTTGACAGATTTTCACTAATAATGTATGATAGTGATTTACTGAAAAATGATACACATTTTTAGGCAATAATACTTCTGGTTGAATTTGTATATCCCTGGACTAGACCTATAAATTCACAATATGATAGAGCTGGAAGGGAGATAAGTCATGTAATCAATTCCTCCAACCCATTATCAGTATTTGACAGACAACAACTGAACCCCAGGGAGGCATTCAATAATAGATATGTTTCTAGGAGTTTCGTGTAATGTGACAAATTAGCTACTGTTGAGAAATAATGGCCACTTTTTTTTCCCTTTGGAAAGGCTAAATGTTGCAAGAATTTTCACTCCTTTTCATTTTTCCTTGCTTGCTCAGACAGGATATATTTCCTCTTAGTCACCCTGTCTCATAGCTCCAAATTCTTTTGTTCCTTACATGGAAAGACACCTCTTGCTTGAACATGTTAAGAATCACAAATAAAAAAGAATCACTAAAAGAAGTCACATATACATACACACCAGCTTCATCAAATTAACCAATACAAATAATTTTTACCTAAAATATGCTATACTAATACTTGACCATGACCTAATATTGCACTAATTTAATTAAAATGTCCTTGTTCATTATATCTCTGTCTTTAAAGAAAGATCACAATCTTACTGTCCAAGTTTTTTACATATATCTATCTTTCGATCTTCTTAAAACTAAAATAAGCAAAAAACTACACTACTTTTCTATTGTGCTACCTGAAATAGGTGCCTCAATACTACTTTTAAAATAATGGAGGTATTTTTTCCACTTCTTTTTTGTTGTTTTTAAGGAAAAAGTAGATATATGTTTATCATAATCAAATTCAGCCAACATGACTAACAAAAGAAAAAAAAAGAAAATTCCTTCTTCTAAAATATTCTACTAAGCCAGGCGTGGTGGTACATGCTTGTAATCCCAGCATTTGGGAGGCTGAGACCGGAGGATTGCAGTTTGAAGACAGCCTTGACTACTTAGTGAGGCCCTCAGCAACTTAGTGAGACCCTGTTTCAAAATAAAGAATAAAATAATAGGGCTGGGGATGTAGCTCGGAGGTAGAATGCCCCTGGGTTCTATCCCCAGTACCACACAATATATATATATATATATATATATATATATATATATATATATATATATATATATATTTTTTTTTTTTTTCTAAGCTTCCTTCCAGAGGAATATACCATATCAGTGAGGCAATATGGCACTGTGTTTAAGATTGTAAGTGCTGAAATAAACCAGTCTGGATTCAATTCCTAGTATAACACTTACTAGCTATGTGGTCTTGCATAAGATAACTAGTTTTTCTGTGCTTCATTCATCAATAAATCATCAATAAAAGGTCTAATAACAGGTGCTTACATTGGCAGTTATTATGTGGAATAAATGAAATAATAGCAGTTAGAAGAATGTTTGGCATGTAATAAATGTTTAACAAATATTAACCATTGTTATCAGATCCTTTTGAAATTCAAACAAAAGTATAAATAGTAATATAAATGACTTTAAAAGACAGCTCTTCAGGACTGGGGACGTAGCTCAGTGGTAGAGCACTTCATGCACATGTCCTGGATTTGATCCTTGGCACTCTAAAAAAAATTAAAAATACTAAAAAATGAAAAGACAGCCATTCAAGAATATTCATGTGATCCTAAAGATATGTCTATACTTTGCCATTCTTTTGCTCATCGATGTCAAATTTAGTTTAACAAGTTATTGTTGATCCTTATAACCTTTTGAAAAGTAGGCATAATTTTTTTTTTTTTTTTTTTTGGTGGTACTGGGGTTCCTGGAAATCCTTCTACCTCTGGGCTATACTCCCAGACCTATTTTATACTTTTTTATTTGGAAACAGGGTCTCTTAAGCCAGCGCGGCTGGCTTTGAACCTGCGCGATCCTCCTGTCTCCGCCTCCCAAGCACGGGGATTACAAGCGTGCGCCACCACACCCGGCACAAGTAGGCATAATTTTTGAAGTCATTCAAATTATTTTTATTTTGCATGAATAACAACTAAATAAATATGTTTTAGTATCTAAACAGAAACACCGTTCAATTAAAATGTCATTGCTGTAGAAGTTTCTCCTCTCCTCATTCTCCCTCATGATTCGCTACCTTATCTTCTGTATGTTTCTTATTCTAAGTCTTAGTTTACAAAGAAAAGGGCCAGCTCAGGTCAATGCATTTCTGGGGCATGGAATGACCTCTGTTCACAGTCTCCCACTTGGCATGTGCTGGGCAGTACAGACACCAATACAAACAATGTCCTACATAAGGCTCACCACAGTCTTATACCCTAGTGCTGGCTCTGCTTCATCCAGTTTCCCAGTAACCAAGATACCTTAGCCTTCTGCTACACTCTGTGCGCTGGGGGCACAGATGCATGCTTCTAATCTTTGGCAACTAATCTATTTCCCCTCTGCTCTGGGATTTCCTTTAATACATGTCTTTGCCTTCACAGAGTGTATTTCATGTTAGTAGAGAGTCCTTGGTGCTTTTTATTTTTTAATCAATGATTACATATGGCTGACTCAAACACAACCCACTGCAACTCAGTTGACTAACTCTAATTTGTACACATGTTTAAAAAAGCACCCAAAACAGACAACCTAAGGGGCTTAAGATAATACAGCTACTGTTGCTTCTTGCATTTCATTATAAAACGCCACTGCACCATCAGAGCTAAGCATAAGTACAAAATTGATCAGAGGGGTTGTGATGATCTGAGAAAATGAGGAAAAACTATAAGAATGTTCATAAAACCAAAGAAGAAAAACTTTCTATGGAGCATCAGGGCTATAAGTAACTCTTACATACTCATAGATGTTTTTAAGAACTCTTTAATCCATAAATTACTATGTTTGGATGTTTGTGTGTGTGTATGTGCATGCTTGTTTGCGGTGTTTCTGTGGGTTTTTATGTGTGTGTTTGTTTGTGTGGTTGTGTATGGAAGAGAAAGAAGAATGATGAGGCAGGGTCATCTAACCTTGCCTACTGATGTATTATTATTATTATTATTAATTATTATTATTATTATTATTATTATTATTATTATTGTTTTGTGGTACTGAGGATTAAATCCAGGGACATTCTAGCTCCGAGCTACATCCCCAGCCCCTATTTTTTAGTTTTTATTTTGAAACAGGGTCTCATTAAGTTGTGGAGGACCTCACTAAATAGCTGGGGCTAGCCATGAACCAGTGATCCTCCTGTCTCAGACTCCCAAGTACTGAGATTACAAACATGTGCCACCACATCCGGCTCTATTGTATGTTTTTCATAACTGTTTGAATATGTACATCTGGTTGTTCTTTAAATTGGAGCCATTTTTATTTTATCTGGTCTCGCAGGTAAAAATCACAGTCCAAATTCAAATATTTAAAACACTATATCCTTATTTCCCAACGTTTTAAACCCTTACTCTATGGAACTGGTGAGAAAATTAGCCTTTAGTCTCCAAGGTGCTAGTTGATTGGGAAACTTAAGACTAGAAGCGAGTCTTGGAGTAGCTCATTCTTTTGATTACCAAGAAGAGGAGGAGGGGCATGGTCTTAGTGTGCATGACACTGAAAGTATGGTATCCCCTCAGTCTTCAGAACATACCAAGTCATTAATTGTAGCCGTCAGTGAAGTCCTCAGCCTCAACAGAAAAAAAAACTATTTCTCTGGAATCACTGTCCTTGCATTTGGCTGCCTCTATCCCCTTACCCTCCACCCCTCCTGACAAGGAGCAGGCAGGAATAGAGGAGAAGGTGTCTCTTCTTTAGGAGACTACATCCTTTGGATGCCCTGTGGTCTCCTTAGTAGTGGTAACTAAGCAATAAAGAGCAGGTTCCCTTGTTGTCTCTCTCCAGACACACATAAATATTTCTCTTTTCCCTCATTTTTCTCCATCTCACTGGAATCTCCCTCCCTCCCTCCCTCCCTCACTCCCTCCCTCCCTTCCTTCCTTCCTTCCTTCCTTCCTTCCTTCCTTCCTTCCCTCCTTCCTTCCTTCCTTCTTTCCTTCCTTTTTCTTTGTCTAAGGTAGCCATGTGTTTTCTTCCTGTTTCTGGTCTTATCTTTCTTGTGGGGTTAACTTTGAAGGGAAAACCAAACCAAAACTAGAATTTCACAGGCCATGCTGTTTCCTTCTGCCACCCCAAGACATTAGAAATATAGGTTTATGCTTTAAATATTTCACATCTGCTCTACAACTAAGTTGCTCCATACTCCATCTCCATCATATGCCCACTTGCAAGCTGGACTTCTAGGCTGCTTCAGGACTTAGGTTCTGGGTAGACTCATAAATAAGATGCATGTCCCATTCTCCTCCTCCTCCTCCTCCTCCTCCTCCTCCTCCTCCTCCTCCTCCTCCTCCTCCTCCTCCTCCTCCTCCTCCTCTCCCCCCCGCTCCTCCTCTTCTTCCTTCTTCCAGTACTGGGGATGAAATTAGGGACATTCTACTTCCACACTACACTCATAGACCTAATTTTATTCTTTATTTTAAAACAGAGTTTCACGGAGTTGCAAAGGGTCTCACCAAGTAGCTGAGGCTGAGGCTGTCTGCGAACCGCAATCTTCCTGTCTCAGCCTCCCAAATGCTGGGATTACAAGTGTGCGTCACCACACCTGGCTGCCATGCTTCTCATTTCTATGACCTTTTTTTCCCCCCCTTTTTGTCTAGGCTGGCTTAGAACTTGTCATGAACATATTTATACATTTTCTCTCCCTCCCACAATAGGGTAAAAATACAAAATATAAAGATTGTGTCATTCATTCTTAGAGGGTTTTATGCTCCAAAGGGAACTTTTTAGAACAAAGTAGTAATTAATACAATGTTAAATTAATAAATGCCTAAATGAGGTGGAATGTATTTAATCAAATAACAAATAAAATGGAGAATATTTATATTCTTGAAAACTTACTTCAAAAATTAGGCAGCCTAAGTTGTTTTGGAATGTTCTCCCTACATATTCTCTCAAAGGTATGGTCTACCCCTGAAATTCCACACCACTTTCTCCAAATGCTTCTAATATGATCTCTTTGAACAAATAATTAGTCAAAGGAAGTATGCTTATTTTCATTAAAAAAAGAAACTTTTGACCCAATATAATTGTGATGTTTATACAGGAGTCAAGCTCACTCCAAATGCTACTCTATATTATACCACTTAGACCAAGGATGATCTTGAGCTGAAGATAATGGAGAGCATTGCACAGGGACATTTCTCTCTTCTACTCTTTGTGCCTGAAAGCAGGGCATAAATCTCCCTTTGAGGGAAGAAACCTTTCTGCCTGACCCATCAGGAAAAGGAAAGCGACTCTCATCATCAAAGCCAGGGGATCAGCACCAAGAGGAATTCAGAATAAACCTTCTTCTACTAGTTTCTCCAGTATGTTTTATCATTACTTCCCCACAATTTATAGCCATAAAGCTGAACACTTTGCTGGGAAGGGTGTATAACTCCTTAGTCTAAACTTTTCTTTAAGTTTCACTTCTCCGGGAACTACCAGGTTTCTATATCTTATTTATTTACTAATTTTTTGCGGTACTTGGGGATGGAAGCCAGGGGCATTCTACCTCTGAGCTACACCACTAACCCTTTTTTTATTATTTATTTTGAAACAGGGTCTCACTGGGTTGCAAAGGACCTCACTAAGAAGCTGAGGCTGTCTGAATTGACATACTCCTATCTCAGCCTCCCAAATACTGGAATTACAAGCATGAGCCACTACACCAGGCTACAGGCTTCTATAGATCTCAGGCTAATCTGTCTTTTTGTTATTCAAATTCACAGGCCCCCAGGGACCAAACCTGAGATAGAAAATGTTTTTCTTCAGCCATAGTTTTTTGACAAAGGTGAGTGACTTTTAACTAGGCTTGCCTAGAGGGCTATAGCTGAGATCTGATGACCTCTGGCAAAGTCAGCAGAGCTTAGAATTCCTAACAAGTCAGCTGCCCAGGTTTCTGCTCACAGTCTGGTCCACAAAGGGCAGTGACAGCCTTTCCTTGACTTTTCCTTTCCAAATTGAGTTGACACTAGGAAACATTTGCAGGAATTAGTTCTTTGTCTATTGTGATCTTATAATTATGGCCTGAGGACTTTTGTTTTCTTTTTTATTATTATTTTTTATTGATGCACTGTAGTCATACATCTTAATGGAGTATAAGATAGTATAGGCATACATGCACACATCACCCAATTAGCCCTTACTCAATTCCCACACCATTCCCTCCCTACTCTCTCTCATGTTTGGCTTAGTTATTGACTTTGCTATGTTTGTGAAAATACATCACGTCCATTAGGAAATTTTCCTCTTTTCCCCTCCCATCCCCCTCAGTTAGGTCACCTTATTTGCTCATCTGTAGTATCTCCTTCCTATCTAGCATTTCTCCTATGACCCATTTTCTCCCTAGCTTCCACATATTGGGAGAACATCCAATTTCTTACTTTTTTTGACTGACTAATCTCACTTAGCATAATGTTCTCCATCCAATTCCCTGTAAATGAAGTAATTGTGTTTTCCTTAATGACTGAGTAAAATTCCATTGTGTACAGATCCCATAGTTTTGTAATCCATTCATTTGTTGATAGATATCTTGGCTGGCTCCATAGTTTGGCAGTTGTGAATTGTGGGGTTATGAATATATTAGTTTGGTAGTTTGGCTTCCATTCTTTGGAGTAGATACCCTAAGTGGTATTGCTAGATCAATCGTATGATAGGTTTGTTCCCATTCTTCTGAGGATCCTCCATACTGTTTGCCAAAGTGGTTGCACTAATTTTCAATCCCATCAACAATGTATTAGAGTTTCTACTTCTCTACATATTTGCCAGCATTTTCTGTTGTTTATGTTTTTAATGATTGCCATTCTAGTTGGAGTTAGGTGAAATTTCGGGGTAGTTTTGATTTGCATCTCTCTAATTGCTAATGATGTTGAACATTTTTTTCATACATTTATTGGCCATTAGAATTTCTTCCTTTGTGAAGTGTCTCTATAGTTCATTTGCCTATTTTATTATTGGGTTATTTGTTTTCTTAGCAGTGATTTTCTTGAGTTATCTGTATATTCTAGATATTAGTTCTCTATTGGAGGAGTAGTTGGCAAAAGTTCTCCCATTCTGTTGGCTCTTGGTTGAGGTTCTTGATAGTTTCCTTTGCTTTACAGAAGAAGCTCTTCAGTTTAATGCAGTTTCACATATTAATCTGTCTTTTAGTTTCTTATGCCTTTGGGGTCTTGCTGAGAAAGTTTTTACCTGTGCTTATGTGTTGCAGTGTTGGACCTCTTCAAAAAGCCTCTAGGTCTCTGGTCTAATTTCCAAGTCTCTGATCCATTTTGAATTGACTCTTGTGCAGGGTGAGAAAGTGGGTTTCCCCCCCATTTTTCTGTATATGGTTAAACAATTTTGCCAAAACCAGTTAAAGTGGTTTCTAGTGTATGCTTTTGCCCCCTTTCAAAATCCAAGTCTTTGACCCATCTTGAATTGACTCTTGTGCAATGTGAGAAAGTATGGTTTATTTCCATTTTTTTTGCAAATGGTTATCCAGCTTTGCCATTTGTTGAAGAGGCTTTTTTTTTTTTTTTTTTTTTTTTCCCAGTGTATGCTTTTGGCCCTTTGGTAAAAAAATCAATTGGTTGTATGTGTGTGGATTTGTTTCTGAGTCTTCTATTCTGCTTCATTGATCTATGTATCTGTTTTTGTTCCAGTACCATGCTGTTTCTATTACTATGTTTTGTAGTATAGTTTGAAGTGAGGTATTGTAATTCTTCCTGCATGGTTGTTGTTGCTGAGAACTACTTTGGCTACTCTGGGTTTTTTGTTGTTCCAAACCAATGTTATTTTTTTTTTTTTTTTCAGGTCTGGGGATGTAAGCCAGGGGCATTTGACCTCCTACCTACACCTCATGCTCTATTTTTAAATTCTTTATTTTGAAACAGGGTCTTACTAAGTTGCAGAGGGCCTCACTAAGTAGCTGAGGCTATCCGTGAACCGCGATCCTCTGGTCTCAACCTCCAGGATGCTGGGATTACAAGTGTGCACCACAATGCCTGGCTGTTCCAAATAAATTACAGGAGTGATTTTTTATGTTTGTGAGGAATGACCTTGGTAATTAATGGGTATTGCATTGAATCTGTAGATCATATTTGGAAGAATGGTCATTTTGATGATATTTATTCTGCCAATCCAAGAACATGTAAGATCTTTCTGTCTTCTTAGGTCTTCTCTATTTTTTTTCAATGTTTTATAATTTTCTTTGGTAGAGGTCTTTTAGGTCCTTGGTTCAGTTTATTCCTAAGTAATTTATTTTGGGGGGGGTATTCTGAGTGGAAGTGTTTTCTGGATTTCTTTTTCAGTGGATTTATGGTTGGCACACCAGAAATCTTCTGATTTTTTAATATTGATTTTGTATCCAGATACTTTGTTGAATTTGTTGATAAGTTCTATAATCATTTTTGTTGAGTTTGTTGAGTCTTCTAAGCATAGTATTATGTCATCTGCAAATAGCAAAAGTCTGATTTCCTCTTTTCCTATTTCTATGAGTACTCCTTTGATTTCTTTATCTTGCCTTATTGCCCTGGCTAGAGTCTCAATACTATACTGAAAAGAAGTGGTAATAATGGACATCCTTGTTTTGTTCCTGTTTTTAGGGGGAATTCTAGAAGTTTTTCCCTATTTAATTGATGTTGGCTGTGGGCCTATTGTTGATTGCCTTTATGATGTTCCTTCTATTCTGATTCTCTGCGGTGCTTTTAGCATAAATGAATGTTGGATCTTGTCAAATGCTTTATCATCATCTATTAAATGATCATGTGAGTTTTGTCCTTGTTTCTGTTTATGTAATGAATTACATGGATTGATTTTTGTATGTTGAACCAGCCTTGCATCCCTGGGATGAACCCTACTTGGTCATGGTGTATGATTTTCTTGATGTGGTTTTCAATGCATATTGTTTAGCATGGACTTTTATTTTCAATCCTTTTTCTCCTAGAGATGGCTATTGTTTTTCCTTCCTCTAGGAGGAGAAAAATCTCAGGGTAGAATACTGACATAATCCTAAACGTCTGTTGTTCACAGAAGCCCCATAACTGGTGAATGTAAGCTTCTCACCAGATTGGCATCCTCTTAAGGCTTCTGTGGATCATTAACTCAAAAGCCAGAATGTATTCTTTCTGCTTGGTAGTCTGGCTTCGATCCAATTAGAGCATTTTGTCTGTGGTTTTGCTGGCCATGGGGCATAGATTTCCTGAGTTTGGAGTTTGCCATTAGGCTAAGAAACAAGTACAAGTAAAACTCTCAATCTGACCATGCCAGTGATCTGAAAGTTTGTCTAACTACTCTTAGCCCATTGGGACCCTATCGTCTCATCTTTGTCCTTATTGCCTTTCAGTGTTGAGAAAGTCCCATTTAAACCTCAACTGCCCAGGGTCACAGATCAGCAAGCCAATAATTGGAGGTGTTTCACTTTTGTGAGAGATTAAAATTTTCACTTTCAACTGTCACATTGATTTTTTTCCCTCTCTTTTTGACTATCTTTAAGAATGACTTTATATGATAGGGGCTGATCTTCAAAATCCTCTTTGGGGAGAGCTGTTAAGCCACAAAGAGGCTTATTGGTACTGAGTCAGAGGCCATTAGACTTGATTCACATTTGGGAACACGTTTGGACATCTTCAATCATCAGTATCTAGATGATGACTACCTGGATTTGGAAGAAAACGCTTTTATAAGAATGTTTAGAGAGCTGTCACCCTAAATGTCCTGTGGTACCTATAGGAGGACCAAATTGAAAGAAGAAAAATAAGCATATCCTAGAGTGAGAAAGACTCCCTTAAGATTAAAGTGCAGAAATTGGATTTAGGACAGAAAATAAAATTCACACACACACACACACACACACACACACACACACCCCACCCCCTCTACTTTAATTTTTTTTTAATTTTTAAATTATTTTTAATATGTTTTTATTGGTTCATTGTAGTCAAACATCTTAATGGAATTGGAATAAAAAACTTGTGGAGATATACATGCACACATCACCCAATTAGCATTTATCCAATCCCCATCCCATTCCCTCCCCCTCCCTCATTCCCCTGCTTGATTTAGTGATTGACTTTGATATGTTTGTTTAAGTACATCATGTGCTTTAAAGAGTTTCCATCTTCCCCCCTCCCATCCCCTCAGATAGGTCACCTTAATTGCTTCTCTATAGGGCCCCTTCTTCAACTAGAGTTCCTCCTATTACCCATTTCTCACTTTTCTTGCTGTGGCAGGTGCCATGCTGCCATGTTGCCTCTAATGCTGCCATTTTCCACTCTCTCTCTTATATTTTAGATAGGAAGTCATGACTGTAAATGTTTCTGTTTGTTGTCTCAATCAGATATAAAGCCAAAAACTGTTGTCCAGAGTTTCTTAGAGGAATACATGTCTTATTCGGCTGCTGCCAAACCATCGTTGCTGTGGCTGCGGCCAGTGCCATCTTGCCCCCTCCCCCAACTTTTTAAATGCCTGTTTGAAAAAGATCAATGGTGCAAGGACAGATTACTATTTTTTCTGGAAATAAAAGGCAAAAGCAAAACCAGAATAATAAGTGTAATAATAACAACTCCCCCCCTTGCCTTAATATGTGACTAAGCTCTAAACTTCCTCTTAGAGTAGCTACTTGAAAATTCTCATCCTTTCTCTTACTCCCTTCAAGTGTAAACTGTCTCCTATAGGACCCAGAACCCTCTCTTTGAAATGTAAACATCCAACTAAGTAACTTTGGCTTCCAGCCCACAGGGCACCTAGTTTTATCTTCTCAGTTCACTAAAAATTTATTCTGAGACTAATGATACATATAATCAAGACGATTATATGTCAGGAAAAATATTATGTTTCCCCTATAAATATTGGTTTTAAAAAAAAGCTTTAGCTTTTGTATTATTGAGCAGGTACTTTAATAAAGAAACAAAGCCAAGCACAGCATGTGCCTATAATCCCAGTACTTGGAAAGCTGAGAAAGGAGGATTACAGGTTCGAAGCCAACATCAGCAATTTAACCAGACCCTTAGCAATTTAGTGAGACTGTTTCAAAATAAAAATAAATCAGAACTGGGAGGGTAGTTCAGAAGTAAGATGATTCTGGATTCAATCTCCAGAATAAATAAATAAATTAATAAATAAAAATAAATGTATGTTGGAGATAAATTTCTATGGCATTGTAAGAAAAGAGACATGTTCAAAAGTGGCTCAGTAAGGCAATTTCACTTTTTGCAAAAAAGGGATCCTACCACCCATAAAGTCAGGTGTGCAAGAACAACATGGCAGAAAACTGCTGGATTTTTTTCAATTCAAGGCGCCTGTGCTGTGCTCCTATTGGTGGGAGTGTGGCCAGAGGGAATGCTGGGGGAGGGCTTGGCATTTGTAATTTCCAGGAAATGGGACTTTACAAAAGAATACAAATGTACACAAGATTACAAAATAGCAGTTTTACAACATGGAGTTTTTGTTTTTTTTGGTGGTACTGGGGTTCCTGGAAGCCCTTCTACCTCCCAGACCTATTTTTATACTTTTTTTTTTTAAAATTTGGAAACAGGGTCTCAAAGAGATTAAAAGTATTTGAGTTTCTTAATAAATATTTTTTTTACCACAACAAAAACTATACTATTAGAAAACATATTCCACTAGAAATATAAAATGGTATATTCATAAATTTGCTCATCTAGTACAGAATACTGATGTATGACAGAGTTTCCTCATTTTCATTTGAAATTGAGGCTACTGAAGGCTAGAAAATTTAATAAATATATATAAATGAACTATTAGGAATGCTAAGAGTGAAGGAAAACTTGGTGGAAAGCCTATCAAGAAAGTGAGAAGTGCTAAGGAAGTATTAAAAAAGAATGAGAGTGATTTTGCATAAAGTAGTTTAAAAGTCATTTAAAAAGTTGTCCCTAAATTAAAGTAAGGTGAGAAACAAATCACAACTGGATACAGAAAGTTGTAAAGGGTTTATGAAAAAACGAGAGAGAGAGAGAGAAATTATTTCATATAGTCAACCTGGCTAATATTAAAGAGATTTATTCATAAAAATTTAAAAATTAGCTCAGTACTGCACCAGTGACAAAGTATTCTTGAATTGCTGGTTACTGGTTTATCATTATTATTATTGGTAGTAGTAGCAGTAATAGTAACATTAGTAGTAGTAATAGTATTAGGAATTGAACCCAGGAGCATTCTATTCTCAAACCTGTAATATTCCTGTCTTATTTTCCCAAGTACTATAGTCACAAGAGTGTGCTACCACATCCAGCATTTTTGACAACTTCTTAAATCAAATTCTAAGTGAAGTTTTGTTAACTTCAAACTGATTCTGGGGTTTCCTAGAGGGCTCCTGAAAAATCTCAGAGTATCTATTTTCTCTCTTGGTAATATGAGAGATGCTAACTTATTATTAGTGCTATTTATTGTGTTAACTTGCATGGGAAGCTTTGTCATAAATAAGAAGTGCTGCTTCCTTAAGTGGTATTTGTATGAGTAAAACAGTTTCAGAAAATGAATAAAATTCCTAAAATTTGTCAGTGTCCTTGCTGTCCTTAATATGCTCTGGTATGTTGTTAATAGTCATAATTTCAGTTATTATCCGAAGATGTTTTATGTTAACCAGGTGTGATAGTGTACACTGTAACCCAATACTTAAGAAGCTGAGATAGGAGGATCACAAGTTCAGGCCAGCCTCAGTATTTTACTGAGAGACTCATCAAGTTATCAAGATTCTGTTTCAAAATGAAAAAGGCTGGAGGTGTAGCTCAGAGGTAGAATGACCTTGGGTCCAATACCTAGCTCCCCTCACACACACACACACACACACACACACACACACACACACACACACAGTTGTCGAGACAAACAAATTTTCTTACCAATATATTATAGTAAATTCTCATCAGATGTTTTAACCATAGCTATTTTAAATCTCTTAACATTCACAGATAGTTACTGATTTATGCTAATATTTTCCTGAAAGCCAGCTACAGGCCAGAATGATTCAAGGAAACCCAGACTGTAATGCTATGCTGAGCAAAGACTTCCAGAGCTGATGAGAAGGCATGAAGCCATCGCCTGTGAACACAAGACCAAGCAGAACAATGACTACCTGGACCTGAATTAACTGATAGAAAACAATCATTATTTTTATGGTCTTCTAAAAAGAAATTGCTGTTTGTCTGATGCTCTTTTTTTGTATATAAGGAACCCCTTTTTATTTTTTCTTGAACTATCTATAACTTGCAATAGATGATAACTTTGTAAATAAAAGTGAAATATTTATTCTCCCCCCTACTTTATGTCTCCAAAATTTGTAAACTTTTACTGTGTATTTAGTATGTTTCATGCACAGTTATTAAAATATTATGCAAAATTACCTTTAGGATATAGGTGTATATATATGCTTATATCTATACATATGTCTATATCTAAATATAGAGACTTATGTAAACAAGGAGTGAATTTTGTGTGTAGACTTGGTTTCCATACCTAGGATATCTTACTATGTATATTCAAATATTCCAAAATGTGAAAAATACAAAATCCCAAACACTCCTGGTCCCAAGCATTTTAGAAAGGATACTCAACTAACTTGTACTCTCTTTTCCTTTCCTTTCTTTTCCTTTCCTTTCCTTTCCTTTCCTTTCCTTTCCTTTCCTTTCCTTTCTTTTCTTCTCTCTCTCTCTTTTTTTGTATATGTGAAACATAGTCTTGCTAGGCTGCTGAGATTTCCACTAACTTCCTGAGGATTGTTTCTTTCCTTCTTTCTTTCCTTCTTTCTTTCTTTCTTTCTTTCTTTCTTTCTTTCTTTCTTTCTTTCCTTCTTTCTTTCTTTTCTTTCTTTTTTTTTTTTGTGGTACTGGGGGTGGAAGCCAGGGGCTTTTCTACTCCAGGCTATACTCCCAGACCTATTTTATACTTTATTTGGAAACAGGGTCTCACTAAGTTGCTGAGAGCCTCACTAAGTAGCTGAGGATGGCTTCAAACCTGTGCGATCCTCCTGTCTCAGCCTTCCAAGCACTGGGATTACACGTGTGCGCCACCACACCTGGCTCTGAGGATGGTTTCAAACCTGCAATTCTCCTGGCTCAGTCTCCCACATACTGGGATTACAGGTGCATGCCACCATGTCCAGCTAGCCATTATTTTTTGTTGTTTCAGTGTGCCACTCCAAAATATGACACTGGCATAAAGGTTATTTTGATTGAAGTCGATGGAGAATGGACAAGTGAGAGCACTCAGTCCTCTCCCTGTATGCCTGAAAGCAGGGTACAAACTTCCCTCTGAAGAGGTGCCTTTCCCACTCACCAAGAAAAAAGAAAAATACTTTTCATCAAAGGCAGAGGATCAACACCAAGATAAGTTCACATACATAGACCTTGCTAAGCCAGCCCTTATGTTCCACTAGTATTATTTTATATTTCCTAGTCTATTCAGTACAAGTTATCATCTCTTGATGCCCAAACTCTCTTTCTTTTAATAAGTTTTATAAGCCTCCAAGTCCAACCATTTCTTTGAGTTTACTTATTGTCTCCAAACTTCCATGCACGTAAATGCTAATAAAAATTGCTTGCATCTTCTGTTAATCTTCCCTTTGTTATTTAAATTCACCATCCCCTATTTAGGGGACCTAAGAAAACAAAGACACATTTTTCCTCTCTTGCACGATCCTCCATCACTGTATTAATGGGGTGTGTGTGTGTGTGTGTTATCTAGATAGCTATAGATATGATGTGGATAATGGCAAAGTCAACTGTTTGGTACTGGAAATTGCCTGGACTTGAACCTGTGTGGCCAAATTACTTGGATACACTGAATAAATACTTATGTGAGTTAAAAAAAATAATTATGCTGAATTTAAATTCTCCATCATTTTGGTGTTATTTTAAATATTTGGATATTTCTGTTAAATTCCAATGTTAACTAATTTGAGCTCATTTACAAGAGTTAAAAAGCATTTATATGAGGGCATCTGAATGTGAATACATTTGAACCAGAAGACATAAATTTGTTCTTTCTTCTAAGTCTTATTAATGGTGTGATTCTGGAAAACCTACTAAATCTCTAAACTTATTTATTCTTATGTAAAAGATGAGTGAGAATTTGTATCTGGTTTTCCTGTATTACAAAATTATAACAAGGGTCAAATATGATGCATGAAATAAAACTGTACTCAATTTTATTGATCAAGTGTTAAATAGAATTTAGTTTTATTATAGAAAAGACAGAAATACTAGGTTTGTAGATTCATTCCTATGTTTACTAATCTGGGGAAAATAATAATAATAATAATAATAATAATAATAAAGCAAGTAGATCCTAATATATATTTCTATTAGGACATATGACATAAAAGCTGGTTGGGAGGAACTTAGAAGTGTTCTCTACTTGGGCCTCTATACCTTGGCTAACCCTCCACCCTCATCCTTTCTAATTTTATTTATTTATTTATTTATTTATTTATTTATTTATTTAGATGGAACTGGGGGTGGAACCCAGAGGCTTTCTACTTCCAGGCTATACTCCCAGACGTATTTTTTATATTTTATTTGGATACAGGGTCTCACTAAGTTGCTGAGAGCCTCACTAAGTAGCTGAGGCTGGCTTTGAACCTGTGTGATCTTCCTGTCTCAGCCTCCCAAGTGCGGGGATTACAAGCGTGCACCACCACGCCCGGCTATCCTTTCTAGTTTTAGATGAAGATTCTCAGAACAAGCAACACCAAGGTGGGCTAATCAGACAAAAAAAAAAAAAAAAAAAATCAGCCCATGGAGAA
Organism: Muscardinus avellanarius; assembly: GCF_963383645.1. Lineage (NCBI taxonomy): Eukaryota > Metazoa > Chordata > Mammalia > Rodentia > Gliridae > Muscardinus > Muscardinus avellanarius. The sequence continues at coordinate 51,067,899 of NC_137800.1, read as the reverse complement.
TAACAAAGCCATCGCTTTTCTAATATCTAGTACCTCATTAATAGTCCTTCAGGAGTAAAGTTAAAGCAATAGAAACCTGCTAAGAGAGTTGACATTGTGTGGGATGTTTGTTAAAATATTCAGGGCTTTTGTAAAACAATACAAAACAACAACAATAAGAAAACTGAACAACTTTAGTGAAATGTCTCATTTTCTTATTGCCTATCATTAGTTGTCCAGGTTAATATTATATCTTTTTATACATCTCTTAGTGAAATCTTTTTAAATTGTTATAAATGTATTGTCTGTGGCCAGACCACCACAAAGTGATGATTCTGTTCAGCTGTAACTGGCCTGATGCAGTACACCACAAAAGTCAATTTGGCAAGTCAGAGAAAGTGACCTCAGAAAGGGACAGACAGGATAGGAGAGGGCCCTTTTTCATACTGCTGTAATAAAGAGGAATCCCTGATGATTATTAGTTACGATTTTGGAGTTGTACTGGCTGTTTCAAGTTGAAGCAAAAAACTGCAGGGAGGCAAGTAGGAGCCACAAAAGGAATGGCAAATGTCTTTGTTTTGTTCTGTCCTTATGGTTTACTTTGTTTACATCCCAAATATTTGAGCAGTACTAGAAGCCATTCCTAGGCTAGACATTATATACAGGACCCATATTATAGATTGATCACATATATTCTTTTTGAAAGTTTGGAAACAAGGGGTATATATAATTAACAACCAAGGGTGGTATAAGACAAGGAGAACTAAGTAATTATTTCATTATTGCCGAGGGTAGAAATTTACTATGAGTAAATCTAGATACTAGTGTCTTTTAAGCTATGATTTTCATTAAAAACTATCTTTCTAATTATTTATTTTGTTTTTGGGGATTGAACCCAGAGCCTCATGAGTTATGTCCTTGCCCCCAATTTTTATTTTCATATTAGCTTTTGTTGTTTGCAGCTGTCCATTTAACTTTTGTAAGTGGTCATTAAATGAAGTTATTTTGTTAATGTAGTAATTTAGGCTTCACTCATGGCTGATTGCTACATAATTGATGAGGAGAATAGGATTACTCTTTGGTCCTCTCTCCCAGATAGATGAGACCCTCTGTAGCCATTTCTTCCTGGTGTAATTAAAAAATATATTAACAAATGGATTAATTTGGCTCTGAGTACCAATTCTTGTATAAAAAATAGGTGTAATTCATTATGAACTTTAAAGAGAAGGTTAAAATAGGAGAAAACATAATTTAAAAAATTAATGTGAACATAAATAGGAGTTCTTATGAAGAACACAAAAAAATATTAAAAACACAAAAAATATTAAAATGATCTTTTCTGGTAAAGCAATTTTGGATTATTTAGAGCCTTGGTATTTTTCAAATGTTCCATCATTAACATATATTACTTTTATCATCAGGTCAATTTTATAAGGAAAGCTTATAAATAAGCATGCAGAGCAGAAGCCTCTTTTGTTCATCCTTGCATTCTTCACAGTGAAGTGTAATTGAGCAAAGTGTTTGATTAGTATAAAAGCCACTTGATTACAACATGACCTTTGCCACAAACACAGAAACAATTAAAAAGAAAGGAAAACTACATAAGTAGACAACTTTCAAAAAAGTTTTTTTCTGTGTTTCCCCTTTCATTGTATATCATTTCCTTGCAAACACTTTTAAGATTTTTCCATTCAACAAAATGATAGATTTTATAATCATAGAATCTCAAAATTAGAAGGGACCTTAACGATTGTCCCTTCTAACATCATCTTGAATTATCCAGCTGAGACCTCAAATCCTTCATCAATGGAGAGCTCATTACCTTTTTTTTTTATCAGCTCATCCTTGCAAAGCTAACAACAATCTATTTGTATTTTTTTAAAAATTCCTGATGGATGATAAAGATGCTTGAAATGGATTCATTTTATTTTTAATACCAATCTACTCCAATGTATCACAGTAGCCAAAGGATTTCAGTTACTTCATGGGAAATTCTAAGGTTTGCAAATGTAAATGAGATAGTTACAAGGATGCTAGGGTGTCTGTTTAAAATGTACTATATTTTATAGCAGTTGGTTTTTTAAATGAATGTCTAGGAAAATGGAATCCTCCCTTCTAGAGTAACAAAGTCACTTTATTTATTTAATTTTCAGTAAAGAAGAAATAATTCAGCTACAAATACAAAAGGTAGTTGTTTTTGGAGGTTCATTTGGAGTTTTATTTTTTTATATATATACGAAGTGGAGAGGGGAATCTGTTCCCACTGAGTGGTCCATTAAGCATCCCTAATCTACACCCTGTTTTTCCTTCTTTGTGGGTCTCAGAACCTTTCATGGAGCTACTTAGTTCTAAGGGGTTGAGAGTGACTAGTCTGCCCTCTTATGAGATTTTTAAAGCATGATTAGCAAGAAAAGAAACTCTGGCTTACAATGAAGACCTGCAGCTTTCTCATCTCTGCAGATACCAAAGTTCACAAACAGATTCCTAATTACCTCCAGCTGGGTAAGAAGGGTAACATAACCACTAGAAATCACTTGCTCTTAAAATGAAAAGAGCAGACACCTTTAAATTCCATCTTGGGTGGAGAAATTCTGTTTTAGCTAAAACTCTGTAATACTTGTTTTTGTTATGCCACCTTAGGCAACCCGTTCCCCACCCGGAAGGACCCCGTGGTCCAGGACTCTGGCCCCGACCCTGGGCAGGTGGGCAGGCACAGGTGGGGCACCCCTAGGCGACCCCCTCCCCACCTGGAAGGACCCTGTGATCCGGGCCTCTGGCCCCGACCCTGGGCAGGTGGGCAGGCACTGGCGGGGCACCCCTAGGTGACCCCCTTTCCACCCGGAAGGACCCTGTAAAAAAGGAAAAGAAAAAGAAAAAAGGAAAATATCGGAGAGGGGTCAAGGAGGCCGTGGCGGATGCCAGGATACTGGAGATGTAGACAAAACTTATCCAAATGAACTGGAATTATTGGAAAAATTTCCTGCTAAGGAGGACTGTTTCTTCTCTACATTGTTAAGAATCTTTGACATCACCTGTAAGGAGAGAGACTTTAGCAGAGACCAAGGAGAAAGGCAGTGCTGAAAGTGGTCTCCACATTGGCTGTGGAGACTTGTATTCAGGAGAAGCAGAAATCAGAGCCTACCAACCTTTTTTTTTTTTTTTTGGAGAAATTATACCAAAGGTCGAATGCTACCGTTGTGCATGCTTAGGAACACTGGACAACATTCAGAGTGGAAAAACAGCTTGGGAAAGATTTGAAATGGTGGAGACAGTGGCAATGGCAGTGGCCAGTACTCAGGGGAGGCAGAGATCTGATGCATTACACTTGGAACCTTTGAAGTAATGATCCCAGAGGCAGAATGCTACCACCACGCACCCTTGAGAACATGGGACAAAAGGTTGGGCAAAGAGGGTGCTCGGATTAGAGCCTGCCGAGGGGTGAGGCCAGCGAGGGACACAGCAAAGCTGGGATTGGAGCCTGTCATGAGGCAAGGCTGGTGCTGGAGCCTCTGAGGCCAGGATCGGAGCATGCTGAGTGGTTAGGCCAGTGCTGGGGCCAGTGAAGCCGGGATCGGATCATGCCGTGAGGTAAGGCCGGTGCAGGGGCCTTCGAGGCCCGGATTGGAGCTTGCTGAGGGGTTAGGCCGGTGCCTGGGCAAACAAGGCCGAGATGAGCCTGCTGTGAGGCAAGGCCAGTACTGGGGCCTCCGAGGCTGGGATCGGAGCCTGCCGAGGTGTTAGGCCGGTGCTGGGGCCAGTGAGGCTGGAATCAGAGCCTCTCATGGGGCAAGGCTGGTGCTGGGGCCTTAGAGGCCGGGATTGGAGCCTGCTGAGTGGTTACGCCGGTGTCGGGTCCAGCAAGGCCGGGATCGGAGCTTACCATGAGGCAAGGCCGGTGCTGGGACCTCTGAGGCTGGGATCGGAGCCTGACGAGGGATTAGGCCGGTGCCGGGGCCAACAGCTGGCATCGGAGCCTTCTGTGAGGCAAGGCCGCTATTGAGGCCTCCGAGGCTAGGACCGAAGCCTGCCGAGGGGTTAGGCCAGTGCTGGGGCCAGTGGCCGGCATCGGAGCCTTCCGTGAGGCAAGGCCGCTATTGAGGCCTACGAGGCCGGGATCGGAGCCTGCCAAGGGGTTAGGCTGGTGCCAGGGCCAGCGTGGTCGGGATCGGAGCCTGCCGTGAGGCAAGACTGGTGCTGGGGCCTCCAAGGCCAGGATCAGAGCCTGCTGAGGGTTTAGGCCGGTGCTGGGGTCAGCGGCTGGCATTGGAGCCTTCCATGAGGCAAGGCCACTATTGAGGCCTCCAAGGCCGGGATTGGAGTCTGCCGAGGGGTTAGGCCGGTGCCGGGATCAGCAGCCGGCATCAGAGCCTTCCATGAGGCAAGGATGTTATTGAGGCCTCTGAGGCCGGGATTGGAGCCTGCCGAGGGGTTAGGCTGGTGCCGGGACCAGCGGCCGGCATCAGAGCCTTTCATGAGGCAAGTCCGCTATTGAGGCCTCCGAGGCCGGGATTGGAGCCTACCGCAAGGCAAGGCCGGTGCCACGATCTCAGAGGCTGGGATTGGAGTCTGCCGAGGGGTTAGGCCAGTGCTGGGGCTAGCGGCCAGCATCAGAGCCTTCTGTGAAGCAAGGCCACTACTGAGGCCTCCGAGGCCTGGATCGGAGCCTGCCTAGGGGTTCAGCCGATGCTGGGACCATCAGCTAGCATCGGAGCCTGCCATGAGAAAGGCTGGTTCTGGGGCCTCCGAGGCCGGGATCAGAGCCAGCTGAGGGGTTTGGCCAGTGTCGGGGCCAGTGAGACCAGAATCGGGGCCTCCCATGAGGCAAGGCCGCTGCTTGATCCAGCGAGGTCTGGATCAGTCCACCGGGTAGCCAGGCCACTACTTGGGCCGTCAAGAGTGGGATCGGTGTTTTCAACGCGGCATGCACAGAGAATATCACAGAAAATTAAAACCAGATGCTTCCCCTAATCAGCAATAATTAGGAGGAAAGGGGCAACAGGAAGTGGTCAAGCTATAGAAAGGGCCCTATGGCCGGGCGTGGTGGCGCACGCTTGTAATCCCCGCGCTTGGGAGGCAGAAACAGGAGGATCACGTAGGTTCGAAGCTAGCCCCGCGCGCTGGCTTAGGAGACCCTGTTTCCAAATAAAAATGTAAAAATAGGTCTGGGAGTGTAGCCCGGAGGTAGAAGGGCTTCCAGGAACCCCAGTACCACCAAAAAAAAAAAAAAAGAAAAGAAAAAAAAAGAAAGGGCCCTATAGTGAATCAATTAAGGTGACCAATCAGAGGGTATGGAATAGGGGAGGATGAAGCCTCTTTAAAAAGCAGGAGGTACATAAACATATGTATCAAAGTTAATCACCAAACAAGCATGGAATCGAGGGAGGAGGAGGGAATGGGATGGGGACTGGATGAGGGCTAATTGGATGATATGTGCTTTATATCCTCTCAAGTCTTGTATTCCAATGTGATGTATGATTACAATGCACCAATAAAAATAAATTAAAAAAATAAAAATAAATAAATAAAACAAAACATTGATGACTAGGGGTGAGGGAAGAAGAGTTTCCTTAATGTGGTACCAGATGGCGACAGACAGGCAGAGCTCCGAACTAAATGGGTACTTACTTCATTTTAAGGGCAGGGCAGGTGGCAGACAATTTTTCATTTCCATACTTGGCTTCTCCATTTTACTTTAACTTTTTTTTGAAGATAGGAGGTTTCAATACAAGGGCATTTAAATAACCTCAACCCTTTCTACTTTTATTTATTTACTTTTTTGGAACAGGATCTTGCTCAGTTATCAAGGGTCTTCTGAAGTTCCTGAAGTTGGCCTCAAATCTGTGAGTCTCCTGTCTTAGCCTCCTGAGTAACTGGCATTATAGGGATGTGCTTCAGCACCTGACTTTGACTTCTTTTTTAAATGTGGAAAACAGGGCAAATTAACTGAATAGACACTTTACAAAAGAAGAGATACAAAGAGCCAATAGATACATGAAAAGATGTTCTACATCATTGGCCATCAGGGAGATGCAAATCAAAACTACACTGAGATTCCATCTAACCCCAGTCAGAGTGGCAAGCATAAAGAAATCAAATAACAACAAATGCTGGCGAGGATATGGGGAAAGAGGAACTCTTTTACACTGTTGGTGGGAGTGCAAACTAGTTCAGCCACTATGGAGATCTCTAAGAAAGCTGGGAATAGATCCACCATATGATCCAGCTTTACCACTCATGGGTATTTTTGCAAAAGGGTTGAATTCAGAGAAATACAGCAACATATGCATACCTATGTTCATAGCAGCACAATTTGTAATAGCCAAAATATGGAACCAACCCAGGTCTCCATCAACATATGAATGGATTGCAAAACTTTGGGAAATACACACAGTGGAATTCTATTCAGCCATAAAGAAGAAAAAAATTATATCATTTGCAAGAAGATGGAAAGTCCTGGAGGGCATTACGTTAAGTGAGACCAGCCAAGCACAGAAGGAGAAGGTACATATTTTCTCTAATATGCTCAAACTAGGGAACATAGAGGATACCAGTGAGACTACAGATAATGGAGGGGAAATACCAGCAAAGTTTGAATGGAAAGATAGGAGAGGAGGAGGGCTGAACTTGATTAATGAGGGTCTACATCTGAATATGTGTAAAATTATGAATATGGCATGGTTACCCTGGACAATCATTGGTGGGAGGGGGGAAGGGAAAACTGGGGCGGGGGGGGAGAGGGCACCAAGTATAGTTTAAATGTATACCATTTATGTTCAATAAAAAATTTGTATAAAAAATAAATTGCTGAGGCTGTTCTAAAACAAAAAATAAAATAAAAATAAACGTGGAAAACAAAACCAGAATATGCACAGGGAATTTTGTAAAGAAAGGATAAATTTAAACTAACCTGGAATGCAAAGAAAGGGTTTAAATTTCTCAAGACACATGAACTTGGTCTCTTTAGTACTCTGAATGTATCCTCAGGCTCATGTAACCGTGCATGAGAAGAGTTATGCTTTTGCTCCATATGTAATACAAATGATAACAATTGCTTGCTTCATACCCACTGGTACTGAAATAACATTAACCAAGACTTTGTGACTGTACAAACTGGTATGACTCCATGAACAACAATTACCAGGACATGTTCATTACCGCTGAGCAGAAATGCTAAAATTTGAGTGCAAATCAAAATCACATGGAATTTTTATTAAAACATAAGCTGGCCCACACCCTCACAAGCTTCTGATTCAGCAAGTCTGTATGGTGGGGTGGCCCATGAATTTATACTTTTAAGCTGTTCCTAGGTGAAGCTGACACTGGACACTTCGAGAACCACTTCCCTATAGGCACTTATGTAGTAAATGTATTTAGAATCTCCAATGTTGCATGGAAACAAAGTATAATGAAGAAAACAGAGAAGTCTTTCAATTAGACTCCAAGGACAAGTTTTTTAAGGAGTCTTGAAACATTAATCTCTTAAATATTAAAGTGGTGGTGATGACAACTTTCTGGAGGATCCAAAACTTGGCTATACTTTCTACTGACATAGTATTTGCCAACTATTGTTAAGTGAAAGCCTCTCACAGACATATGAAGAACTATTATGAGTTATTAATGTAAGCATTTACCTTCCATGACTGAATGTCTTTGACTGTCTGTAGGTTTATACTCTTGGTTCTTCATCAGGAAGGAATATGCAAGGTTCCTTAGAAAAAGTCTACCTGTGATCCTGCCCTGGCCTAGGTCCTAATACTACTTTAAACTTTGAAGTGTCGCTCACACCAGATGTTACAGATTTTTCCTCCACCCTGTGTCTTTCCATCCCCCTCCTCAACTTCATAGATTCTACAGTGATCATGGCTGAACAGTTCATAAGACCTTCAAGCTATTTTCTTGAGGTATTTCCCAAGTGTTCAGAGGTGTAATGGCCTCTTGTTTCAATGGTTCTTTTGGCTCTCACATATTAGTTCACGTGTTATAATCACAATTCCAAGAGAAAGATTATTTTAACCATTCCCAGTTGTCCATGAATTCCTCAGATTTTGCTTTGGCAATATACTTGCTCAAAACTTCTAGGCTCTAGACACTGATGCATAGAGAGTTGTGAAACCGAATTTTTTTTTTTATCATTTAGTAATATGTATATGGGATGTTGAAATAAATAAAAACCAAATTAATTACTTTGTATGTTCTTACATAGGAAGTTAGAGAGGTAAAACATATCTCTCAAGTATCAGAGTTTCAAGATACTGAAAAATGAGAAAAGAGAACTTGAATTTTAGCAAAGCATGGTAGTGCATGCTTGTAATCCCAGTACTTGGGAGGGTGAGACAGGAGGATCATAGGTTTGCAGCTAGCCTCAGCTGTTTAGTGAGGCCCTCTGCAACTTAGTGAGATCCTATTTCAAAAATCAATCAATCAATCAATCAATCGGGCATGGTGGAGCACACTTGTATTCTCAGCATTTGGGAGGCTGAGATTGTAGATTGCCTTTTCGCAGGCAGCCTCAGCTATTTAGTGAGGCTCTATGCAACTCAGTGAGAACCTGTTTCAAAAAATAAAAAGACTAAAACTTAGGGCTGGGGTGTAGTTCAGAGGTACAATGTGGTTCCATCCCCAGTACCACAAAAAATAATAATAAAATAAAGTAAAATAAAATAAAATAGGGTCAAGAGTGTATTTCAGAGGTAGAATGCCTCTGGGTTCAATCCCAAGTAACACACACACACACACACACACACACACACACACACTCACTCACTCACACAGAAAGAACTTAAATTTTGAAAATCTTTTCCCTGAAGCTTATAATAATGAAAAGTAAAATGAAATCAGAGCGAATGATTGATTGAAACTCTGTCCATCACAAAATATTTCAGTGAAAAAAACCAGAAGATTCCATTGGTCTTATTGGGAACAGAATCTGAGATTAAAACAAAACAAAAAATCAGGGAATAATAGAGGAGAAAGAGCTGTGAGTTAATTAGCCAGCAGGATACTTTTCATTTGGGGGTAGACTGTGGTGCTGTATGAAGCCACCAGTCTGCAGAAAGACTCCTTCTAATAGAGCCCAACAATTAGAATCATGAACCGCCTTTGTACCCTGTTGCACAATCTCAATCCTTCAAAATCGATCTGTCACTAGTGATTGAAGGCTGCATGCTATTTACTCACTTCACAACCATCTGCTGAGAATGCTTAGCTTGAATCCAGATGAAAGAGACTGGTAACGAGTTTCCCAAGTAGACCCCTGTATTTAAGAAATCCTTTAGACTCTAATGTTTAGAGAAATGCTTCTGATTCAGGCAAACCAGGCTGTGTTCCTCGAGAGATCCTGCATGCCTGGCTGTTCAGTTCCATACCAACAACTGCTCTGCAGCACCCACTGTCATCCTGGGAATGGAATGCACAGGCAAGCAGCCTCCAGGAACGTGAAAATGTTCCATGTATCATTTGTACTTGGGTTTCTAAAATCAGCTGGCTCTCATTTCTAAAATGGCAGAACACAGAGACATTCTCCTTTCTTGCTTACTTTTTGCAAGGAAAATTGCATCATTGGAAGGGATCATAAGGAACTTTCAAGCCTCACCTTGACGAGCAAGTACTAAAAAACAAAAGGAAACTTTCAAAATATATTGTTTTTGATTAACTGCCTTTGAAGAAAAACATAAGCCATCACAAGAATAAAAGTTGCATTATAGATAAGATTTGTAAGTACCCTAGTGGACTGAGCCTTAAGGGGGATCTAAAGTCTCTTCAGTCTTCAATATGTCTCTTGTTTCTTCTTTTTTATTTTTTTGTAACAATTTTTTTATTTTTATTTTTAAAAATATTTTTATTGGTGTATTGTATTCATATATCATAATGGTATAAAAAAATCTTGTGTGGACATACATGTACACATCGCCCATGTAGCCCCTACCCAATTCTCACCCTATTCCCTACCCATCCCTCCTTACCATGCTTAGCTTAGTGGTTGACTTTGATATGTTTAAGTATATTGTGTGCTTAAGAGGATATTTCTCTTGTTTTAAATGGCAAATATGAAGAGGCTCAGAGCTTTCTGTCAAAGCTGGTGTCAACCTTTTTCTTTACAAGTCTAAAAAAATTATAATCTAACAACTAATAGAATACATTCAAATACTGTCCTACCTGTTATTGTTGACAACATAGAAACTTGTTATTGACAAAAATGGATTTTACAAGTCTTTAAGAAAAAATATGAATGTTTACTCTATATTTTATGTTTATTTTGTTAATGTATATCAGGCACCTGGTATTTCCTAGATCTAAGAGAAAGAAAATATGATTGAGGGTTGGTATTAAATTCCAGGAACTTGGTAGCTTTTTGAAAATATAATAGTGTATTAAAATATCCACTTTGGAGTCTGAGGGTGTAGCTCATGTACACATCATGAGCAAGGCATGGGTTCAATCCCCAACACCAAAAGCCATATAACAACTGTGTTTCTTCTTTTCCTCTATTTTTCTTTCTTTTGCATATTGGGGATAAATGCAGGGCTTCCCACACACTAGGCAATGGATGTACCACAAACTATGTCCCCAGCCCCTAAAACTTGATTTTATGTTTTTTTTTTTTTGAGACCAAATAAGATGTGGGAAAAATAAAAATAAACAATTTCTAAAAATAATAAAATTAAAATATTTCTTATTATAATTTACCTTCCATGTTAATATTAAAACATACAAAATGAAATACTGATTTTGAGCAAAACCTATTATATAAGCCTTCTTCAGGTTCATATTGCTACCTTCTAAAAGCTTTAGTGATGTATCTAGAAATTCATTGCATAGGCAGACAATTAAAAGGTTATTTGCACAGCTCTATGTAGGTGCCTGGGATCTGTAAGTCATCTTTAGTGCTAAATACAATATTTTAACATAATGGGAAGATAATCAAGAGATTATGAGAAATAAGTGAAAATGTAGGAAATACAATATAATTTGCAAGGCTGACAATGATTCTTTGCTTGGCCAAATCTTAGACTTTTTTTTTTTTTTTTTTTTTTTTTTTTGCGGTACTGGGGCTCCTGGAAACCCTTCTATCTCCGGGCTACATTCCCAGACCTGTTTTATATTTTTATTTGGAAACAGATTCTCTTAAGCCAGCAAGGCTGGCTACAAACTTGCGTGATCCTCTACCCCAAGCGTGGAGATTACAAGCGTGCGCCACCACGCCTGGCCGAATTTTAGACTTTTAAACTTTTCCTCTATACCCATGCATGTACTTCATTGTAACAAGCTTTAGTTAAAGAATCCACTAAATCCATTTAACAAGGACTCAATCTTTGATAATTATGATCAACTGCCACATCTGAACAGAGTCTCCATTCTCTACCATCTTCCCCATGATGTCTGGTCACCCTTGCCCATCTTCAGCAGGAATCCTTATTTGCCTAGACTCCACCCCACCCCCATCAGCCCTGGTATTTCCTCTTAATCATTTCTCATCTGCTGACCTCACATTGATCCTTGGCCAACTCTGTATTCAGAGTTGAGACTAATCTCTCTTCTCTACCACAGGACTACATTGTAGTGGTCTCTAAACCCATCCTTGGGGACTTGAATTTGCATTTTATTTTCTCTACCTTAGTAAGTATCATTGGTTAATTTTTAATCTAACAAAGCTCACATATTCAAGAACACTTTTGGGAGGTTGGGAGGAAAAGATATAATTGGTATGCGCACCTAAAGAAGATATGAAATGAGAAATATGGGATTTAAAAGAAAAGATGGAAACTATCAAAAAATGAATTAGATAGGAACACAACTTCTCTCTAGACAGGAGTTAAAATGCAAAGCAGTACTCATTTTGTAAAGGTGTGTTTCCACAATGAAGAGGAAAACACGTAATCCTTCCTTCCTTCCTTCCTTCCTTCCTTCCTTCCTTCCTTCCTTCCTCTTCTATTCATTTAGCAAACATTTATTGAGTGTTTGCTTTGTGCCCAGCAATGGGAATATAAAATAAGACAAAAATTCAGTATTTGAGGCACTCATGGTATGAGGAAGGCTGACAAGGAGACATATAAACAATTAAGAAATGCAGGATCCAATATAATATTAGAACACCTTGTAGGACTCAGGGAGGTCTCTGGGAAAAAAATTAAAGAAATAATTAACAATGATGTTGGGAGGCTATGGATGTCAGCTGCGAAGAGAACCAATGCTGGATCAAAGCAGTATGCAGGAGATGATTAAGGTGAGGCAGATGTTTCACAGGGTACTAATACAAGTGCAAATATAGAGGAGCCCAGGAAGATGAGATGGCACTTTTTGTGTGCAAAATCTCAAGAGGCCTGGGGTTACTGGAATACATATTTGGTGGAAGAAGAGACCGAAGGTATTGGCAGAAACCAGATACCATTGAGGTCTTTCTTAGCACAAGAACTACCTGAATGTCAGGCGACAACATTTATTTAAACTCTACCAGAGTTCCTGTTGAGTAAGATTTATTTGGAAGGGGAAAGGATGGAATTTCCAAACCCTATTTATTATTTACAGGCTAAATTTTTATTTCATAGAAATTTTCATCATTGACAGAGAGATGCAAATCAAAACTACCTTGAGATTTCACCTAACTCCAAGTAGAATGGCAATCATAAAACACAAACAACAACAAATGCTAACAAGGATGTGGAGAATTGGGAACTCTAAAATATGTTGTTGGCATTGCAAATCAGTGCAACCACTTTGGAAAACAGTATGGAGTATCCTCAGAAGAATGAGAACTAACTTACCATATGATCCAGCAATACCACTTTTGAGTATTTACCAAAAGAAAGGAAATCAAACTACCAAACTAATGCATGTGTATCTATGTTCATAACTGCACAATACACCATTGCCAAACTATGGAACCAGCCAAGATGTCAAGCAACAGATGAATGGATTAGAAAACTATAGGATATGTACACAATGGGATTTTACTCAACCATAAAAAAATCACCATATATCATTTACAGGGAAATGGATGGAACTAGAGGACATTATGCTAAGTGAGATTAGTCAGTCACAAAAAATAAGAAATTAGATACTTTCCCTAATATGTGAAATCTATGGAGAAATGGGTAGCAGGAGGAACTCTAGATGAAGAAGGAGATCCTATAGAGGAGCAAAATAGGCGACCTAACTGAGGGGATTGGAGGGGAGTGAAGATGGAAACGCTCTAAAGCACACGATATACTTAAACAAACATATCAAAGTCAATTACTAAGCCAAGCATGGAAAGAAGGGAAGGGAATTGGGTAAGGGCTAATTGGGTGATGTGTGCATTTATGTCTCCACCATTTTTTATCCCATTAAGATGTAAGACTACAATGCACCAATAAAAAAAGAAGTGCTTTACAATGACAATGATTACATACATATTTTTTCTTTAATTGCCTTAAAATGCAAACCCAGACTGCCTTTTATTAACTATTTTAAATAAAATAAATCACTCAACTCATAAAAAAGAAATTTTCATCATCATTATTCTTTAAATATGGAAAGTTTTAATTAAAACACAATTCTTAGTGATAATTCTTCCTGATTTTAATAATGCACAAATGAGCCGGGCGTGGTGGCGCACGCTTGTAATCCCCACACTTGAGAGGCTGAGACAGGAGGATCACACAGGTTCGAGGCCAGCCTCAGCTACTCAGTGAGGCTCTCGGCAGCTTAGTGAGACCCTGTTTCCAAATAAAATATAAAATGGGTCTGGGAGTATAGCCCGGATGTAGAAAGCCTCTGGGTTCCACCCCCAGTACCATAAAAAAAGAAAAAAATAATAATGCACAAATAATTGGTTTAACTTTTGTAAAGAGAAACAAAGTTAAACTGAATAAACAAAACAGAAGCCTCTTTCTTAGCTAAGAATGTGTTTATTGGCCCACCAGGAAGAGTTGGAAGAATCAAGTAGGAAAAACACAAAACAACATGGTACACAGATAAGTTGCCTGAATAACTTCAGATAGATTCTTTGCCTGCTGGATCATCATTTGGATTTTCAGAGGGTCACCTTGACCTCAATTTGCTTAAGACTGAACTCAACATGTTTTTGTTAAAACACATCTTTTCTATTTTTTCAATGCTACTATATTTCATCAATAATTTGCTTCTGAAACCTCTCTCTTCTATGTTTTCTCCATATCAGTCTGACACTAACTCATGCAGATTCAACACACACACACACAAACACACACACACACATATATATACACACATATACATATATACATATATGTACAATACATACATTTTTGTCATTGTTCCATCTCTTCTTCTATCCAGTGGCAGCATAAATATGGGATGTTCAAGACTTTGTTTATACCTGGGCACTTTAATAGCCTAACCTGGTTTCTTCACTTCTTTCTCTTTCATTTTTACTGTATATTGCACAAAAGCCAGATATTATCCTTAGAACACTGTGCTTGTTCTATTTACTGCCTGAGTCAAATCCTTAAATGGCTTTTCCTGAAGCTTTGTGATTCTGCCGAAACTTTCAGTGACAAAGAAAGGGGTGAAAGGGGTGCCTGTTTCCTAGGGTCCTTGCCCACCTGTATTTGTTCTTCTTAACAGTGGAAATGACAGCAGTAGCACCACCTGAGAGAGTGGCCAAATATTCAGCCCCCTATTTACACTTAAGTGGAAAATATAAACAAGATTAGACTTGGCCTCACCTTCAAAGAGCTTAATATAAGATCCTTATGAGGCTGGAAATGTAGAGATGGGGACTCTAGAAAAAAGCTTATGAAGTGGACAATGGGCTTCTCAGATATAAGAAATGCAAGAGAAGTTGATGTAGTTGGTCCCTTTTCTCTAAGTCTAGTGTAATAAACAGCAAGAAAGGACTGAAAATATAACAGTTGTGTGGAAGATGTTGGAGGCAGAGGTAAAATTACTTTATATGCTTCTTTTTTTCCTTTTTTTAAAAATTTTTGTGCAGTGCTGGGGATTGACCCCAGGATCTCATCAGCCTGCCTTGAGGCAAGGCCGGTACTGGGGCATCTGAGGCCGGGATAAGAGCCTGCCGAGGGGTTAGGCCGGTGCTGGGGCCAGCGAGGCCGGCATCGAAGCCTGCCTTGAGGCAAGGCCAATACTGGGGCCTCTGAGGCCAGGATAAGAGCCTGCCGAGGGGTTAGGCCGGTGCTGGGGCCAGCAAGGCTGGCATCGAAGCCTGCCGTGAGGCAAGGCCGATACTGGGGCCTCCTAGGCCAGGATAAGAGCCTGCTGAGGGGTTAGGCCGGTGCTGGAGCCAGTGAGGCCGGCATCGCACCCTGCCGTGAGGCATGGCCGGTGCTGGGACCTCCGAGGCCAGTATCGGAGCCGGCCGAGGGGTTAGGCCAGTGCTGGGGCCAGCGAGGCCGGCACCGGAGCCTGCCATGAGGCAAGGCCGGTACTGGGGCCTCCGAGGCCGGGATTGGAGCCTGCTGAGGGGTGAGGCCGATGCTGGGGCCAGCGAGGCTGGCATTGGAGCCTGCCATGAGGCAAGGCCGGTGCAGAGGCCTCCGAGGCCGGGATTGGAGCCTGCCTTGAGGCAAGGCTGGTACTGGGGCCTCCAAGGCCAGGACAAGAGCCTGCCGAGGAGTTAGGCTGGTGCTGGGGCCAGCGAGGCCGGCATCGGAGCCTGCCGTGAGGCAAGGCCGGTACTGGGGCCTCCAAGGCCGGGATTGGAGCCTGCCGAGGGGTGAGGCCGATGCTGGGGCCAGCGAGGCCGGCATTGGAGCCTGCCGTGAGGCAAGGCCGGTACTGGGACCTCTGAGGCCGGGATAAGAGCCTGTCGAGGGGTTAGGCCGGTGCTGGGGCCAGTGAGGCCGGCATCGGAGCCTGCCTTGAGGCAAGGCCGGTACTGGGGCCTCCGAGGCCAGGATAAGAGCCTGTCGAGGGGTTAGGCCGGTGCTGGGGCCAGCAAGGCCGGCATCGGAGCCTGCCATGAAGCGAGGCCAGCATCGGAGCCTGCCGTGAGACATGGCTAGTGCTGGGGCCTCCTAACCCGGGAACGGAACCTGCTGAGGGGTTAGGCCGGTGCTGGGGCCAACAAGGCTGGCATTGGAGCCTGCCGTGAGGCTAGGCCAGTGCTGGGGCCTTGGAGGCCGGGATTGGAATCCTGCTAAGGGGTTAGGCCGGTGAAGGGGCCAATGGCCAGCATCAGAGCTTGGCATGAGGCAAGTTCACTCCTGCGGCCTCCAAGGCTGGGACCAAAGCCAGCTTAGGGGTTAGACCAGTGCAGGGGCCAGCAAGACCAGAACTGGGGCCTCCCATGAGGCAAGGCCGCTGCTTGAGCCAGCGAGGTCTGGATCAGTCCACTGAGTAGCCAGGCCACTACTGGGACCATCAAGAGTGGGATCGGTACTTGCAACGCAGCATGCACAGAGAAATATCGCAGAAAATATAAATCAGACGCTTCTCTTAATCAGCAATAACTAGGAGGAAAAGGGCAACAGGAAGAGGCTGAGCTATAGAAAGGGCCCTATAGTGAAGCAACTAATGTGACCAATCAGAGGGTATGTAATACTGGAGGACGGAGCCTCTTTAAAACGCAGGAGGTACATAAACAAATGTATCAAAGTAAATCACCAAAGAAGCGTGGGATGGAGGGAGGGGGAGGGAATGGGATGGGGGCTGGATGAGGGCTAATTGGATGATGTGTGCTTGTATATCCTCTCAAGTCTTGTATTCCAATGTGATTGATATATGACTACAATGCACCAATTTAAAAAATAAATTAATAAAAAAAATAAAATTAAAAAAAAATTTTGTGCAGTGCTGGGGATTGACCCCAGGATCTCACACATGCTAGGCATGCGCCATTCCAATGAGCCACACCTCCAACCCTTTAAAATCATTACTAATTGCTTTATTCTGTGAATGTCCCTCAGTAGGTCAAGGGGAGTGAATAGTCAAAGTGTTTAAATGTCATCCATCTCTAAATGAATAAAGAAGTAGCCCCTTTGAAGAGAAGGCACCTCAAGTCAGTATATACTTTGGATGAAGACCCCAAGACAACAAACTATTAGAACTGAAAATTCTGGAAGAAAATGCTCTCTCTCCTACCACCCAACATATGTGCGCGCGCACACACACACACACAAACACACACACACACATACACACACTCATACAGTTCCAGGCTCCCTCAAATCATGTAGGTTCAGTGCTGTGCAGACATGAATTGAACATGTGGCACACAAGGTAAGAGCCTGGGAAGACACTTGGGCAGCCTGAGCCTCGTGCTGGGTGACACTGTCTCAGAGATCAAAGACTTGCCTCAAGTTAGTCATTCTTCACTTTGGTGTAAATGAGTTTTAAATCCTAGTGGTTCTCTAACATCCACCTGGTTAAAGAACTTCTGGTTGAAGGACTGAAGTGTCTCTATGACTTTAGCTTTTCCCACCTGTCAGCAGGCTATTCCACCTCGCTGTCTCCTCCCTCTTTCCCACAGCTCTGTCCTTCACATTTAACATTCCAGAAACGTTTGTGAACTGGTGCTCTTTTGGTTGGTTCCCTCTCCTTGATCTATACCTTTTCTCTCATCAGGACCATGCCCTGCATCTTGAACAGAGAGGAGGGACCAAATCAGGTTTATTCCACAGAGCCATTCAGCATTAGAAGATCCCCTTCCTAAGCACTGCAGATCAACAGAAGCATCTATGGAGCAGGGATTGGGCCACCTGGGAGAACATGGGAGCTTTAGATGTGGGACATGTTTTAGTTGTGTGCAAAAAATAAAAGAAAATGAAACAACAAAAAGGAGAGAGAATATCCAAAATTTAGCTAATGTCAATTACAATTGTTTTTTGATTAACGCACATCATCTACATATATGTATATGTCTAATCTGTCTTATACACATATGGACACGTTATAACCATTAGTTGCCTAGTGTGAAGTGGGATATAAGAGAATAAGGTAGCTGGGTACAAACTTAAAATTCCAGTTATATGGTGACAACCGTCTAAACTTCTAACACATGCTCATTCACTCATGCCAAGCCCCTCACTCTAGTCTCTCTTTTCCTTTCCTTTCAACTATGGCAAGTAAATGAATTCAACTCTAAGAGGAACAGAGAACAGGGACCTAACTGAGATTCCTTGACACCCTGCCAGGGCCTCTCTCTGAAGCCCCCCCCCCACCTTGAGATTATATTTTATGTGAATTAGACAGAGTTATGGAATGCAGTTCAGTACTCTAGAGTAAATGGGCACAGCCTCTTTAGCAGCCAGAGGCCATCTGGAGACCGCACCCCAGAGGAACTCAATGTGGCTACATGCAGGGAGCTGAAACTACAGGCCCAAACAGGAAGCACTGGAGAACATTTACAAATTCAATTATATTCCCCGCTGAGGTAAATACACACACCCCAAGAGGTGTTTTCAGCTTGTTGGCATCAAATGAAACCTAAAGTATATTGGGGATTGCTGATTTCCTTTCTTGACTTGCACTCAGGAACATGTTGGATTTTTTTTTTTATGTCAAAGGACAACCTAGATGGTCTGACCCTTGGCTCTCAATCACCTTCTCTTTCATCTTTTATCTTTATTCAGCCATCATCACATGGTTTCTACTTCTGGCTTCTTTGCATATAATCTACTTCCTTATTCGTCTCATGGCTGACAGTCATTGCTTAACTATGCTGTTTGAATTTCGGATGCAACGATCTCTATTAAACTTTGGAAACTTATTTGTTTTGTGCTTGTTTGTTTTTGCATTCATGGTATAAAATAGATATTACTAAAAAAAACTGCAGTCATGACCTTTTCTCACAGGTGGGTCCTATGTAGCAATTTTTATGGTATTATATTGGTGACCTTAAACAATTTGAATGCAGTATGGACCTTAAAGCAATCATTTGAACACAGTTAGCTCACTGCAAAAGGCCTTGGCCTGCAGATCTGCCTCCTGTTGTGAATCACCTAAAAGAGCTCCCTAGCTGCAAAAAGGCCTCACACACAGAAGAAGCCCACTGGGCAAATACCTCCTTGCTTGAAGGCCAGTCCCAGACTGGCAGCTCATAAACACCATTAGCAAAGCCTACTGCTGAGTTATTATGCAGCAGAAGGATACTTGAAACCGCTGGTTGGTATTGTTGTTTTATTTCTCTTTTGCTTGGGTCAAAGTGGCAGTACTCACTTGAAAACATTAGGCAATTGTAACTTCTCAATTGTTTCAGGTGATTGGATTACAGATAGATTTATTACAGGTTGTGATTTTCCAAATACCCATCACAATCTATTGCACATGGACTATGTTCTTGGTGATGATAATCCAAAAAGCTAAGCAAAAAAGGAACAGAGTGGAACAGAATGGTCTCCATTAGAATATTCCAAGATGTGAACTGAAAACCAAATTGAGACATTTTATTCACTATATTACATATAGAGTTAAATATTATGGAAAACTAAAAATACAAAGACAATTATTTTTGGTCAGAAGACACAAAATTAATATTTCTTACCATTTAACTCTACTCTTTGAATTGTTTCTATGTTTCTAAACCATTTCTTCCTCTAACACCATTCCACCCTCCTACTCCTAACATAGTAAGGTTTTGATGGCAATTAGGAGACAAAGATGGCAAAATTAGGTAAACACACACACACACACACACACACACACACACACACTCACTGAACTTAATATTTTGATGATTTAGAAATGAGCATCAGATCATGTCAAGCTTGTAAATGTAGCCTCCTGTCACCTTGTTCATGACATTAATACACGAAAATCTAAACAGATGACTTAAGAGATAAATTTCAGGGTTGTTTCACATTTTAGGAGAAAAACATTTCTGAAGAAATGACGTGATACTTCTAAATTATCGAGTTCATCAGGGCTCATTGGTGTTGAAGATGCTTAGCCACTTAGCAGAAGCACTGTTGGAGCCTCATTCTTCCTAGGGTCGAATGTGATGAACTCTCAGTGGTAGTTACTGACCTCTGAGTCATGCCATACTGCAGCCGGCTTTCCGGCATTAGAGCATCCTTGATGGCTTTGTTCTTTCCTTGTGTAGACCTTGAAAAGCAGAGGAAACATGGCAGAGGCCCAGGGCCCATTGAGAGAATTAGACTTGTGGCTGGAATGAATATTTAACTTGATTGGCTTTCTGCTTCCATAATCATCAATCCTCCCCTGGAATTGTATTCACATTTTATGAACTCTGTCTCATCGGCTCCTTTGATCTTTAGACATTGTCTTCCAGCTTGGTATTTGCTTGCCTCCCAGCTCATCATCCCCCGAGTCCATCGAAATAATGTGCTACATCAGAACGTAGTGCTTCCCAAATAACAAAAGCTAGATCTCAATGCTTCAGTGCACCATGAAAGGCCGTCAAAACCATCAATCTTTCAGGCCCTTGTAGAGGTCAAGAGACAGCAGGGCCAGCTGGCCAGTCAATTAACCGCGAAATTCAGTTTGGAGCTTCAGAAAAGCCTTTTCTGTGTTATTGTTTCGAGCAACATAACTGTCAATATTTACAGCAGGTCATATATAAAGATGCAGGGAAACAAGGGAAATTGCTATCACAGGCAGAAAATACTGGAATCCTTGGCAATTCTCATGCCTTGCCAAAAGGAGCTGGTCTCAAAGAACATAGAGTTTTCTGAATCAAATTGATCGTGGACAATGTCTTATAAACCACCTAAGCCTAAAAGAAAAAAAATGTACTAGTCACCTATAAACGATTATAACCATCTCTTAGAGTCATTCTGATTGTCTCAATGTAAGTGAAATCAACTTCCTGGAATAAAACTTTTCTGTAAACTTTTCTGTGTGATCAATCGTATGCCTAATGCCTGTGTTGTGCAAAGGAGAAGAATGAATAAATTAACTGATACCTTGTGACAGGAGATTGTGTTACCAGAGAGGGGCCCTGAAGAATGAATTGTCACTTTCATCTCTGGCCTATCTTTTCATCTTTATCTTTCAGAGACAACCCTAGGGTTCTGTATGTACCTGCTCTTGTTCTTCCGGTCATTGCTCGTTCTTTCCTTCCATCTGTCCTTGATCTCACAGGTAGTGATAGATACCTTCTCCATCATACTTCATTTTTTTTTTACAATTTATGTCACATACATCATTATAACATACTCATATACTCTCATTCATATATTCAGTCAATACTTTCTCCAGGCTACTTGACTAATTTTTACAATTCCCTAGTTAGATAGACATATTTGGTCTCAGTTTTTAGAATAGAAAATTTAAAAATCAGTGACGGGGAAGCAGGCAGAATAGCCCAGCTGTAAAGTATATGCCTAGCATGCACAATGCCCTGCATTTAATCCCCAGAAACAATAACAACAACAAAAATCAGAGAGATTAATTAAATGAAACCATCTATTTAAAGCATGTAATTTCTAACTCATAGGATCAATACATGATCTATGATACTAATTATTATTATTGAAAATAATTTGCTTAAGATCATATGGCCTGTGTGACAGAGTGGATGAGTGACAGAGTCAAGATTTGAATTAGGATTTAATCTCTAATTCTTAATTTTTTTTCTTCTTCAACACACTTTTTAGATAATTACTAGCTTAAGAATACATGTGCAGAGTGTATGAATTCTTAAGTCAGGCCTGATCTGAAAGTGAAAGGAGGGTATCAGCAGGCATTTTTTTTAGGAAAAAAGTCCAAAAGTGGTGTCTAGGGTTCTAAGTGATGCAGGGGCCTGGGAAACTGCTGCTGATTCATGGGTTATTTTTGGCAAGGTGGTGAGTAAGGGCCATGAAGTAGGCAGAGGAAATCTGTTCCAAAAATCTTAAAGATATTGGATGTATAGGTAAGAAAACATTATTGTTTGTGAGTGTTCTTGGTGCTAATACTCTGTAATAGAAGAAAGCAGTTTTGTGTGCCTTACAGAAATAAACCAATAATCCTCACAAATGACCAGAAGAGGCCAAACCAGCAACAACTTAGGCAAGGCCTCCGGGTTTAATCCCCAGCAACACACACACACACACACACGGAATGTCACCAACAGTAGTCCAAGGCAGAACTTGAGGGATTCCTTAGTACTCCAGAGCACACTCAGGTGTATCTATGAGAAACCTCATGAGTGTGTTGTTGGGACTGTTGACACCTGCCTCATAATTAATCAATTCCCTCAACTCCCAGACAAACTTTTCTTACCATTGTCTCTCCTCAACTCAGTGACTTCAAGGAGTTACCAGAAGGTTTGGAGGGATGGACAATGTTGTTAGAATAAGTTGGGTTTGTACAAAATAATAAATACTTAAATTTCTCTTCTAAACAAAATGTTTATGTTAATATCACATTATTTTATTTTCAAGCATGAGACATCATGTCTGTGTTCATTTATACCTATATAAGTCTGAACTCTGTCACTAGCATACAGAAATATATTACCACACACACATTTGGTAAATGACTAAGAAAAATATTGTGTGAATATATCTCGGTCCAGCCATCAGGATGCCAAGAGAGAATTGTGGCTGATGGTGGCCAGGGATGTTGTAAGCCCTGGAAACCATATGCTGCCAGACTTCTTACTAAACAAGGAATTGGGATTGGAAGAAAATTAGGTGGATTTGGATAGGTCTAAAATCCAGGATGGAACTAGTGAGTGAAAGAGTGGGCAATAGTAAGTTATAATGCAAAGAGCCCTAATTACGACTTTGAAGCTCTGATCCAAGATCTGTAATTACTTAGATATTTTAAAGAAAAATGATGGTTTTCTCATCTCTAAAGTGAAGGGAATAGATTGTCTCTGAAGTCAGTTATAATTCTAAAATCCTATCACTGTGCATTAGGGTAAATTGAATTCAGTGAGTATATTCTATGTAGAAAATACTTTATATTTTAATAATAACACAATCATCAGATTATAATTAGCATTCATTCATTCAACCCCTTCTCTGTATTATGTATTCTGTATGCATGTACCATGTACATACATTATCTATAATCCCTTTATCAGCATGATTTTACTAATGACTAATGGCTATTAAAACTTAGTCATTAAGTAACCTGTTTAAGGTCAAACCAGATTCAAATTCATTTGCAAAGTCTTTATTCTTTCTACTTGACCTTATACCTTAAATTGGCCTATCCATCTATCATAAATAAACTCGTGATTTGGGCCAAAATACAGCGAAGGATCACTACTAGAATTCCAAGGAGAAATTTGACAAAAAATTTAAAAATCAAATTTAAGAAATTTAACAAAATTGCAAAGGGAGATTCATTAAATAGCGGTTTAGATTTCTATCTGCATTAGATAGCTCCTTAGCGGTTCTATACAGTGTTTGGGTAGGAGGAGCAAAGCAAAAAAATAACAACAAAAGCACTACTAAGATACATATTGCAAGGTATAAAGCTTTCCTACTGACAATGCATATAGGCATATCCTAAATGTTCAAACATCTATAAAAATCAATGACTTGTACACTTGTTCAAGGTCACAAGAACTGAATTTCAAAGAACATGGTCTTCCACCTATGCCATTACTTTACACTCTTTCAACAATCCCAAACTGCACATTTTAAAAAGATGGATATGTACTAAATGGATTTCATTGAAGACTGAGGTCAGGGGAAATAAAGGGTAAAGGCTAACGATTCACAGTCAGGATCTTTGGAAGTGACCTCCCATTCCTCTTTTCCTACACCACAATGTATCTCTTGATAAGCCATATGGGAAGCACTCATGGCTTTCTAAAGCAGTGGAGGTACATGATGGGAGTTTCCCAGGCAAGTTCAGTCCCATGGCTATAAAGGAAGAGAGTCATTTTCTTGTTCCCTCTTTTCCATTTTCACAGAACTCCAGATGCTCCACAGGTATTCATGGATACTTATTGCCATTTTTTTATTCTCATTTCTACTTTTATGTTCATATCTAGTTTCCAATTGTTGTAAGCATCAGCTTACAGCGTTGACTAAAAAGAGTCTAGAAAGTTAATTGTAACTTAATTTTTTTTTTCTTTCTGGTACAGGGAATTGAACTCAGGGGCAACCCCCTCCAAGCCTTCAAAGCCAAATCCTATTCTTTTTATTTATTTATTTTTATTATGAAACAGGTTTTATTCTAAGTTGCTGAAGGTCTTGCCAAGTTGCTGAGGCTGGCCTTCACCCTGCAATCCTCCTGTGTCTGCCACTGAGATTATAGGTGTGTACCACTCCACCTGACAGATAATGTAACTTAAATCATCTTGTTTATCTTATTGGAGGGGACTGGTGTTAGACTGACTCAAGAGAAAACTGAATAATAACTTTTTTGTATTTATATGTTATAAACATCATGTAAGTACTTAACAGTGGTTATTTCTAAGTACAGAATCTATCTTAGAAGATTTTTTCTTTTTAAACATGTCTTTATTTCTAAATATTTTTTATACTAAACCCAACTAGATTCTATGTGGATCATCTGGTTTATCTACAAACAGCCTATCTACAATAGGCTGTTATCCTAAATAAAATATAAAAAGAAGGATTCTTCTTACTGTTTGGGAGCAATGATTGATGGTGATTGATCTATAACACAACAACCCTTTTATCAGATCAGTGGATTCAAAATAACTCACCAAATATGTAAATGTGACAAATTACAAAACATAGGGGGAGAAAAGAGCCACTTGGGTCCAAGAAAAAGTGATTAGAAAATGGATTTTCTTTCTTTCTTTTTTTTTTAATTATAGAAGCACCAGGTCAGGGCAGTGTGTCCTTCTACCCACTAAGCATAGAGATAAAGAATTCTATTGTTGCTAAAAAGATACTGAAGTGAAGAAAAGATAAATCCATTTATTTGGGTTAAAAAAATAAAATTTATGCCTGCAGTGGAAATGAACAGGAGAAGGGAGTTAGCTGTTCTCATGTCAATAGTCATAAATGGCTCCAAATGTTGGTAATTTCTATAAAAAGGACCCAAAAAAGGCAGGAACCCAAAGACACCAAAAGATTAGCAGTAATGTGGAGAAAAGTTAAATACTATTCCAGGAACCAAGTGTAAATTCTAAAATCATTAAAACTCTCAATTTCTTCATCTAATACATGTCTGTAATTCCAGTACATGGAAGGCAAACACAGGAGGATCAGAGGTTTGAGGACAGCCTCAGAGTTAGTGAAACCCTCAGCAACTTTCTGATACCTTGTTTAAAATAATAAAAAATAAAATGGAACTGGGGGTATAGCTCAGAGATAGAAATCCCCTGGGCTCAATTACTAGTACCACCAATACATACATACATACATACATACATACATACATAAGTAAAAATTAAAAATAAATAAAAAGCAAGTAACTAGATTCTGTAATTGGTATAAAGGAGAAGTTAGAATTTAAATGTATTTAAGGCCATGTGTGAAAGAAAGCAATGCTCTACTCTGTGTTCCCTGCGATAAAGCCAAGAGCTTGTATCAGAAGAATTCCTGGCCTGTGTAATGAATGGGCCCATTTGAGAGGTGAAGTGGGATAATTGTTTCCCTCGCTTAAACAAACAATTTTATTTGCAAATGGAGAGCTAAACTACCTGTCAGACATTTTCTGGAACGTGTTATTTTAATATTACTGAAAATTCAAAAAAGATAATTAGCTTAATATCTGATAAGCAAAAACAACTAGATAATATCCACCACTCCACAGGACTCTTCAGATATGGTTCCTCCTGGAAAGCATGGCTTCTGCCATTTCTAAATCCTTTACTCATTTTCTTCCTTATCCTACTCTTTGGGCCATGCATAATCAAATTGATTATGTCACAAATAAAAAAATCACTAAGAGGTTCTTCTTTTACAGACATTCTCTTCTCAAACACACAGACCACCCCACAGTGACTTAAACACAGCTTCGAGCCCTAGATCCATGTATGCCCCATTGTCAAGCAGGAAGTAGTTCAAATGAATATGGCTGCCCATTTCCTAATATAAATATTATTAAACCTCAGAATGTGGGCTCTGAGAGGTCTGACTGTGAGGTCTGGCCATGAGGCCTTGTTGGAAGAGGATCAAGCCAAAAGCCCCAAGTCTGTAAGGAGGTGGGCTTCTGACTCTTGTGGGCTTCCCCCCTCCAGTTGTCTCTTTCCAGGTTTTATTCCTGAATAAAACCTGTTCCTTGCTGTTGAGCTGTGCTTTTGTCTCCATACACCCCAACACTACTCAATGAGGCACATCTCAGAAGAATTAGGGCAACATGTAACGGTGGCAAACTAACATAAGAGACATAAGAGGAGGGAGTATTTGTGAGGGAATAAGAATAAAAAAGCTTCAGTTAGCCACGGTGGTACATGCCTGTAATTCCAGTACTTAGGAAGCTGAGATGGGAGGATCGAAAGTTTGAGGCCAGTCTTAACAACTTAGCAAGGCCCTCATTCAGCAACTTGTTTAAAAACAATAACAATAAAAAATTAGGGCTGAAGGTTTAGCTCAAAGGTGGAATGCCCCTGGATTCAAACTACAGTGCTAAATAAATAAATACATGAATGAATAAATAAAGGAATGAAAAAGTTTCCACTTAGATTAGACATGAATGAGAGGTTAAAACAAGTGTTAGATTGTTTTCTAATATTCCTTGCTTTTGTTTCTTAATATATTGGTCTTCATGCTCCCTTCTTCAAGTCTCTTGGGTCTCTGTTTCTCACAGGATCCTCTCTCACATGGTATCACTTCAGCCCTTGCCCAAATTATAGTGTCTCCTAATCTGTACTAATATTTGCTTGGTGTCAGGCATTCTGTAAAACACATAACTGGCATGCTTTCTTTTCCTCATTAAAGTTAATTAGGATTAGTCCAGCTATTGTCTCTGTTGAATCAAGAGGGAACGGAGGCTTGCACAGGCTGGATGCCTTGCTTATATCCCACCACTGGTGGAAGACAGCTTAGCCACTGGAGCCTGGGACTTCAATAATGCTGCTCCTCACAGCCTAATCATGACTGCAGACAAGAACAGCTCAACCTTCTTTTTTTTTTCTGCCTCCAAATTTGGTTTAACAGTTGGGCGTGGTGGTGCATACTTGTAATCCCGGCATTCCAGAGGTGGAGACCAGAGGATCATGGTTCGAAGCCAGTCTCAGCTACTTAGGTAGGCCCTTTGCAACTCAGTGAGACCCCGTTTTAAAAAAATATTTGGTTTACCGGGCGTGGTGGTGCGCGCTTGTAATCCCCGCGCTTGGGAGGCAGAGACAGGAGCATCGCGCAGGTTCGAAGCCAGCCGTGCTGGCTTAGGAGACCCTGTTTCCAAAAATAAAATAGGTCTGGGAGTGTAGTCCGGAGATAGACGGGCTTCCAGGAACCCCAGTACCACCAAAAAAAAAAAAAAAAAAAAAAATTTGGTTTAACATCTTGGCACTCTCCCTGAAGTACTACAGTCACTAAGGTACTTTTTACAGTTTTTTTCTTTGTCATGTGCCCTCTATTTTTTTCCTTTTTAATTTTCCATTGCAATTTTGAATAAGCTCCTTTTGCTGATGATATTTTAGCCATATTTATTTCTGTATCTTTGTTTTCATTTAAAATTAAATTTCCCAATAATACTTTAGTTATATCACTTCTCAACCTATTTACACCTATTAAATTTACCAAAGAAGAGGGAAGCTAGTTAGGTTTTCCTGTACTATCCCCAGACTCCCTTACCACATCTAAACCTTCCCATTTGTTAGTTATCTAAGAGGACTATGTATAGTTTCATCAACTATGTCAATTTAATTCTCATTATTTTGTAAAATTTTATTATTTTTTATCATTTTATCATTTCTTTATAGCGTCCTATTGTGATTTTGTCTGTGTATGTGTGGTATACTGGGGGTTGAATCCAGAGGCATTCTAACTCCAAAGTATATCCTCCAGCCTTTTTAAAAACTTTTCATTTTTGTAACAGGGTATTATTAGGTTGCTGAGAATCTCGCTAAGTCACTGAGGCTGGTCTTGAACCTACAGTCCTACTGTCTAATCTTCCCAAGTGGTAGGATTACAGGTGTATGCCTGCCATCAACACACAGCTTGTCTTTTTAGTTTCAAGTGCGCCCTTAGAGGAAATGTCTACTCTGCCTCCATTACTCTGTCTTCAGGTTCTAACACAGCTCTCAGAAAATAATTGTTGAATGAATGAGTGAATGACTTTCTCAGTGGCTTCAATACCTTCTTTATATTTTTCCTACCACTGAGTCTCTCATATAATTCTATGGAAAAGAAACTTCCAGTATTGATGTGGATAAAAAGAGATATTGATGGTGTGGAACCAGGTTTGTATGAGATGAATAACGTAATTGCTGCAAATAAAATTAGAAAGTCTGGGGGGTCGCTCAGAAGTAGAATGCCCCTGGGTTCAGTCCCCAGACCCCCACACACAAAATAAAAAAGAAAAACAAAGGAAAATAAAGACAATTATAAAGCCAGATTCTTAAAATACATATATAGGCAAGTGATAATTAGTTACATTGCAGAGGAAGAAGAGGAGAATATTTGGATACTTAGGGAAAATTGTATGAGTTTATGATTTGATACCGGGAACACAGCTATAAGTTAAGGGGCTTGAAATAATGAAATATTTGAAATAATTTTTATTTAAGTTTTTATTTATAGTTGGAGTGAAGCATAAGCTTGGAAATATAGACTGAAAGTGTTTACTCAAGAACCAACTGAAAAAATTAACTGCAATTGACCTCAGGTTACAAACAGAAACTGAGATGAAAAACAAGCTTTATCCCTTAAAGGGAAGCAAAGCTGGGCTCTAATTCTCCTGAATCCCAATAACTTTCTATGCTAAAGAGTCACTTTCCAGGGCTCCAAATCACTCCTTTCAGAGAAGTCATTTCTTGGGCTCTAATGGCTGGCTAAGTGTCATGTTTCTGACAAGCCATTAAGGAGGAAAAGTGTCCGGGGATTAGGCAGCAGGAGGGTGCCATCTTCAGCACATTTACACATTTACCTCCTGCTTCTAGGTGCCTACTAACCAGACAGCTTCCTGGAGGCTTCAGTACTGAGTCCAGATGCTTATCATTTGGATTTTGAAAGTACGTAAGAAGTACAGGGAAGCTCTGGCATTTGGCAATCTTGAGCAAAGACATCACCAATCAGCAGTCCTGAAAAGGTAGACCAAATAAAGAGGGAAAGGCCTGTTCACAATCGCAGAGGCCCTTTCTAATACCATTGCCTGTCACACAACTGTGCTTCTGGTGGTCAGGCCTCTGGTTGTGTCTTCCCTTGAGCTTGGCCACCTATAACTTTCTTTTTTCATTATTTATGCAGAATGTGTAGTCCTCCCCTACATTTTATACTCTCTAAAGGATAGATTTACATTTGGTTGATCTTTGTATCCATCTTGTACAATTCGTCGACCCTAACAAGGACTCAGTGAATGGTTTTTGAATGAATGAGTGGCTTCTATAACTTAAGCTCTATCAAGATATTTGTCATGCATGTGGAGGAATCATCTGTGCAGTAGCATTGTTTTGGACTGAGTAAGTTCTGGATATAATGGATATTCACTGCCGGATTCAGGGACATCGTCCTGGTCTACAGCACATTCACAGTTGAGCTCTGGGATTGTGAGTAAGTTTCTGAAAGGTGTTGATGGAGACAAACCTTCCTTCTTAACTAGCTAATCACCTTGCCAAAGAATTGCTGAAATTACTGGCTCAAACCAGAAAAGTAAAATAAACAAAACCAATTTGAGCCCATTATTTTCCCACTGATATGTGAGCTTCTAGCTTACACTGCTTTGTATTTATGTTGGATATGTTCTAAAAAGATACACTGTGTCCTTGCAAATTTTATACCTGAAGAATTTGTGTCTTTACACGTGACAAGGCTAAAAATGTGCATTTTATAAAGGGAAGGATTGTGAAGCTAAGTTAAACATCAATGAAGGTGATGGGGATGAAGTCCTGAGCCCGGCTGTGTGTGCATTCATTATTTGTCATTGTATCATGACCATATTAATGGTATTCACACGTACTGTATCATAATCCCACTATTATGTAGATACTGGAGTTATCGCTTTAAATGAAACGCTTTTGATTTAAAAAGAAGTGAGAAGAGAGCCCTTCTGGGAAGAGAGAGGGGCAAGGCCATTAAACACACTAACCAGGTGAGTTGTGCACAGTCTGTACTCAACTGTGCATAGGAAACCAGATTCTCTGATGGGTTAGAAAAGGAAAGAAGTTAGTGATACAGGGAATTAAAACTATAGACCTCTAGACCCAGTGACTCTGCTTCTTGCAAACCTTAATAATGTTGCAGTTTAGATTTGAGAGAGGTCTGATCCTGTTTAACTGCTTCATTTTGTATTGAAGAATGAACCCAGGGGCATTGTATCTCTGAGCTACATCACTAGCACTTTTACTTTTATTATTTATTTTGAAACAGAGTCTTGCTAAGCTGAGAGCCTCACTAAATTGCTGGGGTTGCCCTTGAACCTATAATACTCCCGCTCAGCCTTTCAAATACT
This sequence comes from Muscardinus avellanarius, assembly GCF_963383645.1. NCBI lineage: Eukaryota > Metazoa > Chordata > Mammalia > Rodentia > Gliridae > Muscardinus > Muscardinus avellanarius. The sequence goes on along the minus strand of NC_137800.1, from coordinate 51,037,512 downwards.
AGGATTGAAGGTATACAACACCATCCAGCTTAATTGCTTCATTTTACTTTAAAGAAATGGAAGTGCAAGCAATTAGGTCATTTCTTTTTGTCACGGGACAAGTGTCAAGGTTGAGATTACAACATGGTTGTATATTCCTGTGTGATTTCTGATGCAACTAGGTGATTACCCAGGCATTGGACTTGATTACTATAAGCAAAAAGTTGGCACATATGGAAGAGTAGGGAAAAAATAATCAAAACTACTTGAAGGCTCAGCAATAAAGCACTGCCATTGTTAGCTTCTTTTGTGTTTTTGTGTTTATTAGTTTTGCTGACACAGTAAACCTTTTTTCTATTTTAGGTATGCTTTTTTTGAACAGTGATCTATCTTTCTTTCTTTCTTTCTTTCTTTCTTTCTTTCTTTCTTTCTTTCTTCCTTCTTTTCATCCTTTCTTGTACTAGATATTGAACCCAGGGATGTTCTACCCCTGCATTAGACCCCTGACTTGTTTATTTTTGAGACAGAGTCTCACTGAGTTGCTGAGAGTCTCATTAATTTTTTGAGGATGGCCTTGAACCTGTGTTCCTTTTGTCTTAGCCTTCCAAGTGTTGAGATTACAGGTATACATCCCATGCCCGGCTTGCTCTGAGATTTCTTTATCTTAATAAATTATTTGAAATATTACCAAATGATCATATGACTATATAACATCAAAGGAGCATAGATTCTATATTTTATATAGCCATTTCCACAATGTTAAGCATATAGGCCACTTCCATCTTTTTTGTTTATAAACAATACTTTCCTAAATAGTCCTGTTCAGAAAATTATTCATATAAAGCAGGGTAATATTGTTAGAGAAGTTTCCCAGAATAGTACTTGCTGGGTTATATGGCATTATAAAAATTATTAATATTTTTAATAATTATAATACATATCAGGAAAGCTGGCAGGTACTAATGCCTTTGTTCTCCTATTATCTCAGATATAAGGGCCTTCTTTGCCCTTGACATGCTTACCAGTTTGAGAAAACCATCTGATTAACAATGGGCTATAAATGTGCCTAACAACTTTTTTAGTTAAAGAAGTGGACTGATTCAAAGAAACATCACAATCACTGGACATTCACTCATCTGCAGTTATGACATAGGTATGAGGGCAAGAAAATAAAAATGAAAAGAGACAACAAGCTTATGATCCCATGACAAGCACTATCCTGAAAGACCCTGAAACTGATTACCAAAGGAAGTGTGAGCATGTCAACTTCCTTATCGGTAAACTGTGGTAGACTTTTCACTGTTTGACCATTTTACCTACAATGAGGTGATTTGGTAAACAGAACAACAACAACAACAACAACAACAACAACAACAACAACAACAAGGAAAAATAAACATTTAAGAACCACAGAATATTAGAAATTTATAGCTGGAAATGACACATATATCAACAAGTTCTGTGTCAATTATAATATTTAATAAAAACCATGGACTGAAAATAAGTAATGGTCATTTGGAAAGAAATCTCATACTTTTTAAAATTAAAAATGAAACAACCCTCCCACACTACTTTTGGAAAATTGACTGTAGTAGCATTGACAGCTCAGTGTATGAACTGAAGTTTTAGAACAGAACATAAAATTTGTTTTGTGTCATTGTTGGTTTAGAGCTGGGGTGATTCTGTGAACATGTGAAAGAACACTGGACTAGGATTTCTGAAACCTGGTTGAAGTCTAAGCCTAAGAGCCAGATACTTAAAATTGCTTATCCTCAATCTCTTCATCTATCAGACAGTCCTGCTTTGGCTGCGTCATCCAGACAAAGCAACTCTATGTTGAGAAATATATATGAAAGTAATTCAAAACCACTAAACATTATTTGAAGGTAAGGGATTTTAAATATTAATAAAATTTTTCTTATTCAGAATTTAGCATCAGGCCAGTTCAATTTAAAGTTTAAATCTTATGAAAAAATTCAAGAAATGAGTATTAGAAAAGGATTGGAGAAAAAATGGATCCTTTGTTCACTGTAGTTAGGAATGTGAATTGGTACAGCCATTATGGAAAACAGTATGGGAATTCTTCAAAAAATTAAAAATACAGCTGCCATAAAACCCAGAAATCCCACTACTAGTTTTATATCCAAAGGAAATGACATCAGTATATTGAAGAGACATCTATACTCCCATGTTTATTGCAGAGTTATTCACAATAGCCAAGAAATGGAAACCAGCTAAGTGTTCATCAACTGAGGAAGGGGTAAAGGAAATGTGATACATTTATAGGAGTGAATATTACTGAGCATTAAAAAGAAGATACTGCCATTTGGGCCAACATAAAGGACACTAAAATGCATTATATGACAAGTTAGATACAAGAAAGACACAGAAAGAAAAATATCAAATGATCTCATATGCAGAACCTAAAATAAAAGTCAAATACATAGAAACAGAGTAGGACTGTGGTTACCCTGTCTGAGGGGTGGAAGAAGTAAAAAACTTAGGTCAAAGAATATAAACTTGCAGTTACACAGAATAAGCCTAGCAATCTAATGTGCTGCAAGAGAACTATTGTTAATAGTACTATATTGTATACTCAAAATATGCTATGAAAGTAAATTTTAGGTGATCTCATCATTAAAAAGAAACAAAAGGTAAATATGGAAGATGATGGATATGTTAAATTTCTTATTTATGGTAATTATTTCACCATGGGTAAAATATTATCTAAATATGTTGTCCACTTTAAAATTTATGTAATAAAAACAAATAAATGAATAAAAGTAGAGTAACTTTCAATTGGCTTCTTTCAGAGAGTTTTCAGGGAATTTAATTCTTATGAATATGCTCTAACATTTCAGAACTACTGATGGAACATAGCTGGTAGAATCACATGGTAGAATGCCCCTGGGTTCCATCTCCAGTACTTCAAAAAAACTGGTCTCTGAAGTAAAAAGGCCAGTGAAAAGAAATGATAAATATTCAAATGAAGGAAACAGGGTATCAGGCACACAGTTTCAATCCCTCTACTATTTCAAGTTTAAGCCCCTTAGTTTATAAAGAAGAAACTAAAACTTAGGTAAAGTGATTCTTTTACTTAGTTACTATAGGTCTAGGCCTATTTTTATTTGATCTGTTTTGTAGTTGAGGAAATTAGGTAATTTTAAAATTGTGGATTAGATTATTAAACATAGTAAGAGCTCAGGAGTTTCTTCTTGGAGTAAGGTAAGAGAAAGGCAAATAGCTCAAGGATAGCTTCTCTGTGTACTATTGAATATGACACAAATGAGCTTTGTCTTATAGATAATGTCTAGACTACTGAAATAGGCAGTTTTAGAAGGCACTTTTTAGCTGGGCATGGTGGAACACGCTTCTAATCCCAGCACTCGGGAGGCTGAGACTTAGTGAGGCTTTTTGCAACTCAATGAGACCCTGTTTCAAAATAAAGAATAAAAAAGATGGCTGGGGGTATAGTTCAGAGGTAGAATGTCCCTGGGTTCCATCTCCAGTACTTCAAAAAAAAAAAGATACTTTTTCTGGTGCCGGGGCCAGCAAGGCTGGGATCGGAGCTTGCCTTGAGGCAAAGCCAGTGCTGGGGCCTCCGAGGCCAGGATCAGAGCCTGCCGAGGGGTTAGGCCGGTGCTGGGGATAGTGGCTGGCATCGGAGCCTTCCGTGAGGCAAGGCCGCTACTGAGGCCTCCGAAGCCAGAATAAGAGCCTGCAGATGGGTTAGGCCGGTGCTGGGGCCAGTGAGGCTGGCATTGGAGCCTGCCGTGAGGCAAAGCTGGTGCTGGGGTCTCCCAGCCTGGGATCGGAGCCTGCCGAGGGTTTAGGCCGGTGTCGGGGCCAGCGGCCAACATCGGAGCCTTCAGTGAGGCAAGGCCACTAATGAGGCCTCTGAGGCTGGGATCGGAGCTTGCTTTGAGGCTGGGCCGGTGCTGGTGCCACCGAGGCCTGGATCGGAGCCAGCTGAGGGGTTAGGCTAGTATCGGGGCCAGCGAGACCAGAATCGGGGCCTCCCTCCCATGAGGCAAGGCCGTTGCTTGAGCCAGTGAGATCTGGATCAGTCCACCAGGAAGCCAGGCCACTACTGGGGCTGTTAAGAGTGGGATCAGTACTTGCAACGTGGCATGCACAGAGAAATATCGCAGAAAATAAAAACCAGATGCTTCCCCTAATCAGCAATAACTAGGATGAAAGGGGCAACAGGAAGAGGTCGAGCTATAGAAAGTGCCCTATAGTGAAGCAATTAAGGTGACCAATCAGAGGGTATGGAATAGGGGAGGATGGAGCCTCTTTAAAATGCAGGAGGTAGCCGGGCATGGTGGCGCATGCTTGTAATCCCCGCGCTTGGGAGGCAGAGACAGGAGGATCGCGCAGGTTTGAAGCCAGCTGCACGTGCTGGCTTAGGAGACCCTGTTTCCAAATAAAAATGTAAAAATAGGTCTGGGAGTGTAGCCCGGAGGTAGAAGGGCTTCCAGGAACCCCAGTACCACCCCCCCCAAAAAAAATGCAGGAGGTAAATAAAAAAAAATGTATCAAAGTTAATCACCAAACAAGCATGAGATCGAGAGAAGGGGAGGGAATGGGAAGGGGACTGGATGAGGGCTAATTGGATGATGTGTGCTTGTATATCCTCTCAAGTCTTGTATTCCAATGTGATATATGATTACAATGCACCAATAAAAATAAATTTAAAAAAGATACCTTTTAAATTTTCTATGTAAACTGTGGTTGGAATTAGATCCAAAAGATCGTTTATGTTTTTTTGTAACCAGTCTTCCATAATATGGAATTTGCTTATTTATACCTAATTTTCTTCCAAACTAATTATTAGACAAATCATGGTATAGGCCAAATACACTTAAAGAGTAGGAGGTATCATCCTTAATATTCTTATATTATCTAGCCATTGGAGCCAACACAAAATTCTTTTGTATTGAGAAGGAGGAAAATGAAAAGGATCACTTAGTTTATAAGGGTTAATGACAGATTCTTATATTTAAAGTTTAACAACTATTGAATCATACATATGTTATATAATTGCATTGTATTACATATATGTATATCAGTCATTTTTTATAACTATGAAAAATTACAATCTATAGAGATATGTACTATATTGACATTTAGACAGGGTTCACACTGGGGTGTGTTTGTCTATATAAACAGAAAGATGAGTGATTAGCTTTGTTTATTGACTATGTCTTAAAGTGGGGGCAAAAGACTCAAAAGGAAAACAAATAAAATAGGATACTTTTCTAATAAGATGAAGAACTGAGGAGTAGGTACTTACTTTTTTTGACAGTATGTCTTAGAAATCACTTGGGAGCAGAACCAGTCCAGCACAAATTGTTGCTGTTGTTCTGAACCTTTAGTTATCCCTTTTTATTCCTAGCCTGACAAAGCAAAATGCCAGCTAGCAAAAAAATGAAACAAAGCATCAAACATTCCAACTGGAAAGGCATTCAGGTATATTTATATTTTCTCTGAAATTGTATACTGATAGGTACTTAAGAGTCTACCTAGAAAGTGTTCCAACAGGTCACCTGCATTTAGTCTTAATGCCTATAGCCTAGACCTGATGTCAAACACACAGTTGACTATAAGTTAAATTTTTACTTATTTTCATCTGTGAAGGCAGAAAATGCTTGTTTTTCATGTGAAAGGAGACACTTCCATAAAGGTATATGGCCTATGGCCCACAAAATGTTATTAATTAGCACATGCAAGGGGCCAGATAAATGATTATTTTATTTTATCCTTCCTTTTTGGGTGCTGGGGATTGAACCCAGGGGCATTCTACCTCTGAGCCAAATCTCCAGCCCTCTTTTTTATTCTTATTCTTTATTTTGAAACAGTGTTTCACTGAGTTGCAGAGGACCTCACTAAGTAGCTGAGGCTGTCCTTGAACCATGATCTTTCTGTCTCAGCCTCCCAAATGCTGGGATTACAAGCATGTGCTACCATGCCTAGCTAGTCTGACTTAACTTACATCATGCTTTCTAATGATTTTTATTCATTCACTCTAATATGCTTGTTGAGTCCGTCCATATGCTAAGCACTCTGCCAAAGTCTGGAGCTGCTGCCATGAACAAAGTCCTTCTCTTCCAGAGCTTACCTTCTATTTCAGAGGCAAGACATGTCAGGAGACATGCAAAAGACAATATCAATGATAAACATTCTACATACAATTCATGTAAGGTATCATGAAGCCCAGTGACTTGTCATGACAGTTCTGAGGTAAAAGAAGGCCTCTGGAAGAATATAGCAGTTAATCTAAGCTCTTAATTACAGAAGGTCAGAAGATCTGAGTTATATAAGATACTAAGTATATAGAAGATACTAAGTATAGTCATCTCTTAGTATCTGCAAAGAACTGGTTCCAGTAACTACCCCCATGGATACTAAAATTCAGGAATACTAAAGTTCCTTATATAAAGTGGTGTAGTATTTGTGTATTGTCTGTGCACATCACCACAAACACTTTAAACCATTTCCCAATTACTTATCTAATACAATGTAAGGGCTATATAAATAATTGTTATATTGTATAATGCAAAGGAAGTTTATTTGTATTCTGTACAGATGCATTTAAAAATATTTTGGTCCCATGAATGGAAAGCTTATGGTTGTAGAGGGCCAACATTTCCCTCTTACCCAAGGAGAATATAATCTAAGACCTTCAGTGGATATTTGAAACCAATCATAGTATCGAACTCTATATATAATAGGTTTTTTTCTATATATTCATACCTATACTAACTTTTAATTTATTGAGCAAGAGACCAACAAAAAGTTATGTGAATAGGGTCTGTCTCTCAAAATATACTGTTCTGTGTTCATCCTCTTGCAATGATGTAAGATGATAAAATACTTACATGGCAAGAAAAAGTGAACCATATGGCATACGTAGTGTGGCACAATGTCAAGCTACTGCATAAGTTACTGAAACACAGCACTGTGATACCTCTGCAGTTCATTTGATAACCAAAGTGGCTAGTAAAGTGAAACTACAGCCGAGGAGAAATACTATATAGAAACACCAAGGCCTGAATGAAATTGTCAGGTTAGAGGAGTGGCAATAAATAAAAGTCAGTGATTCTGAAGTGTAAGAGTCCAAGAGGTAGAACAATCAGAAGGTGGGTTACATAGAACTAGGATGGGGAATTTTGCTTTTTTCTAAATGAATAAAAAGCCAATGGGGGGGGGTTTAAAAGGTTTAAAAAGGGAGTAATATAATCTGGCCCATGATATAAAGTGATCATTCTGGTTGTTCTAATCAGAGATCACTGGAAGAGGCATATGTTAAACCAAAAGGATGAGTGTGAACAGCACTGCTAACCTAGGCAGAAGAGTATAATGGCTTGGATAAGAAGAAGAAAGAAAGATAAGTAAAATTTGAAGGAGTCCTGGAATATATTTTCTAGAATTAAAAGTTATAAGATACAGGACTGGGGAGATAGTGAGGGAAAGCAAGGAATAATTCTCAGATATTCACCTTGAATAATTGGATAGATAGCAATGGTGTTTATTAAGAGTATAAGCAGAAGGTTGAAGATAAAGTTTAGAGTGATGTTTTGACAATGCCATGTTGGAGATACCTATTGAATACCTATACCAAAGAGTATGCTGTATCTAAGAATCTAGACTTCTGGAAAATAGGGACTAGAACTAGGGTGCTAGGTGTTCATTAGATAACTTTAAATACCATTAATAGCCGATACATTAATTAAAAAGGATAAGGTTTTGGGATGCTTGGGTATTTGAAAATTAAACATAAGAAAAAGGGTCCAGGGAAATGAGAATAGGGTAGCCACTGAATTTGAAAGAGTACCAGGAAAGAGGTTTACTAAAAATTATAGCTTTGCTTAGTGGAAGATCTGGCTGATGATTCCCTCCCTTTAGCGATGTTTTGGTAACAAACAAATAAAAACTTCATAATATAATAAATATAAGTTTTGTGGTAATACCACTTATATGAATTAGCTAACACTCACAAAAACAGTATTTATTTGTTTTTCAGAGGTGATGTCTGGGAGAAGGGAGAGGAAGCAGTAATATTAGATGACTAAATTCACAATGAAGATATAAAGAGGTTTGTTTATCTACACCTGATAAACATATATCATAGATCATGAATCAAAACCTTTAGAAATAAAGAAAAATAGACTGAAATAGGTTAGTTGTGGTGATTTTAATTCTCTTTTCTTAGCCTATGACTGATCAAGTCTTGCTTTTTGAAATATGAAACAACCAGGATAATGTCTCTTGTCATTTTATTTTTATTTTTACCCATGTTTTGAAAATGGAATGCTAAAACTATACAAGGTCAGAGAAAAATTATCTAAACATGGATTCAATATACTCTTATTTTTAAATTTAATTTTTATATATATCTAAGGTATGTGACATAATGCTTCAAAATTCATGTGTATAGTTAAACGATTACTACAGATCCAATATACTTTTAAAGTTTTATCCATGTTGAAGACCAAAATCTGCTATTAAGAACACACATATGAATAATCTGTATCTATTACAAGAGATAATCATGAGTGTCTGTACTCTCTCTCCGTATACTAAGTAGAAACTCTTCTTGGTCATTATACCTTGTTTTGTGAATAAAAACCATAAAAAAACCAAAAACTTTTCCAAAGAAAGCGCTTCTGAATTTAGTGGAGCCTCTAAATTTGTACTCCAAATCTTGGTTTCAAATGGATTTGGGCTGATCATCTTCATGCAAATGATGTAGAGAAAAACTTCAGCTCAAAAGGAAAGAGTAAAATAGAAATATTTTCTTTGTGCTAGTCATTCCTAAGAGGAACCATATAAACATTTAAAAAATGAATCTAGCCAATAGAAAATTTAAATAGAGATTTCTACTTTCTATTAAATTACAAGGAAGTCCTGTATTCTGGCTTCTGTTGTTTGAGCTGAGGAAAAAGCAATGATAGGATTGAAATCATTTGTTTTCTCTAGGGTGTGAAAATAGGAGCACTTCAACAAAGGAATTAGTGATACATGCAAAGCACTTTTTGGAAAAGAGTGGGGCCATGTATGGCCAGCCAGTATGGTCCACATGAGTGGGGCCATGTGAAATGCTTATTTTTGTTGTGGACCAGTGTCTGGTAGATAGTAGATGCTCTATTAGCAGCTTAGGAATGAACACATGAATGAATGAATGAAACTATTATGTAGGTTAAACTGTGCTAGACTTCAGGTAAGGACAGAGACAAATTTGTTTGAGTGAGGAAGAGACCTATTTTCATTAAGCAGCAAGTAACAATCAAGTTGTATATTTTTCTCAGGTATTTTTAAAAAATAAGACCAAATATCTTTTGGAAAAGGAAGGGAACAGGTACGAATGAGAATTCAAATATATTGATAAGATTTCAGAACATTTTTTTTTTTTTTTTGGTGGTACTGGGGTTCCTGGAAGCCCTTCTACCTCTGGGCTACACTCCCAGACCTATTTTCACATTTTTATTTGGAAACAGGATCTCCTAAACCAGCACGCGCGGCTGGCTTAGAACCTGTGCGATCCTCCTGTCTCTGCCTCCCAAGCGCGGGGATTACAAACGTGCGCCACCACGCCCGGCTCAGAACATATATTTTTGTGTGTGAAATGGAAGAGTACAAAACACACAGTTCTTCACTTACAGAATTTGTTTACTTGTGATAGAGAACAATATTGTTTTGCATATGTAGGAAACAATTCTAAAATTAAAAAAGCATAGCTTCTTACAGAAAAGTTTGTCTTAAACAAGTTTTGCTCTAGGGATGTCCAACAGACCAGTTAGTAAAGAACAAAGAACTTTAGTCATAAGTAGATTACCCATTCTTCAGTGATGTGGTCTTTCAAGAGGTTTGAAGAAATACAATGTGACCCTGCTGGTTGGGTTCCTCAGCTCTGATTACCAGTCTCATTTGACTATTAACCTAATTGCTATCAAAATTAAGGAAAGTGACTCAATATATCTTGATTTTTTTTTTGGTGGTACTGGGGTTTCTGGAAGCCCTTCTACCTCCGGGCTGCACTCCCAGACCTATTTTTTAAAATATATTTTTATTTGGAAACAGGGTCTCTTAAGCCACCGCGGCTGGCTTAAGATCCTCCTATCTCCGTCTCCCAAATGCATGCCACCACGCCCAGCTGTATATATCTTGATTTTTAAAAAGCATTTTGACTGTTTAATGCAGGATCTTTTTTTATGTCTTAAACCTTCTATGCTATTGTTTTGATTCAAATTGGCAAAATAATTTAGTAGTGAAATGTTGAAATTAGCAAAATTTTATTATTTATCAGTAAAATTGGGCCACACTGAAATTCATAGAACTCAGAAAATTAGTAGATCAACAAGGGTTGGAGTCAATAGAGGATAATTTAAAGTTACTCTTTTAAGTGAAGTTCAGAAGTATGGAGATTCTTGATCTAGTAAAATTCTTTTATTTTATGGGTGTAAAGTAGTAGCTTAATATTGAATGGGTACTATTTGGCAGGTGTTACGCTGGGGAGAGCATATATAAACCTCATCTCATTGTCACAGTCAATCAAATGAAAAAATAAAAAAAGATTCACAAAGCAAAGGAGTCACGTATGGACAATCATGCCATAAAGTTCAAATAAGTCAGGGCCTAATTTATTTATACAATTCAGCATAATTTCTGTTACTAAACACTGCCAATTCTATTCTTTCTCAACTGAAAATTTAACCAAGGTCATGGATATTTTCTAAGACCTGATTAGATCAAGGAGATTTTCAAAAGTTTCAGTTGGGCATGGTGCGCACACCTGTAATACCAGTACCTGGGAGGCTGAGACAGGAGGGTCTCAGGTTTGAGAACAGCCTCGGCAACTCTTTAGTGAGGGAGGGAGACCCTCACCAACTTAAGGAGACTCTTTCAAAATAAAGCAGGATTGGGGGCCTAGCTCAGAGGTAGAGCACGGGAAAATTAAAATTTCTTGTATATAAAAATATTTTCATTGAAAGGGACGGACATTTTCTTGGTCTTGATAATAAACAATTTTTCATTAGCAAGGCAGGTGCAAAGGAAGCTACATAAAATAATAGTACAAAATAAAACTTTCAATGGGAAGCACCTCATTGTTTCCCACTTTGCACCCCTCCTGTGGTTGTACCTCCAAGTCATCTCCCGTGACGCACAAGATAGACATGTGTCCATCTGCCCCCGTTGTGGTTGGTGCATCAGAGCAAGAAGAAAGGAGGAGTAACTGGCCCATATCTGGATGAATGCAGGTCCGTTCTCTCACCATGATTGTGGCACTTGGTAGTGTTTAGCTGTCCTTTTATTTGGGTTTTGTCTCTATAAAGAATTATAAGGTTTTGTTGAACAATGAATGAAACAACATATATCAACACCTCTCCCAACTAAAAGAGAAGCGGTTATTAACCTCATCATACCCTTTTTATAGAAGTTTGTAAGGCACCTTAACTATCTTGGCATGTAATTCATCAATACTACTATTTATCTACAAATGTAATTTAAAATAACCAAAAGAAGACCAGCCATCTAAATCATAAACAAAAAAAACTTACAATAACCAATAAAGTGTAGAATGATAATCCTTCCACAATTCTGCAATCAAGATGCTTAGCAATTCACAGTTTGTAACTCATTTGAGGCTAGCCTCTGAAACTTAGTGAGATCCTATCTAAAAATAAAAAGGGCAGGGGACGTAGCTTGGAGGTAGAATTCCCTGGCTACAACCGCCAGCACACACACACACACACACACACAGGAGTGGGTGGGATGCAGTGAGTGATCATACAATCACTGCCTTACACATCTTTGTTGCTGATGTTTAGTGCCAGGAGTCCTTTCATATCTGCTAATAAAATTACCCTCGGATGTACCTGAAACTGGCTAGGCAGAAGAGAGTAACCCACTGATAACTACTAATGCAAAGTAAAAGCTCTGTTTTATAAATTCTAGCTATGGTATGCTGGATTTCCATACATGCAGAAAAGAAAGGAAGGAGAGAGCCCAAGACAAAGGAAGAGAGGAGGGCAGGTGTCCAGGAATGTATTGTTATATTGTATGAGTTTTTGCATGATTATTTTCCTCACTTTACCTGTTGCAGTCAAAATCCTCATGAAAGACAACTCAAATGCCATCCTTTCCATGAGGAGCTCTTCATTTTTATCCCAGTATTTTTTATACCTATGATGTAAAATGTACCACATTGATTTCCTATTCTTTGTTGATATTACGATCTTTACTTGTGCTCTGTAAATAGCTTGGATTAGAATCTGTGTCTTATCCGTTTTTATTATCTGGTAACACCCTCCTATAAATGAAGTAACATTAGAGAGAGGGAGGTATATTTGTGTACATTTTCGGTGGCATGTTCTTTTTGACTGAAATGAATTAGAAGGGTCAAAATACTGCAGTTAAGTTAAAAGAAAACTACAAAGGGTTCAATTTTCATCTTCCTGGTCAATAAACAGGGAAAAACAATTAAAAATTATTGTTTTTTGGTGTATGGTACTGGGTCTTAAGGCCAGGACCATTCTCCAAGCTACATTTCCAGCACTATATCATTTTTTATTTTGAAACAGGTTCTCACTAAGTTGCTAATGGGCTCTCTGTATTTCTGAAGCTGGCCTCAAACCTGTGATCCTCCTGCCTCTGCTTCCCAAGTACTGGGATTACAGGTGTGTGTCACGGCACCAGGTCAAAGTTTAATTATTTTTAAGTGATTACATTATCAACATAATCAATATACACAAATATATATTCAAAAAAGGCTCTCAGGAGGTTGTTTCTCGTTTTTGCCACCGTGCTTTTCTGAGGGTTTAACTAAAATAAGCTTCATTCCCATCCATGTAAATGGAGTAGGAGAGGACATGCCAAATAGAATACTGAGGATCGAGTCTGCCTCTTTTTGGCCAGTCTTACTCAGTTCTGCTTTGAGTTTGGACAAACAAAGAAACCCTGCATGCAGGTTAATAGAGGGCCACTTACAAAACAACATTGCATAATCAACTAACATTGGGTTCATGGCCAGGTTGGATGTGAGACAGTCTCAAGGCATAACTTGCATTATGCATTAAAAATTAAACAGCTAGCTGAGCATATGGCTACATATGGTACACCTATAATCCTAGAACTCGAGAGGCTGAGGCAGTCGGATCACAGGTTTGAGGCCAGCCTCAGCAACTTAGGCCCTCTGCAACTTAATGAGATCCTGTTTCAAAATAAAATGGGATTGGGGGTATAGATGAGAGGCAGAATGTCCCTGGGTTTAAACCTCAGCAACACACACACACACACACACACACACACACACACACACAACACACAAACACACACACACACACACACACACACACACACTTAAAACCACTTCCTGGACCATTTTCTTGGATAAAATTTGCTAAGCCTCCACATGGAAAACACTGAACTGGACTGAATCCAATATTTGGGCTGAAGAGTGAAGCGAGCTGCTCTGTATTATCAGCTGCTGAGCAAGGCAGGACTGGGTCTTCTGAGTCACAGCTGATGGAGAATGGGCCTCAAGGGTGCAGCTGGATCCCGCAGTGCCAAAATGAGCCTGCTTTCTTAAGTTCTTATAAATGTTTGAGGATGGCGTTGTTTCAAGAGTTGAATATCAACAACAATGTTTGAAATGACAAATAATTGCTACAGAAGGACCATGTGTTGCCTAAAATTTAGCCAAACATGTTATCGCAGAAAAGCCTTCTGAGCCATATGGTCCGATCTACCTCCTGAAAGACATTTCTAGTTCCCTCTTTCCTATAAACAGTTTAAAATAATCATGATAAACATTCTGGGGAAAAGCTAAACTTGTATTTGGTATTCTCCTGTTGATTATTTGTGATAATAAGAAAATGTTTATGCATGCGGAGGCAAAGTTTATGTGGGAGGCTCTAATGCATATTCCTCCTTACGAGGTGATTTACTGCTCGTTTATGTTGAGAATGAGAAATAAGGAACACGATTTGTTGGACCAACACGACATTTCAATAGCTTTTGCGTACTAAGCTGTAATGCTTAGTTCATCAATAAGACATCAATTACAAATGGAAGATAATAAAGGGAAAAACATATGTTGCCTCTGTTCCCCCCACCTTCCAATGTTGAGCAAAATTTTTTTCCCATTTAAAAAGTATCATGCAATTTATCTTTCCAAAGAAAAATCTAGAACCCTAGGAAACTTCTAAGTCATGTCAAAATTTAAATGAGCTACACCTAAAGAATCTAGGTGACTAGTTCTCCTAGAACTTATTGAAATTTTCTATTTAAGTAAAGTAAAAATCAATGGGGAGCAGCATTCTAAAACAGAATGAGTAACTTCTAGGACCTAGACCACTTTTCCAATTGTCTCAATCAATTAATTGCTATGGGAGCCAGGTGTGATGGAGCATGCTTGTAATCCCAGCATTTGGGAGGCTGAGACATGAGGACCGTGGTTCGTGGGAGGCTCTTCGCAACTCAGTGAGACCCTGTTTCAAAATAAAGAATAAAAAACAGGGCTGGGGGTGTAGCTCAGAGGTAGAATGCCCCTTGATTCCATTCCCAATACCACAAAAAAAAAAAGAAAGAAAGAAAAGAAATAAATTGCTATGGGGATGGCACTGATGTTAGGGAAGTAACTTACTAAACCAGCCTAGATGTCCATCAACAGATGAATAGATTACAAAATTATGGAATATGCACACGATGAAATTCTACTCAAAAGTAAAAAAAGAACAAAATTATGTCATTTACAGGAAAATGGATGGAACTGGAGAACATTATGTTAAGTGACATTTATCAGTCACAGAAAGTAAATGGTCACATTTTTTCTCTTGCATTTGGAAGCTAGGAAGTAAATAGAATACAAGTGGGACTTCAGATAATGGAGGAGAAACTCCACTGGAGTGTGGGAGGTGGTCTAGGGGAAGGTTGTGGAGAGAAGGGAGAGTAAGTGAAGGGAGCACTTCCACTGACATTATGCATATATGTGAAATTATCGATGTTAATCATGGGAGCCAGGGAAAGTTCACCATGTGCTGTGTGCATGTTGTCCCTATCACTCTGAATTATATCATGATATGAGACCATATTGCACCAATAAAAGTGTATTGAAAAAGAAAAGTAGTAGGGATCATTAGTTAATAGCTATATAATTTTTAAGTATTATATAGTATTACAACCAAATAAGTATTGTATCAGAGAAAACAATTCATAATTTCTTATTCTTATATGGTTCAAACAGCTCAAATAGAATATGGGACATTGAGTAGACATGGATATTTTTATATTCTTGAATTCATAGTAAAAGTTTACATATCAGGGAACCACTGCCTACATTTTTCCCACCAGATTTATCTATTTTTATGTGTGGTACTGAGGTTTAAACCTACAGTTCTACAGCTATACTCCTACACCCCCAGCTTTTTTTCTTTCTTGTTTTTCTTTCTCCATTTTTTGTACTGGGAATTGAATCCAGGCCTATTCTGCCTCTGAGCGACACCCCAGCCCCTTTAATTTTTTTTCCTAATTTTTGAAACAGGGTCTTGCTAAGTTGCTGAAAGCCTGGCTAAATTGCTGAGGCTGGTCTTTATTTAACCTGTGATCTTCCTGTCTCAGCCTCTCAAGTACTTACAGGTTTGTTTTGCTTGGAGGACTACAGGGGGAAAACTGCATTTGGTGGAGCTCATGCAGTGGTGATTAGACAGGAGGTCAGGAGGATGAGAATGAAAGGGAGAGTTTGACACAAGAAGTTTTTACAGCAAAGTCAAGACAGGAGTTCCAGTGTGCTCTTCAACGCCATTCTCCAGGAGGCTCCACTTTGGGGAAGTTTAAGGAACATGATAAGTTTTATGACATCAAGATATGAAATAATACTAAGAGATATCTTTGTATAGAAACTCAAAATTTCTATTTATTCTTTCTCATTTAACAACAACAAAAAATCTGCCATTTCTGTTAAAAGTAGTTGAGGAAAACTCCTAGGAAGCTTCCCGGTTTTTCCCAGGTGGTTCAGGGAACCTGATGCATCCTACACTGGCCAACCAACTTTTCTGTTTTTAGCAAAGACAGCCTTACGACCAGTGGCCCCGCTCTTCTGTCTCCTTCCTTGGGGCCTCCCTGGGCCAGCACGCCAACCAGAGCCTAGGTCTCTGATTCTTCTGTGCTTTTCATGTCTTCAAATCTTCAAGTGTTTGAAGTGTGACTTACTGAATTTTGTTTTAATCAGCTTTCACTTGCAAGGCTGTGGTAAAAATTGAAGGAGATGAAATGTGTGAAATAATCTTAAATCCCATGTCAAGTGCTCAACAGAATGATTCTATTTTTCCTGAGTCCCCTGAAAACCTAAATGGTCTATCTTTGCTCCATCAGAGTTGCCTTTTCTTACAGATATTAGCATATCTAAAGCTCAATCATAGTTCAATTATTTTGACTCCACTCCTCTCTTTCCTGTCCTGTCCCAGAACTTTAAGTGCCCACCATGCTGAACTGTCTACCCTTCCCCAAACAGACCCTCGCCTATGTCTCTCTACTCCCTAGCACAACGTGGTTTCTTTCCTGAAGCACTGGATTCCCTTTCTTTTTCTCGAATGGCACATTCCTACGTATTTTTTAAGATTTACCTAAAATATCCTTACTCTATGAAATCAGTATATCCACATACTTATTACCCGGATGCATTTTTACTCTCTGCTCTTATGTTTTTTTTCTGTTAGACTGTGAACTTCAGCACATGCTATTCATCTTAGATGGTGTCTAGTACATTGTCTCGCTTATAAATACAGGAATAAATGAATTTCCCCACCACATCCAATCCATGGATATATTATTTACAAACCTTAAAAAAGAAACTTACACCTGAAGAAAAGTAAAGGGTGGATGTCAGCAATTGTTGAATTAAGATTGTCTCTCTCTTCTCCTCCTCCTCCTGCTGCTTCTTCAGGCTAGAGAAACCACAGAATTCTGGGGAATTTTCTACATTTAATTCTATCAACAATAATTTTACTTCACACAATTTAAAGCACCAGTCTCCTTGATACTCCTCTTCCAATTTGTTAACTCAGAAACTTCCCTCCTCACATTCATCCTAAACACACACACACACACACACACACACACACACACACACACACACACTGAAGAGTCCTCTGAGATAATTCAACTTGATGATGACCTTTAAGATTAAGCCAGAGGCAGTAAACAATGAGTCTTTGAAAAAACATTTTCGGCTGTCAGCTTATGCTGGGAACTGAGGGGTAGTGGTAGAGCAGGAGAGAACTCTGGGGGAGGTTAAGGTTAGAGGTGCTGAGGAACATCTACTATAAAAGCTGCAGCCCTCCCCCTGTTTATAAAGGAAAAAAAAAACTTGCTAATTGACGTAGGATGTGGGTGAGCTTGGTTTCCATCACAGTCCTGTTTTACCTCATCTGCGGTTGCCTTAGAGCACATACTGGGCCAACCATTTCCAGTGCTTTAGGGGGTAGAAAGAAATAAAATAAGATTACCCAGAGGCTTTGGATCTTATTCCCAGACTCAGGCCAGTGAAAGAGCAATTTCAATATCCTGGAGCTACTCTTATATAAAAATTATGAAAGTGTTAAATTCAAGATCCTAAGATTACACTAATTTGCTGCATATTTTATTTCTATTGATAAAGATTCTAATTTCTTATTGGTCAAAAATTCTAAATTTCCACTGGTCTTGAAATCTAAATCTCAAGCACATGGCATTCAACATTTATCATTCATAAAAGACCTTAAGTAGGAAGTTTTCAGATCCTCTTGGAGGTTTGCATAGGCAATTATTTTGGGCCAGGTGTATTCTCGGTTACTGATGAAATTAGATTTATTCCTCTACCTTAGGTGCAGTTAGTACTATATATAAATGTAACAATGGTTTCACAGCTGTTTTAGTATTACAGGAAATATTTTTGACATTTCTTTCATGATAAAATAAGGTTGGAGAGTCAAACTGAAATGAAAACATATAACTAAAAGGTCTGGGTAATACACTCTGACTAAATATCTAAACTTTAAAATAATGTTCTCTTAAAGTTATTCATTGATCACCTCCAATATTTCAACACCTGAGAATTACACATTTGAAAAGGTCTCATAAAGATCTATAGCAAGAAAACCATCCCTTTCTTATTTTTATCATACAATCCATTATAAGCCAAGAATTTTTTTAAACCTAATTTAAAATTTTTATTGATACATAATATTTGTACATATTTATGAGGTAGTGTAATGATTTGATTCATGGATACATTGGGCAGTGACCAGCTCAACGTAATTAACATAACTATCACTTCCAACTTTTATCATTTCTGGTGAGTACATTTGGATTCCTTTCTCCTAACTATTTTAAAATATATAATGCAATATTGTAAATTTTATTCACCCTGCTGTGCTATAGAATATGAAACACATTCCTCCTCTCAAATAATAACACCGTACTCATTAGATATCTCTTGCCATCATTTCTATTCTTCCCAGTTTTTGTAACCTCTTTCTGTTATCACCTTTTATGAGATCAATATTTTTAGATTCTACATATGAATGAGAGCATGCAGTGTTTGTTTTTCTGTGCCAAACTTACTTCACTTAATCTAATGCCTACCTGATAAATACATGTTACAAATGACAAGATTTCATACTTTTTTGAATGAAGAGTATAGCATTGTATATATATGCCACATTTTTTATTCATTCACCAATTGAGAGACATTTAGGTTAATTCCTTTTCCTGGCCATTTTTCCTTATTCATTATTGTGAAGAGTGCTGCAATAAACAAAGGCATGCAGGTGTCTTTTCAGCATGTTGATTTCATTTCCAATTCAGTAAGAATTGCTGAATTGTATGGTACAATTGTCATCTTAAAATTTTTTTTAGTTTTCTTTTTTTGTGTGTATGTGGTACTGGGGATGGAACCCAGGGGTACTCTTTTACATTTGGGCTACACCCTAAGCCCTATTTTTTATTCTTTATTTTGAAACAAGGTCTCACTAAGTTGCAGAAGGCCTCACTAAGTAGCTGAGGCTGTCTGCGAACTGTAATCCTGTCTCAGCCTCCCAAATGGTGGGATTACAAGCGTGTGCCACCACACCTGGCTTTTAATTTTTAGTTTTCTTTTAGTGAATATTGGAAAAGTGGCTAAGACAATATATAGAATTAAGCATAAGTTAGATGTGTCTCTTCATAGTTTTGGGCATTAGTGCCTCAAGATAATTTACTTTCTTTTTCTCTTTCTTTCTTTCTTTTTTATTTTGGTACTGGGGATGGAATCCAAGGGCATTCACTGTCAGCTACACCCTTAGCTTAGCTCTAATTTTTTTTGGGTGGTACTGGGGTTCCTGGAAACCCTTTTACCTCTGGACTACACTCCCAGACATACATATATATATATATATATATATATATATATATATATATATATATTTCTTCTTTTTTTTTTTTTTTTTTGAAACAGGGCCTCTTTAGCCAGCAAGTCTAGTTTCGAACCTGTGTGATCCTCCTGTCTCTGCCTCTCAAGTGCAGGGATTACAGGCATGCGCCACCAGGCCTGGCTTAGCTCAAATTTTTAGTCTTTTTTTATTTTTGAAATAGTCTCACTGAGTTGTGAAGGGCCTTGCTAATTAGCTGAGGCTGTCTGTGAAGGAGGATCCTTTGGTCTCAGCCCCTTGAACACTGGAGTTACAGGTGTGCTCTACCAAGCCTGCCTTCCTTTCTTTTTATAAAACTGCATAGTTGCATATGTTTTCTCATGGTTATCAGCTTCATTGTTATTTCGAAGGAATGTCTCAGAGAGAAGATAATCCCATTTCCAAAGAAAATTTAAAAAGAGCCTTGTTTTCCTGGCTTCTCTTACTTTTTAGAGTCTTTTGGACTTTGGTGAATGATATAGGTAAGATAAATTTATTTAAGGTATTTAAAATACCTTAAAATGCCGTTGGGTTTGAGAGAAAAGCTCTTACCAAATTCTGCCCAGTGTGAAGTTCATCTTACTAAGCTTCCCTCCTGGTCAGTATAGAGATGAGGGGCATGAAGATGAGAAAGCTCTTGTTTACTTCTCTCCTCAAATATACTAGTATCCAAGAAGAAATACAGATGAGATAGTCAAGAAGGTGAATCTGCAGTTCTGATTAGCATGTGTCTACCCACAGTGGCACCTCTCTGTTCACAAGAAGTCTTTTTATAAATTTCAAAACCTCAAGAGGGCCGGGTGGCCGGGCGCGGTGGCGTACGCTTACGCCTGTAATCCCCGCGCTTGGGAGGCTGAGACAGGAGGATCACATGGGTTCGAAGCCAGCCTCAGCTACTTAGTGAGGCTTTCAGCAACCTGTTTCCAAATAAAATATAAAAAGGGTCTGGGAGTATAGCCCGGAGGTAGAAAGCCTCTGGGTTCCACCCCCAGTACCACAAAAAATAAAAAATAAAAAAAGAGAGAGAGAGAGAGCCGGGTGTGGTGGCGCACTCTTGCACTCTTGTAATCATCCCCACCCCCTTGGGAGGCGGAGACAGGAGGATCCCAGAGGTTTGAGGTCAGCAGGCTGGCTGACCCTGTTCCCAAATAAAAATATAAAAATGGGTCTGGGAGTGTAGCCCGGAGGTAGAAGGGTTTCCAGGAACCCCAGTACCACCAAACAACAACAACAACAAAAACCCCCAAGCGATGTCCCTTCCTAGTTTATGCACATCCTGTAACCATGATGAAAAAGAAATCTGTCATTGCATTGCTTCTGCAGGCATCACACTGCATTAGGAAGACAGAGATGAACCCTTCGTACCTTTAAATACAAAGCTGCCATCCAGTGATGTGTCATCACATGTCTTAGTGTGCAGCAATTTTGATGTAAAGATTTTGTGTGACACAAATAGCACCTTATATATGATAAGGTCTCAATAGATATGTTAATATTTTAGCAAGGATATAAATAAACAGACTTGATTCCGAATTCAACAAATTAGTTGTTTGAGATCTGGTTTCCTTTCAAGCCACTATCTTGTGGATATGGAAATAAAAATAATGTATCTCATTTTGCCTGTAGGAGTAAAACTGCTAGTATCAAAGCAGTCCTCTTGAAAAACACACCCTCATATATGAAGATTCACTCACCCTCAGCTGAATCTTCACTCTGGTTTAGTGAGCCTCAGTTTCAAATTTTAGCAATTAAAAATCCATATGAAGCCGGGGTATGGTGGCGCGTGCTTGTACTTGGGAGGCTGAGACAGGAGAATCGCAGGTTCAAGGACTAGTGAGACCCTCAGAAACTAGTGAGACCCTGTTTTAAAATAAATAAAAAATAGGGCTGGGGATGTAGCTCAGAGGTAGAATGCCTCTGGTTTCAATCCCAAGCACCAAAATAAATAAATAATAAATAAAAATTCATATTAAACATCCTCAAGTTTGATGAATCCCAAGGCGGTTTGTTGACAGTCAATTAGGCCTTGCTTATTTATTTTCAAAAGATGGCAATTCTGGATGTCATGGGAAAAAATAAAAATGAATCTAGGCTATTCTAATGAGATAAGAAATAAACTCAAATCTTGATCCATCTTGAACTGACTCTTGTGCTTGGTGAGAAAGTGGGAAAATTTTTGATTTTTCTGCATATACTTAACCAGTTTGCTAACACCATTTGTTGAACAGACTTTTTTCCAGTTTATGTTTTTAGCCTCCTTGTCAAAAAACAATTGGCTGTAAGTGTGTGGATTTGTTTCTGAGTCTTCTATTTTGCTCCATTGGTTTATGTATCTGTTTTTGTGCTAGTACCATGCTTTTTTTATTACAATGGCTTTGTAGTATACTTTAAAATCAGGTATTATGATCCCTCCTGCATGATTTTTGTTGCTGAGAACTAACAGGGAAATGGATAGAACTGGAGGACATTATGCTAAGTGATATCAGTCAGAAAAAATAAGAAATTGGGAAAAATGAGTCATAGGATGAACTCTAAATGAAGAAGGAGGTAATATAGATGAGTAAATAAGGTGACATAACTGAGGGGGACAGAAGGGGGGGAAGAGGTAAATTGGGTAAGGGCAAACTGGCTGATGTATGCATGTATGCCTATACCATCTTGTACTCCACTAAGATGTATGACTACAATGTACCAATAAAAAAGTTTAAAGAATAAAATAAATTCAAAAGGAAGGGAAAGGAGAGTAGAATGGTCAGTATTACTGTAGTTCATTGATTGGGTCAATATTGACTTTTAATCAGGGCTACTTTGTGGGCCTTGAGTTATACAATACTAGCAAACTTGTCACACAGAAGATGAAATAAAGAGAATGAGACAAGTCCTTTGGCTCATGCATATTGTGACAGTTAGGGGAAATTCATTTGTAGTCAGGCGCATGCCTACTACCAGTCATAACTGCTTTTGGCTCTTGCCATGTGGTGCTCTGGTGATGACCAGGCATGATATTGCCTTTCAGCAAACATTCGGTGATGACTACTTCCAACCTGAAATTTGAATCACCCTACGGTAAGGCAGCAGCCACTAAGCATTTCTTTTATTTGATCTTACTCCAGAGAGAAATCAGTCATGGGTATTTAAAACTCCCGCCAAGCCTGGGGATGAGTCAGTCCTACTGCTTGCTTTAGAGTAAGCTGGGTAAGGTTTAAAGAGGGGAAAGAGCTTGTTAAAAGGTGGCTTCATTTGGTAGATGTCCTCTTTCTTATTGCTGGATTTGTACTAATCAAAAGTAAATCTTCTACTTTCAACAAACTATGAGTTTTCCAGGAAAAAAAGTGATGCTCCTCATTATAGTATCAGGGACCAGATGAAAAATAGAATGAAAGTATATAGGATTACCAAAATATAGGTTCACCTTTTGGAAAATTCAGTGTTATGTCAATCTCTTAAGTCCACTGTTTAATGACTTGATGGACACTATTTTGGCTCTTTTACAAATAAAAAAAAAAGGATGAGAATAAAATACATTTTATCTCTTTATAATTCCATGCAGGTAAGGTAATTCATATATGTGAACACATGAGAAAATTTTATTGTGTATCTCAATATCCAGACAATATTGAAGCATTGTGCCATTGATACTGACCCAAGACAGGAATGTAAGAGAGTTATACCATCAAAAGATCTATAAAATATTTTCTATGTATACTGTATACATATGATACTTTATATTCCATATATATCTATATATGTGTATATATAGATATATATGCACACATGCACATATACATACTTTTTCTCACATTGAACTTATGTATGTATGTATGTATGTATTTATTTTTGCAGGTCTGGGGATGGAACCCAGGGGCATTCGACCTCCGAGCTACAGCCCCTGCCCTATTTTTTATTCTTTATCTTGAAACTGGGTCTTAGTGAGTTGCAGAGGGCCTCATTAAATAGCTGAGGCTGTCTGAGAACTGCGATCCTCCAGTTTCATCCTCCCAAATACTGGAATTACAAGCGTGTGCCAGCACATCCGGCCTTTTCTCACACTGAATTTTAACTTCATAATAGAAATGCCTTCTAGAAAATGGCTTGTTAAAAGGGGCCTCATTTAATTTCCTAGCAAATGTAGGACAAGATTTATTTTTCTGTAGTAGTTGTTACTTTCCCCAGCTTCATTTCTTGTACAATCCCTCTTTTTATTAACCAGGCCCAACAATTTTACTTATTCTTCTATCCCACGATTCCTGTACTTGTGCATCTATGTCCATTATCACAAGAAAAAGTAGTACTAACTTTAGCACTTACTTGCGGTGGGAGATAATTTGTGAGTGAGTTCCTAAATACTCAACCAAGAGTGGATGAGCAGGCAAAAGGCAAAGGGGAAAGATTGGCCATTTAGTTTCCTATTTTCTGATGTGTTCCATAATATTTTGAGTAGTTATTAAACTTTCTAGAATATAAAGGATAGTTTTCCCAAGTTTGAAATCCATTCCATACCTTGATAACACTAGTTCATATTTAGCTTTAGAGTTCTCTGAAAGAGAATTGAGTCACTAGAGCCTATTTTTATTTCTATTTGTTTTTGCAATCAAGTATACTACTTTTTTTTTTTTTTTTTGGTGGTACTGGGGGTGGAAACCAGAGACTTTCTACCTCTGGGCTATGCTCGCAGACCTATTCTATATTTTGTTTAGAAACAGGGTCTCACTAAGTTGCTGAGAGCCTCACTAATTAGCTGAGTCTGGCTTTGAACCTGTGCCGATCCTCCTGTCTCAGCCTCCAAAGAGCTGGGACTATAAGCACGCGCCACCACGTGCTTTTTAGCACTAACATTTTAGACTAACATTTTTAGCCTAGTTGAAGGCCTTATTTTTTTTAAAAAAAGGCATCAAAAAGGGTCATAACATTTTTTACAAAGTTTTTAAAAAGGGTAAAACAGTAGAATTTTGGAAAAACTTCAGCAGCAACATGGTTTAATTTTCACACTTTTCCTTCCTTCTGGGGACATCTATTGTTTGCAGCCCTAAGTGAGGTGGTTCACCTTTTCCTTTTAGTGGAAGTAAGCAACAATAGAGTTGCTTTGTGAGACAGAAAAGCAATGAATCCTTTCCAAATGTGGAAGACAGAGAAGTTGCCAAAGAGCCTGAGGGGCCATGTGTCCGGCTGAATGGATGTGATTTTCTTTAGCTAGCTCAAGATGAGTCAAGGCTCAGGTAAACCTGAAGAAGGAAGAGTCTTTGAACCTTTTAGAAGAGGATCCATGTTTAAAGGAGAGAAGCAGACATTTTCTCTCTCTTCTCTTTCCTCTCCTCTTCTTTCCCTCTCCCTCTCCCTCTCCCTCTTCCTCTTCCTCTCCCTCTCCCTCCCTCCCTCCCTCCCTCCCTCCCTCCCTCCCTCCCCCCCCTCTCAGTCTGTCTCTCTCAGTCTCTCTCTCTCTCTCTCTCTCTCTGCCCCAGGTAAGAACAGTGAACAGTGTGTTTTTTTTTTTTTTTTTTTCTGAACCATGATGATGGGAAGGATATATATATATATATATATATATATATATATATATATATATATATATATATATAAATCTGTGGTACTGCAGATGGAAACCAGGGGCATTCTACTTCCGGACAATACCCTCAGCCTTATTTTTTATTCTTTATTTTGAAACAGGGTCTTACTGAGTTGCAAAGGGCCTCACTAACTAGCTGAGGTTGGCTGCACACCGAGATCCTCCTGTCTCAGCCTCCCAAATGCTGGGATTACAAGCATGTGCCACCAAGCCCGGCACCTTCTATATGTTTGAGGATAGAAAAGAGAATTAATTCTTCTCTGTGAAAAACATCAGTGAGACAAAATCTTTTGATTTTTGCTGTGAAAGGAAAAAGTTAACTAGTATGTATTATGTTCTGACCTTATGCTAAGCATTAAACTACTAGTATATCTTTGACAGTTAAGATATCCAGTTAAGGTATCTTCTTAATTTAATGAAAAAATTGAGTCACAGAGTTGAAGGTCATAAGCTGGTAAATCAGTCTGGAACTCAAGTCCTTGGTATTTTTTCCACTGTGTGAGGCTTTGGAGTCTATTGTTAGCATCAGATTTCTAATTTCTGATTTAAAGCCAAACTGACTTTTTGAATATTCTCTTGGAACTTCAAAGTTTCTCTCTGAAATCCTGCTGGTGATGCATGCTGATAATCCCAGTGCTCGAGAGGCTGAGATTGGAGGATCATAGATTCAAAGCCAGCCTCAGCAATTCATTGAGGCCCTGTTTTTAAAATAAATAAAATAGGGCTGGGAGTGTAGTTCAGAGGTAGAATGACCCTGAGTTCAATCCCCAGTACCAGGCTCCTCCCACAAAAAGAGGAATTAAGAATTATGTTGATATTTGCATTATGGAGTCAGAGGAATATTTGCAAGTTCCCAGGTATATAAAATTAGTGACTCATAGAGCTAAGTATCCACTCACAGCATTCTTGATGTTTGCTACCAGGGAGATAGTACAAACAACAAGCAGGCATTCTGGCTGCCAAGTCATCTTCATCTGGTTTTGTCATAAAATCTAGCCTAAAGCGTGTACCAACCAAAAATATTGAGGAAGTGCCTGATTTTGAATTAAAAAAATTTTTTTGTCCTTTTTTTTAAACTAAGAGAATGAGAGAACTAAAACCTTTTCTCTCTGTGTGTTCTCTACCAACATTTGAAACTGAAAAACAGGACCATTGATTAATAAGAAAGTAGGTCTGCCTGAATTTAACTGTGATTCAAGAATGTGATTTTTAGGACATGAAAAAAAGGTCTTTTTAATGAATATACAAATAAAAGTCAATTTTTGTTTACAATTTTTTTTGGCTTTCTGAAAAACCTTAATGTTCAGGCAAGTCTGAATACACATGGTATCTTTATACAGTCTCACTGAGAGGAATGCTGGGCCCTTCATTTTAATTTAGTGAAGATGGAACATATGTTGATTAATTACTACCATTTTTCTTCCTTACTTTATTGAGTCACTGACTCAGTTTGTGACATCACAGTTCATCACCATGGCAACAGCAATGATGATATCACCCATGGCACACTTAGTCATCAATCTTTTCTGCCATGTTCAGCCAAATCAAATTCACTTACATCTTCAAAAGCTAAAACTGTTCCCAAACTAATGATTTGTTTAAAAACAACACGATATTGGCAAAACTAAAAACCAGAAATAACCATTGATAAACCTGACATTATAAGAGCCACCATATTGAGTTTCACTGCCCAATTCAAATTTGAGTTCAAATGTAGATATAAGTTTTACATAATTATAACTCAGCCCAGTAAATTTTCCTTTAAAATTTAATATTAAAAGGAATTTTATACAATGATAGTTAAAACTTTCTAAAAATCTGTTTTGAAAGCGATCTTTTATGCCAAATTTGCATCCTCTTTGCAAAATAGGGTTTGGGAAGTTGAAAACAAGATGATGAGAATGTTTTTACTATGTTTTGTGGAAGGACTTGCAAGGTATTTCATTTTATTTCTTCAGGGTTCATAGTTAAAGGAGAAATTGAAAATCTATTTCTCTTTTCATAAAAAATGACAATGAAGGTTCAGAAAATAATAGTTTCATAAACTCCTTGGAAAATAATTACCAAGTAAAAATTTAAATATAATCCAGTAAAATTTAAGTCCCAAAAGCAAAGAAACCACAAATTAAGTTTTGAATTCTCATTTCTCATCATTTAATAAATGTTTGAAGCTGGGCGTGGTGGCTCACACTTGTAATCCCAGCATTCGGGAGGCTGAGACCAGAGGATTGCGGTTCGTGGACAGCCTCAGCTACTTAGTGAGGCCCTCTGCAACTCAGTGAGACCCTGTTTCAATATAAAGAATAAAAAATAGGGCAGGGGCTGTAGCTCAGAGGTCAAATGCCCCTGGGTTTTATCCCCAGACCCACAACAAAAAAATGTTTAAAGTGAGTACATACCTTAATATTTGAATAAGAAAAGGAAATTAGCCAATTTTAGGATTTTGTTTACATTATTATTGAGAAGGTAAAATTTGCTTAAATTAATGAAAATGAATCTATGATTCTCTGAATATGTAAAATAATTTTACATGATCTAAGGTGAGTTTTTCTATCAGGAGAGAGATTAAGTATCTGGTTTCTATCTGGTTATAAAATATGAGGCTAGGCATGGTGGAACATGTCTTTAATCCTGGTAATTGAGAGGCTTTGACAGGAGGATCAAAGGTTGGAGGCCAGCCTCTCAGCAACCTAGTGAGATCCTGTTTCAAAAATAAAAAGGGCTAGAGTTATAGCTCAAAGGCAGAATGCCCCTGGATTCAATCCTCAGCACCATATTAAAAATTATTGTAATCAAAATTAATATCTATGCTCTGCAAAAACAAAACAAAAACTAGCAAAGAAGATGAAAAGAAAAGGTATGAACTAGAAGTTCTTTTATTTTTTTTCCCTTTTCTTTTCTTTTGGTACTAGGGATAGAAACCAGGGAGAATTCTATCTCCAAGCTATACCCCAACCTCTTTTATTTTTTATTTTGAAATATTAACAGCCTCATTAAGTTGTTGAGGTTGGCCTTGAGGCTGTGATCTTCCTGTCTCAGCCTCCCAACTACTGGTATTATAGACATGGGTGTGTATCATCATACTTGGCCAGGGAAAATTATTTGTAAATCACTTATCCCACAAAAACTGCAATCAAAAATATATAAAGAACTCTCAAAACTTGTTAATCAAAATCAACTCAATTAGAAAATGGTCAAAATCACAGAAACATTTCACTAGAGAGGACCTATAGATGTCAAATAAGCACACGAAAAAAAGTTCAATTTTATTAGCTATTAAGGAAATGCAAATTAAAACAAAAACTAGAATAGATGCCTGTCAGAATAACTTATAGTAAAAAGTGTAAAAATTCCAAATGCCAGTGAAAATACAGAAAACCTGGCTCAAAATGGCATAGATATTTTGGAAAATATTTTGATAGTTACTTTAAAACATTAAACATAGGACCCACCAATTATATTTTGTGATTTATCCTAGAGAAATGGAACTTTGTATTTACATAAAAACCTAAACATAAATGTTTATAGCATCTTTTTGTTTGTTGTTGCTGGTTTTTTTTTTTTTTGTGGTACTGGGGATTGAACTCAGGGCATCACACATACTAGATGAGTGCTCTACCACTAAGCTACATTCTATGTTTATATCATTTTTATTTATAATAGCTCCAAACTAGAAACAACCAAAGTATGCTCAATAAGTGAAGTATTAAATATCCACACAGTAAAGTACTATAAAACAACAAAAGGAATGAACTGCTGATATATACAATAACCTAGAGAATCTCTAGGGAATTGTGTTAAGTGAAGACTCTTTGAAGAATTATGTGAGTGAAAAGAGCCAATGCCTAAAAGTTATGTAAGGTTATGTGTGTGTGTGTGTGTGTGTGTGTGTGTGTGTGTGTGTGTGTATGTGTGTGTGAAGTTGCTGAGGCTGACCTCAAACCTACAATCCTCCTGTGTCAGCCTTTCAAGTATTGAGATTATAAGTGGGTACTACCATGCCTGACTTTATATAATCTTATTAAAATGACAAAATACTAATGGTTTCCAGGGTTTGAGGAGAGAGTAGGCAAAGCATGGAAGTAAAGGTTTCTTCAAAGGGTGAAACACAAAAAGTCTTGATAATGAGAAAAATTCTCTGTATTTTACATATCAATGTCTAAATATCCTGGTTGCATTATTGTACAATAGTCTGGAAAGACATTATTGTTAGAGGAAATTGGGGAAAAGATACATTTTGTATTATTTATTATAGCTTCCTGTGAATATATACTTTTCTCAAAATACAAATTTTGAAAAAAATTATTTTTAAATAGGAAATTATTTTAAAGTACATTGTTACATTTTACACAAAAATATAGTATTTAAAAGTTCTATCAAATGCATCTATCTTATTTCCTGATAGGGATTTTCACATGGGGAAAATTTAGTTTATGAGTTACAATAAAATTATCTAAATAAATATATCAGCTAGGTGTTTTATATAAAAAGTACAAAATCACATAATGTTTGTAGTAAAAAAGGATGGTATTATGTTATTAATTAAAATTCTGAATTTTAGTTTTAAAGGAAGGCTTTGTTGATAGCCTCCACATTATAGGTTCCTGCTCATGATGCAGTATAGTATGGTATTTTATACCTCTATCGCCATAATGCTTGTCTTTATGAAAACAAACCAGATAAAATGAAGATATCTGGACAAATAATGAAGACTATATTGGACTCTCAGAAGTTTATTTGCAAACAGGTGTGGTGGCACATGCTTATAAACCCAGTACTTGGGAGGCTGAGAAAGGAGGATTGCAGTTTGTGGCCAGCCTCAGCTACTTAGTGAGACCCTCTTAGTGAGACCTTATTTTAAAATAAAGAATACCAACCAACCATAAATCCACAAAACTATGGGATATGTATGCAATGGAATTTTACTGAGCCATAAAGAAAAACATGATTACCTCATTTATAGGAAAAAAATGGAATTGAAGAACATTTTGCTAAGTGAGATTACTCAGTCACAAAAAGTAAGAAATCGAATGCTCTTCCTAATATGTGGAAGCTAGGGAAAAAAATGCATCATAGGAGTACCTCTAGGTGAAAAAGGAGCAAGTAAGGGGACATAATTGAGGGGGACAGATGATGGAGAGAGGTAAATTCCCTTATGTACATCAACAAACCTATCAAAGTCAACCACTAAGCCAAACATGAGAAGGAGGGAAGGGGGAGGAAATGGGGAGGGAATTGGGAAAGGAATGATGTGTGCATATATGCCTCTACCATATTGTACCCCATTAAGATGTGTGACTACAATGCACCAATAAAAAATTTAAGAAATAAAGAATTAAAAAAAGGGTAGGAGTATAGCTTGAAGGTAGAATGCCACTGGTTCCATCCCCAGTACCAACAACAACAACAAAAAAGTTTATTTGCCCATCAACAAGATTCCTTTAGAAGATATTATACAGCCCAGACCTGTGCTGGACATAAGGCATCCTAGGGTAAATGTGGCCTGCTTCTTTCTATCAAGGAGGTCTGAGAATAATGTTGGAAGAGACACCTTCTTAGTAACAGACTGTCATGAGATAAGGAAATAAATGCAGTGATCAGAGGAGCCTTTATGAGTCCCACTAACACTTGATCTCTATTGCCACAAAATCAGCTCTTTTCATAGCCAGAAAACACCATCAGCAGAGAAATAAAAACTGTAAATATAAGGGACAGAGGAAAAGAAGGCTAGAAGAACAACCAGACCAGAAAAGAAACTAGCCCACACTGTGGGGTTGAAGACGTGCCGGCACCATCTTCCCTCACAGCACCAGGCTCCAGAGAAGAAAGGGACTCAGGACAAAGCTCAAAACCAGAAAAGAAATATGCCAGCCTCAAGGCAGAGGGCATAGCAGCAGTGCCTTATAGCCAGCAGTGGCGGTGAGTTCACTGTGCCTGTGACATCTCCAGATCGGCTCACTCATCAACCCACCAGGCTCCAGAGAGGAAAGGTAAACAAGGAGCTGAAGTTAGCAGCTGCAGATCATTCGGGTGTGATTCAGCAGTTTTTTCAGTGCAAAGAACGTCTAAAACTCCCAGTGGCTAAGCTCATCATGCCCTCCAGGGACTCAGAACAGAGCTCAAAACCAGTAAAGAAATACTCCAGCCTCATGGCCAAGGGTGTGGCAGTGGCGCCATATTGCTAGTGGCAGCACCGAGTCCACTGGTTCCACGACAGCTCCAGATCAGTGCTATCAACAACCATGAGTGAGGCTGGGCATGGTGGCACATGCTTGTAATCCCCACGCTTGGGAGGCAGAGACAGGAGGATCGCACAGGTTCGAAGCCAGCCACGCACGCTGGCTTAAGAGACCTTGTTTCCAAATAAAAATGTAAAAATAGGTCTGGGAGTGTAGCCCAGAGGTAGAAGGGCTTCCAGGAACCCCAGTACCACCAACCACCCCCCCCCAAAAAAAAAAAACCATGAGTGAAATTGCGGCCCCTAAAGGAGAAATCCCAGTACTGCACCCCAGGGACTTGTGCAGCTTTGATGATCTTCCTGGGTCTGAGATTTTGCAGTCCAACACAGTAAAGGAGTAGTGGTGGCGGAGATACTACACCCTAGTAACAGCTCCCTGTGGGAAAACACCCAGACTGGCACCCCTATGGTCTCACGCATCCTTGATTAACTCCCTAGGTCTGAGACTTTGCAATACAACCCAGTAAAGGAGTAGTGGTGACTGAGATTACCACAGACTGAGATCCAGAGCACCCTAAGTGAAGTCGCAGAGACCCAGGGAAGAATCCAGAGAAGGCACAAACTTCTGAAATCAAGGGAAAGAGAAATAACAATGGAGCAATGAATGCCCACAACCCCACAACATCAGAATCTGATAACACAGAAATTCAGAGATCTCCAGAAGATCAAATCAAGAATATAACTGTAGAAATAATGCAGGACTTTCAAAAAGAATTTAGAGAGTCTAAAAGAAAAAAAGGATGCAAACATTGAAGTAAAGGCCTCAATTAAAAGTATAAACAATCAAATAGACCACATGGAGAATAGAATCTTGCTCCTAGAAGATGGTCACTCCATAAACAAATGCAGATTTTATAATTTTAGAAAAAAATCTGACAAAAGGAATTTGACATTGAAGAAATATGGGCCCAGTTTAAGAGAGCTAACCTAAGAATAATTGGAATAGAGGAGGGAAAAGAAGGTGAAACTAAAGGGATCAATAATCTCTTCAAGGAAGTAATAGCAGAAAAATTTCCAAACATAGAGCAAGAGGTCGATACACAGGTCCAGGAAACTTATAGAACTCCCTTTAGACAGGATCAGAGAAGATGTTTCCCATGCCACATAATTGTCAAAATGACCAATGTAGAAGCCAAGCAGAGAATCTTCAAGGCAATAAAAACAAAAGGCATTCAGAGGCAAAAACAAGTGACATTCAGAGGCAAACCAATTAGAATCACTCCAGACTTCTCAAACCAAGTCATGAAAGCCAGAAGGGCTTAGAGTAACATATTCCAAACTCTGAAAGAAAACAACTTCCATCCAAAAATTTCCTACCCAGCAAAACTATCTATCAAATTAGATGGGGAAATAAGAAGCTTCCATGACAAACAGAAACTGAAGGAATTTATGTCTTCAAAACCAGCGCTAGAGAAAATACTCAAGGAGATTAACTACAAAGAAGAAATAGGTAATACACACCAGAACCAAAGAAACAAGATTTTCCATCCATCAGACAACTAAGTGAAGAAGAATAAACAGTATCTCAAACAGAAATAAAATCTTAACATGTTAGGAATTAAAAATTATCTCTCAACAATCGCACTGAATGTAAATGGCCCCAACTCCCCCCCCAAAAAAGACATAAAGTGGCAAAATGGATTAAACACCAGAATCCATCCATCTGCTACTTACAAGAAAGACACCTTACAAGTAAAGATAGGAACAACTCAAGGTAAAGGGCTGGAGCAAGTTAATCCATGCTAATGGAACTTGAAGACAAGCAGAAGTAGCAATTATGATATCAAACAACTTAGACTTCAACCCCAAACTAATTAGAAGAGACAAAGAAGGTCATATTTTATTGGTAAATGGAATAATCCAGCAAGAAAAAATAACAATAATCAATATCTATGCCCCAAACATAGGTGCAGCTACTTTCACAAATCAAACTCTTTATGACATGAAGTCACACATAAATCCCAATCCAATAATACTGGGGGAATTCAACACACCTCTCACAACATGAGACCAATCTTCCAGACAAAAGATGTCTCAGAACTAAAGAACACCAGTAATCAAATGAATCTGTTTGACACATATAGAATATTTCACCCAACTAAAGCAGAGTTTACATTTTTCTCAGCTGCTCACGGAAACTTCTCCAAAATAAATCGCATCCTGGGATACAAAATGAGCACTAGAAAATTCAAAAAAATGTTACATACTTCCCTGTGTCATTTCAGACCATAATGGAATGAAACTAGAAATCAACTATAAGAAGACCCAGAGAAACAACTTAAACATGTGGAGACTGCACACCACACCTCTGAATGAAAAATGGGTCATAGAAGATGTAAAAGGTGAAATCAAAAAATGTCTAGAAACAAATAAAAATAAAGATACAACATATCAAACTTCTGGGACACTTTGAAGACAGTATTAAGAGGAAAATTTATAGCTCACAAAGAAAAACAGAAAATCTTCAAATTAATAACCTAATAACACACCTCAAAGCCCTTGAAAAGCAGGAACAATTGAACCCCAAAGCCAGTAGGAGACAGGAAATTATTAAAATTAGAGCAGGAATTAACAAAATAGAGAATAAAAAAATACAGAAAATCAACAAAACCAAAAGCTGGTTTCTTGAAAAAATTAACAAGATAGATAAACCACTAGTCTACCTAACTAAAAAAAGAGAGAATCAACCCAAATTATGAAGATAAGAGATGAAAAAGAGACATTACTACTGACAATGTAGAAATCCAGAGGATTATCAGAAATGACTTTGAAAAACTATACTCCAACAAAATGGAAAATCTGGAGGAAATCAATAACTTGCTAGATAAATACAACCTTTCTAAGCTGAGTCAAGAAGATATAGAACACTTAAATCAACCAATAACAATCAAAGAGATTGAAACAGCAATAAAGAGCTTACCATCAAAGAAAAGCCCAAGAATAGATAGCTTTCCAAGTGAATTCTATAAAACCTTTATAGAAGAGCTAACCCCAATACTTCTCATATTATTTCATGAAATAGAAAAATATGGGACTCTCCAAAACACATCCTATGAAGCCAACATCACACTAATACCCAAACCGAATAAAGAAAGTTCAAGGAAGGAAAACTACAGGCTTATATTTCTGATGAACTTGGATGCAAAACTTTTAACCAAAATACTAGCAACACACGTTCAAAACCACATAAAGAAAATCATACACCATGACCAGGTAGGGTTCATCTCAGGGATGCAAGGTTGGTTCAACATATGAAAATCAATCCATGTAATTCATCATATAAACAGAATCAAAGACAAAAATCACATAATCATTTCAATAGATGCAGAAAAAGCATTTGATAAAATCCAACATCCATTTATGATAAAAACACTTTGAAGAATTGGAATAGAAGGCAATCTACAAAAAGCCCATCGCCAACATCATATTAAATGAGAAAAAATTAAAGAATTCTCCCTAAAAACAGGAATGAGACAAGGATGTCCATTATCACCACTTCTCTTCAATATAGTACTAGAGACTCTAGCCAGAACAATAAGGCGAGAAAAGGAAATCAAAGGAGTACAAATAGAAAAAGAAGAACTCAAACTTTCAGTATTTGCAGATGACATGATATTACATTTAGAAAACCCAACAAAATCAACTAAAAGACTTATAGAACTGATCAACAAATGCAGCAAAGTGTCTGGATACAAAATCAATCTTAAAAAATCAGAAGCTTTCCTCTACACCAACCATAAATTCACTGAAAAAGAAATTCAGAAAACACTTTTACTCAGGATTTCCCACAAAAAAATAAAGTACTTAGGAATAAACTTAACCAAGGAGGTAAAAGATCTCTACAAAGAAAATTATAAAATATTGAACAGAGAAATAGAAAAAGATCTTAGAAGATATAAAGATCTTCCATGTTCATGGATTGCCAGAATAAATATCATTAAAATGGCCATCCTCCCACAATTGATCTATAGATTCAATGTAATGCCCATTAAACTACCAAGATTATTCCTCAAATACATAGAAATATCAGTCCTTAAATTTATTTGGAATAACAAAAAGCCAAGAATAGCCATAGTAGTTCTCAGCAACAAAAACCATGCAGGAGGAATCATAATATCTGACTTTAACCTATACTAAAAGGCCATTGTAAAAAAAAAAAAAAACAAAACAAAACAACAACAACAACAACAACAAAAAACAGATACATAGACAAATGGAGCAGAATAGAAGACCCAGAAACAAGCCCACCCACTTTCAGCCAATTTGATTTTTGACAAAGGGGCCAAAATCATACACTGGAAAATGATAGCCTGTTCAAAAAATGGTGTTGGCAAAACTGGTTAACCATATGCAGAAAATTGGAAATTAATCCCACTTTCTCACCCTTCATAAGAGTCAATTAAAGATAGATCAAAGACTTGGAAATCAAACCAGAGACCTTGAAGCTCCTTTAATAGGGTATAGATCCAACACTGCAACACATAGGCACAGATAAACACTTTCTCAACAAGACCCCAAAGACATAAAAAATTAAAAGGCAAATCAATACGTGGGATTGCATGAAACTAAAGAGCTTCTGTTCAGCAAAGGAAACTGTCAAGAACCTCAACCAAGAGCCAACAGAATGGGAGAAGACTTTTGCCACTTACCCCTCTGATAGAGGACTAATATCTAAAATATACAGAGAACTCAAGAAACTCAATACTAAGAACACAAAGCATCCAATAACAAAATGGGCAAGTGAACTAAATAGACATTTCACGAAAGAAGAAAATTCAAATGGCCAATAAATGCATGAAAAAATGCTCAACATCATTGGCAATCAGAGAAATGCAAATCAGAACTCCTCTGAGATTTCACCTAACTCCAACTAGAATGGCAATCATTCAAAACACAAACAACAAATGCTGGTGAGGATGTGGAGAAGTGGGAACTCTAAAACATTGTTGGTGGGATTGCAAATTAGTGCAACCACTTTGGAAAACAGTATGGAGAATCCTCAGAAGAATGGGAATAAATTTACCATTTGATCCAGCAATACCACTTCTGGGTAGCTACCCAAAAGATAGGAAAACAAACTACAAAACTAATGCATGTGTATCTATATTCATAGCTGCACAATTCACCATAGCCAAACTATGAAACCAGCCAAGATGTCCATCAACAGATGAATGGATTACAAAACTGTGGGATATGTACACAATGGAATTTTATGCAGCCATAAAAAAACTCAATTACATCATTTTCAGGGAAATGGATGGAACTGGAGGACATTATGCTAAGTGAGATTAGTCAGTTACAAAAAATAAGAAATTAGATGTTTTCCCTAATATGTGAAAGCTAAGGAGAAATGGGTCATAGGAGGAACACTAGATGAAAAAGGAAATACTATAGAGGAGCAAACAAGACAACCTAAATGGGGGGATGGGAAGGGAGAAGATAGAAATTCTCTAAAACACACAATGTACTTAAACATATCAAAGTCAACCACTAAGCCAAGCAGGGGAAGGAGAGATGGGGATGGAATGGGGTGGGTATTGGGTAGGGGTTAAATCGGTGATGTGTACATGTATGTACACACAAGTTTTTTACCCCAATATGATATATGAATATAATGCACCAATAAAAATTTAAAAAAAGAATATGTAGAAAGATGGTGACTGAGGGAAGCAGCATATATCTGTCCTGCTGTCACCTGATCTCTACTGCCATAAAATAAACATTCTTACAAAAGAAAGAGAATATGATAAGTAAAATGTGGCATTAAAAAAAAAAAAGCTTGAAGACCTATCAGAGAGAAAAAAAGAATCGTGCCTGCATTCAATGGCTGTGGCTGTGGGCACCACAGCAGTACCATCTTGCCTCACAATGCCCAATTGCTAGAGATTCACAGGAAAACAACCAATGATTTGAAACAAAGTAAGCAGCTGCAGCTCAGTTCTTTCTTCACAAACACTGGCTACAACTTGCAGCAGCGGTGGCTGAGTTCACCAAGTCCTCCAGAGATCCAGAGTGGCACTTAGCAACACCCTAAGTGAGCCTGCCATCCCTGTAAGAGAATGTCCAGCACATCCATATGAACTCGCGCAGCCACGATAAACCCACTGGGTCTGAGACTTTGCAGATCAACCTGGTGAAGATGGGTAGAATAAACTCTTGGACATAGCAGAGGCTCAGAGAGAGACTCAGGCTCTGCATCAGTGGAAAGCATAGAGGGAGACTTATGCTTAACATGAGATCCAACTAGTAGAATCTCCAAGATCACCACAGACCACCCAATCCTGGTGAATGTGGAGAAATCAGAGCAACCCAGCCCTAGCTGTGGAGAACAAAGAATCTTACATATATACTGGATTTGGTCCCAGAGGCACCACTGCCTATCAGGCAGGGAGATATTCAGATTTTGCATCTGTGGAAAACATGGAGGAAGACTTACCCTTAAGATTAAATCCAGCCTAATTGATACCTGTCATCTACAAAGACTGAAAAAGACTCAGAGAACCAGGCTTGCAGCAGGAAAGGTGCTGGTGGCACTCAGTGTCTGCACAGAGAGAGACCACAGAGGTCCAGTTTGCTGAATATTTATATATTTGTAGGGTTGCATTATTTTGTTTTTTTTTTGTTCTTTGATTTTTTTTAATATTATGGTTTATTTGCTCTCTTCCCAATCCCTTTGCCAAGCTTCTTCCCTTGTACATCCCTACTGTCTTTTCTCCATCTCTTTTCTTTTTTCCCTCTTTTCTTTAATAAAACCACTTATTATCACTATACTAAATACATTTGTTACTAGACTACTACATATTCACTATCTCTAATCCTTAATATATATACTACCTTACCAAACTCATACTTTCATTCTATTCGATCCTCTCTGTGGCTTTATCTATTCTTCCATTTACAGCTTCACTTCCCCCTCACTCAACCTTAACTGTTGAAAACAATACAACTTGTCCTTGGATATACCAGCTGACATCTAGAGACTGAGAGAAATATATCAAAAACAACAGATAAAACTTCTGAAAATATGAGAAGGAGGAATAACAAGTAAGCAATGAGCTCCCACAACCACACAATAACAGAACCCAACAACACAGAATTGCAGAGATTGCCAGAAGAACAAATCAGGAAAGTAACAGTAGAAGTTATACAGGACTTCCAAAAATAATTTAGAGAGAGTCTGAAAGAAATAAAGAATGCAATCATTGAAGTGAAGTCATCATTTCAAACTATAAACAATAGATTAGACCACATAGACAATAGAACCTCGCTGATAGAAGATGATCACTCCGAAAACAAACACATAATATAGAATTTAGAAATTTTACAGCATGAATTGGACATTGAAGAGATATGGACCCATCTTAAAAGAGCTAATCTGCCGGGTATGGTGGCACATGCTTGTAATCACCGTGCTTGGGAGGCAGAGACAGGAGGATCATGCAGGTTTGAAGCCAGCCTCACTGGCTTAAGAGACCCTGTTTCCAAATAAAAATATAAAAAATAGGTCTGGAGTGTAGCCTGGAGGTAGAAGGGCTTCCAGGAACCCCAGTACTACCAAAAAACAAAAAAACAAAAATGAGCTAATCTAAAAAGAAAAGGCATTGAAGAGGAAATAGAAGATGAAAACAAAAGGGATCAACAATCTTTTCAAAGAAGTAATATCAGAAAATTTTCTAAACAAAGAACAAAGGTCTAAACACAGGTACAAAAAACTGATAGAACCCCCTTTAGTCAAAATCAGAGAAAAGGTTTACCATTCCAAATAATAGTCAAACTGACCAACATCAAAGCCAAGGGAGAATTTTTTTTTTTTTTTTTGCAGTACTGGGGATGGAACCCAAGGGCATTCTACCTTTATGCTACACCTCCAGCCCTATTTTTTATTCTTTATTTTGAAACAGGGTCTCAGTGAGTTGCAAAGGGCCTCACTAAGTAGTAGCAGAGACTGTCCATGAACTGCTATCCTCCTGTCTCTGCCTCCCAAATGCTGGGATTACAAGTGTGTGCTGCCATGCCCAGCTAGGAAAGAATCTTAAAGGCAACAAAAAACCAAAGACCAAGTGACATTCAGAGTCAAACCAATTATAAATCTGCATTTCTACACTGTCTGTGGTAATATTTTTTTTTCATTTCTTATCTATGTTATTTGGGTTGGTTCTCCCTTTTTTATTTTGGTTAAGTTGGCTAGTGGTTTATTTGTCTTCTAGAAACAAACAAAAATAGCAATACAACATGTCAAAACCTCTGAAATACTTTGAAGACAGTATTAAGAGGAAAATTCATAGCATTGAGCGCCCACATAAGAAGAATAGAAAATCACTAAATAAAAACCCCAGTGACATACCTCAAAACCCTTGAAAAACAGAAACAGTCTAATACCAAAGCCAGTAGAAGACAGGAAATTATTTTTAAAAATGCTCAATAGCATTAGCAATCAGAGAGATTCAAATAAAAACTACTGAGATTCCACCTAACTCCAACTGGAGTGACAATCATTCAAAACACAAACAACAACAAATACTGGTGAGGTTGTAGAGAAGTGGGAACTCTATTATATTGTTGATGGGACTGCAAATTAGTGCAACCACTTTGAAAAACAGTATGGAGGATCCTCAATAGAATGGGAATGAAGTTACCATATGATCTAGCAATCCCACTTCTAGATATCGACCCCAAAGAATGGAAACCATACTACTAAACTAATGCATGCATATTTATGTTTATAGCCCCATATTTCACAATTGCCAATCTATGGAGCCAGCCAATATACCCATCAACAGATGAATGGATTACAAACTATGGGATATGTACACATGGTATTCTACTCAGCCATAAAGAAAAATACAATTACATTATTTACAGAGAAATGGACGGAACTAGAGAACATCATGCTAAGTGAGATTAGTCAGTCACAAAAAATAAGAAATGGAAGCTTTCCTTTAATACGAAGAAGCTAGGGAGAAAATGGGTCTTAGGAGGAACTCTAGATGAAAAAGGAGATACTATAGATGAGCAAATACAGCAACCTAACTGAGGTAGATGGGAGGGGGAAGAGGGAAATTTTCTAATGTACATGATGTACATTAACAAACATATCAAAGTCAATCACTAAGCCAAACATGAAAAGGAGAGCATGGGAGAGAATGGGGTGGGAATTGGGTAAGAGCTAATTGGTGATATATGCATGTATACCTCTACCATCTTGTACTCTATTAAGATGCATGACTACATGCACCAATTAAAAAAAAAAAAGAATGCATATGTGAATACAGCCCCAAGCTGTTTGGCTACCTGCCTGGCTATAGAACGGAACAGTGATATGAGAAGGATTTTCTGCTAGAACACATGCTAGATGATGATGATGATAATGATGATGATGATGATGATGATGATGATGATGATGATGATGGTGGTGGTGGTGGTGGTGGTGATGGTGGTGGTGATGGTGATTTTTAGCTCTATACTGTTTCTATATTCATTCACTTTAAGTGTCCTATTTGCAAGTTTTGACACAGCCATCTTAATCATTAAAGACTTCAATTATTTTGGCAATTTATCTATACTATTAGCATTACAAACTATTCATCAAAATCAACAAGCAGAGAAATGTGATGCATTTGTATAGTGTTGTGTTATCTTCACACATACAGTTTCAGCTTGACTAAGTGGAGACAGCCTAATTAATGATAGTTTTACTTACAAAAAAAAAAAAAACCTTGGCATAACCCTGTCTGAAAAAGTGTCACCTCAGCAATATAACTCATTCCTATGTCAGTAATCTTTGAAGATTAGAAAAATCTTTGAAGCAGAAAAGGAGAAAGTCTGAACCTAGAGGTTCTTTTAAAAATCACTATCTGTACAGCTTGAAAGATCACTTGGTAAACATGTGGACACCTTGAATTTCTAATCCTTACAATGTGGATTATTTGCTGAGACCTTCAGAATGAGACTAAAGATAAAATGAAAATTCATACAACATGTAGTGACAGCATGAAGTTAGGACTTATTACAGAATTTAAAGAGTAAAACATGAACAAAGATACAAGTAATGGTCATTTTTAATTGTAAAATAATGTATCAATAACAAAAATCTTACTAAAGAAGTACTTGTATGTAGCTGTGAAAATGAGTGGAAGTTAATTTTAACTATATTAGGATGTGCTAAAGCACCCTGGAATACATCTAGAATGACTGAAAAAATATTTAATTATAATGACTTCTAATTCTTTAGAAATGTAAAGTAACTTAAT
This sequence comes from Muscardinus avellanarius, assembly GCF_963383645.1. Lineage (NCBI taxonomy): Eukaryota > Metazoa > Chordata > Mammalia > Rodentia > Gliridae > Muscardinus > Muscardinus avellanarius. The sequence continues at coordinate 50,996,055 of NC_137800.1, read as the reverse complement.
TTCATTTTATATTTTTTCATTGAAGAAATTTTTTCCTAGAAATGTTTGGGAAATGTTTGCCAAATTTAAAACACTGAGGTTCATATATTATTAATTATTCATAGAACTACCTACCAAGCTAATAGCATGAGCACAAATATAATAGCTCACAAGTACTTCAGCAGACGGGACCTTCATAAAATAGGTCAATAATGCAAAACACTCTTCTCTAACTCTACTGGGTAATAGAAATATTTTGGTTAGTCATCTGAGAATATTCAAATGGTGGCCCTACCCAAAGTTATTAAGTCTTGGCTTGAGTGATTATCCTAATTGTGAAATTTATTTTCCTTCAGTTTGGCTCAAGGTTCTTTGGTTATTGGGAAGAAATTTCCTCAGAACACTTCTGTGATACGTGGATATCCAATCAATCAGTAACCCAATGAGACACATCTGACATAAGAGCTTCCAAATGCAGAGTCAGAAATGGTTCCAGAGATGCTCTGATGCAAAAAGATATTTGTTGAAACACTTTCTCCCCCACTTGCCTAACTGCCATATTTCTTAACTCATCTCGGTTTTTAATAAACAAAAGCATAGGTAGGCATAGTATATCTAAAAGTTCATTGTTACAGCTCACCTGAGAAGAAATGGTGATTACTGGTAGTCACCTCCACTCTTATTCCTTTAAATTATGTTATCAAATAGGCTGTCACTTTGGGAAACATAGAGTGGCTGAAGCTGAGGTTCTGGGCTCAGTTTCATGAGTGAACAGTGACTAGAAGGAGCCTGGGCACCTGGAAAGCTCACTCCAGAGGGATGTGGCTCTCAACAGGTGGTTCTGATTTTGGTTTTGGGGCATAAACGGTTCAAGAAGTCAGAGGACCCAAAACACTAGATTCTAGTCTGTCACATATTAATTGTATGACTTTGTGCATGTTACTGGATTTCCTTGTAAAGTTTATTTGTAAATAAAAAAGTGACAATCGATTATTTTTTCAAAGGCACTGGTAAAAGGATAACCTGACTTTTTTTTTCAGAGGCATTGGTTAAGTTACAAACAAAACATTGCTCTTAGCACACAGAGTAGTGCCTGCCACATGGTGACATAAATGAATATTTTTCTCTTAATTAAATATTTTTCTCTTAATTAAAAACATTATTTAGTACATTTTAATTTTACATTATATTGGGGTACAAAGTATCAGAAAAATACTGCAGAAAACACGGGTGCCCTTCCTCCCAGAATTTCCCTCCCTGGCCCTCCTTGCATACCTTTGAGATTAGAGTTGGTAATTTTGTACACATTTATAGCATCATTTCAATTATTGCATTCTTTATGACTTCATCATCAGTCCCTTTTCTAATCCCCCTCAGTCTCTCCCCTGGAGCTTTTCTTATCTATCTGATGTTGCCCTTATCTCCAAATATCTCTCTAGCTTCTGTATATAAGAAATAATATATGTCTAGTAGTTTTTTGAGACAGTCTATACTCCCTTAGTATACTATTCTTGAGTTTCATCCATTTTTCTGCAAGTGATGTGATTTTGTTCTTCTTTATTACTGAATAAAATTTCATTGTGTGTATACACCAACTTTTTGTAATCCATTCTTCCATTGATGGGCACCTAGGCTGTTTCAATAATTTGGTTGTTGTAAACTTCGCTTCTGTGAATATAGATATGCAAGTACCACTATAATATTCTGATTTCATTTCCTTTGGGAATAAACTCAGGAGTGCTATCTCTGTGTCATATGGTAGTTCTGTTTTCAGTCTTCTAAGAAACCTCCACATTGATCTCCATAGTGACTGTACTAGTTTGTAGTCCCATGAACAGTGTAATAGAGTTGCTATTTACCCTCATCTCCATCAATTTTTATTATTATTTGTGCTTTTAATGACTGCCATCCTAAATGGAGGTAGATGGACTCTTGGTGTGGTTTTAGTTTTCACTTCACTGATAGCTAAAGATGTTGAACATTTTTTTTATATATTTGTTGATTGTATTTCTTCTTTTGAAAAGATTATATTCAGCTTAGTTGCCCATTTTTGATTGTTTGGTTCTTTTAGTATTGATCTTTACAAGATCTTTATATATTCTACATATTAGATCTTTTCAGATAGGAAGCAAAGATCTTTCATTCTATAGGTTCTCTCTGCAGATTCCTGGTGGTTTTCTTTTCTACGTAGAAGTTTTTTTTTAATTTAATGTTATCCCTTTCATTAATTCTTGTTTTAATTTCCTGAGCTTTCAGGATCTTACTGAGAAAGTTTTCCCCTGTAACCTGTATGTTTGAGTGTTGGTCCTACATTCAAAATTGAAATTATATCAATAATTTAGAGAAAAACAACACAACAGCAGGATCAAAACATTCAAGAACTATGGGATAATTTTAGAAGACAAAATTAAGAATATTTGGCATTGAAGAAAGAAAAGAAATATTTTTGAATGAATAATAAGTGTAAGACATTTAGTTTAGTGCCTGATCTACACAGAAGGTTCTCAGTAAATTAAAACTTTGCATTTAATTTTACTATGAAAAGTACTCTGAAAATTGTGCCTAGTCATCAGGTATGAGACAGGCTACAGATTTCTCAGTCCAAGAACTAAAGAAATATTTATACTATAAGAAATTTTTAAAAATTCCTTAATTCTACTGAGACTGAAACTGTTCATTCATAGAAAAGAGGTGAATTCTACTATTCATTTACAGTTATAGAGAGGAGAATTGTTCCTTCTTGTTGCCAGGAACTAAAGATACAAGATAGAACATTTCCCACTTATCTGCTCTACACATAGCATTTTCTATTTTGGTCCATTATTAATCTATAATTATTCTCCTTTGTGGAGTTGAGAAATCATACAGGAGGTTACATTGCTTCAAGTATTAATTCTTTCCTGAACAAGTAAAATTGGAAAGAATACAAGCCCAAAAGGTAGAAGTACCTTCCCATTTCCTGAGGCACACTAATAAGTCTCCAATTAGCTTGGTTTATAAGAGTTTCCATAGCTCTGCTACTGGACATGTTGAATTTTTCCACCATAAGTCTGGTAAGAATTGTACAAATCTATTATCTCTCTCCTGCCCTTTTGGGCTCCTATCACCTCTTTCCTAATTGCAGGGGATTTGAAGTGAGTCAAAAGTTCCTTAGAGGCTGGTATTCCTCTTTCATTCTGACACATTCTTGATGCCACACCACTTGTTCCTTTCATTTGATGCAGTGGTGTCTGGTCTTCAACTAACAATGATAGGAGACAGTATTCACTGGAACTATCACCATCCATCCCAGTGGCTGTCTGTGTCAAGACTGCTATGGGCGTAGACAATACCTATATGTGTTACCTCAGCCTCACCTCTCAGCATCCACACAGGAATACAAGGAGAGTTGAACAGGCAGTGTTCTATTTCTATAGATAGAAATAGAGTAGATTCTTCCCCTGAAATACAGCCATCCCATTCTGTTCTCTTCCCATTGATGCCCTATAATGGACCTTTTGATTTAATCACAGTTTAACTGACTACCACTTAAAATGTTTTCCTCCCCCTAAGTGAGATTTGCAAAAATATCTATGGTTATTCTAGAGAGAGTAGAGAGCACTTATTTTGTGATAATAAATAGAGTGTGTTGGAGTGGAAAATGCATGGATGTTGCTATCAGAAAAAGTCTGATTGAAATTCCTCATCTGCCTTTAAACTGGTGGTCTTAGGCTAATTATTTAAATTCTCTTAGGTTTAGCTTTTTTATTTGTAAATAGAGATAATTAGAAATATCTACCTTATAGAGTATTGAGAGGATTAAATGACAACATAAATAAATAATCTTAGAACACTTTTTATTGCATAGTAGCTCTCTCTGTTGTCTGTTTTTATACTTCTTCTTGGATCTTGTAATTTTCTATTATTCTCTAGTATGTAAAGGTTCAGAGCCACTTGATGACAGGAGGTATACCAGGTATGTTTCAAGGATTCCTCTCTCTCCACATACATCTTGACAAAATATGTAACTTTTACCACCTGATAACTGAAGAGGAAAATTCCACATTAGAAATTCATTGCTCTAACCTTGGGTTTGGTTGCTTATCTTCTATTAAAACTCAAATATTTCTAGGTCTAGGGAGACACATAAAGCCAATAACTAGCAAAGTCTATTATTTATTAAGTAATTATTTCTACTTGTGGCATGTTTTCTTAAACTGCTTCATAATCCTATGAGGTTAAAAAAAAAAACCTTGTTTAAAACAGTGAGAAATTTAGCTGTATAGCAATAATGTGAACAAAATTGAACAAGAAGTCACATAGCCAATTTTTATTTATTTATTTATTTATTTTTGTGGTACTGGGGTTCCTGGAAACCCTTCTACCTCTGGTATACACTCCCAGACCTATTTTATATTTTTATTTGGAAAATAAAAGCGAGGCTGGCTTCAAACCTGAGCGATCCTCCTGTCTCCACCTCCCAAGAGCGGGGATTACAAGTGTGATCCCCGCATCATGCCGGCAGTCAAATTCTTTAAACCAAAGAAATGACATAATATTGTGTTCTTCTCTCTGAGAAAAATCTGAGAGGTTGACAGAGGCAACAAATACAAAATTAAATTAAATTTAATTATTGTTAAATTATTTTTTATTGTGAAGATACAAATAAACATAGACTAGGGTATATATGGAGACACCTTTTCCAAGGTGGGTCCCAACCTTGAAAACTGGTGTTATGAGAACTCTGGGAAAATTAACTCTCCTTTGAAGTCTCGGTCTCTCTCTCTCTCCCCCTCTCTATGTGAGCTTTTAATTTTTTTTTTTAAGAAAGGTCTCACTAAAGTACAATGTGCTGGCTTCAAACCTGAGATGCTTCTGACTCAGCCTCCCATGTACTGGTATTAGAATTTTGTGCAAATGTGCACAACTTAGGTTATGTCTCTTTGAAGACTAGTATAGGATCTGACAATTTAGTAGATGCAGACAGTCATCAACAATGCAAAGATGAAGAGACCTTGGGAGAGAAATGTGCTTGGGAAACCTCAGTACAAATGTAGATTGGGTCCTCTGGAGTAGCGTTCATTGGCAAGGGTGAAGCAGGCAGAAACTTAGTGAAAGTTATCAGCCATCCCTATGGCTCTGATGTGTCTTTGCCCATCAGAGTAGGTGTAGCCTATTGTTGTAAACATCATCCAGTTATGTCTCCTGAGCACCTTTATGTATAAAACAGTTCACTTGATATAAAATTAAAACTGTAAGACTGTGATAGATAAAAGAATAGGCTCTAAAAACAAAAAGATCTAGTCTTACATCTACTCTGACACTTATTCATCTGATGACCATGGTAACTTAGTGAGTTTCTCTTGGCTTTCCATTCATTATCTAAGTGTTTGATTGTATGTGTTAATATGTATGTGTGTCAATATTCACTTCATAGGGTCATATTGGAGTTAAATGAGGTAAAATAATTGAAGAGAACAGTTGGTATTTAATAAATGCTAGTTGAAATTATCCCAGGGTCATATCTAGACTGTGAGCTACTAGAAGGAAGGGACCCTTTCATATTCATTTTCATATTCCTGATACCTATTTTAAAGTTAGTGTCCAATAAAAGAATGCTGATGGATGTTTAAACTAATTTTGGGGAAAATATCTTTTATATGCCAAAAATAAAACAAAACACAATTTAGTATAACACATGATATACTTAGACCACATATATCTCTGGTAGCAAGTAGTGTATTTTCCATCAGTAGATTTGCTATTAATTCATCAGTTTAACAAAATAAAAAGCATAGTCACCATTTTTAGTTATTAATGTATTATGATATGTACTAATTGTCAGGTCCTCTAAGAGAATACTGGGATTTTTGGAAAGTAGCTCAGCCTTGACTTAAATGAGAATGCTCCAATATCAGGATACCGCATAACCATCTCTAACCTCATTCTATGATCCCAAACTCTCAGCCTTGCCCAGGCTCTGAACATCTTAAACAGTTTGGTAGACTTATTTCAGGAAAAAGCAGAATAAAACATTCATTAGACTCAGTGACATGGTACTAGATTTGCCTACTTCCTTGGACATGATGAAGTAAGGAGGATATTAGAACATTCCCTTCTTCATTCAAATAATTCTAAATTCAAGGCATGGAGAATTTTCAAGAGGATCATGAAGGGCAAGTCTCTTCTAAATGGAAATGGAATTCCTGTGAACTGACAATTTGGCCTTAGGTGATTTTGTGTGGTTCAATGAATGAGTCAAGGATGGGTTGTGAAATCCACCAAAAATAATAGTAGCACTGTCCTAAGACTAGAGATGGGCAGATTTGAAAATGCAAATTATGATAGCATAGTCAAGAACACAACTGTGTGATTTACTAAACACAAGGTGATTTTCCCATTTGAATCTGTACTGCATTCAGTTTCCATACACACACACCACCTTTTTGACCTGTAAGAATCAGATTATAAAAAGGAAAAAAGTATGCACAAAGACACTCCAGAGATAGATGTTTTAAAATAATTTTAATTACGTCACTCCTTACAAATTTACATGGTTTCATCCAAGAACAATGGTAGGACACAGAATTCTGAACAGGCAATTACAGCAAGAAAGTGCTAGCCAGATAAGGGCGGTAATATATCTGGTGTCTGAGAAGAAATGGCCACATCATTTGCAAGAATTTCTTGCATTATCAGTTTATAATACTGCTATGCATGTATATCAGAACAAACAAAACAAAAGAGAAATAGAGGTGGTGATTCAGAAAACTCTCTTATTTTCTTCTGCTGGAAAACAAAGCATTATTTCTTCCTTGATTATTAGCTGTGTATCTCTAGCCCAAGTCATATTCTAACAATTACTTTTAAATTAGAAACACACATATCTACATAAGTTATTGCCAAAGCGCCTAGATATTTTACAAGCATTACTAATTGGTACATGGCAGGGGAAGCACTGTGGTAGGCAAGAGGCTTCACAGCATTTGAACCAATGTGGTAAAAGGAGGCCGTGACTATATGTGATGAGGCAAAGACTTGGTCCTGGACAACCAGAGTCTCAAAACACTTATCTTTATATTGCAGTCAACTAAACAAGCCCAAACCCATGACTGCATCTGGGCAAGTTCTCTCATTTGAATCCTACCCTACAAAATGCAAAAGAAAAACACCAGATTAATACTTTACTTATTGCTAACTCTATTTGTATTATAAAACACACATGCTGTTCCTTTAGTTGACTTGAAAAAACTACATTTCATTCCTCTCTCACCTGCAGATCACCAAGTTTCAACATTACTAAGCCAATTTGCATAAGACTTATCTTGTTATTAATACAACCAGCATTCACTTAAGAAAAAAAACCTAATACCTGGGATGTCCTGCCTAAGCTCCCATGTGGTATTTAATCTATATCTTCCAGGTATGGGCTAAATATGACTAGGTCCTATACCAAAAGCAAAATGGAAATAAACAATTTACCTGGCAGAAACTGCTCTAAGTCTTGAACCAACTATATAAGGCAGATTGACATATGACATCATAAAGCAAGGTGAGAGGTCCAGGACAAACCTATTAATGTTGCTGGAATAAAAACTGAGTTTTCATCAGGGACAGATGGTAATTCCTCAGCAGTAAGTACAAGGTCCTGTCATAGCACAGGTTCCATGAACTTGCTGAGTGGTGGCATCTTTGGATCTGGGACCTAGTTTTAGTGACTCATCAAAGGAACCAGCAGCTTACTGAGCAGGAAGGAGCTTTGCTCCTTTTGGCAAGAGGTGTGATCCTTGCACACATAGAGTGAAACCCTTAAGCAGGAAAACCTGGAATCCTGTGGGTAATGACATACCTACAATGACTCCTCCAGTTAAGCCTATGATTGCAATCTGCTAACAAGGCCAGACAACATTTCCCCAAAACGAGATCCTGCTTTAACATTCATGAAGCTGGATTTCAACAAGCACAGTTTGCAGGCTGGTATTTTAAAATGGATCTGTAAGGAAAAAAAATTCACTAAAACGATGATACCAGGGCTTGATGGAGAGATATATTTGATTTCTTTCACCTATGCCTTCCCGCTGGAGTGGAATTGTAGTTTCCCAAGAGAGTCCAGGCAACATGGATTTCCTGGCTTTGGCACTAAGGTGGCATAGGAAGTGATTGGGTAGAAGCAAAAGAAGTAGCTTGTGGGTCACCAAATATTAAAAGAAAGATTCATCTAATACTGTGGGTCATGTACAGAAGAGCATGATGTGGAGGAGAGCCTACACTGGATATGAAGCATAATTAAAAATAAACTTCAGTTAACACAAACTTTAAAGATTGGGATGGGGGAGGGGGAGAAAGTTGTTATCACTGAACAACTTATCCTACTCCAGGGGAAACAAATTGTAACCTGGAAGAAAACAATTGTATAGCTAAAACTGCCTCTGTTCACATTGTGTTTATAAGTTAGTCAACATTATAAACTGTTTCTCTGTTTTCTTGATGTGGAGCTTCTCTCCACAACATGCATTAGAACTACTCATAATGATTTGACAAATTGTGATTTGTCTTATACAATGTGATTCAAACCTGATGTTTCAAATTCTTTCCTTCATTGCTGAAGGAACTATCAAATTCAAGGCACTTTACTGGAATGAAAACTGGTCTAACAATATGTGGTCACTCTCAAAGCCCACAAGTAAAGAAACCAAGTCATGTAGATAATGAAATTGAACTGAATGATTGGCATATAGACAAAATTGTGGTAGAGGACAGGTGATTCATAGCAACCTAGGGGCTGGATACATGTTCTCTCTCCAAATTGATATCTGGATGTTATTTCATAAATTTACCCCTTAATAAAGTCACCCAAATTGACCTTTCATTTCTTGCAGCATAATACCTTTTATCTGAGCTCCAAACCAGATCTCGATGTGGAACAAATTTTGATTGTTTTTTTTATTTATTAAATACTTTTTGGCTTTCTGCCCCACTCAAAGCTCCACTGCTATGAAAATTTTCCCACTGACCCCTGGAAAGGCAGCTTCAGGGTCTCTGTGTTCACATCTTTAGAGCTTGTCTAAATTGGGAGGAAGAGGCTCTGAGTGGCTATATCGCAGGGAGAATAATCACGGCAAAAGAAAACTAGAAAGAACAGTAAATGTGGGCAAGAATCTATTATGTATGACATCTACTAAAAAAACATCAGACAGCTTTAATGATTTTCTTGTGATTTTTCAGGGAAAAATGATACACTTGAAAGTGGTATGATAGGAAAAAATAACATCAATGCCATAAAGACTTTCCTAGTTTGTCTATAGCGTTAAAGAGTTAAAGTTAGCCCAGATGTGGAAAGACAACAGATGGATGCGTTCTGATGACTTATAATGCTGGATAATAAAATGACCTAAGACTCTATTTAGAGAAATGGAACAGCTACTCTCAGGCTGTTTACAGACTTAGAAAGATCACGATAAGCAAATGCAGGCAGTTCAAAGGAATGATTAAAAAAAAGAGACAAGTGGATAAATAATGACCTGATGCTGTTGCGAAAATGTAGTATAACTCTTGCATCGTTAATATAAACACAGATGACCTTTGCATCTGCTCAACTTTAGTCTTCAAGGCAGGAAATGGCAACTGATCTTTATCGGGAAAGTAGTTTTCCCTTCGCTTCTGCTGGACTGACATTGCGTGTAAACCAGAGCAGAGCGATGGCACTATCTTTTCCGAGCACATGCTGAAAGCCTGATAGGCAGTTGAAAGAGAATCTTATCCCAGGCATATGCTTTGTGTGTTGCAGAGACAGTAAGGGCAGCATTAGCAGGAAGGCAGAGTGTGTAGGGCGTGGAGTCAAGGTTGGGGGTGGTGACCAGAGACAAAGGGCCCATGACTACATTTTCCATGTATGTATTCATGGATTCATCATCTTCACAAACTTAAACATCCTCTAGGATAAAATTTACCACCTAACAAACAAGCCTGAAAGCAATTGTTTTTTTTTTTTAATTAGGGTAGCTAGTGAATCCTATATTCTAGACATATTATAAACATACTCACAAAGAACTGTTTATGAATTACACAATATTTGCATCAGAAAAGTTTTAAACATCTGAAATATTTTATCTCTATTTCCAATAAAAGTGGATTCAGGTATTTCTTTCTTTAAAAAAAAAAGATATGTGTACACATAATCCATCCATCTTTAAAAATCTACACACTGGTATAAATCAGGTGATTTATAGCAACCTAGGGCATTGATAAATGTTTTCTCCTCTTTCTTCATGGAATACTAATCTAGTTGTTATTTCATAAACTTTACCCTAAATAAAGTCAACAATTGACCTTTCATTTCTTAAAGCATGGTGGATTTGGCCTGGGATCCAAAGTAGATCTTAGTATGAAACAAATTCTGATATTTTAAATTTTTAAATAATTCTTACCTCACACAAGACTTCTGGAAATAATCTTTATATGGAGAGCCATTTTGTTTCACTGGAAGCGATGGGTTCTACCCAACTCTAATCTGGCCAGAAAAACTGGATGCATCCCTTCCAATTCCAAATACATTCATATATACTTTTTCTTATGCTTCTAACTCCTCTATTAGATGCCTTTAAGCAGTAAATACTTACATGATGGATCCACAAAGTACCTATTCAATAAAAAATATTGCTACTCTAACTTCAATCACAAGTTGATCAAGTTTTCTATAAAATAAAATGGCTTTGTAGGACATATGGATTCTAGGTCTCTGTAGCAATTAAATAACTGTGCCATGGAAGCATGAAAGCAGTCATATATATATATATATATACAAATATATATACAAATATATATATATATACAAATATATATATATATATATATATATATATATATATATATATATATATATACAAATAGGTGTGTTCCAGTAAAACTGTATTGACAAACACAGATGGGGGAAGATGGTTTTGGCCTGTGGGCATGAATTTGCTTGCCCCTGACCTAAATCAAACTGACACCTCCCCCCCATGATCATTATAAAATAAAGTCTCATCCTGCCAAAGTTACACTTACTGATGGCCTTCACACATTCTTCTAGACTTACTCAGGGGATGCAAAAATTAAAATATGAAGAGATAATTTCTACTTTCTAAATAGGACTCTACTATTTCTATTAAGGAAGTTAATACTATACCAGCTTTTCCTGATCAGCTTTTTTTTTTTTTTTTTTTTTTTTTTTTGCGGGTCTGGGGATGGAACCCAGGGACATTCGACCTCAGAGCTACACCCCCTGCCCTATTTTTTTATTTTTTATTTTGAAACCGGGTCTCATTGAGTTGCAGAGGGCCTCACTAAGAGGCTGAGGCTGTCCATGAACCACAATCTGGGATTAGAAGTGTGCGCCACCATGCCTGGCTCCAAGGGCACTTTTCTATGGATACTAGAATTTGATACAAATGTGATACAAACACCCATATTTAGATAATTTTTCATTCTTGGAAGCTTAGATAGAATTAATTTAACTTAATCTCCTTCACAGTCAGTGGCAACTGCCTTGCCAAGATAGGCTGGAAAAGTGCTAGTTATATACAGTAAATCATAGAACTTTAAAGCTGTAGATTCCTCATACTAATGGCAGTTGATTTTTGACAAGAATCCCCAAATCATAAACTGAAAAAAAGACAGCCTTTTAAACAAATGGTGTTGAGAAAAGTGTTATCTGTTTGTAGAAGAATGGAATTAAACCAGAGCTTCTCATCCTGCACAAAAGAACTCACAATGGATCAAAGGCATAGAAATTAGAACATAGACTTTGCAATTACTATAAAAGAGCATAGGATCAACTCTCCCACATATAGGCACTGGCAGAGACTTCCTCAATAAGACCTCCAAAGCTCAGAAAATAAAAACAAAACTTAATAAATAGTATGGCATTAAGTTAAAAAGTTTCTGTGAATCAAAGGAAACCAACAAGAGTCTAAAAAGGGAATCTATGGCATTTGAGAAGATTTTTGTCAGCTGTTCCTCTGATAGAGACTAATATCAAAAATATACAAAGAATTTAAAACATTTAAAACACTAAAGATTGCCCAATTCAAAAATGGGAAATTGAACTGAAAAAAGACTTTTCAAAAGAAAACATACAAATGGCCAACAAATATATGAAAATATGTGCAACATCATTATATTTTTAACAATCAGGGAAATGTCAATCAAAATGACATGGAGAGTTCCTCTAACATGTCATTTGCAGGAAAATAGATGAAACTATACAATATTATGCCAAGTGAGATTAGATAGTCTCAGAAAGTGAAAAGTTGTTGTTTTCTTTCATATGTGGAAGCTAGAAAGATATTGGGAAACAAAAGAGAATTCAGATAAAGGAGGAGAGATTCCAGTGGAATGTTGGACAGGGTTTGGTGAGAGAGGGGGGAAGGAGGTGTGATGAAGGAAACAGTTCAAATAGTGTTATGTACATATACAAAATTACAAATCCCAATTTCAATGACATGTGCAAGGGAGGTGAGAGAATGAAATGGGACGTGAAGGAAAACGTCTAAGTGCAATGGGCATGTGTGTTTCTATCACTCTGAACCTCATTATGGTGTATAATTACCATTCACCAATAAAATATATTTAAAAAATAATAGCAACTTTTCAAATGAACATTTCCTATGTACCAAATATTGTGCAAGGGAAAATCACATATTAATCTTATTTATCTTTGCTGCATCTTATGGATGAGGAAACTAAGGCTCAGGTACATGAATTGAATATCTAAGATTCCATAATAAGAGATAGATCTGGGTCTAAAACCAGAACTCCTGAATCACTCAAACAAACATTTTTTTGTGTCACACATTATTCTTTATGTACCAGATTTCCCTGATTTCTAAGCCACAAAACTGATATCAGGGATTCTGATATAATAGAACAGTAGGAAGAGTATCCTTAATTAACATTCAAGGTAATTATATTTTGGGAAGCTATAGTAAAGGGTGTTGAGACAAGTTTTCTGCAGGTGTATGTGTCCTGGCTGGCATGGGACTTCTTTGCTCTGGAGGCCCTGAGGAAATACTTTCAGGAGCTGTGTCCTACTCACACGGGTCCTGAAATGTAAACTTTGTGCGATGCTAATGTGTATGCTATATGTGGAGAAATAAGGGGAAAACAAAGGACACATAACTTTGAGGAATAAAAGAGAGAAGACAGGGCTCATTCTCAGACACAAGCAGAATTTGAGAAACATGAAGCATATGGATGTACTATCTAAACCCAATGAACTGAACCAAGGCAGCAATGAATACCAGGCTACCACTTTGGATGGTTATCCTCTAGAGACTTATTTAGAAAGAGGGGTTAGGAACTAGGCAGAAGACGTGAACTTCCAGATGAATTCCAAACACCATGTTTCTAAATGTTGGCTCAAGATAACTTTCTCATTTCTTATTACTCTACTATCTGCAAGGAATTTGAGGCAAATATGCCATGGGAGGGTTCCAAACAGATTTGTTAACATTTGGTCAGAAAACTATCTTCATAGGAAACTACATCCAAAGCATACATTTGAGATGAAGTTGTGTGTGTGTGTGTGTGTGTGTGTGTGTGTGTGTTTTGGGATTGGCCTCTGCTGCAGGTAGAAGAAGAGAAAGTCCTGACTTTTGTATTCAGCCAATATCTCTTTAAATTAGTTGAATCCTTGCCCAAACATGTGTTTGTTCTCATGCTGACCAGACCTTATAAATCTTGGCATAATCTGACAGCAAAAGAAAGAAATATTCTGCCTTGTGTGTGGCTATGTAATAAAGATGAAATACTTGTGATGAAGTGTGAGGTATTCTCAGTTACCTGTCCTGGAGACAATAACCTTTCAAACACATCAAGACTATAAAAATAGATTATTGCTGAAGGCAAAATGATTAATGGGTCCCTGTGAATCTAATGCCACAGGCCACCCCATGGAACAATCTCAGTTGTAGAGGGACATTTCCAAGATACTTCTCTTGAGCACAGTCTTCAGGCCAGAATAGGCTTCCCTTTATAGAGAGTGCAGCTAACACCTGGTACTGCATCACGTAGGGCATCTCAGAAGAACTTCCAAAGGGCTTCCCAGGTGATCTAGCATGTTGTGAGTGTAAATGAGAGAGTAATTAAAACCATGTGAAAGTTTGGCTTCTTTTTCAAAAGTACAGGAAAACCTTGCAATATCATAGTTAGTTATTACATAGTTTCAAACAGTGTTCTGTGAGTTAAACCAGGTCCCCTGACACATAATAACTGCATTCAGTTACAGTCTGATATCACATGGTTAAAATGGAACGTAAAAATCATTACACATTCCATTCCCCTATCAGTTTGGCAAAGATCACAAACATTGACAATACTCATTGTTGGTGAGCTTAGGAAGAAGATGGTACTCCCCTATGCTGGGGATGGACAGTGATCTTGTACGACTCTTCTTGTGAGTAGATTGGCAATATGTTTCAAGATACAAGATTTCTAAATCTTTTGTTACAACATTTCCATTTCCAGAGATTTATCCCAGAGATAAATGGGTCAAACGCTCAAAGATAAACAGGTAATACTTAATGTTATGCTACCAGATGCCTTTATTTACCTTCTGAATATGTTTTGTGGGGTACAACAGTTGTCCCCAGATTAAAACAGATCTATTTAAATTCTTTCCTAAAAGCCAGGTGTGGTGGCACACACTTGTAATCTCAGCATTTGGGATGCTGAGACAAGAGGATCCCAGTTAACAGACAACCTCCACTACTTGGTGAGGCCCTCTGCAAATCAATAAGACCTTGTTTCAAAATAAAGAATAAGAAATAGGGCTTGGGGTATAGCTCGGAGGTAGGACGTCCCTGGGTTCCATCTCTAGTACCGGAAAAAAAAATTCTTTACTAAAGATCCCAGAGATTCATTATTCATTGTTAGCAGAGCAAAAATGATTCTATAGTACATGACCCTCAACAGGACTTTGGTTAAATGAATTCATAAACAGTATATACTCATCCACAAAATATTTTGCAGACAAAATTTATATTGATATCTATACTTATTGATATGGGAAACTATCACTGACATTGTTATTTGTGAGGAGTAGTATAGAAAAGGAATAAAGAATAAATTATGTTCTATAATAACTTACTCTTTTGCTTTATTCTTTGTCTTGATTTTTCCATGTATTAATTTTTACTATCTGAAAAACAAATAAAGCAACACTGAATTGATTTAGGTGCTTTTCCTCTCTCCTCACACCTACATTAAGGCTGTCCCACTGCACTACGTATAGTAAATGATCTGCATTTTCCCAAGGAAAGCACCGCCACACAGCAGATATATACAGGAAGAAGCAAAGTTTGGGGTCTGTGGCCTATTGGTACTTACTACATTAGCTGTTCCAAAGATAGAGGAATCAATAACGTGGCTCTAAGAGCTTGTTAATCATCACACTAAATTGAAGGTCCACTTTTATGCAACGATCTTGGAACGGTAATAGCCCTGAGCTCCATATCACTTTTTTTTTTCCGAGGGCTTTATTAACATGACCTCACTCATCATGTGGCATGGCTGTGAGCTCTAGCTGCCGGCAATTATCTCCCACTTTAAAGATAGAGGCTCCAGACAGAGAGAAGAGTAAACTCTGGCCAGAATCTACAAATGGTACATTTGTAGATGAGAAGTAGATGAGTCTCATCTTTAGTTATCTATACTTTTGCCACTGTTCAGTGAACAATTCCATCACTTTCTGAATTATTGATTTGAAAGCCAATTTTTAAACACCTTATATTTGGTTTTCTTTTTTATTTATTTATTTATTTATTTTTGGTGGTACTGGAGGTGGAACCCAGAGGCTTTCTACCTCCGGGCTATACTCCCAGACCCATTTTATATTTTATTTGGAAACAATGTCTCACTAAGTTGCTGAGAGCCTCACTAAGTAGCTAAGGCTGGCTTTGAACCTGTGTGATCCTCCTGTCTCAGCCTCCCAAGCGCGGGGATTACAAACGTGCGCCACCACACTTGGCTGTATTTGGTTCTTTTAGTACTCCTCTTTTCCTCTCAACTCTGAGGTCTTTGGTAAAGGAATTAGACAGGTTTGGTTTGATTTGGGAACAACTATTGTGCTCCACATAATGTGTTTAGAAGGTAAGTGAAGGCATCTGGTAGTCTATCAGTGAGTGTCAGAAAGCCTTACTTGGTTCAATCCTGAAAAATTCCTAGATGGCCAGTAATTCTATTTGGAGTTGGAAAAAAGAAAAGAGAGATGAGTACAGTTTACCATCATCAAGTGCCAGAAACTAGGGATGGAAGATGCATCGAAAGAGCTTTTTCATGTTGAGCCCATGGCTTTACATGCTCAGATCCTCCTTAAGCAATTCTTGGTACGCCATTTGGAAAAGGCCAGGGAAGTGCTGAATCATAAGGAGGAAATACAAAAGTAGAAGTTTAGGAAGGTTTTGTTTTTATTTTGAAACATTGAAATAAAATATCATACTAAAAGAACAACAACAACAACAACAACAACAATTCCTTTCCTTGAAAGGAAGCCAAGCTACTAGTATTCATGAAACCACAGCGGAGTATGACCCAGCCCACCAGGAGCACATGCTCTTGCTCTCCAGCAGAGTGTCACACTGTGCTTTGTGTGCACAGCCTGTCCTGTTGGCTGGACATAAACACAGAAAATACGAGTGGTTTTCTGGACTCTTAACTGTGATCCAGAAAGGAAGTTAAGGAAGAGGAAGGAGAGGAAGGGAAGACAATTATCAAGATTGTATCAGGGTCTGACACAATGCTTAGCATTTTATGTCATTATTGGTCATTTAATAAAATAACACTCAGAATATGAATTATATACTTTTATACTTTTTAATGGACATGAGGCTTAAAGCAAGTAACTATCCAAATGGTTATATGCTGGTGTAAGTGAAGAAACAGTGAATTGTACCTGGCAGGTCGATTCTAGAGCCCTCACCACGAAGGCTAAAATTTTATCAAATTGCTCATAAAAGTGTCCAGAGTGTGTGTTCCTCCTGATCTTTATCCTGATATAGTCTATAGTGAATTTTCTCTGCTTCAGAGCTAGGTATATAGCAATCTGCAAAGATGAAGTGAAGTAACAAGGTTTGTGTACTCAAGGGCCCCTCAAGTATCCCCTTCTTAGCATGTAGCTGGCCAAGCACAGTTTTCAACAGGGTTAACCATTTTAATAAATCAGATGCAAAAAACATGAATTATGATGTGGCAACTGAACTGAGCAAGGATGGCAGAGGAGGGCATGCAAAGGTAATCAGGAAAAGATAAGGGAGAGGAGAAAGGAATAAACACAGACACTTGGGTATATATGTAGGAGAAAGGTTAAGGTGAGAATTTACAGCTATTTCCACAAAGTTTTTATATCTTCTTAAGTATCTATGCTCATACATTGTTTTCCTTTTATCCACTAGACAATATAAATAGGGCTAACTGGTCCCTTCATATAATAAGTGCAATATTTCAAATATAAGAAAAAGCAGGAAAAATATGATTGAATAGAATGACAACTTCAAATAATGCAAATAAACACAAATTTCTTATAATTTAAACACTTAAGAAAACTTTTTCTCTTCACATTTCCTTTTAGAAGTCAAATGTGCCTTCTGTAAGATTATCTCCCTGTAGAAAAATACACAGCAGAGAACAGATGCAGCAAATAGAGTTTTATTAAAAAAGCTTCCTTGAACTATAAGCTACAATTTGCTGAGGAACACACCTTGCTCTTAGCTCATCTGCTAAATGGTCTTGCTTCTTTGCTACACAGGCCACACTTTCCAGTGCACAGCTCAAGGGGGATACTGAGCGGCTCAATGTGACTTCTTGTTGCTCAGACTTTTGCATTACTGAACAGGGGGCCAGAGAGCCAGTCTCGGCTCCAGGATGAACAAGGGCACAGGTGCTGAACACACCAAGAATTTTCTTCTTGCTTTATTTTTTTCTTCTCTGTCTTTTTTCAAGATTAATTATGCCTATGATATTAAATGGTTCAGGAGAGGATGAAGAAAGGCATTATTTATGAGGCTGAAGTTTCTAGACATTTTTATTTTAGCTCAGTTTGTACCTGGAGGGAGCTGTGGGACAAGAAATGGTCTGTTATTATTAGTAGAAGTCCTAATATGTTCTCATATTGGGATTTCTCTCCCTCACTACCTTGAGGGGCTCAGAGTTCCCCCACTAAATTATTTTCAAAACACTCTCAAGTATTGGCATTTCTGTCCCATTTCACTGATTCTTTGGTCTTTGCTTGTCTGTGTTAGGGAGACAGTCTTCATTGTAGGGACATAATACCTAACCTTGATGGTTTTTACTTTGAAGCAACATATTAGATTAGTGGCAGGGCTGGGATGTGAAACCAAGCATTGACTCCCAGTTTTGTCTTCTCTACTATAAGATGCAGCCCAGCAAATGGGCTGGGTATGTTTTAAAATCTAAAGGGCATATGCATAAGAGAATTATTTTGCAAATGACATAATGATTGCATTTTAGGTCTTAGATCAAGCCATCAGGAAATTTCACTTTTAACCAGATGTAATCCTGTATACCTTGATAACCTATGCATGTAGAAAAATATACCATCCTCCCTTTAGTAGCCTGAAGCCTATGGCTGAGGCAGGTTAGATGACAGCTCATATTGGTATAGGGCCACCTTCTCTTCCCTTTCTGATTCCTATCTGGTTTGTGTTCCACTCTTTGCAGACACTTTTGTCTGTTTTCCAAGATGACAGCCAATTTATCTAACTGATCCATTCAAATGCAATAATGTTCTTCAGAGAACATATTTTCTAATTACTCTTAAATTACTAGAGTATATTAATGGTCAGAATTTCAGGCACTGTAGAAGGAACTAGTAGTGATAGCTTTTAAATGGCATTTATTATTTTCTTCCTTAGATGTAATGCTTTCTAACTTGTTTTATATAAGCTTTTAATTTTGAAAGCTTTGGATTTACATAAAAATGTGAAAATAGTATAAAGGGCTTCCATTTAACACACACCACGATTTCCCTATTATTAAGACTATATATTACTATGGTACATTTGTTACAATGAATAAACCAATTTTGACACATTTTAAACTAAAGTCTATGTTTTATTCAGATTTCATTAGTTTTAACCTAATGTTAGTTTTTATTCCAAAATAAAAGTATAAAATAGTATGTTTCAAGCCTTGAAAACATAGTTAAATATAATTCCAGGATCTCATCTATAATACTACAAGATAGTTAATGATCATCTCTCTTTAGGCTTATAAACATGCTTTGTACTCTTGTCAGTATATTCTGAATGATTGATCAATAAACAATGTCTCTTGGACATTAGCATTTATAATGAATTTGGTATTTCACCAAATAACTATATATCATAAAACACTTGCCCTATCACCGTTTGTTTAACAATCAGATGTTTAAAAGTTCTTACTATTATATATGTCCTGAGATATATCTTTATACTTATATATCCATAATTGCTATGTAGAGTAAAATCTTAGAATTTGATGGCAAGATCAAAGAATACATACAGATTTAAGGATTTTAGACATGTTAGGATGGAGAAATAAAAAAGATGAAGCATGAGGACTCTGGGGTGATTTCAGATTTCTTAGATGGGTGAATGAGTTAAGCAGTATAAATCCAGTTTCCAAATTTTAAAGATAATATGACAACACAACCTATTTCAGAGGGACTCTGGGAGGATTAACTGTAAGTGTCTCACTTAGAAGTAGACTTTGCAGACACAGAAGTTGCATGAGCAGATGAGAGCAGGAGACTGGTGGTTAAATTCAAGTTGACAAGTGGTTAAATTCTCTCTTGCAGGCTGTACACTGGTTTGAAGAAGAAATGAGTAATGAGATGAATGGTTATGCATTGAAAAAGGACTTCCTTAGACAAAGGTCATGAACAATTCTGAGAATTTTGAAGGTGTATTTTACTAAGTTGTACTCAAAAAGTTTGTGCAACATATACTCAGGAATGATTATTTTTGAATAGATGCTCTCTTTTTGGCAGAAATGTAGCTGAATCAGTGACAATTTGGCCAAAGTTCCTATCTCCATTTCTCTTTTCATAAAGGGGAATATTGAGTCCTAATACCTCTGATTGTTGGTGGAGAATAGGCACTGATGTGGATAGTCCAAAGCCCCTCAGGAGCAAGGGTTTAGAGGGATAATCGGAGACTACAGAGGCATGAAGGTGTATGCTGTTCCTAAGACCCAGATGACAGCGGGACTCAAGGGATTCTTCAGCTGGGATAAATCCATCAACTATTTTCTTGAGCACTCCATCACTCTTCCAATTTCCCCACATTTCTTAGCTAATCCTCACTTAGTGCTATCCTGTGAAGAGAGTAAGTGTCATCACCTGATTTTCACAAGCAGAAAACAGAGGCAGCAAGGTTAACAAGGTTAACTCTAAAAGCTTATCTCTTAGTAAAATGCTAAGGAGGGAGAAATATGGTTGCCATTCACTCTTATCTGTCCTGTACACTTTACACTTGCCTGTAGGAGTTTGCTCATGTCCTTATCCTGCTCCCAAACCAGCCTCCTATAGGCAGATTCATGCTTTCCTTGTATGAATTAAGAAATGAACAATGTCTTTTTTACAGATGCTTAGCTGAATTTTGATCTCATCTTAAAGAACCTTCCCCCACCATTATACACATGTGTTTCCATGGCTTTGGAGAATCTCCACTCCTGTACTGGCCACCCAGCTATGAAAGTTTATTGAAGGTGATGATTTCAGCAGGAATCTAAGTGCTTTCTTGCAGTCCTTCCCCAAGTAGCCTCTGAATGCTGCTCATGGCTTCCAGATGTTAAGGAACTGTGGCTCCTCACTATGAACTGTCCAGCACAGCTTTGTCACACAGCACCAAACTGCTCCAGAACATCTGGACTGGACTCACCCTTTGCCAGCTGGCTTTCCCTCCCCGACCACTGGGCCTGAAGGGAATGAGTAGAGAGACAAATGTCATGGTGCAAGGCCACCATCAGGAGAACATTCAAGGAAAATGTCCACTACATTGGGACTGGGTTTGGATATCTTCTCTTTTTGTTGTTGTTAATAAGAGAATACATCATCACTTGCTCATCATAGAATCCTTACTTCCTACTGCCCACCCCAAGTAATTTCAGTTATAGAAGAGTGAGTTATTATCTCAGAACTGACCCAATTTCCTGGTGAGTTATGGATGAGCATCTCTAGATTTTAGAGCCTAGTGAGCATTATCTGGTAATAAATGGGCTCCAACAAAGTCAAAGATTGAAATTTTTCTCTCATTGTGGAAACAACAGAGAAATTAGGAGACATCAGGATTTCATTATTTATTTATTTATTTATTTATTTATTTATTGTTTGTTTGTTTGTTTGTGGTTCTGGGTACAGGGGCATTTTACCTCTGAGCTACACAGCAACCCTATTTTATCATTTATTCTTAAACAAAGTCTCATTCAGTTACTTTGTGCTAGCCTTGAACCTGCAACCTTTCTGTCTCAGCCTCAAACTACTGGGATTAGAATGTGTTCTACCATGCTGGACTTTATAAGAGATTTAAAATGTGGAGGGAGAGCAGTAGAATAGTGGAATGGGATTGGGAAAGAGGGAGGGGAAAATGGAAGATTGAGGGAAGAAATAGTTCAAATAATACTCTGGCAATATATGAAGGTATTATTACCATTCTCACTAACATGTACAAAGAAGGATGAAGTGAGATGGGATGCAGAAGAAAATGTACCAAGAGACTTATGCATATATGTCTGTATTACATCATTTGACCTTCACTATGATATATAGTTGCAATGCACTAATAAAATTATGTATAAAAATCATATTTTCCCAGGCATGCAAAGGAAATGCCCTGGCTCCCGGTGCTAAAACTAAGGTTTGAGTTTGGTGACCTGTCTGATTTATTCCATCCCAATGCATTCTGCAGTAGAGTATTATTAGCTATACCTATTCTAGCAATTACCTGACACCCTATGATTGGATCATTTTAAAGTTTTTTCTTGGTACTGGTAATTGAACCCAGAGATTCTACTATTGGGCTACATTTCCATCCCTTCCTATTTTTAATTGTGACACAGTGTCTACAAGCTACAAAGGCTGGACTCAAACTCGTGATCCTCCTTCCTCATCCTCTTAAATAGCTGGGATTACAGGCATGCACTCTTGCTCCTGGCCTTTTTCATTATTTAAAACAAAACAATGTTTCTAACTCCATAATCATGAGTGCTTAGAGAAACATATTTGACAGTTGCTATCAAGGCAAGAGGTAGAAAGGCTTAAAATTTCTCCTTTTGCATTGTGATTTGCACACGGTTGTATATAGCAGTGATTGCAGAAAGGAAATGGTTAGATAGAGAGGTAAGGAAGAAGAGAGGTTCTTCCACTTCACTCTGAAGACTGAGTATAATAGAGTGGTCACAGGAGAACATGGAGCATATCAGCCCTTTCCCAAAGTGTCTCTTCATTGCAGCCCTAAAGTCCTCTGCCAAGGCACATCTCTTTAATTCTAAATACAAAATTTTAATTTAGTATTGATTCACATTATAGGTTCTTTATTTTAAAGTAATAATGGGAAAACTTCTGGGAAGATGACAACGAAGGAAAGCAGCATGTATCAATCCTGCTGACACTCCATCTCTATCTCTATTGCTGTGAAAATAGCATCTTGACATGAAAAAGAAACCAGCATAAATTTGAACAGAGCACCAAGAACTGATAGGCAGTAGAAACAAAGATAGAAAGCAGAAACGTATCTCTCCTGCCTACAATGCCTGTGGTGCCAATTGCTTCACTGTCCTGGGACTACTGGCACTGGGCCTCTAGAGACCCCAGAAAAAAGTCAACAACTTGAAATAAAGTAAGCAGCTGCAGCTTATCAGAACTTTAAGTGGCTGGCTCTTCTTGCTAGGGCCCTGGCTACAATCTCAAGCTGCGGTGGCTGAGCTCATTGGATCCTACAGAGATTTAGAGTGGTGCTCAACAGCACCATATATGAACCAGCCATCCCCACAGGAGACTGCCTAGTGTGGCCACAGAGACTTGTACAGCTAGTGATAGACTTGCAGGGTCTGAGACTTTGTGGTTCACCCTAGTGAAGGTGGTGATGGAGTCTGACAGGACACAGCAAAGGTACAGATTATCAGACAGCCACCAGGAACAATCAGTCAAAAAGGCCTACAGTCACCGGGGTTCAGAGCCCTAGTAGGGCCTCTGAAGATTGCCAGAGACCATCCAATCATGATGGTCAGGGAGAAGTTAGACCAAAGACCTTGCATCTCCTTGAATAGGGGATAGGTCCCACATTTAAACACATAGGAACAGGTAAAAACTTTCTCAACAAGACCCTAAAGCACAAGAAATTAAAAGGAAGATCAAGATTTGGGATTATATTAAACTGAGGAGAGTTTCTGTAGAGCAAAGGAAACTATCAAGAATCCCAACAGAGAGCCAACAGAATGGAAGAACATTTTTTCAACTATTCCTCAGATAGAGGACTAAAATCTGGAATATACAAAGAACTCAAGAAATTCACTGCTAAGAAGACAAATAACCTAATAAAAATGATTAAGTTAACTAAATAGACACTTCACAAAAGAAGAAATTCAAATGGCCAATAAATATATGAAAAATGTTCAATATTATAAGCAATCAGAGAAATGAAAATCAAAACCACCCTGAAATTTCCACCTAACTCCAATTAGAATGGCAATCATTCAAAACACAAACAACGACAAATGCTGGTGAGGGTGTGGAGAAGTTGGAATTGACTACATTGTTGGTGGGATCCCAAATTAGTTCAACCACTTTGGCAAACAGTATGGAGAAAGCTCAGAAGAATGGGAATGAATGTACCATTTGATCTTGCAATATCCTTTCTGGATATCTACCCAAAAGAATGGAAACCAGAGTACCAAACCAATGCATGTATATCTGTGTTCATAGCCCCACAATTCACAATTTTCAAACAGTGGAACTAGCCAAGATGTCAATCAACAGATGAATGGATTACAAAACTATGGAATATGTACACAATGGAATTTTACTCAGCCATAAAGAAGAACACAATTAAATCATTTACAGGGAAATGAATGGAACTGGAGAACAATAAGCTGAATGAGATTAGTCAGTCACAAAATAATAGGAAATCAGATATTCTTCTTAATATGTGGAAGCTAGGGAGAAAATAGGTCATAGGAGAAACTCTAAACGAAGCATATCATATAGATGAGCAAATAAGGCAACCAAACTGAGGGTGAAAGGAGGGGAAAAGAGGGAAATTCCCTAATGTATGTACATTCACAAACATATCAAAACCAATTACTAAGCCAAACATGAAAAGGAGAGAAGTGGAAGGGAATGAGGTGGCTATTGGTTAAGGACTAAATGAGTGATATGTATATGTATGCTTCTACCATCTTGTACCCCATTAGTATGTATGTCCACAATGCACCAATAAAAAGAAATACAATGGATTTTAGCCCTTTCAAAAAAATTCAATAGACAAGTTTAAGAGAATGTGCTACCTCTATGTAGTTGGCAAATAAAGTATTTAGTCTCTTTAGAATTAATGACTGACATCTCAAAATATAAATGACTAATATTTATACATTGATTTTTATCACTTATAAAGCACTTTCTCATATGCCACCCATATAAATCTTTTTTTTTTTCAGTACTGGAGATAGAACCCAGGGGCATTCTACCTCAGAGTGACACCCCCAGATCTATTTTTTCTTCTTTATTTTGAAACCGGGTCTCACTGAGTTGCAGAGGGTCTCACTAAGTACTGAGGCTGTCCGTGAGCCACAGTCCTCCTGTCCCAGCCTCCCAAATGCTGGGATTACAAGTGTGCACCACCATGTTCAGCCCCATCTTTTTAAGCATCTCTGTGAAATGGGAGCAAAGACTATTAAATTCTTTATTGGACAGATGGGGAAATAAGGATCTGATGAAGTTACTTGCCTAAGTTTATGTACAAAATTATGGGATCCTACAGCAAATGTGAAACTCACCTCTTTCCCTAACAGGACACTTTTAGATTTTAAAAAATGATTGTATACTAAGTTCCTTTTATCTGGAGAAATTCCTCTTTGATCCCCTGACACCATGATTTCAGCCTGATCATTTGCTGCTGGAATTCCTTCCCACACTTGTGGTTAATTTCACACAGTTGAGAAATATTTAATAAGCACAAATGATTATTACTAGCAAGACAATATTTTATGTACTAAAAAATTAAAAAATCAAGGCTACCTTTGCCTTAACAAGAGAAAGAAAGAAAGAAAGAAAGAAGAAAGAAAGAAAGAAAGAAAGAAAGAAAGAAAGAAAGAAAGAAAGAAATGAATGAATCTGGTGGTGGGGCATATTTATAATCCCAGTCCTTGGAAGGTTGAGGCAAGAGATTACAGGATAATGGCCAGTCTCAGCAACATAATAAAGCCTTCAGCAACTTAGTAAGATCATGTTTCAAAAATAAATAAATAAAAGGGTTAGGAGTTTAGCTTTATATTATAAAATATGACCAAGTCTGTGGAAAATAAACATATGAAGTAAATGTATAAATTGACACATGAAACCCACATCATAGGTGAGAAGTATATTATGATTTATAAAATGCTTATACATATCATATAATGATAGTTACTAAGCACTTATATGTTTCAGACTTTTATAGTACTAATATTTTTAAATCCTTACAACTGAGTAAGGTTCTATCATAATTCCCATTTTATAGATAATAAAATTAAAGCATAGACATATTCAGTTTCTTGTCCAAAAATGCATACTTCAAACCATGTAGTCTGGTTCCTGAGAATGCTTTTTAACATATAAAATATATTATCCCATTTAATCCTTATATTAACTCTATGAGATAAACACCATTATTTTGTAGTTGAAAACTTCAAAGTTTAGAGAAATTAGCATACTTGGCCAAGAAAAAACACAGACCCAGTAAGTTCTGGAACTGGTATTCAAACTCAGAGTTTACTTCTCCAAGCCTGTGATTCAATATAGAACTAATCATTGTAAAGACACAGGTCCAGTTGCCCTGAGTGAAGACAATATCTTATAATTACCCAAAATATTCCCCATGGTTTTCTTCAATGATTCTAGTCAATGACAAATTTGTTTTATATGTATTACCTTTCAGATTTTTCCAGCCCTTCCATTTGGAAATCAGATTCTCACATTAAAAACCCAGTAATGAAATGGGAACATAAGATGTTTTACCTAAATGCCAGTAAATTTAAACTTGTACCTAGCAAATACAGTGAAGAGTGCATTATATGGATTATTGCACAATCCTCACCACTGTAAAGTGAAATTAGGAAGTTGTGCTATAATAGTTTAATAAAGATTGCCTAGTTGTCACAGGCAATAATTACATGGGATATCTAGAATTATACACAAGCACTCTGTCTCTATATAAATGTCTAAGTATGGGGATTGGAGAAATTATTGACTGCTTGAAGGAAAAAAGAGACAAAAAGATAAGACAAAATCGAACGTATGTGTTTAAATATTTCCAAGAAGGACGTTATTCACATATCCACCAAGACAGTCAAATTACTGATCTAATTATATAACAGACACTAACTTCTCCCCTATGCAGTGTGAAGACTTTGTTGGAAAGTGGCAGAAATGACTGCTTGGGACATTTGCTGTGAGGCTTCAGATAGGAATAGAAAAGTAAATTATAAGAATACCTAGAATAGCCTAATCTACCAGTACTTTAATTTAACAAAGATTGAGAAGTTAACAAGGAAAGGAGACATGTAAGAAAAAGAGATATTAAGCTAGCATAGCCTGCTTTTAGCCTTCTTCCTCTCTTTCTTCCAGGACTGGACTTAGATATTGCCTAAGCAGGACCAGGAGAACCCAATCAGAGATGGCTTGGGTGTGGCTAACTGGCAAACTCAGGATCAGATAGTACCCACTTCCATTCCTTTGTAATCATTATGGTTTTACATGTTTAATTTTCCAACTGCTCCCATTTCATGATTAACAGTAAAATCTCTAAAGTAAAAAGATCTCATTCTTAGGAAGAACATTTGTATTACAAAACAAAAGACAGTGCACCTTTTCAGGAAGGGGCATTGGAATCACTCTTGCTTTTGAAGAGGAGTGAGTTGTTAGAGACAGAGGTGAGGACAGAAGGAAGAACGCTATGGTCCACCATTTCTTATTGCTACATTGTTGTGCAGTGTAAAGACAAAACAAGTGAATTCCTCCTTATTAGAATCCAAAATATCCTTTCTTCTTTCCTCACTGAACTCTCATTAAGATATTGATCTGAGTACAATAATTGATATTTACATGTGAATTACCCATAGAAATAGAGGTGATATGGGTGGGTCTCTCACACTATGAAATGTTTTTGTATTTCAAAAATGTTTAAAAATTCTGGAATGTAGCCAGGTGTGGTGGCACATACCTATAATTCCAGTACTTGGGAGACTGAAACAAGAGGATCCAGGTTTGAGGACTGCTCAGCAACTTAGCAAAATCTTCAGCAATTAAGTGACACACTGCTTTATTTATTTATTTTTTTAAATTTATTTTTATTGGTGCATTGTAATCATATATCACATTGGAATACAAGACTTGAGAGGATATACAAGCACACATCATCCAATTAGCCCTCATCCAGTCCCCATCCCATTCCCTCCCCCTCCCTTGACCCCATGCTTGTTTGGTAATTAACTTTGATACATTTGTTTATGTACCTCCTGCATTTTAAAGAGGCTCCATCCTCCCCTATTTCATACCCTCTGATTGGTCACCTTAGTTGCTTCACTATAGGGCCCTTTCTATAGCTCGACCTCTTCCTGTTGCCCCTTTCCTCCTAGTTTTTGCTGATTAGGGGAAGCATCTGATTTTTTTTTCTGCAATATTTCTCTGTGCATACCGCGTTGCAAGTACCGATCCCACCAAGATACTGCTTTAAAATAAAAAAAATAAAAAGGCCTGGTGTGTACTTAGTGATAGAATACCCCTGGGTACAATCCCCAGTACAAAAAAAGAAAATGGGGCATGTGACCATGTTGTAAAGAATGTTTGATCAGGGAATGATTTGAATAAACAGGTAGCTTTCTTGTTAGAGCAAAATAGACTTGGATTCCTAGTTCTTTCACTTTCATAGATTGTATGACTATGAGCAAGTTCTTAAGCTTCCTGAGATTTAATTTTATTATCCTAAGGAGCAGGAACTATAACAGTTAGGATTGAACCATGGGATACAGGACATGATTCTTGTACCACCTGGGATGCAATGAGCAATAAATGACATTTCTGGTGGGTTGAAAGTGCTTGGGAAATGGTAGATATTCAATATCTATTCATTTCCTTCTTTTTTCTTAATCAACAAGGCTAAGAAATAATTCACTTCAGTAGTGCAGTATGCAGATGCATATCTTTTTTGTAAAATATGTTTTTTATGTAAAGATAGCATTTTATTATTATAATTTTTTAACAATTTTTTTATTGAACATATAGTATACATTTACACTATATTTGGTGCCCTCTCCCCCCCCACCCCCGTTTCTCTTCCTCCCTCCCACCAATGGTTGTCAAGGTTAACCATGTCTTATTCATAATTTTTCACATGTTCAGATATAGACCCTCATTAATCAAGATCGGCCTTTCTCCTCTCCTATCTTTCCATTGAAAACTTAGCTAGTATTTCCCTTCTAATATCTGGAGTCCCACTGGTATCCTTTGTGTTTTCTAGTTTGGGCATATTAGAGGAAACATGTGTATCTTCTCCTTCTGTGCTTGGCTGATCTCACTTAACATGATGCTCTCCAGGGCTTTCCATCTTCTTGCAAATGATATAATTTTGTTCTTCTTTATGGCTGAATAGAATTCCATTGTGTGTATTTCCCACAGTTTTGCTATCCATTCATCTGTTGATGGTGATCTGGGTTGGTTCCATATTTTGGCTATTACAAATTGTGCTGCTATGAACATAGGTATGCATATGTTGCTGTATTTCTCTGAATTCAACCCCTTTGGAAAGATACCCAGGAGTGGTATAGCTGGATCATATGGTGGATCTATTCCCACCTTTCTTAGGAATCTCCACACAGATCTCCATAGTGGCTGAACTAGTTTGCACTCCCACCAACAGTGTAAAAGAGTTCCTCTTTCCCCACATCCTCGCCAGCATTTGTTGTTGTTTGATTTCTTTATGCTTGCTACTCTGACTGGGGTTAGATGGAATCTCAGTGTAGTTTTGATTTGCATCTCCCTGATGGCCAGTGATGAAGAACATCTTTTCATGTATCTATTGGCCCTTTGTATCTCTTCTTTTGTGAAGTGTCTATTTAGTTATTTGCCCATTTCTTGATTGGGTTGTTTGTTTTGCTAGAGTCTTTTGTGCTCTTTGTATACTCTGGATATTAGCCCCCTATCAGAATGGTGGCTGGTAAAGATCCTTTCCCATTCTGTAGGCTTCCTCTTTAGGTTATTGATAGTTTCCTTTGATGAGAAGAAACTTTTTAGTTTGATATTATCCCACTTGTTTATTCTTGCTTTAATTTCCTGAGCTTTGGAGGTTTTGTTGAGAAAGTTACTTCCTGTGCCAATATGTTGTAGTGTTGAACCTATGTTCTCCTCTACTAACTTCACAGTCTCAGGTCTAATTTCTAAGTCTTTGATCCATCTTGAGTTGATTCCTGTGTTAGGTGAGATATAGGGGTTTAGTTTCATCTTTTTACAAATGGTTAGCCAGTTCTCCCAGCACCACTTGTTGAAAAGGCTGTCTTTTCTCCAGCGTATGTGTTTGGCCCCTTTGTCAAAGATTAATTGACTAAAGATGTGTGGGTTTGTTTCTGTATCTTCTATTCTAATCCACTGGTCAGTATATCTGTTTTTGTGCCAGTACCATGCTGTTTTTACTACTATTGCTCTATAGTATAGTTTGAAGTCTGGGATTGTAATGCCTCCTGCGTGTTTCTTGTTATTGAGAATTGCTTTGGCTATTCTAGGTCTTTTCTTTCTCCATATGAAGTTCATGATTGATTTTTCTAGGTCTCTGAAGAATGTCACTGGTATTTTAATGGGAATTGCATTGAACCTATAGATCAGTTTTGGCAGAATGGCCATTTTGATGATATTTATTCTGCCTATTCATGAGCACGGGAGATATTTCCATCTTCCAAGGTCTTCTTCTATTTCTTTCTTTAATGTTTTATAGTTTTTGTTGTAGAGGTCTTTTACATCTTGGGTTAGGTTTATTCCTAGGTATTTTATTGGTTTTGAGGTTATAGTGAATGGAATTGTTGTTCTTGTTTCCTTCATTGTGGGTTCGTTGTTGGCATAAAGAAAGGCCACTGATTTCTTTAGGTTGATTTTGTAGCCTGCGACTTTGCTGAATTTGTCAATCAGCTCCAGAAGTCTTTTGGTTGAGTTCTTTGGGTCTTCCAGATAAAGGATCATGTCATCTGCGAATAAGGATAATTTTACTTCCTCTCTTCCTATGTGGATTCCTTTGATTTCCTTCTCTTTTCTGATTGCTGCAGCAAGAGTCTCAAGGACTATATTGAAAAGGAGTGGTGATAGTGGGCATCCTTGTCTTGTTCCTGACTGTAGCAGAAATTCTTGCAGTTTTTCCCCATTCATTATAATGTTGGCTTTGGGTTTGCAGTATATTGCCTTGATGATGTTGAAGTATTTTCCTTCTATCCCAGTTTTTTTCAGTGTTTTTAACATAAATGGGTGTTGGATTTTGTCGAATGCTTTTTCAGCATCTATTGCTATGATGATGTGGTTTTTGTTCTTGGTTCTATTTATGTGGTGGATAACATGTATTGATTTGCGTATGTTGAACCAGCCTTGTTTTTCTGGGATGAAACCGACTTGGTCATGGTGTATTATTCTCTTGATATAATTTTGAATGTGTATAGCTAGTATTTTGTTTAGAATTTTTGCATCTATGTTCATTAAGGATATTGGTCTGTAGTTTTCCTTTCTTGAGGTATCTTTATTTGGTTTGGGGATTAATGTGATACTGGCCTCATAGAAGGAGTTTGGAAGAATTCCATCTCTTTCAATTTCCCGGAACATGTTATGAAGTATTGGCATTAGTTGTTCACTGAAGCTTTTGTAGAATTCAGCTGGGAACCCATCTGGGCCTGAGGTTTTCTTTGGTGGAAGAATTTTTATTGCCATTTCTATTTCTTTGGTTGTTATTGGTTGGTTTAGGCTTGCTATGTCCTCTGGGTTGAGTGTAGGAAGGTTAACTGTGCTTAGAAATCTGTCAATTTCATCCAGGTTTTCAAATCTATTGGAGTATAAATTTTTCAAGTAGTTTCTGATAATATTTTGAATTTCTTCCCTATCTGTGGTGATATCTCCCTTTTCATTTCTAATTTTGATAATTTGAGTTGATTCTCTTTTTCTTTTGGTTAGGTTAGCCAGGGGTTTATCAATTCTTTTAATCTTTTCTAAGAACCAAATTTTTGTTTTATTGATTCTTTGAATTGTTTTTTTTTTTGTTCTCTATTTCATTTATTTCTGCTCTAATTTTGATGATTTCTTGTCTTCTGCTGGCTTTGGGAATAGACTGTTGCAGAATTTCTAGATCCTTGAGTTGTGTCATTAGGTTCTTTACTTGGTGGTTCTCCGTCCTTTTTATGTGGACACTCAATGCAATAAACTTTCCTCTTAGTACTGCCTTCATGGTGTCCCATAGGTTTTGATAGGTTGTGTCTCTGTTTTTGTTTGTTTCCATAAATTTCTTTATTTCTTCCCTAATTTATGCTCTTACCCATTCATCATTCAATAGTGTATCATTCATTCTCCATGAATTTGAATACTTTCTTTCGAGTTTCCTGTTGTTGATTTCTACTTTTATTCCATTGTGGTCTGAAAAGATGCATGGAATTATATTGCATTTTTTTAATTTACTGGTATTTTCTTTGTGTCCCAGGATGTGATCTATTTTGGAGAAGGTTCCATGGGCTGCTGAGAAGAAAGTGTATTCTGTAGTTCCTGGTTGAAATACTCTGAAAATGTCTATTAGGTCCATTTGGTTTATGGTTTCCTTTAGTTCTAAAGTGTCTTTACTCATCTTTTGCCTTGAATATCGATCCAGTGGTGTGAGAGGCATATTAAAGTCTCCCATAATTATTGTATTTGGGTCTAATTGGGATCTTATGTCCAGAAGGGTTTGTTTTATAAATGTGGTTGCACCCATATTTGGGGCATAAATATTTACTATCATTATATCTTCTTGGTGTATTGTTCCTTTTAATAAAAGGAAGTGCCCTGATTTGTCTCTTTTGATGTGTTTTATTTTAAAGTCTGTTTTGTTGGATATCAGGGTTGCTACCCCTGCTCTTTTTTGGTCACTGGTGGCATGGTATATCTTTTTCCATCCTTTCACGTTCAGCCTGTGAATGTCTTTGGCTGTGAGGCGAGTTTCTTGCAGACAGCATATATTTGGATTATGTTTCCTAATCCACATTGCCAGTCTATGTCTTTTGATTGGTGAGTTAAGTCCTTTAACATTAAGAGATATTATTGAAATATGATTTTTGTTTTCTGCCATTTTGTGTTCTGTCTACTCTTGGGTGGTGTGATCTTTCTTCTTTACTTAAATGGCCCACTTATTAACTTCCTCTCTTCTCTGATTCTGGAGTCTACTTCTTTTTTCTTCCTTATGGTTTATTTCTTTAAGAATTTTCTCTAGTGTTGGCTTTGAATTCATGAATTTTTTGAGATTCTGTTTATCCTGAAAGACTTTGAATTCCCCATTGATCTTGAATAGTAGTTTTGCTGGATAGATGAGCCTTGGTTGGAGGTAATTTTCTTCCAGGGTCTGAATCACGTCGTACCAGTCTCTCCTAGCATTCCTGACCTGGGTTGTATAGTCTGGGGTGATTCTTATTGTTTTGCCTCTATATGTCACCCGTCCTTTTGTTCTCACTGCTTCTAAGATTCCTTCCTTGGCCTCTATGCTGGTCAATTTGGTTATTATGTGGCATGGAGTGGTTTTTCTTTGGTCCTGTCTCAGTGGAGTTCTGTATGCCTCCTGGACTTGAAGATTCAAGTCTCTTTCCATATTTAGAAAATTCTCTGAGATTATTTCCTTGAAGATATTACAGATGTCCTTGGTCTGTACCTCTATCCCTTCCTCAATGCCTATTATCCGTAAATTAGGGCGCTTCATATTATCCCATAATTGCTGGATGTTTAGGTTTTGTTGCTGTAAAGATTTCTGTATATTGCTGACTGTGTTTTCGGTTTGGGATGTACTGTCTTCTAATATTGATATTCTGTTTTCCATTTCATCTAATCTTCCAGAATTTCTTTCTATTGCTGTCTTCAATTCACTTATTGCCTCTTTCATTTTATTCCAGACCTCTTTCTGATTCTTTTTTAGTGTTTCTAGTTCACCTTTAACCTCCTCTATACTTGTTTTAAATCCTTTCATCATATTGAACAACACGATTCTGAACTCCCCTTCTTGCATTTCTAGTAGGTCAGTATTCGTGATTTCTGCTGTCTCTTCATAATTCCTGGTTTTCATATTTATGGCGTTCTCTGTCCTGTTTTTCTGATTTCTACCCATCGTTCATGAGTAATGTGCTTAGTCAAATCTTAATATTAGGAGTTTAGGGGTATTGGCTAGTCAGCAGAGCCTTTCCAGTGTTGAGGGCAGGTGATGTGTGAGGAGCTGGGGTGATTGGTAAAGGAGTCGGATTAGGTAGAGGATATGTTAGGTTGCGAAAGACTTTAAGTATGGTAAGGTAATAACTTGCTAGGAATGAGAGAGAGTTAACTACTAGGACTCTTGTCATTAGTAGAGTAATTATGGATATAAGAAATACTTTGAGTATTAAACCAGGAGGTATATTATGGGGAAAAGTTTTGGGGGAGAAAAGTATGTAGGTTAGTGTGGGAAGGTTTGTAAATAGGGATGATGGAAGGAGCAGACAGACATAAAAAAAAAAAGAATCCACACAAGATACCAAGACTATTATGTAATCCAAGAAAAAGGAAGGAAAACCAATCAAAGGAGGAGAATGAAGAAAAAGGAAGGAAAGAGGAAGAAAGAGGAAAAAAGAACAAGAATAAAATAAAAGGAACTAGCAGCTGTGTGAAATAAAAAATAAGGCAAAATTATATATATATATATATATATATATATATATATATATCCAACAAGTTAGAGAAAGAAGTGTGGGTTAAAAGAAAAAAAATAATAAAACAGCAATAAGCATACCAAAACAAAAGCACTGTAACAGCAAAATAAAACAAAACATCCACATTAAAAGTAAAACAAACAGTCCTCCTTATTTACACATATGGGTTCAGGTCCATATAATATGTGCGTATCTGATTGCTTTGGTAGCTTTCAGAATACCTTCCAATGTCTCTTAGTTTTCTTTGTACTCTATTTTTATCTTCTTAGGTCACTCTGGGTGTTTGGACAACTTTCTCTCCTTTAGCTGCTTTAGGTTTATGTGTCCAGATGTCTGGTTTCACTGTTATTTGATTCTGTATTATTCACAGGTTCTGCGAAATTCTAACCTGTGGTCAGCACCACTGCACACACCACCCTAGCCTCCAGCCTGTGCTTCCCTACAGCAGGGGTGGAGAATGACCAAAGTATAATTGGAACCTCCCCCTGAGGTCATGTGCAGATATTGTGGCCCGATGGATTTTCTTGTGTCTCTGGAAATTCCAGCTGGGCTAGCTGGTGTGGTCCCAAGATGTACCCTGGGCAAATGGATACTGGTTCCTGGATGCCCACACTTACTGCCTGAGCTCTGCCTATTCCGAGAGTGCAGGCTGGATGTGCTGCTAATACTGGACCCAAGTGAGAGTGGATGCAGCTATCTATTGCTGCTGGTATGCTCTTCCAAGGTGTATTGAGCTGTGTTCTCACTTAGAACTAAGCATCTGGCTACCAGGAGGGTGGGAACACCCAGCGGTGGGCCAGGGGTGCAGGGTAGGTGCTCAAGGGTCCAGTGTGCGGTGTCCAGCAATGGTCTCTGCCTCCTGCGGGACGTAGAAGCTGGGAGTGCCCCAAGGAGATTTCCGGGTCACACAGGGCTTTCGCAGCCTGGAAGGCAGGCTCTGGCAAGGTGTCAGGGGCTAGACACACAAGCAGGCTCCAATTTAGGGGTGGCAGTGGTACCAGCACTGACTACTAGCAGGGGACCATGGCGCAAGCAAGGTGCACGAGGAGAGTGCTCAGTTTTGAGGCTTGTGCCCGTGCTGGGGGGTTGAGGCTGCACACATGCTAGGACCCCAACTTACCAGGGCTCCCTCAGGTACCTGACTTGGTGCAGGAGTCTGTGGGAGTCTCTATGCAGTTGTGATCCGGTCGCTGGTGGGCACACAGAATTCTGATGTGGTGCTGCTCGCTGCTTAAGATGCGGTCCTAAGTCCGTTTTTAGTCCCGGATTATCTTGCCACAGTAATATCGGGCAGGCAGTTCCTTGGGCAGCTGCAAAGGCAGCCCGCCGATTGGCCTTCCGATCAGCGTTTTGATTGTAACTGCAGCAGGTCCCGTGTCCGATCTTTGCTCTTCTTCTTCAAGTTCAGGGTTCCGCCGAGGTACCTGGATGTGTTTTGGTTCCTGGTATGTATTTATTTTGTTGATTAAGACACTGCTTTCTAAGTATTTAAACTTTATTTGCTTCAGCTACTGAGAAGTGCTGTGTCCCTCAGTCGCCATTTTGAAGAAAAAAAAAGTAAAATATGTTTATAAGAGATTCAAGGTTGAAAGAGAATGTGTTAGATAGGTAATGAACTATAAAATGCCAAGAATGCCATGTTTTCAATTTTAATTTATGCTTTACATCAATACATTTCATTCAGTGTCTAGAGTAGTCTGAACATTGTTCAAAATGTTAGGCACATAGTAATAAACTAAGCATAGAATGCTCCTTTCTTAAAGTTCTAGTGGAGGTAGACTAACAATGAATACAAAAGATAAGTCAAATATAGCATTTTAAAGATTACTAGTTCCAAAGAGAAAACTAAAGAAAGGGGATACGATGTGGCCAGAGAGTATGGCAGGCACTGTAGTTCTAATAGTGATCAGCTAAGACCACACCAGTCTTAGTCAATTAAGCAGAGCCGAAAAGGAGGTCAGAGAGTAAGCTGGCCTCCTTTTGGTACTGGAAAGGCAAAGTTTTAGTCATTTATCAGCAATTCCCTAAATAATCTTTGTAATATATACACACAAAGATACTAACTACAAATTCCTAATTTCAAATCATGTAGTAATTTAGTTAGATAGTAGGATTTGCAAGCAATGTCTCAAAAATCCCAATGTAGTCTGCTCCCCGGAGCCAAGTACATGGGCCAAAGGCCTCAGTATGTTCTTCTCATCTCAACTAGTTGCTGACAAAGATTTGGTTGGCAAAACTTCAGTCAGGCTTCTGAAACTTCTTCTAGGCCCATCTGCACATTTCTTTGTAAAATCTCATTTTAATAAATGAACCTTGCTATGAGTCATTTTAGCCAGAGTCTTCCCTCTTCAACTTCAATATCTGATTATCATGTATATCTGATCAGGTCCCTTATCCCTCACTATTTGCCAGGTGCACCCTGGCCTGTTTTCATCAGAAATCTTATTTTTTTGGCTTAGCCGGAATCCCCCTTATCCCTGGTATTTCTTCTTAATATTTTTTTTCATTCACTCTTTCCAATCCTGTTTCTTGGCTATAAAGTCCCACTTGCCTTTTATATTGACCCCAATCTTACTCCTCCATTTCAGTGTTTTTTTTTTTTTTTTTTGCTGTGGTCCTTCTACCTACCACAATTGTTCCAGTAGAGTATTTCTAACCATGTTTTTTTTTGTTTGTTTGTTTGTTTGTTTTTGTGGTACTGGGGTTCCTGGAAACCTTTCTACCTCCAGGCTACGCTATACCAGACCTATTTTTATACTTTTTAAATTTGGAAACAGGGTCTCTTAAACCAGCATGCCTGGCTTCGAACCTGTGCGATCCTCCTGTCTCCACCTCCCAAGCGCGGGGATTATAAGCGTGGGAATTACAAGTGTGTGCCACCATGCCCAGCTCTAACCATGCTTTAATATGTAACGTGCCTATTTTTTTCTTTAACATTGCTAGGTGGTTTTCCAGTGGCAGCAATATCACTGCTCTTAGAATTCTCCCAAGCTCCTAAATTCTCTACTGAGACAAACAAAAAAACCCTCCAGTACTCTGAGAGGATTCTTAGTCATCAGAAAGGATTTTGTAGTGATCAATAATACCTTCATCACAGTCAACATGACTTTCAACAATTGTAGTGATGGAGAAGTTACTGTTACTCATGACAGGCAATTTTGTCATCATATTGCTTCTATTTTAAGAAATACCATCCTTTCAACCCCAAATCTGCTTCACTTTATCTTCAACTCTTGACACTTGTAATTAGTTGATTTATGAATAATTTTTCTTGCAGCGACACTTATCTAATACTTTCTATGTGAAGGGTTGAGACATGTGTTAAGTTTCAGGTATTGCATATGAAGAGGATTGAGACCAGGGCTTCCACAGCCTTCATTTCACTCAGATATCAGGAGTGTATGTCTGCCTCCCTCTCTACATACACACTTAAAAACAATGGTCATGTTTCTTCCAAGTCTACTTTGGATTTTCTGTAATTATCTCTAGAATCTTAAACCTTCCTGATTTTTATCAGTATTGGCGCTCTTTGAGTAACCATAGAGTTGTGTTGTAATAGCCATCATAAATTCAAAATATTGTAAGTTAAAAATGTATCATATATACTAACCCATTGAACATCATAGCTTAGCAACATAGTCCACAGTACAGTCTAGGTTGTTTCTCCTGGTGGCTGCATGGCTGATTGGGGGCTACAACTCCCTGCTGCTGCCCAGCTTCATGGGAGAATATCATACCACCTATCACTAGCCTGGAGAAAGATTAAAATTCAAAATGTAAAGTATGATTTCTATTGAATCTGTATAGTTTTTGCACCAATATAAAGTAGAGAAATTGTAAGTCAACCTTCATAAGTGGGGGCCATCTTTATTATATTAAACTGTCAATAAGAGGCAAAATAAAAAAATCAGAATTCATTCATGATTCTCTTAATCATAACATGCCACCGATATTCAGTTCAAAAGTTATATTTTCTATGTAGATACTGAAGCAATATTACATGTTTATAATAAATTTAATTTTAGGACTACTCAACTAATTTCCCTGTTAATAAAATGGGAAACTGAATGTTTATTTCTATAACAAGAAAATATTCAAGCAGTTGATATTAGCCCTTCTAAATACTTTTGGGTAGGAAGCACTACTTGTATTAACTCACATCGAAGGAAGAGGTGCAGGAAGGTGGTTAGGGAAAGCAAGGAGGCTTTCTATAATTGAGTCTATAGTGTACAGAGATGTACTTATAAAATGGAAAGCTTTTCTCTTTCCAAACCTAGTGCTTTCAAATGTAAAAGAGATTTCTAGGAATGTGTGGAAAAAAGAGTGGTTCATACTCTATAATATTTATTATCCAGTAATAAAAGAAATTGAAGGAAGAAAAATGCTATATCAAAACTTACGACTTTCCTTCTACCTCAAGTGGCTCCCTAAATTTTTTTTTTAAAAAAAGTACTTTGGTACCAAGGTAAAAATAACAAATTATCAGTTGAATAGAAGAAAATTTTAGACAGGTGTCTCAGCACAGTAGATTTTCACATCTGGCTAAGATGGAGTAATAGCAGTCAGGTTTGCCCTCCTATTGGAAACAACTGAACATTACAAAAATACATAGAAAAATAGTTTTCAAGATATTGGATATTTAGCACCATATAATGTCCTACTGGTTTGTTATTGGTTATGTTTTTCTGTTGAATCTCGACTGACATGAAGTTTGGCAACAAGAAGTTAGGCCCAGCTCTGACAAGTCCCTAAAAAATATAAAATCAGCTCTGGAATTGGGTAACTGGTAGACTTCAAGAAATTTGAGCTGTGTGATTGATAGATAAAATCTAGATATACTTAAAGAAGTATTTTGTGTAAATATGGATGTTGAAAGTGATTCTTAAGAGCTCAGATGGATGTGAGGAGTACAATAGGAAAAGTATTTTTTTCAGCATATATATATCTGTATATATATTGCATTAATATGTTATAAACATACAACATATTAACATATATTATTAACATACATATTGCATTAATATGCTGAATGTATACATATATATTCTATTTCATAAACAGAATAGTGGTAGAAATATGAATATTAAAAAAGTTCAATGTGGGATCTCAGAAATGAGAAATGTTATTGAAAAATCTGAAAGAAAGTTGATTATTGTTATAAAGTGGCAGAAAATATGACAGAATGGTTTCAATATTAATTGAGTAGAAAGCAGACTTTGTAAGAAATATACTTGAATTGTAGGTTGGTGACATTTTCAAGGAAAGTGCAGAAGGTAGGGCCTATTTTCTTCTTACTGTTTATAGTAAAATGTAAAATTAAGCACTTTAATTGAGAAAGGCACTGCTAAGTGAAAATAAATCAATACCAGATGATTTAGATAATTCTAGTCTATCCACAATGCACAAGAGGAGAAACGTTCTGAAAAGAATGAACACTG
Source organism: Muscardinus avellanarius (assembly GCF_963383645.1). Taxonomy (NCBI): domain Eukaryota; kingdom Metazoa; phylum Chordata; class Mammalia; order Rodentia; family Gliridae; genus Muscardinus; species Muscardinus avellanarius. The sequence continues at coordinate 50,956,495 of NC_137800.1, read as the reverse complement.
AGGGTGACTGAAAGCCATCTGCTGAAGGTGTTGTGTGACTTATGGATCCACCCAATGATCTCATCAGTTCAAAGGAGTCATAACTCTGAGGACAGAGCCATGAATGTAGAGGTCACAAAAGATGAAACTAGAAAACTAGAGGCTGGGGCTGACCGAACAGTAATTAATATCTTTCATAAAATAGATATAAAAATACTCAACAAAATACTATCAAATTAAAACTAAAAAAGTAGAAAAGGAATTACACATTGTGACAAAATGAGAATGCATTTCTGAGAATCCAAGTTTGGTTTAACGCAAAAAAATTACCACACTAACACAACATATTAATGCAATACAGCATATTTTTAAAAAATTAAGCGACGCCAGATCCCTGGAGAAACCGGGGCCAGTGTCTGGCACAGGAGCCTGTCTAGAGGCAAGGCTGGTGCTGGGGCCTCCGAGGCCGGGATCGGAGCCTGCTGAAGGGTTAGGCTGGTGCCGGGTTAGCAAGGTCGGAATCGGAGCCTGCCGTGAGGCAAGGCCAGTGCTGGGGCCTCCGAGGCCGGGATTGGAGCCTGCCGAGGGTTAGGCCAGTGATGGGGCCAGCAAGTCTGGGATCGGAACCTGCTGTGAGGCAAAGCCAGTGTTGGGGCCTCCAAGTCCAGGATAGGAGTCTGTCAAGGGGTTAGGCTGGTGCCAGGATCAGCGAGGCTGAGACAGAGCCTGCCTTGAGGCTAGGCCGGTATTGGGACCACCAAGGCTGGGATCGGAGCCAGCCAAGGGGTTAGGCCGGTGTGGGGGCCAGCGAGGCCAGAATCGGGGCCTCCCATGAGGCAAGGCCACTGCTTGAGTCAGCGAGGTCTGGATCAGTCCACCGGGTAACCAAGCCACCACTGGGGCCGTCAAGAGTGGGATCAGTACTTGCAATACAGCATGCACAGAGAAATATCACAGAAAATAAAAACCAGATGCTTCCCCTAATCAGCAAAAACTAGGAGGAAAGGGGCAACAGGAAGAGGTCGAGTTATAGAAAGGGCCCTATAGTGAAGCAATTAAGGTGACCAATTAGAGGGTATGGAATAGGGGAGGATGGAGCCTCTTTAAAACACAGGAGGTACATAAATAAATGTATCGAAGTTAATCACCAAACAAGCATGGGATCGAGGGAGGGGGAGGGAATGGGATGGGGACTGGATAAGGGCTAATTGGATGATGTGTGCTTGTATATCCTCTCAAGTCTTGTATTTCAATGTGATATATGATTACAATGCACCAATAAAAATAAATTTTAAAAAATTAAGCAAGGTGTGGTGGTGCATACCTGTGATCCCAGCACTTGGGAAGCTAAGATGCCTCAGTGACTTCATGGGACTTTTAATAATGTAAGAAGACCCTGCTTCAAAACAAAAAACAACAAGGGCTTTGAGTATAGCCCAGAGGTAGAATATCCCTGGTTTCAAATCACACTACAAAAATAAAAATATTAAAAAATTAATAAATAATAAGCAAAAATTAAGGCATTAACCATAGGATCATCTCAATATATGCCAAGAAAGCATTTGATAGTTAACATTGATGAAAGAATCACTTCTGTTGATAGTATGTACATATGGGAGAACATAAATGTCGGTCTCAATATCCTGTCTTGTGAAAGTGGAAGTGGGAAGGGAGCCAGAAGAAAGTCCACCAAATGTTATGTGCATGTATATCACTATGCCTTACATGATCATGTGAGACTATAATGCACCAATAAAAAGTATTAAAAATTGATAAAAATTCAATTCTCAGCTCGGCGTGGTGGTGCACGCTTGTAATCCCAGCATTTAGGAGGCTGAGACCTGAGGATCGCAGTTCAAGAACAGACTCAGCTACTTAGTGAGACCCTTTACAACTCAGTGAGACCTTGTTTCAAAATAATAAAAAAATAGGGCTGGGGTAGAATCTACAGCTCAGAAGTAGAATTCTCCTGAGTTCTATCCCCAGTGCTGAAAAACAAAAAAACAAAAAAACAAAAAACCGAACAACAACAACAACAACAACAAAAATCACCACCACCAAGAAAAAAACCAATACTTTTTTTTGAAGACTAGGGATTAAAACCAAGGCTATTATTCTACCTCTGAGCTATACCTGCAGACCTATTTTTTAATTTTTCATTTTGAAACAGGGTCGCACTAAGTTGTGGAATGCCTTACTAAGTAGCTGAGGTTGGCTGCAAACCTTGATTCTCCTGTCTCAGCTTCCCAAGTACTGGTATTACAAGTGTGTGCCATCACACCTACTCAATACTCTTTAATGAAGAAAACATTCAATAAACTAGGAACAGGAAGAAACTTTCACAATAAGATAAGAGACATTTAGAAAAAATCCACAGTTAGTGCAAAAGACTGAAAGCTATCTACTTAAAATCAGAAATAAGACTAAGATCTCTGTTCTGACCCTTTCTATTTAATATAAAACTGTATGTCTAGCCAGGGCTTTTAAATAAGAAAAACAAATTAAAGCATTCTGATTAGAAAGGACAAAGTAGAATTATTTTTACTCATAGATGGCATGATATTACATATAAAAAATCCTAAGAAATCTATAAAGTGACTGTTAGAACTAATAATTGTGTATAACTAGGTTACATAATGTAAGATCAATAAACAAAAGTCAACTATATTTCTACATATTTTCAGTTAATAAGAAAGTGAAATCAAGAAAACAATTCCAGTTTTAAAAACATAAAGAAAAATACTTGAACTAAATTTTACAAAAAAAGTATAAGACATATTCACTGAACACTACAAAACATTCTTGAAGAAAATTAATAACTGACTAAACATACATTTCATATTCATGAATGAGTCAGTTGATATTTTCAAAGCTACAAAGACAACTAAGTGGAGAAAGAACAATTTTTTCACACATGATGCTGGAATAACTGTGGGTAAAAAACAACAAAGTATGAACTTTCTACACAGTACATACAAAACTTAAACAGTGGAAGCCAGATGTGAAGGTGCACACCTATAATCCCAGTACTTGGGAAGTTGAGACAGGAGGATCACTGGTTTGAGACCAGCCTCAGCAATGTAGCAAGACTCTCAGCAGCCTAACATGACCCCATTTCAAAATAAAAATAAATAAATTAATAAGGCTGGGAGTGTAGCTTGGAGGGAGAACACTTCTGAATTCACTGGGTTCAATCACCAGTAGTGTGTATACACACACACACACAACCACAGTATAAAACTCTTAGAAGAAAGCATAGAAATAAACCATAATGACCTTAAATTTAGATATTATATTAAATATATGATTCCAAAAGTATCATAAAACATATACAAGTAACAAAATATAAGTTGACTTCATCAAAATTAAAAGCATGTGATTTGAAACATAAGACCAACAAAATAAAAAGACATTTCAAATCATTGGAAGAAATATTTGCAAAACATATATTTGATAAGGTGATAAGGTACTTACATACAGAATATGTAAAATAACTCAATAGCTTAATAATAATATGTCAATGTTGTATGTTGAATTGTGACCCCCCAAAAATGTTGGAATCCTAATTTATAGTGTTACAGCTGCATGCGAAGGAATACCAAGGATTGTTGACAACCATGGGAAGCCAGGACAGAGGAAAAGAAGGGTCTGTCTCTATAACCTTCAGAGGCAGCTTGGCCTTAACAACATTTATCCTTTTGAAATTCTAGTCTCCAAAACTGTGAGAGAATAAATTTCTATTACATTAAGCCAACAAGTTTATGGTAATACACTGTAGTAGCTTTAGAAATCTAATACAAATTCTGATACTTTTCTAACCTATACTTAAATATGTGAAAGTAGTTTTAGAATTGTTAATAAAATATTAACAAGCTGGAAAAGTTTTGAAGTGTTTCATAGCAAAAGTCTAGACAGCCTTGAAGTGACAGATGGTAGAAATATGGATTCAAGGTAATCCAGGTGAAGGATAAGAAAGGAATGAGGAAAGTTATAGTAGTGAGGAGAGGTATAGGAATACTTTTGTTGACTTAGAGAAGATAGCCATCATTAGAACAGGATTTTGCTAGAAGCATGAATATATAAAGGGTTTCATGTATTCTTCTGTTATGTAAATGAGGATCTGAATGGCAAAGTTCCAGATGGAAATGAAGAACATGTTACTGGATACTAGAGTAAAGGTATTTCTATATAGAATATTTCATATGAACTACAAAATAGTTGTTAGACTTAATAAGTGTGTTTGGAAAACTTGAAGATACAAGATAATAAAATATTAATTATATTTTCAGATAATAGAAATAAAGGACTTGAAATTTAAGTTAATAAATCAGTACTATTATTTTCTCTAATATGCTCAAACTAGGGACTATTAGATATACCAGAGGAACTCCAGATAATGGAGGGAAAACCTAAGCAGAGCTGAAATGGAAGGTAGGAGACGAAGAAAGCTGAAGTCGATTAATGGAGGAGCTACATCTGAATATGTGTAAAAGTATGAATGTAGCATAGTTAACCTGGACACTCATTGTTGGGAGGGAGGGGACATGGGTGGTGGGAGAGGGCAACAAGCACAGTCTGAATGTATGCCATTTTCAATGATGATCTACATAAAAATAAAAATATTTTAACAATTAGTGCTATTAATAATAACACTTAAAACGTGCTATTTGGTGTAACTGACAAAATATATATGACCTATAAAACTAAAAAAACTCTGAAAAAAGTTTTTAAGGACTAAAATAAATTGAGACATAGATTCAATATTAAGTTCTTAGCACTCTGGCAGTTGATGTTTAAATTTAGTAGGTTTCTAATAAAATTTCCAGCAGACTATCTTTAGAAGCTGATAAGTTGAAAATACATAGAACCTATAATGGCCAAGATAACTTTTGTTTTAGAGAGAGAAAGAGGAAGTAAGGGGAATAGAAAGAAAAGGGAGGGGAAATAAAAGAGAAAGTAGAAGCAGAAGTGAAAGAGGAAAATGAAGTGAGAGAAAGAGGCTGTGATAGGAAATAGAAGTAAAAGAAAGGAAGAATATATAAGAGAAAAAGGAAATAAAAAAGAGAAAGAAGAAATAAAAGAAAAAGAGGACATGAGAGGAACAGAAAATGAAAGGAAGAAGTGACAGAGAAAATCAGGAAAAGAAACAGCAAAACAAGTAAAAAAGGAAAAGGACATAAAGAAAAGAGAAAGTAAGAGAAAGCAGAAGTGACCAAGAAGTGGGAGAGAAGAAAAAGGCCTGAGAGGGAATGAAAAAATGAAACCCCAAGATAACTTATTTTTTTATCGGTGCATTGTAGTCATTTATCTTAATGAGGTACAAGATGGTAGAGGCATACATGCACACATTACTCAATTAGCTCTACCCAATTCCCACCCTATTCCCTCCTCCCTCTCTCCTCATTTTTGGCTTACTGACTGACTTTGATTAGGGAATTTTCTTCTTCCCCTCTCCCATCCCCCTCAGGTCACTTTGTTTACTCATCTCAAGTTCCTCCTTCTTCTTCTAGAGTCTCTCTTATGACCCATTTTCTCCCTAGTTTCTGCATATTGGGGTGAACAACCGATTTTTTTTTTTTTACTTTCATGACTGACTAAGATAATTTATCATAATGTTCTCCGGTTCCACCCATTTCCCTGCAAATGACATAATTTTGTTCTTTATGGCTAAAGTAACTTTTAAAAAGAATAATGTTGGAGGACCTACAGTACCTGATTTCAAGATTTATTGTAAAGGTAATGCAATGATGACAGTGTACTATTAGTGTAAAGGTAAGTAAGTAAGTTCCATGGAACAGAATGGAGATATCATAAATATATCCACACATAGTCATTTGATTTTTAACATAGATGCAAAGGCAGTTCAGGGGGAAAGAGACTATCTTTTTAATAAAAATACAATAAAACAATTGAAAGTCCTTGTGGAAAAACCCTAGAATTTGATCTATATCTTTTAACAAATGTAAAAATTAATCTAAAATGGGTTATAAATATAAAGGTAACATCTAAATTATAACATATTTAGAGAGAAAAAGCAAATAAAAGGAGGAAAATTCTTGTTACCTTCATTGGGCAAAGTTTTCTTAACTACATTAACAAAAATACAATCCAAAGAAAAAACTTGACAAATTTTACATTAACACGTATCTCTTCAAAAAAAAGTTAGTGCTTAAAAATGTAATACACAGTTTTTTTTAATCATATGTCTGAAAAATAACATGTTTGGAACATAGAAGCTACCTTTACAAACTCAATAATAAAAATAATTTAATAAATGAGCAAAAGATTTTTATAGAAACTTTACCAAAGGAGTTCTAGATATGAAGATTATGAAGATACTCATGACCATTAGTTTCTAAGAAAATGGAAAGCAAAACCACAATGAGATACCCCCACACACAGATTAGAATGTCAAAAATTTAAAAGAATGTCTAAAAGAATTGCAGGATGAGAATTCCCTGTACTTATCATATACTGCTATTGAGAATGTATAATAATTCAACACCTTGGAAAATATTTTAGCAGTATCTTACATTATACATATACACACTCTCTGACCGCAACTTGGCTTTACCGTTTGATAGTTATTTGATCTTAAATGAGCAAGCAGTTGATATGTGTTAGCTAACATTATTATTAATAATAAAAATACTTACACTATTTCATAGGTTTATACAGGCTATATCACTGTCACAATAACATGCAACAGTGCTTTGTACATGTAGGAGGGTGAAGTGAGAACCACTATTATACAGAAAGTCATCTGCATGTTGAGGACAGTCATGAGATTATCCTAGGTCAGTTAGCATTCTCATTCTGTGACCTGGAATATCAGATGACCACAACTTATGTAAAAGAAAATTTATTTGCTCACAATTCTGGAAAGTTCAGAGGTTTCAGTCCATGTTATGCCAGGTAAAGTCCGTGGAGCCCAGCACATGGTGATGGGAAGCAGAGAAAGAAAGCACTAGCAGGGGTACTCTGCTCTCATGTCATAGAGAGAGAACAAGGGGAGGAAGACCATGCATGTATGTATGTATGTATGTATGTATGTATTTTTCCTCAGGATATACACATATATATCTCCCTTGAGACCACATCCCCAGGAACTCCTCCTCAGGAACCAAGCCCCACCTCCAATATAGCTTCTTGTCTAAGATGTAAATTCTAGAAAACATTTTAACCCCAAACCTTAAAAGATTCCCTACGTTCTGTGTTTGCTGAGGAGGGAAGTCAGTTAAAAATGTCTCATTTGGTCTCTGAAAAACAATCACAAGGTTAGGTATATGTGACCCTTAAAGATTTGGAATGTTTTCTTGGTAAATCACTCTGTTAAAATAGTCCCAAATTTCAACAGAAAGACATGGCTGAAAGAAGAGCATTTCCCCAGCCTCAGGTCTACTTTGTAGGTTGCTGTCAAGGATGAAGCAGAATCCCATGGAGACCTGCAAAATGTGTTTCATGTCAGAGCACTTTTTTGTGTGCCTGTTTCAAATGATTAAAAGTTAGAGACACCGAAAACAAGCAGAATATGATGAAAGAGATGGAAAGTGGTAGGCTGGTCAGGGAGGGAACACCAGGGAGAGAGATGACAGGAAAGAACTGTAACATTTATGAAAATTTGGGAAGAGTCTATCCCTGATTTATAAACAATTACTCAGCATGGATATATAAGGCATGCTGTGGTTAGAAGTAAGTCTGCATTCATTATGATATAAATAAAAATAAAGAGATAGATAAAAGGTAAATAGATGCAGGAGAACACATATCATTCTCAACTGCTGTTAAATAATCACTGTGTTACTACTAAATAAAAAAATAGGACTATGTAAACAGAAAGGGTGGATGGACAAGGAGGGAACGACCAGATTTAAAAGATTTAAGGGATGTAGAATAAGAGCTAAAGGAGGAGGCAAATATTAGAAAAGAGTAGATGATAGAAAATAAAATATGTAAAGGCAATAAGGATGGCCACATATTTGATACTGGAAATCAAGTTTGTATCACATTAACACAAGCTTCTAGACTCAAAGTATATAATGCTTTTCTTTTAGTGTAGAAAAAAATTGTACCTTCAAACAAAACACAGCCTCATTCACCATAAGAGGATGGTTTTCAGAGCATATGGAAGAAGAAAACCACATTTCCTATGTTTCTCTAAGTAATAAACTATATAGGGAAAGTATAAAGTAAGTTAAAAGGAAAAAAAAGAGAAAACATAATAACTCCTAAGCAATGAAGTGTGTGGTCTGGAAAAATGTTTAAAAAGATACTCAGGGAAAAAAAAAAGCACTATTGAAGTGGCCAAGACAAAGACATAGATGACCAAGATCCCTTGCTGAGCCGGGTGTTAATAGAATGACTACCTTGCAATTGCTGTACTCTGGGTCTCTCTCTCCATTCCTCCACACAAGCACCTCCTGGACTTAATCCACAAGAACTTGCTGACTGACCTCTTTCCCATAAAAGCTGATCCTCTGTTTGTTTTTGTTAGAAGATTTTTACTTAAGACTCATTTTACCATTCCCAACTCACTAAAAACACTGTGAGGTCAAGCACGAGAATAACTAAACAACACTGAAACACTAACATGGAAAGCATGTTATCAAATCTGTATTACCAATATATTCTAAGAATTCCTGCTGCTAGGTAATGTTCAAAAAGAAAGAAATAGTATGAATAAACACTAAGAATCTTTCATGCACAAGGCTTAAAGTAGGAGGCCATTAAACCACTATTTTTGAACATAAATTAATGATCATGTAATTGGAAATATTAAAATAAATCAACATTGACAAAAAACTTCTCTCTTTGAGTAAACAAGGGAGAGAAAAGAAACACATTTGATTTGTCAAACTGAACAGAACATTCAGGAAGTCTTGCCTTTACATGTTTTTACTCATTTCACTTTGATCTGTATGCCAAAGTTACTGCTTTTATGGGATGTAAAGATAGTTAAAAATTCATGTTTGTATGTAAATGTTTCAATAAAGAACTTTACTGAATTCAAAGTATTTAAGAAATATGCAATTCCAGTTGCAAGCCCCTGGCAGGGGAGACAAGTTTACAATGATACTAAAGCCATCATTCAGTTAAACATCGTCCCCTTGCTTTTAGCACCTAAAAATGGTGCAGGCTGTCCTCTCTGTAATGCTGACTGCCAGCCACTCAGCCTTTCCTAACTTGTATTTTCATTTTTTTCTTTTCAAATGAACCATCTCCATTCCATCATTGGCATAACATTTTATTGGAGTGGCTCCTGGCAGTAAGTATTCAATTGTTCTTTTCTTTCATAGTCTGTGGATGTTTTTCAAAAGTTTTAATATTTTATAATAATTGCAGAATATGTGTCTTAACATCCACAAATTCTTTTCACATTTTTAAAAGACCATTTTATATGGACAGAGTTATCCTTTGTATTTGAGAAAATTACATCTAAAGTACCAACCTTAATTTCCATGGGTTATTAGTAAATATGTATACACATACACATAATTTGTTTTATTTTAGCTAAGGCCTTTTTTAGAGCTTTAGTAAACAGAGACAAAAAATGAGTTTGTATGTGTGTATGTATATAAAATGTAAAATATTTTTAAAATATCAGGTTTTTAAATATCATGATTTCACTTAAAATGTTGGATGTTTTGTAGTACTCGTCAGAACATCCTGTACAGTTTGTTTTGCAGTTGAGTTAGAGACCATTGATTTTCAATTTTTAACAATCCACCTACTAAGTACCATTATCATGTTAGATGCTGGCAACACAAATAAGGATAAACACAGGCCCTGCCCTTTAGGAGTCTCATGTCTAGGGAAGAAACTGGAAAGACAAATAGCCAACTTCCACAGAGTATGGCTGGCACTGTGATGGAGGAAGCAGACACTGCAGGGCAAGTGGGAGGGTGCCTTAATGGAATTTGGAAGGTCAGAGATGGTTGTAGGAAGAAATGACTGCTAACTAAAATGAAATTTCAAGGATGAATAGGAATGATCTAAATGAAGTAGAGAAACAGAAAAATCAAGAAAGCATTTCTGGAATCAGAAACACCAGAGACCTGAAGAGGACCTGTGTCTTAGGATGTAGCCAAGAATGGGAAGTGGGGAAGGAGAAATAGTGAACAGTAAGACTGAAAGAAAATCTGCAGCCCTGTTTGCAGGATGCCATGTCACTGTGATAGGAGAGAAAATGTTCAAAGGACATGATACCAGACAGAGGCAGACTACTTCTGGAGAAGTTTTTAAAAAGGCTTTTTACTCTATTCCACTGGTTTATATATCTGCCTTTATAGCAGTACTACACTGTTTCAATTATTGTAGCTCTATAAGGTTTGAAACCAGAAAATGTACATCTTCTAGCTTTGTTATTTTTCAAGATTGTTTTGGGTATTTAGAGTTCATATTTCATGTTATGATAGATTTTTTCTGAAAAAAAATGTGTGATAGTTTTACCTTAAAAAAAAGAAAAAATATCCTCTGGTAAGAAAGAAAGCAAAAAGAAATACTGAAATGTTATCTCTAAGTGATCAAAAGTTTGATATCAGACAAATGAATCTGTTATGTGAGATTATCATTGTTAATTTTGGATAAATTGCTATAATATTAGATGTCAACCACTAAGCCAAGCATGGGAAGGAGGGTTGGGGAAGGAATGGGATGGGGTTTGGGTAGGGGCTAACTGGGTGATGTGTGCATATATATATCTACACAAGTTTTTATCCCATTATGATGTATGAATACAGTGCACCAATAAAAAAAATTAAAAAAATCAGGTGATACATGTTAACAGCTACAACTAATAGGTGATCAAAATGGAGATATAAAGAATACTGATTCTAGAGATGCAAGAAACAAAACTTGGTGCTTGTTATTTTAGTTGACAAAGGAAATCAGAGCTGGCATACACTTAGAAAGGTATGCAGACATAAGTCCATAACACATGAACCAATATGGTATCTTCTCAATTTGCTGTTAGTCCTCCAAGACTGAAGTCTCCAACAAGTGGCATCCAATTCAGGAAATACCAACTCATCTTTGTACAAATTTAGTAGCCCTAATTTGAGTATTTAAAATTAAAGATGTTCTAAAATCTGAAACTTTTTGCCAGAAGATGAAAATTTCACACTTGACTTCAGGTGACCAGTCTCTGTCAAAATGTAGATGCACTAAAAATATTGTTCAAAGATCATCTTCTGGCTATGTGTGTAAGGTACATGAAACATAAATGAATTTCATGTTTATACTTTTGATTAGCTCCTGAGATGTCTTGCTATATATATGTAAATATTCTAAAATCTGAAAATGTGAAATTCAAAGAATTTTGGATAAGGGATGTTCAATCAGAATAGCAAATTTCTCTAATTTCAACTGACAGTCTTCTTTGTAAAGCAATATTACATTCAAAGTATACCAGGATTACAAAAATGTCATGACTATCTCTTAAGAGTTTTTGAAATGGCACTTAATGTATGGGTTCTTGCCTTCCCTTAGGACCTATGACTTTTCAATACAATTGGGAGGAACAGTAAAGGCTGTGATGATAGGCTGATCTGACATTTTAATATAATTTTTTCATAAAAGAGACTTTCTTCTTTTCTTCCTTTCTTCCTAGGTTGGACCCAGGGCCTTGCACTGATATCTGCTCAGCTTACCTTTCTCACATTAAGCTATATTCCCAGCCCCAGAAAGAGCCTTTTGATTAAACTAATAAATAAAATGACTAATAAATAAAATGCATTTCATATCTTTTATTGATAAATGAGTAGTCTGCTCAAGAGGATCGACATATGGCCATTTCCCAATATGAATTTTAAAGTAGGTGGCATTAGGCTGCCCTAAATGAAGGGAGGGCCGGAAGTGTGTGCCATTTCCCAGAAGCCAGATGAGCACATTTAAAATGAAAGGAAATTCCATCTGCAATGTTCCTTTTTTCTTTTATATAAAAATAACTTCTATTTCCCCAAAAGAAAACTTCATCCTTTTTTATTGGTTTTTATTATTACTAACTTATCACCTAAAGGTTATTTTGAGAAAATGCAGAGCTTAAAATAGAATTTGTGAAGGAAAAACCATTTAGACTGAAATTAAATTCTGAGAAATGGAGTATGTTTATGGGAACACACACACACACACACACACACACACACACACACACACACGGAGCAGCCAAATGGATAAGCTGAAAAAAAGTCTCAAAAACATAATAGGTAAAACCACTTTCTGCTGAGTTGTTGGTTGTTTTGAAGCCCCTCCATCTGGAACCAGAGCCCGAGGAGATGATTATACTCAGAGGCAATACTCCTTTTTAATGTCATTGCAACCACATAAAGTATCCTTTTTAATGTCATTGCAACCACATAAAGTATGCTTGTTGATAGACTCATCAATTCAGCAAGCATTCATTTAAAAACACCAGCATGCCAAGTAGGTTTCTCCAGTATGGAAATAAGGAACTGCATAGGGGTTTACCAGTTACGTTAGAAATTTTGCTTAAGAAGCAATGATACATCTTTTGACTTTATATTATATCTACACACACAAGAGAATGATTAGATCAGATATTAGTCCAATAACCTAATTACCTATGATCACAGAACTTTTAAAAATATATTTCGTTTACTTTCATATTTAATGTTCAAAACCCTTAAGCATTCCACAATTTACTCTGAGGGATAAAATTTGTATGGCTAAAGATGCTGTGGCAAAGATATCAAAAAGAACATTGCTGACTAAGGTTAATGAGAATTCTGATAGGAAATCTTATATTGTTCATTGACAAAGCTGTATCTAACTTCACAGGTATATTGGACTTGAGAATCCACATCTGGAAGTCTGTTATTTTTTTAAGTGAATGAATCACAATATTTCAGGGAAACAGGTGGCCTCCTAATCCCAGCTTAATTTAGATCTATATAACAATGAATGTCACCAGCGCTGACAGCTGCTGCTTCAGCACAAATGGCAAACTGTCTCTCACTCACTTGAATCTCAGTTTACACAAGACCTCAGAAAACATGTTCAGATTCTGAGAGCTCCTTGGACTTTTTTTTTTTAATTAGGAACTTTTCAAAAGTCATCCAGGGTATCCAGCCCTTCTTAAAAAAAATCTCTCTGATCATGTCACTATTGAAAGATTGGCAAAATAAGATCAACTTAATTACTACATAAACAGGGTGTGGGCTGGGACATGATCTTCTTTAGGGCAAAGAACCTGTAGGAGTACTCTTCAAAAATGACAAGTGAATAAATATCACTCAGTCTGGGAGGTGTTTCCTAGAAGGATTTCTAGAAATGGCCCTTGGCCATGTGCCTGGGGCTAACCGGGCTCAGGATATTTCCCATCATCACCCAGAAGCTTCTCCCTGAGATTGGATAGGCACACTTCTAAGGCAGAGACATGTCATTTATGTGTACCTTTTTAGACTTACACCTTTTTTGTTGGGTGGGCATTATTGAATAATACATTAGAAGCCTAATCATCATTCTTAGAACCCAGAGAGTCTCAAGTCAATCTTTCCCATTATCTCTATCTCATGTTCTGTACTTCAAAGCCCTTGTTGGTGAAATCACAATAGTTACATCAATAAGTTTAGTCTATAAAGCTATGTACCAAGTGCCATGTTGTCAGAAGAACAAGAAACTCATTTCACTATACCCAACTTGTATTTTGTGGACAATATCTCTTCTTTCCTTTAGTGCTAATTGTTTTATCAAGTCTTGAAACTGCCAGTATTATTCAAATTCAAGCTTTGTATGTATTAAAAAATATTTCTGAAGTTTGCTGACTTTTAATGGGGTCTCTCTTCACTGACTTTCCACCTCACTGACTTTTCATGTTATTTTGAATAACATACTCTTTTGGTGTATGGATTTTGTTTCCACCATTACATTGCCAGCTTCTTAGGAACAGATGTTATGTCTTGATTTGACTTGCTCTGTACCTTTTGCACCTAGCCCAGTTCAACTATAGTGAATAACTATTTGCTAGTAGCAAAGGTGGAACACTTTTAAATCTCTATGGACTATGTCAAGAGACAGAGGTAAAGGGAAACAGAAAGTACAAACGTGGAGGTTATCAGGGATTTCATTTGTTCAGTCTTCCCTACTCCTCCCAGGACTCATGGAAGTCTTATTTATGAAAATTTGGAGAAGACATTTTAATTGTTCAAGTGAACAGTAGTTTTTAGGATGTAGAATGTAAACTCCATGAAGGCATAAATTTTGTCTGCTGCATTAATTGTGCCTGCAATGCCTAGAATAGTACTCCATGAATATTTGTAAAACAGGTACAAAAGATTGAAACAATAGTATTTCATTGAATTCCCAAGGACTCACTCAAAAAACATTACCATCATAGAATGTCTGAGCAAGTAGTAGTTTTAAGGATAATCTACTATAATTTCCTTATTTCACTAAGCCATAAAATGAGACCACAGAGAATGGAGAGTCTAGATCCCCCAACTCTTAGCTCAGTCCACTGCTTCAGTTTTCTCATTCTAATAGAATTAAGAGGCAGGTGTCTTATAAAATAATTGTTCATCAGTACCTATAAATTAAAGACCCTTACCTGTCAGTATAGGCAAATAATGTCCATACACTAGGGAAAAAAAAAGACTAAAAGTAAGGAGGTTGAGAAATAAAATTAATAGTTTTCATAGGGTACCATAAATAAATGTATTTTTGCACATACTATTTTAGTCTATGATTCTCCTACTTGTCAATGGAATTTCTAAAAAGATTTGTGCCAAGTTGCTAATTTGGGGGATTGAACCTGGGGTGTTTTACCTCTAATCTATCTCCCCAGCCTTTTAAATTTTTTATTTTGAAACAAGGTCTCACTAAGTTTCTGAGGGTCTTACTAAATTGCTAAGAGTGACCTTGAACCTGATGTCTGCCTGTCTCTGCCTGCCAAGTACTGGGATTACAGGCGTGATCCACTAGACCCAGTTCAAGTAGCTAATTTCACTTCTGAACAAGAAACTGCTCACGTGGCTGAAAGTGAGGTTTTTACTCTTGGCTCTTTTGTCTCTCAAACTTTTTATCTTGCACCAAAAAGAGAAGTTTTATAGATAGGTACCAAGATCTTTCCATTTCTGTTATGAGAGGCCAAATTCAGAACTATTTTTCTTTAAAATTGGAATCAATAAACTCCAGTATAAAAATAGAGGAGAATAATAATTCCATAAGTTACCTTTAATAAGGTCCACAGAGATTATGGTCATTTTGGAATCTCATTATATTACTTAGGCAATTTTCAAATTTCATCAAGGTTAAAATGTAGGCAGAAGAAAATAATCTAGGACCATCACTAGACTTAAGGTAAAATCAACTTAGTAAAGAAAAGAATTATGATCTTAAATTTTAAGGCTGAGTTGCCATATTAGAGTTGATTCTATAATTTTTGTTTTTTCCTCCACAGTTTCCTAATTCAAATATGCATCAGAAGCCCTTCAAGGATTTTTCAAAGATATGTGATTTATGAGTTCCACTTTAACCTTTCAATCGGTGTCTAAAATCAATCAGTTTATCTATCAGTCTATTAATCATCTATCTGTCTGTCTACCTACCTATCTACTTATCTGTTTTTTTATTTTTTTCAGTGCTAGAGATTGAACCCAGGAACACTTTACCACTGAGTTGCACCCCAGCCCATTTTATCTTTCATCTTGAGCCAGGGTGTAACTAAATTGCCTAGGCTGGCCTCAAACTGGAAGTCATTCTTCAACCTCCAGAGTGGATGGGATTATAGGTATGCACCATCAGACCTAGCTAAAAATCTATATTTTAAAATGTTTTTAAAGTTTACTGATTCTGCCAGTTGGGTACTCAAGTTATCAGAATCCCTTCAGCTCTTACATTCTGCTTCTGTGGGTTTACTATGCACTAGGTAGTGGTATATAAATGCTGTAAGTCGCCGGCGTGGTGGTGCACACTTGTAATCCCCGCGCTTGGGAGGTGGAGACAGGAGGATGGCGCAGGTTTGAAGCCAGCTGTCTTAAGAGACCCTGTTTCCAAAAAAAAAAAAAAAAATAGGTCTGGGAGTGTGGCCCAGAGGTAGAAGGTCTTCCAGGATCCTCAGTACCACCAAAACAAACAAACAAACAAACAAACAAACAAACAAATAATAAAATGCTGTAAGTCACACATGATAATACTGTCCATCTGCCAAAGAAGAGGAGGAGGCATGTTTAAGCTAAATTTATAGACTAGGGTTTTGTCATCTTTGCAGGGGAGTTGATTAAAGCATGTGCTATGTGGGCATTTGGGACAAGGGAGAAATAAGAATAAAAAAGGACACTGGTATAAAAGATGATTATTTTACTATGAGTCCAAGTTAGGTCAGAGGGGCCTTTTGTGTGCATATTTTTATGGCAACTACCCTTTTTATTATCCAGTAGTAGTCACCTCTACTTAAAAAAACAAAAATAATACATTCTTAAAAATCACTCACTGTGACTAGACAAACAAGTCACTTCTGGCTCAGCCTAGGAACAAAACAGACAGAAGCTCGCCTGAGACAAAGGCGGGTCTTCTTTTAATCAGATGCTTTTGTTTTACAGTACTGAATTAATCTTGAGAACAACTTTCTTGCCAAAAAAAAAAAGTACTGGCAGTCACATACATTTGACTTTGATTTATAGCTCCAGAGATATTCTTTATTCTAGTATTGATAAGAACAATTCTTCCTTATAGAAATTCAGGGACAAAAATGACAAATCTTAGTTTCCATTTAGATATGTCTCAGTGCTAAAGCTCAGAGTAAGTTCATAGGAGAAAGGAGAATGTAGAAGGAAGCGTGATGGCGTATTACTTCTACCAGGTATGGCTGCCCTCAGCGATGAATCTAGACACATTAAAACATTGCCTGTTTCTGTCATCTCCCTCATTCTGATAGCACAATTTTATTTTTTAGTTGCACATGATTTCAACTCCATTGCTACACATGGTCTTTTGACATAAATGAGAGTGTTTACTTTCTGACCTCAAGTTTTTGTTTTTGTTTTTTAATTTATAAACTCTTTGGGTCCACCCCTGAGCATCATGTGGTCAGGGTGTTTATCTCTTGTTTATTCACTGCTCAATTTCTGGTGCATAGTGCAATATATGAGAAGACTCAAGTTGGTGGAATGAGCCAATTGCCCTCTCACCTGAATTTGTCTTCCTCACCATTCTGGGGAGAGTGCCCTTGCTTCACATATTTAGATTTTCAGGATGAGCAATGAACATTCTATAATTAAAGGCTAATAACTGATAGTATGGCATACAAAACTTGTGTGGCAAATATGGATATTATTACAAGTAAATAAGTTAAACTCTCAGGAAATTTACCCAAATAAAACTGAAAATCTTAATTTTATCTCCAATTAGGAAGGACCTCACAGTGGTAGGATCTCAGAATCTTAGCAATGGAATACCAGGTACTACACAAATATTATAATTATCTAGTTTCCAATTGGTGCATATTTTTTCTGTTTTTTTTTTTTTTTGGTGGTACTGGGGTTTCTGGAAACCCTTCTACCTCTGGGCTACACTCCCAGATATGTTTTATATTTTTTTATTTGAAATCAGGGTCTCTTAAACCAGGGAGGCTGGCTTCGAACCTGAGCGATCCTTCTGTCTCCGTTTCCCAAGCACCGGGATTACAAACTTGCACCACCCCGCCTGGCTTTTCTGTTTTTTTTTTTTTTTTTTTTTTTTTTTTAAGATGTAACTACATTCTTCTAGCTACTAACTGTGTCACCTTGGAATTTTATTTATCCTCTTTAAATCTCATTTATAATGTATAAAAATGGAGCTGACAATAATAGTACTCCATAGAGTTGCTGCAGGTATCAATGATATAAGTCATGTAAAACCTCCACAATGGTATGCTCTGAATTATAAAAATTTATAGTTTATTGTTATTTTCATTATCATTCCATTCATGCCACTCATAATATAAAAGTGAAAACAATGGATAATAGTTTAAACCCTATAGGAGTTTTTTCACTTTTGTAATAGTTTTCACTTTTAGGTATACATATTTTGTTAATTATGTTCAAATACCTTTTTTCCTTGTGGTATATGAAATTGAGCCCAGTACCTCACCCATGGTAGGCAAGTGCTCTACTATTCAGTTATATTCCCAGCCATTTTTAATTTTTTATTTGAATAAAAAGTTTACAATAAAATATTTTTTGTGAAAGATAATTTATTTTATTTTTTTTTATCTCACTAAGTTGCCAAGGCTGGCCTTGAACTTGCCATTCTCCTGCCTCACCCTCCTAAGTATCTGGGATTACAGGAGTATGCTACTGCATCTGGTAAGATACTTTCTGTATATTTACTTTGGGTTTTAAATTACTATAATAATGTTTAATTATGAAGTACATGTTAGATGCACAATGTTAGAAAAGTACACTAGAAAAATTGTTTTTAGGGGCCAGGTTGCAGCTCTGTGGCAAAGCACCTGCTTTGAGGGTGTGATGCTTGGGTTTGATCCGCAGTTCCAAAAAGACAAAAAAGGACCCCCTAAAATAATGAGCTAAGAAAAATTGTTTTTATGTTTTATATAATTCAATCAGTTCATAATTTGAAAGACAAAATCCATAATATTTCTTGAGTTTTTTTGACTATTAATAGATGTACTTAACCACAGCTGATTTATAATTGTGAGTCACTGTCTTATTATTGGTAACTCAGAAATATTATGTGAGAAGGTGAAGCATAATTTTAAAGGCTAATTTTGTTCCTACGTATTTATTATTAATCTCCTGGATACAGATAATATATAACTAAGAGCACAAAATTATTTTTAAAGGCAACATAAATTATTTGTTTTGAATATTTATTGAGTATTGTACTACATAAGACCCTGTTTCAGTACTGAGGTTGCCCCATGAGCAAGGTACATTGCTTTTCTCATGGAAATTATATTCAAGATAATAAACAGACACAAAACCAAAAAACTAAATGGTGTGAGATGATGGTGATGAGGACTCTGGAGAATGGATATGGAAGTGACCATGGTAATTCTTTAGGTTAACTACTTAGCTATGACCTTTCTTAAAATATCTTTTAAAATATTTGCATGGAATAAGAGTCAATAGTTCAAGGATCTGGGGAAGAATGTTTCAAGTGGAGGAAATAGTTAACTCAGAGGCTCCAAGCAGGAAATGCTATCAACTGGTTGGCATACTCAAGAATAGAAATAGGTGAATAAAGTTGAAGTTAGAAGACCAGGTGTAGCGTTAATTAGGCAAGTGAAATTAATTTGGCTAAACATGAACAGATAGGAATGTTTTAGAGGTAGAGGCACTATAAAGTATGTTGTTGGTTTAAAAAGGAAGTAAAAAGTAATGACTCTTAGATTTGGGGCTTGAGGGTCTTAAGTGGATAATGGTCCTGCTTACTAAGAAACAGGAGACTGGGGAAGTGGGACAGAAAGGAGGGAGAAAAAATAAAGACTCTGTTTTGTTAATGTGAAGTTTGACAGAGTTATAGGACACCCAAGTGGAGGTTTTTAATTGGTAACTGGGTCAAATCTGAAATCCAAGAAAGAAGTCAGGTGAGAATGTCATAGATATGAGTCACTCAGGTAGTCGAGAGAATAGAGAGATCACCTAAAGAGTGCAAAAACAACAAAAAAAAGATTTCAAAAACACTCCACATTTATTCATCAAGCAAAGATGGACAAATCAACAAAAGTATTTCAAAAGAAGGCACAAATAAGAAATGGCAAATAGAAAACTTAGAAGGGTGCTAAGAGAAAGATCAAAAAGAATTGGTGCCAAGATGGAAAAAAGAAGAAAAAAAATAAAGTGTTTCAAACAGGAGAGAATGGTTAATGATGTTGCATATGGCTCAGAGGCAAAATAAAATAAAAACAGAGGAATGACTGTTTATATTTGGCATTGTGGAGACAGAGCCAAAAAGTTTTCAAGAAGTTTGTGAAAGGGGGTCAGGTATCTTAGAATAGCAGTGTATCAATAAAGGGGCTTTTATTTTGTTTGGGGTTTGATTTTAACAGTATTGGAACATTACAAGTTAATAGGAATGATCCATAAAAGGGGTATTTATGATGCTGGAGAAATTCCAGGAACAAAGTCCTTAGAAATATAGAAATGTATATATGGAAAGATTAGGACAATATTGATATATGATGGATTTGCTCTGGGTTTATGTACCAGCTCTGGGAAAACCTCTTAAAACCTAAATTTCCCTCTCCTGAAAGGGTTTACTGATATCTTTAACAATATAGTGGATGATAATCTTATAATAAGAAATGATCTGGGACAATGGATGATATCCAGTAGAATCTTGGTAAATGATGAATAAAAATTTGCTAAATCAGTCATGTGCAAATATCTCTGCTGGGGGATTTATCCTTTTGGCACTCCTCTGTCATACATTTTAGTAGAATACTACTTTTAAAATGCCAACACAACACTAAGTCACCAATAATTATGAGAAGATGGTTTATTTTCTTGCTTACTCTGTTAGGAGGGTGCATCTACTTTATGCATAAGAGCTAAGGCCTCCTTAGAGAAGGGGGAGTGATATTTATTCTTGGCAGGTCTCCGTATCTCAGAGTGGTATCTTACATAAGAGTCAAGTGGTTTTAAGCCATGATGACCTCCTCCTCCTCCTCCTCTTCTTCCTCCTCCTCCTCTTCCTCCTCCTCCTCCTCCTCTTCCTCCTCCTCCTCCTCCTCTTCCTTCTCCTCCTCCTCCTCCTCCTCCTCCTCCTCCTCCTCCTCCTCCTCCTTCTTCTTCTTCTTCTTCTTCTTCTTCTTCTTCTTCTTCTTCTTCTTCTTCCTTTTTTGTGGTACTTAGGATGGAACCTGGGGGCTTTCTAACTCTGAGTTACATACTCAGGCCTATTTTTTATTCTTTATTTTGAAACAGGGTCTCACTAAGTTGTGAAAGGCCTCACTAAATAGCTGAAGCTGGCTGCTAACCTGGATCCCTCCTGTCTCAGCCTCCCAAGTACTGGAATTACAAGCATGTGCTACCATGCCTGGCTCACCATTCTTCTATTGATTGGCACTTTCCTAGAATCTCTTTTAATTAATAGAAAAAGATATGTCAAAAATGACCTAAGAAGAGGAAAGAAGAAAATGGCAACTGTGGGACTCAGCACATCTTAGTAGCTGTAACAAACAAAAATCAACTACTGAGAAGGTAGCTCCTTGACAAGAAAAAACAAAGCATTGAAGATGCATATGAAAAAAAAAAAACACAAAAAAGGGAACCATGGCAGAATAAAATTCAGTAGTCAGAATGTGAGAGCCAAAGCAAAGAGCCTAAGCCTGCGATTGAACTGGTGTGTTGGTCAGTGCCATCTTGAGCTGCTGGCCCAAACTGTGACTACCAGCTCCGCAGGCACAAGAAATTCTGGCAAGTAAACCAATGACTTGAAGTGCAGAAAGTGGTGGCAGAACTTCAACATCTTAAGTGACCAGCACCATGCTTCAGGGATGGAGAAAAAGATCAAAAACCCCATGTGCTCACCATAAGCCTGTACCTGCAGAAGCACACAGTGTTCTCCATACACCAAGGTTGCAAGATAGTAAGTTAACCATGTTTCTTAGCAGATGACTGCCCAGCGCAGTTGCAGAGACCCCAGTGGGCTACTATCTGGCAGTCCACCCCTGAGGTGGTCAGGTTATAACCTAACAGATAAACAGGAAAGGTCCAGAATGTCCAGTATCTACACAGGGTCACAGGGTCACTCAGATTATACTGGACACCCTCCACCAGTGTGGGTAGAGAGGTGCTGACCCAGCGCTGGAAGGTACAGAGCTTAAGCCTGAAGGCTCGGAGCCCAGGGCCAAAAAGCACAAAGCCCAGGGCCCCAAAATACAGAACCCTGTGCTTACAAGAACTCATTTACAGTAACACTTACTGCTCTGACACTTGAGCACACAAAGCAGAGAGAGGCAAGAGAGGGGCGCAAACACTCATAAAGTGGGTCCAAAAACTGGCAATAGGTTACAAAGCAAATGAGAGATATTGGAACATAATCTAGAATATTCTACAGTGAATGGACATTATATAGGCCCTATATGTTTAATTGGCAGTATTGCTTTTTTTTTTCTTTTTCACTGTCAATCGTTTTTTTTTTTTGGGGGGGGGTTGGTGTTTTGTCTTTGATTTATTCTTATATTGTCAGTTTTTATTGTTTGTTTTGTTATTTTTATGCAAGTTTGTTTGCTCCTTCCCCTATTTTTTATAAGTTCCCTCTCTCTATCCTATCTACTTTCTTCCCTCAAAACTTTTTTCCCTTACTGTATTTCCTTGTTATATATTCATGCTATTCCATATCTTCATACTGAAATACTCTATACTAAGCACAAGAATCCTACTACATCACTATCTCTCATCTCAACCAGACACTACCTTATTATACTTAAATTCTTATTCAACTTTATCATATCCTCTACTTTACCCTACTCCTGTACCCACTACTCCAGCTCCTTCACCCTCATCTAACCTTCACCATTAAAAACAACACTACTTACCCATCACATCTAAATCCCTAATGCTAAGATGGGCTCAGACAGGTGATCCATAGTAAAGGACAAACAGACAATAAAGATAAATTAACAACAGCTGATAAAAATCAAGCACTCAACAGACTGCACATCAAGGTTTAAAAATGCATAGGTCACAAACTATTCTACCCACAAGTTGGAGCTGACTTTTTATAAAGGTAGTTGTAGATAGAACATCTGTATTTAAAACCTGAAACCCATCAATGCCACCATAAAGCAAGAAGAAGGTACCCCAGAACAACTCAATTTTAATGATTTACAGGTAGAACAATAGTGGAGTGATAGTAGACACAGTCTTTAGGGTTAATATCAAAGTGTGAGAAAGAGGAGGAAATATGTCTCCCAGTAGCAATCTGGATCAGCATCTATTATCAGTGGCTCACATGCAAAAAGAAAGATTCCAAGACAGCAGAAACACAAACCCAAGAATTCTGAAAATATGAATACAAGGAACAGTGAAAAAATAAGGTTCAATTTAGGTAGGTTATATATACTTAGAAATGTATCAGTTTCTTCCACACTTTCCAGTCTATTGAAGTATAAATTTTCAAAATAGTTTCTGTTAATCCTTTGAATTTCCCCATTGTCTGTGGTGATGTCTCCTCTTTCATTTCTGATTTTAATTATTTAATTATCTTCAGTATGATGCAAGGACTCATAGAAAGTGTACAGAAATGAAAGAGAAATTTGAGATGTTAAAGAATCAGAAAGAGGCCTGCAATAAAATGAAAGTCAATAAATGAAATGAAGACAGCAATATAAAGAAATTCTGGAAGATAAAATGAAATGGAAAACAGAATCTCACTGTTAGAGGACAGTTCATTCAAAACCAAAAGTATAGTCAACAGTATACAGAAGACATTACAACAACAGAACCTAAAACACATCAGAAGAGAGAAAGTAGGGCATTTCTTTTTATTAAAGGAAACAATTCAGAAAGAAGACATAATGATAGTAAATGTTTATGCCCAAAATGTGGGTTTACCCACATTTAGGACAAACCATTTAGGACATCAGAATTTAAATAGTCCCTAATACAATAATATTGGGAGACTTCAACACACCACTCATGGAACTAGATCAATCTTCAAAGCAAAAGATGATTAAAGACTCCTCAGAACTAAAGAAAACTATAAACCAAATGGACCTAATAGATATAGACTATTTCAACCCAAAATAGCATAGAACACATTTTTTTCAGCTGTCCATAGAATCTCCTCCAAAATAGATCACATCCTGGGCCACAAAGCAAGCAACAACAAATTTAAAAGATGTAATATAATTTTCTGAACCTTTTCTGATCATGGAGATTGAATGATACACTATTAAATGAGGACTGGGTAAGATCAGAAACAAGGGGAGAAATTTAAAAATTCCTGGAATTAAATGAAAATAGGGACACAACATAGGAAAATGTATGGGACACTTTGAAGATGGTGTTAAGAGGAAAGTTTATGGTATTGAGTGCACACATAAAACAAATAGAGAGTTGTCAAGTCAACAACATAAAGATACATCACAAAGACCTAGAAAAACAACAACAACCTAATCCCAAAGCCAGCAGAAGGCAGGAAATAATTAAAATCAGAGGAGAAATAAATGAAATAGAAAATAAAAAACAATACAAAGCATCAACAAAACAAAAAATCCAGTTCTTTAAAAGATTAATAAGGTCAGTCATGGTGGCACACGATTGTAATATCAGTGCTTGTGAGGCTGAGACAGGAGGATTGCACAGGTTCGAAGCCAGCCTCAGCTACTTAGTAAGACTCTCAGTAACTAGTGAGATCCTGTTTCCAAATAAAGTATAAAACTAGGTCTGGGAGGATAGCCAGGAGATAGAAAAGCCTCTAGGTTCCACACCCAGTAACACACACACACACACACACACACACACACACACACTAATAAGATTGAAAAAAACCCTGGCCAACCTAATCAAAAGAAAGTGAGAATCAGCTCAAATAATTAAAATCAGAAATGAAAGAGGAGGCATCACCACAGACAATGGGGAAATTCAAAAGATTATCAGAAACTATTTTGAAAATTTATACTCCAATATACTGGAAAGCATGGAAGAAGTCTATATATTTCTAAGTACATATAACCTACCTAATTTGAACCAACAGGACATAGCAAGCCTAAACCAACCAAACAAAGAAATAGAAACATCAATACAACTTCTGCCATAAAAAAAAGTACCCAGTCCCAGACAGATTTCAAGATGAATTCTTCAGAATTTTCAGACAAGAAATAATCCCAATACTTCACTACTTGTTTCAGGAAATTAAAAGAGATGGAATTCCTCCAAACTCCTTCTATGAGGCCAGTATCACATTAATCTCAAAACCAAATAAAGATACCTCAAGAAAAGAAAAATATAGACCAATATCTTTGGTGAACATAGATGCAAAAATTCTAAACAAAATACTAGCTATACACATTTTTTATTTATTTATTTATTTATTTATTTATTTATTTATTTATTTATTTGTAGTACTGGGGGTGGAACCCAGAGGCTTTCTACCTCCAAGCTATACTCCCAGACCTATTTTATATTTTATTTAGAAACAGGGTCTCACTAAGTTGCTAAGAGCCTCACTAAGTAGCTGAGGCTGGCTTTGAACCTGTGTGATCCTCCTGTCTCAGCCTCCCAAGAGCAGGGATTACAAGCGTACGCCACCATGCCTGGCTTAGCTATACACATTTAAAACCATATCAAGAGAATTGTACACCACGACCAAGTTGGTTGCATCCCAGAAAAGCAAAGCTGGTTCAACATATGCAAATCAATACATTCACTGCAAAAATAGAACTGAGAACAAAAACTACATGATCATATCAATAGATGTTGAAAAAACATTTGACAAAATTCAACAACAATTCATGTTAAAAACACTGCAGAAATCGGAATAGAAGGAATGCATCTCAACATCATTAAGGCACTATACAGTAAACCCAAAGGCAACATCATAGTGAATGGAGAAAAACTGCAAGAATTTTCTCTAAAATCAGGAACAAGACAAGGATGCCCACTATTACCACTCTTTTGCAATATAGTCGAGACTCTTGCCCCATCAATAAGACAAGAGAAGAATATCAAAGGAAAAAAGTCACAGATCAGAAGTAATTTCAAGGAAGGTTTAATCGAATTTCTATGAAAAAGACTGGCTTGGTATTGTACCTACATTTCTAGTAGACTTTTTGATTATACCATTTTGATAGATACATGGGTTCAGAGAGTTGGTGAAAATAAGGAGGAAGGAAGAAGGGAAATGAACATCTTAAAACTAATTTTTCCTAAAGGGCATACTAGGAGGTCTTTCTGTTTTGCAGCAAATAACTTCAAATTTCTATTTTGGAAAAACTTTATATTAGAGCACTTTTGCTTTATGAATCTGAGGATCTAATTGATGGCTTGTTTTCATACTGTTGAAGACACAATGGTGATTGGTCAAAATAAAAGCCACCTGTGTCAATCCTGTGCAGAAGCAGGTGGCCTTATATTCAGGTTAAAAAAAAAATAGTGTGACTGTTTGTGCTTCTCTAATTTTACTCAGTCCCCAAAGTATTTAGATACATTTCTTATTTAGTAATGGGCAACATGAGTCCAGGTTAGAAATTAAAATATCTAAATATTTGTTACTCAACTCTTAGTAGGGGGTGGGGAAGGGACACATGGAGAAGACCATCAATTATAAATTGTCTCTCCACTTCTTGATGCTCCTTTGGATGAAACTGAGACACTAGAATGTCAAATATTCTATGTGCTTTGGACTAATCCTTGCAGAACTACTTTAACTGAATGCTTTTTAGTGTTATGCCTTGGCTTTTGTTCAAGGTTTGTACTAGAAACGATAACATGGAATTCACTTCTGCGTTTACTGTAAAAGTTTGGTTGATGGCATTGTCCATTATATCACACGGTATGTGCTATTAAGTCCCATGTGGGGAAGTTCTCTGAAATTTAATTTGGGGAAATAAAATGGGTTCCTTGTTAAATTGATATTCTGATTCCTTTCCAACGCTGAAAAATGTAGCAATAGGATTTTTCTGTTTTAGGTCACAGTGTCCTACTCAGATTTGCTAATTAAACAAAGGGAACTTACTGACTCTCATTGCTGGGAAGAACTCTTGGGTCACAGAATCTAAGAGCTGTGGCAAGCTGGCTTCTTTCTGGTCCTCAGAAACAAGAACCAGAACTTAGGCCATAGGACTTGCTCTCTCTCCATCTGTCTTTACAGCTTAGTTTCATTTTCTCCCTCTAGAGGCAGGGGAGGGAAAATGGTCAGTGGCTTCCCTGATTCACTGGTTTCCAGCTTATCATCTTTGGTGGGAAATACAAACTACCCCAACATCTATTTATCAGCCCCTGGGAAGACTTCTTGGTCCTAGACTCATAGGCCAGGTATTCATTTGACGGTCATAGTGTCAAGGGGGTAGAGTCCTATGCAAAAGGGTAGATGATGGGGCATGTTGATTGACAGCCTAGGCAGAGGCAGAGAGAGCAGAACTCTATCAAAGGAAAAGTTCTGTTAACAGCAGACAAGCACACAAAAACACAAAGCGCAAACCAAATATAAAAGCAGAGCCACCCATGACCTGAACTAGGATAATAGTGTGCTTTCCTTCTTGCTGTGACTATGAGGAAGTCAAAAGCAAATAGAAAAGCCAACTTCAAGAATTACATTCACCTCAAGCTCAATTCAGTTTTTACATTTGATTTTGCTTTCCTACTTTTTTATAGTTTATTATTATACTTGTTCTTATAAACATGTAAACATGTTTTGAAAAGAAATAAAAAGATTGAATAATTTCAACCATTCCTTGTCTCACAAAATAACTTATGGAGTTAGTTTGCTGACTCTTAAGATACAAATTTTAAAACATAAATACCTTATTCTTGAACATAAACCAAAAATAAATTACATGGTAGGGTAGTACCTCTGGATGAAAAGAAAGGAGAAAGAAGTGAAGCCAAGCCTTGTCCCTAGGATGGACCACACTACTACTGTGGTCACTGCTAGCAATGATGGTCTTGGCCTTGTGGAGGAAAAACACTAAGTAAAAAGATAGCCTTCTAGGTGGAAATGGAAATGTCTGTAACCACAAGGGAATGTCACTAACTTAATTTTGCTTTTCAAAGGACATCACAGTCCTTTAGATGGTATTCCTTAAACAACATCTGGGAACTAAATTGACGCCTCTTTCTTTGTTTAACCTTGACAACTAATGCAGTGCAGATAGGTACAAGAGATGGAGAAAGCCTCTCCTAAAACTAGCGGGCTAAGTATAATTTCTTCTTTCTCTCTCTTGATGCTCTCTTCACTGTGTGTTGTGGTTAATGTAGAGTAACATTTTGTAGTGGGAAGTAGCAGTTGAAAGCAAGATTTTAGGGAAATGGCCCAGCTAACACTAATATGTCCTTTTTATGTTGTTTACTAGTGGCCCTTGGAAGGTGACATTACTTCTAATAAGCACTTGCATATGAGTATTTCTTGCTGTTTCTACTAAAATGAGCTTGTTTTATTTCACAAAATTTTATAATTAAATTGTCATCCATAAAATGAGAAATTCAACTAGTTGATCTTTGCATTGTAGTTTCAATTCTCTCTTTGTTCTTTGTTTCACTTCATGCAAAAATTTGTATACATATTATTACAGCAGTAACAGTATTTTAAAATAAGTAAAAGAGCTGATTGTCGTGGTATATGCCTGTAATGCCAGTATTTGGGAGGCTGAGACAGAATGAGTGCAGGTTCAAAGCCAGCCTCAGCACTTTAGTGAGGCTCTCAGCAACCCAATGAGACCCTGTGTCCAAATAAGAAATAAAATTAATCTGAGGGTATACCTTGGAGGTGGAATGCTTCTAGGTTCAAACCTCAGTACCACAAAAATAAATTGTATAAAAGAATGTTACCTATAATTTTAAGACACAAAATATTTCTTTTCTTTGAAGATTATTGTGTTCCAGCCTCATGCAATTATAATAGTTACATATATGAAGTCATATAATAGATTTAGTTATATATTTTATATATTTTAATATATTTTTAAATTTTTATCATTTTCCATAGTTTTCAATCTTAAATATAATTTTAACACAGCATGGATTCCCATTAAATTAGCACACTTTATTTACTTAATATTATCTTTTTTTTTTTTTTTTTTTTGGTGGTACTGGTGTTCCTGGAAACCCTATACCTCCAGGCTACACTCCCAGTACCTATTTTTATACTTTTTTATTTGGAAACAGGATCTCTTAAGCCAGTGTGGCTAGCTTCGAACCTGTGTGATCCTCCTGTTTCCACCTCCCAAGTGCGGGGATTACAAGTGTGTGCCACCACGCCTGGCTACTTAATATTACCTTGAGGACAGGCCTTCGCCTCATTTTTTTTCTCTTGAAGAAATGCTACCATAAATACTGTAGGCATATGACTTTCTACTAGTATATATATACAAAGTATATATTTATATATCAACTCTTTACTATATATAGGCATATATATAAAATAGCTCTTTGCTATATATGTATATATAACAACTTTTTGCTCTATTTATTCTTACTAATATATATTTACATATATTTACTAATACATATGAGTATAGTTGCATATATATGTTTATGTGTATGTATATATATATATATATGCATTTCATCTGGAGATTGAACTCATCATATGCCTTATGCATATTAGCAAGTGCCTCACCACTGAGCTCTACCCCAAGTTCTAAAATACATATATATGCTGGGCGTGGTGGTGCATGCTTGAAATCCTGTGTTTGGGAGGCGGAGACAGGAGGATTGCTCAGGTTTGAAGCCAGCGAGGCTGGCTTAAGAGACCCTGTTTTCAAATAAAAATATAAAAATAGGTCTGGGAGTGTAGCCCGGAGGTAGAAGGGTTTCCAGGAACCCCAGTACCACCAAAAAATAAAAAATAAAAAATAAAATACATATATACATACACCCACCTATGTTATGTCTCTGGGGACTGAACCCTGGGGAATTCTACCTCTGAACTACAGCCCCAGTCCTTTTTAATTTTGAGTTTGAAATGAGGTCTTACTGGTTGCTAAGGGTCTGGTTTTCTGAGGCTGTTCTCAAAACTGTGATCCTCCTCTCTCAGCTTCCCAAGTACTGAGATCACAGGCATGTACCACCACACCTGGATTACATATTTTTGAGTTATTTCTTTATATATTTGTAAAATCTAGACCACTAGATAAATGGATGTACATGTTTTTATAGCTTTTTTTTTTTTTTTTTTTTTTTTTGGTGGTGGTGGTACTGGTGTTCCTAGAAGCCCTTCTACCTCCGGGCTACACTCCCAGACCTATTTTTACATTTTTATTTGGAAACAGGGTCTTCAAAGCCAGCGCGGCTGGCTTCGAACCTGTGCGATCCTCCTGTCTCTGCCTCCCAAGCGCGGGGATTACAAGCGTGCGCCACCACGCCTGGCGTTTTTTATGGCTTTTAAGTCACATTATCAAACTGCTCTTTGAAAGAGCTAAACAAACTTACACTGCCACATTCGAGAGTTGAAACTTCTAGTTTTGCCATGTCCGTGCTACATGGATGTAGTTTGTTTTCTTCTTTTGATTGATATATGACTTTTTATTAACAATACACTGACTCCAGAAGATGATTCTGTTTCGAGTTGTTTTGTTTCCCTTTGTCATATACCCCTCCCTCCCCTCTTCTCCACTTCCCTTGGATGGAGTAATAGCTCTCATACTAACATCTGTGCAGATTCACCCTGAGGGCTTATGGCAGCTTGTCACCTACTCACGGAGATTAATTTCTCCTTCAAATGTTTGTCCTTCAGCTTCCTTTTTGCTAAAAAGCCTCAGGATGTAGTGGTCTGCTACCCCTGAAAATGATACTGCACAGAGACATTCTGCCGCTCCCCTCCCCATTCTTTCACACTGTGGTTCTAAGGGGCGGAGTTTTTTTGCTTATAGTTCCTGCTGACACCTGACCTTTCTTCGTAGAAATGAGGTAAATGATACTAGGACTTGAGTGACTGCAGCATCAGTATGGGTGACAGATAATCCTTGCTGTCATGAGGCTCAGGCTGTCTTACTGTTCAGGTAGAATGGGCCACATTCTCCCCACATTCAATTGTGGGTGTTGCTAGTGGAATGTGAGCTCTAGCAGACCTACATACACATTTTGAAAACTTTGTTGGGAAATAGGAACCCTTATATACTGTTGATGGGATTACAAGTTAGTACAGCTGCTATGGAGATCAGTGTAGAGGTTTCTCAAAAGACTGGGAATGGAGCTTCCATAAAACCTAGCTGTACCACTTTTGGGCATCGTCTCAAAGGAATTGAAGTCAGATGATTAGAGGGATACATGCATTTACATATTTATAACAACACAATTCATGCTAGCCAAAATATGGGCCAGCCTAGGTGTTTGTCAGTAGATGATTAATTAACAAAATTATGGTATTACACCCAATGGAGTTTTATTCAGTCATAAAAAAAGAACATAGTCATATCCATGGGTGTTCCATGGGTGGAACTGGGGAATATTATGCTAAGTAAGATAAGCCAGGAGGGAGATAGGGAGGAGGAAGGGGAGATGCAGTAGTTATTTCCTTTCTATTTTATTTCCTAATCTACCTGAAAATTTAAAATCATAACATATCTGATGAGTCAGAAGAAAGAAAGGCAGAAAGTTTGTTAAACAATATAGAAGCTACAAAGTCTCAGTTCAAAGTTAAAGTGAGTCAAAATAATTTCTGATAAGCACTATCTCACATTTACTGTTATATCATGTTCAATTGCAAGAAGCTTAAAAAACCAACCAAAACTATTCAAAAGTATGACAATGTGTTAATAGTGCTTGTCATTGGTTAGTGGGAAAAGGTGCCATTTTGGTTTCATTTTTTTTTTTTTTGGTGGTACTGAGCTTCCTGGAAACCCTTCTACCTCTGGGCTACACTCCCATACCTAATATATATATATATATATATATATATATATATATATTTACACACACACACATGTACACACACATACACACACACACATACACACACACACACACACACACACACACACACACACACACACATTTGGAAACAGAGTCTCTAAGCCAGCAAGGCACGATCCTCCTGTCTCTGCCTCCCAAGTGCAGGGATTACAAGTGTGCACCACCATGCCCAGCCAGGTTTTATCTTTTAAAAAATTAATATTTACACTGGGCTTTGTGGTACAAGCCTATAATCCCAGTACATGGTAGGCTGAGACAGGAGAAATGCAGGTTGGAGGCCAACTTCAGCAACTTAGCCAGGACTTTAGCAACTGGCAAAACTTTGTTTCAAATTAAAAAATAAAATAGGGCTAAGAGTGTATCTCAGAGGTAAAATGTCCCTGGGTTCATTTCCCAGTATAAAAAAAAAACATTTAAAATAAAGCCATCATCATTAGTGCATAGTTATGCAAGATTAAAAAGTTATTCAATTTTTAAAATCATAATAAATAAATCATAATATAGAAAATTTCCAAGGCTCCTCAGACTTTTTCCATTTGCTTCATAGATTATTCCTTCACCCACCTAGTCCTGGCTGTCAATGATTTATTTTCTATTACAGGATATAGCTCTTTTTATGAATTTGCATGTTAAACTTTTAAACTATTTTAAGGGGCTCAGGAATTGTTTTTAGTGGTGAAATAGTTTTTGCAAGTAACAGATTAACCTTTCAAGAAGAGATGAGAAGTGAGACAAAGCTAGACAAAGAAAGAAAGTGAAAGAGAAAGAGATGCTATCTCTTATTTCAGGTAGGCCTACTGGGCTAGCTGGAAGGTGGAATGAATATTGTAGTTAAGTTATTCATCTTAATACCTATCCACATGTACATAGACACTGGAAATAGTGAGTTGGAGCATTGTTCTCCCACAAGAGAAATCATGTCAATACTTTTATACCCGTATGCCAGTAAGCAGGTCCCTTCAGAATAGGAGGAAGTCCCCCAGGGGATGAGTTATAAGAAACCTTTATGTACTGATCAATGCATTTTCAGTACTTGCACTAGCACTATTTCAACAGATGCTGACAGCAGCATTGCAAGGAGGGGAGGCATACATTGTCGTTGTCCTTCCCGTTTGACAAATGTAGGAAGAAAGGTCTCTAGGGGATAGGTAATTATCTCAGCTGCTCTTAACCAGGCAAAGCTTCTCAGGTGTGTAATAAGACTTTGAGGAAAAAACATTTTTAAAACAGGACACTGTCTGAGAATATAGGCAACAAGGAGTATATTCATGAAATACCATGAGGAACACAAATAACTAGGATTCACTGAGAAAAATGGGCTGAATTAGCAGCAGCAAGTACTAACTGCACAGCCCTGAGCTGGTCTCCTTGCAGAGGGTATGTGGGATCCTTGGTTGGTCTAATGAAGGCCCCTTTGTTGTGATCCAAGACCTGCCTTGCTTCTTTGTCATCGGCAAAGCAGAGCTTCCTGCTCTCAAAGTCCTCAGGAATGACTGTCACACACGAAGCACTTATGCTATGTCAAAAGGAGCTGAGAGTGTGTTGCAATCTTACCTACTTTTTAGACCTTCTGTGGCTTCTAAACAACTTCTGCTTCATAAGCAGCATCTTTTCAAATATTTTTCAAAGCCATTACCTTAGTGAAGAATCTTTGCTTGAGATTTATTTTAGGATACAAGGAAACATAAAAGGTTGTGGTTGTTTTAGTAGCCTCAACGCATATGGAGAATATATTTCACAATGCAGTATCTTAACCAAAAAGAACATTAGAACCAAAGTACTATGGGTTGCAATAAAATGGTAGTTAGATAACATCATTTGGTGCCTAAAGTTTTTTAAAAATAAAGTAACAAAAATCTATTTGGCTAAATAACTTCTTTCTCCACAACTGTGCATAATCTGTGTATATCATAAATATAGACAATGCAAGAAGTATATCTGTGATGTTGAACAATGTCCAACAAATATTTATTGGGCAGCATTTAGAATGTACTGAATAGCAGTAAAAAAGGTAGACAAGATGTCACAGAGTTTATAATCCACCAAAGAGTCCAATATTAATCAAATATTCAAGTAATTATTTCATCACAATTGTCATGAGGGCTAGAATGTACAGGGAGCTCTGAGAACCATATGCTATCAATGACTTTTAGGTCAGAATGACTTAATTCCAGAAACTTAATGTGGTTCGATATATTAGGCTAAAATGGGGGAATCTAATGAAATTTGCAGAAGGGTGTCACTAGGGTAGATATCCCCAAGAAAGCAGTATTTGAGATAATCCCAGTAGGGTGACTGGGAATTAGCCACTGAGGCTAGACTGTATGAAGTTAGGCCAAGATGCTGAAAGCAGGCTGCAGGAATAGAGAACAGAATGCAGGAAGGGCAGTCTGAAATGAACTAGAGGATCAAGGATTGGTGAGCCCAGGCAAAACTCTAGAGGCCAGGATAAGGTTGTTTGTTGTTTTATTTTGTGGTGTTGGGGATTTAACTTGGGGCAATCTACCTACAATCCATGCCCTATTTTTTTTTTTTCTTTTGAAACAGGGTCTCACTAGGCTAGCCTCAAATTTTCAATCTTCCTGTTTTAGCCTCCCAAGTATTGGGATTACAAGTGTGTGTGCCATCACATGCACCTAATGCTAAGGTTTTAATGTTAGAGTACACCCTACATTAAGTGGAAAACCTGAAAGAGAATGGATACAGAAGCTATCTCAGGGTTTCTAAGGCACTTAAGGAAAAATATCCCCTCTCAAGTTATCCAGGGGAAATACATAAGTATGAAAAATCCATCTTTATGGTGAGAACTAGATGAAAGAGAAGGACAACTGAACAGTTTTGGAGGATGTCCATCAAGAAAGAATGCAAGAATATCACTTGGAATGCAATGCGATAGAAAAAAGCACAGGTGGCAGAGCCTGAAAAGCAAACGGCTATTGAATACCTGCAGGGCTCCATTGAGACCACTGGGATGTGCAAGTTCAGAACCAGACCAAGCTGTCACTGTGAGTGGGCATCCTTTCCCTGTCCCTGCTCACTGCTATCAGCCCCTCTGCTAAGTGCTAAGTATGGATTTTAACAGTGGCACTCAGAAAATAGTATCCTATTTGCTTGACCAAGGTATTTCTCTATAATAAAGGCACATGGGCAGCTGTAAGTCCTTGGATTCTTCATAATTATGGAGAAAAGGAAGAGTAATCAAATATAACCTGTGAGAAATCCTTTATAATATGGCATATGTTTTAGATACATACACTGACTTTGCCCTTATAAAAGGTATGTAATAGTCTGTCCTAAGGATGGGGGTTCTGAGGTTTAGAGAGTCAAGGTCATTTCTCAAGGTCATATACCTATTGAGGTAGGTGGGATGAAAGCTTCAATCCTTTGAAATTAAACCAATCCATGTAGCTCTGTGTATGTCAACAGTGGCTGGCTCTATGCCAATCCACCAGTCAAAACCTCCTCAATTTAAAGGCATTTTGGTTTTATTTTTCATTTCAGCCATCTGATATTGGAGGAAGCCCAGTCATGCTTAACTGCTGGCTCCTTGGAAATAGTTAAGGGAAGTTGAGGGGTGGTTTCAAGAGAACCTGAGCCTCATTGTGGAATAGAGAAACAACATAAATAGATTGGTTTAGATTTTGTGGGGTGTGAGGTGAATATAAAACCAAAGGCCCTTTTTAAAAAAAAGGAACACAGCCTAGGTATCCATCAAAAGATGAATGAATCAAAGATTAACAGTATTTCCACCTTTTTCAGGAAAATGAATGGAAATTAAGGCTAAACAAGTATAATCAGTCTCAAAAAAATGAGTAGATGTATGTTCTCTCTTATATGTGGAAGCTAGAGAGATATTTGGATAGATAGATGAACAGAGACTCCAGGGGAAAGACTTAGGAGGATTAGAGATGGGAGACAAATTCATAGAGTATAATAGTTGAACCAATGCTGTGAATGTATATAAAACTTCAAAGATATGTGTGGGGAGGCAAAGTGAAGAAAAGGACCCGGTGGGGACAGACCCAAAAGCTATATGTATGCATCTGTCTGACACTCTATATCCCAATATGATTTAATAAAAATTAAAAGAAGAGAAATACAAAATTATAAATATAAATTTCAAGGCAGAAAATTGAATATCTATTTAAAATGGATAAATTCCACCAATTATATAATTTTAAAATCTGACAAAGCAATAAACACAAAACTAAAAAAAAAAAAAAAAAAAAAAAAAAAAAAAAAAAAAAAACCAGCATGCTGCCTACCTGGCATGGTGGTTCACACGTGTAATCCCAGCATTGGAGAGGCTGAGACAGGAGGATAGCGGTTCTCAGACAGCCTCAGCTACCATTTAGTGAGGCTCTTTGCAACTCAGTGAGATCTTGTTTCAAAATAGAGAATAAAAAATAGGGCCGGGGGTGTAGCTTGGAGGTAGAATGCCCCTGGGTTCCATTCCCAGTACTTAAAAAAAACAAAACAAAACAAAAAACCCCCAGCAAAACAGCATGATATTTTGTTACCTGTTAATATCCTTATGATACCTTTCTCATTGCCTTTTTTGCTGAGTACTTTTAAATTGCCTTTTCAACCAACAATTATTTCTAATATAGAGAAAATAGAGAATTGTTTTTGTATGTTGATTGAACTTTTATTGTCAATATATAAATAAGCTTCCTTGTGTTGACATGTCCTGCAAACATTTAAGGATATGGCCCAATTTCAGAAAACATCTATGTCGAACCCAACGTACTCTAACACTGAGCTATATATATCTTTCTATTTTTTATTTTGGGACAGGGTCTCACTGAGTTGCCCAGACTGGCCTCAAACTTGCAATCCTACTGCCTCAGTCTTCTGAGTTACTGAGAATATAAAAATATACCACAGTACCAGACATGTTTTATATATTATTTGCTATACACAAAACAATTCTACAAGTACAAGCTTGTTCCCTATAAACATGGAAGTTCTGATAAATTTAAGTTATTGCAATTTTCATTGGAAAAAATAATTTGGTGAATTTATAATATCATCCACTGAATTATCAAGGAAATTAAAGGGACATAAATATGGAAAAAAGTAAAATTATCTCTGTTTGAAGATGAGGTGACCTTAACTTAGAAGACCCAAAAACTCAAGCAGAAGACTTCTAAAGCTGAAACAAAAGTTCAATAAAGAAGCCAAATACAAAGTCAGTTTATAAGCAGGATTGGTGGGGCACATTTGTAATCCCAGCACTTGGGAGGCTGAGACAGGAGGAGCGAAGGTTCACCACCAGCCTCAGCTACTTAGTGAGGCCTTCCAAAACTTACTGAGACCCTCTTTCAAAATATAAAATAAAAAAATGGGTCTGGGAGTGTAGCTCAGAGGTAGAATGTCCCTGAGTTCAATCCTCACCCTGCAAAGAAACAAACAAAAAATTGATTTATAAAAATTAGTAACTTATCAAAATCGGTTTACAAAAATCAATAGATTTTCTATACACCAATAATTCATCCACTGAAAAATCCAGAAAACAATTTCATTTACAATAGCCTCAACAAATACTTAGGGCTAAATTTAACTAAAAAGCTAAAAGATCTCTATAATGAAAACTGTAGAACACTGAAGAAAGAAATTAAAGAAGTCCTTAGAAAATAAAAAGACCTCCCATGTTCTTGGATAGGCAGAATAAATATTGTCAAAATGGCCATAGTACCAAAAGCAATTTATAGATTCAGTGCAACTCTTATCAAAATGCCAATGTTATTCTTCACACGACTGGAAAAAAAATGGAAGAACAAAAGATTCAGAACCATAAGAACTAGACTGGAGGCATCACAATACCTAATTTCAAATTATACTACAGATATATTGTAACAAAAAAGCATGGTATTAGAACATAAACTGACATATAGACCAGAGAAACAGAATGGAAGATAGAGAGACAAATTCTCACATTTTTAACAGTTGATTTTTGACAAAAGTGCCAAAAATCATTTGCTGCAGAAAATACAAGCTTTTCAAAAAATTGTGTTAGTAAAACTGCATATCTATATGTCGAAGCATGAAACTAGACCCTTATCTCTCATTTTGCTCAAAAGTCAACTTAACATTGATTAAAGACTTATAAATTAAGCCAGGCATGGTATCACACTGTGTCTGTAATCCTAGGCACTTGGGAAGCTGAGACAGGAGGATGCAGGTTCATAGCCAGCGTCAGAAACTTTAATGAAGCTCTCAGTAAATTAGTAAGACATCAATTCTAAATAAAAATAAATAAAATAGGTCTATGGATATAACTTGGATGTAGAAAATAAAACTGAGAATAAGAGGGATACCATCAAACTAAAAGGCATCTGCGCAGTAAATAGTGCAATCAAGAGCCTGAAAAGAGAGCCTCCAGAATGAGACGAAACCTTTGCCTCTGAGAGAGGATTAGTATCTAGAATATATAAAGAACTTAAAAATATAATAGAACTTAAAAAGACAATTAACCCAAGAAAAGAGGCAATTGAACTGAATATATTTCTCAAAAGATGAAATTCAAATGACCAACAAATATATATAAATGTTCAGCATCATTATTAATCAGAAAATGCAAATCAAAACTACTCTGAAATTTCATCTAACTTTAGTTAGAATGGCAATCATCAAGAATACAAATAAGAAAAAGTGCTAGTGAGGATGTGAGGCAATAAGAATTCTTATATTTTGTTGATGGAATTATAAATTAGTGCCACCACTATGGAGATCTTGTATGGATGATCCTCAAAACAGTAGAAATGGAAGCATTATATGATCCAATTATATCACTCCTTGAGATCTTTCCAAAAGAACAAAAGTTATAATGCTATAGTTATATACACATAACTATGTTTATGGTGGTACAATGCACAATAGTCAACTTATGAAGCCAAACTAGTTGGCCATCAACAGACAAATGGATAAAGAAAATGTAGTCTATAAAAATTAAAGTATATTCAGCCATAAAGAATAAAATTATGTCATTTACAGAAAAATAGATGGAACTAGAGTATTGTCCTAAGTGACATCAGCCAGACTCAGAAAGTCAAGGGTCATATGTTTCCTCTCATATGTGGAAACTAGAGAGAAAATAGGAAGCAAAAGGGACTTCTGGTAAAAGAGAAGAGAGATCACTAGAATAATGAAAGGGATCAGAGAGATGTTGCGGAAGGGACAAAGAAGACTTGAGGAAGGAATCAGATAAAAATATTTTGTTCATGTATGATGGTCTCATTGCCAATCTCTCTAACATGTATAGGAGGTAGAGAAATGTGGGATGTAGAAGAAAACATGCCAAATGCTGTGTGCATATATGAATGTATCACTTTGAATCTCACTATGGTGTATAATTAAAATGCACCAATATAATTATGTTTAAAAGAAATAAAAAGCCATTTGTTTAATTTGTAATTGCATATACTGAATTATCATATGTACTCTTGATAATGGAATTTCTGTTCTGAGTGGACAAGAGTGAAAATGATGCCTAGTGGAATTCTGCACAAGGTAGCTTCAGGATCCACATGTTTCCAGACTTGTTCTTGCTCACCCACTGTTGGTACTTCTTGCACTGGTACACACTCATATCACAGTGCAATCTTTGGCCCTGCACCTTCCTGGCATAAAACGTATGAATCAGCACAGTGGACTTGGTGTATTTCTGGAAGCCTTTCCTACTCTGAGACACCTGGCAATAACTTTACTGGACATCCCACAATGCCTCAAAGATTATAAATGTATTTCTAATTTAACTTTTCCTTAGCTTCCAAAAATGCCAAGTGCCATTCCAAGTCTACCTACAAAAGAGGAATATTTTGGAGGATAATTGGAGTATAAAGAAACAAGTGTCTTAGCTCATTATAATTTAATTATCCTGAAAAATCTATGTGGATATATAAGCATGTTAACACATGCTTAGGGCTCCTTTTATGACATTGTAAAGGTCATGTATGTGAAGAACTGTGCAGTTTAAGCTTTGTTAACTTCATAGTAAATCTTCAGAGCACAAGGAAATCTCGAAAGAATGTCTGGTTCTTCTGGTCTGTACTAAGGCAATTTTAACCAAGACATATGAATATAAAAACTCTTAAAATTAATATATGTATATAATACTAATTTTAAGAGGTTCATAAACTAAAAACAATACTGTATATCTAATAATTTTCTAAAATTCAACCAGTATAAAGGGCTAATGAATCACAGATAGGTAATTATATCGTATTTTCCTTTCCTAGTTATAAATCCTTTTCCATCTCTTACTTTCTCTTCAAACTCTTAAAGGTAAGTATTATTCTTATTTTACAAATAATGAAACTGAAGCTCTTAGGGGCTTACGTAGACTCATCCTGTTTGTAAATATTATCCTAATGAATTGTCCACCCACCAGATCTCTAAAAGGCAAAACTGCAAAGAGGGGCTGGTCAACCTCTTTGAAATATTGCATCAATAGTTTCTTCTTTTGGCTATCTAGAAACAAAACAAAACAACTTCACCTGTTCTTCTACCCCAGTGATTTCTTAGAACTTGTGACAATTAGTCATGCTGATATTCTTGAAAGACTTTTAAACAAGAAAGGGGAAGCTCTTTTTGAATTGGTCTTAAATTGCTGGCCTCAGGATTCTGTCCTTGGCTTTTGATGAAGAATGCACTCCCTGGGTGATCTTATTAACCTCCAAGACTTTAAGAGATCATATATATGTTGATTTCTCCCCAAATTATACCTCTGCTTTAGACCTCTACTCTGCAGCTATCTATTCAGATAGCTAAGAGGGTCTGTTTGTTTCTGAAAAGTGGATAATCCAGGAGATGTTTTAGCCTTATTACTTTCCACGTTTTCCTTAATCCATTGCTCTGTTATGGTAAACTTCTCAGTATCTTCTAGGTTCTTTCTGATCTTTTCTCACTAATTTAGTCTTTTTTTTTTTTTCAGTATTGAGGATTGCATCCAGGGATACTCTGTTACTGAGCTACATCCCCCAGCTCTTTTTATTTTTATTTTTTATTTTGAGACAGGGTCTCAATAAATTTCCCACATAGGCCTTGAACTTGTGATCCTCCTGTCTCAGCCTCCCAAGTATCTTGGATACAGGCATGCACTGCTATGCCTGGCAAGTCTCAGTTTAAACATCACTTCTTCTAGAACATCATCTCTGATCTCTCCCCACTAAACAGAGTGAAGAGCCATGCTGATTTTTAAAATGTATCATTCTGTCAGTTGATATTTTTGTCTGCAGTGGCTGGAGATTCAACAATAGTGGCTAAAATACACAAAAGTTTAGTCTCCCATGTAAAAGAACTCAACAAGAAACATTTGGGGATGATATGGTGATTATGAAAATTTACCACAATTCTAAGTTTCTGGTACTCCCAAATTTATCTCATAGACCAGGATGGTTGCTATACCTTTAGCTGTTATTTTAAAATCCTAGAAGGGGAAGAAAACTTTAGATACTCTTCTGACTTAGACATCTCTCTTTTAAGAGTTCTACTGGAAATCTCACTGAACTTTTATGCTTATTTCTCATTGGATACAACTTATTCTGACCACATCTAGCTGCAGAGGAGCCTAGTAGATTAGGACTTTAATTGGATTTTGTTAAAGGGTTCAGCTCCTAATGAAAATTGGGAAAATGTTATGTTTGGGTATGAGACTGGCAATCAGCCATGCCTTCTGAAGTATTTATCATATTGTCTTTTAAAATAATCTGTTTAATTGTCTGAATCTCCCACTAGGTTGAAAGCTGAAAAAAGAAATGGGTCTTGTTCATCTTTCTATTCCCAACACTGGCACAGTGGCTTCCAACTAAGACATCCTTGATAACAATTTAGTAAATAGATAAATTGTTGCGAGAAAATTATTATTGCTATTAAGCAAATTACTTACTTTATATAGGCTCTAAAAAGAAAGAGACTTTCCACTTTGTAGAAAAGGGGAGGAAGGGCATAAATGGCCACATGATTACATAATCATGTCAAATTAGATCTTGGTTTATAAAAGCAGGACATGCTGAGAAAACTGCTTATTGGGTGAGCTCAGTAAAAGGGAAATGAATCCTCAGACATATGTTAAGTCATATCTATTTATGGTGATGGCAAAAAGAAAAGGGAAAAAATGTTTTATGTACATTCTTGAACATTTATCACTTTTAAAATGTTAGCATCTTATTTTCTGAAAATTTTATCTTCTTTATTGCTGTTCAATGTGGCTTCAAATCCTTTCTTTGTTCTAGTAGTTTGGGACTATAGATCTTGAAAATTTTTATAAATCAATTATGTTTTTCCACACTGATGTTTCCTCTTCTGAGAACCTGTATTCAGTGCTTTAGTGAAGGACACAGAACAATAAATTTCTGTCCTCTTGTTTATTATGACCCTGTGCAGAAACCCTGGACAAGAGAGCTCAGTTGACCAGCGAGCAACATTGGCATCGATTCCAACTCTTTTCCTCCTAAGCCCGTTCCATGAAGCTGAGAGGCTGTACCATGGTCTTGTTTATGTATTACGGTCCAAATCATAGTCATAAAAACTAGTATTTGAACATTCCTATGAGATCACTATCACTGCAGACTCTAAGAATCCATATTTACATGTTTACTTATGCCATGGGAGTTCAGTTGTTTTTATCAACAGAACTTACCCTTGCAGTTCAAAAGTCTCTGATGTTCTCACAATTCTCTTTTAGAAAAAGTTTCTTTAAGCCAGGCATGGTGGCACACACTTGTAATCCCAGTACTTGGGAGGCTGAAACAGAAGGATTGCAGGTTTGCGGTAGGCCTCAGCTGCTTAGTGAAGCCTTTGTAATTTAGTGAGATCCTGTTTCAAAATAAAAAATAAAAATAAAGGTGGGGTATAGCTCAGAGGTAGGATGTCTCTGGTTCAATCCACAGTACTACAAAGAAAGAAAGGAAAGAAAGAAAGAAAGAAAGAAAGAAAGAAAGAAAGAAAGGTTGCCTTAGATATTGAAAGCATGTACACCTGTGAGGGTTCACTCCACAACAAAATGAATACAATTGTGATAATAAACTGATAAGCCACAGAGGAAAGAGAGTTGCAGGACATTCTTTCTAGTATTCACAAGTACCTTCCAAATACGCATTGTCTAGCCACCTTCAAATTCCATTACATCCTAGGCAAGTGCTGTCCAGGTGGACTTGACTCTACTCTGGTGTTTGGTATCATTTTTCCATGTGCCATGTAACAGCTCAAAGATACTCAGCACTTATCCCAACAGGACTAGACCCTTCTAATGTATAATTGGCTCTGTGTTCAAGCTACATCAGTGGGAGCATTTAGATATCAATGGAGGGACCAGAAAGGAAATGCTGTGCTACCATCTGCTTCCATGCCTCTGATACCTCCCTTTACTATTTAGTTATTTCCTAGGAGCCATATTTTTCCAGCTAGACTCTAAATTCCTTAAAGTTTATAATGATGTTTCATGAATTTATGTAGCCTGATCATTGTGCTTTCTCACCAGCACTGCATGAGAGTTATAGTCACTCTATTCTCTTCAAGACTGACTACAATATTTAGTTTTAGGAATTCTCATACACAGTCAAAAGAATCTCACTTTGGCTTTAAACTTCTTTAATTACAAGTGTTTTGAGTCACATTTTACGTGCTTTTTGGCTATCAATGTATTTGTGAGGAAGTGTTGAAATCTTTCACATGCCGGGCGTGGTGGCACACACTTGTAATCCCAGCCTCAGCTACTTAGTGAGGCTCTCCGCAACTTAGTGAGACCCTATTTCAAAATAAAGAATAAAAAACAGGGCAGGAGATGCAACTCGGAGGTCAAATGGTCCTGGGTTCCATCCCCAGACCCGCAAATAAATAAATAAATAAAATAAAATAAAATAGCCGGGCGTGGTGGTGCACGCTTGTAATCCCCGCGCTTGGGAGGCAGAGACAGGAGGATCGCGCAGGTTCGAAGCCAGCCGCGCGCGCTGGCTTAGGAGACCCTGTTTCCAAAATGAAAATGTAAAAAATAGGTCTGGGAGTGTAGCCCGGAGGTAGAAGGGCTTCCAGGAACCCCAGTACCACCAAAATAAATAAATAAATAAATAAATAAATCTTTCACCTATTTTTATTGGGTTATTCATTTTCTTTTTATTAATTATACTGTTAAATTATTAAATTATAATGAATTACTAAAGTCATAAAATAAATTACTACTAAGACTAAAATTATAGCTTCATAATTATTAACTTATAGTTTATATTTAGTATAAAATTTAAAAATATTACTTTAAATTTCTTTCTTGATATTTATTTTAATCACAAACACAAAATTAGGATTTTTTTTTACAACTTCTTTTGTGTGTGTGGTTTTGGTGCTACGGATAGAACCCAGTGCCTCCTGCATGCTAGGCAAGTACTCCACCACTGAGCTACATCCTTCCTTAAATTAGTATATCTTATCATTATAGTAATTATTATTGGTTGTTATTTTTGACTGTGAATCTATTTCACTGCTCTATTTTATATCATATTATGCTGTGTTGATTTTTGTATCTTTAGCTTAATTTTTCAGAAACTAGTATAATTTCTTGTTATTCTTTATAATTTTGTGAAGAAAAGATCTAGGCTTATTCTCATCTGTTTATTAATGAAATTTATATAACTTTGAGAAATTCGTAGCCCTTTTAAAATAAATCAGGATTTTTCTTTCTTGCAAGTTCAAAGACAGCTTCAGCAACTTAGCAAGGCTCGTAGTAACTTACAAGACCCTGTTTCAAAATAAAAATAGGGCTGGGGATGTAGTTTGGAGGTAGAATGCCCTTTAATTCTGTCCCTAGTACCAAAAATAGATAAATATCAGAATTGTGCCACTGTTTTCTATTTTTGGAGGAAATCATATCTTTATAATATTAATTATTTCTGTTCATGAAAATGGCTATCTTCATTCTTTCAATGTTTAGAATTCATATTAGAGGATTTTACCAATCCTCTATTTTGAATTGATTTAATTGTCAGACCATTGCCTGTTAAGAAAACTTTGGTCTGGACTGTGCATGAACTTGGCTAACTTCAGCCAACCAGACTCAATGTTATAAAAACT
Organism: Muscardinus avellanarius; assembly: GCF_963383645.1. NCBI lineage: Eukaryota > Metazoa > Chordata > Mammalia > Rodentia > Gliridae > Muscardinus > Muscardinus avellanarius. The sequence goes on along the minus strand of NC_137800.1, from coordinate 50,911,916 downwards.
GAAGCTGGAAGATATGAGACAGATTAGACAATTCTTCCCAATATCCTCACTAGTTAATGAGGAAAAAAAAAAAGCTCAAAGGGCTGAGAACTTCATAAATGTCTGGTATACGTTAATATCCATTCTAGGAGTGGTCCTCGGTTACCTTTTAGTGTATCTTCTTTGTCATCATGGTATCTCTCCTTTTGCTTATTCCTTTACTTCAATAAGGTCAGTGTCTGACATGAACCTCATATGCCAAGCTCACTGTGGTAAAAACACCACTTTTGCATAAGTCCTGGTATATGTGAAGGATATTTACATGTCCAGTATAAGGATGGTATGACAGCAGCACATAGATATGAGAAGAGGATGTGTTCCAGGCCTGGGTGGGTTAGGTATGCGGATCCCTCTGATGGGGAGATGGTAGCTGCAAGGCACACACTTAAGTTGGTCTCACTTGTAGTGTGGAATTGCAGAAAGTAACATGGGCTTCTTTATTATGGTATAAAAGGTTTTTATAGAAAGTGGAGAGTGAGAATTTTCTAAATAACTAGACCATATTCATTTAGTAAAGAGGATCTTAACCTTTTATAGGTCCAAGTGCCTTTAGAGAATCTGATTTAAAAAAAAAAAGACTATCAATCTGTCAGGATGGGGAGAAGGGGAATGGGGTGGGGGAGAGAGAGGGCACCAAGCACAGTTGAAATGTATACCATTTTCAATGTGTTCCATATATAAATACAATTTTAAAAATAAAAAAACTATCGATCCTCTTTCCATAAAAAGGTACACACAGCTGGGCATGGTGGCGCACGCTTGTAATCCCTGCGCTTGGGAGGCAGAGACAGGAGGATCGCGTAGGTTCGAAGCCAGCCGCGCATGCTGGCTTAGGAGACCCTGTTTCCAAATTTAAAAAAAAATGTAAAAATAGGTCTGGGAGTGTAGCCCGGGGGTAGAAGGGCTTCCAGGAACCCCAGTACCACCCCCCCAAAAAAAGGGTACACACATTTCATACTACATCAAAAGTTTATGAGTCTTTTGAAATCCACTTGTAGGTTTCATTCCTGACACAAGCCCTGTAAGCTTTTCATATACCCTTAGTTAAGAATTTCTGAGCCAGGCGTGCTGGTGCACACTTGTAATTGGCAGCATTTTGGAGGCTGAGACTGGAGGATCGAGGTTTGCGGACAGTCTCAGCTACTTAGTGAGGCCTCTGCAACTTAGTGAGACCTGTCTCAAAATAAAGAATAAAAAACTGGGCAGGGGATATTGCTCGGAAGTCAAATGCCCCTGGGTTCCATTCCCAGACCCTCAAAAAAAAAAAAAAAGACGTAATTGAGTTTTTTTTGATGGTTGAGTAAAAATCTCTAAAGTACACAATGTACTTAAACATATCGAAGTCAATCACTAAGCCAAGCAAGGAAGGGAGGGACAGGGAGGGAATGGGGTGGTATTTGGGTAGGGGTTAAATCAGCGATGAGTACATGTTTGTACACACAAGTTTTTTACCCCAATAAGTTGTATGAATATAATGCACCAATAAAAAAAAAAGAATTTCTGGAGAAGTAAGCAGTCTTTCTACTATAATCATATTGCAAAGGAAGAAAAAAAGAGAAGAAAAGAATTATCTATATGTATGTGCAAAGGTAGGAAGGGTGTCCAATCTGTGATATGTTAATTAAAAACCTGGTTACATTTCCTAATATCAGAAATAAAACATTTTTTAGATGCCTGGAAACAGCCCCAGGGACGTCAGTCCACTGAGAGCAGGAACAAGACCAAGGAACAGGAGCAGGAACTAATTCGGGAAGAGGTTAAACATTCTCTTTGAACATAAGCAGCACTGATTCAGTAAATATTTACTAACATCTGCTGTGTACAAGGCACAGAGCTGGTGGGGCACTGTACTGATGTGGACAGAGATAGTGGTCAACATCCTTAAAGGATCAACACATAACAAAATCAAAGGAGCTCTAACATTTAATTATTGTATTAGTTATATTATTATGTAGGATATATAATATGTAATTACATATTATAATATGTAATCGCTATTGATGTTTTCATTTTACCAGTGAGGAAACTATGGCATAGAAATGATAACTACTCTTCTATATGAGACTAGAACGCATGTTTTCTAGTCATACCTCTTACTGAGCACCTACTCTGTGGCAAGCCCAGCACAAAATGTTTTTCTAGTAACCTTTCAGCCTGTTAGAAAAAGTTTACATCTCCATTAACTAGATGAAAGCACATGTCCATCATCTTTCTGTTTTTCTAATCAGAAATGAAAAATTGGGGGAAAATTGGCAAGTTCATTTTCCCAAATTTCCCAAAATAAATTATGAATTTATAGAGAAAGGACTCATATCTAACATGTTACCAGAAAGAAAAAAAAAACTTTTCAACACATTTGAGCTTTGGTAGGAGAGGAGAATGTTTGGGTCTCATAAATTTAAAATCAAGTAAAAACCTATTCCGTTGCATTCTGACAATTTATTATTCATTAACACTGTTTATGGCAGTGTTTACTTTGAGTGTACTCTCAAAAATCACATGGCAGGCTTGGGATAGAAGATAGGAGAGTGTTCAGGGCCATTTATATTTTGCAATCTTTTGCAAATTGATCCCCTCTGGAGGAAGAAGAAAGGTAAGAAACTTAGGAGAGCTACTGATTAGGTCTCCTATTACTCTCTGCTAAATGCTTGATCATATTTCTTCTAATTCTGGAAAAAAGACTTGTTTTATCGAAAAAGGAAGATGGCTGACTAGTGTATCCCTTTTAAAATCAAATGTCTATCTGGGCAGTTGTAATCCTATGTCAGGAGAAGGCTGAGAATCAGGAAAAAGATTGCAAGCGAGCAAAGCCAACATGCGCCCAGCAGCTACAGAGGGTCTTGTGATAAAGAACCTACCAGGGAATCAGAGGATCAGGAAGGGGTCCATGTGATGTTTGCTGAACACCACTAAGGTTTCCCTGATTACTCCCTTGCTACCTGTAGATGTTCTTTGTTTCATAAAAAGTAGATCTTACTCTTATTTTACTTATGTAAGTATTTTATGGAGGCATGGATGTCATGCAAAAATCTAAGACCTCTCATTTTTCTCATAGTTTCCAATTCCTTCTTCTACCAGCCTTCACTTCTGGCTCTCCTTATGTATAAATACGCTATAAATTTCGTATGTCTTCTTTATACTTAGCACATGTGTGGCACCTCAAAACACTTCTCATAGTGTAGTTTCCCCATGTTGCTCTCTTTGCAGTCTACTCAAAAAGCCCCTATTATAAATTTACAATTTCTATGGTTGGAATCTTGAGAATGTATTTTTTAAAAATTGGCATAAATGTAATGATTTTTTCCAAAAATTGCTAAAGGATAGATGAGAAATCTGCATATCAGGTGATCTGCCAAAATAAGCCCTCTAGAAGCACAGAATGCTTTAAAGATTAGATAGTAAATAGAAGTAGGTCACTGAGATTCTGATTGGCAATATATCTTTAAAATGTCTGGGGACATGCTAAGGTATCTTGACATAGTCCCCAGTGTAAAGGTGAACTCAGTAAGCCAATGACTTTTTCAGTTGGTTTGCAAAAGGCAATCACATTCAAAATATTATTAATTCAAAGGAGAAGTTCCTATCTCTGATGTTTATTCACAGAATCACGTTTCTAATGCACAATTATTTAACACTTTCTGAGTAGACTCTATTAAGACACAAAGATGCATAATATTTGACTTTGTTAATATATTATTTTTAATTCCCTCAAGTTAAACATCCAATGAAAGTAGAGATAACTCAACATATGAACTGGATTTGTTTAAAACGTAAACTTTCAAATAATTTTTTTCTTTAGAATGCAAATTCTCATAAGATATATACTATAAAGATTTAATCTTAGTCTAGATTAACACAGAAACATAGGCCCAAATCTCTGTCTCTCACTGTCTCGATGCTAATAGTATAGACCGATTGTTTAGATACACTTTAAAATTGAATAAGTAACTAGCTATAAAATATTTTTCTTTATCTCTTCTACGTTTAAAAGTAGTTGAGATAATCGATAATTGTAGTTGAGATTTTGGATAAGTTATAAAGTATATAAAATATTTAAAAATAAAAAATATTCATCCTGCACAATACAAATAAATCTCTAATATTTTACTGAAACCTATAGCACTGATTTCCTTCTGCCACTTAAAATATATCTTGGAAGCTGGGCGTGGTGGTGCATCCTTGTAATCCCAGCATTTGGGAGGCTAAGACTGAAGGATCGCGGTTCGCAGACAGCCTCAGCTACTTGGTGAGGTCCACTTCAACTTAGTGAGACCATGTTTCAAAATAAAGAATATAAAAATAGGGCAGAGGGTGTAATTCAGAGATCGAATGCCCCTGGATTCCATCCCTAGACCCGAAAATACTATATATATATATATATATATATATATATATATATATATATATACATACATACATCTAAACCTTACTTTTGTTTATGGTAAATTTTATTTTATGATCACTAGAAGAGGGACAAGATAAAAAAGATCAGAAAGTGGTGGGAGATGCTTTCCTGAGATAACCAGGACATAGATGGATGGGTGATGAAGAAAACAGAAGGAGCTTGGAAAGTATGTGTAAGTAGATATGAAAAAGAAATAGATTTTCAAGCTAGGATTAACTTTGCAGTAAAAATTAAAAGGTAAAAAGTAAATGAGTATCATACACCACTCAGATAACCCCCATGAAATAACTGGCAGAAAGCTGAATACAAGGTTCTAATCTGGTTACCACTGGCTACTGGCATCTTGGATACTGAGCAATTTGGTTAAAGCATCGTGAGAGGTAAAGGAACATATATAAACACAGTACACAGCTTAGGTAAATAAAAATGACAAAAGTGCATCAATAGTGGTGCCTGTGGCCTCTCTTTGAAAGGTATTCCTATATTCAAGCACATTGAGTTTTAAGTTTTTGTTCTCTTGGAGAAAGTGACATTTTGAAAACAATCTTGTAGTCACAACCACTTCAGACTCATTAATTTTGCCCTTCGCTGACATCACCCTCAGAGCATGAAATCACACAGAAAATTTTTAATCTTTCTCAATTTATTTTTATTTTTTGTGAAGCTGAGGATGGAACCTAGGGTCCTTCTACCTCTGGTACCTATTTTATATTTTATTTTCAAGCAGGGTCTCACTAAGTTGCTAAGAGCCTTACTAAGCTGCTGAGGCTGGCTTTGAACCTGCGTGGCCCTCCTGTCTCAACCTCCTAAGTACTGGGATTTCAATGCACCACCATTCCTGGCCTCAATTTATTTAATGCAGGATATAAAAGCCATTTCTTGTCTATTAAAAATCAAAAGATACTAGAGAAAACATATGTTCCTTCTCTTTCTGAGCTTGGCTAATCTCACTTGCCATAATGTTGTCCAGGTCTTTCCATCTTCTTGAGAATGACATGATTTTGTTCTTTATTGTTGAGTAGAATTCTATTGTGTGCATTTCCCATAATTTGCAATCCATTCGTCTGTTGATGGAGACCTAGGTTGGTTCCATATTTTGGCTATAGCGAATTGTGCTGCTATGAACATGGGTATGCATATGGTACTGTACTTCTCTGATTTCAACACTTTTGGAAAGACACCCAGGAGTGGTATAGCTGTATCATACGGTGGATATATTCCCAGTTTTCTAAGGAATGTCCACACTGATCTCCATAGTGGCTGCACTAGTTTACACTCCCACCAACAGTATAATAGAGTTTCGATTTCCCCACATCCTTACCAGCATTCGTTGTTATTTGACTTTTTTATGTTTGCTCTCTGATTGGGGTTAGGTTAGATGGAGTCTCAGTGTAGTTTTGATTTGCATCTCCCTGATGGCTAATGATGGTGAACATTTTTTCATGTATCTTTTGGCCCTTTATATCTCTTTTTTTGTGAAGTGCCTGCTCAATTCAGTTGCCCATTTCTTAATTGGGTCTCTAATATGCTCAAGCTGGGGAGTATTAGGGATACCAGAGGGACTCCAGATGATAGAGGGGAAACCTCAGCAAAGTCAGAAAGGAGGGGTAGGGGAAGAAGAAGGCTGAATTTAATTAATGGAAAAGCTATAGTTGAATATGTGTACATATGTGAATATAACATAATTAACCTGGACACTCAGTATTGGAGGTAGGAAAAAGGGGAAGCAGGAGAGGGGGGAAAGGGCACCATGTACTGTGTGAATATATGCCATTGTCAATATGATCCACATTATGATGTGAGACTATAGTGCACCAATAACATTTAAACAAATAAAAAAGTAAAAATAAACAAAAACAAATCAAAAGATACAAGGTTATGGATCTTTGTGTTTTATTTTTATTTATTTTTTTGATACTTGGGGTGGAACCCAGGGGCTTTTCTACCTCTGGGCTATCTTCCCAGACCTATTTTATATTTTATTTGGAAACAGGGTCTCACTAAGTTGCTGAGAGCCTCACTAAGTAGCTGAGGCTGGCTTTGAACCTATGTGATCCTCCTGTCTCAGCCTCCTAAGCGCTGGAATTACTTTGTGTTTTAAAAGCATGCAGGAAATCAACAAGTACATTAAACTAGAAAGGATTTCAATTGTAGGAATTTACCATAATAACATTACATGAGATGTTGACAGAGTTTGAAATTAATTTGTTATATTAGGTATTGAGAGCATTTGTCATCTGGGGAGCATATTCAGGACCCTGAAGTGTTCTTATCTTTAATGAACATATCATAAAAATAGAAATCTCCAGATGGAGTGGTAAGCACACATAAAATAACATAGAAGTACAAATTCAGTGATTTGGTGGGTGTGTTAACTTCCCATCATTATAACAAAGCACTTGAGATAATTTACTTATAAGAAGGAGAGCTTTATTTTGGTGTATGGTTTTAGAAGTTCTAGTCCATGCTGAGGTATACCCATTGCTTGTAGGTATACTCATTGCATAATGGGAAGCATGAAAGCATGGCGGCATGCATGCCAGAGTGAAACCACTCAGCGCATAGTCGAGGAACAGAAAGAGTGGGGAGAGGCTGGGCCTGCTCTCCCCTGCAGGGGGTCACTCATACTAGGCCAACATGTGCTGAAGGTTACACTGCCTCCCAATAGTGCCACCCTGGGGCTAGATCTATACTGAGCCTTCAGGATATTAAAAATACAAATTACAGCAGAGGGGAAAAGGTTCTCATGGATTACATGAATTTAATGGAGCACAGAATGAGCTCAATATGGAACTCCCTTATAGAAGATGTGCCCTGATATTTTTTAAAAAGATAACTTTTAAGGAAGTGTTCTACTTCCATTCATGGCCTCTAGTGAGCTGTCCAACTAGTCACAACTATCGACATGCACACATAGCATACTTGTATCTACACCCAAAATTTCTGGACACACACACGTTAGTGACACTCAGCTCCAGAGAGTAGAATTAAGGAGAAGGAATAAAGAGTAATATAGAATAAGAGATATTTTAGCTTCTTATATAACACATATACACATATATACATATATACCCATGTATATATATGTATGTGTATGTGTACATACATATGTGAATACAGACACACACACACATATATATATGTATATATATATATATATATATATATATATATATATATATAGAGAGAGAGAGAGAGAGAGAGAGAGAGGAGAGAGAGAGTTCACCATAAGAATATATTACTTTTATTTAATTCTAATTCAAAGGTAAACTTACTTGTCTGTTGTGCTATAGTAAAGCTATGAAACATGTGGGTCCCTGCACTTGCTGAGAAAGGACTCCACTATTTATAGATGAGTACCTAAGTCTACTGAAAAGATAATTGCTTCTAGCATTGGCTATGGCAGTTTGGGTGCTGCTTATAGTCCTGGGCCTTTGAAACCACAGGACAGAAGATCTATGGGCACCATGGCCAGAAGAAACAATCACTCAATATGGAGATTGAGATGAAGATGAAGGCCTACGTGAAGCAGATTTCAAGTGTTTCTTCAACACATCCTTCCACTCAACAGAATATATATATATCCTAACTTCTCCCTTAAACCCTAAAGTGTTTGTTCCATCTCAGAGCATGGGAAACATTTCCACCTAGAACTAAAATAACATTATCTACCTTTGCCATTTGTTTCTCTTTACAGGGTAGTTGGGATGCAGATAGCTCTGGACCATCATCAACATGAACATAGCAGAGTTCATGTTTATGTCACCAGCAGAGCAAATATTGAAAAAGCTAAGCCTCAGGCCTAATCAATTAAGTGCATGGCTACTAGCATATTGACATTTGTGTGCTCCATCTACTTTTATATGAAATTAAGCTAGAAGGATCTCTCCTGGAAGATCTCTGGCAGATACAAGGTCTCAGACAGTTCCCTCTACTAAACTAGCAGGTCTGAACCCTTTCTAAGTGGCAGAATATATAAAGTTAATTGTCTAATAAATTTAAATGTTTAGCAAATTAATTTTTAATAATAAACTCATTCTCTTATATTTTGAATCACCAAATGAAATTTATAGATCTTAGATATGACTTTTTCCTAATATAACTTTACAGTGTATAGAAGTTGGTTGCCCCAACATGAGAGAGACACATAAAATTACAGTTATGTCTGAGACTCCAGATGGGTAGAGTTAACAAAAAAGTAATACCATCTGTACAAGTTCTACCTTCCTATATTTTAAGGAGGATCCCTAATATATACTTACATTTTACTAGTATTCCTGATGTGTGTTCAAAGCTTAAGTAGCAAAGTGCCTAGCATAGAAAGAATTACTAGTATTTATAATAGTCTTTCTATGCAGGTCACTACCATTAGGCAGTTATGGACATGAAAATTGATAAACTTTTGAGTCACAATCTAATATATTGTAGATTTCCTGCAATGAATTCCTTATGATCAGGATTACATTTTAAAAATCACATTTTATAGAATCTGATGACATTATACCACTAAACTCAGAATAGTACAACATCTAACATAGTTTTAAAAAGCTGCTGAACTTTTCAACAATGTCTCCTATTCACAAAATCAAGAACTGAACAATTTTTTTCTAGTAAAGCAAAAATTTCTACATGTTTGGCAAGAAAATATTTCATGAGATGGCAAAGGTTTCTCATAAAAGCCTCTGATTCATTATGATTGAGCATCAAGCAATAAAAACAGATTCACTACTACCACCTTCATTTTACTTCTAGTTGGCATAGTCTGGCAAGGTTATTGCTCTAAAAGTCTGCCTGTGAGGTCACTGAGGCTGAGTGCCTGTCCTGACTAAATGGACATTAAAAGTTTCTAAAGTTCAGAACAGGGAAGATCATTAGCAAATATATAAATAAAACTGGAACACCATTTAAGTTTCTGTTATGAAATCAAACATTTGTAGTCTTTGAAAGACTTTATACGAGGCTACTAATTTGAAATGGGAAAAATATTGACTAATCTTGACTCTGAACTTCACACATCTTTAGAAAATTAAATATGATATTTTCTAGCAAGCATTAATTTTACTGCCACAAAGGCAGTAAAGCAAGTTGGGTCAAATATGTAAAATGAAAGATGACAATAAATTAAACCCAATACAGAAGATGCACTTTTCTTTTCTTCGAGACATTTTTTGAGTTTTTACTTGGAGGGTATATTGCAGAAAGCAAAAGCAAGCTGTCAAAACAGTTTCAGAATAATTCAGATGAAATGGTTGAATGAACGTTTCTTCTTCAGAACAGTTTTTTTGGGGCATTGTAAAACTGTCATGTCTATACACAAGTTTAAAACAGAGGGTTCTAGAAACACTTGCAGAGGACAACTCACTTTTTTTAATTCTTAAAGATGCCATCACCATCAATTAATCATTTGAGTGGATTGTATTGCTAGTATGCTTCCTGTTTGAATATAAACCTATCTTCTATTGAAATGCACCATGGTAATATTTCATTCATACTGCATGTAAGAGAAAAAGGTGGTGGATATCAGAGAATTTTCTAGAACACAGATACTTTTTAGTATGTTAAAAAAAGATTAATCTAGCTGGGTGTGGTGGCACACACTTGTAATCCCAGCATTTGGGAGTCTGAGACTGGAGGATCACAGTTTGCAGACAGCCTCAGTTACTTAGTGAGGCCCTCTGCAACTTAGTGAGACCTTGTTTCAAAACAAAGAATAAAAAATATGGCAGGGACTGTAGCTTGGAGGTCAAATGCCCCTGGGTTCCATCCCCAGACCCTCAAAAAGAAAAGATTAATCTACCATATTTAAGTAAAATATTTCTAATGTGCCTAAATAATTACCTGTATTCCAAAATATGATATGGGAAAAGTAATCTAAAGGTTTTAGGTCACCATTAAACATATTAATAATTTAATTTCTCTACTGGAATGAGAGGAGAGGCAGAGAGATAAAAAGAGCCCATTCTTAGCTCTTGTGATGATCAGTTTTGCTTTCACTTTTTTTTTTTTTTTTGGTGGTACTGGGGTTCCTGGAAGCCCTTCTACCTCCGGGCTACACTCCCAGACCTATCTTATATTTTTATTTGGAAATACGGTCTCCTAAGCCAGCCGCAGGTGGCTTCGAACCTGCGTGATCCTCCTGTCTCTGCCTCCCAAGCGTGGGGATTACAAGTGTGCACCACCACACCTGGCTGCTTTCACTTTTAATATCAAATATTCAGTGTTTTATATTCTGAAAAAAACAGATATAATTTTATTAGAATTGTATATGATAGGATAAGAGGACTTTTCAGCTATTTTGACTGTGAGGTTTTGCAGTGAATTCCCTTTGCTTAGAAATTTTTGCCTACAGTGTGTAGGTTTCTGGATACTTGATTTATAAAAATGCACTACTTCATGAATGAGAATTCAGATGGCTTGGATACATACTTGACTAGAACAATCTTTGACATCGTTAATAAAAAGAGTAAAGAGTTATGATAAAATAGATGGTATTTAAATTGCAAAGCAGATACTACTGTCAAGCATTTTCAATATTAAACATTTCTAAGTTGATGTACCATTACTGTCTTAAATATTCACTCAAATAAGTCTTTACCATTACGTAGTATAAGCTAGTTTAGCTTATACTAGTAATCACATGGGTTACTATGATTATAATAGCATTTCTTCAGAAATATCTATAATGTTTATTCATAATGTTTATTCATTTATTCATAAATAGTTCTGCATTGGTGTGTTGGAAGTGACAATATTTCTCTTAGAATGTCTCTACCTTTCTTTTATTTATTTTCTAATAATGCAATCTGTTTTTGTTTAAAAGTTGAGGTTACATTATGCTTATGGACTTAGACAAGTAAAAACTGAAATCTGCCAACTCACTCTGCCCATGCCTGTGTGATCTGCTTAACTAGGCTGGAGTTAGAATGACTTCATTTCATGGCTGCTCATTGGGCCTCAGAACCTACATGATAGCTAGAACCTCAAACCTGACTCAGAAATAGGTGTTTGAAAACCTCAATGACCAAAGACCTCATTCCTATGTCCTTACACTCTTTTTAGGTAGCACCAATGGGTAACATAAAGTGATTTCAGCTATAGCTGCCCAGTATTTCACTTTGCCAAAGAGAGTGATGCCTTTCTGCCAGAGGTAATGAATTTTTCATGTGCCTATTAATGAACAATATTAGAAACTACTTTTATTTCTATGAAGGAAATATGCTCTAGAAATATGAAAGGAAGAGAGCCATCTTAAATGTGACTCATGATCAGACATCTGTCTAGAATTCAGTTTCTTCATGCTTCTTGGAATAAACAAAATGCTTATAGAGGGAGCTGGGCTGGCAGTAAATGTAGAGATTTATACCCATTTGGTTTTGGACATAAAGGTAAAAATGTAGAACACAGACATTAAGCAATTTAAGCTGTTATCTTCCAGGTTCAGTAAACTTTTTCCATGAAGGGCCAGCCAATATTTTACAATTAGCAGGCCATGTGACTTCTTTTGCAACTACTCAGTTTGGTGTTACAATGCAAAAGCTAGAAACAGCATGTAGCTGGAAGAGCATGATTTTGTTTCAGTAAAACTAGGCAACAGGTTAGATTGTTCCCATTGGCTACAACTGTTAACTTCTAGTATTTCAGAAAAAAGTATAGGATCTAGGGTCTGAGGCACTGAGTCAGAATCCCCACTCAGTCACTCTGTGACTTGCCTTAAAAGTTCTGAGTCACTCATTCTTTGTGACAGAAACCACAATATCTATTTGGGGGCTGGTAATTAGGATTGCATGAGACAATGAATGAATATGCTAGGCTTGTTGTCCTGTCTATGCAGCTGATTTATATAGTACATGTAAATTCCTTTAAGTAATTCCATTTCTGCTTCCTCAAGGCTTTCTTTACAGTAAAGAAGTACATCTTAGTATGAATTGGATGGCACTCTATCAACACCAAAATCAAAAGTTACCCAAAGTTCCTATTAGATAGTCATGAAGACATGAGGTACAGAATATGGCTTTCTCAACCCATCTTGATTCAGGTATTTGGCAACTGCTATACCTAGCTATTATCAGTTTCAGAATGGTTGAATTAGACCAGACTCTCCTCTGTCATTAATTTTACCTAAGCAGATGATAACCTGAGATAAGACAAGAAGTGTGTGTGTGTTACATGTGCATGTATACATGTATGCACACATATTGTTTTAAATGTTGCACACTATAAAATAATATAACATAGATACCTAACTAAATACCAGTTAATCAATTGTCACTGTGCATCAGTGCCATATTTTATCTTTTCCTGATACCTGGTTCTATGGAGGAAGTCCTAGAAGCACTCTATACCTTCTCTCCAAGCAAGAAGTAAAAGAGAAAGTCAAGTTATTTTTTTTTTATTGGTGATGGTGTTTTTTGTTTTTGTTGTTTTGTTTTGTTTTTTAGTACTGAGGATGAAACCCAGGGGCATTCTACCTTCCAGCTACACCCTCAACCTCTTTAATTAATTTAATTTTTGAAACAGGGTCTTAATATATTGTTAAGTTCTCACTGAGTTGCTAAACTTGTGATTCTCCTGTCTCGAGACCCCAAGTAGCATGTGCAACCACATCCCACTAGGTCAAGTTCTTTTAAAATCAGTCATATTTGACCTTTAAAGACCAATGTCTCAGGCCTCACTAAAGTTTTTTTTAGATAGCATGAGATATTTGTTGGGATTATAATCCATCTTAAAAAATAGAAATCAACACTTTTCTTATCTAGAGTATTTTGCATTCCCAGGCTAACAAATTGTATTTTCCTGAACCTCCAACAACCTGGTGAGGAGGACAGAAAGAAGAACTTTGTAATTAAAATGCCTGGGTCTAAATAATCCCTCCACTCCTGTGGCTATGACCAAAGCAATGACTAAACTTCATTTTCTTTGTTTAGAAAATTCCCATTTCATGAATTGGTTGTGACAATTTATATTTAAATTAGATAAATGTATGAAATGTACATAAATCTCTTAGCACTCATTTAATGTCAGTTATTATGATTTTTATCTCCCCCATTTAACAGATTAAACAACACTGAGAGTCATATGACTTTCTGGCTCTTTGCTTGGCAAGATCTTCTTAGGACTAGAGCTGGTCTTTCATATCACACAAGAACTGATTGCATATGTGTATGTAAAATGTTTTCTGGGTAAATATGCTTATCCTCACTACCTGGTTGGTATCTCTTCTTGAAGATGTCAAAGGGATACAGTGAGCATGTAGGGCTTATGGAGGCAGAAGACAAAAATGATGAATTAGATAAAAATTTATGCTTATTTTTGAGTATCATTTGAATTATCTCTGTTCTCTTTATTAAAAATGCACATCAAAGATGTGCATTCTACTTTGTGTTTGCTTTCAAACTTGACAGAGCTATGTGGACTGCTCAGGGAGAAAAAATCAGAGCACATGGAAATGTTTGCAAAAAGAAAAGAAAGCTCCTATTCCTCTCTTTGAAATGCCATGACTATAAAATTACATTTACCTGGTGCCACCTCTCTATGCCAGCCACTCAAACTGGAAGTGGATTTAATTTTTGTATGTACTTTATCAGGGATCTATTTCTTACCTTGTTTTTCCATTTACAGCGAATCTGAAGTTCCTTTGACAGGCTCACTGGAGTGGAGACTTGGAGTGTGATGAGAAGAGATGTGAGATGCTTCAAGATGTTAATAGGCTTAAATATGAATGTTCTTTGAAGTGTGGAGACAACACCTGGGTGTGTGTGTACCCATCCAATAAAATTGTTACCACTTGCTAAAGTTTAATTGGAGAGTGAAAGCCACTATATAATTGTAAAATGCCTCTCTGCATTTAAGGATATAAAATGGGTCATAGAATATTGGTCTTTTTATTTATTTTATCTTACTAAAATGTTTGGGGCTCATTGAGAAAGAAGTTGTTCAAGTTTATATAAAATCAATACCAGATTTGAGAAAAGTTCACGTTGTCTGAAAAAATCCAGAAATGCCACTTGAGACTTGTTTTTCTACCATTCTCTTCATGTACACATACATGTTTTGGAGGCTAACATTCATAATAAGGATGGATGGCACTTATCAAACACATTTATAATGGCAAAATATCTTGTGATTGCCTGGCCTATATTAAGTACAGATTTCAGAGTGGCCATCTCCACTGAAATAAAAAATTTAGACACAGTTACAGAAAAGGGGCAGAAAATGGGCCATCCTATTTCCACATATTTTTATAAAAAGTAAATATAACATATGATGATCATGTACAGATGTAAACCCAGAAGGTAATAACTACCCTGCAACTAACCAAGGCAAACATAACTTATGAAATGTTTCACATGTAACTTTCTCCCACATTCTGCCATGTTCTCACCTTCATTTTTTCTCCTTCCCTCCTTTTCTTTGTAGAAGACAGACTTTGTTTCATAGGAAATCATGGTAAACAGAACAAGTAGGAGAAATTTTAGTAACATGTTATACTTGTTCTAACATTTCAGAGGGCAGATCTGATGTCTTAGGGCAAAGAGTGAGTAATCTTCTCATTTCATGCACTGTGTATTGAAAGTCAGTTTATTATGATCAATTAGGTTCTGTACTAAAAAGCAATAATAAGGCATACTACTGAGAACCTGGAGACAAGACTAAATATGGTGGCACTAATGCCTAGAGAATTAAAGCATTTCAATCTGTTGTCCTAAGTCTTTTCATTTTTGAGACAGGTAACTTAGATAACATCTATTGATCTTTCCAGCTCTGACAGTCACAAGAAAATAGACTTCATAGATTGAAGGTATATGGCAGCATAGCCCTTAGTACTGTTTTGTAATAGATGATAGGTCTTTGGATGGCTCAGCCTTACCTTTCCTTATCTTTTGTTTTGTTTTGCAATAAACTCTGTTTCTTCAACTACCCAGCATACTTAATCAAAATTTGGTTCCTGGGAAAAAGTGAAATTGATTGATTACATATTAGGAAGACATTAAATTCATGTTGTATGCTATGTTCAAAGGTATGTGAATTTTAAGCATGTAATCCATCTAAGTCTGGTGGTTTCACCAGTAAAATAGATCATAGATCAAACCACCTGCCACTCTTTGTGCATGCGTGTGTGTGTGTGTGTGTGTGTGTGTGTGTGTGCATGTGTGTGTGTGTGTTGAACTGGGTATTGAATCCAAGAGTATTCTAACTTTGAGCTACACTCAGACCTTTTCTATTTTTTATTTTGAAACAGAATCTTACTAAGTTGCTGAGGGCCTCTCTAAATTGTTCCTATTGCCTCTAACTTGTGATCCTCCTGTCTTAACCTCCCAAGTGAGCCATGCCTGGCTCACCTGCCATTCATTAATGAAACCCTCTTACCTGTAGCCACCATTATCCCTTAACTAGACACCACCAGAAACTCACATTGGTTCTCTTTGTTACCATACTTGGTCATCTAGCAGGTTAGTACGTTTTAAATAATTCAACCAAATGACAGGCACAAAGAATAAAAGTAATAATAAATGCTAGTGAGAATGTGGGGAAAATAAATACTTGCACACTGTTAGGAAGATTTTATATTAGTCTAACTACTCTGATCTTCACAGATTCCTCAAAAGACTAGGAATGTAACTGCCATATGACCCAGCTATAACATTCTTCAACATTTATCCAAAAGTATTAATATTAGCATACTATAGTGATATATGCATACTGATGTTTATAGCAGCACAGTTCACAATAGACAAGTTATATAACTAGCCTAGGTGTCTGTAAATAGATGAAAAGACAAAGAAAATGTGGTATATATGTATAGTTTATTTTTTTTTTCAGCCATATTGAAGAACAAAATTATGTCCTTTGCAAGAAAATGGATAGAAAACAGACTCAGAAATTAAGGGTCATATGTTTTCTCTTATATGTGGAAATATATATAAAAAGGGTGGGGATATCATGTAAACAGAAGACAGAGCAGGAGAAAAAAGGAGACTAGAGGAGGAGGGAGGGAAGAGCAATAAGAGGTCCCAGGGAATGAAGTGAACCAAGTTGATAGGCACCATATAAATATGTAACAATGACTCACATTCATGTTTATAATTATAAGGAGTCAACAAAAATTTGAAAGATTTGCTACTTTGATAAGCCTTTGATAAGTAGATTTCTTCAGTTGTTATATTAAATGTTTCCAACAGCAAAACTATTAATCAATTCAGATCATGTAAGCCCCTTGTTTGAATTCCTTAAATGGCTTACCTTTGTGATTAGAATAAAATCTCCACTGTAGCATGGCCCAGGAGCTCCTGTATAATTTAATATTGGTGTCTTGCCAGGCTTTTAAATCTCTTCGCTTTGTTCCCTCTCCTTGAGCCACACATATTTAATTTTTTTAAATTTAATTTCTTGAAACATCACTAGGCACATACTTGCCTCAGGGACTTTTTATTTTTTATTCTCTCAGCCTGGACTCCTCTTTTCTTCTCATCCTCAGGTATACCTGAGAGCATTTCTGAAGCAAACTCATTAGAGAACTGCCGTGACCACCATAGCTTTGTTTTCTCTATCTCAAGAATCATTCTTTTAAAAGATCATATGCATTATTTATTATCTGTTTCCTTTGGCTAGAAAGTAAGAGTGGACTCCTTTCTTCTACCTATCATTCCATTATGAGTGCATATGTAAGTGTCCAGAATGGAATTAAACTCACACCTCTTAATCTGTGTAAGAGTCAACTCAAGATGTATCAAAGTCCTAAAAATTATACCAGAGACCTTGAAATTACTAGAAGAAGGCATAGGACCAACTTTCCAAGATAAACTGCTAGAGACTTCCTCAATTAGATTCTGAAAACTCAGGAAATAAAACAAGAATTAATAAATGAGATGACATCAGAGTTTAAAAGCTCCCATGCAGCAAACTAACCATTAAGAACCTAAAGAGAACCAGGCATGATGGCACCTGTCTACCATCCCAGTACTCAGGAGATACGGGAGGATTGCAGGTTTAAAGGGAATATCAGCAACTTAGTAAGGCCCTCAGCAACTGAGTGAGACCCTGTCTCATATTTAAAAAATAATGGAAGCAGTGGGGTATGGTGGTACACACCTGTAATCTCTGTTCTTGGGAGGCTGAGATAGAGGATCACAGTTCTGAGAATAGCTTCAGCAACTTTGTGAGACTTTTAGCAACCTAGTGAGACTTTGTTTAAAAACAAAAAAAAATAAAAAAGGGACTGAGGATATAGTTCAGAGGTAGAATTCCTCTAGGTTCAATCTCTGGTACAAAAAAAAAAAAACAAAAAAAACCCAAAAAAACGGCTGGGGAAGCTTACCACATGTTTTGTGCAGTGCATACATTTCACTATCACTCTAAACTACATTATCATGTGAGACTAAAATGCACCAATGAAAGTATGTTAAAAACAAGAATAGAAAGTTAAGGGAAATCTGTACAAACAAACTTTGCTAATTTAACCCTTATTTTTCTGGTCATTTCTCCACCCAGTTAACAACTGTGGACAAAGCCCCTTTGCCTCATCACAATAAATATTTATCAGTAAATAAATATTCAACTCTAACAATAAAAAAAAAAACTCTGAGGATGCAGCTCAGAGGTAGAATCCTATGTAATCACCAGTATCACCCCCCCCCCCACATACCCTAAAGAGAGAGAATAGAGTGGGAGAAAATCTTCACTAGCTTCTTCTCTGATAGAGGATTAATACCTAGAATATAAAAAGAACTTAAAATACTTAAACACCAAAATTACAAAGAATGCAATTTAAAATGGGCAATAGATCTGAATAGACACTTCTCAAAAGAAGAAATACAAATGGCCAATAAAAATATTAAAAATGTTCAACATTATTAGCAATCAGGGAAATGCCAATCAAAATGGACACTGAGATTTTCTCTAACTCCAGTTATAATGACAGTTGTCAAAAATACAAACAATAATAATTGATGGTGAGGATGTGGAGAAATAAGAACTCTTATACGCTGTTAGTGGGACTCCAAATTAATACAGCCACTATGGATATTAGTGTGGAAGTTCCTTAAAAGACTAGAAATTATGTCACCATATGACCCAGCTATACCCTCCTGGGAATATCCCCCCCAAAATGAATTCAGAATACCATAAGTATTCATACATATTCATGTTTATAGTGGTTCAATTCACAATAGCCAAACTAAAATCAGCCTAAGGTGTCTGCCAACAAATTTATGGGTTACAAAATTATGGTATATATGCACAATGTAATTTTATTCAGTCATAAAGAACAACACAGTTATGTCATTTGCAGGAAAATGGATGGAACTTGAGAATATTTTGCTAAGTGAGATAAGCCAGTCACAGAAAGGGAAGGGTCATATGTTTTCACTCATATGTGGAACCTAAAGAGAAATCAGGAAACAGAGAGGACTGCAGATAAAAGAGGAGAGACACTAGTAGAACAGTGGAAGGGAATTGAAAGAGAGGTAGAGATTTGAAAGGGGAGATCTGATAATGTTAAAAAAGTTCAAATAATCTTTTGTAACCAAATATTTACGTTACAAAATCAACGTTAATAGTATGTATAGGGAGGGAGAGAGAATGGGGAGAGGGACCTGGAGGAAAACACAACAGGGGCTATGTGCATGTATGTTTTTATCACAGTGCACCAATAAAATAAAAAAAGGAGAGAATGGATAATTTAAGAATGAAAAAGTGAAGCAGAAAGAGAAATTTTATCTTGAATCCAGTGAAGAGAGTACTCTGGATGAAGAAATCTCACCTAAATGCAGGCTATCCCATTTATGACACCTGTGTGATCTTTACCTACTGAGTTCCTTCTGTGGCTGTGCCACATACCACCTGTTAGTAACAGCTTTTATCAGGGATAGTTTCCATTGTGTAGGTGTCTGTGTGAAAGAAAGAGTGTGCTGTGTGGAAGGTGAAAAGGAAATTGTTGGGAGTGCTCTTGTCTTCCTAGCTTTGTTGTTTTTTTGTTTTTTGTTTTTCTTAATTTAAATTTTATTTTTTATAAGTGGAACATATTGAGAGTGGTGTAAATTTACATTGTGCTTCATGCCCTTCTCCCTCCCTTTCCATCCCCCCAATAGAGACTGTCCAGGTTAATCGTGTTGTATTTATGCTATTACACATATTCGTGTGTAGCTCCTCAATTGAACAACCTCAGCCTTCTTCCTCTCCTATCCTTCCGTTAAAGCTTTGCTGAGATTTCCACTCCATCATCTGGAATCCCTCTGGTATTACCACTACTCCCTAGCTTGAACATATTAGAGAAAACATATGTCCTTTCTCTTTCTGTGCTTGACTAACCTCACTTAACATAATGTTCTCTAGTTCCTTGCATCTTCTTGCAAATGCTATTATTTTATTTTTCTTTATAGCTGAATAGAATTACTTTGTGTATATTTCCCATAATTTTGCAATCCATTCATCTGTTGATGGAGATCTAGGTAGGTTCCATAGCTTTGTCGTTTTTTGTATCAGAAGCTCAGGACCATAATCTGGCTAGGTGTGTTTTTTTGTGAGACCAAATACTCTCTCTGGATTGGCTCCCTAAGACAGCATTTCTTACAAGCTTTGTTGAGAGTTAGTGTTACGATCATGTATCTAAAACAAGTTAGGAACAGAGCCATTTTCAAAACTAAGGCTCCCTCTTCCAGTCCATTTAACAAAACCTTTTCATGTAGTACTGAGGATTGAACTCAGGGGCATTCTACCTCTGAGATACACCCTTAGCCCTTTTTTATTTTGAACAGAGTCTCACTAAGTTACCAAGGGCTATGTTGCTATATTGCTGAGACTGGCCTTGGACCTTTGATTCTCCTCTCTCAGTCTCTTAAGTACTGGAATTATAGGTGTGTACTACTGCACCTAGCTAACAGAACATTATATGTAGAAAAAAATTGGCATAAGGCCTATAATGTATAAGGCACTGAAATATTTTTTTCCTACTTACTCATTATTTGTTATTCCTTAGCATTGGGGATATTTTAGTGTGGAGGATTTCAAAAGAGTCTTCTCAGTGGCCTTTAGGCTCTCAAATACAATGTTTTTAAAAATAAGATATGAGCAACTATATCTCCTAGGCTTAGGAAAAAATGCTGGCCTGTGTTAACAATGAATGGGTGAAGGACCACCACCAAGGCTCTGGAGCCCTTTCTGCCTGAAGAGAGGAATGACAAAATAGTTGTTTGTATTCTTAACAACAATTGCTTTCTGAAAAGGATTAGATCAGATCACCTATGCTGAATTGGATTCCCAAGTTTTCAGGGGAATATTTGTGTTAACAATGTAGAAAGTCTCCTTGTCTTAAACTTCAAGTGTAAAGCTCAAAGTAGAAATTAGCTCATATTCTTGGAGGCAGAGGTGTCTGCAGAGCATTTCTAAAATACTTCTTAGCAAATTGCCACAATGTCTACAACTTGAATTCAATTCTCTATATCAATTACTAATGATGATTTTTCTTAACCTCTGTTTTCTTATATGTGAAATGGAAATATTAACACTGAATTTTCAAGGCTGTGGCAAGAGAAATCTTTTAAGGTAGCACTAAAGTGTGGTACTGAATCTGAGTCCAGCTCCAAGTCATTGTTGGTATCTGAAGCCTATGTACTCAGCCTCCTGGGGAGATTTGGGGGGGGGGACTTATCTGTATTTCCTTTCTTTATTCATAATATTTACCATTCTTCATCTTACTCACTTGTGCTAAAGAACAGAAAACAGATCTTTAAAAGTATCAAAACATTAATAATCAATTTTAACAATTACTTGGTTGGCTTTTATATGCTTTCCGAATTCCAACCAGATAGCTAAGCTAGTCTACTTCCTTCCCATTTTACGTGTCTTGCTTTTATGAAATGGGGCCCCCTCAGTTACCAGTTTCCAAGGAGAAATACCTGGCAAAGTCCCTAGATCTTCTGTGCCTACAGGCTATGGAATGTCATGACTTTTATTTTTCTAAGCCAGAGTAGATGTAAATATTTGACTATGAATCATCCAAGCTGAGACTTCCTTGTAGTAATAGTGGCAAGACCCTGGAGAGCCTTTCTTTTGTCAATGTCTGGGTAATCAGGAGCCTCAGAGGGTATTTACTCAGCTCTGGTCAGCCTTTGCTCCTCCTTTTCCGTGCAAGTGCCCTCTGGAAAGCCTCAGAGCTTTCAGATTCGTTTTTCTAAGATTCCACCAAGGTTTTTCATATTAGAGATTTCTGGGTGGTTTTTGTGATTCCAATCCAGGACATTCTTATTTTTTCTATTGTCAACATTCAACTAATATTTTCAAGTACCTCTTCAGTATAAGATACTAAGATTTCTGGAGAAAAAGATGAAAAGACAAACTCCAAATTAAAAAAAAAATCACAATCTTATAGGTGATATAGGTGAGTTAAAATAAAAGAATTAAGTACTGTAATAGAATTATAAGATGAGATTTGCAAGATCAAATGGACACATGCTGTTCAGTGAGCAGCATTGTCATCAAGAAAAGAGATTTGAGAAAGCTTTGAAGAGAAAAGTATGACTTCAGCATAAGAAAAGATGAGCAGAGAGTGCCAGTGGAAGTCTGGAGATAGATGTGCTATTTCAATCTGAGGGCTGACATGGCACAGTAGTATGAAAGAAACTATTCTGTTTTTATAGGTGGAAGAAGCTTGGTATGGGTGGACTATACATTTTTTACACAGGGGTGGTAGAAAGGGGCAGGAAAAATAGGGGCTGGGTCACAAAGCACAAGTTGTCTAGAGATAGTAGTATTTTAATAATGTTTCAAGATACATCTCCTTAAGCAGAAATTCTATATGGAAAATGCTTCTCCATCAGTTAAATGATAAGAGATAATTGTTGAACTTTAAAAACATATATTGGTGTTTTAAATAGTAATCTCTTCTCACATATTTAATTATTTTCTTACTAAAATTTGATTTATTTAAAACTCTTTTATGATTACTCACATTCATAAATTTTAAAAAAATTTTTATTTTCTCTAAATCTGTCTTCCATCCATTTTTAAATCTAAGGAGTATTTATTCAGGGTACCTCATTATACATAGCATAATGTCAAAAATACCAGCACTAAAGACAGCACCTGCGTTATTTGTAATGGTTCAGACTTAGAAACAAAGTCATACACTATGGTATATCTACTTGGTGGAATAAATATGGTGTGGCCAGGCAAAAACAATTATTGCTTTTCCATGTGTCTTGGAGCAATTGCAGAGGGAGATAATCAATAGCCAAATGATTATATTTAATAGAATGATACTTTTAAAACAGAAATGATTTCCATTAACATAGATGAGAAATAAAAGGCTATGAAGTACACACATATGAAGAAGAAGATGCATATTTTAACATGTATTTTCCAAATACACAAGTCTGAGAGGAGAAGGACATGATATTCATGATAAAAAAACATGGTCCCATTTAAATATATGTGTATGAGTGTTAAGTGAGTGGTACAATAAATAATGCACAAAAAGAAAGGATATAAACTAAAATTTTAATGATTTTTTTTCAGGCAAATGGGATTCCGGATAGCCTTTTATTTCTCATGGATATGGATATTTTAGGCATTGAGTTAAATTTTACAATGGGCATGTATAATTTACATAATAAAAGTTATTTTTACCCTGAGAGGCAGGGCTTTCACAGTCAAGTGAGAATAACAGACAAGCTTGCAAGTGACATGTAGCATAGTAGTTATTTGCATCTATTTTAAATCTAAACTTCCTCCATTTAAATCCTAGCCCTTCATCCTACCTATGGAATGAAAGAAAATGTAGCCAGTTTTCAATGCTTCAGTTTCCCTGTCTATAATTTGGTCAAAATTATACCATCTGCCTTCATAGAATTGTGATGAGGATCAGACAAATGGTCTGATAGTAAAACATCTGGATTATATTTTGGCAAGTAGTAAAAATTATACAGATGTTTGTCACATGAAATAATTATAGATGAGGGTCCTAAGTGCTATAATAAAAATCTCCAAGGAAGACTATGAAATCACAGAATAATCCAGCTAGATATCTGCAGTTGTCAGAAGGGGATCAGGGAGCCTTCCTAGAGTAGAGTATACCTGGACCAATGATGAAGTCATTCTCTGTTCAATTCAGACTCAGGCAGAGAATAAATGAGAAATTATTTGTCCCAGGAAGACAGGAGGACACATTAATGCCTGAGAAAAAAGTGGAACAATGTGTTTATTTCTTGTTTTTATAGCCAAACATATAAGAACATTCATACTTACAGAATGAAGTCTAACTGATTAGCCCCAGTGAGAGTAACTACCATCCTTCTCTCTCTCCTCATGGCATTTAAAAACATCCTTCATCATCTTGCCTTGTCTGTGTCAGTTTCATGGGATGTAGTCATCATTTGTTAAATACATAGAAGAGACTTATGGATGTCAAGCATACTTCTTGAAAAGCCCAGACACGTGTGTAACTTACTAAGCAAGATATCTAAGGCTCAGTCATCACACTGTAGTGGGTTTTCATCATGCAGCAGTCTACAATGATCATCCTTAATCATTTATTCTTTTCCTGCCCGCCTCCTGACTGATTCATGGGCCCATTGCTCATACTTCCTCAAGTTACCTCCACCTTTATTCACATTTTGATAGAAAAAGCCCAAGGGTGTATGATTTTGAATACAGATTAAAAGATAACCTATGTATTTATGAATATTCAGTTATCAAGTGGCAAGTTATTGCCTATCATTTGGTTGAAAGGATGAAGAACAATGAGTGAGAAGAGGGGGCAGGTAAAAACTTTTACTCACAGCTGTTTGTGATTTTTATTTCTTTAGGAGTGAAACAACTGGAGAGAGAAGCTAACTCCTACAATAACTACATTTGTAGATTTTTAAAGTATTCTCAAAAAGGCAAAAGAAATAATCATAGAGCACTTATCTACTGAAAAAGAGGATTAATTGAATCTGTCAAAACAGTAGAATAAAAACCTTTTCCCTCAACAGAAAATCACACCAAAAAATTCTAGAATTATACATAGGTAGAGGAATACTAAAACACAGAAAAGAACATATTTCATGGATAGCTAGATATAAAAATACTCCAATGTAAGTGACTGAAAAACACCTTAACATGACAGAATTTAACCACAAATGATGCCACGGCAAAGATACAGCCTTCAAAGGGGGCTTCCTCCCAAGTGGCTGCAAAAGCTGCCTGATGATAGCTCACAGCTTCCTCCTCCCCAGAACCACCCTCAGATGGAAAGAATCCTTTCTCCTAAAGCTTTCCCCAGGGTGTAGCTCCTGATGCTGGCAAAGTGATAGTTAATGCCTGAAGTGGAGTGGGAGACATCTCTGAAGGTCCATTTCAGATCCAGAGCTACTAGAATCTGCTGAGGACTTTGCTGCAAAAAATTCCAAGTGAACTTCTGCATCCTCAGCCCCTGGCAGGTGCTCATAAGAGCTCTCCTGATAACCCGCTGCATTCAGATCTTTGTCTTTTTCCTAATGAATTTGATCTACAGCAGCTCTCTAGACCCATCCTAACATTTCATATCTGAGAAAACTCAAGTCTCTGAAGGATTAAGTGATTCATTCAATGTTGTGCTGGCTTGGTAAGTGATACATTCAGGAATAAAATTCTGACAATGAATTCAATCAGGTGTTTTGTCTACCTAGAATATTGACCCCAACAGCACAGACCTAAGAAACAAATCCTAAAGACTATACTTTTGCTCTACATCACATATTATTTTACTTCCATAACTACAGTTCTAAATCAAGCCTTAGATCTTTTTGTGCCCTTAATACTATTTATTTCTGAGAGTTTGTGTCTTTCTTTTAATAATTTACTGATGATATTGGTGGTAGAAGTTAATCAAAGCAAGACTATTTTTCCTAAACTGTAATTTCTAGGAGGCATTTATTGTCAAGTGCTGCAATAGCATTGGCAAACTGAATTAGAACTGAGATCCGGTCTTTTACTGTATTGACTTGTCAATGAGTCATTTATCAAAATTTTCTCATATTATTTTGAATGCCCTAGCTTCATCACATTTTAAAAATGCTTTAAATTTTTTTGCTTTTCTTTGCATGGATACCAATGTACAGGTAGACTTGTGGACAGAAAGATTATGTAGATGTGATCCACAGTTTGGAGTCTAATTGCCCTTTGACGTTTGAGTTTATTACAAAATTATTTTGAGATCATGATTACAAAGTACAAGAAAAATTGGAGATAGTCTGCAGATTTTAAGGGTCTTACAAAGTCAGAAATGATTTTCTTCTATCACATATGTTTGGTTTTATATTCAAGTTCACCCCACCTAGGGCTCAATCACAGGATGGTGAAAACAGATTAGCAGCAAATAGTAGTTTGTGCTTCTGAGAAGATTAACTCTGCTTTTCCACTATTCCCATGGCCTGCAGCTTTATTCCATACCCTATACAGATCCAGTCTTGGCAGTTCTGAGCCCAGTTTTGACAGTCTGCTAAGAAACCAAATTCTGCTAAGAATTACCAGTCATCGTTGTATACTCAGCTCTGTGATGGTCTTGCTTTTGCTGTCTATCCCTTCCAGAGAGGAAAGCTATTTTACAATATAAATTTAAAATTAAATAACCTGATACTATTTAAAATGGCCCGGATTGCCGGGCGTGGTGGCGCGCACGCTTGTAATCCCCGCGCTTGGGAGGCGGAGACAGGAGGATCGCGCAGGTTCGAAGCCAGCCGCGCTGGCGTAAGAGACCCTGTTTCAAAAATATAAAATAGGTCTGGGAGTGTAGCCTGGAGGTAGAAGGGCTTCCAGGAACCCCAGTAGCACCAAAAAAAAAAAAAAAAAAAAAAAAAAGGCCCGGATTGATGCCACACAGATTTTTGAAAATATAAAAAGTGAAGCAATTTAGACCTTAGTTTAAACCAACATTTTTTCTAAGTGGGGAGGACTTTAAATTTTGGCATAAAACAAAATATTTTGCTTATCACACTACATGTTATTATTTTTAATGTTTAGCAATATGTAACAACTTTGAACTACACTATTTTTCACCAAGGGATTCATGAGGAGAGACTACTGATTCTGACAACTACTGCTGTGACATGCAGATCACGCCAATTGCCTTTGAAAAGCATTTGCAGTGACACAGTACCACAGGAATTATTCAAAGTCTTTTAAAACACTGAGTCATCTACCCTCACCATACTTCCATGAAGCAAGTAGACAGTATTATTATTCCTATTCCAACCAATAGGGCAACAGTGTTCTCAAAAGATGCCGCTGAATTAATTTGGGACATTCTATCTCTATGTGATGCTCTTTTGACTTCTTTAAGTCATTCTAAGCTGAAGAATGTCTAAGATGGTCCCATCTTTTGCACATTAAAGATTATTAGAGAGGTAACTGGTTTCCCAAAGTCCCAACTCTGATACTGTTTTTCACCCTCAACCCGGTTTTCCAGTCATAATAGAGTTTCTGGTGTCCCCACCACCTGCAAATCCCAGACAGTATGGAAACCCTGCTTACAGCATTATTGACATTCAGCTGTTTTCTGTCTACTTTTCATATATGCCAATGATCTTACCACCCCGCAACGTTTCTTGCTCCATATTTTCTTTTAACTGACAGAAAGGGTTTCAATATGGTGACCTGAAATCTGCCTTTCAGATTTTACTTGTTTTGCTTTCTAGAATAACAAAGAATAAGAATGCTTTTTACTTACTTGAAGGTGTCTGTTTTTTATTCTCTACTCCTTTATCTCAGTTAAACTTCATCAGAGGATTTGACTAAACTGGATGATCTTTAGACCCTAAGATTCCTAGTCATTTTTTCTGGTTGGGATGCTAACAGAACCTCCTTTAAGATACGTCATCCAATATTGAAACTTGTCTTTCAGATACTATCTATCTTAGTCTGTTTTGTGTTACTATAAAAAATACCCACAGCTGTAAAATTTGTAAATAAAAGAATTTTATTTAGTTCGCAGTTCTGAAGATTCAAGAGCATAGCATCAGTACCGGCTTGGCTCTGGTGAGCCTCATGGTGCATGGCATCCTGGCCAGAGCATGTGTGTGAGAGGGAGAGAGAGGTTGCATGGTGAGAATGGAAGAGGCCAGGGATGGGCCAACTGGCTCTTTTTTATAACAATCTGCTTTCATGGGAACTAGTCTACTCCTACCAGATCTGATCACTCCCAAGAGACATTAATTCATCCATGAGGGTGGAGGCCCCATGACCTAATAACCTTCCATTAGGTCCCATCTCTTGAAGGTGCCACCACCTCAACACCCCACACTGAAGACAAAGCCTATAGCACATGAACCTATGGGGGACAAACTATGGTGCAGTCTAAGTAGAAAAAAACCCAGAGAGATAGCAACTCTCCATGGCAGAATGACAATATTCAAAATGCTAAAGTGATGTGACTGATTTCTTTTTCTTTGTTGTATTAAAAAAAAAAGTTATACAAGTCAGAAATTCTTGCTTTCTTGTCACTAAAGCATCTGAACATAATTATACCATACAAGTCAATATTGTTAGCATATGGAAAAAAACTTGGACTATACCATTGGTTCTCCTTTTCTTTGTTTCCTTTCTATTCTGATTCAAGTTCAAAGAAGTAGAAAC
Source organism: Muscardinus avellanarius (assembly GCF_963383645.1). Classification (NCBI taxonomy): domain Eukaryota; kingdom Metazoa; phylum Chordata; class Mammalia; order Rodentia; family Gliridae; genus Muscardinus; species Muscardinus avellanarius. The sequence goes on along the minus strand of NC_137800.1, from coordinate 50,883,886 downwards.
TAGGGAGAATCTCTCCTTTCATCTCTGTGCCAGCACCACACTGCTGTTAGGAACTCTGTAATATGACAGAAATTCAGAGGCATTTTGGTGCAGCACATAGCTGGAGAACATCTATATGATTCATTATTTTCTTCCATTGACTTGAAGAATATTCAAGAACTCTTTAATGAGGTTCTAGCTACTGAAAGTAAAATCTCAACACATTTTAGCATTGTTGAGATTTTGAGTATCTCGTTGCCAGAATCATATTATTATAAAATATATTAATGAATAATAGTTTTCTGAAAACAATCTTTTGCTTATATGTAGAATTTTTATCATGCCTGAATTAAAAGTTTGGGGATATAACTTTAACACTTATATCTGAAGAACTTTAAAAAATTTAATCTTCATTTTTTATTCTATGTTTCTCTTATGCTTTTTAAAATTCAATTTCAGGAAACACTGGCCCCACTCTGAGTACATTTGCTGTAGTAAAATGTATATAGCAATAAAAATACAAGTTTTAAAAATATTTAAATAGCCAGGCATGGTGGTGCATGCTTGTAATCCCCGTGCTTGGGAGGTGAAGACAGGAGGATCACACAGGTTTGAAGCCAGCCTCGCTGTCTTAAGAGACCCTGTTTCCAAATAAAAAAATTAAAAAATAGGTCTGGGAGTGTAGCTCAGAGGTAGAAGGGTTTCCAGGAACCCCAGTACCACCAAAAAAAAAAAAAAAAAAAAAACAAAAGTATTTAAATATACTCTACCAGTTCAGCAGCCCTCATCTGGTTTCAGAATTCAAATGTTCCAAAATTCAAAGTTTCAGATTTCAAATTTTTGAGCATTTCTGATTTTAAATTCTTAGATTAGTTAAAGATATTTATATCTCCTTATAACACAATATAAGAAATAATTATGATGGTTTATGTGAATGATGATGACAATAAAAATTATCTTTATAAGGTAATTAGAATAATGTTTGACTCCAAATCAGTAAATTAATATAGAGTATTATAATTTAAACATTAAAACTACATTATTAAATACATATCATTATTGGTCCACATTTTATTATTTTATAGTTGTTGTGAGGCACAGAGAGGTTTATGTAGGTTTCTTAAGAGCTTACAGCTCAAAAAAATCAGATTTGGCACTGAATCAAGGCCTGCACAATGAGCTGCAACACTAATATGGCAAAAAGCAAAAAGCTACTCTGAAGAATTTAATAAATAATGGGTAGGGAGAAGTTAATTCCTTTGGGGGTGCTTCTGAAAGCATGGATAAATACAGGTAGTTTTTCACATTTTAAATTTGCCTTTTCTTGTACCAGTATTGGGAATGGCTTAGGAAGATTTGAAAAAGCTCTGATGATTAATAGATATATTTCAGAAATAATTGTGTCAAAATGACAGACCTGGAGCGAGAAAGGCTTGGCTTTGGTCAGGAAGCAAACAGCTACTGAAACTTAGATTGACTTAGCTAAAAGTAATTAGCAAGTCAATAGGACAGGAGATCTAGTCCTTTCTAAAGACAGATCTACATGATAGACTAGGGAGGATGGAGCAGGGGGTTGACCTTCACCCTTCATGAAAGGAGACACCTTGCCACACCTTGCTGGGGGAGGTACCGTACAGGGATGTTCACTACATCAAAATTACGTAAACAAGATGGAGGTCATGGGTATAAAAAGTCCAGTCCACGTGCTGTATCTTGGGGTGCTGTATCTTGGGGTATCTTCTGTAATTCTATCTTTTTAATAAACGTCTTTAAATCTTCAGCAAGTGTCTGAGCTATGTATACTTATTCTTAGCTCAGGATAAGAACCCACAGTTTTTCTGTGTTTTTCTGTTTTTTGGGTTTTGGGGTTATGTTGTGATTTGAGGAAAATTGTGTCCGGGACCCTAACAGGGGTCCCCGGGGACAGTTTCCCCACAACCATAACATTCCCACACCATAACATATTTCACCATAACATTTCTGGCTTCTTTCATTGCAATGCAAAATCCCCAGAGTGAATCATTCTGCAACCACAGATATCAAAGAATCCTCCCATCAAAATTTGGTGCTGGGAAGACATATTTGATTCTCAGAATCCCAGATCCACCTCTCAGCTTATTTCAAAGATGCCTTCCTCATTAGTTAGAAGGATCCACCCATTCCTTTTACTGTACACCTAAACCTAATTCAGGCTTCCAAAACAGAAAAACTGAATTCCTGGTACTCTGAAGCAAGCCCCAGCAAGAAATCTCTTTACTAATGCTTATATTTCTTTAACAAGCAGGTGGTTTCAAGAAAGAGAGAAAGAATATAGCCAATCAGCACCTTTCCTCCTGCACTATTTGGACTTTCCCTCAGTTTTCAGGGAATAAGGTCTGTCCTGCCATAAAGACCACCAGAGAGTAGGCAGTCCATGTTTTCCCAGCTATGAACCACAGAGATCTAAAAAATAGGATGTAAAAGGTGCCCTGGCTTTGCATATAGTGTGCCTGAAGATGGCCTGGATGAATAATAGCAAGAATAGCTGAGGTTGGAAAATCTTTTTTGAAGCTTTTGACAAAAATCTACTGGAGAATGATGTTTCTATGAACTCAATCTGTCACTTCCAGTCACTTTACATTGTGATTAATTTTCCCCTCACACCATTGCTGTAGGAGGTTAGACAGAGAAGATGTGTGATAGAGATTTGTCATGGAAACACTTTGGGGATCAGCAGTAACAGAAATAATGATATCATTATTCCAAGGTTGACTTCATTTTTAGATCCCACTAAGGAATTCTCAAAGCCTAATCACATAGGCTCTTCTAAACATCTTTGCAAAAGTTGTCCACCAGCCATATGTTTATGTAGTTGCAGCAGCAACCCTTGGATTCCTCAGAATCAGCCCAGATTTTGAACCCCTCTTACAGATAAACTAAGAATTTTAGACCAGAAAGCCAAAGGGGAAGAAGAGGAAATGAATCAAATTCCAATAAGGAGAAAAAAGAAATATCCTGTATGCCTTCAAGGCAGAGGCCAAAGGAGCAACTTACACATTGATAACCTATGACTCAAATCGCTTATCATGCAAAGTTCACACTTCTCAACTCCCCCAGGCATGGTGCTGGCTTTTGTTCCGAAGGGATGTCCCACAAAGGAGGTGGTCAGCGAAAGAGACAGTGGGCAAGCCTTGTTTCTGCATCTCTGTGCCCTAGGGCTGCCTTTTCATGACTGGGATTTCTCTACTTATGTGCCCTAAATTAGTCCCTTTTCTTTCTATTTTATTTTCAAAAGAAGCAAAGGGAAGCCCTTGAGATTTGTGTTGATATCAACAGGAAACCTGGAGAAAAAAAAGAAAAATTAAAGAGAAAACAAAAATATATACAACCAAGAATAGGAATTTCAAGTACATGTCTTTTAGAAAGGAAACTTATGCTTTTGATGAGTTAGTTGGACTAGTATGGTAGGGTGTAGAATAGAATGAATTGGGGTAGAGAGGAGGGTTCTTTACAGAGGAATCATAAATGACATCAAATACTATTTATGTGGCTTTAAAAAAAAAAGACTTGGAAAAACTGGATATCTTTCTCAAAGGCCTTACTCTTACTAAAGGTTATTGAGTTAAATGACTGTACTATAGGGCCATACTTAGGAGGTACTCTCACTCCCAGTCCTGCTTTGGTCCAGAGATAGTGAAAGCCAGTGATATCTTTAGTGTCTAAGGACAGTATAAATTCCTGTAAAGCACTTCATCTAGTTTGTTATTTATATATGAGAAAACACCCTGAGAATTGCTTTTATAGAGCAAATGATCTCAGTCATATAAGAGCAATTCACTCTTTAAAAATGCTAAATGGGAGTTTTTTTCAAAATGGCGACTGAGGGACACAGCACTCCTCAGTAGCTGAAGCAAATAAAACTTCAGATACTTAGAAAGCTGTGTCTTAATCAACAAAAAAAAATACATACCAGGAACCAAAACAAATCCTGGTACCTCGGGGGAACTCTGAACTTGAAGAAGAAGAAGAACATAGACCCGGACACCGGACCAGCTGCAAACGCTGATCGGCGGCCGCGGGCTGCTTTCGCGGGCCCGCGGAGCTGCCTGCCCGATAGCCCCGATAGTCCCGCAGCAAGATAATCCGGGACTGAAAACAGCGAGCAGCTCCCACGTCAGAATTCTGTGTGCCCACCAGCGACTGGATCACAACAGCATAGAGACTCCCACGAATCCTGGACCAAGAAAGACAGGTACCTGCGGGCAACGGGAAGTGCGGACCCTAGCTTGCGCTGCACTCCAACCCCCCAGCACGCCCAACCCTCAGACCCGAGCACTCCCCTCTGCGCACCTTGTCGGCGCCCCGGTTCCCTGCTAGCAGTCATTGCCTGTCCAACTCTCTCCACTAAATTGGAGCCTACCTGGGTGTCTAGCTCCCCCCCCCCCCCGCCACCTTGCCAGAGACTGCCTTCAAGGCTGCGAAAGCCCTGTGTAAACTGGAAATCTCCTTGGGGCACCCCCAGTTTCTACGTCCCGCGGGAGGCAGAGGCCTTTACTGGGCACCACGCACTGGATCCTTGAGCACCTATCCTGCACTCCTGGCCCACCGCTGGGTGTTCCCACCCTCCTGCTAGCCAGAGGCTTAATTCTAAGCGAGAACGAGAACTCAGCTCAATACACCTTGGAAGAGCATACCAGCAGCAACAGACAGCTGCATCCACTCACTCCTGGTTCCAGTAAAAACAGCACACCCAGCCTGCACCCTTGGAATAGGCAGAGCTCTGGCAGCAAGCGTGGGCACCCAGGAACCAGCACCCATTTGCCCAGGGTACATCTTGGGACCACACCGGCTAACCCAGCTGGAATTTCCAGAGACACAGGAAAATCCATCGGGCCACAATATCTGCACAGGACCTCAGGGGGAGGTTCTAATTATACCTTGGTCATGCTCCACCCGTGTCGTAGGGAAGCACAGGCTGGAGTCTAGGGTGGTGAGTGCAGAGGTACTGACCACAGGTTAGAATTTCGCAGAACCTGTGAATTGTATAGAATCAAATAACAGTGAAACCAGACATCCGGACACATAAACCTAAAGCAGCTAAAGGAGAGAAGGTGTCCAAACACCCAGAGTGACCTAAGAAGATAAAAAAATAGAGTACAAAGAAAACTAAGAGACATTGGATGGTATTCTGAAAGTTACTAAAGCAATCACATACGCACATATTATATAGGCCTGACCCCATATGCGTAAATAAGGAGGACTGTTTATTTTACTTTTAATGTGGATGTTTTGTTTTATATTGCTTTTACAGTGCTTTTGTTTTGGTATGGTTATTGCTGTGTTATTTTTTTTTCTTTCACCCCATACTTCTCTTACTTTCACATGTTGTTTTTATATATATATATATATTGGATAGTTTGCCTTATTTTTTTATTTCACACAGCTGCTAGCTCCTTTTATTTTATTCTTGTTCTTTTGTCCTCTTTCTTCCTCTTTCCTTCCTTTATTTTCATTCTCCTCCTTTGATTGGTCTTCCTCCCTTTTTCTAGGATTACATAATAGTCTTGGTATCTTGTGTGGATTTTTTTTCCTATTCTTTTTTTGTGTCTGTCTGCTCCTTCCATCACCCCTATTTACAAACCTTCCCACACTAACCCTACATACTTTTACCCCCCAAAACTTTTCCACATAATATACCTCCTGGTCTAATACTCTAAGTATCTCTTACATTCATAATTACTCCACGAACGACAAGAGTCCTAGTAGTTAACTCTCTCTCATTCCTAGCAAGATTTCACCTTACGATACTCAAAGTCTTTCTCAACCTAAACATATCCTCTACCTAATCTGACTCCTTTACTAATCACCCCAGCTCCTCCCACATCACCCACCCTCAACACTGGAAAGGCTCTGCTGACTAGCCGATACCCCAACTCCTAATATTAAGATTTGACTAAGCATAATACTCACGAACGATGGGTAGAAACCAGAAAAACAGGACAGAGAACGCTACAAATATGAGAACCAGGAATTACGAAGAGACAGCAGAAATCACGAATACTGACCTACTAGAAATGCAAGAAGGGGAGTTCAGAATCTTGTTGTTCAATATGATGAAAGGATTCAAAACAAGTATAGAGGAGGTTAAAGGTGAATTAGAAACACTAAAAAAGAATCAGAAAGAGGTCTGGAATGAAATGAAAGAGGCAATAAGTGAAATGAAGACAGCAATTGAAAGAAACTCTGGAAGATTAGATGAAATGGAAAACAGAATATCAATATTAGAAGACAGTACATCCCAAACCGAAAACACAGTCAGCGATATACAGAAATCTTTACAGCAACAAAACCTAAACATCCAGCAATTATGGGATAATATGAAGCGCCCTAATCTACGGATAATAGGCATTGAGGAAGGGATAGAGGTACAGACCAAGGGCATCTGTAATATCTTCAAGGAAATAATCTCAGAGAATTTTCCAAATTTGGAAAGAGACTTCGATCTTCAAGTCCAGGAGGCATACAGAACTCCACTGAGACAGGACCAAAGAAAGACCACTCCACGCCACATAATAACCAAAATGACCAATATAGAGGCCAAGGAAGGAATCTTAAAAGCAGCGAGAACAAAAGGACGGGTGACATATAGAGGCAAAACAATAAGAATCACCCCAGACTATACAACCCAGGTCATGAATGCTAGGAGAGACTGGTATGATGTGATTCTGGAAGAAAATAACTTCCAACCAAGGCTCATCTACCCAGCAAAACTACTATTCAAGATCAATGGTGAATCCAAAGTCTTTCACAATAAACAGAATCTCAAAAAATTCATGAATTCAAAGCCAACACTAGAGAAAATTCTTAAAGAAATAAACCATAAGGAAGAAAAAAGAAGCAGACTTCAGAATCAGAGAAGAGAGGAAGTTAATAAGTGGGCCACTTAAGTAAAGAAGAAAGATCAAACCACCCAAGAGTAGACAGAACACAAAATGGCAGAAAACAAAAATCATATATCAATAATATCTCTTAATGTCAAAGGACTTAACTCACCAATCAAAAGACATAGATTGGCAATGTGGATTAGGAAACATAATCCAAATATATGCTGTCTGCAAGAAACACACCTCACAGCCAAAGACATTCACAGGCTGAAGGTGAAAGGATGGAAAAAGATATACCATGCCACCAGTGACCAAAAAAGAGCAGGGGTAGCAACCCTAATATCCGACAAAACAGACTTTAAACTAAAACACATCAAAAGAGACAAATCAGGGCACCTCCTTTTACTAAAAGGAACACTATACCAAGAAGATATAATGATAGTAAATATTTATGCCCCAAATATGGGTGCAACCACATTTGTAAAACAAACCCTTCTGGACATAAGATCCCAAGTAGACCCAAATACAATAATTCTGGGAGACTTTAATACGCCTCTCACACCACTGGATCGATCTTCAAGGCAAAAGATGAGTAAAGACGTTTTAGAACTAAGGGAAACCATAAACCAAATGGACCTAATAGACATTTTCAGAGTATTTCAACCAGGAACTACAGAATACACTTTCTTCTCAGCAGCCCATGGAACCTTCTCCAAAATTGATCACATCCTGGGACACAAAGAAAATACCAGCAAATTCAAAAAATGTAATATAATTCCTTGCATCTTTTCAGACCACAACGGAATAAAAGTAGAAATCAACAACAGGAAACTCGAAAGAAAGTATTCAAATTCATGGAGAATGAATGATACACTATTGAATGACGAATGGGTAAGAGCAGAAATTAGGGAAGAAATAAAGAAATTTATGGAAACAAACGAAAACAGAGACACAACCTACCAAAACCTATGGGACACCATGAAGGCAGTACTAAGAGGAAAGTTTATTGCATTGAGTGCCCACATAAAAAGGACGGAGAACCACCAAGTAAAGATCCTAATGACACAGCTCAAGGATCTAGAAATTCTGCAACAGTCTATTCCCAAAGCCAGCAGAAGGCAAGAAATCATCAAAATTAGAGCAGAAATAAATGAAATAGAGAACAAAAAAACAATTCAGAGAATCAATAAAACAAAAAGTTGGTTCTTTGAAAAGATTAATAGAATTGATAAACCCCTGGCCAACCTAACCAAAAGAAAAAGAGAATCAACTCAAATTATCAAAATTAGAAATGAAAAAGGAGATATCACCACAGATAGTGAAGAAATTCAAAATATTATTAGAAACTACTTTAAAAATTTATACTCCAATAGACTTGAAAACCTGGAAGAAATTGATAGATTTCTAAGCACAGTTAACCTTCCTACACTTAGCCAAGAGGACATAGCAAGCCTAAACCAACCAATAACAACCAAAGAAATAGAAATGGCAATAAAAATTCTTCCACCAAAGAAAAGCCCAGGCCCAGATGGGTTCCCAGCTGAATTCTACAAAACCTTCAGTGAACAACTAATACCAATACTGCATAACATGTTCCGGGAAATTGAAAGAGATGGAACTCTTCCAAATTCCTTCTATGAGGCCAGTATCACATTAATCCCCAAACCAAATAAAGATACCTCGAGAAAGGAAAACTACAGACCAATATCCTTAATGAACATAGACGCAAAAATTCTAAACAAAATACTAGCTATACGCATTCAAAACTATATCAAGAAAATAATACATCATGACCAAGTCGGTTTCATCCCAGAAAAACAAGGCTGGTTCAACATACGCAAATCAATACATGTTATTCACCACATAAATAGAACCAAGAACAAAAACCACATCATCATAGCAATAGATGCTGAAAAAGCATTCGACAAAATCCAACACCCATTTATGTTAAAAACACTGCAAAAAATTGGGATAGAAGGAAAGTACTTCAACATCATTAAGGCAATATACTGCAAACCCAAAGCCAACATTATATTGAATGGGGAAAAACTGCAAGAATTTCCGCTACAGTCAGGAACAAGACAAGGATGCCCACTATCACCACTCCTTTTCAATATAGTCCTTGAGACTCTTGCTGCAGCAATCAGACAAGAGAAGGAAATCAAAGGAATTCACATAGGAAGAGAGGAATTAAAATTATCCTTATTCGCAGATGACATGATCCTTTATCTGGAAGACCCAAAGAACTCAACCAAAAGACTTCTGGACCTGATTGACAAATTCAGCAAAGTCACAGGTTACAAAATCAACCTAAAGAAATCAGTGGCTTTTCTTTATGCCAACAACGAATCCACAATGAAAGAAATAAAAACAACAATTCCATTCACTATAACCTCAAAACCAATAAAATATCTAGGAATAAACCTAACCCAAGATGTAAAAGACCTCTACAACAAAAACTATAAAACATTAAAGAAAGAAATTGAAGAAGACCTTGGAAGATGGAAAGATCTCCCGTGCTCATGGATAGGCAGAATAAATATCATCAAAATGGCCATTCTGCCAAAACTGATCTATAGGTTCAATGCAATTCCCATTAAAATACCAGTGACATTCTTCAGAGACCTAGAAAAATCAATCATGAATTTCATATGGAGAAAGAAAAGACCTAGAATAGCCAAAGCAATTCTCAATAACAAGAAACACGCAGGAGGCATTACAATCCCAGACTTCAAACTATACTATAGAGCAATAGTAGTAAAAACAGCATGGTACTGGCACAAAAACAGATATACTGACCAGTGGATTAGAATAGAAGATACAGAAACAAACCCACACATCTTTAGTCAATTAATCTTTGACAAAGGGGCCAAACACATACGCTGGAGAAAAGACAGCCTTTTCAACAAGTGGTGCTGGGAGAACTGGCTAACCATTTGTAAAAAGATGAATCTAAACCCCTATATCTCACCAAACACAGGAATCAACTCAAGATGGATCAAAGACTTAGAAATTAGACCTGAGACTGTGAAGCTAGTAGAGGAAAGCATAGGTTCAACACTACAACATATTGGCACAGGCAGTAACTTTCTCAACAAAACCTCCAAAGCTCAGGAAATTAAAGCAAGAATAAACAAGTGGGATAACATCAAACTAAAAAGTTTCTTCTCATCAAAGGAAACTATCAATAACCTAAAGAGGAAGCCTACAGAATGGGAAAGGATCTTTACCAGCCACCATTCTGATAGGGGGCTAATATCCAGAGTATACAAAGAGCTCAAAAGACTCTACACTAGCAAAACAAACAACCCAATCAAGAAATGGGCAAATGAACTAAATAGACACTTCACAAAAGAAGAGACACAAAGGGCTAATAGATACATGAAAAGATGTTCTTCATCACTGGCCATCAGGGAGATGCAAATCAAAACTACACTGAGATTCCATCTAACCCCAGTCAGAGTAGCAAGCATAAAGAAATCAAATAACAACAAATGCTGGCGAGGATGTGGGGAAAGAGGAACTCTTTTACACTGTTGGTGGGAATGCAAACTAGTTCAACCACTATGGAGATCTGTGTGGAGATTCCTAAGAAAGGTGGGAATAGATCCACCATATGACCCAGCTATACCACTCCTGGGTATCTTTCCAAAGGAGTTGAATTCAGAGAACTACAGCAACATATGCATACCTATGTTCATAGCAGCACAATTTGTAATAGCCAAAATATGGAACCAACCCAGATCACCATCAACAGATGAATGGATAGCAAAACTATGGGAAATACACACAATGGAATTCTATTCAGCCATAAAGAAGAACAAAATTATATCATTTGAAAGAAGATGGAAAGCCCTGGAGAACATTATGTTAAGTGAGATCAGCCAAGCACAGAAGAAGAAGATACATATGTTTCCTCTAATATGCCCAAACTAGGAAACACAAAGAATATCAGAGGGACTCCAGATATTGAAGGGGAAATACTAGCTAAGTTTGGATGGTAAGATAGGAGAGGAGGAAGGCCGGTCTCGATTAATAAGGGTCTACACTTGAACATGTGTAAAATTATGAATAAGACATGGTTAACCTGGACAACCATTGGTGTGTGTGTGGGGGGAAATGTGGGCGGGGGGGGGAGGGCACCAAATATAGTGTAAATGTATACTATTTATGTTCAATAAAAAAATTGTTATATAAAAAAAAAATGCTAAATGGGGTTCCAGTTGACTATTTACTCAGACGCCTGAAACCAAAATGTGTTTTCTAAAGGAAGGATGCCAGCCCAGGATATTCTCCCTTTACTGAGCTGCCCCAGGGTAGGGTTCAAGCACCACAGAAACCTGTAGAGAGAGAACAGGCCAGCCGTGATGCAATGCCCAAAGAGACTACAGAAAAGATATGAGGTCACATCTGTTACACCTAAGGCCAGTCATTGCTAGGATGTAACTTAAAGGAGTAAGGTCTAAAATCGACATAAGGAGTGGATGCATGAAGAAAATCATGGATATTTATATTATTTTCTAAAAAAATGTATCCTACAATTGTTCTATCTTGGTATATTTGCAAATTATAATTTTTAATAGCTACAGTAAAAATAAAATTATCAGGAACATATATATTTAAGGCTTATCCTTATTTAGTGCAAACAAAACTGTATAAACACTGTTTAAAAAACAATTATATTATAACAAAAATGTGCATATTATATTCAGAAAACCTCTACAAGTAAAAGACCATGGCATTATTTTAAGGCTAGAAATGAGATTTTACTCATTAACTGAGCAAGGATGAAATGAAGATTTCTGCATACTTGGACCATACCTCCTATCATGAGAGACTTATTTTCATATATTCAAAAATGACTAAAGGAGTGAGGTCTAGATTATATCATAGGAGAAAAACATCAAATAAACAAAAGCAATAATAAAAAGCAAGCTCAATATCTCTATCAAGAAATTCATGATTTTTAAAGATACACAAAATAATAAAGCTCCTTTGTGTTAGAATAAGTTTTAAATGTGGACTTATTGGTGAGGGTTTTAAACATCATCTTCACTATATTTAGCATCTCCAATGATTACTCAGTGTGTAAAGTGCTTCGAGGTTATGAGATCACTAGTGAAGCTATTAGTTTCATTTAAAATTAAATAAATCCAACGAAATATTTCGTTCCTCACATTGTCTCCAGACCAAGAAAATCATTATCAGAGGATGTGGTAGAGAAAAGAAGGAGGGAAAAAAATCATTGCTGTCAGATTTTTTTCACTAGTCATAAAATGATTCTAATATTTTTAACCAAACAAAGTTAAAAAGATGCTAAAAAGACCCAAGTATCAACTGATTTTCTAGGGGGCAGTGGATTTACAGTATGGAAATGATTTTATTTCCCTGAAATATCATTATCAGTAAGCCAAAAAAAAAAAAAAAACCCTCATATTGTTTAATTTGAGGAAAGGCAAAAATAGGCTAAGCTAAGGCAATCAAGGAAGATAGTATACCTTGTGGAGGTCGTATTTTCACAGGTTTCAAGTGTTGGTTATTTGAGAAGTGCCACAGTGCTTAGCTCATCTAGAAGCATTAGATATTCCTATTAAGAACAATTCCCCCCCCCCCAAATATCATATGAGTTATTTTTCCCCACATCATCAAAAAGAAGATAAGAAGAGAAATTGCTTTTGTCATTGTACTAAAGCAGTACATACAACCTGACCTGCCTTTAAGCCAATCCCATAGCTATCAGGACCAGCAAAATATTTAAAAAATTGAAAAGTAAGGCAGAGATATGTAATGACAAAATACCTTTTAGGTTTGGGTGAACATCTGTTTCTTCATGACCACACTCAAAGTCAAATAATCTCCCAACAAGAAATGAAGGAGATAATAAGCCTCGAAACACTTTAGGAAGATAGTAAAATTAACTGATAATTATAAAAACTGTTGCCAGAGCTTTTTTTGAATATGGAGAAAAATGACAAAGATCCATAGACTATCTACAATGTGGTATTCATTTGCTAGGATCATTGACATATATTTATAGTTTTAAAATTATTGCAATAGTATAAGGCAAACATTTATTTATTTTTATTTATTTTTTGTCATGGGATTGAACATAGAGACAGTCTACCTCAAAGCCATACTCCCACCCCCAGACCTTTTTATAATTTTTATTTAGAAACAAAGTCTCACTAAATTTCTAAGACTGCCCTTGGTCTGTGATCCTCCTGTCTCAGCCTCCCAAGTACTGGGGTTATAGGTGTGCGCCAGCACACGTGGCTGTGTTTTTATTTTATAAATGATAAAAACATGGTCCAGCAATTTATAAGTTACTAATGGTTACACAAACTTTTAAGTGTCAGAGCTGGAATTAGTTTTTGTCATATATGACTTTCTCCCTCCTGGAGCTGTAGGAATGTATTATGTTCTGAGACTGAACATAATACATTCATAGGCAGTCTTTGAGAGGTATTATTTTTAATATTGTATTAACATCTATATTAATATGCATAGTATCTACAGAAAACCTCTACAAGTTCGAGCCAAAAAGTTAGAAATAGCCAGGTGTGGTGGTGCACGCTTGTAATCCCTGCACTTGGGAGGCGGAGACAGGAGGATTGCGCAGGTTCGAAGCCAGCCGCGTTGGCTTAAGAGACCCTGTTTCCAAATAAAAATATAAAAAAATAGGTCTGGGAGTGTAGCCTGGAGGTAGAAGGGCTTTCTGGAACCCCAGTATCACGCAAAAAAAAAAATAATTTCAAAATTATTTCTAATTTCTTTTATTAATCTATTGGAGTTATAGTCCTTTCCTTAAGCCTGCTTGCTACTAGCCTATGCTGTTTCTTGGCTAATGAATTTGTAATTTGCTACCTGCTAAAGTGGTTTAGTTAAAAAAATAAAACAACACCTCCTGTGTACTTCATGGATATTACCTGGTATGGTAAAACACTACAAAATCATATTCTCTATAAACTTTTTCTGTATTTTCTAGGCACTGTCTTCCTGATACTTCCCCAATTTCTGTCCATGTTTATAGTATGTTCTGCACAGAGAAAAATCTTTCTTGGCTTATCCTTGCAGGTTCCCTTCTCTCAAGTTTCTCCACTTCTGAGTGAGACAATTTTTAGAACCACTCTAAGGTCTTCTGGTCCAGATACTTTCTGTGTCTCAAGAAATCATTCCCATGTTCATCCCTATTGTGCAAACTTAAGGTGACCATTTTCTTACCTGTAGTTAGATAGGAAAATCAGACTAGGAATTCACAGTCTACATTTTCAAGTGTGCAGGTCCTGCTTCCATCAATGTCTATCATGCATTCTGTCTTTCCACTGAACTGCATCGGGGAGTGTGTGAGGAAGGGAACAAAGACACTGTATGGAGACTCCAGGAGGTGCCATCCATACTGTCTGATAATTTGCAGGTGCTTCCTGTGTCTCAGGCTGGAACTTCTCCCAGCTACTTAACATTTCACTTGCATGCTCAGCATTGGCCAGCTCTGCATTCAGCACAGCATCACTCTTACCTGGGCCTCAAATGAAGGTATTGCACAACCCCATTCATCTGGATAAGGTTCCTTAACTTTGAGTCAGTTGAACTTTACTCCACTGTTCACACGAACTAGCAAAATCAGTCACAAAAAAGGTAGGAAAAGTGAGATGGAAGGGAACTTGACTGACTTGCTATAAATGGAGACTGAGCTATAAACAGTATAAACAGAACAGTACAAAAGATATTTTACTTCTATCTTAGCCTATCATAAAACCTGGCAAGTCTTCTTTGAGAAAATCAATGAATATTGTATTTTCAAAGGACATTTTGGCATAGATGTGGGATTATATAGGCAAACTGCTTCGAAAGCTAAAAAGCTCTGTAAATGCAAGTGTTCCGATCATGTACCAGCATATAAAATGTTGAAATCCAAAGCACAGTAGCAAAATAGAGCTTTGGACCAGGAGTAAGGACACTGGGTTCTAATCATGGCTTTGCTACTAACAGGCTGGTAGGTTTGTACCAGTCAATGTTACATTATGCTATGAACCATTCAGATTGTACTAATGTTCGCTCTAATATGCACAATTCAAAAAGAAGCATGGGAATAGACATTTGCAAACATATTTCAAATATGTATTGGTAACATTTAGACTGTCATTCAATATATAAAGTACTCCAAGAGTAAGAAGAAACAGCAGTGAAATGAAAGGAATGACTTCATCAGCTGTCAGAAGTCTTCTCTAATTGCAGGAATTACTGTGCTCAAAAATTTATCCACTGCTTTCAGACAGATTAAAGTCTCAGTCTTGAGCTTAAGATAAAGTCTTAAGCTTACAGTTTCTTAAAGCTTCTCATGCCATTGGCATCTGCCAAATACTTCAAAATACTAAACCTAGCGAGGATTTTACAAGAATCTGATTACTTTCCATGCTCTCTTAGGACTTGAGATTTTAGCTATGTCCTTTAGCATGACCTTTGTACTCATTTTCCCCCCTCTCCCCAGTTCTTTAGAGAAGAACAAGTGGTTGGAAGAGAGAGGGAAGTTCCTAAGTGCATGTATGGTGCCATTATTTAGAAAAATCAGTGTCTCTTCAATTATGTCAGCATAGCGCCCTCTACTGCTCCAGGGGAAAGAAAGCTTTGCAACTGCTGAGCAACACCAGCACATATTGGAGATACTTATGTCCTCCCCAGCTACATGGCACAGGTAACCATTTCTTTATGTGTCACCTCAGTAGCATTCCTTAGGAAGGAAAGGAGCAACAGTAGGAGAGATTTTATTTTTTTTCATCCTTGCATTTGTTCTATTTGTGTTGTATCCCGTATATATTCTGTGATTTCAAGTTAGGAGTTCTTGTGATTTCTAACTCTCATACCAAAGCAATTGCAAGTTATATTAGTAGTAATTGGGTAATATTAATAAGCAAGTGTGAAGTCTCTGTATTAAATTTCAATCAAGTACTGTGGCAGATGAGGCTACAGCTCTCAGAATGCAAATTGTCTAATGTCTTCTGCAGAGCATGAACAAATTTCTTCTTTCTTGCTTTCATTCACATTATATCTATGTTCTGTTTGTGATCCCAAAAGAAGAGTTTCTTTAAATAGAGATAACTGCCTATTCAGATGTACTTTTTCCTGAGAGCCTTAGTTCTCAGAGGCAATAACTTATTAAAAATCAAAACAGTCCCTAGGAAACATAATTTATTTTCTATGGACTTTTACACAGCAAGATGTTCACCCTGGATATCTCTCTATTTTTCCACTGAGGAAACATGTGTATAGTATTCTGTAGAAGGAAGACTCATCATTCCCAGAAAAGTCTAAATAGAAGAGGAAAATATATTTATAATATTAAAAATAATATCTAGTATAGTATTTTATTTCAGACAGAGTTTATGACTTTGTACAAAGAATATATGATTTCTCTGATTCAGGCCAGAGGCCTACTTTGCAAAAACCTTACAAACCTTAACATTCTGTTCATTAAAAAAAAATACTTCCTGCTGGGCGTGGTGGCCCATGCTTGTAATATCTGCACTTGGAAGCTGAGACAGGAGGATCACACAAGTTCAAAGCCAGCCTCAGCTACTTAGTGAGGTTCTCAGCAACTTAGTGAGACCCTATTTCAAAATAAAATATGAAATATGTTTGGGAGTATATCCCAGAAAGCTGCTGAGTTCCACCCCCAGTCCCACCAAAACAAAACAAAACAAAACAAAACAAAACAAAACAAAACAAAAAACGTCCTTAGGAATATTCCAGAGATTTATAAGGATTTCTCTTCCAGAGTACCTATTCCACTGAAAGCCTGCAGGGTACCTTTCAGGTACAACCTTCTCATCTAATTATACTAATTTGTTCAAAGTTTGATGTGTGTTAAAAGATGAAAACTGTTATTTCTAGTAAAACTGTGGTGAGTGAAGTGGCAAGCTGATCAATGTGGAGTCATGTCGGAGCTCCAGTTTTTAGTAAAGGAATCTTCCATCCTTTCATTCCTGTAAAAGTAGTCAACAAGACAAGGAGAAAGGCACTGCAGATCTTCTCCAAGACTAAAAAAGAGTGACAATTTGCTTCCCTGCCACCATCATGTTTCAAGGAATATGCATCTGTCAAGGTCTCGGAACCTCCAGTATTCAAGACCTATGCCCAGCTTCCTTTGTAGAGATTTTTAGAATGAATAAACACTTCTACACTTGTGTAACCATAAGAGATAAGACAAACACAGTTTATTATGTACTTATTTTCTAAGTCTTCCATACAGGCTAAACGTCTCCCTTCAGATGCAAAGAAAAAATTCACACTTTCTATTCCTTCTTATATACTACAGCACCTAGCAAAATTTAGGGCACATAAAGGATGCTTGGTAAAGGTGAAATTACACATGCATAGTACTTGGTTCAACAACAAGCACAGTTTTATTTTGTGAGTTTTGTTCTCTGATACTTTATCAAGTCTTTAGCCATCTCCTAGATACTGCCATCTACACGTGAGGGTGCACTCATTTTGTAAACATGAGTCAAATGCATGTAAAGTTGCATCATTTCACAAATATTTGTTGGAAGCCTATAAGAGACAGGGATGTGATGGTAATCAAGACAAGTAGGCATTTGGAAAGCAATGTTTTCTAGGAAGGAAATAGACTAGCAAAATGGCATTTTCAATAGACACAATGCAAAGTCCAAGAGGGGACACAGTATGGCGTGACAGCTCAAGAAGAAAGGTTGAGAAGAGCTTCTTGATGGAAGGAATATCTCCTATTAGCCCATTGATGGTGGGAAATGGCATTTCCAATAGAGTGAGGGGTGGTTGGGCGGCTAGGAAGGGAGAGGGCAAAGATAGAGTGGCAGGTGTGCTGCAGAGTAGAACATGGGAGCAGCCAGGGAAGAAGCCAGGCAGCATGCATGTTGGACCAAGGTGGTGAGGACAGGAACACAGTTGGGAGCTGCTTTTCTGTGCTCAGGAAGAAATAAAGTCATTCTTTAGCATGTCATCTTTTTGATATTTCTTATAATAATACTAATTAAGAAGGAAGGAACTAATGAATTTGTTTTCCTAAAAAGACCAAAGATATGAATAATGGTTTACTAGAGGGAAGCACATGGGAGGAAAGGCTATGACGAGTAATTGTTTACTTCTGGATTATTGAACAGAGGTCATTCAGCTTACTGTTTAAACCAACCCAGAAAGTTAATTGCATATCTATCTACATTTCACAGTAGATCAGCAACTTCTTAGATATTTTAGAAAAGCAACACATGAACACAGAACTAATCAGGGTAGACCTTCCTAGCATAAGAAAGCATTAGGAATCCATATTTTCATTTTAGGGTTAGGAAAACTGCAAGTTTTACATTTTTTTTTGTGAATATAGTAATGTCCAAAGCAAGACCTCTTGACTCCTTGAAATGTATTCTTTCCAAAGAGCCTCCCAGCTATGCTGCCTAAGGAAAGTTTTGTTTTGTTTTGTTTTTGTTTTTTTACTTAAAAGATGGTCGAGTCACACACAATGAAGTAGAAATTAAGCATGTGATGAATCTGAGGAATGAAGAAAGCCAAAGAGAAAGAAAGATGAAATCTTTAATTTAATCTTTAATCTTTAAATGATCTTTTTTATTGATCAAGATTATGTATATTACAAATAGTACAGGAAAAAACAAAGACAGTTAAAACTATCTGCCCAGCACTGGGAGATAAGGCAAAATGTCATGACTGCTTATGGAGAAGGATTATGAAAGTTTTATATTTTACATGAAATACGAGAATTTTCTTTAAAAAAGTGACATTTGGTGTTCTCTCCTATTAATGGAGAAGCGCAGGGCCCCTGACCCCAGTGACATGGAGCAGAGTCACAAGCCTCATATTCCCAGTGGCTTAGTACACACCTTCTTGCTCTGTTTCTTGAGTTGCCTTTTGAATGTAGGTACTGTGAATGTGCCTCAGTTAACTCTCAAAGAAACTGGTTGGAGGCCATTAGCAGAAAGTTAGAAAAGGAAGTACATATGTATAAACATGTCTGTGTAAACAGAGTCATAAACATACTCAGATGTGTCCATAGATGCAGACTCAGAGGGAGAGAAACTAGAAATGAATGAACTAGAATTAAAATAGTTTCCTTTGGGAATTTGGAGCATTTTGTGATCTCTATTTTTATAATTTCCTAGTTTATAGTATTAGAGTGAGAAAAATATATGTATATCTCAAATTAGTAAAGATGAGAATTCTCTGCATTATGAAGAATAACACATCTTTAAGTGGCCCCTTGGACACAGCCTTTCATACTTGTAGTCTGGCAAGGCCTTCACATGTAATTTATTGCTAATATTATTAGTGAGTTTCAGTTTGTAGCAAAACACTGGTTTATTGTGAGTATAAATTTGAAATGATATTTTATAAAAATTAAGACAACTTGGCATGTTCATGGGATTCATTATTTACAATGTACCGAACTTCTACCTAGGAATAGTAGAGTGTGTGGATTCAGCCCATTCTCAAACAGCCAGGATGCAGTGTTGCCTTCTGGTGAGGAAAGGTTTAGCTCAAAAGAAAAGAAAAGTAGAGCAGTCTCAGGTGCTCCTATAAAGGGGACTCTCCAGATTCTCAACAAGTACACTCATATTAACTTTAAGAATTGAAATTCTATAGTGTGATGCTAAAATGCAGACATTCCTAAATCATGTTCATGTAGTTTAGTAAAGAGTGCAAGTGGCTGGTGAATCTTTTAAAACAAATGAACCATGATTACTCTATCATGGATTAAACACCACCAGCAGGTTTGAGAATTTTCTTTAAAAAAGTGACATTTGGTGTTCTCTCCTATTAAGGGAGGAGCACAGGGCCCCTTACCCCAGTGACATGGAGCAAGGCCACAAGCCTCATATTCCCAGTGGCTTAGTACACACCTTCTTGCTGTTTCGTGAGTTGCCTTTTGAATGTAGGTGCTGTGAATGTGCCTCAGTCAACTCTCAAAGAAACTGGTTGGAGGCCATTAGCAGAAAGTTAGAAAATGAATACAAGGCTCAGCTGCTGCCTTCATTATGTTCTAAGATACCACTTTTAAACTTCGGAAGAGGCCACACACTATTCTTTTTGCTACCCATGATTGCCCCACCTTGTGGTTTTGGAGATGGGCAACTGCTCTCACTCGCAACATATCTGATGATATCTAACTCCATACAGATAGGCTGAGCAATAATAGAGAAAAAGAATATCTGAAACAATTTCAACTCCAGGAAGTTGTAAAATGTTGGGCATCTACCCAGAGACTAGAGGCAAAATGAAGAATTCAGCTCTTGTACGTTGGATTGAAATAACTCTGAGCTCTCCTTGTTACTAAATAGCCATAGACTTTGGAAAGGGGAATTGGCATGTGTGGAGCATTAAGTAGCCTGGATCTGGGTGTCATGATGAGACATAAATAAGCAGTATACTAGATTTGGGAAACAAAAAGGAAAATCTGTTTACCATACGTAGTCTCAGCAATTTCTACAAAATGTAAATCACATCCTACAACTCCCTGCTTAGAATTTTTCCATCACACAAAGAATAAAATCTCAATTATGATGATTTACTTTAGAGTCTACACCATTTAACCCTGACTTCTGCTGGGACATGCTGCTGAACCAACCACATGGACCCAAAAGGTTTTCAACTCCTCACTCTCTTTCTACTGCCAAGTTCCTGTTCTTGCATTCCCAACCCAGATGCTTCCTCCCAGATCTTCCCTGGATCATTCTTGCAATTGAAGTCTCAGCTCCAGGTCCCTCTTTGGTGAAGGTTTGCCAAAATCAGCAGAGACTTCTTTCATATCAGCATATTTTTATTTTCTTGGTAGTTCTGACTTTGCTAGCTTATTTGTTTCCTCTTCTGGAAGGAATGACAAAGAAGAATAGGAATTTCACATGCCTTGCCATATCTCACCACCTTATCTCCAGCCCTGAACACCATGACTGACACAAAATAGGACCCCAATACATCTTTGAGGAATGAGTCAATGAATGAAATGATCTTTTTCCTGGATGCTTCACATTTTGGTAAAGAGAAGTAAGGAAAATGCCAGTGCTGGGTTACATTTAGTCTGATCAATGAGCATCGCAGAAGGAAGAGTTCAGGAAAGCTGTGCGAAGTGGAGAGTATGTCCTCATGGCTGGAATTAGCTATGTGAATCAAGATGCTCTAGGTAGAGAGAATAGTGTGAGCCAAGAGTGGAAACATGAAATGGTATAGACAGGAGGGAAGTGAGAGGTCAAGAGGTCATATGTCATGGAGGGCCTTATACATCCAGCTGAGAAGCTTGGACTTTCAACTGAGGTTAAAATATTTAAAGAAAAGTTAGCCAGCACATAAGACCACACATAGACATTTTTATCATTTGATTTTATTCTAAAGCTCATTATCTTTAGATCATTATTTCTTATTCCGGGATTATTCTTAGACTGTCTTTGAGTAGATTTCATATAACCAAAGTCACCAAGACATCATTGACAAAATTCAGTATGTTCTGCTAAATTATCTAGCACCTTTGTTAGTTTACTTATTTATTTATTTTTTGGACACCAGCTCTCTGGCAAGATACAATAAAAACCTAAACTTCCTCAGAAATGAGGTGGACATTCACTAGGCTGGACTTTCCATGCATATCGTGTGGGATGGACAATGTCTCTCAGTGTGTCCTGCCTGCACTGATACAAAGCTTAAAACCAACAAGATTCAACACTGAGCTTTTTCTGTACCCAAAAGGCTGCCAGACATTTTACAAAGAATTGGCATATGAATAGGATATCAGATCAAACTTTTGTTAAAACAAGTTCTTTTTTTTCTATGCATTCCATTCAGAACAACAAAATTCAAAAGTCAACTCAGTCATATGTTATCTGAAATTATTCATAAATGTTTGCCTTGTTTGAGGGCATTAGCAACAAGCTCCTTGTGTCTTTCTCTCGCCTCTTATTCTTTTCATTCATGAAAATGATGATTCATGGCAGTGCCTTGCAGAGAGCAGGGCAGAGGGTGTTCCTGCGTAGTCCTCTACTGCCGCTTGCATGGGAAAAGCCCTGCAGTGAATCAAGTTCATTGAGCAAAGCTAGGGGAAAATATTTGTCTGGAAATCTAACTCACTTCCCTCTGTACTTGTCTGGACAGAGCTAGGGTGGACTTAACATATTTTTCTCTTTTGTCAGAAGTGCATGAATAAAATTGCATATTTTCTCAAAATAATGTCACCCAAGTGGGGATTTTCAGGCTGTAACATCAGTATCACCACAATTGGAACAGAGACACAAAGTGAGCTTATAATGTATTCCCAACTTAGCAACTGTACATTAGCTCTCTGGAAAACAGAAATGGCCCAACATTATCTATGTGTAAGGCCTGGAGGGAGTCTGCTGCACAAATGAGCTTTGAATTGTTGGCTAGATATATATCTTTAAATGATAGGATGCAACCTATACCTCAGCAGCCAGAAAAGTAGCTTCAGAAATGGAAAGCTGTGAGGTGCAAAGTTCAGCAATCAATTGCAGCACAGCTATCTTTGATGAGATGGAATGAAGGGAGATAACCACAAGACCATGGGGAAGGAAACAGTAATCTGGTATATCAACGAGGGCAGTGGTAGATTGCCTTGTACTCCTTGGCATCATTCTCTCACAACGGAGGGGACAAGGTAGCATCAAGAAGTTCAATTTTCTTTCCTGTTTAGATTGTTCTTTACTGCCATGTCCAGAGGAGAATGGCTTATATCTGAACACTTCATTTGTAATGTCCAGGGGAACATTTTTTTGTGGTGGCAGCTTTAAAGGGAAATTGCAATGAAAAGTGATGGTGCATATATAGCATGAAGTAGAGGAAGAAGAGCCATTTGTGATATGCATACTTGTAATACCAGTATTTGGGAGGCTGAAGGAAGATTGTAGTTTGAGGTCAACTTCAGCAACTAAGCAAGACCCTCAACTACTTAGCAAATCTCTGATTCAAAATAAATAATAAAATAGTGCTGGGAGTGTAACACAGAGGTAGAATACCCTTAGGTTCAACCCCCAGTACTACAAAAGAAGAAAGAGAAGGAGGAGGACAATGAGGATCAGGTGGAAGAGAGACAGATCCCAAGGTGATTTTTTGCTGCTCTTGTTGGTTTTAGAAATGTAAAAAGCTCAGTTAGGTTTTAGAAATGTACAAATCCCAGTTAATGTTGTGAGGATAATGCTGTGTCCTTGCATTTAAGGGAAAAAATGCTACAAAGACATAAATTGAAATAGTTGGGATCAGAAAATGTATGAATAATCAATATCTGGCAGAGGAGAGGATGAGATAGTGTCTAAGATGAAACACGGTTTTGGAGAACACGAGCAGTACATTCAGATATATGAAAGAGCATAGTTAAACAACATATGGCAGCTCATAAGGATTCTTACCTGAAATGGCAAGAATCTAATGAATCTTAAAAATCACAGATGCCACAAGAGTCTTAGACAGTAAAGGAACTGAAATTTATTGATATTTAGTTAAGTGGAAAATAAGAAAATCAAAGCAGTGATTAGCAAGTTCCCTATTTAGAAGTGCCCACTGGAAAGAAGTCTCATCCAAGCTAAAGGCAAGAAAGCAGGGAACCAGGGAGAGAAAAGGGAATGGGTGGGTGCAGATTAAAATGGAATCTGGCTCCCATTTTCCAGAACAGAATACAAAAACAACCTCACCCAGATTGTCAGGTGTGGCTAGCTGAACAGTACTGATAACACACATCTACCTATCAGACAGGAAATGTCAGAAAGGATACACAATTTGTGCTAACGTATATAGCACAGTAGATATAGCATTGAAGGGGCATGCCGACTGTACACAAAGGGGCAGATCTGAGTGCTTGTAAGATGGTATGAGTGCCAAGACTATGCGTCGAACATACTGATTGCTTTTGCACAAACAACCCCTGCTCCACATACACCTATGTGCGCCTCAAGCTACTCCCAATGCCACTTAGTACTTGGAGCTACCTAAAGTGCACTACAGCAGTCACCCATTCTAACCTATTTCACAGGTAAGAAAACCGAAGCATAGAAAGGGTGATGACATACCATCTTTCACAATGCATGAAATGGCATGGCCACTTTTGAACATTGTTAGCTCAGTCTTTGTACTTTTTAATATTTCTATTTTTATCCAAAATCAGTAGATTTTCAACTGCAGCACTCTAAGACAGACGTTTCTGAACCTTAGAGGAAACAGGACTTTTCAGCAGTAAAAAGGGATGTGGTAGCCTTGGATGACTAACTTGCACATTCTGACAACTGTACACACTCCAAAAAATGCCTGAGGTCCTGAACTTTCAGGCCAGCCACTCTCCCTATTGCTAATGGGCTACAACTACTTCTAATTTGAATCAAGGAGTGATTCCTTTCATGTTAGCCACACTGAGTCTGCTGTCTGATTTTCCTCTCCAGGATAAAGAGGGTTTCCTTTAGCCACTATTTCCATGGTCTGTTTTCTTTTGCCAGGATTTATCAATGAGTTCCATAAGGGGAAGTTGACCACACATTGGCATTTTAAGATACTGCTAAATAAACCCAAAAATGTGTTCTGGGCAACACCAGGACCTAGTTAATTACCTCAAAGTGTTAAAGACATCTACCGGTCATCTTTAACTAGTATAATGAGAATAATATGTTTAAATGTCTCAAAAACTTCTCTTTATTAAAAACTTGTTAGGTATTAAAATTTCAATTATATTGTTTTATTTATTTATTTATTATTTTTATTTATTTATATATTTTTTGGTGGTACTCTGGTTCCTGGGGTTCCTGGAAGCCCTTTTACCTCTAGGCTACACTCCCAGACCTATTTTATACTTTTTTAAAAAAATTTAGAAACAGGGTCTCTTAAGCCAGAGCAGCTGGCTTGGAACCTGTGCGATCCTTCTTGTCTCAGCCTCCCAAGTACGGGTATTACAAGCGCGCGCTACCACACCCCCCTTTTCAATTACATTTGACTTCCAAAAACCAAGAATGCTCTAGGAATAGAACTTCCAAAAACTTAGACTACAAATCACTGAACTTGGTTCCCTCTCTTGTAGAGTTTTTAATTAACTAATCAATTAATAGTTGACCCTGCAAAAACATTCTTCAGAATATTAGTATGGTCCCTAAACTATACTCATCACTGTGAAAAAATTATTTTTGCTTTGGTACTAGTTGAACCTAGGGGTGTTCTACCTTCAAGCTATACTCCTAGCCCTTTATTTTTTTTTTTGAAACAATCTCACTAAGTTAGTGAGAGTCTCAACTTAGTGAGTCTCACTAAGTTGCTGAGGCTGGTCTCAAACCTGTTATCCACCTGTCTCAACCTCCCAAGTACTGAGATTACAGGCATGCACTATCACACTTGGGTCTTCCCTACTTCTAATCTCAATTAGAATGCAGAGCCAAGGCTTTCCAGAAGCAGACAAAATTTCAAAATCAGATGAGAAGAAGGGGGAAAGCATTGTACCATATTTGCAGTCATAACTGTTCAGTAAATCACAGCCATTTTTCAAATTCTCTGTTATCCAGACTCAACACAAAGCCCTGGGCCCCTTCATTTCAATGGAGCCTTCGTGGGAAGAACAGTTGATTGCCAGCTGGTAACCCACTGTAATGGACCCCCACTGGCTCAAGCAGCGGCCTTGCCTCATGGGAGGCCCTGATTCTGGCCTTGCTGGCCCCCACACCGGCCTAACCCCTCGGCTGGCTCCAATCCCAGCCTCGGTGGCCCCAGCACCGGCCTACCCTCAAGGCAGGCTCTGTCCCAGCCTCGCTGACCCTGGCACCGGCCTAACCCCTCAACAGACTCCTATCCTGGCCTCGGAGGCCCCAGCACTGGCCTTGCCTCATGGCAGGATTCCGATCCCAGCCTCGCTGGCCCCATCACCGGCCTACCCCTTGGCAGGCTCCAATCCCAGCCTCGGAGGCCCTAGCACTGGCCTTGCCTCATGGCAGGCTCCGATTCTGACCTCAGGATCGGAGCCTGCCGAAGGGTTAGGCCGGTGCCAGGGTCAGCAAGGTCTAAATCTTATTTTTAAAGTTTATTTCTTCATGGAGGTAAAATTTATCTTTGGTCTTCAATACTGCCTGAGATGTCTCCTCCTAGATAAAATAAACATATTTTTGATATTAGATTTAATTTTTTTGGTAATTGATGTGTGTATGTGTTGTACTGGTGATCGGACTCAGGGACATTCTACCTGTGAGCTACGTTCTACCGCTATTTTATTTTTTTTATTTTGAAACGGGAGCTCACTACATTGCTGAGAGTCTCACAAAACTGCTGAGGGTCTCAATAAGTTACTGACGTTGGTCTCAGCAGGGATTATGGGCATGTGCTGCCAAGCCCTGCTAATTTGGGGATAATTTTCAGGGAAACAATGGCTGTTAGAATTACTTATTTAGAAAACTCTGGAAGAATTCCCAGCTAATCTACTTATGTGGGAAGCTAATTTGCATGGAAAGGAAATACAGTTTGAGTGATCAATATGTCACTTCTTGTTAAGGACTCTGGCAGTTGTAATTCTGGCAGATCAGAGTTTGAAAATTCTTGCCTTATAGTTGAACTGGCACCATCTTTGTCTTACAGATTAAGTAAGTGTGTTTTGGAAGATGAAAGCCTTTGCCTGGTTGGTCCAAACTGAAGGAAGCATTAAGAGCAATAAACAAAGTTTGGAAACTCTAATCAGGACTAGGCTTTGACTCAGTATCATCATCCTAATTTTAAGTTAACAATGCTTTGATGAATTGATTTTCCAAATTGCAAATATCTTCTAACTTCATTTAATGCCAGGATAATTTTAGAGAGCAGCACTATGAAAATTAGCAAATGAATAATAATTATAGAAATAACTACAAGTTGAAACACCAATTAGTCAATAAATCTACTTAATTAGTCCAAATAGTTTCTTTTGCTCTTATGATGCTCTTTAAAAATTTAATGCATACGTATTGCATATCTTAAAATATTTTAAGTAATGTCCTTGCAGATAAATTAAGAATTCTAGTCATTTTAAAATAATCATGAATTAGTTCACTTTTAGTAGTTTAGTTGGTAATAAATTCTTCTAATTATACTGTATATGACTGCATATGGAATAGATAATGCTTTATTGAAAAATAAAAATGTATTATGATTAACCCCAAATAGAGACAATTCTACAGATGTTAGGCCTTGCCCTTATAAATATTTTTGCAGCCACAATTTTGGACTTATTGGATTTGCCTACTCTTTTGTACTGCTATCAAATGAAAAATGGCTTGTCGTATAAGTCTTAAATCATCTCTTTAGCCACAGGACAAAGCAGAGATAGTGGCACCCACCATGAGACCAGGACCCAACTTACTCCAGTTTATACTTGCCTGTGTTCAGCTAAAATAAACATCCCTGGGCCAAAACTTCCTGAGATATGGGTCCTTCATGCTTGAAAACCCTGGGTTTGGTCCAAAGAAAGCAACAACTAAAGGGCAAATCATATAGTAATCAACCAAATATTTTCCTTTCTTCCACCACCTTGTTGCTTTCTATTCCTGGAATTTTGACTTAAATAACTGATTCCACATGACCCCTAGATGCCAGGCCTAGACTCTGCTCAGAATAAACTATCTTGATAGACATACTACAATATTTAAGTGATTCTAAAATAAGAAATACCAATGGGCAAATTCCATTTGTGGTATTGTTAAGACCTGAAGGGATGGCCTTTATTTTTTGCCAAGCTACCTCAATAGTTTAGTTAATAGGTTACTATGTACTTGCCTTTGGTTTCTAAACATTTTATGGGAGAATCTAAAAATTCTAAATTAAAATTTCAGATAATCATAGAAAGGCATAACACAAAAATTAAATGTCATGATTATAAATGTTTTAAAAACATGCATGCAAAATAAATCTAGAAATTAATCTTTCAAAGTTTTTATGTTGGAGTGGCAGAAATTTGAAGGTTTTGTTTTTTTCCCTTTGTACTTTCCAAGGTTATATATTAAACATGGATGTATTTTACACTGAGAAAAAAATAACCCCCAAAATGACAACATAGACATTTCTTTGTTTTCTGAGTTGGCATGGTGACACATGCCTTAATCCCAATACTTGAGAGGCTGAGACAAGAGGATTGCAAGCACAGGCCAGATTCAGCAATTTAGCAAGGCCCTCAGCAACTTTGTGAGACTGTTTCAGAATAAAAGGTAAAATTTGGATTGGGTTGTCACTCAGATGTAGAAAACCCCTGAGTTCAATCCACAGTCTAGAAAACAAACAAACAAACAACAACAACAACAACAACAAAGAAAGGAGAGTTCTGCACTTTGTTCCCTTGCTCTTTTTTTCCTATTTCTTCCTCTTTCACAACAGATATTAACATGTAAGTGAACACAGTTGCATATATCTATATGCACAAAATTTATGTTTTGTCTCTGCTTACAAATCTTCAATGATAACACCCCTCTGCCAGGAAATGTGCATGTGTTTTGCCCAGGAGCTCCTTAATGTGATGGTAATCTATAGCAAATCTTATTTACTTGCATTGCTGATAATAACATTGTTAACACTAATTTCCCTGTATGTGGATTTATGGTAGTGAACTCTTGTTAAGGAATTATTTTCACAAGAGGAAACCATCCAGCTTCTTTAATTCTTTCCAACTCTTTGACTTCCCTGGAAACAAAGAGACCATCCCAATGTATGCCTTCTATCAAAACACTTGAAGAATTTAATCTCAATGAATTATGCCATAAAGATTCCAACAGAAAGTGAAATTTTACTGTAGGTTGTTAGTGCTTTCCTATTATTAAAAAAGAAGTCAGAGGAATAAGAGACTCACTTCCAAAACCCCACATGAACACAGATAGTAGAAACCCTTGAAAAGCATTCTTTCTGTGCCCACTCTCAGCAGACTCACAGCTTGCGCACTCCCTCTGCCGCCAGCGCCCACATGGCTTAGTGGTGTTACTATAGACCAAAGTTCAGACCCACTGAAGGAAGTTTACATTTATTCTGAATTTTTATATTTATTAACAACTACTGCATAATTTGAAGGAATCACACAAATCATTTGAAGGCTTATTAAATTTTAACCATTTTTGCTGAAAGGTTTGTCTTAAAGGAGGAACTCTACTATTCCTAAATGATAATATTGAATATCCTCCCCCTTCCCTACAACCAAGGTCAAGGTAAAGTTACATTTTAAAGGAATGTCATGATTATAGTACAAGTAGAAATTGAAATGATGCACAACAGTAACAATAGCAAATAGAACATTGTAAATGATCCATTACTCTTAGAATTTTTAACTTAGTTTGGAAATGTTAATAATTTTAGTGTTTGAGATGTATTTTGAGGCATTACATGACTTCAAACATAAATAAATCCCCTGTTTCTATTCTCATTATCTTAGAAGCAAGTGCAGGTTCCAAAAAAAGAAATAAAAACTGCATAATGTCATTTTTAATCAGAGAATGAGGCCACTATGAGAACAAGGAATTAAGGATTTACAAAGAAAAAGAAACCATTTGTAATGGATGCAAGTCTACCCAGAGCCTCTCCTGACAATAATTGGATTTGGTTGAATAGAGCCAAGAATAAAGGGAACAGATGTTAGGTGATGAAGTAGAACTTGCTCTTTTCAGATTAAACAACTAATTATGAGTGGATAATGATGTGTGCAACTGGTAGTCACTGGAAATGCTTCCAATCAGAACAAGTAAAAACACTGAGTGCTAATACATTTCATTCTACACAGGGCTGCAGTGTTAAACTAAGCTATTTAAAAACATCAATAGATGAAATCTGTGTTGATAAATTAGGTTTTTTAAGGATTTTGGAGGGAATTCAAGGACAAGGTTTTTTTTTTATTTCTTTAGATAAATTATGACTATACTCTAGTCTTCTAATTAAATGATTGGACAGCCATTTATAATCTGGCCACCATGGTAAGCTAAAACACATTTAAAAATATTAATTAATTAATATTAGAATATTCTAATATTCCATGCAAAAATTGTCTAAAATGCTTTTAACTAGAACTTAAACAAGTGATGTGGTCAAAGTCATCGAAACATCTAAATTTTATTTTCTCAAATTCATATATTAGTATCATGTGTGTATTAGTATCTGGTGACTTCTGTAATAAAACATTATAAACTCAATGGCTAAAAACAACAAATATTTATTCTTTCTTATGGTCAGAAGTCTAAAATCAAGGTGTCAGTGAGGCCACATTCCCTCTGTAAGCTTTAGGTAGGAATCCATTGCTCTCTTCTGGCTCTGGTGACTGTTTATGTTTTGTTTTTTATGTGTCTTTTTAGTGCCAGGAATTAAACTCAGGGGCATTCTATCTCTGAGCTACACTGCAGCCATATTTAATTTTTATTCTGAATCAGTGTCTCACTAAGTTGATGAGAGTCTTTATATTTACTGAGGCTGGTCTTGAACCTGCAATCCTTCTGTACTGGGACTGCAGGTGTGCACCCCTGTGCCTGGCTTAATTCATGCTCTTGAGTACTTCTTTCTTTCTGTTCATCTTTGTATTGCATTCTTTCTATATCCATCTCAAAACTTCTCTGTCTGGATGCAGTTTCAACATTGGTAATCCAAGATAAAGTCCTCTTGGATAGAAAGCTTAATTTAAGTATCTTTTTCCATGTAAAGTAATTTTCACAGATTCCAGGAAGTTGACATGAATTGTTTTTGAGGGCCATTTTTGGCCATTGCTCGTCTTCATTTCATTGTTCCTGGATGTTTGTTAGTGTCACTGTCTGGAACTCAATATACTTCATAACTACCTCTCTCCTAATGGCTCTATTTCTCTGGAGAGCTCTGACGAATAGAAATGCCCTTTCAAGTTGTCATCATGAAGCCAGGCAGAATCTCAAGAGATATACATAATTTAATGAGATCTCAAGATAATATCCATAAGAGTAAGGCAGCTAGAAAGAACATTTTTAAAAACACACAGAATAGAAGTTTATAGTAAATATAGCAACTAAATCTAATTAAGTGCTGTGGTTACCAAGATGGGGGTTTGGACTTCTGTGAGTTGGCTTAAGATTTTCTCATGTTCAACTTATGTATCATTAATATCACCTGTGACATTGCTTCATTTGGGAATAGTGACAGAGTCCTGGGCACAATGGAGTTAGGGTCACTCTAGTACTCATGCCCAGGAGGAGCTCCTATGAGTCTTAAAATATCTTAGCAAGATCAGAGGACAAACCCAACAATTACAGAGGAGGTAATTCCTGTCAGGTGTAGATTGATGTCGTGGACCCCTTGATAGACAAGCATCTTTTAGCCCTAGTAATATATAGAACATATCTATAAGAAATAAAGTTCATAGGATAAAAAATGCTACATGGAAGGGCCTGTCGTTGATATTTCATATACATCTAATTTTAAGATATTTTGACCAATCAAAGGAAGAGTGAATTAGAATGCTGATTCCAATTTTATTGTGAAATTTAATAAATTTAGAATTGTGAATTTGAGGTGAAATTTTACTAAATTTACATTAAATTAGAGCTTTTAGAGAACTTAATCACAAGTATTTAATTGGTAAAATATTAAATATGTAAGCATCTTATTTAAGTTAAAGTACTTAAAAGGAAGTTAAATGTGCTACATTTATTTATAAATAAGATTTTAAGTGCTTAAAATGTCTAATTATATTTGAAAATGAAATAATTAATAAAAATTCCCTTAAAATGACTTTTAAAACTTGATGGACTTATAAAAAGGCTAACAAGGTTTTTAAGCTGAACTAAAAACCAAATGTGTGACTTTGATCTTATAACTTCAGTATCATACTATCATGTTTTAAAATTAATGAAACCTCTTATTAGTCTATGTGTAAACATTGCCCTTATTCCCCTTAGCCTTTGCTTTGCTTCTCATTGCTCTTTATGTCTATCTCAAAATCTCCTCTGTCTGTCTCTTTTGAGGATATATATGGTTACCTTTACTATGTTGGTGATTTAGGATAAGTAGCTCTTATAAAGATCCTTAACTTAATCATATATTTTGCTTTATAAGTTAATATTCACAGGTTACAGGAATTTTACATAAATCTTTTTAAGGACCTATTTGTTTGTTTAGTGCTTGGAATTATGTGCTACTTTAGAGTTAGGCATGTAAAAATCCTATTTCTGAAAAGCTGGAGAAGTTACTCCCTAGGACGATAATAGGTAGACTTGGTAATAAGTCAGCTGGTCTTTTCCTCCTTAGAATCTGATGCACAGAAATCAGGATGTTTATTAAAGAGAAACAAAGGTGAAGGGGCCATTACTTTCTGAGTATCTTCCAAGGAATCATTGATGGCCAGGAAATCACTAAGTTATAGTAGGGGTAAAGCTCAGTGGTACAACACTTGTCTAGCATCCATAAAGCCCTGTGTTTGAATCCATCTTAAAAATAAATTACCAAAATAAGAAAATGATACAATTGGAATCAAGAATGTCCCCCAAAGTTTTATGTGCCGAAGATTTGGTCTTTGATGCAGCAATGTTCAGAGGTGGGGCTTTGGAGAACTGGTTGAATCATGAGGGCTCTGACCATCAGTGGATTAACCCATTGAAAGCGGAATAGAGTACTGGGAACAACTATAAGCAGTGGGATACAATTTAAGGAAATAGATCACTATGGGCATGTCTCCACAGAGTATTTATTGTTTCTTTTTCTTCTTCTCTCTCTCACTTCTTTCTAGATGCCATGATCTGAGCAGCTTTCCTCTGCCATGCCCTTCCACCATGATGTTTTGCCTCACCTAAGGCTGAGAGTACTGGAGTCAACTCACTATGGATCGACACCTCTAAAACCATGAGCTAAAATAAAAATTTCCTAAATTGTTCTTGTCAGGTATGTTAATCACAACAATGAAAAACCGACACAAGAAATATAAGTTTTGTTTTCTGAGATTTTACACAGAAAAATAGAAATGAGGAAGAATAATCTGTAACTCTCCTATTTGTCATTCAGAGAAATCCATGAGTTTTCATACAAACTGTGCCAGCAAGTAAAGTTGTTCTGTCCATATAGTTAAATTTCTACTAGTGGAAAATTGAGCTATAGCTAATCACCAAAAATCACTATAAAAGATCTCAACACAACATGCCGGGCGTGGTGGTGCACACCTGTAATCCCCATGCTTGAGAGGTAGAGACAGGAGGATCACGCAGGTTCAAAGCCAGCCACTCTGGCTTAAGAGACCTTGTTTCCAAATAAAAAGTATAAAATATGTCTGGAAGGTAGAAGGGCTTCCAGGAACCCCAGTACCACAAAAAGAAAAAATATCAACACAAATATTGATCTCTTCTTTTTATTATAGCTCTTTATTTAAAAAAAAAAGCTGAAAAGAAAAAAAAAAACAAATCTTATTTTCTTTTTGTTAGTGAGTATTCAGCTGTTCCTGGAGTTTTTCCAGTGTTGTCAGGTCAGCTTTCCACCATCTTTTTCTATCCTTTCCATTCTTCAAAAGGGCAATTCAAGAACAAATAAAGATCTATGTTTTTCTAAATACTATAGAGTGGCTCAAGGATGGTGAGAGTCACTTTGCCTAATTAAAAGTGAGCATCAGTGGAATGACACAATGAAGTTACTTCTTTGCGTGCAAAGCAACTCTTAGACCTGGACCAGACTTCTTTCTTGATAGCCATGAAAGTCTTATTACTGATTGTCCAAGGAAACTTGGCTTTCCAAATTAAAAAGAATATTCTGATTATAATGCGCTTTTGAAATCAAAGCCTGTTTGTTTTGTTTATGGATTTGTTAAATTTCATAATTCCTAAGATACATAATACCCATCTCAGTCATGAAATATTTAATTCCTCAACAATTTCCTCAAAAAACTCCAAGAACTCAAGTATTTATTTAAAAAAGTACCATTCTTATTAAAATGACTGGCTATTATGTCATCCATAAAATTATTAATCACTTTTGTTGTGTGGGTATCAATACTTTTCTCTAAGTGGCAGTTTGTAGTTCAGAGCAATGTCTGTTTATCTACATATCTATATCTGTTGACCTAAGCAAAATTACCACTTAGAATCAACCATTCAGTGTTAACACATTGAATGGAGGTAGTAATGCATTTTTCAGTCTTATTTCTAATCACTAATAGATTAGCATGAATTAGCATATATCACAAATATGTACACTAAAAACATATACTGCATATATATGTGCTATATAGAGAGTGAGTGTATAATTTGGAACAGGTTGTTTTTTGCCTAATTTGTTAGATGTCAGACTTGATAAATTGGTATATTATCTGTATCTAGTTGTAAAATATAGTTCAGAAATAAGAAATCTATTAAAAGTAAACGTACTAAACAACACAAAAATGTATTTGCTAATTTCTAAATTGGTAAAGAGACAACACTGGTAGTAGTACAATGCAGTGCATTCTTTGACAAAAAAGTTCCTTCTTTTCTGACCAATTCAACTTCTACATCCAGAGGAAAGCCTTGTTCTGAGTTCCATGAACAGGTACAGAGAAGCAGGAACCAGCAAATGGTTGTCAGCTATATCCAGGTGCAGAATTTCCGAGCAAATGTGAATTCTGCATAAAGTCCAAGATGAAGGACAACAGAGGAACACAATTTTAGTTCCTACAGAGGACTAGGGCTATCTAAAGGATGTCTTACATTTAAGAAATCATCTCTAAGCCATTGTTGTTGAAACTCATTAAAGCAGAAGATAAATCCTAAAAGCATCTATAAGCGTGGAGTAGAATACTTATAAAAATGTCCCCAAACATACCCCTCTTTGTATTTAGGCTTCTTGTGTATGGGGTTTCATATGCTTGGTCAGAGTGTAGAGTTCATTTGCTTCCTTTTGAATCTGGGTGCCCTAGTTACTTGCTTTGGCCAACAGCACATGGCATGTATCTTTCAGGGCCTGTTTCACACCTCTCTGTACTACACAAGCTCACCTATTCCATATGAATAAGACTTGGGGAGATAATATGCTGGATGATGGGAAAGCAGAAAGCAGCCATCACTACAGTCCAGGGAGACACCTGAGTGAGGGCATCTTTGGCCACTCAGCCCCAGCTGTCCTGCAAGCTGATTATCATGGCATGAGAACTTACCCCAGCCTGACCCAGGTCAGCAGAGCTACCTTGTAGACCCATGGGCTTGGGAGCAATATTAAATAGTACTTCAAGAGGCCAGTTTTTGGACTGGTATGATTTCAGCAATATCCTATGGGTAAAACTCTGCAGTTCAATGTACATGTCAAGATTTATATTGAGGTCAGACATCTTTGGGGACATGCAATATGAAGGCCCCTTGTTTATCCACATTTATCTTCCTATACATAATGTGCAAATGAATCTTAAAACATTATTAGTGGACCAGTAATCTCAAGAAACCAGTAGTAGGAGTCTACTTACAATAAGGCCATGGTTTCCTAGTGCATGCTTATGAGAGTGCTATGGCCATCTTGTAAAGGCTCACATTCCAAAGTAACTTAGGGCTCAGCTGTGAGCATTCCTGCATATGTCTGCAGTCAATTAACTTGCCTCTTTCTCACTTCACTGAACTTAAAGAGCAGCTACATTTTTTCAGAAGCTATACACCAAGTTCCCTCCTGCCTACAACCATAGCAATAAGCCAGACCGCTTTCTATTCACTGTAGTCTTTTTATAGGAAGAAAACATGGTAACAATAAAATCACCACTTAGAGGAAGACAATTAGAATATCATCCAGAAGTATCTAGAACACAGAGCATAAAATGTACATACTACCCCAAGTGACCTGAATATAAATACTATTCTAATTTCCTGACCTTAGCCAATCCTGGAGAATATATATATTTGCAAAATGTAGTGCAGACAAAAAAACAAACAAACAAACAAAAAAAACACTAGATTGAAAAATCAAGAGGAGAGTATTTCTTTTTTCTTTTTTTTTGGGGGGGGAGGGTGGATATTGGGGTTGGACACAGGACTATTCTTCCCAGCCCTATTTTATTTTTCATTTTGAAACAAGGTCTCTCTAAATTGCTGAGGCTGTCCTTGAACCTGTGATCCTACTGTCTCAGCCTCCCAAGTACTAGGGTTATAGGTATATACCATTGTGCCCAGCTAAGAGGAGACTATTTCTATCCTTGTTCTACCATCAATAGTTGCATAAACTTGGCCAAGGTACTTGGATATCTGGACTACCAGATAATCACTGATGATACATCCAATCTTATAATTTAATGCTTTTGACTTGTTCTTTGAATTTGTTAGTGTATGACTGTGGATGACAGTATAGAAATCAACATGAGGCAGTGGGATAAATTCTGCACTAAAAGTTTTCATCTTTCCTCTTACCACTCTATCAGGTAACCTAGAAAAAGTCCTGCCACTCTGTCCCTCAGGTTGCTTCACGATAAAACTGGTGATAAATTTGGGCTAATTGATCTCTAAAGTTCTTTCCAGTTTAGAATGGTTGGTTTAATTATGTTCCAAGGTTAAATGTTTTACAATTAACTTCTTGGCAGAGTTTGTAGGCGCATAGAGACTGAAGTGTAGTTAGACAGTTATTTCACAGACTTTAGACACAGGTAGGCCACACTAAGCTTGGAATCAGTTTTTTTCTGATTTAACCCAAGAAGGGAATAATGACCTATTATTTATGGAAGCACTTCTGGTGCCAAAGGAAATGTTAAATGTTACTCACCACCAAAAACAAGTATATTCTATACCATGCCACTTGAGAAAGAATTCATTGTGTTCCAGAGAGAGTTGAGAAGCTCCACACAGACCATTGATGTTGTTAAAGGAACTGTATTCTGACCTTTGTTAAAATTATAAGGAGGACTTTATTTGGGTCCATTACAAATAGAAGACAATATAAATCTTTTTCCCTTAACTTGTTTGGGTCAGGTATTTTGGTTATACAGATAAATCTGATTAATACAGGAATTCTAGTTTAAAGAGGTCAAGGATTTTTATACCAAAGGTGGTGGATAAAAAACTTGATCAGAAATCATGGAAGGGAGGATTTTCTTTAAATTGACTTAGTATGTTCTTACTAAAGCTGGTATCAGCAAGAATAGACATAAAAGGCATGTTAAAAGCCCAGTTAAGTAGGTATAGAGGAGCTTAACTAAGGGTAGATCAAGAGGGAGTCTTTGTTTACTAAAACAGCCTAACAGGTGTCCCAAAACCTTTAAGTCAAATTAAAACTGTAGGGCATCAGGTCCTCCCTACAGCCCCATCACACAGAAACAAGGTAAAACATGTTTTGGATCTTCATACATCAAAAAAGACAAGATGGAAGCTTTTCCAAGCATGGACTTGGGAAAACCCTGGTGCATGTGTCACTAACAAGGTGTGATTGTATTGACTGGGTTTAGTCTTCTTGCCAAAGTAGAATGAACATCAGTTGACCAGACATCTGTCACCCTGCAGAACATATCACAATGACCCTCCTGCCAGAAGGGCCAGGCCCTGGGAACATCTAACAGATAAAACATTACTTTTATATGCCTTAATCACTGGAGCTAACACACCTCTAATTCCTTAATTCCTAATCTTCTCAATCTCCTTCTTCTTCTTCTTCTTCTTCTTCTTCTTCTTCTTCTTCTTCTTCTTCTTCTTCTTCTTCTTCTTCTTCTTCTTCTATTTGGTGGTACTGGGGTTCCTGGAAGCCCTTCTACCTCCGGGCTACACTCCCAGACCTATTTTTTATATTTTTTTATTTGGAAGCAGGGTCTCTTAGAATCTTCTCAATCCTCTAATGCCTTGTACTGTACTTGGTGGTAATGGGGCTGGACCTCAAAATATTGTACTTAATTGGGGGGCTGCATTCCATTCTGACTCTGGGATGCCCCTTACCATTGTTCTCCTTCAAAATACTTAATTTCCCCTTACCCTGATGTACTGGAGCTTTATCTTTGCTCAGGTGACAACCTGAAATAATGGATAAACCCCCTCCATGTTTACTAGCTTATGTATCAGAGCCCTCTGTAATAAAATACCTTGATCTGAGCAGAAGAAATTCGGGATAACTTGCCTCTTAATGGTTATTCAGAAAATATAAGTGAAAATGAAAAAAGTGAAAAAGATCCCTAACATGATCAGTCATCAAAGTAATAAAAGTCCTAACAACAAAATACTATCTTTCTATGCATCTTATTATCAAAGAAGATAACTGTCCATGTTTAGAAGGATATAATGTTATGCTAAATTGATGGAATAATTTGAAATTATGTGCCAGTAACCTTTATGATTTATAGAATTAAATGTGGAGATTGGTATAGTATGTTTGTGATACTTAAAATTAAAACCATATATGTGTATATATATACAACATATACATCTGAACAAGGAAATTTTAAATAACTATTAAAATTGTGGTTTTTGGTATTTTGCTAAACAAAATGAAGTAACATATAAATTTGATATTTATCAATTAATTTATTTAAAAATTAAAATAGTATAGATGTACCAAAAATTTAATGGTAGTTTTCCTATATTAGTTGGAGAGTAGATTTAGATTTTCTTTCTTATTTATTTATTTATTATTGTAATGGGGACTTAACCCAGAGGCATTCAGCCTTTTTTATTTTTTATTTTGAAACAGTTTTCATTATGTTTCTGAGGGTCTCGCTAAGTTGCTGAGGTTGGCTGAAAACCTGTGATCCTCTTGTCTCAGCCTCTCAAGTACTGGAATTAAAGGGATGTTCCACCATGCCCAGCTAGTTTTACTGTTTTAATATTTTCTTTATTTTCCCTTTAAAAATAAAGAATTTTTACAATATAAATTGTCTTCATAAAGAAAATAAATCCATTTAAAAAATAACAAACACCATATTTAAAGAGCTCTACTATAGGCCACATGGGTCAACTCTTTAAGGGCCAAACAACCTGTTGAAGATTCTTAAATCCCAAGATACATGACTAGAATTTTTAATCTAAAAAATGGAAACAAGTTCTTAAGTGCAAAACTGCTTTCAGGACTTAGTGAGATGGCAACAAAACAGGAGCTCTGAATAGGGTCTCCCTCCTTTGCCTCTCATTGGGAGCAATTAGGGAAAATAAGCTCCCTGAACAGGGAAGCTCACTGTATCTTTGCTGGCAGGAGCAGGTGCAGGACAGAGAGCATGTCCAACAGAGATGTTAAGCCACTTATTGAAAGCAGATGGTAACCCTGGCCTAATGAAGAGCACACACCCTTTTTCTCTTGGCCTTCAGCCATGCAGCTAGCTTAGTCTGGACCTGGCAGAGAAATAACATGCTCTTTATACTCAGAGTGGAAGGATCTGAGTAGCTGTAAGGAAATAGCTTCTTCTGAAACTCAGAGACATAGACAAAGGAAAACATATGATCCAACCCCTGAGATGGCTCTGCTTTGTGAATTCTGATTTGTCCACTAGGGGCACAATTTCTCTGGATGTGCTTGTGGTACCCTGTGTTCAGTGATTCAAACTTTATTTACTCTTTAATATTTCAAAGACTTTGAAGTTCCTATGGCCCAAGGTCCTGGGAGGTAGCTCGGTAGGAAAGCACTTGTCTAGCACACATGAAACCCTGAGTTTGGACACCAACATTGCAAGAATAAATAAATTCTCGCAAAAATAAATTTCTATAGTTTGGATCCCCATCCTAGCAAGTTAGAAGGGAACCACCAATGTCCACCCACTGCTTTAGAAAGGCAGTTATTCTTTTTGACTCTAACCTGAACACCTCTTCAAACTGGCTCTCATTTACCTCACCTTTCATTACATATCTGAAATGCTACTTTATCAAGTTGTATATGCACTCTTCTTGAACTGATTTATGATTGTGGCAAAATACACATAACAAAATTTACCATCTTAGCCATTTTTGTGTTCGATTCAATTGCATTAAGTACAATCACATTGTTGTGCAACCATTTCCATCGTTCATCTCTAGTGGATGTGTGTGTGTGTGTGTGTGTGTGTGTGTGTGTGTGTGTATAGTGCTGTAGATTGAGCTCAGTGGTATTTTACCTCTGAGCTGCATCCCTAGCCCTATTTTATTTTTATTTTAAAAATATTTGAGACTCTCATCAACCTAGTGAGACTCTCAACTATTTTCTGAAGCTGTCCTTGATCCTGCGATCCTGCTGTCTCAATCTCCCAAGTACTGAAAGTACAGGCATGTACCACCATGTCCTAATGGATATACACTGAGCAAAAATTTCTATTGCACCTGGCACCTTCATTATTCTTTCTGACTCCATCAATTTGCCTATTCTAGCCACCTCACATGAGATCAATGTGATATAATAACTGTCCCTCTGTGTGTCACTCATTTCAACTAGCATAATGTTTTCAAGTTGAACCAAACTTTTGGAGTAATAAAACCTGTAAATTGATAAACCAACAAGTGAAGTAATTCCTACTTATTTCTAGTTTCTTAAATTTTCTTTTTCAAAGGTCTCATTTGATCAGTGACTCTTAAACAGTCAAAGCCACATGAAGTTGAAAAAGCTTCCTTAGGAATTGTGCATGTATATTCTCTGCTAAAGGAAATATCAAGCAGCATCTAGAAAACCACTTGGTGGGGACATTGCAGAAGTTTGAATTAGTCCAGTTTTAAACATATTATACTTCAAAATATTGTGATTTCTACCAACAAATTCTTTTGTGAGTTCATTCATTTACTCATACAGGAAGCTGTCAGCATTAACTGCATGTAAATGGTGGATCTTGGTGCAGTGGGATGAAGTGAAGACACTAATCTGGCTCCCAGACCTGACAGAGCCAGAAGACTTGTTTAGCTCTCAGCAAGTTGGTGCTATATGGCAGAGTCAGCACTGCCACCTACCTGTGTGCCTCAACAGAGGCTTTGGTTTCTGGTGGAGGGTTACTTAATTTTGCCACCCTATATAACCCTCAAAAACAAAACAAAACAAAACAAAACAAAACAAAAAAACAGATTCAAATGACAGAGTGCCTACTGGAATCTGGTATTACCTAGAATACAATCTAGAAATATCACAAACTTTTGAAATTTTAATAGAAGGGTCCAAATTGTACCCCTACCACTTATCAACAGTTATTCTGAGCAAGCTAGTTAAATTTTCTGACTCTCAGTTTCCTCATCAGCAAAATGGGCATAAGTAATATTCATATCCCACTATATTTTTAGAAGTAAAATGAGTTAGTACATGAAAAGTAAATTGGCTTGGACTAGCATATAGAAAGCATTAAAATAATGTCAGTCTGTTTTTCAAAGATATCCATCCTCACAACAACATGAATGCCAGCTGTGCAGCAGACAAGCCCTGTACCCGCAACACCATGATAAATCAGGGCATCCTAGCATTTCTGGGATTTCTGGCTGTGGATACAGAGAGTCTGATTCAAAGAGATCATTTGTGTTGGCTTGAGGGAGAAAGTCATCATTTTATCTATGGACATAATTAATCATGAAAGTCATATGAAGAGGTTAAATCTAAGGAAAACAGTATCATATGAGTCAGTAATAAAATCAATATTCCTATGACTAGAGTTCATAACAGAGCACAGATCAGAGTCTTTGAGTTCCAGGACCATTTGTTTCAGCTTCCCCCTGCATAGCGGTGGGTGAAGTGACCCATGGAGTGACCCATGAAGTGTGAAATCAGGGTGGGACTTAACCCCCACACAGCAATTGTTGCCTGGGCAGAATCTATGCAGAGTAATGAGTATTGCAGGAGCCAATGGGAGAAAAGAAAATTGTGCTAGTAAAAGTAAGAGTGAGCTCTGAATGGTGTATGGTGGTTTCTGCATACAGGACTCTTTCTAAACAAAGGCTTTGGATAGCTCACACCTTTAGCAGGCAGAGCTGTAAACAGTGATAGACTTTCTAAGATGGTGGAATTTTTGTTAGATATCCAAGAATGGAAATTACTCCTTTAATTAAGA
Source organism: Muscardinus avellanarius (assembly GCF_963383645.1). Taxonomy (NCBI): domain Eukaryota; kingdom Metazoa; phylum Chordata; class Mammalia; order Rodentia; family Gliridae; genus Muscardinus; species Muscardinus avellanarius. Next base: position 50,842,192 of record NC_137800.1, on the reverse strand, counting down.
ACAATAACCTATGATTATGTCTGGAACCAGTACAGATTTTCAAAAGGGGTAGGGAGGAATCTAAGGTTCTACATTTAGTTGTTGGATCTTAAACAAATATAAACAATAACTAACTTTTTTCTCACTGGATTGTCTCAATATTTTTTAAGTTTCATTTTTTTATTTGTCCTATTGCATTTACTAACAATTTCTTATTTCTGAACTACTTCTAGATATTATAATATTTTTACTTACCATGGGAAAAATTCACAAATTTATAGTTCTTAATTATTTAATGCCATGATATGTTAGCCCAGGCCCTCTGCGGAGCAGACCATAAAATGAGAAAAAATGTCAAGAATTTTATGGGGAAAAATGTCTTAAAGAGAAAATTAAGAGGCAGGAAGTAAAGGCCAGGAGAATTTTGGACTGAGTTACTAGACTGATTCTGGTGAAGGAGAGAGGGGGAAAAAGTATCTTAGACTGCAGAGTGTCTTAGACTGCAGTGCTATGTAAGTAATATTTGTGAGAATGCTGGGGGATCCTGGAGGCAGAGCTGGTCTATAGCAACATGCCCTTCTTCGGAGCAGCCTGTGAAAAGGCTGGCTCAATCCCAACTGTGATAGGTTTCAGAGCACAGTAGCTGGGTTTTTACTTGAACACATTTTCTACAGTTGAAGTCCTCTTGGTCTAAACAGAGGCAAAGTTTTTCCATTTTTGCAGTAGACTGAATAACTGTTGTGGGAGGCTACCATCTGCACATACAGTATTTGGTGGAATACTCAGCCTTTACCCACTAGATTCTAGTAGCATATTCCAAATCCTGGTAATCAGAACTGCCTGCAGATACTGCTAAAAGTCCCTTGAGTGAGAGGAAACTTATTTGGCAACCACTAGATCAGTGAAATTTAATGAATTTTGAGAAAGTTCCTCAAAAAAATTAAAAAAAAAACTTGAAAGAAGGGAAAATACAATTGCTTTGAATTACTTATTCATGATTAGGTAGAAAAATAACTCAGCTAGAAAGTCTAAATTGAATAAGACTACCCCACTGCAATGGCAGGTTACAGATGGGATATTGATTTCTAGTCCAACTGAGGTTTCTTGATCTGAGTTGAATTTATAGTCAAATGTTTTACTCTAACTTTGAGGACACAAAAATAAAGTTTAGAAAACTAACTGGATGCTCTTTTACCTTAACATGTCTCCTTGTAATGCAAACTTAAACTCAAGTTCCATTTACCAATTTGAGAGATACACACAAATATTTCCACTATAATATGTATAATAGCATACATTATTAAAATGACTGGATGTAATTATTTCACATTTAATTCAATAGTAACATACACACCAGTTTTAGAAATTAAGTTCAAGAATGGGGCAGATACAGTTCCTAGAATTAGGTACATCAAGCTGGATTTTTACCAACCATAAAAGAGTCTTTGGGTCTCAGGCTTCTGCAATGCCATAGCTAACTACCTGCTTATGTTTCCATCTGGACAGCATAGCTCTTGTCCACATTCACTTGAAGTGGCAGTGGGTGTAACTGTCTACCTGCATGTGACCCAATTCCCAGGCTTGTTGCATGTCAGCTGGGCTATCCCAGTAGTCTCCTGGCAGGCCTCCTACTTTCTTCCTTGCCCTGCTTTTTGCAGAACAACAGAGTAGCTCCTCTAAAACAAGTCTGACCTTCCTTTCTATTCAAAATGTCCTCATCTTTCAATTTGTCTCAGTAAAAGTAGACTTCTTACTGGGGCCAAGAAGGCCCTAATCCTTACTACTTGAAACCAGGTCTGGAGACTGACAGTGGAGATGACACCACCTGGGAGTGGGGCAGATTCATGAGCCAGGGCTTGAAATTTAACAAGATCCTTGGGGAGATTCGCATGTATGTTGGGTTTGGTAAACTCCGTCCTTATGATCTGACCTGTGGTTACTCCTCTAACCTCTAACTTCCCTTGCTCATTCTTCTGTAGCTAATTGAGGCTCTTTGTGGATCTATAACAGACCAAGCATGATTCATTCCCTGTACTTTTGGTCTTCCACTCATTCTCTCATACCCAGAAGCCCCCTTATCTAAAGTCACCCCACTAGAGAAGCTTTCTTGACCCCTGCAACTAAAGCATGTGCATGTATGAGCTCCCACCAGTTCTGCACAGAGAACCTTCTGAAATTCATTAATCCTGCTTTATCTTAATCTAGAACATTGTTTTTCAGCCACCATCTTAAATACTGGTAGACATTCTTATTGTTTGCCTTTAGGTTAGAGAGCATGGAATTTTTTTATTACTTTACACATTGCCAAATGCTTAGATCTCAGAAAAATGTCTTAAGATGAGTAAGTTGTTAGTAAATAATTGCTCAGTGAATGAAAAAATGAAATGTACAGTCTTTTGAGACAGAGTTCCTGGAGAGAAAGAAGTGCCATGAGAACATAGAGGCTAGAGCATGCCGGATCACCTGGGGCCCTTGACTGCCTCTGCCTGACATCAAGTCTGTCATCATGTGATGCTCTCTTCAAAGCTGCTTGGAAATGAATTGGGACCCAGGGCAAGCATCTGGCTGTGGGGCAGATTCTCTCCTTAGTCAAATGAAAGTGCAGACCAAGCAGAGGCTTCAAGAAAAACGCTCAAAGATGCCACTTCTCTTGCTCCTCTTCTGGAACATGGAAGGATCAAGCTGTGTATTAGTTCAGATGAAATTTTAAAGAGGAAAATAGCCAGAGTTTCCAAAATGTATTGGATCTTGTTTTACCAGAGAATGATTAATCTTTACTTCTAAAAAGCAACTTGTTTATACATTTGCTGGAGGATTTGTCTGAAAAAGAATTAAAATAAGATTTGTTTTGACACATCTGGAGCAGATGAGCATGTTTTCTCTGGCTTCCTGGGGATGTTTAAATTGGGGTTAAGATGGGAAAGATGGTAAAATGTCTGAAGACTCAGTTGACTGGGAAAAGATGAGTGTAAAATGTGAAAAAGGAGCAGAATAATACACAGCAGATCCACTCATTGAAAACCAGTTATATCCTCTCCTTGTCAAAAGCTATATTAATGGGAAGACAAATAATGAAGGCTCAAAGATAGAATACATAAATATAATTTTGAGGAATGATACAGGTATAAGAACATTTTACTTAAGTCTATTTCCAACGACTAAACGTTATTTTTTTGTGTGTGTGGTACTGGGGATGGAACTCAGGGGCTTTCTACCCTGGGTTACACTCCTAGACCTATTTTATATCTTATTTGGAAACAGGGTCTTACTAAGTTTATGAGAGTCTTGCTAAGTAGTTGAGGCTGGCTTTGAACCTGAGCGATCCTCCTGTCTCAGCCTCCCAAGTGCCAGGATTACAAGTGTGCGCCACCACACCCAGCTAAACAATATATCTTGAAGGACCATTAGAAAGAAAAAAAAAAAAAACCAACACCTTTTCCTCTGTCTTTTACTCTCCCTAAAACTAATCTATACCAGAGCTTTTCATACTAAGCATAAGTGTGTTAAGAGTAAAGTCAGCCATAGTGAGAAGCTTCTGGAGTATGGCTTTGCATGGAAAATAGAAACAACAGCTGAGCATGTAAGTTTTGAAGCTCCGCTAAATATAATTGAATAGAGAAGAGAGCATAACATTCAGCAAGGTGCTCTTGTACCTTTTGCAAATATTTCAGATCCTGAAGCACCAAAGGTAACTATAAAGTGACACAGAATCACTGTCTTTTCAGGTTTCTGGCTTGGGATTGAGTTTCCTTTTTGTCCATTTATCAGCTAAGTGTGCGAATTCTAGGCATTTTGTGTTCAATAATAAGAGATGTTCATGAAAACAAAAAGAACACAGGAACATTAACCCCTCAGTTTTGGAGGAGCAACATTTAATTTTTACACACAGAGCCATCTATTATGATTATCCATTGTTCTATAGACAGGAGATGACTTTGGATGTAACCTGCAGATTAATTATCATGTGTTAGAAAAGTGACCAGTGTAAACTAGTTTAATCATTAGCCACCAAATTCAACATAATTCAGTGAGTGACTGTGAAAAGCATCAACCTTTAAAGGTTCATTTATTCCCCATGTTCAGGTTCCAAGTTGCCACAAATTACTTAAAATCAATAGTTTCATGATAAGCAGTTTTTAGTAATAAATAGTAATAATTAGGGATGTAAAATTAATTTACATCACACTTCAAGATACCGCATGACTCCTAAATCTCTCAAATTGTGCTTTAATTTAACACAGACTAAACAAATATTCTCTCCAATATGATGCAACATTTTTGCATTTTATAATTTCCCTGTCCCACACATACACAGCACACACACACACACACACACACACACACACACACACACACACAGCCTTCCACATTTTAAAAATACATTAAATTACTTTTCTGGTATCAGCAAGTAAGAGTAAACAGATTGTGGTAGTTCATGAATAAAATAAGCAGTATCTTTATGTTTTTCTTTGGAAGATGTCCTAGAAATTTTGTTCCTTTTTGATTATTCTTGTACCAGAAAAATAACTGCAAGTATTCCCAAACTGAGAGCAAGGGAGTGGTTGGGAACCTAACAACATTTGTACATTGCTTCCAAAAAGTCTAAAACACGAGCTTGTGGACCAGAAAGAATTCAGAAAGAAAAGCAAGCTTAAATTTTCTCCACAATTATGAAGCAAATGTGCAGCTAGTCAAATGGATGTGTGCATGAATATATGAGGGAGAACTTGGCCACAGCATGGCTGGTAACATGCTTAATCAGATGGTTAATCATTCTGCCTCAATGAGTCTTCTCTCCTAACTTTGGCAAATTTATGAGAAATGAACACAAATTTGGCCAGCTAATTCTGGACTCTATCAGCGGGCTCATTATATTGTCAATTAAAACACAACTCTTGAGCTGGGTGCACGTATGTAATCCCAGCATTCGAGAGGCTGAAACAGGAGGATTGCAGTTGGTGGCCAGCCTCAGCTACTTAGTGAGGCCCTGTGCAACTTAGTGAGACCCTGTTTCAAAATAAAGAATAAGGATGTGAGGGCAATATGGCTGCGACATCTGTTATCCCATTGATCGCCAGGGCTGATTCGGCTGATCTGGCTGGCTAGGCGGGTGTCTCCCTCACCACTCCATGTGCGTCCCTCCCGAAGCTGCGCGCTCCATCAAAGAGGACGACCTTCCCCGAATAGAGGAGGACCGGCCTTCGGTCAAGGGTATACGAGTAGCTGCGCTCCCCTGCTAGAACCTTCAAACAAGCTCTCAAGGTCAATTTGTAGGAGAACGTAGGGTAGTCAAGCTTCCAAGACTCCAGACACATCCAAATGAGGTGCTGCACGTGGCAGTCAGCCTTTCTTTTTTAAAATAAATAAATAAAGAAAGAATAAAAAATAAGGAAGGGGTATAGCTCAGAGGTTGAATGCCACTCGGTTCCATCCCCAGACTTGCAAACACACACACACACACACACACACACACACACACTCCAGTCCTCTAAACTTGAAGAAATATGCTTCCTTTTGATTGAAAATTTGATTATTAACCTTTTTTTCAACCAAATAATTTGACAGAAATCCCTATAGGTGTTTCTAGTTTGAGTATAGGAAATACTGATTTATTTTCTTGGGAAACACTAATATTTTGGCACATATATCTAAGGTAATAGTTACCCTTTGAGTCCAAAAGGTATACTGACATTTTGATCAATCATGGATAGCCTCCTGGGACATAGACAAGGTGAGTTTTAGGCCAATTTGTGAAAAGCCCTTTCTTCTCCCCTTCCTAACCTCTCTCTTCCAGCAGTCCAGCACCGCTCTGTGTGTCTAAATGTCCTCTTAGTTGTCTTTTTGCTCCCACTTCAAATGAAATGTACCTGTGCTATGGATCTCCACAGTCGATAATTCCAACACAATAAGCACTATTTGACCAAAAGAAAGAAAGACTCATAATGAACATTACTTGCTTGGGGGGAGTTTTTTATAAAGGAGAAAAAGGAGTGTTTTCTCATAATATGTAATTAGTCTTACTCTTTTGGGGATTGTGGTAAGAACGTTTCCTTTATCCCTTCCCCTGATCCAAGAATTTCCATATCACTGGATAATACCTCCTTTAAAAAAATTATTCCTAAATAATTTACAAGGATGTAGGGCTGGAGCCTAAACTGTAAAGGAAAAAAAAAAGTATGGGATTCTGACAAAAGCGGAAAGGGAAAAGGTTCAAACAATAAAAAAGAAAAAAAGAAACCCTTCAAATATTTCACCTATCCTATATTTTGCTAGAATTGGTCTTAGCCCCCTGATACAAAGACATACTTCATTTTAGGAGCAGCAGAGAGGATATAAAAAGAAAATGGAATCCAGGTGGTGCATGTTTGACTTATTATCCTTGTAATCCCAGTACTTGGGAGGCTGAGACAGGAAGATTGCAGTTCTCTGACAGCCTCTGAAACTTGGTGAAACCTTGTTTCAAAATAAAGAATAAAAAATAGGGCTGGGGGTATAGCTTTGTGGAAGAATGCCCTTGCATTCAACCCTCAGCATCGCCATCACCACCACCACCACCACCACCACCACCACAACAACAACAACAACAAAACAGGACAGAGGTAGAATATCATTGATAAGGATCTAGATAGTATTGATAAGTAGTAATTAACAAGTTACAATTTTTCAAAAAAAGAAAAAAAATAGAAAACAGATTTATAGTACCTACAGATTGATTTCTAGTTTTTGATGATTTCTTATATATCTATATTCTCAATTAGCTAATTTCACCCACCAATGTGATGGCATTAACTATGGATTAGGAAGAAAAGCATATAATTGACTTGGTGAGTCAGTGCAAATCAGCTACAGCACAGCGCTAGAGACCAGTGTCCATTTGGACTTCATGTTGAAATTGGTAAGCCCAAAGCTTAAAGTTATTTAAAGATAACTTGTTGAAAGGTCACTCTTAACATTTCTTAAAATATACATCAAATAATTTTTGCTTTTTAAAGATAAAATTTATTATTTTTCTACCTTTGTTTCATAAATGTCTATATAAGTGTGTGTTATCTTCTTGTATGGTTATGTACCAGAGGAATAAAAAACACCTGTTTTTTTTTTTTGACTTTGCTAAATAAGTGAAATTTTCTATGATAGAAGAATAAGAAGTTGCAAATTAAATAAATACATTTACAATCTATATTGATGCTGCGTATATTCCATGTAGTTCACAATTCCATAGCACCTCTACATAAAAGATCCTGGGATGCTTTTTCCTGATAGCTTAGACATTTAAATTTTTTTTCTGATCTTTTCTGGCTCCAAGTTGTATACTGCTAATAGATGAGAGAAAAAAAAAGTCTAATTACCTTTAAATATATGGGCATGCAAAGCAGATTAGTATTCCTATTTACATACAATCTTGTCTCTGTTTTACTTTGATGTGTTCATAGTTGACTAAAATATACAGAATTACAGTACATTTATCATGATGGGTTTTGTGTTTCATGTGAGTGTTCATAAGGTATTTCTAGGCTGTTATGTATACATTTATATATGAAAAACAAGTGCTGTGTTTTAGAAGCTCCCAATATTAGTTATTTATGAGAAATAAAGGACAAGCACTCTGGGTATTAATTACATTCTAATCATTTTTAGTTCTCTTGCTACTGAAGCAGTACTGGTTATATTGCTCCCAGGGGCAAAAAAATGCATTTTGTTGTTAAAATTTTATTATGAGAAAAAATTGAGAACTCTTCAACAAATACTTATTTTCCACCTATCTGCTTGTATTAATGAATAAATCAATCACTGGATAACTTTTTTTGTATTAGAAAGTAAAACCAGGGTTATCCTATTTCTGAGCTACACCCCTAGCCCTAATATATATATATATATATATATATATATATATATATATATATATATATATATGTGTGTGTGTGTGTGTGTGTGTGTGTGTATTCATTTATCATGAAACAGGATCTCACTAAGTTGCTGATGCTGGCCTCAAACCTTCAGTCCTCCTCTCATTATTACTGGCCCTTGATGTCTTGTTAATGCTTGTTCTCTTCTCTTTTTATTGGCATAGCAGACTATGGCATCTTGATTCTAAAAAGCAAACTCCTTCACCTTTCTCATGAGTGTCATTTCAAAAGCTCTGACCCAGACCGCTCCTCTCTTTCCCAGGTGGCCTGGTCATGGAATTCTAGAATTTATTGATGGTTGTTAGCTCCAGTGGGCAAAGGGAAGCTGCTGTGCCATTGCAGCTCCTCACAGTTCTGGAACTCCATGCTACCGTGAGCTTTAGTGAGAAGCCACAAGCAGCTTGAAAGCATTACCTCTGGCAGAATGGCAGATGACAAGTGAATGAAAATCACCAAGAATGTAGTGGCAAGCACTCATATTTCTCAAGTGTTCACAGACTTTTTAGAAATAGTATATGGAGCCTTGATCTAAAATTGCTAGAACTTAGAGCTATTTTATGATCTCTTACACTGATACATAAAAACCAATTTCCCCCCTTCAATTTATTTTCAAAATGCTTTTGAAAATTGAGATATCTATAAGAAACAAAACTTAGTAATTCATAAAGTACTTAAAAAGACATTGGCATCTACTATATTATGCTAACAATGAGCATATTTAATAAATATGTGAAGAAAGAAGGAAGGGATGGAGGGTTAAATTAAGATGTCTTTCTTATTTCAGAAGTAAATGGACTAATGAATGGATAGTATGAGCTAAATCAGTCTTCAGACTTCCTAAACCATTTCATTGAATGTCTAGTTTAGTTTATATCTGTTCTTTTTTTTTTAAAAAAAATTTTTATTGGTGCATTTTTGTCATATACTTTAATAAAGTACAAAATGGTAGTGGCATAGATGCACACATCACTCATTTAGCCCTTACCCAGTTCCCACTTCACTCCCTCCCTCTGCCCTCCTTCTCATGATTGGTTTAATGATTAACTTTGATATGTTTGTTAATGTACAACATGTACATTAGGGAATTTTCCTTCACCCCATCCCCCTCAGTTAGGTCACTGTATTACTCATTTATAGTTTCTCCTACTTTGTCTAGAGTTCCTCCTATGACCCATTTTCTCCATTGCTTTTGCATATTAGGAAGAACATCTGATTTCTTTCTTTTTGTGACTGACTAATCTCACTTAGCATAATGTTTTCCAGTTCCATATATTTCCCTGTAAATGCCATAATTTTGTTCTCTTTTATGGCTGAGTAAAATTCCACTGTGTACATATCTCATAGTTTTGTAATCCACTCATCTGTTGAGGTCATATTGGCTGGTTCCATAGTTTGGCAATGGTAAATTGTGCAGCTATGAACATAGGTACTCATGCATTAGTTTGGTAGTTTGGTTTTCATTCTTTTGGGTAGATACCCAGAAGTGGTATTGCTGGATCATATTGTAAGTTCGTTTTCATTCATCTGAAGATCTTCCAGACTGTTTTGCAAAGAAGTTGCACTAATTTGTAATCCCGCCAACAATGTATTAAGAGTTTCTACTTCTTTACATCCGATCACTTACAATTTATTTCTGTCTTAGAAGGCCTTTTATTTTCAGGACTGATTCCCACTTACTGAAATCCTGAAAGCCAGGAGGTGTGTGACTTTGACAGGATGGTCCACTAACAACCAATTTTTTTAATAGAGGCCACTTGGATCTGAGAATCTGCTGAGAGATGAGGTGAAGCAGCAACAGCTTCAAGTGCCTCCTGACCTCACAGTTGCAGGGACCTGCTCGCCCTTTCCTGTGGATCAGGCCTCATCCCAGCCTCACTGTGGAGCTGGCTCTGGTCCTGTCCTCGCTGAGGAGCAGGCTCCATCACTGTGAGCAGGACATCTACAGAGGTTCCAATTTTTTCTTCAATATTTTTTAGTAAAAGAAAACAGTACGTGTCTTTTGCAGAAGCTGAGGCCCCAGGGACATGCTGCACAGTGAGCCCGGCAGGCCATGCTAGGCTCATTTTGACGGGCCCTGAACATTTTTTGACAGAGTATGTTGTCCACAATTCCTGAACATGTGTGGCAGGCGCAGTCTATTTTCTGGAAGATTATTTCAAAAATTCAAGATGGATTGAATCTGTCTGCCGCTCTGAATACTGTCAGCACCGCTGTCGCTGCCATCTTGGATCTCCTTATACCTGCTCTTTAAGTGATATTTTAGCACCAAACATGCACAAGGGTTTTTCCTTGGTTCTTTTTTAGTGACTTGCACAGGCTGGTCAAATCACAGACCTCACCTGAGTTGAGGAAAGTTCCTGACTTCCAGAAGCTGAAATCCAGAACACAGCATGGAGAGAAACTGCAGAAGCAAGGAGATGCAGCAGGAGCCCCTGAGACAAGGCTGAAGATTGGCATCCTACAAACTACCCTATATACATGAGAATTTTATTTTTTAAAAGCCTTAAACAATCCCTTATGCCATGATTAGACTTAAACACACACACACACACACACACACACACACACACACACTCACTCACACTCTGAGAAGGACCAACATGTTAAAAGTTTGAATTTACTTTTTAAAGCTAAGATCCCAAATAAATAAAAGAGTAAAGCAAATTAGTATAAAATATTACTATGCGTACCAGGTCTGATAGTCGTTGATTACTTTCTAGTGTGTCAGGTTTTTTATAACAAATTATTATAAACAACTTAATACACTAACACACTTTTATTCCCCTACACTTTGTGTGGTTTTGGTGTCCTGACACAGTTTCAACTGCCTCCTTTGCTTAAGGATCTCACAAAAAAAACAATCAAACAATCAAAATGTTGGCCGGGGCTGTACTCTTATTTGGGAAGGAAGGATCTGCTTCCATGCTCATTCAGATTGTTGGCAGAATTCATTTATTTGCTGGCCATCAGCTGGAGGTCTCCCATTCTTTATTCCTAGAGGTCACCAGCAGTTTCTAGCCAGTGGGACTCCCCAACATCGCCACTTGTTTTTTTTTTTTTTTTTTTTTTTTTTTTTAAAGCCAGAAAGGAAAAGAAAGATTCCAGGAAGACATGCACTAACAATATGTTACCTAACATAAGACACATATGTAACCTCACATGGATCTGGTCAACTCTGCTATAGCCCTCTGGTAAGCAAGTCAAGGGTCCTGTTCACATCATACAAGGGTCAATACCAGGAGTTAGGGACCATGGGACTCGTTTTAAGGGTCTATTCACCACAGAAAGCAATGATATTGAACTGTCCCTCCAAAATCCCATGGAAAAATGCTTCATGTTTTTCTGTGAAATTGGAAAATAAAGAAAGATGTGAGGATTAGCCAGTCACAGAAAGTGAAGGGTCTTCTCTCCTTTCATATGTGGAAGCTAGGGAAGAATCAGGGTATAAGAGGGACTTTAGATAATAGAAGAGAAATCCAAGTGGAGCAAGGGATGCAGTCTAGGAAAGGGGAAGAGGAGACTTGATGAAGGAAACATCCCCATTTATGTTATATACATATGCGAGAATACCAATGCCAATTTCAATATCCTGTATGGGAAGGGAGAGTGGGGAGAGTGCCAGGGGAAAGCCTGCCAAGTGCTATGTGCATGGATTGCACTATGACTACAAACTACATTATGATGATGTAAGACTATAGTGCATAAATAAAAGTATTTAAAAATAAAACAAGCCAGGCATAGTGGTGCATGTTTGTAATTCCAGTACTTGGGAGGCTGAGACAAGAGGATTGCAGGTTCACTGCCAGGCTTAGCTACTTAGTGAGGTCCTCTACAACATAGTGAGACCCTGTTTCAAAATAAAGATTAAAAAATAGGGTGGGAAAAATATCTCAGAAGTAGAATGCCTGAGTTCAATCTCTAGTACTGCAATAAATAAATGAATAAATAAAAAAAAATATTAAGACCTAAGAAAAAAAGAAAGATTTAAGCCAGGCATGGTGACAAAGGCCTATAATCCCAATACTTGGAAGGCTGAGATAGGAGGAACACAGGTTTGAGGCCTGGGAAGTGATTGGATTATGAGCACCATAACCCCATCATGAATCAAGTTATTTATGTATTCATAACTTAATAGACTATCAGCAAGTGAGGGAAACTTTAGGAGGTGGTGTCTGGTTAGAGGAAGTAGGTATTTGGGGTGTGGTTTTGAAAAGGCTAGTGGAAGCCTGGCCCCTTCCTCTTTCTGTTCCTGGTTGCCATGAGGTGAATGGTTTTGCCACATAACATGCTTCCTGTTTTCCATGAGTTTCTGCCTCATCACAGGCCCAGAAACAGCAGAGCCAGTGACCATGGACAGAAACCTCAGTAATTTTTTTCTCCTTTTAAGTTGGTTATCTCAGGTGTCTTGTCATAGTGATGGAAAGCTGACTGACAGACAGTTGGGAGGATCAAAAGTCAAAGAAATACAAATAGACTTGGTCCTTGTGACAGATTTATTTTTTTTCAGTATATATTTTCTTTTTTTTATTATTGGTGCACTGTATTCATACATCATAGTGGGATACAAACTTTTGTAGACATACATGCACACATCGCCCAGTCAGCCCCCACCCAATCCCCACCCCATTCCCTCCCCATCCCTCCTTCCCGTGCTTGGCTTAGTGGTTGACATCTAGTATTAAAGCAATTTATCCAAAATTAAAAATGATAATTTCACATAACAGTTTCATTTGTCTGATATCAAGCTTTTGATGAGTTAAAGATAACATTTCACTATTTCTTTTTACTTTCTTTCTTACCAGAGAATATTTTTTTTCTATTTTTTTAGGTGAAACTATCATATATTTATATATTTATTTTTCAGAAAAACTCTATCCTAATATGGAATATGGACTCTAGATACCCAAAACAATCTTGAAAAAGAACAAAGCTAGAAGATATATATTTTCTGATTTCAAACCATATAAAGCTACAATAATTGAAACAGTGTAGTACTATTCTAAAGGCAGATATATAAACCATTGGAGTTAAATAAAAGCCTAGAGCTTGTGACAGATTTAGATGAATCTGTTAAGAAATTTTTGGAGTTTGCTGCTGGAGTGCTATAAGAACCTCAGGGACAGGGAAGTAACTTCACCTCCAGAAAGTTAGTATTCCCTCCGGCTTCACTGGTGGGATCCTTCACTGGTGGGATTCCCTCCGGCTTCACTGATGGCATTCTACTTCTGAGATATATTTCCCACCCTATTTTTTATTCTTTATTTTGAAACAGGGTCTCACTATGTTGTAGAGGACCTCAATAAGTACCTAAGCCTGGCAGTGAACCTGTGGTCCTCCTGTCTCAGCCTCCCAAGTACTGGAATTACAAGAAAATCCTCTTATTTTCTAGTTTCATATTTCATAAAGAGGCTTTCAAATCAAAGCCTGAGGATATTTGTTTATATCTACATAGCAGTGCATTCTTGTGTAACTACCATTTACACATTGTTCAGAGCTTCCATTTTAAAGGTCACAGACTTCTATAGATATTAACATTTTTTCATGTGAAGACACTTTAATATACCTTTTTATTTAAAAATCACATCACAGGAGTTATTGAATGCAGTTTTGATAAAAATCACACACAGATCAGTCAATGTTCACTGATGGAAATGTTGGGTGACAATAAAAAATTGTCTTTATCACTTAGTAGCATAGTCAATATTTTTATTATTGGTGAATTGTAAGATACTTAATAGTCGCCAGGCGTGGTGGCACACACTTGTAATCCCCGCGCTTGGGAGGTGGAGACAAGCAGGTTCGAATCCAGCAGCGCTGGCTTAAGAGACCCTGTTTCCAAAAATTAAAAAGTGTAAAATAGGTCTGGAAGTGTAGCCCAGAGGTAGAAGGGCTTCCAGGAACCTCAGTACCACCAAAAATAAAAAATAAAAAAATTAATAAAGCCCCCTGAACACAGTGACTATACTGATATTCTGGTAGATTTCCCTTTAGTGACTATCCTATTCTGCACATAATAAATGGTTGCAGGACTTAGACATTTAGCAGAAAATTTGGGCAGGATGCTGAAATACATGGGAAATTAAGATCTGAATGTTGCTAAGAAAGATACTGAGTAAAGCGGGGGCTTAACATCAATGCATGTCTGTTTCAGAAACTAGAGGAAATCATCAGTAATGTATTAAAAATGACAAGTGGAGGTAGGGAAAAGAAGAGAGGAGGAAGGAACAAAAGAAGTGAGGACTAAAACATTTGGCATTTTAATTCTGTGGGCTGATCCTGTTTGAAGGTGAAGGACAGAATTATCGGAACAGCCAGGTACTTTCTATAAAGCTGCATATTTTGTCTATGACTCTGTTAAATGCATAACATAAACTTATGTTGCTACATGTTATTTCAAAAATATCTGGGATATCATCTTTAGTATTTCCAAAGAACTTCTGCCTCAGAGTCATCTCCTACTTCTAGCCCCACACTTTTCACAAACTTTCTCCCTGATGGATGCTTCATAAGAGCCCTTAATAATAAAGGTAGCATGAAGACAAAACAGAGTTGTTTTAGCAATCCCTTTTCTATATGAACAAGTTCAGGCAGTCAAAAGTTACACACCCAGATTCGGAGGTGTGTATGACAATGGTGTCCCAGTATCACCCATTTTATCAAGTTGGGGCAGAGAAGTATGCATGAGTATAACATGAGTTACAACATGTCTAGAGCTTATGAACAATCTAATTAGCAAGTTCAAGATGTGGTTGACAGCCAAGTTCCATGACTTATAAAAGAAAAAGAAAAGAAGGAAGGAAAGAAATATAACTTAACATATATAAAGCTGATTGTGGGGGCTGATGAAAAAAAAAAAAGAATGTGGAAAAGGCCCTCATAAAAGTACACACAAATACTTTGGAATGCCATTATATGGACTACTACAAGAATAAAATGCAGGGGTTTCTATATTTGAAAGAAATGAGAGCTGGTTGTGGTGGTGCACACCTGTAAACCCAGTACTTGAGAGGCTGAGACTGGAGAATCGCAAGACCCTGTTTTAAAATGAAAAATAAATGTAGAATGCTCCTGGATTCAGTCATTTGTACCAAAAAATTTAGAGAAAAAGAAGGTTGAATTTGTTTTTTCTTATTTATTATTTTCTTTTTTCTTTTATATTTTTATTGGTTTATTGTAGTCTTAAGTCTTAACAGAGTACAAGATGATAAAGGCATACATATTCACATCACTCATATAACTCTTCCTCAATTCCCACCATGTTCCCTCCCCCTTCTTCCTTCTCATGTTTGGGTTAGTGATTGACTTTGATGTTTGTCAATGTACATGATGTACATTAGTGTTTAGGTGTCTATTTGATATTTCTGCACTAATTAAAAAAGAAAATGGAGGGCTGGGAAGAGGTAATTCTATTCTTCCCTTTTTGATGACAGGAACTCAAATTGACTTTATTTTTTTTTTCCTTCAGTGTTCTCTATGTGGAAGTCAAATATCTGCATTACCTCCACATGGATTAATCACTTGGGTCCCTTAATTGTCACCCAGAGAGGAGCATTTGAAGGTCTGTTATTGACCTTGAGTAATTAATAATCTGTTGTGCTAACTTCCATTTTATTTTGAATTTGTATTTGGATACTGATATTGCCCATTCTAAGTCTTCCTTTATCAAAAGGAATGCAGTGATACCGGGCGTGGTGGCGCACGCTTGTAATCCCTGCGCTTGGGAGGCAGAGACAGGAAGATCGGGCAGGTTGGAAGCCAGCCACGCGCGCTGGCTTAGGAGACCCTGTTTCCAAATAAAAATGTAAAAATAGGTCTGGGAGTGTAGCCCGGAGGTAGAAGGGCTTCCAGGAACACAAGTACCACCAAAAAAAAAAAAAAAAAGGAATGCAGTGGTGAAGAGCCAGGACTCTGGAACAAGATGACCTGGGTTTGATTTTTAGTTCCACCTCTTAATAGCTGTGTGACCTCAGTTCATGCCTGTTCTTGTCTTTAAAGTGGAAATTATAGTTCTTATCTCATCAGGTAGTAAAGATTAAATGAGTTCATAAATGCAAAGTGCATAGAATGGTTGCTGGCACATAGCACACTACATAAAGATCAGCTCTTACTGTTGTTAGCATTCATTGCAGGTGGTATTTCTCTCCTTTTACAAATAAATGTTATTTCAGAAGAGGGGTGGTGGAAGAGAGATGACAAAGGATGAAATTGAGTCAGCTCTCCCCTGTCGTCATGCATAAATTCCCAAGAAAGCTGTGGGAGATGATTGTGTATAAGTGGAGGTAAAAAATCTGCTTTTGTATATTAAAATGAAGTTTCTCCAGAGTATAACACTGTTTAATTCTTGGGTTTCTCATTCTGTTTACATGTGTTCTATATAGGAAATCATAAACCACGCTAGAGTTTTCAACACTTCTTGGACTATAACTATTAAGTCACTCTTTTGAATCCCATGCTACAAAAAATATGGTTGTAATTAGCACATGGTCATGTTTTTTTTTTTTGCCTTAAACAGGGTGCCAAAATTCATTATACTAATTTTTCTTCTAAATGACTCTAGACATTTGGCTTTCAGAACTTGCTATTTACTTTCAAATCACCTTTCAAAGTGAGACATGAGACACCAGTCTCCAAATCAGGTGGTTTTCCAAGATATGGGTCATCTCAACTCCCTTTGGGTAGTTATAACCATCTGCGAATCATCACCTCATAGCAGGGTTGGAGATAAAAATCAAAAGTTATTGAGATTGGTTAGTTTTGTCAACTTGAGTTGATCATGAAACACCTAAGATAATGTTTATGAGATGATTGGTTTATGTAATGGCAGATTGAGGGAGAAGTCCTGCACTGAATGTAAGAAGCATAGTTCCCATAGGTGAAGGATGGGTAAAAGAAGAAAAAAGGCACATGTGGCTATTCTTAAAGAAAGTACATCTGCTCTAGTCTGAGATACTAGTTTTCAGCTCTTCAAACTGGATCTTCACCATTATTTCTCTGAAAAGTTTCCTGGCCTCTCCATCTTGGACTGAGTCTGAACTAATGATTGCTCTGATTCTGAGACTCCAGCTCTTGGACCACTCTACACCTGCTGGTTCCTCTGGATCTCCTCATGCAGTGGGAAACTTGGGACTACACTGCTTTGGACTGTAGGTTGATTTAATAAATACCTTTGTTAAACATATATGTTTTGTGAATTCTGTTGCTCTAGTGAAACCTGACCAAAATAGTTATCTAGTGTGTTCTATGCCTTTAGATTTTATGGGATAGCTAAATAATACTTTTTAAAATTTGAGGACTGACATGGAGTTTCCATATTTAAATCTGAATTACAACTAGCACATTTGCCATCTGTTATTATTATTTATAAAAGAACTATAATATCTTGATAATGTATTAATTTTATGTGCATATACACATTCTCAGAGGAGAGGAATTATATAAAAATTGTCATATAAAAAGAAAAAAGCCTATATTTTTGAATGAAAGAATATAAGAAGTTTTTCTCTTAATTATATGTAAGATTCATCTGGGCAAAAACTTTGCCTTTCTTACTTGTTTATAATTGTCACAAATCATTCTTAGGATATATTTTTGAAATCTTTATATAGAGAAACTAAAACCTTTTTTGAATGTTTTTTTTGCATAAAACATGAGCAAAATATGATAGAACTTAGCTAAATGTTTTATGACCATTTTATGAAACGATCAGAAAGAAGAAAAGTAAACATAATTTCATATAGCCTCAATAAAGAAGATGGCTCAGAAAAGATTAGAAAAAGATAAAAGACATGGAAAATGTTGAACTTTACTTGTGCTTTCTGTTTCTGAAAAATAGCAATGATTAAAACCTCAACAGCAATGATTAAGAACTCTCTCTGCCTTTTTGTGTCTGGCCAATGACTAACTGCAAAGGACCAGTCTTTTCTCACATATCCTGACACAGACCTATCTCTACCCTTCTTCATGATTTTCATAAGACTTATGGGAGACTCCCTTATTTACCTGCCTCTACAAAATCCCAGATATCTTTATCTTCCTTTGGGAATTCACCATTAATAAATATTACTTCAGTTTTTTAAAATCTCTTTAATTATTTAGTGCTGCTTGTCTTTGATAATGAAACCAAGGGAAACTGGAATAAACCTTGTTGTTTCACTTTCTTTGAGTTACTGGCTTCCATTTTGATTTTAAAAGTTGCTTAATGGAATAATAAAGAAATAGACATACTGGCTTTACTATAGATAATGTATGGTCACTATGGTAGTGATTGCTTAAGTTGTTTTTCATTAATTTAGAGGTAGCCTTGTCTAGCTCAAATCAGTAGAAATCACCAGTCACTTCACTTGAAACTGGGCAAGTGTCTAATGGACCTTGCACAAGTCAACAACACCTTCAGATTATGCTAATTTCACCATTTTTAGTATATATCCTATGAAGATTAAGAAAATATTTTTGTTTTGTCTTTTTTTTTGTTTTTGGTACCAGGTATTGAGACCAGGTACATTCTACCTGAAAGCTATATTTCCAGTGCCCCCTTTTTTGTTAACTTTAAAAGAGGGTCTCACTAGGTTGCTGAGTGTCACTTAGTTGCTGAGGATAGCCTTGAACCTGTGATCCTTCTGTCATAGCATCCCAATACTGGGATTACAGGTGTGTGCCACCAAACCCTACTCCATGAGGTTTGATTATGTATGTATAGACCACTAGTTATTTAATTTCTCATAACTTAAATTACCTTTTATAATGTCTTAGACCATACTGCTTCTTAAAACCATAGATACCTATAAATCCTATGCATAAAGAGGTGGATTTGAGACTTGTCCCCTACTTTCACATGACTGGCACCTCTTGAATAAACTCTTGTGAAAATCATAACTTCAGTATTTGGCATACTGTGAGGAGGGCAAATTGAATGTAGTTCAGTAACAACCGTTTGGTACCGTAACTTGGGTAGACTAGTTCTTAGTAAATAATCAGGTCAAATCTGATTCCAGCCTGAGTTTGTGATCTAGAAGAATGTTTTTTTTTAGAGTATTAATTTTTTTCAAGGAAGGGTAACTATAGAGATTTTTGTTTTGATGAAAAAACTATTGCACATCCCATTTATCAGACTGTAGACATGTTTGTTGTTTTTTAGCTATTTTACATCATTTTATAAATTACAGGTACCCAAATGGGTATACAGATTCTAGCTTCTCTGGAGAGATTTAAAAGACTCCTACCCTCTATGAAAAAAAAGTTTGAGTACCTACCTATAAACTGAACTAGGTCCTGTCACCATAATCAAATTGTTATTCTTTACCAAATTGTCAAGTCTTCTCTCTTTAAGGATCTAGCTACAACCTTTTAAACTAATATTTCCAAGTTTTCTCTTTTTTTTCTGACCTGGCATCTTCAAACATTTACATCTGATTTTCCAGATTCCTAGTGTAGCTCTAAATACCTTTGGGTGGCCCTTTCTCCAGAATTCTAAAAATAAAGATAAAAAATTATATGAGCTGAAGTCCATTTACTTTGATAAGAACTTTAAAGGACTCAACCAGCAAGAGACCATAAATAGGCCAGATGTATTCCTAAAGTACAGTCTTCCACAAATGAAATCTGGCAAAAAGTTCAGTTCATTCAATCTTTTTCTTGAGAGCTACTCAAGACTAGACTGCATCACCATGAGTATTGGTCTCCTGGCTTCAAGAAACTCAATGCATGCTGCTGCTGCATAAACCCAGAAAAGACTAATCCACACCAATCCCTTGAAATTTACTGGACCAGCACCATCCGTGTTCAACTCGAATCTTTTTACATTAATATAATGTTTACGTTAATTTTTATTTTAAATATTTCTTTTTAAGGGGGCTGATCTCCATTACTGTGAAATAGCTAGACAGAAAATAGGAAGAATAAGGGTATTTAAATAATGCAGATGCATCTATAGAGTAGTTAAAGGGGGTAGGAGAGAGAGGAGGAAAAGAAGGAAGATTAAAGAAGGAAACAATTTAAATAATACTATGACAATATATAAAGATAGTACTACCAATCTCACTAACTCCTGCAGGGAGGGAAAAGGTGGAGTATGGTTGGAAGTGAAGGAAAAAACCCAGAAAACTGTGTGCATGTATATTTGTAATACATTGGGCCTCTCTATGATGTAGAATTGTGATGCACCAATAAAGCAATAAAGGAAACAAACAAATGGTCCTTGTCACCACTTCTTAATGGATTTGCAAATGATTTTACAGGAACACCAACAGGAATTCTTGAGAAAACATTTATTTTATTTAAATGGGTGCACTGTAACTTAACAGTATAATAGCATTCCAATTTCCCATATCCTCACCAGTATTTATTATGTTTTGTGTTCTTGATGATCGTCATCCTAACTGAAGTGAGATGGAATCTTAGTGGAGTTTTGATTTACATTTCTCTGATTGCTAAAGTTGATGAACATTTTTTGTAGACTTTTTGGCCACTTGTGTTTCTTCTTTTGAAAGTATTTATTCAGTTTGTTTTTCCCATTTTTTAATTGTGTTTTACAGTTTAGGTTTTAAGTTCTTTTTTTTTTTATTCTAGATATTAGACCTTTTAAAGATCTCTCATTCTGTAGGCTCTGTCTGTAAATTCTTTATAGTTTCCTTTGTTGCAAGATGCTTTTTAATTTAATTCTATTTAATTCATTAATTTTTGTATTAATTTTCTAAGTCTTGGGGTGTAATTGAAGAGATTTCTTTCTTCTTTTTTTTTTTTTTTTGGTGGTACTTGGGGTGGAACTCAGGGGCTTTCTACCTCTAGGCTATACTCCCAGACCTATCTTATATTTTATTTGAAAACATGGTCTCACTAAGTTACTGAGAGCCTCGCTAAGAAGCTGAGGCTGGCTTCGAACCTGTGTGATCTTCTTGTCTTAGCCTCCCAAGCACAGGGATTGAAGATATTTCTAACTGTACCTATATGTTGGAGTGTTGATCCTATACCCTCTTCTAGCAGTTTCAAAAATTTTTCTTCAATTTCTTTCCTTAGTAATTTATAATTTTTATTATAAAGGATTTTTACCTCCTTGCTTAAATTTATCTCTATATATTTTATCTTTTTTGAAATTATTGTGAATGAAATTATTTTCTGTATTTCTTTTTCAGTGAATTCATGATTGCTACAGAAAAATGCAAACGATTTTCAGAGGTTGATTTTGTATCCTGCTACTCTGCTGAATTTATTTATCACTTCTAGAAGTCTTCTTGATGAGTTTATTGGGCATTCTATGTAAAGAATTTTGTGCTATGCAAACAAAGATAGTTTCAAATCTTTATTCCCTATCTGTGTTCCTTTGATTACTTGCTCCTGTGTTATTGCTGAGGCTAGAGTTTTGAGTACTATGTTTAATTGAGTGTTCACAGTAGGCATCCTTGTCTTGTTCCTGTTCTTAGGGAAGTTCTGTCAATTTTTCCCCACTCATAATGATGCTAAATTTGGGTTTGTTGTATATAGCCTTTATGATGTCTAGGTAGGTTCCGTCTACTCCCTAATTTCCTTAGTATTTTTTTATTATGACAGGGTATTAGATTTTGTCAAATGCTTTTTTGTATATATTGATATAATAATGTGACTTTTGTCTTTAACTATATTAATGTGGTGCATTACATTTATTAATTTTTGGATATTGAACCAGACTTGCATCCCTGGGATGAGGTCTACATGGTCATGGTGAACTATGTGCTGAACACCAATAAACATTCTTGAGAAACCATTTCTTAGAATCTGCTTAGCCTCTTTCTAAAGGTTTTCAATCATCACCTCTGAGTTGCTCCGCAATGAATGATATTCATTCATCTTGAACAAAAGGGGCACTGGTAACCTTGAACATTAGCCCTGTGCTCTTGGAAAGCAGCGGCAGTTGAGAAATACTTTAACATTTTGTTCCCAGAGATCTGAAAGACTCTTCATCCCCTTCCTTTTCTCCAGACATTTCTCATTAACTGCAACCATCTGAATAAAATAATATCTAATTGACTGGTGTATATAAACTCTGACTGGCATATATAAAATTCTGCTTTGTAGATTTCTGCTTTGGTGCATTATGTAGAAATAACTAGTTTATAAAATTTCTGATTTGTTTTGTCGTATACCAAGACACAATATTTAGATGTTGGACCAAACAATTTCTTAAAATAAATACACAGAGACCACTTCTCAGCTTCAAAACTCCTAAGAAATAGTCTGAAAATGATTCTCCTTAGAGGTGTCCTGTCAATATAAGTGGATAGGAAGACAAAAATTCTGTGTTTCTTTTAAGTCATATGCATTGTATAAGAGTTGGAAATGTATGGAAAACACCAAAATGTTTTTTTAAACATGAAGATTGAACAAATTTGTTTTTTGAGCACTGTCAATAAAATCTATATAGTCTTAAAGATATGTTATGAAAGCAAATGCAATTTATTGGGTGGATTAGACAACAAACATCTATTTTTCACAATTCTGGGCCCTAGAAAATCTAAGATCAAGGTGCTGGCAGTTTTAGGAGTCTAGTGAGGGCTCTTTTCTTGGCTTTCCAAAAGCTTTTTTCTTAATATATCCTCAATGTTGGGGAGAGAAAGAGAAAATAATTTAATAATTAAATAATTATTAATAATTTAATAATTTTTAAATTTCTAAGCAGAATTAAACTAAAATATTATTTAAATTTATTTATTTTAAAATTAATTGAATTAAAGAAGCAGTATATAAACTGTCAAAGTTTATATACACCAGTCAATTAGATATTATTTTATTCAGATGGTTGCAGTTAATGAGAAATGTCTGGAGAAAAAGAAGGGGATGAAGAGTCTTTCAGATATCTGAGGACAAAATGTTAAAGTATTTCTTAACTGCCGCTGCTTTCCAAGAGCACAGGGCTATTGTTCAACGTTACCTGTGCCCCTCTTGTTCAAGATGAATGAATATCATTCATTGTGGAGCAACTCAGAGGTGATGATTAGAAACCTTTAGAAAGAGGCTAAGCAGATTCTAAGAAATGGTTTCTCAAGGATGTTTATTGGTGTTCAGCACATAGTCCACCATGACTAAAGATGAGAGAAAAAGAGGAAGGTATAGTATAAGAGCAGTAATCCCATCATGGGCACCAGCCTCATAACCTCATCTAAAACTCATTACCCCCAAAGGCCACACTACTCCAAATGTCATCACATTGGGACCTTAATATATAAGTTTTCTGAGAGCACAAATATCCATTGCCTATGATATCAGGTTCAAATCTCAGCTAGTGAAAAGGATGTTGGAGTCTTAAATGCCAATACTTCAGAATTGGGCCTTATTAGGAGATAGGATCTTTATAGGTTATAATTAGTTCCTCCATGTGGGCCTGAGGCAGTATAACTGGTGTTCTTCTAAAAAAGGGAAATCTGGATAAAGAGCTAGACATGGATAGAGAGGATACAATATGAAGAGAAAAGTGGAAAGATAAGCATCTAAAAGCCAACTACATCTACAGAAGCCTGGAATAATATTTCCCTCATCAGCCTCAGGAGAAAAAAAACCCTCCTGATATCATGATTTTGGACCTATAGACTCCAGAACTGTGAGAGAGTAGTCTTGTACCATTTAAACTTCCCAGAGAGTGGTTCTATGATACACAGCTCTACTAAATTAGCACACTGGCAGCCTTGAGCAAGACACTAGACTCATTTTTACTTTTTTATGTGTTAAGGGAGAGGATAGCAGTATCCATCTGGTAACTGGCTTTGAAGATTTAATATGGAGGGTGAGGCAAGAACATGAACATGAATCACTTTACAAAATGACAACTAATAGTAATATTATATTTTGATTTAGCTTCTTTTTATAAATACACTTTCATTGGTGCATTGTAATTATACATCATAATGAAGTTCAGAGTGATAAGACATACATGCACACCAAAACACTTGGTGTATTTTGTTATTTAAGTTCTGATTTGAAAGAAAACTGCTAAAATATTATTAACAAATAAAATTACTGATAATTATTATCATTCTTGGCATCATCTCTATAACTTTTTATTGAGAACTTAAATATCAAAAGTAGTGCTGCTTGTTTGAGATATGTTCTTATCAGTTCTCCTAATGACTCCTACAATTTAGGCATTGTTATCTCCTTTTTATATGTGAAGAAACTGTAGTTTACATTAGTTGTCTTAACAAATTAAGTATCAAAGCTAAAATGGAAATAAAACTTAGGCATCGGACTTCAAACCATAAGCGAATTATCATTACACTGCTGAGCCTAGAACACCATTTCTATTTAAGAAACCTATCATATAAACGTATAGCAACGTATACCTAATGGCATTCCATACTCTGTTGTAGGATTTTGAGGCGTGTGCACAGAGAGCTTTTTGCCTTTCACTGGTTTCATTCATTCTCCTGCATGCCAATTGTGTAGTGCATTAAGAAGTTTATATGTCATGTTGATGAATTTTTCTGGAATGATATTATCTGAGACTCGATAGATTTGCAATCAGAGGCTTTGTAAATTAAATCAATGACACACTCTTGAGAGTGCATAGATGAAAAGCCAAAAAGAAAATTTTAAAAGCCAACAATATGTGAAGAGGAAGAAAACAATGCAAAAAAAGAGATATAAATACATAGATTTTTTCAGTATTCTATTTCAATGCATTTTTTAAAGTTTCTTGGGTTAATTTAAATTGACTACCCTTAGATGTGCTGCAGCAATAGTTTTGAAAGTACAGTCTCCTGACCTGGAACATCAGCATCCTCACTGAAATCACATGGGAATTTTGGTAGAAATGAAAATACTTGATTTCTACTTTTGATCTACTGCATCAGAAACTCAGGCTGGAGTGCAGAAATCTCTGTTTTAACAAGCCTTCTGGTGAATATGTTAGTGTGATAATGACACTTTTGCAAAATAATTCCATAGTTCTACCCTTCATTCTTCTACTTACTAATATTGCTGAAAAAGCACATGAGATACATCTTCTCCTGGTATCTCAGAAGCCCTCCGCTCCCCTTCTTGTCTAATATCTTCTGTTGACTAGGCTTCAAAAGAGAAGGAAAGAATGGCCATTAAAATCTTACTTTGCTCAGATAATAGATTAACTCCAAAATAAGACTCAGAGGGGTCTTCATAATTCTTTTTTTAGGTATTCTTATCTTGAAATAATTGCAGATTCATGTGAAGTTGAAAAAACCATGTGTGGGCTAGTTTTATATACTTTTCACTTCAGGTTTTCTCCAGAAGTAACATTCTGTCAAATTATACTCCAATATAACAACCAGAAAATTAATGTTTTTTAAAATTGTTAATTTTCTCCTGTTTTTCCTAAAGTTTTACATTTTGACATTTTACATTTAGCTCTATGATCAATTAAACATTAATTTTATATAAATTGTGAGGCTTAAGTTAGGGGAGTGTGTGTATGTACACGTTCTAGTACCATTTTTTAAAAATGGCTATCTAGGGGGGTGTGGTGGCTCACGCTTGTAATCCTCACGCTTGGTAGGCAGAGACAGGAGGATTGCAGCGCAGGTTTGAAGCCAGCCTCACTGGCTTAAGAGATCCTTTTTCCAAATAAAAATATAAAAATAGGTCTGGGAGTGTAGCCCAGAAGTAGAAGGGTTTCCAGGAACTCCAGTACCACACACACACACACACACACACACACACACACACACACACACACAAATGGCTATCTTTGAATTACTTTTGCTCCTTGTCAAAATTCAGCCATATTTACTTACTTCAATTTTTGAATTATCTACTGTTCCAATAGCCCCCATCTTAACTAATGCAGCTACATGGTCAGCCCCAAAAGTAGATCAAGCTGCTCTTCCTCCACTTTGTCTTTGTCAAATTGTTTTAGTGTTTTTAGGTACTTTGCATTTCCATACAAATTTTAGATTAAGGTTGTTTTTATATTAATCTATACCAGAAAACGTCCTTATTGGGATATTATATCAGATTTAGAGCACTGAGTAAAGAAACTGAGAGACATGGATGTTAAGAGACTTATTTCTGATCATATATCTAACAAGTTTGAGAACAACCAGAATCAAAGTTTGTTAATGTCTGTGGTCTTTTTTTCCCTGTATCTCCAATCTTTCTCATCAAGCTATTGAGCTTTCCTGGGGGAGAAGTATGCTTTTGTTAAGATGTGCAAAGTATCTTCTTATTCAATTCAGGCACATTCTCAGCCTGCTTACTATTATTGACTACAAAGTGCAAAGTTTTTCATAGAACCTATCATGAGTTCTATCAGGTGTAATAAGAACATCCTGTCTTAACCTAATGGTGTAAAAATTTCAATTAATAAAAAGAAAGGTTGGAAAATTGGGGGAGGCTTTTGAAACAAACTGAAGTAGATAAAGCACAACTAAGAACTTTATCTTCATAAACAAATGATTACTGTGAGTACAGACCTATCAATATAAAAGCAATCTACCACCAATTGGCTGATTGTCAGTGATAAGGAAAATGGAGTTTTACCCCATAAATGGTCTAATGTTTTTGAATAATCATAATATGCATTTGCTCTCATTTGCTTTTTGATGAATCAGGCAGCCCTCTAAGCAAAAACTAACAGGAATTCTTTATGTTTTTTCAAGTTGAACCCACAGTGCTGACTGCAAGATGACCATACTTTGCTGTATTTGTTTTTAAGTTTGCAGAACTATTTATCTTTTTCACAGACATTTGCCTAGATATATATTGCAGGTTTCCAAAGGTGTTCTTATGAACAATTGATGAATTGTTTAAATGGAAATGCAGGAGTAAGGACTCATGAAATTAACTATCCATATTAGTCATCTTAAAAAGCTAAAAGACCTAAACTGAAAAGTCCAAGCCAAAGCCAAATGCCAAACAGTAGCATGTACCAAAAAAAGGCAGTGAGGAATCATGAACTGGGGTTTCAGTTGATATTTTTAGGTGGTAATCAGCTCTATTTGTCAATTCAGAAGTCAATGCCAATTACTAAATTAATGTCTATTTGATTCACTACAAAAATAGAATTCTTCTTTGGTAGCAGAAAAAGACTGAACATACTTATCCCCAATACATACAATCATCTCATATCCAAAACTGCATGGGCTGGGAAAAATAAGCTAATTATGTGTGACCTTGGAGGCCACCAAAACACAGGAAAAAAATCCCCAATGCACAAAGTGTCAGAAGCAAAGTACTTGAAGTAGATAAGAAAGAGATGTAAAACAATGTAATAATGTAAACACTGAGAAAAGGTAATTCTGTAGTTTTGTTATTTTCTAGGACACATTGGAAATTATGCCTGTAATGTGGTGCTGGCACAAAAACTCAGAAGAATGTAAAAATAATGCAGACTTTCAGGAAACATCTAACAGAAAACACATAGAGCTTTGCAGAACTTAGAAAATTTGGGAAGCTTTACCCAGAGTTAATATTCAATATAGAGGAGAAAGTACAGCAGAGAGAAATCAATCCTGAAAACTTAAGAATAAATAATGCACTTCCCCTGTAAAAAGAATGCTTCTCTTGGAGCTGAGATGATGAATTGAGAGATTTTCTAAAAGAGTTTCAGGGGATGATCCCTGAGGGGCAGGGTTTTAAGGTGGCTGGTTTCATTTTTGTTTCTGGAGCTTTCTCTGGTCTTAAGCCTTGGTGTGGAGTTTACAGTGTTCTCTGGCATTGTAAACTGTGACAACCACACACTGGTCTTGGAGTGAGTTTTACATGATAGTACATAGGCAGTTGGAGCAAAGACTTTTCTGTATAATAAATGTTTCTCAGAGGAATGTATTGAATCACCAAACTCTTCCCATTAGCTTGAAGGAATAGCCAAAGACAAATTTTAATTTAACTGATTCCTACTTCTCTCCTGTGTTTCCTTCCTGCCTCTCCCTCCCCTCAAACCTCATACACGTGGAGCGAGAAGTGCTGTGTTTGCGTTTACTCTTCATGAAGAGAAAAGGAAATAAAATGCTTTTTTTTTTTTTTCTGAGCAAGGAGTGAACTGTGGGGGAAAAAAAGCAAATTTAATTGCTGTTTGGTGAGGACCATGAACTGGTGATCTAATAGCCCATTTCTATCTCTTCCATTGACACTCTAATTCATGGCAGTGGGACCAAAATAACTCATAGTTATTTTACAGCCAGCTTATCTGCATTGGCCCAGATGGATAATGCTCTATTCAATTTAAGGGCACTCATAATGTAAAGTTAAAATTACTTTTCACTCTGATCAAAATGAATATTTACTTTTTGTTTAGAGAGTAGATATATTACTATTTACAGATAGTAAAAAGGAATTGGTAAGGAACAGATAACTGAGGAGAGAAATTTATTATTTATTTGTGTGTGTGTGTGGGGGGGGTACTGGGGATTAAACCCAGGGGCATTCTATCTCTGAACTACACCCCCAGCCCTATTTTTTATTTTTTATTTGGAAACAGGGTCTCACTGAGTTACAATGGGCCTCACCAAGTAGCTGAGGTTGTTCCTGAATTGCGATCCTCCTCTCTTAACCTTACCAAATGCTGGAATTACACACATGCACTACTACAGTTGGCTTTCTATTTTATTTTTATTTTGAAATAGCATTTCACTAGGTTGATGAGAGTCTCCCTTCTTGCTGACTGCCCTTGAACTTGTGATCCTCCTGCCTCAGCCTCCCAATATTGAGATTATAGGTATGCGCCAAGGCACCTGATTGTGAGGGCCTTGTCTTCCCCTCCCTTTCCTTTCTTTTACTTCTTTCCTTCTTTGCTTTTCTCTTCTTTTTGTGATACTGGGAATTGAACTCAAGAGAATTCTACCTCTGACCTATACCCTCAGCCCTATTTTTAATTTTGGTTTGAAAAAGGCTCTCACTTAATTACCATATGCTATCCTCAAACATGTGATGATCCTTGATGATCCTCCTATCTCAGCCTTTCAAATACTGGGATTACAGGCATGTTTCATCATATCTAGTTACAAAGATTTTAATTTCAACAAGCCTTGAATATTTTGCCAGATTTAATTCCAAGCCTAAATGGTTTCAAAGACCATTGAGATTAACTTGCATGTAGTACCTTTTAACTAAAATAAAACCATCTTAATCCTTACAGTAAAGATAGAATTCTGATAGTATGTTCTTTTAGAAGATAAAGAACTAATTCTCCATACTTTAAAATAGAGCTGCATAGTTTAGATTTGTAAGGTAACAAAAAGACCCAAATATTAAAGGCTTGGTCTTTAGGTCATGGTGCTATTGGGAAGCAGTGGAGTCTTGAGGAGATAGAAGTTAGGTCATTGCAGTTGTGCCCTTGAAGGGGATATGAGGACCTTTCCCTTTCTTTCTCTATTTTGTTCTTGCCGAGAGGTAAGCAGGCTTTTTTGGCCATATATATACACCATGAGGCTGCCACAGGCCCAACACAAGGGGGACAAGCAACCATGGACCGAAATCTTTGAAACCATGAGCTAAAAATAAAACTTTCTTCTTATTAATTTATCCCCTAAGGTATTTTTCATATTGATGGAAATCTGATTAACACAATAAGTGCCTTTTCACCTTTGGTCTCAATTTCAAAAATAAATTTCTCTGAAGCTGAACAATCTGGTTCCAAGACTTGATGACTGTGATTATCAAACTTCAGTTTTCCCATGAATCTTGTTAAAATGAAGATACGTGCACATCACTTTTTGATATTGAGTTCATGATTCAAGACCTATTTTTAATTTTTGGTACTGGAGATTGAACCCAGGGGCATTCTACTTCAAGCTACTCTTTCAGCCCTTTTTGTTTTTATTTTGAAATAAGATCTTACTAAGTTGCTGAGGCTGGCCTTGAATTTGTACTCCTCCTGCCTCAGCCTCCCAAGTACTGAGATTACAAGTATACCACATCAAGCCAAGCCAAGGTCTACTTTGTGAAAATTGCTAATATCCAAATTCCTCCAATTGAATTTTGTTATAAGCTCCAAATTGGACCAGACTCCTGCCATCAAGTTATGATTGCTACAGATTTCTGGAAGTACAGACTCTGATAACCTACATTGGAATACCAGTGACCAACTATTCCAGTTTGCCTAAGACTGACAGTCTCACCTGGAACACTCCACAGGAAAACCTTAATTCAGCACTTTCTGAAAATTTAGTTAAAAATGTACCATTTCTGTCTCTGACTAGACTTGCCAAATCTAATGTTTTGATGAGAATCTGTTGTCTTAAAAAGCATATCTAGTTATCTCACTAAAATTTAAGAGAAACCTGTATGCGGTCAGTGTCAGCCCTGATCTTTAGCTTGTCAGATACTGGATTCAAACCATACAGCTGTTTGTTTTTCTAACTGTCACTCAGCAGTTCTTTACCAATCATAAAAAAAAGACATAGCCTTTTTTTTTGGTATGACTTTAAGAACTCTGAATGGGCACTGCGATAACTAGGGAGGAAAGTACCATTTGAACCAACTACTTGAATGATTCTAAGATAATTAATTCTTATATCTATCCAGAAAAAATAAGGTGGAACAATAAATTAATACTTCTTATATGTGGAATTAAGAATTAAACAGTGGTGGGAGAAAAGAAAGATTTATTTAAGCAAAATGAATATAATTAGTATCAGAAAACAAAAACAACCATTAAAGCATACAGTTGGTCAAGAATGAATCTCAGAGCAAATATCACATTTCCCCACTCTACAATTATCTCACAATTCAGATTGGATGAATTCACTAACTTTTTTAAAGAGCCTTAAATTTACATTAGATTCAGACCCACACTCTCTGTGATATCTAATAATTTAATCACAAGTTAACAATTAATTTAAATTAAATTTGTTAATAGAACAAATTTAATAGTGTTTTATTACTTTTATGTGGTTGTCAATTTTATTATAAAATCTTATTCCATTAAATAAGAATGATATGGACTGCAGAGCTCCCAAATATTAACGGATTGATCTGACTGTCTCATTATCCAAAGTTGTGAATTTGGACAATGTACTTCTTAGATTATGGGAACTTCCATTTTCTAGACTGAAAATGGGATAATAAACTATTATGAGGATTAAATTTTATAGTATATATAGAATTATTATGAAAGTCTG
The DNA here is from genome assembly GCF_963383645.1 of Muscardinus avellanarius. Lineage (NCBI taxonomy): Eukaryota > Metazoa > Chordata > Mammalia > Rodentia > Gliridae > Muscardinus > Muscardinus avellanarius. The sequence goes on along the minus strand of NC_137800.1, from coordinate 50,811,252 downwards.
ATGATACATATAAAAGATTGCTTGTAACTATAGAGTACTTCATCAATGTTAGTGCCATTATTAAAAACCAAAGCCAGTGCTAAGAATGAAAGGCAAGACTGGCTGGCCAAGCTCCTCAGATACTGGAAAAATAGAAGATCCACCACTGTTTTAAACAGTTTCTCTTATTCTAGTTTCTTTATTGTGGCTTAAAGCAAACCCTGTAAGTGTATGTGATTAGCAGGCAGATGTACACAAGGAAGCAGTTATAAGCAAAAAAATTGGGGCAACTTTAAATCTTTCTATGTCTAAATTATTCATGCCACTTTCTCTTGCACATATATTTAAAAATATTTTTACTAGGGATTGAAACCAAGGCCATTCTAACTTTGACCCACATCTCCATTCCTTTTTGCTTCTTTTTTAAAAAATTGAAACAGGGTCCTGCTAAATTGCTGAGGCTGGCCTCAAACCTGTGATCTTTCTGTCTTAGCCCCCTGAGTACAGGAATTCAAGGTATGCAACACCATTCCTAGCTCAATTGTATGTTTATAAATATATTTTGCAAGAAAGAGTCAGTACAATAATTTTAATGGTTTCACAGTTAGGCCAATACACAGTTAAAAAAATGAAGTTAGTGACAAAACCTTATAAGCAACTAAGATAAAAATTTGGATGTATTTCAAAAACTTCCTAATGAAACACATAAACAATAAAGTGGTTCTATTATAAATAGGTAATACTGCTCATATAAACATTAGGATTCATAATTTTCTCATGAATATGAGCAACAGAATATTGCTTTATCCCTTAATGTGATACTGACATATCTGCATACTTTTACAACCTCTTCAAAAGTAAAGATTTTTATAAACATTTTTAATATTTATTTATAAATGGACACTCTTAATTCATTACAACAGAAATATAAAGTAGTGTGCAACTTTTATAAATGGGGGGCAGTAAGGCGGTATATAAACACACAATTTTGTAAGTCATGTACATTTAAGGGATACACACAAATGAGCTTTGAGTGACCTGGTCTGGTAGAATACATTATAAAAAATAGAACTCAGGAAATTTTTAGTTGGCAGAGTTGGCAAAAATGGTCCAAAAATGAGAAGTTCTGATAATCCAACTAATAAAAGAGTAAAGCTATAGGAAATATTTTCTCTTTCTTCATGGCTTGAACAGACAGTTTCTTTTCTTGTGGAAAGCACAAGTAAGGTCTCAGCCAACTCTGTACCAGAATTAATTTTGCACAAAAACTTTCTATGCATAAAACTTTGAGGTATAATATTTAGCAATTTATATTATTTTTAGAACATCTATTCTAATATTTGTACCATAACATGTAATCATAATAGCTATAAGAAATTGAATGAATAGAAGGAAAAAAGAATTCAACTTACAATTCTGTTGAAGTACAAAGATATCCAATAATTCTATGAATCTTCCTAAAACTATTTTTACCTTTTGAATGAGAATGACTGCAATGATAGGAACTATTAAGTTTTTGAAAAAATAATTTTTATTTTAAATTTATTATTACAAACATAAAGAATTTTCATTGAGGCATAATAATTGGAAGGTTCAGAAATGCAATATAATCTAAAGAAAGTAATGTGATTCGGTTTCCCTGGCAAGAAACCTCAGGTGTGATTTCAGATAGGAAAAGCAAGGTGTAAAATTTTTCAGGCACTATATTTGAGCTGGGATTTGGAACTCTATTGGAACAGGAGGTAGACTTGGAACCTGTGTCTTGAAGACTGCTTGGTGGTACCAATCATTTATAAAACAAGAACTGCCCTATTCCTTTGTTCTCTCAATAACTTTATGTGCTCCAGTTAGAAAAACAAAATTTGTTTCTATAGAATTCCAAGTTTAATCAAACCCCAAATATGTCTTGCAATATTTGCTTTTATGGCTTGTGTGTCCTCTTTTTATTCACCAGGGGTAGATGGTGCTTTTAGCATCTCAAGAGGGCCATGAGAAAGATTTTAGAATGTGGCGGGGGATGATGTTAAAGCCATGGCCTCATCTCACTGTTTGCCAGAGGAAAGCTAGATGCTGCCTTGAAACCATCAGCTTTATCTCCATTCCCACACTGCTAGGGATAAAGGGGGACAGGATCTCTGAGTGAGTCTCCAGCCCACCCAGGGTTCTCTCATGATATTGTTGTCATCTCATTCTCCTTGTCTCAGCAGGAATACCCTGGCTAATGCCATCAATACATATCCAAAAGCTATCAGTCTAAAGCTGATTTTGGAAAATCATTTTGGCATTTACATGCCAAGCAAAGACATAACATCTTGCATTTTTTGCTTGTTTCTGCATTTGCCATTTTCTCGGAATCCCATTTTACCTCCTGCATGGTCTTGAACCTTAGCATGCCACAGAGGCAGTGGCCTTCTAATTCTCTCACTTCGTGATTGCCAGCAGGAAATACCATGCATCTTTCCGGTGTACTAAGTTACTTGGAGATGCCAATGTGCACCATTGCATTTCCTATTGAAGATAACACGCTCTTCAGGAAACCCTTTACACACTGAATTGGCACAGGCCTACTCTAAGATTTTCTGTGCTTCTTGGTGCAGAAAGAGCTATCAAATCATCTTAAGCCTGAGTTAGTAATTTGAATTATTTATCTATACTTTTTTGGTAGGTATTTCTTTGACAAGAAAGTCTTTGGTTTCACAATTAAGAGATTTAAGGATATTTCTAAAGAAAAATTTGTGAGAGAAGAGGGAATTTAACTTGGCAGTGACAATGTACATGCAAATGTATCATATACATAAAATATGGCAAATATATAAACACATATATTTATAAATATGTCAGTTGTATGGGTTTTTATTTTCTTACATGGATCAAGTAACATTTACATCAACTTTTCATAATCTAAGTATCTTATCTATAACCTAAAGCATTAATACTTTAGGTTAACATATATCATAGTCATTAATAATAGTGGGCAAATAAGGAAAGTTGACCTAATGAACTGATGTACTATACAATGTAAAAAAAAAGAGGCATTCTCTAAACCCATTTATATGTGAAAAGTTAAATGTAAAAATAAAATATAACTGCACTGGACATGGTGGTACATGACTGAAATCATAACTTCATGGCTAACCTTAGCCATTTAGTGAGGCCCTCCTCACCTTAGTGAGACCCTGATTCAAAACAAAAAAAAATTAAAATAGGGTTCAGATATTGAATGTTCCTGGGTTCAATCCATAGTACCATCAAGAAAACAAAATCTGAAAAAGATAAAACTATAAGATAGCCTCAAACAGACCCTTCAGGAGGGAATCTACAAGCATTTTTATCATGGGAGATGCCAGCTCCACACCTGTGGCTGCCTCTGAGAATCTTCCCAGTGGACAAGATATGCAGGTGAATTGCAGTGATATTGATAATCCTAACTCTGTATGAGCCTTGGGTCACATGTATGTTTGTGTTTTAGATTTTAACAAGAGTTTAAAAAGTAAATATAATAAAGAGAAGAATAAAAAGAAAAAGAAGAAGAAGAAGAAGAAGGAGAAGGAGAAGAAGAAGGAGAAGAAGAAGAGGGGGGAAGAGGAGGAAAAGAAAGGAGGAGGAAGAGGAGGAGGAGAAGAAAATGAAAAGTAGGCTATATCATAATAGTCTAGGTTTGGATAAATACCTGAATTTTAGTGTTCTGTTGTTCAGATAACAATGAAATTACCTAAAGATACTTAAAAAAAAATCTTATTCCTATTTTTACGCAATGCCTAAGACCATACATGAAATTTTAAGTTGAAAGTACTGGTACTAAAATATAGTTATTAATTTTTATTTGTGATTTTAGTTGAAAAAAACTTATTTTTAAGAATATGAGCACAATTCCCAAATACCCATTCATTATTTACTTTAGTATACTTTTATTAGCGCATTTAAGTATACATCATGATATGATTTAGAGATAGAAATATACATCACACAGCACTTGTGTTTCCTTTCAGCTCCCATCTGGCTCCCTCTTTCTCCTTATACATATTATTGAGATTAATATTGTTAACTTCATATACGCACATAGCCTTATTTAAATTGTTTCATTCATCAAGGCTCTTTTTTTCTCACCTCACGTTCCTTCCCCAATCCTCTTTTACTAATCTACTGGTATCACTCCTTATTTGCTCAAAGTCCCTTTTGTTTTCCAATTTCTTTCTAGCTTCCGCATATGAAAGGAAACACATGACCCCTTGACTTTCTGACAGTGGCTGATCTTAGCATAACATGGTTACATGCATTTTCTTGTAAACAATATAATTTTGTTCTTTGTTATGGATGAACAAAATTTCACTGTGCATAAGCCATGCTTTTGTAATTCATTCATCTTTAGATGAACACCTGGGCTGGCTTTATGAATTGAATACTGTGAATTGTGCTGCTATAGGCATATTCATGTTAATGCCAGCACAATTCCCAATATTCTTTTATACTATTATAAGTATGTATCATTGCACCCTATTTTTTACTCCATTTCTAGAAAGAAATTAATGTGAGGTGCTAATATGAAGAAATTATCATATAAGCATTTCCATTTATGATGTAACAAATGAAGAATAACTTAACTGATTGCACTCTATTTTTTACTCCATTTCTAGAAAGAAATTAGTAATAGTGAGGTGTTAATATCAATAAATTATCATGTAAGCACTATCATTCATGATGTAAAAATTCAAGGATAACTTTATTGTTGCAGTTGAAAACTTACCAGGTAGAAAAACCAAAGATGAAAGTTAGAAGCAAGACACAATCCTTAATGTCTCAGGGAGACCAAAATATATATTTATAGATACTGTATTTCTGAATTTTGCTGAGAACTTGTGTACCTCTGCTACCACCCTACTATTACCTCTGAACCAGTCCTTAGGATAAAATAAGAGTTTAGATGCCTAACCTCTCTCGTTTACTGCTACTTATTTCTCCATCTCCACCTGGAGGTAGTATTAAGGAATGCTTTGGTTTCCTGAATTGGTTCCTCAGAAGCAAGGGCAGGAAGTAAGGGAAGAGGGGCCAGACATGGATCTGCTAAAGGCTTAGAGCTTGGTCACTTCCAATGAGAAGGATGTTCATGATTCAGGGTTCCAGGCTGGTCTAACCTTTACTTATGTGGAAACCAAGACCAGAATTGCCTCTTTAGTGCCACAGAAAGAAACTCAAAGAAAGGAGAAACAGAGAAATGTTTGACCTTCATTCATGTTAGTGCAAAAGATGCAAGTTTTCAAGTCTCAAGATATAGATGCCTAGCTTTTGTTCTTGTTGTTTCTTAAAATAATCCATGAAAGAGATTGTATAAGGGAATATTTCAATGGAATATATATATATATATATATATATATATATATATATATACATATATGTGTGTGTGTGTGTGTGTGTGTGTGTGTGTATGAAATTATCAATGTCAATCTCAATATCCTATATGGGGAAAAAGAGGAGTGGTAAGGAAGCTGGTGAAGCTCACCAAATACCTTGTACATCACTCTAAACTAAGTTATGATGTGAGACAACAGTACACCAATAAAAGTGTGTGTGTGTGTGTGTGTGTGTGTGTGTGTGTGTGTGTATATATATTTTAAAAACCCTAAGTGTTAAAACACTTTGTATGTTGTTTTTCCTTAAGTGGAGCTGCCACTTTTTGAATAAGGTAATCCATTCATAGATTGAGAATGCTTAGAATGCAATTTGTTGCTTTAAATGTGTTAGTCAACCTAATAAATGAACTAGCACTTCTGTGTAGTTTGAACATGCTAGGAAGCTCATTAGTGTGATTGCCAGGTGTGACTCCTGGAAGCACAGTTCTATGCATGAAACACTCCCACTGCTGGAATTCATGAAATGCATGTCATTTGTCCAAATGACTCAGCTTAAGAAAACTGCAGAGAAAAAGGGAAAGGAAATAACCCTTGACAAAAATCTCCACAAGCACTAACAGTAACACCAAAGCACATTCCAGAATTTGTACTCAGAATCTTATTTTCTTGCACAATACAAATAAAAGTGGGGCCAGGTGAATCTAAATTGCCTCGTGGACATTTGTAGGGCACATTGAACCTCTCTGTTGTGGAATAAGGAAATGGAATAAAGAAATGGAAATCCTCACTCTAGTTACAGGGTTACTGTTCTACATTTATGAACTTCCTCACTTGTTGTGAAATCAAAGCAACCTGATATATTAACAAGGAAAATTTATTTCCCATAGTCTGTAATCAGATGAAAAGCAAATTGCATGCAAAATCATTCTCCAACATTTGCGGTTCTATGATACCACCATAAGAAATGCTTTCTAATAAAAGGGCATGTCCCATGACAACAGAGATGGGCCAACAATTGAAGTACTTTTTATCACTTGAGAAAAGAAAACTTCCAAATTTTTATCCTTAACAGTTTCATGTGATGAACTAGAAATTTTAGCAAAAAATGGGGAAGCCCAAATAAATTTTTTCTAAGTTTATTCACCAGGTAGGTTCAAATGCCAGAAAGAGGCATGTTTATTAAGGCAATGGCACTCTGACACTCTTATTGAAATATTTATTGAAATAGGTACATAAAAAATGAGAATAGTATTTATGAAAAATATCTGCCAACCAGAATACACATACTTAGCTACTGTTAGAAATATCCAAAAAATGAATAATGAGCTGGTGACATATTTATATGCCAAATATGAGTGATAGATATTCTCATTTTAAAATAGTAATTTGCTGTCAGACTAAAAGGACAGAATTGCTCTGATAGGTTTAACATCAAAAGTCAGAAATATTGTAGAAAAAGTTGGTCAAATAAGCCCTAACATTTATCAATTCTTTATAGAAAAGAGTATAAAAAGTCAAATGTACCATTCTTAATGTGGCTTTAGTAAAATTCTAAATGCATTTTTTTAAAAAATGGAAGCCAGGAGGAATCTTGAGCCCTTATCTTCAGGTTTTAAGCAATGGGTTTCTGAACAGACTCACACAAATACATACTTATCAAGATAAGTAAAATGCATAGGATCTGAAAGATGACAAGAGAATCAACTTAGAGAAGATAAAAAATTATAAACCTATATGTGGTAGAAAGAAAGTATCAAGGTAGGTGGGTAGGTAAGTAGGAGTTACAAGGTGGGAAATGCATAAGAAGAAATTTACCAGTTAGCAAGTCTAACTACAAACCATTAAACCTCTTGGAAAACATCATTTTAATTCCATAGTCTAGTCCACTCCCCCATCTTCAATAGTTGGACATTTCATTGTAGTCAAACGAAACTCCCCTTTGGGTGGTACCCTTTGGGTTTATATTAACACTATGGCATTTTCTAGCTTCTTTACATGAGGAAATATTCCTTATTATCCCTGTTTCTTTGTCTTCAACAAGATACAGTATTACCTAGATACAGTACCTAGTGTGAGATGGGCATAGGTTATCATGTGTGGGTAATACAGAGCACAGGGCCTGGTACCCCAAATGTTCTAAGAGGTTTTTGTTTCCAAGACCTAATTCTCCACTGGTTACTCACTGGACTTCCCAGAGGATGTGAAGGAAAACTAAAACCATTTGCCCTAACTGCCACCTGGTGGCCCTATAAAATATTTTTATAGATTTTCTGGGCAAAGCAGATGTGAAAGAGACAAAATGCCTCCAAATTTGGACACTATATGGTGATGCCAGGGTTCATTCCCCTTCCTTATTTTGCAGAGCAGTGCTGAGAAGCTAGTGGCAAAGGGGAAATATTTAAGAGTCACATTCTGCCATGTAATTACTTCCTTGCCTACTTGTTAATGGAAAACACTTTGGCTGAGTTTATGCTAACAGTAGGTTTTGCATTTCACAGGATAAAATCATCTTGTAGTCAATGTAACTTCTGATGCTTCTGGGATTATCAGCTCCCAAGGTAGGGCTTTACTTTAAATATTGCTCCTTAAGGTTGGAAAAATCCCTGTGGTTTCACATTGTTTTAGGAATGCATAGTACCTACCTGTTTGATCTTTGCTGTAACTCAGAAATATTAGGATTTAAGATGGCCGGTGGCACACACCTGTAATCCCAGTACTTGGGATGCTAAAACAGGAGGATCACAGGTTCAAGGCCTGTGTTCAAGGCTAGGCTCAGCAACTTACTTTTTAAAAATGTAAACAAAAAGGACTGGGGTGTAACTCACAGGTATAATGGCCCTGGGTTCTATCTTTAGCAGCACAAAACAAAGAAACAAAGAAACGAACAAAACCCTCGAACCAAACGTACCAAGATCATTGTAATCTGGGAGTATAGTGCAGTGCTTAGTAAATGGTAGATATATTTGATATTCTTACTAAATAAATTAGTTCTACTCTCTCGTGACCGTGGGATGCCCCTGCTACTGAGTTGTCTCCTTCTGTCTTTTAGTAAGATGACCTCACATCCTCAACCATTCGTGTCCTCTTGTCTAAAGGAAGCCCTGACAGACTTTGTGATTACCTCCTCCATCGTTGTTTGAATTATAGAGATCTTGTGGACTTTGATTACCTTTCTATAATACCCAGTGGTTTAGGGAAAATACAACATAAGCCTAATGCATACAGGATTGTAACATCTGTATTTGAAATGGGAAGCTGGATTTACAGAGCCTCCCACAGGAAAAAGCCTTTGATTTTCAGTTATAAAGAGATTAATTTCAAAAGCAAGGAGCTCTTTAGACAGTCAGAAAGGTTCCTAGGCATTCTACCTAAGAGGACATAATCTCACACAGGCTGTGTCCTCAGCAGGGTCATCACCACAGGACAGGACGTGCTCTGTGATTGCAGCCACCTTGGAGACTGATCCCCACAGTGTTGGCACCATTTGCCATTGGATTGCTACTAAGATCCTTCACTATCAAGGTGGCTCAGGTGAGTGCAAGGCCAGACTGGGCATATAACAAGATCCTGTTTTAAAATAAAACAATGGTGGTAGTGCGACCCCACAGTACCATTAGAAAAAAGACTAGAATTATTTTGGCAAATATTTCATCACCTTTTTTAGGTTTCCTTTTTCTTTCTTTAATGTTTTGCTTTACTCTCATGTTATTATAGGGACCCAAGGAATTCTGGACTTGGAGCAACTTGGATGAATATTTTAACTATCCTAGTCTTGGGCTAGTCACAATGGCCAGAGCTTCTGCTCAGAACAAGGACCCACTGCTGGTCAGGAACAAATGGGACATATCCTTATTCTCTCCCCCCAGGCTCTGAGCTACATCTCCTTTCTCATTCTATTCTGTTTCTTTTCATTTTCCCAATCATGTGTGTTATGTCTCTTGCTCATGGTAAGCTGTTGCTGCTTATTTTTCCTGTTGCATTGGTTAAGGCAAACCCATAATTTTCTACTTCTAGTTTCCCTTTTTCTGTAAATTTGTTCTCTCCTCTCTTCTCTTCTCTTCTCTTCTCTTCTCTTCTCTTCTCTCTCTCTCTCTCTCTCTCTCTCTCTCTCTCTCTCTCTTCCTCCTCCTCCTCCCTCCCCTCCCCTCTCCTCTTGGCTTTCTTGGGGCCCACAACCTCTATGAAGTGCAGTCACTAGAGGGCAATCTGATCACATACAGTTGACAAGGACTAGGACAGCCTAGCCTAGACAGAGCGATGCTCAAAAGATGCACAAATATATCCTGAAGGATCAGGCATATGTATCACTCTTTACACAAACACATTCATTTATATTGGAACTTTAAGCCTTACCAAAATCTGGATAGACGGGTGTAGTATTATTGTATATATTTTCAAAAAAGGATTAAACCAAGATTCAACAACTCACCCAAGGTCATAGTAATAACAAATTATGTTCTCCATTTGAATATTTTAGGATAAAACTTGCAAGTGAAATGCCTATTTTTCTAAAATTTAAAACTAATCATGGTAAAGTGTGGTATATTTAAAATGGAATTGACAGTACCCCAAAGTTGTTTTATAGTATTAAAATACAAAGTGCCAGCTATGTAGCAATTTTCAGCTAGAGAGAGACTGTTTATCAATTTTAGGGGAAGGAATCATTTAAACATTGCATAAACTCCTTTTATTAATATCTAGTCTGGTAATCAGGAATTTGGTTAGTATTTAAAATTCCACTCATACTTATTTTTACTTTAATATAATTTCTTGGGAAAAACAAACACATGTTACTTTGACACATTTCCTCCTATCTGATATTTGAGGTAAAAAGAAACAGATAACAATATAGTTTCTTTTTACAAACCATCTGCTCTTTGAGAGGCCATCATCTGTCTTCTCTTTCTGACTGATTGAACACCTCAAACACAGGCTGTCTTCAGATGGGCAAATTTTTGCTGGGTGGTGTCACTAGCAAACAGAAATAGAATCTATTTATAACAGGCAAGACTGTGAATATGTGTTCTGGCTGACCACTTTCTTGAGCCACTGATTGTTATATTTCCTCTTCTTGATGGAGCAGGTCCCTTCAAAAGGCACCTAGTACTCAATAATGTCAGATGAGAGAACTCTGTTTTTAGGGAATCCAAGGAGGTAGAAGCCAAAGTGTGATGCTTGTGTCGATGACAGGGAAGAGATAAAAACATAAAAGTTGGAAGGATTCAAAATGGCGACTGAGGGACACAGCACTTCTCAGTAGTTGAAATAAATAAAGCTCAACTACCGAAAAAGCAGTGTCTTAACCAACAAAATAAATACATCTCACAAACCAAAATTGATCCAGGAGCCTTGGCGGAAGATATTCAGAAACCCTGAACTACGGAAGAAAAGAAAAAAGAAAAGGTCGAGTATCGGACCCGCTGCAACCATAGCGCGGCCACCAGGCCCAGGGCAGATTGGGGGCCCAAACCTGTCTCCCGGAACTTGACTTACACCAAGAGGAAAATTCCCTCAGAGACCCAGCTGCCAGCGAGCCGAGCCACCTCCGCGGCAGACTGTCCTCCGCTGGTAAGCCACCTCTGCGCCATACCACCAGCCACCGGTAAACTGCCCCGGGGCCCTGAGGAGTCTCGGGCTCTGCTCATCTCACGTCCCTTCCAGCACCAGCCGCAAGCGAGCACTTTCTCAGCAGCTGCAGCTGAGATCCAGTGTAGGTTACATCACAGACCGAGAAAAAGACCTAATCTGTGCAGCCCCATCCGAAGATCCGAGGCCCAGCCATGAGAGGGTGCAGCTCAGCCCAACTTACCTCCCAAAAGGGACTCAGACTACTGCAGAAGAGACACAGGAATTCTAACCTGCGAGAGTCTCACAAAAGGTGCCATATCGACCCGCTGACCCAAAAAGTGTTTTGGGGAACAGCAACACTGGCAGCCCTGTGAACTAAGAGTCTGAAAGTGTTCATAGAACTTTAACATCCCAATCTGCAAGAGTAGCCAAACCCCTGACCAGCACATTTGGCGCAACAGAAGAGGCACCCACAGAGACACTGGGAGACCTAAGGGTCCCGTTCCCCCCAGACAACCAGATATGGATGTACTGCCTGCCCTTCAGAGCTTCTGATTGGTAGGCCAGGCAACAGCGCGCTCAGATGAACTATGGGAGCCAGTGGGCACGCAGTGAGTGTCACTAGACACGGCGACAACTGAGGGTGCCAGTGTCTGCACAGGGTAACAGTTCAAACCCACTGACAGAGCAAGGATGCTTAAGACGTGACACTTGCTCAGAGCCACATGGCATGTTAATAAAATAGTAGGACTGTTTCCTTCTCTCTTTTTTTTCTCTCTTATTTTAGTTTTTTATTGTTTTTTTATTTTCTTCCTTTTTGTTGCCAAATTTTGTTTTATTGTTGTTGTTGCTTTTTACCTCCTCTTTGTTTGGTTTTGGAGTCTTTTCTTTTTCTTTTTTGTTTTTGTTTTTTTTTGGGGGGGTGGTATTCTCGTCTTTTTTCCTCTTTCTTTTGTTTTGTTTTTCTTTGTTTTTCTTTCTTCTTCTTTTATGATTATTTGGGTTTATTGTTTGTCTGGATCTTTTACTTTATATCACATGGTTGTTAGGTTGTTTTATTTTGCCTTAGGTTTATCTTGCCTACTCTCTTAACCCTTCTTGCTCCCATCTGGTGGTCCATTATTGTGTTGTCTATGCTGCCGTATTTATTTGATGTATAATAGTCTTTCTACCTTATTCTGTTACTTTATCCATTTGTGTGTGAGATTTCCCCACACTCCCTCTACAAAACTCTACAATTCAGACTATTAACTAGCTTCCTTCAAATCTTTCCCCTTGTCCCCTAAATGAACCTCTCTCTTTAACAAACAAAATTCCTCACATCTCCATACTTAAATATTCTAATAAATACAAGGGTTCTACTATCTAACCTCACATTCTCAACCTGATTCAACCCCATTATTATTAAATTCATCCACAACCTACGTATATTCTCTACCTTACCCAACTCCTCCACTTACTTGTTGACTCTTTTAAATTCCTACTAAGACTGGACTATACACAACAACCACAATCAATGGGAAGACAACAGAACAGGCCTGAGAACTCTGAAAATATGAGAACCAGTAATAGTGGAGAAATGACAGAAGTCACGAATACTGACCTACAAGAAATGCAAGAAGGGGAGTTTTGAATCTTGATTTACAATATGATGAAAGGATTTAAAACAAGTCTAGAAGAGCTGAAAGATGAGTTAGAAACACTAAGAAAGAATCAGAACGAGGTCTGGAATGAAATGAAAGAGTCAATAAGTGAAATGAAGACGGTAATAGAAAGAAATTCTGGAAGATTAGATGAAATGGAAAACAGAATATCACTGTTGGAAGACAGTACATCCAAAACTGACAACACGGTCAGTGAAATACAGAAATCTTTACAGCAACAAAACCTAAACATTAAGCAAATATGGGATAATATGAAGTGTCTTAACTTACGGATAATAGGCATTGAAGAAGGGATAGAGGTACAGACCAAGGGCATCCATAATCTCTTCAAAGAAATAATTTCAGAGAATTTTCCAAACATGGAAAGAGACTTGGAGCTTCATGTCCAGGAGGCATACAGAAAACCAATGAGACAGGACCAAAGAAGGACCTCCCCACACCACATAATAGCCAAAATTACCAACATAGAAGCCAAGGAAGGAATCTTAAGAGCAGTGAGAACAAAAGGACAGGTGACATATAGAGGCAAAACAATAAGAATCACCTCAGATAATACAACCGAGGTCATGAATGCTAGGAGAGACTGGTATGACGTGATTCAGACCCTGGAAGAAAATAACTTCCAAACAAAGCTTATTTATCCAGCAAAACTGCTATTCAAGATCAATGGAGAAACCAAAGTCTTTCAGGATAACATAATCTTAAAAAATTCATGAATTCAAAGCCAACACTAGAGAAATTTTTTAAAGAAATAAACCATAAGGAAGAAAAAAGAACCAGACTTCAGAACCAGAGAAGAGAGGAGGTTAATAAGTATGCCATCTAAGTAAAGAAGAAAGACCAATCCACCCAATAGTAGACAGAACACAAAATGGCAGAAAACAAAAATCATATTTCAATAATATCTCTTATCATCAAAGGACTTAACTCACCAATCAAAAGACATAGACTGGCAATGTGAATTAAAAAACATAATCCAAATATATGCTGTCTGCAAGAAACTCACCATACAGCCAAAGACATTCACAGACTGAGAGTGAAAGGATGGAAAAAGATATACCATGCTATTGGAGACCAAAAAAGAGCAGGGGTAGCAACCCTGATATCCAACAAAACAGACTTTAAACACATCAGAAGAGACAAAACAAGGCACCTTCTTTTAGTAAAAGGAACAATACACCAAAAAGATATAATGATAGTAAATATTTATGCCCCAAATGCGGGTGCAATCACATTTGTAAAACAAACCCTTCTGGACATTAGATCCCAAATAGACCCAACACAATAATTCTGGGAGACTTTAACATGCCTCTCATGCCACTGGATCAATCTTCAAGGCAAAAGATGAGTAAAGACTCTTTAGAACTAAAAAAACCCATAAACCAAATGGACCTAATAGACATTTACAGAATATTTCAGCCAAGAACTAAGGAATACACATTCTTCTCAGCAGCCCATGGAACCTTCTCCAAAATCCTGGGACACAAAGAAAGTGCCAGCAAATTCAAAAAATGTAATATAATTCCTTGCATCTTTTCACACTATAATGGAATAAAAGTAGAAATCAATAACAGGATACTCAAAGAAATTATTCAAATAAATGGAGATTGAATGATATACTATTGAATGATGAATGGGTAAGAGCAGAAATTAAGGAAGAAGTAAAGAAATTTATGGAAACAAATGAAAACAGAGACACAACCTACCAAAATCTATGGGGCACTATGAAGGCAGTACTAAGAGGAAAGTTTATTTCATTGAGTGAGTGCCCACATAAAAAGAACAGAGAACCACCAAGTAAAGACCTAATGACACAACTCAAGGACCTAGAAAGACTGCAACAGTCTATTCCCAAAGGCAGAAGAAGGCAAGAAATCATTAAAATTAGAGCAGAAATAAATGAAATAGAGAACAAAAAAACAATTCAAAGAATCAATAAAACAAAAAGTTGGTTCTTTGAAAAGATTAATAGAATTGATAAACCCCTGGACAACCTAACCAAAAGAAAAAGAGAATTAACTCAAATTATTAAAATTAGAAATGAAAAAGGAGATATCACCACAGATAGTGAAGAAATTCAAAAGATTATCAGAAACTAAAAATTTATACTCCAATAGACTTGAAAACATGGAAGAAATTGATAGATTTCTAAGAACAGTTAACCTACCTAAACTCAACCAAGAGGACATAGCAAGCCTAAACCAACCAATAGCAGCCAAAGAAATAGAAATGGCAATAAAAATTCTTCCACCAAAGAAAAGCCCAGGCCCAGATGGGTTTCCAGTTGAATTCTACAAAACCTTCAGTGAATAACTAATACCAATACTTCATAGCCTGTTCCATGAAATTGAAAGAGATGGAACTCTCCCAAATTCCTTCTATGAGGCCAGTATCACATTAATCCCCAAACCAAATAAAGATACCTCCAGAAAGGAAAACTACAGACCTATATCCTTAATGAACACAGATGCAAAAATTCTAAACAAAATACTAGCCATATGCATTCAAAATTATATCAAGAGAATAATACATCATGACCAAGGTGGTTTCATCCCAGAAAAACAAGGCTGGTTCAACATATGCAAATCAATACATGTTATTCACCACATAAATAGAACCAAGAACAAAAAACACATCGCCATAGCAATAGATGCTGAAAAAGCATTCGACAAAATCCAACACCCATTTATGTTAAAAACACTGCAGAAAATTGGGATAGGAGGAACATACTTCAACATCATTAAGGCAATATACCATAAACCCAAAGCCAACATTATATTGAATGGGGAAAAACTGCAAGAATTTCCTCTAAAATCAGGAACAAGTCAATGATGCCCACTATCACCACTCCTTTTCAATATAGTCCTTGAGACTCTTGGTGTAGCAATAAGACAAGAGAAGGAAATCAAAGGAATTCACATAGGAAGAGAGGAATTAAAATCATCCTTATTTGCAGATGACATGATCCTTTATCTGGAAGACCCAAAGAACTCAACCAAAAGAATTCTGGAGCTGATCGACAAATTCAGCAAAGTCGCAGGATACAAAATCAATCTAAAGAAATCAGTGGCTTTTCTATTCGCTAACAATGAATCCACAATGAAAGAAACAAAGAAAACAATTCATTTCACTATAACCTCAAAACCAATAAAATACCTAGGAATAAGCCTAACCCAAGATGTAAAAGACCTCTACAACAAAAACTATAAAACATTAAAGAAAGAAATTGAAGAAGACCTTGGAAGATGGAAAGATCTCCCGTGCTCATGAATAGGCAGAATAAATATCATCAAAATGGCCATCCTGCCAAAACTGATCTATAGATTCAATGCAATTCCCATTAAAATACCAGCGACATTCTTCAGAGACCTAGAAAAATCAATCATGAACTTTATATGGAGAAAGAAAAAACCTAGAATAGCCATAGCAATACTCAGCAATAAGAAACATGCAGGAGGCATCACAATCCCAGACTTCAATTTATACTATAGAGCAATAGTGGTAAAAACAGCATGGTACTGGCACAATAACAGATATACTGACCAGTGGATTAGAATAGAAGATATAGAAACAAATCCACACATCTTTAGTCAATTAATCTTTGACAAAGGGGCCAAACTCATACGTTGGAGGAAAGACAGCCTTTTCAACAGGTGCTGGGAGAACTGGCTATCCATTTGTAGAAAGATGGAACTAAACTCCTACATCTCACCATGCACAGGAATCAACTCGAGATGGATCAACGATTTAGAAATTAGACCAGAAACTGTGAAGTTATTAGAGGAGGGCATAGGCTCAACACTACAACATATTGGCACAGGCAGTAACTTTCTCAACAAAACCTCCAAAGCTCAGGAAATTAAAGCAAGAATTAACAAGTGGGATAGCATTAAACTAAAAAGTTTCCTCTCATCAAAGGAAACCATCAAAAACCTAAAGAGGAAGCCTACAGAATGGGAGAAGATTTTTACCAGCCACCAATCTGATAGGGGGCTAATATCCAGAATATAGAGAGAGCTCAAAAGAATCTATACTAGCAAAACAAACAACCCAATCAAGAAATGGGAAAACGAGCTGAATAGACACTTCACAAAAGAAGAGATACAAAGGGCCAATAGATATATTAAAAGATATTCTACATCATTGGCCATCAGGTAGATGCAAATCAAAACTACACTGAGATTCCATCTAACCCCAGTCAGAGTGGCAAGCATAAAGAAATCAAATACCAACAAATGCTGGCGAGGATGTGGGAAAAGAGGAACTCTTTTACACTGTTGGTGGGAGTGCAAACTAGTTCAGGCACTATGGAGATCTGTGTGGAGATGCCTAAGAAAACTGGAAATAGATCCACCATATGACCCAGGTCTACCACTCCTGGGTATTTTTCCAAAGGGGTTGAATACAGAGAACTACAGCAACTTATGCATACCTATGTTCATAGCAGCACAATTCGTAATAGCCAAAATATGGAACCAACCCAGGCCTCCATCAACTGATGAATGGATTGCAAAACTTTGGGAAATACACATGATGGAATTCTATTCAGCCATAAAAAAAACAAAATCATATCATTTGCAAGAAGATGGAAAGTTCTGGAGAGCATTATGTTAAGTGAGATCAGCAAAGCACAGAAGGAGAAGATACATATGTTTCCTTTAATATGCCCAAACTAGGGAACATAGAGGATACTAGTGGGACTCCAGATAATGGAGGGGAAATACCAGCAAAGTTTGAATGAAAGGATAGGAGAAGAGGAATGCTGAACTTGTTTAATGAGGGTCTACATCTGAATATGTGTAAAATTATGAACATGGCATGGTTACCCTGGAAAATTATTGGTAGGAGGGGTGAAGGGAAAATGAGGGAGGGGGGTGAAAGGGCACCAAGCATAGCTTAAATGTAAACCAAATATGTTCAATAAAAATTTTGTAAAAAAATCATAAAAGTTCCATAGAAAATAGTCAATAAAAATTTTACAAAGACAAAAGCTGTGGTCTAGCAGACCAAACAGCTCTGAAGAAAATTAGCTTGTTCCAGATGCAGCTGGGAAAACACCAAAGGGCAGCACTTAAACTGGGCCAAGGTTTCTTTATCCTTTCTTCTTAAAAGGGTTAACTGTTCCAAAGATTCCTTTTACAAATTAAAACATGAACATAATAAAAAAAAAACCAACAGTTACAGAGCATTTTATAAACCCTAGTAGCTTACATTAACTCTTCCTAGTGACATTCATAAGAGGCAGAAAATAAAAGAATTACATAATCAAGGGACTAAGTTCAAAAAGCTTTATAGTAGTCTCTTGTATTCATCTCTATTTTTATATTTTAGTCTATATAAAGATAGGTACTTTGCAGTAATCTAAAGTCAAATATCAAATAGTACTTGCCTTTATTTCCAGAAAAATCTTATTTGGAGACTGTTTTATGTGTGTGTGTGTGTGTGTGTGTGTGTGTGTATGTATATATATATATATATATATATATGTATATACTTATATACTGTTATATTCAACAGTAGTATATATATATATAATAGTATATATACACACATATGTATGTATGTATTTATATATGCATATATATGTGTATAATAATATATATGTGTATATTATATATACATATATACATATATAAATACATATAATATATATATTACTGGAAAGATATGTACACTTATGCCTATGTTCTTGCTTATGGCCTGGAAGGGGTGTGTGTGTGTGTGTGTGTGTGTGTGTGTGTGTATCTATAGATACATTAGCTTAACATAAAGGAATGTGTAATGAATGAGAAAAAGGGCAAATGTGTTTTGGTAACAAAGATTTGAGGATTTTAAATATGCTAATATAACCTTTAAAATAAATAAAACTGAACAGCATAGAGAAGAAAATAACTAAAGTTCATATTCAATATTGTTTCCTTTTAGAATAGTTTTTTTCAAAGCAATGTCTTTTTTCTAGCAATGCCAACACAATACAGATTCATGGGCTTAACATTTAATCTACAATGACAACAACAACTAAATAAGAATTCAATAATCAGTCCCCAATCAATATAAGTTATAATCACAATTTCCTTTTATTTTAAAGAGCAAACAAAAGAAATGAATTCATTCCCTAAGATTTTATTTTGATTTACTGCCTAGAAACAGCATAGCAAAGCTATAATTAACTACAGTCGATGAATAAGTAATAAGATCTGCAAGAGTATCTATTTCTCTTTCAATATTACTGATGCTTGTTTTATTTTATTTATTTTTGGCTAAGATTCTTAACATGTGAGTTAAATCACATTCAGAGGTAAAACTATCTTCCAAAGGTGGCTTTTGTCCCTATTTTCAGTCCTTTTCAGAAGTTAATCTCTATATTAGAGCATAAAGAAAGCCCGTCCCATTTCTCAACTGTGCCTCTAGAAAGGTAAAGCTTTATTTTATCTACTACCAGGGATGACAAAATGCACGCCAGCTAAACACCGCACAGGGGCAAGTCTCTGAGTAACTAGCTCAGTTTAGATTTCTATCCCAAGTTTCTGCAGAAGCAACAATACAATGATAAAACATAGAGAAAAATAATTCATTACCTTTATTTTTTTTTAAAGTGGCTAAAATACCATTTATTTTCTCATATATCCAGAGTGTAGGTTAAAACTCCCTCAGTGGATTAAAAGTGGTGCTATTGCTATGGGCTAGTGCTCTTTTAAAGAAACATCTTATCTTTTTTTTTGTTGTTGTTCTTTTTAATCACAATATTAGAATCTGTTAGGACCTGTGTTTTTTTGAACAAGGAAAAATTGCATATTACCTTTGAAATTCTTTCTGGTCTTAAGCCGACCATGATTGGCTCCACCCCAGGGACGCAGGTCCTGGGATTCCCTTCTAGCCAGTAGCAGTGACATCATACATACTCCTTTGCTGCGCAGGGCTATAGCGGGAGACCTAGGAGGAGCCAGAGCCGTGATGCTGAAGGTTTCCAGGGAAACACTGAACCAGATGGCTTGCCTCTAGAGTCACCAGGACACATCTGCAGCAGGGCTTGGGGGAAGGATATTTTTGGAAATTCTCTGCTCTCTTAGGTCAGGCTCATTCTGATATTGCCACTCCCCATTTAACCACTGTGTTTATTTCTCCTGTCCTTTCAATTCTGGAAATGGGGTTTTCTATTTTTATTGCAGGGACATTATTAGAAGGATCCCAAGTTACTAGCCAATGATAAGCCTTGGTGTACCCCCGTTTTCTTTCTAATGCACTGGCTCTCCCCTGCAGTTACATTATGCAGGCTGTCAAGGTGACTCCTGGAACACAAGGGCTAATGTTGCTAAGGTAACAGGACTGAAAATCTGTCTGCAGAAATAGATGCTTTATAACCTGGGATTTCCCTTATTTGCATTTAAAGACTCCAGAGTAACAGTCACAAAGCAAGGTGAATCCTTAAGGCAAAAATAACAGAAACATTTAAAAAATATGTCACAATGTCACCTGATAAGTCATTGAGCAACCTGAACTACTACGCAGTTAAATAGGTGCAGGAAACAATAGCAAGTGCTAATAATGTCTAGTGCACTGATGGGAGAGCTGGTTCATTTAAGAGCACCACCTCCTCCCATTTTTTCATATTAAGCCTGGGAGGAATTCCTTTTTCCTTTTTCTTCCTTGCCCTTCACAGCCTTCTCCAAGGTTAAAATGTTGTTTCTCCTATTTCTTGGTGACCTAGGAATGCCTCATTGCACATTTGCAAGAGGATATTAACAGTGGTTGGTATTAAAGCTCAGATTTGAAGAAAGTGGAGAAATCCCTCACGCTAAGTAAAATTTAGGAATGTTGACATTATTGAAGAATAAAGCAAGAAAGATTTCACAGACACTTTCAACTCTGAGAAAGGAACTTAAAAAACAAATCCATAGTATCTGGTCACTACATTCAATACAACCCCTATATGCTTCTAAGAAGAAGCAAGCAGCCAAAATTGCACTTTATGCACTTATTTTTTTTAAAAAAGAAAAAAACATGGATTGCATCATGATTTTTTTTAAAAAAATTAAACACTTGCAGGGTTTAGGCACCATCATTAAAGGCTCCCAAATGTGCCCAAAAGCAAATGAACTGAGCAGAAAACTGGATGTGTGTCAATGCATACAAAACAGCAGAACCATAAGTGGCTTTGAGCAATTATAAGAAATGCAAAGGGGATAATACATGATTGAAGGTAGAAGAGTAACATAGAAATGATGATATCTTTGGCAATGGGGTCCAATTGTAGATTTTGAAATGACTTTGTCAATGAGCATCCTTTTTATTGCTAAAACCTGTTTGCAAATTTTATTATTTTCCTTTTTGTTAAGCCAAAGCTCAAGAAAACCCTATCATATAATGGTGAATGAAGAGCTGGTTTCAGTGCCAGGGATGGCACATGAATAACATTTGTTCACATGGGTAACATTTTCTGCTCTTTATTTGTTATGATGGCTAGAAGAATCATGTAGCCAACCAACTAGCCCAAGCATGAATTACTCATTTATGACAAGCAGGTTTAAATACAATTAGAAATCAGAATTTCTATGAATTCAGTGGAATTTTACTAGATATTTTGAAATTGTATTTCTGATTCATTTAAGAATCCAAGGTTATCTTTACTTATCCATACTACCAGACATTTATTAAGTTATACTGCCGCCGGGCGTGGTGGCGCATGCATGTAATCCCCGCTCTTGGGAGGTGGAGACAGGAGGATCATGCAGGTTCACAGTCAGCTTTGCTGGCTTAAGAGACCCTGTTTCCAAATTAATAAAAATATAAAATAGGTCTGGCAGTGTAGCACGGAGGTAGAAGGGATTACAGGAACCCCAGTACCATAAAAAAAAAGAGTTATATACTAATACCACCCATCACAGGGTCTGGAAAAAACTATGTACTCAATAAATGTTTCCTAATTCTGATTTCAAATTTGTGGTTTCCAAGGGTGCTGACATACAGTCTGATTATGAATAAGGACCTTGGACACAGGGAAGTCCTACCTTTACTCTCTAGAATAAATAAAGGGTTGCTATTGACTCTTTGCCAAAATAGGATCAGGTTCAGTCTGAATCCTTTATTCTTTAAATACTGTCAAAGGGAGTCCATAAGTATTGTGCTTCTTGATACATATGTTAAGAAATTGACTTACAGAAAGCTAACACATGAAAGGACTGAAGAAATCATCTGATCCAGCATATTCATCTTGCAGAGGAAGATGCTGCATTCTACAGCAAGAAAGCACCTGATCCTCTGAAGGCCAGGTAAGAACCATTCCCGAGTGTCATTTCTCATGGTATACAGAGGCAAGAGCAATCTCTCCATACTAAGTAGTTTGAATCTTCAATGCTCCCCAAAGACATATATGTTAAAAGCATGGTTCCCAGAATGTTGCTACTGGGATGTGAGGCCTACTTGGAGATTACTGGGTCACTGAGAGAATGTTCTTAAGAAGACTATGGGACCCCAGGCTCTTCATCTTTTTTCTTTCTCCTGGCTGGGCTCATGCTGTATAAAAGACTTCAGTTTTACTCTATCACATGATCCTCCCATGACGAGCTGCAGTACCACAGGCCCAAAGCAATAGCACCCATCAATCATGGGCTAGAACCTCTAAAACCATAAGTCAAAATGCTTCTTTTCTCTTTATAAGTACATTATCTCAGACATTTTGTCATAGTGATGGAAAGAAGACTACACACTAAGCAATCTGTGACTCTTGGTAGCCTCTCCGCTCAAGTTCCTGTTTATAGTGGTGAACACAAGTCATATTCACCATGTAGAGGTCATTGGAGAGCTCCTAATCTGAGGTTTGACTCACAACAAGGGTGATAGACATAGCCTTGGGAGAGCTCAGGCCCATCTGGCATCAAGTGTTCATCCCTCCAGTCATTGAAGGATATGGTCCTTCAACCTTTCTTACTAGGTTGCACCTGACCCACTTAAGTTTTTTGCATCTCTGCATGGTCCCTATACACTTGGCTTTCTAAACACAGAAATTAGATTTTATAAACAAGAGCTTAATATCTCTGTTCTTGTTTACAAATAATTTACACTAACTCTATATGGCTTAAGAAAACTATCCCTTGTATTTCAGAGTTAACAAGTAGATGGCATGGTATACATGAAAGACTACAACCCTAACTTTATTTCTTACACATTTTAACTTAAGGAAGACATAGTTTAATTGTGTATAAAAATCCTCATATTATTAATGTTGGGCTTCTGTGGGGGCAGGAAGCATATTTTCTGTGAAATTTTCTGTATAAGACTTAGTTTATTTTTATTTATTTATTTATTTTTTGGTGGTACTGGGGTTCCTGGAAGCCCTTCTATCTCCGGGCTACACTCCCAGACCTATTTTTACATTTTTATTTGGAAACAGGGTCTCCTAAGCCAGCGCGCGCGGCTAGCTTCGAACCTGCGCGATCCTCCTGTCTCTGCCTCCCAAGCGCGGGGATTACAGGCGTGCGCCACCACGCCCGGCTAAGACTTAGTTTAAAGCCTGTTATACACTAGAAGTAAATTAGAATAAAATTTCACAAAGTCAGGGGCTGTTGCCTGTTTTGGTCCAGACATATAAAACATTGCCTGATATATTCTAGGTATTTTGTAAATATTTCCAAAATTGGTAGCTGAATAAAATAAAAATAAAATAAAAAATAAAATAAAAAATAAAATAAAAAATGTCTACATTTAATAGACAGACATGGGAATATTCGGGGCACTAGTTACAGATGACTCCTCTAGTTCCTTCCCCACCTTTTGTCCTACTACTGGTGATTTCAAAGTGGTGAAGAATGTTTTTGTTTGTATTTGAAAAAGGAGAGAAGTTACAAAGTCAAAAAAAGGAGAGAAGTTACAAGGTCAACATAATTCTCCCAGTATTAAATGAGATTGGGAATAACCAGTTCTTGGTTTAAGAAAAACGGTCCATGTTTTGTTGACTCACTGAGAGGAGTGGCAAAGGAAACTCTCTTCCCTCCCCTTCCTCCCCTGTGGCTTTCCTCTTCAGCTGTTCACTGAAATCCCCTAGGAATTTTAGCTTCTGCCTTTTCTTATACAATTTAATCATAATATCTGGGCTGTAGAAACTTTAAAAGGGACTTCAAATTTCACTAATGTATTTTGGGGCATTAAAGAGATATAAAATAATAGAGTAGGATCCAGAGGGATATGCACCAAGTGCTTATATGTTTGTATCACATTGAACCTCAGTATGATATATACTGAGATTGCACCCATAAAATTATGAAAGGAATAAAAACTATTTTACAAAGTACCCCAAGTATTTTAAGTCACCAACTAAGGTTTAGGTTAAAAACCATGGCCTAATTATGCTAATAGGAAAAATCCAATTAGTCAAATTTGTGTTCTAAACTAGATGAATTAGTTAAGGGTCTCTAGAGAAACAGAACTAACTGTCTAATACATAATATAAAATAATGTGATTAAATATATTAATATCTCATAATATAACATATTTTATATCTTATATATAATATAAAACACTGCTAGCATTTTCTATGGTGTTTCTAGAATGCCTAAACCATTTCTATATGATTTAATATAACAATATTAAAGATACATAATAACCTAAAGTTATATAATTTTTATTGATTCATTGTAGTCATACATCTTCATGGAGTACAAGACAGTAGAGGCATACATGCACACATTACTCATTTAGCCCTTCCCCAATTCCCACCCCATTTCCTCCACCCTCTCTCCTTCTCATATTTGGTTTAGTGATTGACTTTAATATATTTGTGAATATACATCACCATAAAGTACATTACCAAATTTCCATCTTCTCCCCTACCATCCACCCCCCTCAGTTAGGTGGCCTTATTTGCTCATCTATGGTTTCTCCTTCCTGATCTAAAGTTCCTTCTATGACCCTTTTTCTCCCTAGCTTCTACATATTAAAGAAAGCATCTGATTTTTTTTCTGTGTATGTGACTGATTAATCTCACTTAGCATAATGTTCTATCCATTTCCCTGTGACATAATTTTGTTCTTTTTTTGGTGCTGGAGATGGAAACCAGGGGCATTCTATCTCCAAGCAATAACCCCAGCCCTATTTTTTTATTCTTTATTTTGAAACAGGGTCTCCCTGAGTTGGAAAGTACCTCACTAAATTTTAGCTGAGGCTGTCCTTGAACCGTGATCCTCTTGTCTCAGCCTCCCAAATACTGGGATTACAAACATGTGCTACCACGCCTGGCTAATTTTGTTCTTCTTTATGGCCCAGTAAAATTCCATTATGTACATATGGTAATTATTTTTATTATATTGCTGCAACTAAGAGTTTTATTTAAATTTGATGTATTAGTTAAGGTTCTTCATAGAAAAAAGAATTGATACTATATACAATAAAAACTCATATTACATATATACATGCATGTGCTTATGTATATATATAATTTATTCTGCTATCATTTTCTATGGTACCTCTAGGAAATTAAGCAAAGTTTCATGTTTCTTTAGGAATCCTTAGAGCCTCTGATAGGGTAATGCATACAATGGGTCTTTTTTTTATGAAGTTCACAGGCAATAAACTCAGACTCTGTCCTCTACCACTGTGTGCACTTGGTAAAGTTCACCTCTCTAAGCAACAGTTTCTTTATGTGTGAAAAACCAATGGGTTTATGACAAGCATGAGATAGAGTGTAAGAAGCCTACAGCTTGGTGTCTGGCACTTGGCACATGTTCTGAGGTGTGAGCCACGGTGTGTAGATAGATCTCCAGGCTTTTCCAGGTTGGTCATAGAAGCTTTATAACTAGAATCAGTACAGTCTGCACTGACTAAGACCTACAGCCATGGCAAGAGGACCATAGGATATGAAACCTCCCAATTTTTATGACCATACCACTATTTTGGCTGAATTTTATAAAACAAGTTTTCTAAAGAGAAATTGGTAAAATGCCGTCTTATACAAATACAAAATAAAATAATCCATTTCTAAGGTATGATTCTCAGATTCAGCTCAGCTAATATTTCACATGAGCACCAAATATAAATATATCTTTAAAAGTAAATATAAGCCATAATTGTGCTCAAAATAATTTACTATATATTCATAAATTCAACTGGACTGATGTCTTTTATTTTTATCAGACTACCTTAAGGGAAAACTTCTCGAGTTTATTTAAAATATCTGCCATAAAGATCTAATGCTGAAGAGCTTCTGTACAGCAAAGGAAACTATCAAGAACTTCAACCAAGAGCGAATAGAATGTGAGATTTTTGCCACCCACTCCTCTGATAGAGCACTAATACCTAGACTATACAGAGAACTCAAGAAACTCAGAACTAAGAAAACAAATAACCTAATAAAAATGGGCATGTGAACTAAATAAACACTTCACAAAAGAAGGAATTTAAATGACCAATAAATACATGGAAAAAAATACTCCACATCATTTGCAATCAGAGAGATGCAAATCAAAATTGCCCTGAGAGTTTACCTAACTCCACCTAGAATGGCAATTATTTAAAATACAAAACTACCCTGAGAGTTCACCTAACTCCATCTAGAATGGGAATTATTTCAAATACAAACAACAACAAAGGCTGAAGAAGATGTGGAGAAATGGGAACTCTAATTCACTGCTGGTGGGATTGCAAATTAGTGCAACTACTTTGGATAACAGTATGGCAGATCCTCAGAAGAATGGAAAAGAACCTACTATATGACCCAGCAATACCACTTCTGGGAATCTACCCAAATGAATGGAAACCAAACTACCAAACTAATACATGTGTATCTATGTTCATAGCCCCAAAATTTACAATTGCCAAACTATGGAGCCAGCCAAGATGTATAACAGATGAATGGATTACAAAGCTATGAGATGTGTACACATGGAGTTTTACCAAGCCATAAAGAGGAACAAAATTATGTTATTTACAGAGAAATAGATGGAAATGGAGAACATTACGGTAAGTAAGATTAGTCACAAAAAGTAGAAAATCAGATGTTCTTCCTAATATTGGGAAGCTAGGGAGAAGAGGAACTTTAGATGAAGGAGGAGAAACCACAGATAAGATGATGAGAGAAATGAAGAAGGAAATTCCCTAATGTACATGAAGTACATTCACAAACATCAATAACTAAGCCAAACATGAGAAGGAAAGAGGGGGAAGGAAATGGGGTGGGAATTAGGGAAGGGCTAAGTGAATGATGTGTGCATGTATGCCTCCACCATCTTGTACTCCATTAAGATGTTTGACTATAATGCACCAATAAATAATTTAAAAGGACCTAAGAGTGGGAAAAAGGAGTGGTATATTTGGTCAAGTCAAAATATACCCAAGTTAGCTGGGCATGGTGACATAAGCTTGTAATCTCAGTACTTGGGAGGCTGAGACAGGAGGATCACAGGTTCATCGCCAACCTCAGCAACTTGTGAGGCCCTCCATAACTTAGTGAGACCCTATTTAAAAATATAGGATAGAGTATATATATATATAACCAAGCTCATAATATCTGCGGTTCTTTTCTCATTCTGCTTCATTTTATGTAAAACATCTAGGCTGGTCCTCTTATTAGGTTGTTAGTACATTCAAAAGGGGGCTTATTGATTTCCTGCTTAGTGGTTGGAGATGGGATGCACCCTGCAGATTTGTTTTGTTTAATTAATTAAGCTTGACCAAACTCTTTGTGATTTTGCTTCTAAAAATTTTTTTATAAAAAATAAAAGATAATGCACAGTTACACATACCTGTAATCACAGTAATTTGGAAGCTAATACAGGAGGATCCCAAGTAGGTTTGAGACCAGTGTCAGAAACTCAGTAAAGACCTCAGAAATTTACTGAGACCCTGTTTTAAATTAAAAAATTAAAATAGGACATGGGGGTGGAGTTCAAAAGTAGAATGTCCCCGAGTTTAATCCCCAGCATCCCCCTATACACACAAATAAATAAAATTAAAAATAAATAAATAAATAAAAAATTAAGGAAGGATATAAAAGGATAAAGAATTATTCCTAATGCTAATATTCAAAAAAGCAATGGTAATATTTGTATAATCTAGCAGTTATATGAGAATTAAATAGTTTTTCTATAGCATGATTTTAATGGATACATATTGTCTATTTAACCAATACTCATTATTGGTTCCAATTTTACTGTGCTGAAAATTATGGGTTAAATATGTTTAAAGATAAATTCTTATATAGGTCTTATAGGGTTGAAGAACATGCTACCCTAAAATGTGTCCCTTTGGCCTAAGAATTATTTTGAATGAGGACGACTGAGGAGAGAGAGTAAAGGTAAGCCCTCTGGCCTGCTTCTATTTGCCTAAAATCAGGAAATTAATTAAGTAATTATTTTTATGGTACTCGGGATTAAACCCAGAGGTATTCTACCTTCTAGCTACACCACTGGCCCTTTTTATTTTTTAATATTTTATTGGTGCATTATATTCATACATCTTAGTGGAATACAAGATGTTATAGGCATATATACACACATCACCCAATTAGCCCTTACCCAATTCCCACCCCATTTCCTTCCCTTCCCTCTTCTCATGTTTGGCTTTGTGATTGACTTTGATATGTTTGTTAATGTATATCATGAACATTAGAAAATTTCCCTCTTCCCTCCTCACATCCCCCTCGGTTATGTTGCCTTATTTGCTCATCTATAGTATCTTCTTCTTCACCTAGAATTCCTCCTATGGGTCTTGCTACATTGCTGAGGGCATTGATACTTTGCTAAAGCTGGACTCAAATCTACCAGTCTCCTGTCTCAGCCTCCCAAGTACTAGGATTACAGGTGTGTGCCACTGGGTCTGACAAGAAGCACTTGAAATATAAAGTTACATAGCATCCTGTTTTAAAGAAAGCCATTCAAATGAGTATGGATAGGGTAAAATATTTACTAAATTATTCTATGGCAAATATCTATCGATTTTGGGAAAATAACATGTTTTAAAAGCATAGCTATAATGTATAAAGTAAAAGACATAATTGTATAAATATAAATTTACAAAAACTAAACAAAGCAGTATATTTATGCTTTTGAAGATAATATGAATGAGGAAGATGGTTCCTAAAAAAACTAAACAAATTTAGAGACTAACTGAAAAAAGGCAACTGTAACTATGTAAAAATCAAAACCTGATGTTTGATGAGAAAAGTATAATCAGTGTTAAAAGACAGCAATAAACTGGAGGAAAATATTTAAAATGCAATTAATATTCATAAAGGGAATTGGGTAGGGGCTAATTGGATGGTATGCACATGTATATCTCCACAAGTCTTTTATCCCATTAAGATACATGACTACAATGCACCTATAAAAACTTTTAAAAAAGAGGTCACCAAAATCTCTTAGAAAAATAACCCTGTTAAAAGTAGGCAGATAACTCTCAAAGAAATACAAATGACCAATAAAAATATTAAGAGATGTTCAAATTTCCTGAGAATCAGAAAAATGCAAAGTACAACAAGATGCCATAACTTCCCATCTAGTGGACCTAAGGGTTAATAGACAGTGTCTGTGAGAGGGGACATGGAATGCCTCCTAAATTACTAATGATAGTGTAAATTGAAATGCACTCCACAGGTTCAGCCCTGTTATGTTTTTAAAAGAGAATGTCTTTGGTCTGGCAATTCTACATTTGGGGTTTTTACAAGTAAAGAGGATATATCTAGGAGGGATATTCTTTGTATGGCAGCATTGTTTCCAAAATAGAAAAAGCATAAAAAACCCAAGTATCAATTAACAAATGACACCAAGCTTCAACCATGCTAAGATGTGACATGTATTCTTTGAAAAGAAATGAAATGCATGGAACTATCTCTGAGATATACTATTTATGTAAAAAAGCAAAATCAAGCAAAATCTTTCTTCTCACCCACTAATTTATGCTCATACTTGACTACAAAAAATGGTTTCTAAGAAAAGATATCAAAGCTGGGTGTGGTGGTACATAACTATAATCCCAGTATTTGAGAGGCTGAGACAAGAGGACTGCAGGTTCCAGGCCAGCCTCCTTAACTTAGTGGGACTCTCAGGTACCATAGTAAACCCATAGGTTCAAGGTCTGCAGGCAGCAACTCAATGAGACCCCGTTTCAGTATAAAGATTTTTTTTAAAGGGCTGAGTGTGTAGCTCATAGCTCAAAGGTAGAATGCTCCCCGGATTCAAACCCCCAGTATAAATAAATAAATAAATAAATAAATAAATAAATGGAATAAGAAAAAACAGAAAAAAGAAAAAAGGCAACAAAATGCTAATAGTTATATCTGAGAAATGTGATTTGACAGAGGCCAATGGGGAACACATTAGGGAATTATTTTTCAATGTATCATACTTAGGTATTATTTTAATGTTTTATAAAACGGGAATATTAGCATTGTGGTCAACCAAATAAAAAAAGAGAAAAAAAAACCACAACAAAAGCATTTAGTAAACTGGTACTTGGTATGTATATCTGCACTCTATTCTTCCTTTCTTGGGACACTCTGTCTACCCCAAAATAAAAAAAGAGAAAATCACATAGATTATTTGTCTGGACTGCTATAGACAGATGAAACTGAGTTAAACAGATATAGGCCACTGTGAAATACTTTGATCTGTACACAGGGTCCTTTAAACCTCTTAGTTATTTTGAAGGCCCATCACATTCTTCCAAATATTTATGGCATATTAAAATTTTCTGTTTAAGACTGCACATATTTTTCATTTAATATTGCATGTATCATATCCCTCATGTATTTAGAGACCCTTTTACTGCAAATTTATGTTGTGCCCAGCTTTTTTCTATTGTAAATGCTACTGCAATGAGCATTCCACAGACAATTTCTCACTGCCTTTCTGACTACAGTACTCACTCCAGGTCCATCATGCTCATGTGGTCCGTTCATGCACATTACATCCCCAGCAGAAATGTTTGAGAGGACCCATTTCCTCACAGCTTTGACAATGCTGAACAATTTTATTCCATCTGTCATATGATAGATTAACATGATTTCTTAGATAATTCATCTATTTTTAATATAGCTAAAAATTCAAGCCAAATAGGGTCATTTAAGAATTGCTCAGTGAGCACACATACATATATTAGAGACTTCAATCTTTTTCTCATGCATTAATAACCATTGTGTGAAAAATCATGTTTCATTTCCTAAACATGTTTGTCTTTCCATTAGGTCAACTCTAATCACTTAACACCCCAGAATGGTATTATGTGGGTGAATGAATGTGATTTTCCTTCCCATAAAGGGAATGTGAATGTCTGTTGTTTACCATAGCATAATTAAGAACAACACTTTAGGAGCAGTATGAGGAGTAAAAATGTTATTATTCTAATGGCCAAGATAAGTCAGTTTCTTACCACTAATATCCTATTCAGCATGAATGATTGGCCTATAAACCATTCCCTGCAGTGCTGAGTCAAAGAGTCAGATATTTTTAACCCCGGGTTTCTTTTTTCAACCTTTCTAATTGGATTTAAAAATTTTGTTATTAAATGGAAATAGCAAACTGGCACTACAGGAAGGCTCCCCATATGCTATTATGATGTTTCCAGAATTTTGCTAGATTTAATTACATTTCATTCATAAAGATTAGCTAAAAATTAAGAAGGAAATAGATTGTTCTCAAATAAACTGGCAAGAACACAGTAGTAACTTGTGACCAGAGAAAGATGCTTCACATGTAGAGAAATCAGCTTCCATGCAACCAAGACGAGTAAAATTCTTAGAAGAAAGCATTCAGGACTGAAGCTCCTCTGATATATGGATGACATGCACTTTCTCTGTGATAATAAATGTAACTAGTCCCTTTGTCACAGAAGTGCTCCTACTATTTTGCTTTTCTTCACCAATGCTGACCCACAGAGTATGCACATTGAAACATTCATAAAAAACATCATGCACATGACGTGATAATTATAGCAATCTTGTTAAAACAAAACTTTTATTGTGCCATTTTTCTGCACAAAATTGTCTAATGATTTGCTATTTTATGCCCAGTGGGAGCTGAAGTCTTTGCAAACAAGGCCCACCGCAGTCTATATATCCCCATCCTTACTCTTCTGATTTGTTTCCACTTTAGTTAGTTGGCTATAGCCAGGCCAACCCACTTGATATTCTGCAAATACTACACCCTTTTCTCTGCTTTGGCTACACAGCGATTGCTAAAAATCCCTACTAAAAACACTGTATTCTCAATGAACTTCTAACTTGGTTTTCTTTCATTTTGTGTGCGTGGTAGTTGGGATTGAACAAAGTGGCATTATTCCTCTAAGCTACAATCCAAGGCCTATTTTATTTTTATTTCAGACTCCCAAGTACTAGGAATCTAGGTATGTACCACCACACCTGGCTGATCACCTGATTTCAATGACAACATTACTTGTATCCTGTTGTACCCTATTCCACTCTCCATTAATATTTTCTCCAAGGCACCAATACTGCACTATCAGAGGGTATTGCTGGATGTGTTATTAGACTTGATATCATCTTGTCCCAGTTGTTGGTTTTGCACAGGCTTCCATTTACATGAATGTAAGCTCCATGAGGACAGAAAGGACTGTTTCATTTCTTCCCTCATTTCTAGCTCATAGCAACATGGTGACCTAGAGTAAGAATACAACGAATACCTGAATGAATTAATTAATTAGTGAATGAAGGGATGAAAGAAATAGGAAAGAGCCAAAAGTTACTTTTTATAGAAAAACATTCCTAAAACCTTAAGAACTCCCTTTCTTCCTTCCTTCTATTCACTCAATTCTTTTTCCTCTTGTATTGCCTCTTCCCTCCATCTAGTTCTTCTTGTATATATACTTTTATTCATCTAGTTATTTAGTAAAATCAGATTTGCCTACAGTTTTTCAAAGGTACCAACAGATGCAACCTCAAGGTTGTATTCAGGAACACAGAGCCAGTGAGAAAAATAAATTCCAGTATATGCTGCATGAAGCCTCACCACCACTTGCAACCTGAGTGTTGCATAAGGTTTTAAACAGATCAACTACAGTGATAGGACACCTTGGATTGGTAATAAAATAAAGTTTAAAAGTACCTGGGAGAAACTCAAATTTTTTATTTATTACTACATGAAAAGATGGACAAAGTTTCTTTTATACTGGTGTTCCATATTAGAAATAAGCATCAAATTAAATGATCTGGTTAGAGCTTTCATCCTGGTTTCAATTCCAGCTGACTCCATTTCTATCATGTATACCACAATCATGAAAAATTAACTCATTGAAAAAAATGCAGAAAATAACTCCCTTTTAAATCTGAGAATTTACATAGGAGAAGTCTCTGAAAACACTAAAGATTTTTTTTACCAAACAAGCAGAACTTTAGGCAGGACTAAAGCAATCAGCCTTGCTTCTATGTAATCTAAGTTGACTTCTTCAGGTCTCTTTAACCTAGGGCACAGGGTTGTATTACAACTACTTGGATAGTAAAAATATAATAGATCATAAAAGCAATGTAATTTGATATATTTGACAAATTTAGACATCATTATTTTCTATGGTCTATTTACACAGGGAGGATTTGGAATCTGCTACTCATTGTTTATAATGCCAAGGTATAAGTCATTATTTTAAATAAGACTCAGAATTTAAGAGTTAACAGGAAAAAGCACATTAATTCTGATAAAAGGACTTGAAAATGTAATGGATCATTTCATGAGAAAGTCTACTTTTTTTTAATCACTGGAGAGATTCAATTCAAAGTTGTAAAATCATGTATTAAGGCTATGTAGGCATTGGAGAGATGGCTGGAATAAATGACTGTCAAATTTTATTGACTCAGATCCCATGGGATTGTTTAGGAAAGCCAACTGTTATAAGTTGTATCATATTTTTTTGCATAAGGAAGAGGTAATTTTATACTGTTTAGAGCTAAAATTGTAGAATCTGGAACTTGTTGTGAAAGAGTCATAACACAGGCTGCATTTCCATTGAATATGCCACAGTAGCCACACCCTCTTATTTATTCTCCTTTCCAAAACTGCCACTAAAAAGACAATAAAAGAATAAAATAATTAAAAAGCCTACAAGGGCAAAGGGAAAACAGGAACCTTAGTAAGGGATAAGAATTTTAACAATCTTTTGGGAGATAAAACAAGAGGTGTCTGGGTGGATAAATAGAATGGGGGACATCTGAACTTGGTCATCAGTAGGCAGGGAGGATATGGACAGGATACAGTAAGTTTACCTGGACAATGCCCAAGAAAAACTCAATTTCAAGGTAGCTGACTTCCTAGAAAGAACAAGAAAAGTAGTTGAAAATCTGCACAAGATTAATAGATAGACTACTTGATTCTTCTGTGTTACCTCACAGGCAACACCTGACAAGAGACTGGACTTTGCCTCTGAAGAAACTGAGTCAATGAAGCATCAATGTCACACAAGTAAAGCAAGTACAAAGGATGGCAGGAAGGGGAAGGGATAAAATGCATGCCGAGGGAGTACTGACAGTGCCCCAGTTCTAGAACGCCTATGGCTAGACTTATAATACTTGGGAAGGAAAATGGCAGATTTAATGCTCTCAGAGAAATATGTTGGATACTAACATGAGGAATGGCTCTTATAAGAAATACATCTTTTTAGTCCTGCTATGTACATAGAGTTTACAACATACTTTTCAAATGCCTTGTTCTTAAATATAAGTGAACAACTGAAATCACCAGTGAATTTAGAAAAGTCTTCATTAAGAAAAAGAGTGCGCAACTCAAATAAACATGGAAAAAGATACAGAAAATTAAGACAGTATAAATAACAGAGGAAAAAAACAACAAACCCTCAGTTTTTTTTTAAAAAAAAAGGAGATAAGGCTTCTGAAACAAAAACAGTATGCTACAAATCATGAATAAGATAACAACAGAAATCAGTCTTGGAAATTAAATATCTGAGGTAAAAATTTAAGAGAAACAATAAAGGATAGTGTTGAGATAGTTTCTAAGAATTTAATTCCAAAACACTTTTTAGATAAATAACAGTCTCTGGTTAAATAGTCCAAAAGAGCCGATATCAAACTCACAGAAATCCTAGAAAGTGAATACATTAAATAGAAAATAAAGCAGAGAAAATTATCACATGCCCTAATATAGCTAATAAATGCTTAAAACAATTTTAAAACATCATTTTAATTCTTAGAACACTTATAATAAAAGACATCTACAATTTTTTCAGAGAACAATAAACACTAAGAATAAGAATGCCATTGTACTTTCAAAAATAATAGTAAAAAGAAAAAGCTAATAGAGTAGAATCTTCAAAAATCTGAGGGGAAATATCTTTCTATCTCTACTGTATATTTAGACCAAATATCCATCAAATGTGAAAGATACTTTCAGACAAGCAAGGCATAAAGAAATTATTTCTTGTGCATTCTTATTTAGAAGCTACTACAGAATGTGCTTCACAGAGAATAAAACAAGGAATAGGAAGACATGAGATCCGGAAAACAGGAGAGCTGTGAAATGAGTCTCAAGGTGACAAGTCAACAATGTAATGAGACTGCAGTTCTCCGCAAGCCTAGTAAGTATCTTACTGAAAGTAGAACAGAAGATGAAGAGTCCTCAAGGAGAAAAAAAAATATGGCTATGAAAAGTAAAATAAAAATAAGTTAACTTTGTTGATTGTCATATGACCATGAAATTTGAATAAGGAAATGGCTATAAAAGTTAGATGGCTTATACAGAATACCAGACAAATAAAAATCTATAGCAGTCATTAACTTTAGAAAAAATGAAAGACTGTTCATGATAACTGAAGTGGGTAATTCACTGATTGGCTTGGCAGTTAACAATACTTTATAAATTATTACAATACCAATGCTAAATATAAATTAAGACATACTTGAGTAGATGTTATAAGGGAAGCTGGATTTTGTAAGAATTAAATGAGATTGTATATACTACTTTTAGAAAAATAGTGAACATTTTCATCCTTTTCAAATTTCTAATCTCTTTTAGAAAATAGTTTAGGGGAAAGAACACAAGCTTAAGAATGATAGATCTAGTTCATTAACTTCAAGTTGGTTAACTAATTAGAGCTTTGGTTTTAATACTGACACTAGAAGATGTGTGTAAATATCAAATGACATAACACTTATAAAATCTTAGGAAGAAAGTAGACACCCCAAAAATGTTTTTTCTTGCCCCTTAGTTCAACTTCCTCTAAATTTCTAGATGCTGGAGAAAGATCCATTATGAAAACATGATATTTTCAGGCAAGTGCTGTGTCAAATATCACCCTAAGGATAATTTAGTTATCTTGATTAGAAAACAATGCCTTTCACCAAGTACAGGATGATTGAGCAAAAGTCTTGCCAAAGACCATAAATATGAGCCTTGTTCAGCCTGCCAAATTGTTGCCCAAATCCTCATTCAACATTTGGCCCAAGAATATTCATTCAACCTCAGGAGAATCCTGGATGTGCATACACGCGCGCGTGTGTGTGTGTGTGTGTGTGTGTGTGTGTGTGTGTATTTACTGATCTCAAAGTACAGGGGAAATGTTACCAGGATGTGACAAGAAGATGTGGACATTCTTCTGGGTTGTGGCCTAGCACTAAGACAAGCATATGCAACCCTTTGCTCAAAATGTCAGAGGACTCTACACATTCAAAATATGCAAAGGAGGGAAGAAATTGAGGGGAATAGAATAATTTAATTCTTGAAGAACAAAATATTAGGAAAAAAAGTCTTCTGGGACTTGATTCTGAGCCAGTCCCCATTTTTCAGTTTATTTAGCTGAAATGATTGGTTCAAAGTTAGACAATAAGCCAACAATATATGTATCCCAGATGTTTATGGTTGTGTGATTTTTGGCAAATCACTTAAAAGCAGACACTTATGAAAAGTTAAAACTTAAAGAAACCTTACAGATGGTCTGACCCAAGCTCTCATTTTCTATGTTCTCAGAGGTGATAAGAATCAGGCAAATTCAAGAGGTGCATTACATCCAGGCTAGCCAGTTGGTGTGCAGACAGCATGATGAGATCATCCATTGAGAGAGCCTTTGACAGAGAGGGTGTGTGTGTGTGTGTGTGTGTGTGTGTATGTGTGCACGTGTGCACATGCATACATGCTCTCAGCCTCCTCCACTTTCCCCCCCTGGAGGTGGCTGCAAGGCTAGAGCTGCCT
Source organism: Muscardinus avellanarius (assembly GCF_963383645.1). NCBI lineage: Eukaryota > Metazoa > Chordata > Mammalia > Rodentia > Gliridae > Muscardinus > Muscardinus avellanarius. Next base: position 50,774,561 of record NC_137800.1, on the reverse strand, counting down.
CCAGTGGGTATAAGTAAAGGAGGCTGAGATCAGGTCACTTGGTCCATAAGTGTGAGCAAGAGCATCTGCAGAAGACCAAGGTGTTTTTTTTTTTCCTAGAGTAAGAATGTTTTGGTAAACACCTGGTAGAAACCCAGCATTAGAAGGGCAGAACATAGAAATCTCATTTTGAAAAACTTAAATGAGCAATGAGAAGGGGGGGAGATGAAATAGAATAATATTATACTAGGTAATACTGCTTTATTCTCATATTGAGACATATTAACATTAAACCCATGGCTTTATGTGAATGCCTCTTAAAAAACTATCACTCTTACTATGAAACAAATGGTGATGACCCTTTTAGAATTTAAACTATTTTCTTGTTGGCATCCATCATGTGGAAACCAAGATTTCAATAAAACCTGCCTCTCCCTCTGTTCTTCAGGCTCTCTTCTGGACACAATTTTGCTCTTGCTAACATCTGATTCAGAGACTACATCCATTGTACAAATTAGGCAGCCCTGTTTTTTCATCCCACTTAATCTTTTTCATTGACCATTAACAATTATGAATTTAAAGTTCTAAACACATATGATAAAGATGATTCTTTATTAGATGTTCCTTTACTAGTTATTGTGAGAAGAGCTATGGCATATATGCATTCTCTTCAAGCCTATCCGCATGGGCCTATGTGATTGCCCCAGGAGCTTCTCATGCTGTCAAGCTCATCTCAGTTATGGCTGTCTGGAACACAGCCAATGCAAGACACACAGTAGGCATCCCAAAACTTGTTTCATGAACTATAAGTATGTGTGCAGGTAAACTTTCTCCAACACACATACACACACACACACACACACACACACACACACACACACACACCCCTTTCCTTCATGGGCCCAAAGAAGAACAGGCATGGTTTATATAGGCACTAACATAAAAACTCTTCACTTATCTGGTACTGCTAGGGAATGAGATCTTTCAGACCAAAGTGTTGTTTAAAGTCCCTCCAACCCAGTGTGTGTGGAAATAGGGATTGAACCCAGGGGTGTTTTACCAGTGAAGCATACACTCTTCTACTTTGTTTTTATTTTGAGATAGGGTCTTGCTAAGTTGCCCAGACTGGCCTTGAACTTGTGATCCTCCTGCTTCAGCCTCCCAGGTAGTGGAATTATAGGTGTGTCCCACTATGTCCAGTTTCTAACCTACTTCATTATCAAGACCAAAGAAACCACTTTTCATAGAATATTATTCTCAAATGTACAATTCCTAAATATTTAAACAGAGTATACAGAGTATGTCCCAGGATTTTAAGGTGATAATTATAACCATTGATGACTGAACTTTGCAAATAGTACACTCAGGACTACTGTGACTTTGGAGGTAATTTGTACTTATACTTAATGGTCTGATGTTTTATGAGGGAACAATCTCTTAACAGCTTCTCCTAGTGGCTGGAACTTAGCTTGTGATCACAAAATTCCAATCTCCACATGGCATTTTCCTTGCATATAGGTCTGTCCCTGGGTCTAAATTTTCCCTTTAAAAATTACCAGTCATATTAAATTAGGTCTCACCCAAACAACTTAATTTTAACTTGATTACCTTCATAAATACATTATTTCCAAATACTCCAAATAAGGTCACATTATGACTCATTGGGGCTTATGATTCCAACATATCTTTTTGTGTGGACATAATAATCCCATAATACTGATTTACCAAATACACTTTCCCAACTCCCAGACTGGAGTTTGGTTCTATTATTACATGCTCCTTCTGTTATAATGTTATTTTCTGAATACAAATCCCTAGTTGCGCCCTGAAGTCAAGTGTAAATGATTTGGGGATTATTTTTTAGCATCAACACTCCAATAGTATAGATAATTAAAAGTTGATTGTAATAGGCATTATTTTTTCATTTCAAAAAGCCGGCTTTAAGAAGAAATAGCCATTTACCTAGGAGGAATGGGGGTAATCCATCACTGTGACACTGAGGGGAATTCCACGTACAAAACCAAAACAGAACAAAACAGAAATGGTAGAAAAAAGCACTACATCAATGCAATTCATTATCATCATCAACAGGGTCATTTCTACTATGCTTTGTATGATTTATTATTATTTAACACCCACAAATAAAAGATCCAACCCAGCCAGCCCTTGGTTTTCTGAAAAAGTCCCTAAAATTAGTAGGTCTACTTTATTAGGAGTAATACAAACAACAATAAAAATGCTCAATTAAACATTAATTCACTTAATTTTTCATTAATTCTTTAGCAAATATCTATTCAAATATTTATTTATTTATTTATTTATTTATTTATTTATTTATTATTACAATCTAGATGCCTAGGAAACATCAAGGAGTGAAGCAAAAGATAGTCCTGTGCACTGAGCTTACACATTCCTGTTAAGTAAATGATCTAGTGTATAGGAAGAAAGAAACCAGAGTATATTAAATGTTCCACTGAGTTATTTCTTTTGCTAGTGTAGAATCTTTTGAGCTTTTTGTATATGCTGGATATTAGCCCTCTATCAGAGTAGTGGCTAGTAAAGATCTCCCATTCTGTAGGCTTTCTCTTTAGGTTCTTGAAGGTCTCTTTTGATGAGAAGAAACTTTTTAGTCTGATGCCATCCCACTTGTTAATCCTTGTTTTTATTTTCTGCACTTTAGAGGTCTTGAGAAAGTTACTACCTGTGCCTATATGTTGTTGTCAAATTGACTATAATCAATTGACTATAAGTCTGTGGGTTTGTTTCTGTATCTTCTATTCTGTTCCTTTGGTCTATATGCCTGTTGTTGTGCTAATGCCATGGTGTTTTAACTATTATTTCACTGTAGTATAATTTGAAGTTAGGGATTGTGAATCCTCCTGCATGGTTCTTACTGCTGAGAATTTCTTTGGCTATTCTGGGTCTTTTCTTTCTCCATATAAAATTCATGACTGTTTTTTCTAGGCCTATGAAGAATGTCATTGGTATTTTGATAGAAATTGCTAGTTATTTTATTGGTTTTGAGGTTATTGAGAATGGAATTGTTTTCTTTATTTCTTCCATTGTGGATTCATTGTTAACATATAGAAAAGCAGACTCTAGCAAAACAAATAACCCAATCAAAAAATGGGCAGCTGAATTGAGTAGACACTTCACAAAAGAATAGATTCAAATGCCCAAATAGATACATGAAAAAATTTTCAACATAATTAGCCATCAGGGAGATGCAAATCAAAAGTACATTGAGATTACACCTAACCCCAATCAGAGTGACAAGCATAAAGAAATCAACAACAAATACTGATGAGGATGTGGTGAAATAGGAACTCTTTTACTTTGTTGGTGGGGGTGAAAAGTAGTTCATCCACTATGTAGATCAGTGTGGAGATTCTTTAGAAAACTAGGAATGGATCCACCATATGATCCAGCTATACCACTCCTGGGTATCTTTCCAAAGGAGTTGAAATCAGAGAACTATGTTACTATGTTCATAGCAGCACAATTTGTAATACCCAAAATATGGAACCAACCTAGATCTCCATCATCAGATGAATGTATTTCAAAATTATAGGAAATACACACAATGTAATTCTACTCAGCAATAAAGAAGAACAAAATCATGCCATTCGTAAGAAGATGGAAAGACTTGGAGAACATTACGTTAAGTGAGATCAGCCAAACACAGAAAGAGAAGGGACATATGTTTTCTCTAATATGCTCAAGCTAGGGAATATTAGGGATACCAGAGGGACTCCAGAAAATGAGCTTTTCTCAGCAAAGCTAGAAAGGAAGGGTAGGAGAGGAAGAAGGCTGAGGTTGCTTAATGGAGGAGCTACATTCAAATATGTGTATAAGTGTGAATGTAGCTGGTCAACCTGTATACTCATTGTTAGAAGGGCGTGGTACAGAAGTGGGGGGGGCATCAAGTACTGTGTGAATGTATGCCATTGTCAATATGATCCATATTATTATGTGAAGCTATAGTGTATCAATAAAAACAAATTAAACTTATGGATAACTTGTAAAAAATAAAAAATAAATGTCCCACTGGTGTGGGATCTCACAGTTATTGCCTTTATTAGTTCCGAAATTGTCCAAGATTTAGTTTTCAGTATAGAACAGCATGTACTCAGAGTATTATTAAGATCAAAATACTGTGATAATTTGGGCAGAGGGACTGACAAGATTATCTTGGAGACTGTTGGGCAGTTAGAAATTTTTTCTTCTAGCCAGGCATGGAGGCACACACTTGTAATTCCACTATTTGGAAGGCTAAGTCAGAAGGATCATAGTTTTGCAGCCAGCTTTGGCAAAATGTGATACCCTCCACAACTTAGCGAGACCCTGTTTCAAAATAAAGAATAAAAATAATGCTAGGGTTGTAGCTCGGAGGTAGAATGCTCTGGATTCAATCCCCAGTACCCCCGCAAAAAAAAAAAAAAAAAGATTGTGCCTAGATCAGTGGTGCTCTTCAAACAGGGCAGATGCCTCCCAAATTGCAGGTCTTACTGTGTAGCAAGCAAACTTCAAGTGAGACACAGATCAGTCCTTAGGTGATTTCCTGACTACAGGGATCACACTTCTCCGAAGTCTCATTAACTTCTCAATTAGAAAAATGTAGATTGACAAGTTAAAATTATTTGCTCTTATTAGTTAGGCAAATAATTCAAGATAAAATATTATGAGAAAAGAGTTCTCCCAGTCTTGAGATTTTTACAAATATGTAATGTAACATGCAGTTTGATTCCAAAACACTATCGACACTATCACATATAAAACAGACAAAGAATATCCTAAATAAATAAATAAAATTATCTCTCTCTCTCTCTCTCTCTCTCTCTCTCTCTCTCTCTCTCTCACACACACACACACACACACATACACACAATCTCCAAAATAATTCACAAATAATAGTTGGTAGGCAGGCAAACACCATTCCACAAAAGCAATCTCTTTAACCCCTAATAAGTATTCTTGCAAAAAATGTTAAGACTGTGATGGTTTTCACAATAGATATGATCTATGTATGCTCCCATTCTGCTGCCATTTGAATGAATGTAGCCTATGTTTCACTGGAAATTGCAGCCATCAATGTCTTAGTTAGAAACACTATGACAAAATGAATATCGTCAGTTTGTATAATCAGTATAATCAGTCAAGGCTACATTCTTCTGGTAGGAAGAAATCCAGCTTAAGACAAAATAAGTGACTTCAGGTACCCCAGTATGTGTCAGCAGAAGGTGGTTTTATTTTACTCCTGGAGAAATTGTAATAGTAATATCAAAACCACCTTAGTTATTAAATCTGCTCTCCTGGGTTTTGTCATTGGCACAAGAAAGATAAGAAGTTAATCTGTATAAAAGTGTGACTCAAGGGGAAAGATGAGCAAAGGTTGGACAAACATTCCTCTGGACCTGATGGCAAGCGATTATACTGATGACTTCACCCTCTGGTAGTCTGTGCTGGTAGAGCATTTAGGCCACATGGGCTCCAATTTTCTATATATGTAAAATAAGCATAATGTCAACTTCTACATTTTGCACTACTGTAACACCTATGACAGTTATGCTGCTTTGACCTCTCAGGCTAGCTTCTGTTTCACCCCTAACACCCACTGGAACCTAGTGTGGTACAGAGACATAAAGGAAAGACCAATGTGTTCAGTCATATTAAAAAGAAAGAAAGCTCTGGCTTGATTGAATGTTCCAATCTCTCCCCAAAGGAAGAAGGAATTCAGAAGTGATGGGATAACAGCAATACTTCCTGCTACCTGTTTACAGAAACAACAAATGTCTTTATTGATATTATCACCTTTATAATAAATGTGATATTATTACATTTATTATAAAGATAATAAATGTCTTTATTGATATTATCACACTAGCAGCTTAGTGTGTCAAGTGCTGAATGCATGTGTATTTATGGGGGTGTGGGATAAAAATTACAAGGATAGAAAAAAGTTTTCCTCACAATAAACAGTTTCAGGAAAATGATAAAATTCTATGTATTTTAACTATTTGTTATATATAGAAGTCTTGAGAATGCCAGAATTACCAGTAGGTAAGAATGGGAGATCACAAAATAGAAGGGTCCTTGTGAGAATTCCACTTCTCACTCCCTCCTTTGATGCCACCAAGTTCTTAATTAAAATCAACTTCTAAACATTTCCTAAGAAAACATCATTTGAATCCTATATCCTTGGTATTTTACCTTAGTATCAATTTGAAAACTAAATGCACACATATGCTTTAGGACTTTTAAATCTTTAAATTTTATTCCTATTTGTAATAAAAAGTCTAAATAATATAACATAATATATGGAGTATGTAATAGAGGTTACAATTAAAGTAAAAAGCAAATAGTGCTAAGGCAAATATCTTTAGCTCTACTTGATATTTGTTCAGTCATAACATGCTTTCCTTTTTTTTAAATAAAACTTAACATATATTGAAAAATAGCAGTTATCATAGTTTATATGTTACTATGTTGGAAATTACATTTATCACAGTTCCTGAAATTATAAAGGCTAAATGAAACTCTTATCAACACAATGCCAGGGCACAATAAACTCACTGCATTTAGTTATATCTTGGACCTTGGTTTTGTTTATCCTCAAAAAAATTAAAGCATCAAAATATTACTCTCTGAGATTGTGTCTAAATGTATCTTCAGCAAAATGGAACAACTTTACTTTCAATGAGGCTTTGTAATTGTCAAAATATGCTTGTATAGTAGAAGCTATATAAGCCAATATGTTATATATCTACATATATGTGCATACACAATATATAAATAATATATAATTAAGGAGCTGCTAAATAATTTTTCAAGACTCTACCACATTCTAAACTATATGCTATGCCCTAGTTGTCTAAGAAAAGCATTTTCCTGAATTAACACAACCAGTAGAAAGATTTAAAGGAAGTAACTGTGAATGGCCAGAATGGAGAGGGTGGGCTAATTTAGTTGCTTCTTGCCTAAGGAGATTGCTCCTGCCCCCTTCTCAGGCTGTCATCAGAATGTTAAGGAGCCACACAGCAAGAGGCCAGTGAGCTCAGGAGCAGCTTTCTCTTCTCTCTTACCTGAGTCATAGGTAGGCTGGGTGCTCCTGTCCCAAAGTGCCCTAACTGAGGTTAATGAAGAACAAATTTATTAACTTCAAGGGCGTGAGTGGCTGGCACCTGGTTAATTATTTGGTTCTCATTTTGTGAGAACCTTAAATTAAGGAAATGCAGTGATGTTAATGTCAGTCAGTGGGATGCCCAAGAGACAATGTCGAACATTTGCTTGTTGAAATTTATATGTATTCACTGGCTGTCACTATTGATTTCACTTAGCTGCTTCATCTTTATAATCTCTGCTGCATTTTGCCTTGGGCAGAGCTAGCGGGCTTAAATGAAAAAAAAAGAAAAAAGAAAAAGAAAAAAAAGGAAAGAAAATGAAGAAAATGAAAATTCGAATATATCTTTCTGAATGAAACATAAAAGAAAGGAAAATAAAAACGACATGAAGAAAGTGGATAGAAAAGGGAAAACATTACTTGACCCCAGTCAGTGGCAGAATGGGAAAACCCTGTTCAACTGCAGTGAGGTTAAGGAAAACAGCCTGTGTGAGTCACAGATCTCACTTGTAATAAATCCCCCACACATGGGTCCTCCTGGGAAAAGACATGATGTGGTCACAGTTCTACTATTCTGACTGTAATGAGAATTTTATCTTCCTCTATCTTCTTAGAATTTAATGAGGTTCTTTATTCCTCCTTAAATGAGAAAAATAACCATGGTATTAAAACTAAGACAAAATATTGATCATTATAATTCTTTTCCAAATATTTCATACTTCCTTTACCTCATTTAAACTAACAATTTTCCACTTTATTTTTTTGTGACATTAATATGATGCAAACAAATTTTGTTTTAGTTAAAAAAATTTATGGTACTGGGTAGTCTATCTCCAAGATATACTCCATTCCTACTTGTATTTTATTTTTTATTTTGAAACAGAGCCTCACTAAATTGCTGAGATTGGATATGAAAGTGTGGTACTCCTGCCTTAGATTCCAATTACTGGGATTATAGGCATGTGCTACCATACCCAGCTACAAACAAAATTTTAAAAGAAAAACACAAGTGGCACATGGTAGTACACACCTATAATCCCAGTACTTGGAAGTGTGAGACAGAAGTATCACAGGTTTGAGGCCAGGCTCAGTAACTTAGTAAGACTTCATCCAAAATAAAAAGCAAAAAGGACTGGGTAGTAGCTTAAAGGTAGGATGCCCCTAGGTTCCCAGTACTTAAAAAAAAAAAAAAAAAACAAAGATGTTCATGGTGGTGCACACCTGTAATCCCAATATTTGGGAGACCAAACATCGGAATATTGGAATTATAGGTTTGATGCCAGCTCCGGCACTTATCCTTAAGGAGGCACTCAGTCACTTAGTGATATCCTGTTTCAAGATAAAGAAACAAAATAGGGCAGAGGGTGTAGCTCAGAGATAAAATGCCCTGGGTTTAATCCTCAGTAACACACACACACACACACACACACACACACACACACACTGGAAAACACAAGATATATTGAATATTTTTTATTGGTACATAGAAATCATATATCTTGATGACATTAAGGGTGATAGAAGCATAAATACACACAGCACTCATGGAGCCCTCAACCATTTCCTACCCTTTTCCCCTCCCTCCCCACCTTCCTACCTTCAGCACAGTGATTGGCTTTGAGAAGTTTGTGAATGTACATCATGACCATTGAGGTGTTTTCTCTCTTTAAGTCTTCTTCTTCTTGCCATCTCCCTCAGATAGTTCCCTCCTTCATTCTACTAAGGTTCTCCTACTTTTTTGGAGTCCCTCCTGTATCCTGATTTCTCCTTTGCTTCTGCATAGGAGGGAAAATATTTGATTCTTCAATTTTCATAACTGACTACTGTCACTTAGCATAATATTCTCCATTTCCATCCACTTCCCTGCAAATGACATAATTTTGTTTTTCTTTATGGCTGAATAAAATTCCATTGTGTACATATACCATAATTATTTTATAATCTATTTATCTGTTGATGAGCATCTCGGTTGTTTCCATAGTTTGGCAATTGTGAATTGTGCAGCTATGAACATAGATATGTATGCATTCGTTTGGTAGTTTGTTTTCAATTCATTAGGGTAGATATTCAGGAGTAGAGTATCTGGCACATGTGGTAGGTTCATTCCCATTCTTCTGAGGATCCTCTACACTCTTTTCCAAAGTAGATGCACTAGTTTTCAATCCCACCAACATTGTATTAGAATTCCTACTTCTTCAAACCTGACCAGCATTCATTGTCCTTTGTGTTTATAGTGATTACCCTTCTAATGGGTGTTAGGTGAAATCTCAGGGTAATTTTGAATAATTTTGAACCTCTGATTACTAATGAAAAACACTGAATTTTTTTTTTTTTTTTGTGTGTGTGTGTGTGGTACTGGGGTTCCTGGAAACCCTTCTACCTCTGGGCTAACTCCCAGACCAATTTTTATATTTCTTTTATTTGGAAACAGGGTCGTTTAAGCCAGCAAGGCTGGCTTTGAACCTGCACAATTCTCTTGTCTCCACCACCCAAGCATGGGGATTACAAATATGCTCCACTACGCCCGGCAACTTTGAAATTTTTAAAAAGTGAAATAAGGATATACTTCACTAATGTTATTATGCTTTTATCTTGATGGTTGACTACATTCACAATGTATTTTTAAAGCAAATAACTCTTTTCCACGGGAAAAATGTCATTGTGAGTTAGTATTAACATTGTTTTGTAAGTATTTGACATAGATTAAAATATATACTTATAAGAATTTTAGAGCCATTTATTTTACTTTATTTTATTTATTTATTTATTTATTTATTTTTGCACATCTGGGGATGGAACCCAGGGGCATTTGACCTCCGAGCTACACCCCCTGCCCTATTTTTTATTCTTTATTTTGAAACTGGGTCTCACTGAGTTGCTGAGGGCCTCACTAAGTAGCTGAGGCTGTCTGCGAACCGCGATCCTCCAGGTCTCAGCCTCCCGAATGCTGGGATTACAAGCACGCGCAACTGTGCCTAGCTTAGAGCCATTTAAAGATTAGCCCCAAGGCAACATTTTTAGGATGAGGAAAAGACTGAAGAGAAAAAAAGGGAGAGAATGGGATAGAATGAGCCAGCTAGTTTCCTCATTGACTGTACCAGACTTCTACATGGTCTACTGAGTATAGTATATGAGAAGCTCAAGGACCACTTTTCATAGGCTTCTCCTGTGTTTTTGTCTTTCTTATCCTCTGCTCACTGCAAGAATGTACACTCTTGTTATTTCTCAGAGGCTGGGCCTACCACCTCTTTGTGATAAGAGCTGAAATATGACAGATCAAGGTCAGTTGATCTTGCATTATATAGAGCCAAACTGGGAAATATGAAATTAAATATTACACTTAAATAGTAGCTAGTTCATGCTGCTTATTGATAAGTGTAATATCTTTAGACTAATTAAAAGCTTTTTTTTTTTACTGGAAGCGCACTGCTCACTGATAGCTAAGTTTACTTATAATTTTCTAATACAATTGCCAAAATAATTACATTGTAAGCAAACAATATTCCATTGTCAGTTTTTCAGTTATAAATAGAGGTACTTATTTGTTTGTTGATAACCTTTAGAACATTTTTAAAAATTTTTATTGGTGCATTGTAGTCATACATTTTAATGGAGTACAAGATGGTGGAGGGATAAATGCAAATATCTCCAAATTAGCCCTTCCCCAATTCCCACCCCATTCCCTCCTCCTCCCTCCTTCTTATGTTTGGCTTAGTGAATGACTTTCATATGTGTGTGAATGTACATCATTAACATTAGAGAATTTCCCACTTACCGCTGCTATCCCTTCTGTTAGTTTGCCTTATTTGATCATCTATAGTATCTCTTCTTCACCTAGAATTCCTTCTATGACCCATTTTTCCCTAGCTTTTGCATATTAGGGAGAGCATCTGATTTCTTATTTTTTGTGACTGACTAATCTCACTTGGCATAATGTTCTCCAGTTACACCCATTTCCCTGTAAATGACATATTGTGTTTTTCTTTATGGCAAAGTAGAATTCCACTGTGTACATATCCCACAGTTTTGTAATCCATTCATCTGTTGATGGACATCTTGGCTGGCCATAGTTTGGCAATGGCGAATTGTACAGCTATGCACATAGATATGCATGCATTAGTTTGGTAGTTTGTTTTCCATTCTTTTGGGTAGATACCCAGAAGTGGTATTGCTGGATCATATGGTAATTTTTTTTTCATTCTTCTGAGGATCCTCCATACTGTTTTCCAAAGTGGTTGCACTAATTTTCAGTCCCATCAACAATGTATTAGACTTTTCCACTTCTCCACATCTTTACCAGCATTTGTTGTTGTTTGTGTATTGAATGATTGCCATTCTAATTGGAGTTGAAATCTCAGGGTAGTTTTGATTTGCATCTCTGATTGCTAATGATTTTGAGCATTTTTCATGCATTTATTGGCCATTTAAATTTCTTCTTTTGTGGGGTATCTATTTATTTCACTTGCCCATTTTTTGATCTACAGAGTCAATACAATACCCATTAAATTACCAAGGCCATTCCTTACAGACATAAAAAAAAAACATACACTGGAAAAAAGATAGCCTGTTTAACAAATACTGTTGGCAAAACTGATTAACCATATGCATTAAAATGAAAATAGATCCCACTTTCTGACCTTGCACAAGAGTCAATTCAAGTTGGATCAAATACTTGGAAATTAGAGAGACCTTGAAGCTCTTTGAAGAGGGCATAGGTCCAACACTGCAACACATAGGCACTGGTAAAAACTTTCTCAACAAGACCCCAAAGGAACAAGCAAATCAGTATGTAGGATTGCATGAAATTGAAGAGCTTACATATAGCAACGGAAACTATCAAGAGCCTCAACCAAGTGTCAGCAGAATGGGAGAAGATTTTTGCCACCTACCCCTCTGATAGAAGACTAATATCTAGAATACACAGAACCCAAGAAATTCAGCAATAAGAAAACAACTAACACGACCAAAAAATGGGCAACTGAATTATTAAAACATATTTTATGTAACACTGCAAATAATTTTTTCCATTTGAATGTTTGTAAAGTTCTAAAATACCTTTGGGATTTAATTATAAGCCAATTAACTGTGAATTTAGGAGAGATATGTCTGCAATATTTCAGAACAGGCCTTGGATACCAAGGAAATAATAATTAGATTAATATTCTATTACAGAAGATGAGTAAGGTATTATAGGACCAAGGTGAATATGTGGATCTAGAAAATCTAGAGGATTTTAAAAAATTATTTATTTATTTGGTACTGGGGTTTCTGGAAGCCCTTCTATGACTGGGCTACAATCCCAGATCTATTTTATATTTTTATTTGGAAACAAGGTCTCCTAAGCCAGTACAGCTGGCTTTGAACCTGTGCAATTATCCCATCTCTGCCTCCCAAGCAGGGGGATTACAAGCCTGCACCACCATACCCGGCAAAATCTAGGAGATTTTTACATGAGATAGATATTTGATTTGATCTTAAAGAACAAAGGATGTGAAACAGGGTCTAGATAACCCCCCCAAGACATGTGTGGATAAAACATAGGACATTCATTAATTTAGGTGGGAGGAAATCATTCGTATATTTCTTTTCTCTGAAGGTGAACTAAAAATTAGCATTTCTATTGATTTCAAATTTAGGCAACAAACCACTGTTATATTAACTGTATTATTAGGTTAAGTTAAGTAAGACAGGCACAGAAATATACACATTATACCACAAGTGGAATCTAAAAAGTCAAACTCATTGAAGCAGAGAGTAAAATGGTGGTTACAGGGCAGTGCAATCTCAGGGAACTGGGGAGATGTTTGTCAAAGAACCAGCCAAGATGTCCATCAACAGATGAATGGACTACAAAATTATGGGATATGTATACAATGAAATTTTACTCAGCCATAAAGAAGAATATAATTATATAATTTATAGGGAAGTGGATAGAATTAGAGAACATTATGCTGAGTGAGATTTGTCAGTCACAAAAAATAAGAAATTGGATGTTCTCACTAATATGCAAAAGACAGGGAGAAAATGAGTCATAAAATGAACTCTAGTTGAAGGAGAAACTCTAGACTAGGAAGGAGATACTATAGCTGAGCAAATAAGGTGACCTAACTGAGAGGGATGGAAGGGTGTAAGAGGGAAATTCCCTAATGTACATGCTGTACATTCACAGACATATCAAAATCAATCACTAAGCCAAACATGAGTAGGAGAGAGGAGGGAGGAAATGGGGTGGGAATTGGGGAAGGGCTAATTGGGTGATATGTGCATGCATGCCTCTACCATTGTGTACTCCATTAAGATGTATGACTACAATGCACCAATAAAAAAAATTAAATGATACAAAATTTCAGGTAGGTGGGAGGAACAAATTCAAGTGATTTATTTTACAATATTGTAACTGTAGTTAAACAACAATATATGTCACACTTAGAAATTGCTAAGAGAGTAGATATTTAAGTGTTTTCACTCCAGAAAAATGATAAGTATGTGAGGGCATACACATATTAATTAGCTTGATTTAGCCATTCTACAGTATGCGTATAAATAATGCATATATATATGTATATATATATACATATACATCAAAACATCACATTGCACACAATAAATATATACAATTTATGTCAATTAAAATTAATTTAATTCAAAAATATTAATAATACATATGACTTTTCTTACTAATAGAAAACATAGATATTTTGACATATGAAGTTATTAGCCCTGTCAGTACATCTTATTGCTTAATGTATGAATATTGAAGTTCATGTATTACCATATTAAAATTTTAAAATACTTAACCACCTTTCAGTTTAATTAGCCTCCTTTATTATATCATACATTTTATAAATGCATTTAAAAATGCATCTTGTGAAACCATCCCTGGCCAACATGAGAATGCTGAAGAGGCTCTATGGTACCAAAAAAACTTACAACCCTGGATTAGATAGCATGCCAGCTGAAAAGAACAGAAAAGATAATTTGCTCAGTATGAAATGCATCTATAAAAGACTATATAAGGAGTGTGTGTAAGAGAAACAGAAATTCCTATAAAGAGAAATTATAGCAACCCCCAGCCCCAAAATGCAGGGGCAGTGAATCAAAAAGACTTAGAAAGAATTGGAAAAAGCCTGGCAAGACAGAACATAGATTTCCCTGACAAAACTTAAAAGTACTAACAAATAGAGGAATTGAATAAAAGGCTCAAAACAAAAATGCATGCTAAGCCTTATGGAATAGAAAGAACTGTAGAGCAGAATCTGATTTGTGTTGGGCCCACACTGGCCTTTAGCCTCTTGCTTCTAGTCCTCAAAAATTATAAAGAAATTATGAATTATGCAGATTTAAGATTAAATGCAAAAAGTGGGGTGCATACCAGGTGTGGTGGTGCACGCTTGTAATCCCCGTGTCTGAGAGGCTGAGACAGGAGGATCACATAGGTTCAAAGTCAGCCTCAGCTACTTAGTGAGGCTCTCAGCAACTTAGTGAGACCCTGTTTCCAAATAAAATAGAAAATAGGTCTGGGAGTATAGCCTTGAGGTAGAAGACCTGTGGGTTCTACCCCCAGTACCACAAAAAAAGTGGGGTGCAAATATCAACAGATGGGATCTCTAATAGAGAAAACAATATGACACAAGGATCTATGGTTCAAGGAAAAGAAAAATAAAAATTTATTAACTTCATTGAAACAAAACTGAATGGTCTTGGTTAATGGGCATCAAACATTTTCTGGATGTGAAAGGCAGGGTGTTCAACTGGAGTTTGGTAGTAAAGGAACCACATGTTCTCTCTGTGTCTCTGTCTCTGTCTCTGTCTCTCTTTGTGTGTGTGTGTGTGTGTGTTGAACCCAGGGGCATTCTATCTATGAGCGCTATACCCTCAGCCCTATTTTCTATTTTTTATTTTGAAATAAGGTCTCACTAAGTAGCTGAGGCTGACCACAAACCTGTGATCCTCCTGACTCTGCCTCCCAAGTACTAGAATTACAAGCATGTGCCACCATGCCTAACTAAAATAACACATGTTCTAATGTAGTAGAAAGCTGGAAGTTCCTCCCATGTTGTGGAGGGAAAGTAAAGAGAGTGGAGGGAATGGAAGCCAGGAGCCTACAGCTTTAAAGTATCTTGCCAAGTTACTTAATGATTAAAATGATGATATCTAACATTTTAATAGAAATTAGTATGTTTCAAGCATAGAAATTTTTGTTATAATAGACACAAAAGAGTAGCTTTTGCTGGACATTGTGGTGCATACCTGTAATCCCAGTACTTGGCAGGATCACAGGCTTGAGGACAGCCTTCCTACTTGGCAAGAATCTCAGCAACTTATCAGGACCCTTTTATTTTTAATAAAAATTAAAATAAGGCTGGAGGCATAGCTTAGAGGTAGAATGGCCTTTTGTTCAGTCCCTAGCATTAACATACACAGACACACATATGTACACTACAGAAACACATTTATCAGTGGTAGAAACAAATGATTTTTTTTCTAGGGATAAATTCTCTCACTGAAATATGTTGATACACTCCACTGTGGAGCTAGCTGCTGCTAAGGCACTAAAGCCTGTTTATTTCCAACTCAGGAGAAGCTCTATCTACACTGCTTCCCCAACTCAGATGGATGTGAATACCTTCTTTTTGATGACCTTGGTTGGGAGGCCCTGGAGGACACCAAGCTAGACAGCAACGTTTTCCTGCATCTACCACTCCTTTACTCTCTTCTGCATCTGAACCCTCCTTATTGGGAAATAGACCTGAAATCTTATCTGAGCTACAAATTGAATCTTCAAAAACTAAATGTACACTTTTGCTTGAAATGTGAGAAGACTACATAATACTGCCATGTGGCATTGATAATTGGGATCTTGGTTACTATAGTCTGCCAACAATTTCTAGCATATTCTATAATAATGATTAATTTTTGGGGGATAAAAATAAGTTCTGTGCTTCATGTGTAAGCCATACTTGACTCCTCCCTCTTCACTTCCAAATTTCATGCATCAGTAAGTTCTGTGTATCCTACCTCCCAAATGCATCTTTGACTTTTATACTTATCTCTGTTCCCACTAACAATGATACTGTAACTATGTCTCACTTAAGTGACAACAGTAGTTTCCTATGAGCTCTATGACTCCGAACAGAAGTTGTTCTCATACAGTCTGTTCTATACACAAAGCCAGAGTGATCTTTCTTCATCACTGCCCTGAATTCTAGTCCTCTATGATCTTCAGAATGGTAGAAATTCCATAACTTAAAATACAAGATCATTAGTATGATCTCTGACTCTAGCTTTAGCTTCAATTCTCATTAGTCTCTCTCAGCCTAAACCACCACTTTACCAAATTAGTTTCAAAGCTGGATGCATTGGCATATGCCTATAATTCTGAATGAATTCCTATTTCAGGGAGTCTGAAATAGGAGTATCACAGATTCAACGCAAGCCTCAGAAATTTAGTGAGACCCTGTTTCAAAACAAAAAATAAAGTAGTTTGGGGGTGTAACTCAGAGCTAGCATGGCCCTGGGTTTAATCCCCAGTAGTGAAAAAAATATTTTCAGCCTGATGACATAGAGACTGTTGGAATTTCTTTTAACATGCTCTTTCTTCTCCTATGGACTCTCTCCTCCCCATTCCCTGCTTTCTTTTTCTCAAAAAAAAAAAAAAAAAAACTTCAAGTTTTTAATACAAAAAAGCTTCCTTCATACAGATATTCTGAGCAAGGAAATTCTTGTCTCACTTGCTTGGGTGACTGTGATCTTTTTAGATACGGCCCATGGGGTTACGAACTATGACTTTCTTGTTCTCAAGCTTCTGGTAGACACTTCATTAATAATTGTTAAATGGACAGATGAATAAATTAAGTTCATAAGGAAGTTTAGTCTTTAAAATTAATAATATTTATAGAGTAATAATTTTATACAATATTGCTACATCTATGCTTTGTAAAAATGTGAAATCAATTGTCAGATATCCTGTTGGTATAACTATCAATTGATTCCTTTTGATTAAGCAGATAACATAAGTAGAACATTCTCCCACTATATCTGACCCAACAAAATTCTTCTACCTGTGCTCCTTTCTTTCTTATCTGTCTCAGTCAAGGTACCATGTGCTTTACATGCTTGTCAACTATTCAAAAACACAGAAAAAGGAAATGTATAATGAAACTCTTTGAATTAACCTGCTGAAATACTGCCATCATTTCTTCATGTCAAGTGTATTATTTTGATAGACTTAGATCTTTAAAGCACCATTTCCTAATATTTAAGTATAATTTACTAAAAATTATAGTTTTTAAAATAAAATAAACTATTGATTTGTAAGATATTTCTTTCTAGTTATTTTCCTTCTAAAATGTAGAAAATAAGAGACAAAATATGTTGGATAGCCTTTAAATACACAAAAAGCTACTCATACTTTTCTTTCTTACTCAGCCCACCAATAAGCTACACACACACACAAAGTCAAGAAAATCCACTGGTTGACAAGAGTAAATGATAGTGGAGGAAACTATCTTGGGTAAGTAAAGAATGGAAATCTCAAGAAATAGGTGAATCATTCTCAGTCAGCTCTGGTGACCACTGAGAGAAGTAGGAAAGTATCTAGGAGCTATGAAAAACAAATATTGCCTAGAAGCCACTGGTGGATTGGAAAGTATCTCTAGGTCAACATGTTTGAATGCTAGATATCATTTTTATTTTAATGAAAGCTTCTTTGGCCACCATCCTATTCCTAAATTGGTTGAAGCCTATATATCTTAAATATAAAACTGAATGATGCAACTCGATGCTTATGTGATGCAGTAACTTGATTTTTTAGACACTGATGTCATATTTGAAAAATAAGAGAATGATCAGTGCTAAGCAGAGCATTTTAAAATAATTTGGGGTTCAGTTTTTCCTGAATAATCAGCTGCTGTAGAGTCAGGATTCATCCCACCTGGACCAAGGGATAGAGACAGACTAGTAAATCTACTTTTAGTCAACAGGAGGCAATAGTACAAATACTCAGTCTTGGCTCTTGCTATTTCATTGCTGAAACTCACTCTTTATCCTCTGATAAGGCAAAGCAAGAAAACCCATGGGCTTCTAGAAAGTGCCAATTCCCTTTTCAGTCATCAACATATATACCTGACCCAAAGACGTCAGATGCTAATAGCTAACCTTTTACCCACTTTCTCTCTTTTCTTCTCCACTTGGGTCTAGGAAGATGTATTAATTTCCTGAGAATCCTGCAATAAAGCATCACAGATTTGGTAGTTTAATCCAGAGTGTAGAAGTCTGAAATAAAAGTGTCAGTTAAGCCATGATCCCTTTAGAAAAGGACTCTCCTTGCTCAGCTTCTGATAGCAACATGCATTCCTTGGCTTGTAGATGTAATGCTCCAACTATGCCTCTGTCTTCTTACTGTGTCTCCACAGTGTCTTCCTCTTTTTGATATTAGCAGTATTGGAATATACTTTATTCCAATATGACCTCATCTCAATTAATTCTCATATAGACTGAATGTCCAAATAAGGCTAGATAGTGTTACTAGGGGACAAGACTACAGTATTTCTTTCGAGGAAGGCTGTGCACAATTCAACCTACGTCAGAAGGATGAAAGGTATCATTTTAGTTTGCTTTTGTGTTAATCATTCTTTGTATGTTTATATTTTAAATGTAAATCTTTTCTCATTTAGAGGGAGAAGAAATTGTTCCTAGCTTTCTTGTTGGACTAGAGAATTATCCTTCAGTTATAATTATGTAGAAGTAATCAATTATCAAGTTTCCACTGCTTCCAGTCCTCCACATTTGCTAAACACGTCTGAGCCTCCAACTTCAGTGACTTTTTTAACTACCTAGTTAATTCTCCCCTAGAAACTAACAAGTAGCTCATCACCAAACTATTAACTTCCAGAAACTCAACCTCAGATGTCTGCACCCTAGTGACCCCCTTATTGTTAGTAATAAGAAAATTTATTTTCTTTGGATCAGCTAAGCCTGTTCTCAAATTGTTCTGTCTTCACCCTCACCATTTTCAAATTGCCTATGTGTTTCATCCCTGTCAACTTCCAATGTTTCTTCACTGATGGCTCTAGGGAAAGCAAAATTAGAGAATCCATTTTATGAGACCAGTTGTATTTTGGTTTGGTATCTGAAAAAGACCACCCAGTTAGAGCCATGGGAGAAGAAAGCAGTGTATCATAAAGCAGCAAGACATCACTTGGCCTTGTAACTTGAAGCTGAAGCCAATCCATTCCAGATATCATCCTCAGTCACACCCCTTTGTGGGCATGTTTTATATTAATCCGCTCTAACATTAGACTTAGCCATTTTAGAAGCTTAAAGTTTTCTAATTTTAAAAGTCATCACTATACCAGCACTGGCCATAGGAAATCTCAGCCTGTGGCCACAAGGACGATGGGAGGAGAATGCATTCATCACAGGGCCATCAAAGGAGATGCCTCTGAACCTTACATGGAAGGCTCCAAGCATTAACTAAGAAGATATGGTCTGGATATGGCTTACATATATCTCCCAAAGTCTCTTGTGTTGAGAGCATGGTCCTCAGAGTGGCAATGTTAAGAGGTTCTGAGTCTAGTGAATGGTCTCCAGATTTCCGTCTCATCATATGATCTCTCCCTCTTCCATGTACTCCTGTTATAGTGCCATCTGCCATGGTATACTCACCAGAGTGGAGTAAATACTGGTCTCATGCTCTTGAACCTCAAGAACTGGGAACTCCACCTCTGGGTAGATGGCAACTGAGGGAAGCAGTATACATCAGTCCTGCTGACAACTGATTTCCATTGCCTTAAAATCAGCATTCTTATAAAAGCAAGAAAACACCATAACTTTAAAATCATCAGTGTAAGTAAAAGGCAGCAGGAAAAGAAAAAGCTAAAAGACTGAGCAGAGAAGAAAAGAAACCTGCTTGCCTTGCAGCCAACAGTGCCATCTTGCCTAATGCACCTGACTCCAGAGAATCACAGGAAAACAACCAAGGACTTGAAACAAAGTAATCAGCTGCAGATCATTGGAACTGTAAGCTATCAGTTCTTCCTGTGCAAACACTGGCTACAATTTGCAGCAGTGGTGGCTGAGCTTACCACTCTCTCCAGAGATCTAGAGCCATAAGTGAAACTGCCAGTTCAGTGCCCCCAGGGACTCATAAAGCCCCAATAAACTCACTGGGTCTGAGATTTCACAGTTCAACCTGGTGAAGATGGGGATGAAGGCTCAGACAAACTCAGCCTCTGCATCAGTGGAAAGCATAGAGGGAGACCTACATTTAACACTAGATCCAACTAATAGGATCTCTGGGATCACCACAGACCACCCAAATAGGGTGAATGGGAAGAAGTCAGACCAGACCAGCCCTAAGGATGGAGAATAGAGACTCTTACACTGAGTTTGGTCCCAGAGGCATCCACCACCTATGCAGACAGGGAGAGACTCAGGCTCTACATCTCTGGAAAGCATGGAGAGTGACCTATGCTTAACACTAGATCCAGTCCCATTGATATAGGCCATTTGCATAGACTGAGAATGGCTCAGAGAATGAGGCTTACAGCAGGAAAGGGTGGCACTCGGTGTCTGCACAAGAGACTGAAGAGGCCCAGTCAGCTGATTATTCATATATTCGTAGGGTTGCATTTTGTTGTTGTTATATTTTTTTGTTTCTTGTTTATTTATGAGTGTGTATGCTTGTTGCTTGCTCTCGTCCCAACCCCTCTCCCAAGCTTCTTCCCTTGTACATACCTACTCTCTTCTCTCTATCACTTTTCTTTATTACTCTCCCCTTCTCTTTCTTGTATAAATCTACTTTATATCACTATACTAAATACTCTACATTGGTTACTAGAATACTACTACATATTCACTATCTCTAATCTCTACTATGCACTACCTTACAAAACTCATACATTCATTCTATTTGATTCTATCTGTGGCTTTACCCTATTCTTGCATTTATGACTTCATGTCCCTCCTCACTCAACCTTCACAGTTGAATACAACACAACTAGCCCTTGGATATACCAGCTGACACCTAGAGTAGCAATAACAAGAAAGCAATGAGCTCCCACAACAGGACAATAATAGATCCTGACAACATAAAATTGTAGAGATCTCCAGAAGATCAATTTAGGAATGTAACTGTAGAAATAATACAGAATGTTCAAAAAGAATTTAGAGAGAGTCAGAAAAAAATAAAGGGAGAGCCAAGTATGGTGGCACATGCTTATAATCCCAGCATTTGGGAGGCTGAGACCAGAGGATCACAGTTCGCAGCCAGCCTCAGCTACTTAGTGAGACCCTTTGCAAACCCGTGGGTTTCACTCCCAGTAACACACACACACACACACACACACACACACACACACACACACACACACACAGAATGCAGAGTATATAATTCAGAAAAAACAATTTGACAGCATGAATTGGACACTGAAGAGATATGGGCCCATTTTAAAAGAGATAACCTATGAATAGTAACCATAGAGGAAGGAATAGAATGAGAAACCAAAGAGATCAACAATCTTTTAAAAGAAGTACTATCATAAAATTTTGCAAACATTGAACAGGTATAGAAAACTTATAGAACCCTCATTAGACAAAATCAGAAAAAGAATTCACCACACCACATAACAGTCAAACTGACAAATGTAGAAGCCAAGGAGAGAATCCGTGTGTGTGTGTGTGTGTGTGTGTGTGTGTGTGTGTTGTTGGAAATGGAACCCAGGGGCATTCTACCTTTGATATACAGCCCTAACCCTATTTTAATACTTTATTTAATTAATTAATTTATTTATTTAGTGGTACTGGGGTTCCTGGAAGCCCTGCTACCTCCAGACTACACTCACAGACCTATTTTATACTTTTTTATTTTTGGAAACAGGGTCTGTTAAGCCAGCGTGACTGACTTTGAACCTGCACGATCCTCCTGTCTCTGCCTCCCAAGCGCGGGGATTACAAGTGTGCTCCACCATGCCCAGCTATACTTTATTTTGAAACAGGTTCTCACTAAGTTCTGAAGGGCTTCACTAAGTAGCTGAGGCTATCCTCGAACCATGATCCTCCTGTCTCAACCTTTCAAATGCTGAGATTACAAGTGTACATCATCATGCCCAGATGAAAAGAATCCTAAAGGCAACAATAACAACAACAACAACAAAAAGACCAACTGATATTCAGAGGTAAAGCAACTAGAATCACTCCAGGCTTCCCAAACCATGAAAGCAGAAGGGCCTAGAATAACATATTCCAAACTCTGAAATAAAACAACTTGCAGCCAAAATTTCCTACCTAGCAAAACTATCTCTCAAATTAGACAGGGAAATAAAAATCTTCCACAACAAACAGACCCTGAAAAATGTATGTCATCCAAACAAGCACTAGAGAAAATACTCAAAGAGATTAGCTGTAAATAAGAAGTAAGTAATACATCCCAGAAGCAGAAAAAAAGAATTTCTACCCAGCAAACAACTTATCAAAGAACAAACTCTACCTCAAAATGAAATTAAAACTCAATATGGTAGGAATTAAAATTCATCTCTCAATAAACACACTGAACATAAATGGCCTCAAATCCCCAACAGAAAAACAGAAGTTGGCAAAATGGATTAAAATCCAGAATCCATCTCTCTGCTGCCTGCAAGAAACACACCTTACAAATAAAGATCATAACAAACTAAAAGTAAAGGGTTGGAACAAGTTAATCCATGCCACTGGAACTTGAAGACAAGTAGGAGTAGCAACTATGATATCAGACAAGTCAGACTTCAAACCCAAGCTTATTAGAAGAGACAAATAAGGTCATTCTTTTTTTACTGGTAAAAGAAACAATCCAGTAAAAGGAAATAATGATAGTCAACATTTATGCTCCCTATATATGTGCAGCTACTTTCATAAAACAAACTCTTTGTGACATTAAATTATACATAAGTCCCAAAACAATAATACTGGTAGACTTCAACACCCCCCTCATATCATTAGACATTCTAGACAAAAGGTCAGTAAAGATGCCACAGACCTAAAGAATACCACCAACCAAATGGACCTATTAGACACATATAGAATATTCCACCCAATTACAACAGAGTTCATTTTTCTCAGCTACTCATGGAATCTTCTCCAGAATATATCACATCCTGGGCTGCAAAGTGAGCACTAGCAAATTTTAAAAAATATGATCTAAAAATATCTTTTTAGATCATAATGGAATGAAACTAGGAATCAACTATAAGAAGAACCAGAGAAACCACATAAACATGTGGAGACAGAACACCACACTGTTGAATGGGTCATAGAAGAACTAAGGAGTGAAATTAAGAAATTTCTAGAAAAAATGAAAATAGAGATACAACATATCCAAACCTCTGGTACACTTTGAAGGCATTATTAAGAGATAAATTCATAGCACTGAACACCCACATAAGAAGAACAGAAAATCACCAAATAAATAACCTAAAGACATATCTCAAAGCCCTTGAGAAAGAGGAGCAATCGAACTCCAAAGCCAGCAGAAGGCAGAAAATTATTAAAATTAGAGTAGAAATCAATGGTTTAGAGAATTTAAAAAATACAGAAAATCAGCAAAACCAAAAGCTAGTTTCTTGAAAAAAATTAGCAAGATAAACCACTAGCCAACTTAACAACAAAAAAGAGAATCCACCCAAATTACAAAGATAAGAGATAAAAAGGAGATATTACCACTGATAGTGTAGACATCTAAAGGATTACCAGAAGCTACTTTGAAAAACTATACTTCAACAAAATGGAAAATCTGGAAGAAATTGAGAACTTTTTAAACACAACCTTCCTAAACTGAGTCATGGAAATATAGAAAATTTAAACCAACCAATACCAAAGAGATAAAATCAACCCTTTGATAGAACTGTCACTTTCATGCATATGCAAGTTTCAGACTTATATAGGAATTATGTCAACTGATGCTAACTCTATCTAGAAAACTCCCTGGCAGTGTGTTATAGTTCCAATCTAATGTGGCTGGCAATTCTGTCAAGAATATACACATATGATGTTAGAACAGAGACATCAAAGAGCAGAGAACACTGTATTGCTCAGTAGAACATCATGTTTCTGACACATAGGAGGTTCTCAGTATCTTTTGAATAAAATTTCTTGAATTCCCACCACTTAGCTGGAGTTTGGTCTGATTTCCCATTGAGGATCTGCCGGTTTTATCATTATTATAGTTTCCATTTTTCTTTACCTTCCTTTATGCTAGCACATCACTGGCTATGAGTATTCTTTGAGCTGAATTACATTTTAGATTACTGAATGTCAGAACAATAAGGAACCATGCTATAACACAGTGGGGTGCAGATAAAGAGAACCCAGATGTATATCAAAATGCATATTTGGAGAGTTAGATATCCAGAAGAGGGAGGCCCAAGCATCCCATAGATAATAAAACAATTTCCTTTACATTCCCTTCTGATTTTAACTGTTTCTAAAAGAGAAGGCTAGAGGCTCCAAAGATCCATGCTTGTCACTAGCAGTTTGAGCTAAGGGTATGGAAGACACATTCCACTGTATTTTCTAATTCACTTTTCCATTTATATCAGAAGCCATTACTGAGGTGGGGAATGTATTTTCCCATCACCTGCTTCTGTCAGTTTTGCTGCTTAGAGTCATTATTTTAAATTTCATTTGGTAAGGCATGTATTCTATTATTTAACCATCTTCTAAATTTTATTATACCCCAGATCTATCATTAAGGGCAACAACCACAAATCCCTACGGCTTTCTTTCAGGAAAATGTCTATAAGATAAAAAGGTACAACTTGGAAGAATGTCCACCAGTAATAAAGTATTCTGTAGAAATGGGTATTTTCCTCTCTTTTTTCCTGAAATAAATTTAACCTGTTCAAAAATAAAACAAATCTTTGTTTCATTTCAAGATGGGTTATATATTCATCAACCACTTATGTGCAATGTTTTTTAGATACCTGTTATATGTTAAGCATTTTCTAGATGCTGAGAACAGGAGTGAATAAAACAGAAAAAAAGTCCTAATATAAAACTTGTATTCTGATTTTTATAAAAGGAGGCAGAATCTTAACTAAAACTTTCTACGTTCAGTGGGTCATTAAAAGATGAGGTGAAGGTTGCCATTTTAACTTGCCCAAATGGATTTCCCTAGTTAGATTTTGACTTTAACTTACATTAATCTCTCTTACACTCAGATTAATTTATTATCTCATTACATACCACCACTTATTTAAAAATAGCAAAAATATGCTAAGTTCAAAGTTATTGACTTGAAAACTTTGACCTTTCTCCTGAAGTATGGTTTTTACCATAAATAAATAAGGAAGCTGTTTCCTCACAGTGAAACAAGCCATAGTTTAATGTCCACTTTGAATAGTGAGAATATTCTTTCCTAAAGAGTCCATGGATTGTTCTTTTGGTTATTTTATTAAATGTAGCCAATTGATACACAAACCATTAAACTTAATGGGTTTGAAACTGGCTTAGATTTTAGTGCCAGTTAAGCCTCCATTGGCTGTCCATACAGGCAGTCAACTGGAGCGACATATTCCCACTGCATATTGGCTCATAGGGGAAAGATTATTCAAAGATCATAGGTTATTTCTCCCTTTGTAGTGATTAGGCTATAGTTCAATTAAACACAGCACTGTTACCATCTAGGAAGGTCTTCAGTGTCTTCCCAAATTCTAGTACATCATAACTCAATGTGGAAATGGTAAAAAAAAAATGATGCTTGTCACAAATTTGCCATACATGGGCAATTCCTGCCAAGCTGATATGTGTAACATTGCTTCCTCTGATGTCACCGGATAATATAACTCAACACTGAAATGGTGTTGACAGTAGAAGAAGAAAATGAAAAATAAATCTGTGAGCCAAAGATAATATTAAAAAAACAAGGAATGACAACAAAGCCATTTCTGCACATGTCTGCATTTCAGTTGGCAAACCACAATCTGGAGATGTATAAATATCACCATGACCATTCACTGTCTAGCCCAGGATTATGTTTCCAGGTGTGAGCTGAGCACTGTGCCCAAAGATCTCTGCAAAAAATTACTGGCTTGAAAAAGAAAGAACAAAACGGATTTATGCCTTCTCTAAGCAGTACATGAGTATAGCAAATAAAATCAGCATTTCATCCAACTGCCCAGCATAAGTCATTACTTGGCACAGGGCTGTAACATTTGTCTATAATGGTTTTTAATAGCATGACATTCATTTCCAAGTAGATGTCTTGATGAATATGGCATCAAAACCCATGCCTCAGGAAAAGCTGAATGGGGATGAGATTATTCCATTTCAGAATGAAATGAGTCTCTATGACCATCTGTGACCATGTACATGGGCATGGAGCTGAACGAACACACCTGCTATGTTTGAAAACCTAGCTGCTTTCAGATGCTTTAGAGGCAGTAAATGAAAGTTCAATTTCTTGGTATCCTTCACAACACATATTATAGGAACTCAGTCATTCAGGAGATATTTCGGGTCATGCTCCAAGAATTCTGCTAAGGGCTAAATAAATGATATAGAGATCCACACATTTGAAGGAGATGTTGCTGTCACAGAGTTTACAGTGGAGCCATGGAAGGGAAATATGAGCAGATAATCACATCAGTATATAATTACAAATCTTTTGTGATATTTTACTGATACTTCCAGTGAAATTAATGACCCCTTTTCTCTGTCCTCCAAAGTACCATTACTGTTGTTTATTTGATTTATAATTTACTTTTATATCTTGGAGTATGAATTAGTTACATATCTGTTTCATTAGACTATGATCTACTGAAAAATAAGAGCCGCATCTTATATTTATGGTAACCAATAGCTCCCATCTTATCTCTCCCACTGCATAATTCTTGCCATTGTAGAAATAAAAATGGAATTATTTGTGTGTGTGTGTGTGTGTGTGTGTGTGTGTGTGTGTGTGTGACAGAGATAATGTGTCTTTGTGTGCACATGCACATGTATGGTGGGGAAGTTGAGATCCATTTTATTTTATTAGTGACTTTATCCATTGGAACATATGATTTCCTACTTGCCCCTTGGGAACACCAAAATTCCAAAGTTGAAATAGTGATCCTCCATATAAAAGCAATAGGATATAATAACCCCTGAAATGCAGAGCCATTGGTCTAAAGGTATATTCATTTGTATGGGAAAAGGAAAAATTGTTTATACTTATGTACATAAAGTTGGATCAGTATTGGTGGATATCCATACCCTGACTTTGATGAAGGAGAAAATAAAGGTTAAACTGTGGGTTGTTTCTCATTGGCCAAATTGATACAGCTGTGTTAGGAATTTCTTTCCTAAAACATACCCTTTTGTGTAATAATGGTGCCAGTGAATGGTGGTTTTTATAAAGTGTTAAATTTTAAAAGAATACAATATATGTCAGTCTCTTCATTTTCCTTCTGCCTATTTTACTGTCCCACAAATTCTAAATATTTGGGAAACACTCGCCTAGAGTATTTGCTTTCATTGGTTGGGAGAGCGAGCACAAGAGTCAACCCAGATGCACCAGCTAATGTTGAAAGGTGGCTTATTGCCTGGTGTGCTTCCTGAAGATGGTGAGATCCAAGGAATTTCAGAAAATAATTTTTGTGGCAGCAGGCCCTCAAAATTCTAGGAGAGAAAAATTCAGCTCCTCCCTTGGTTGAGTTTTTTTTTTCTTCCCAAAAAGTAATGAAGTTTCTCCTCCATTATCTAAAATCCCTCTTATATTCCAATTACTCCCTAGATTCTGCATATAAGAGAAAACATATGACTTTCATTTTCGGTGATAGGATAATCTCAATATAATATTCTCTAGGTCCATTCATTTTTATGCAAATGAAATAAATTTATTCTTCATTATTGCTGAGTAGAATTCCCTTGTATGTACATCCCATAATTTTGTGATCCATTTTTTTGGTGATGAATACCTGGATTAGTTAATTTGGTTATTATAAATTGTGCTTCTATAAACATGAATAGGCATGTATTACTATAATTTTATAATTTAAATCCCTTTAGAAAAGTACCAATGAGTGGTATAGCTGGATCATTCGATTGATCCATTCCCAGTTTTCTAAGGAATCTCCATACTGATCTCCATTGCTGCTATAATAATTTGCAATCTCATCAACAGTATAGAAGAGTTCCAATTTCACCACATCCTTACCAGCATATATTGTTGTTTGACTTCTTGAGGTTGACATTATAATTTTGGTTGGGAGGAAACTCAGTGTAGTTTAAATTTGAATCTCTCTGATTGTTAATGTTGGACATTTTTTTCATGTATGTATAATGGAGGAGAAACTCCAGTGGAGCAAGGGAGGTGGTCTTGGGGAGGGTTAGGGAAGGTGGAAATAAAAAATTAATGAAGGAAACACTTCCACTGACATTTTGTATGTATGTGAGAACACCAATGCCAATCTTAATATCTTGTATGGGAAAAGGAGGAGTGTGGAGGAGGGACAAAAGCCCACCAAGTGATGAGAGCATACGTGTCACCATCACTATAAACTGCATAATGATGTGAGGCTAGCACCAATAAAAGTATAAAAAGTAGAAACGATGAACCTAACATTGTCCATAGAGATTGCAACACAGATGACATGATTATAGGTCAGATTGTAAGAGTAGAGGACAAAGGGACATATAATAGTGAAACTGAGAAAAGAATAGGATTAAACGGAGAAGGTTAGAGTGTCATGTGAGAGAAATAAGAAATTAAGTGTTAGCACCTGTGTGTATGTGCATGTACACACACATGTGCACACACAGAAACAACTGACATTGAAGCCATAAAGACAGATAGAGGAGCAAGTCACTTGTAATCTCTGTGTTGTCCTTATTACGCCTTATATCAGGTGCCCAATGGCAGAATATCAAATGTGTAATTTAAATACTTTTTACCATGTAAAGAAACAGCACCTATCCAACTGCAAAAGTCAAGGGCTGAGATTCTTAAAACAAGTTAGACTCCTGACACTTCAGAGTTTCATCTTTACCAATATTTTTTCTTCCTGGGGATAGGGGGTTCATTAAAAAGAAGTACTTATTTTTCATTTGAGGACTATAAAAACTGCAACCCCATTCAGTCAGCAGACAATTATGACTTTATTTACTGGGAACAAAAGAATAAGATTGCATCCCTGGAACTCTCCTTCCAAAAATTCTAACATAGGAATGATGTAAAGCAAGTGAAGTATAGTAAAATAAAGTTCAAATTTTTTTTTGCCCTTGAGCCTCTTTCTAGACTTATTCAACTTCCTGCCAAGGATAAAAGTAACTATGGTTGCAGGACGCTTTATACATGTTTTGTGCAGATTTGATACCCATAGAAAACTTCCAAATAACTTAGAAACAAAAGTATTCCCCTGCTGAAAGAGCTGCTCATCAAAAAGTATATTTTAGGCTTACTGGTCTAGCATCCCTTATAAAGTACCCTTGAGAGCCAGAAGCTCACCTCTGTTTTCTGTTTATTTGTTTGTTTGTTTGTTTGTTTTTTCAGTACTGGAGATAAAACCCAGGGACATTATACGTCCAAGCTACACCCCAGTCCTTTTTTTGATCTTTTTATTTCTGAAACAGGGTCTCACTGAGGTTTGAAGGCCTCGCTAAGTAGTTGATGTCCACAAACCATGATCCTCCTGTCTCTGCCTCTCAAATGCTGGGATTACAAGCATGCGTAACTATGCTTGGCCTCTGTTTTGAAGTCAGTAATCTTCTAAGAAGGCTCAGGTAGGTTGCGTATAGAGTGTTCAATGACAGAAGACAAATGCCACTTGGGTCCACAGGTTCAAAAGGCAAGGCTGAGGATGACTCTGCCTGTCAGGGACCCTTGCTGTCTTCCTTCCATAATAGCTGAAACATCTATGGATAAACATGGCAGACCCACTGGTCCTTTTATATCTGTCTGCATGATTTTCTCCTAGAGGAGAAAAACTCCTTTTATTCATAAAACAAGCACTGTCTCACAGTGTCCAGTATAAGTTGTACCACATTCGGAAGTTGAAAAGAAGAGTCCAGTATCATTGTGGAAGGAGGTTTACAAGCCCTGTGATGTAGATGGGTCATACTGTATTCCTCCTCATCCACTGATGGAAGCCAACCCATTGTAATAAATCTTTTACCCAGAAGGTGGGGGTAATTACACATGGCTCCTATTTCTAGAAAGAAAATTTCCTTTGAGTTCTTAATCCCCAAGAACACAGTAGTAGATTCTGTAATTTTTTGGGCCCTGAATTTGTTAACCCATTTTCAGTTCTCAAGCTACATATTAGTCATAACTCAGGAGTCTTGAGTTCACATCATAAACAAATTTTGCTAAAGATGGGTGTGATTGTTAAATATTTCTCCTAGATTTGAGACCTTTCATTACCATCTCTGCTACATCCCTGTTTTGTCTGTTTTTATTTTTATATAATTTCATAAAACTGGAGTAATTGTGTTTTTAGAACTTTTTCACTCCTTGTTTTTAGTCTAAAAATTAACAATTTTTCCACAAACTAGATTTTGCTACAATGTCAGTTTATGTTTTAGCCAAATTTATATTTGTGCATATAGAATACCAATGCAAATAAATCCAAGGTGAAACATTTTTATTCACTTTCATAAAAATGAGATGACTGATCTGTTTCCCTTGGTCCAACATTTTAGAAATTTTCAGTTATATATTAGGCTGATGAATAATTTTCCAAGATTCAGTATTTAAATATCAATTTAGTGACATATATATGTAGTTTACAGAGACAAATCTTGCAATGACTAGATCAATTAATATATTTTGAACTTTACTATGCAAACTTCAGAGAGGTTTTGTTTTATGAATAAAAGGAGCTTTTCTCCTCTAAGAGAAAATCATGCAGACAGATATAAAAGGACCAGTGGGTCTGCCATGTTTATCCATAGATGTTTCAGCCATTATGGAAGGAAGACAGCAAGGGTCCCTGACAGGCAGAGTTATCCTCAGCCTTGCCTTTGAACCTGTGGACCCAAGTGGCATTTGTCCTCTGTCATTAAACACATAACCTACCTGAGCCTTCTTGAAGTTTAATAAACTCATCTTCTAAAATGTAGTGAACAGAAGCATTTTTTAATCTTTTCTGGCACATCTTTTGAACAAGTCCTTTCACAGAGATTGACTATATTTCCCCTTTCTAGAGCACAGAGCCAACATGTATTTCCCAATCTCTCCGAACCCAAGTGGGGACCATGTGGCTAATATGGCCAATGAAATGTAAGGGTAAGGTGTCTGTCATTTACAAATCAAAGTGTTTAAAGTGTGTGTGTGTGTGTGTGTGTGTGTGTGTGTGTGTGTGTTAGGGTGAGGAATATGAGCATTTTTTTCCTTCCTTTTCTTCTTCCTTGCCAAGTTGCCCAGGTTAGCCTCAAAGCTGTGATACTCTTTTTGCAGGTTTTCTAGTAGCTGGAATTATAAAAGTACATTATCACATCTGTCCATTCATACCATTTTTGCATTCTCATTATTCCCATAGCATACTGACCACACATTGTCAGAATAAACTTAAAGCCACATGTTGAAAATGGACAAGTCATACTTCTTCATATTGGGATGGGAGGGAAAAAAAAATTCCTGAGTCAACTCTGAAAGGAACAGAGTAACAGCCCAAACAAGAACAAGCATGCTGCTGGAATTTGAACTAAGAAGACACAATTTTTTTTATGATAATAAAACAGATTTAAGGTGCTATTTGCTGAGTAGTTACCACGCTCTTAAGTCACTCATAAAAACTATAAAGTGTTCTATTTTTCAAGTTTGCATACTAACACACTACTAAAATGTCTAAATACAAATAAAATGTGTTATGTTGCATATTTTATGTGAACAGTGAACTATTTTTTTATTTGGATGCTCTAATTTAAAATATGTCTTTCCCACTTAATTGTGTAATTTCAGGTTTATGAATGGTTCTTTTATTATACACATAAGAATAGACTCCTGACCCATTTACATAGTATTGCTAGCTCAGACTCCAACTCTTTCCCATCCTTAATTAACTGATTCAATGAGCCTCTGCTAAAGGTTTTACAGTTTCCCACTGTTTATTCATTTAGAATATGAAATAGTGATTCATCTAGTGCTTTGCCAATTTTAAGACATGTCAACTATTTGATTGTAAATATTTTAATGGTTTTATCCATTGCTAAATAAATGATGCTTGACAAGGGAATGGGGGATAGCACTAGTTTAGAATTCAGAGCTTTATGAATTCTAGTGCTGTGAATTGTGAGGTGATAAATGCATTTTTTAATCTGTTAAATTTTGAGGATGAAGAGGTAAACTCTCTAAAGTATATGATGTATTAAAACAAACATATCAAAGTCAATAACTAAGCCAAGCATGGGAAGGAGGGAGGGAGGGAATGGGGGGGGTTGGGGGTAAGAGATAATTGGGTGATGTGTGCATGTATGTCTAGGCAAGTCTTTTATCCCATTAAGATGTATGACTACAATCCACCAATAAAAAATTAAAATTAGTGAGTAAAACCAACCAACCAAACAAACAAAAACAAACATTTGGAGAGTTAATTTTTCTCCTTTCTGAAGCTACCTAAAACATCAGTGTTGTCTCAATAGTGGACTTAAACATCCTTGGCTATATTTTAACTTTCATCAATTGTGGCCACAACTATCTCCATCTGTAAAGTACCTGACATATAATCAATTTTCAAAGTGCCTGTGAACAGATGGATAGATAAAGCGAATGTGATACATATACACAGTGGAGTTTCACTCAGCCATCAAAAGAACAAAATTATGTCATTTGCAAAAAATGGATGGAACTAGCAAATACAATGCTAAGTGAGTTCAGCCAATCTCAGAAAGTCAAAAAAGGCCACTAGTTTTTTCTCATATGTGGAAGCTAGAGAGAAAACAATGAAAGAAAAAAGACCTCATGAACATTAGGAGAGAGGCCAGAAGGGTAGGGGACCAGATGAGGGAAGAGGAAAGAGAAAGAGGAAGCTTAGGAGGAGAAA
Organism: Muscardinus avellanarius; assembly: GCF_963383645.1. Taxonomy (NCBI): domain Eukaryota; kingdom Metazoa; phylum Chordata; class Mammalia; order Rodentia; family Gliridae; genus Muscardinus; species Muscardinus avellanarius. The sequence continues at coordinate 50,741,468 of NC_137800.1, read as the reverse complement.
CAGACCAAGCAATGTTATGTGCATATATGAAGGCATCTTTACAAATCTATCAGTTACAATCCATCAATATATTTTTATTTTTATTTTTTAAAGTTAGTCCCAGAAAAGGCTGTGTGTATATCAGGCATTATTTTCCTATGTTATAGATGCTTGATGGCAGATGTGTTAACAGTGACTCCCTAACCTACAGCTTGGCAGCCCTGACTCTTGCCAAAATTTTGAGTGTGAGAAGTGGGGTAAGTACTTAGTCTACTGTCTCTTAGATGGATGAGTTCAGCAAATAGCACAGAGATGACAGAATAGCTTATGTTGTGTCCAAACACCAGTACTCTAATTCTGATCTCTTCCTCCTCCTTGCCCATAGGTCCCAACCCTTCTGGCAGGGCTACCTATCTAGAGTTTCTTCTTTTCCAAAAAGGTTATATCAGAAATAAGTGGCATACTTATATATGTGCAAACGCCCTTTACAGAGGCAAAGGGTGACCTCTTATTCATTTATTTTCTCTGAAGACCCATTCAGTGTATTGTACATTTTTGGGGAGTGGAAGGGTAGCACTTTTATTTTTCTATGGATCTACTATTCTATTTTATATTCAGAAACACATTTAATTTTGCAAGCACATTTTTGACAACTATTTTTAAGTGACTCTTGCATCATAATCTGTTTTAAAGCAAAGCATATGTATTACCTTGACTGAACAAATAAAAAGAGAAAAAGACAACTATACTTTCTTTGAGGAATTTTCTATTGGCAGGGTAATTTGTGTGTGTGTGTGTGTGTGTGTGTGTGTGTGTGTGTGTGTGTCTTTCTGTACCAGCCTTGTTCTTGGCAGGAAACATGAAACACTCTAAACCGATAAAGAGGCTTTAAAAGTACCCTGACTTGGGAAGTTTGGAGTGATTCTAATTCTTTTGCCTCTGAATGTCACTTGGCCTTTTGTTTTTGTTGCCTTTAAGATACTCTGCTTGGCTTCTACATTGGTGATTTTGACAATTATGTGGCATGGGGTGCCTTTTCTCTGATCCTGTCTAAATGGAGTCCTATAAGTTTCCTGGACCTGTGTATCGATCTCTTGCTCTATGTTTGGAAAAAATTTCTGCTATTATTTCTTTGAAGATATTGTTTTTTTTTTTTTTTTAATTTTTTTTTTTTTTGGTGGTACTAGGGTTCCTGGAAGCCCTTCTACCTCTGGACTACACTCCCAGACCTATTTTTACATTTTCATTTTGGAAACAGGGTCTCCTAAGCCAGCGCGCGCGGCTGGCTTCGAACCTGTGCGATCCTCCTGTAATCCCAAGCGCGGGGATTACAAGCGTGCGCCACCACACCCGGCTGAAGATATTGTTGATCCCTTTGGTTTCATCTTCTTTTCCCTCCTCTATTCCAATTATTCTTAGGTTAGCTCTCTTAAAGTAGGCCCATATTTCTTCAATGTCAGATTCCTGCTGTCGTATTTTTTTTTTCTAAGTTGTAAATTATGTGTTCATTTTTGGAGTGATCATCTTTTAGGAGCAAGATTCTCTTCTCCATGTGGTCTAATTGATTGTTTATAGTTTGAATTGAGGCCTTTACCTCAATGATTGCATCCTTTATTTCTTTTAGACTCTCTCTAAATTCTTTTCAAAGGTTCTCTATTATTTCCACAGTTATACTCCTGATTTGATGTTCTGGAGATCTCTGAATTTCTGTGTTATCAGGTTCTAATATTATGGGGTTGTGGGCATTCATTGCTCTATTGTTGTTCCTCTTTCCCATGATTTCAGAAGTTTGTGCCTTCTCTGGGTTCTTCCCTGGGTCACCACAACTTCACTTAGGGTGCTCTGGATCTGGAGTTTGTGGTAATCTCCTTTGCCATGACTCCATTACTGGGTTGTATCAGAAAGTCTTCAAACCAGGGATTTAGTAGAGGCTCTGTGAGACTGTGGGGGTGCCAAGCTGGGCGTTTTCCCATAGGGAGCTGCAACTAGGGTGTGGTATCTTTGCCACCACTACTCCTTCACTGGAAGTCATAAAAGCCAGAAGTGCTTGAAGCAACATATTTCAAACTCAGAAAGAAAACAAATTCCAGCCAAAAATTTTCTACCCAGAAAAACTATCTATCAAATTAGATGGGGAAATAAGAAGCTTCCATGACAAATAGAAACTGAAGGAATTTATGTCTTCAAAACCAGCGCTAGAGAAAATACTCCAAGAGATTAACTACAAAGAAGAAATAGGTAATACACACCAGAACCAAGGAAACAAGATTTTTCATCCAGCAGACAACTAAGCAAAGAAGAATAAACAGTATTTCAAACAGAAATAAAATCTTAACATTTTAGGAATTAAAAGTTATCTCTAAATAATCACACTGAATGTAAATGGCCTCAATTCCCCAATTAAAAAGACATAAAGTGGCAAAATGGGTTAAAAACCAGAATCCATCCATCTGCTGCTTATAAGAAACACACATGACAAGAGAGTAACAAACTCAAGGTAAAGGGCTGGAGCAAGGTAATCCATGTTAAGTAGCCATCCTGACAAATGTGAAGTAGTAATTCACTATAGCTTTTATTTGTATTTCCTTAATCATTAGTTATATTATGATAATGATGAGTGATATTCATGTGTTTATTGGCCATATAAAAATCTTTGGAGATTCATTATCTATTTTAGTCTTTTACCTATTTCTAAATTGTATTGTTTGCTAATTTTTAGGATTTATATTTGGAATATTAATATACCTTCAGATATAGCATTTGGAAATATAATATCCCATTCTATCAGTAACTTAATTCTGTTTACATTGTCTTTGGATGTACAATATTTTTCTATTTTATGAAATTTGTTTATTTTTGTTGTTGTTGTTGCCTGTGCCTTTGGAATCATATACAAGAAATCACTGCCAATTTCAATGTTGTGAAGGTATATGACCCTGGTTTTCTTCTAAAAGTTTATAGTCTTAAGATTTCCATTTAGATAAAAGTTCTTGGAAAATTTGTCAAAAACAACTTGACCAGATATAGAAGAAAAAAAAAAAACATATTAAAGTTAATCAGGAAACCAAGCATGGGAAGGAAGGAGGGGGAGGAAAGGGTTAGGGATTGGGTAGGGGCTGACTGGGTGATGTGTGCATGTATATCTCCACAAGTTTTTTTTTAAATCCCATTAAGGTGTATGACTACAATGCAGCAATAAAAGTTTATTTAAAAAAAAAGTACCCTGACAGTCACTGTATCAGAAAGCCACTACCACTCCTACTCCTAACAGGTTTACAACCTACTGAGACCCCCATCTGTTAATTAAAAGGCACCCAACAAGATCTGTTGTTTTCAGAAAAGAAATTAGCTACTGCCATCTGTGACCAGGCAGAGAGGGATTGGGGCCTTGAAGGTGTGAAAATCCCCTTTTATGCTAAGCCTTCAAAGTAATTCTTTGGGCAAACTCACTTGGGGGTGGAGGAAAGGAAGTCCTGCTGATAAGACTCACACCAGTGTCCCCCAAACAGAGTTGGGGAGAACTGAGTGGAGAGTTTATGAGGAAGAAAAACATGGAGAGTAATCAGCATATAAAAAAATCTTTAAAAAATAAGCCAAACAGTTTCCTATTCAAACTATAATTACTTTACAAAGTTCAAATTTGGCCTCTTGGGAATATTTCTTTCTGGCTCTAGTGTTCACTGAGTTTTCTCTTATATCAATTTGTAGAGATAATCTCTACATATCACTTATAAGCTTGTCTTGGCATTTCTCTTTATACATTCTCACTGCTGTGTATTGAAGGTTTCTTGGAGGCTATATTGATAAGCAGTTTATATATATAAATACATATATATAACATATATAATAAATACATATATAAATACATATATAATATATAATATATAGTTGCATCTTACAGACATTATTAACTCTGTGTTTTAGTATTTAAAATATTCTTAGGTTTTTAGCCCAACTGGCATATCAGTTTTCATCAGCTTCATTTTTTTTGTTTGTTTTTTGGTACTGTGGATGGAACCCAGGATCATGCTACCTCTGATCTATACCTCCATCCTGTTTTATATTTTATTTTGAAACAGGGTCTTGCCAATTTGCTGGGTCTTGCTATGTTGCTGAAGCTATTCTTGAAACTGTGATCCTCCTGTCTCAGCCTCCAAAGTACTGGGATTACATGCATGCATCACCATGCACAGCTAGCTTCCTTTAATACTAAATTTTGTTTCCTGTGGTTTGAACCCTATGTGTGTATGGGGATATAGGCCTTGAATTCAAGAAGTTTCTATTCTTTTCTTTAATTTGTCAAGTTACTAATTTATTTAACAAAGTTTTAATGTACACCTGTTATGTGTCATATATACTAGGCACTGGGCTTATAATAATGACATAAATATAGATATGGTATGAAATTTACAAACTAGTAAGAAAGATTATACCAAAAAAATTATCACATCAGAAGATACTAAATCATAACTATGTAACTATATTAAAAGTAAGGGCACAGAGCACAGTGAAGATATATAACAGAAATAACCCACAGAGAGTAGAGAAGGTATCTCTGAGGACACCTTCTATATTAATTCTATATTAATTAAATAATAATCAATTCTATATTAATTAAATATATTAATTAAATTAGTTAATTAAATTAATTAAATATCAATTAAATAATTAAATAATAATTAATATTGAACCAGAATAATGATTATTAACTAGGTGACTGCTGGGGGACCATTCTAATCACAAGGAGCTACATGACCTATATTTCCAAAGAGAACATGGGGAAAAGGATGTCTAAGAGGTGGGAAGACATACTTTGAGTCAATAGCCAGGAGCTACCAATGGTGAGTTTTGCTATGGATTCTGATTTTTATTTTAAGATAAAAGAAACACCACTAGGGATGGGGTGACATGGTCACCGATTGCATCTGAAATAATTTATCTGGCTGTCCTGTGGAATTCAGGAGGTCAGGTGTGAGGTGATGATAGATTGGACTGTAGATGAATTTGAAATATATTAGGGAGATAAAACCAGTCAGAAATTGGTAAGTAAGCAGATATCAAAGTACAAAATAAAAAAAGCAATAAGAAAGTTTATATCTTGCATTAGTAAAATGAATGAGGGTCCAGGTATGAAGAGAGGAGATACTGGAATGGGACCAGATAGAGAAAGAGGTGGAAAAAACAATCACCTGCAAAGCTCCATGCCACAGTAATCAAAGTTGTATGAAAGTTTATTTAAACCACTGTAATGGGGGATGGCACAGTGGTAGTGTGCTTGCCTAAAATTCATAAGTCCCTGGGTTTGATTCCTAGTACTACTCACAAAAATGATTTAATAAAAAGAAAGAGTACTGCTAGTGTAGCATCTTTTGAGCTCCTTGTATATTCTGGATATTAGCTCTCTTTCAGAGTGGTGCCTGGTAAAGATCTTCTCCCATTCTGTAGGCTTCCTCTTTAGGTTCTTGATGGTTTCCTTTGTTGAGAAGAAACTTTTTAGTTTGATGCAATCCCACTTGTTAATCCTTGCTTTAATTTCCTGCACTTTGGAAGTTTTGTTGAGAAAGTTACTGCCTGTGCCTATATGTTGGAGTGTTGATCCTATGCCTTTCTCTAATAACTTCACAGTCTCTGGTCTAATTTCTAGGTCTTTGATCCATCTCAAGTTGATTCCTGTGTACGGTGAGAAGTAAAGTTTCAGATCCAACTTTCTACAAATGGATAGCCAGTTCTACCAGCACTATTTGTTGAAAAAGCTGTCTTTTCTCCAGTGTATGAGTTTGGTCCCTTTGTCAAAGATCAATTGACTATAGATGTGTGGGTTTGTTTCTGTATCTTCTATTTTGCTCCACTGATCAGTCTGCCTATTGTTGTGCCAATACTATGCTGTTTTTACTACTATTGCTCTATAGTATAATTTGAAGTCCAGGATTGTGATGCCTCCTGCCTGGTTCTTGTTGCTGAGAATTTCTTTGGCTATTTTGGGTCTTTTATTTCTCCATACAAAATTCATAACTGATTTTTCCAGGTCTATAAAAATGTTTTTGGTATTTTAATGGGGGTTGCATTGAATCTATAGGTCACTTTTGGCATAATGGCCATTTTGATTATATTTATTCTGCCTATTAATGAGCAAGGGAGATCTTTCCATCTTCCAAGGTCTTCTTCAATTTCTTTCATTAATGTTTTGTAGTTTTCTCTGTAGAGGTCTACACTAGCAAAACAAACAACCCAATCAAGAAATGGGCAACTGAACTGAATAGACACTTCACAAAAGAAGAGATTCAAATGGCCAACAGATACGTGAAAAGATGTTCAACATCACTAGCCATCAGGGAGATGCACATCAAATCTATGCTGAGTCCAGTTAACCCCAATCAGAGTGGCAAGCATAAAGAACTCAAACAACAACAAATGCTGGCAAGGATGTGGGGAAAGAGGAACTCTTTTACACTTTTGGTGAGAGTGCAAAGTAGTTCAGCTGCTATGGAGATCAGTGTGGAGATTCCTTAGAAAACTGGGAATAGATTCACCATATGATCTCCTGGGTATTTCTCCTAAGGGGTTGAAATCAGAGAACTACATTAACATATGCATACCCATGTTCATAGCAGTATAGTTTGTAATAGCCAAAATATAGAACCAGCCTAGATCTCCATCAACAGATGAATGGATTGCAAAATTATGGGAAATAAACACAGTAGAATTCTATTCAGCTATAAAAAAGAATAAAATAGTAGCATTTGCAAGAAGATGAAAGGAATTGGAGAACATTATGTTAAGTGAGATTAGTTAAGCACAGAAAGAGAAGGGACATATGTTTTCTCTGATATGCCCAAGCTAAGGAATAGTGGTAATACCAGAGGGACTCCAGATAATGGAGGGGAAATCTCAGCAAAGCTAGAATGAAAGGATAGGAGAGGAAGAAAGCTGAGGTTGTTCAATGGAGGAGCTACATTCGAATATGTGTAATAGTATAAATATAGCATGGTTAACCTGGACACTCTTTATTGGGAGGGAGAAAGGGAATGTGAAGGGGAGAGGGCATGAAGCACAATCTAAATGTACACCATTTTCAATATGTTCCACATATAAATAAAATAAAATATGGAAAAATAAATAAATTTAATAAGTTTAAAAAATAAATAAAAAATAGGAAGAGTAATAAGAGTCAGTATTGTTTAGTAACACAGTGAGAACCAGAAACACTGGTGTGCCATTATATTACTCTCGCTTTCATGGTTAAGTACTTATAAATATTAAACACTTAATATTATTTCTAAAAATTTCCACTTAAGTACAAGATAATTTAATATCTATATGCCAGAAAACAGGCAATGTGTTATTGCACTTAGAATAATTGAGGTTTATGACAACTTATCCCAAGCTGTTAGTCAGCAGAAAAGTATACAAAAAATAAATCCAGATTCAAAGAGCTAGAAGAAAGTTTGACGATCACTTGACCTATGCCTTTCATGAGCTAATGGTAGAAAGTTTGGTCCTAAGTCTTATAGGTAGTTAGTAAGAAATCTGTGACTAGAACTAAGTATCTCAAATCTATTTTTTTTTTTTTTTGAGGTACTGGGGATGGAACCCAGAGGAATTCCACCTCCAATATCCACCTCCAGCTCTATTTTTTATTCTTTATTTTGAAATAGGGTCTCATTGAGTTGCAAAGGGCCACACTAAGTAGCTGAGACTGTCCACAAACTGTGATCCTCCTATCTCAGCCTTCCAAATGCTGGGATTAAAAGCTTGTGCCACCACAACCAGCTAAGTATCTCGAATCTTAGTTCTGTTTTTTTTTTTTTCCAGCACATTCACTGTATTTCAAATTAATGTTCCACTGCTCAATAATTTGGCCTTTTGCAGTAGCCAAAGACCACTCTGAAGGCAGTTGAAAGTGAATATGACTCTGAGACCCAAGCATGTTGGGTGAAAATGTAAACTGATGTGAATTTTGGCAAGTGCGCATACAGCACATCTGAGAACAATTACAACAATTCCCTGCGATCTCAGTTTCTTCATCTATAAAATGTGATAGTTGTAATTATGTTCTTGCTCTGTGAAATTATGGTTCTATGTATAACTCCTCTGACATCTAAATACCCTTGCTGGACTTGGGAAAATAGCTCCCCTTCTCCCATTGTTTGGAATGTGTTTCCTGATGAAAGGGGATATGTGCTGGTTTCTATCATGGAACATATTTTCATGTTTAAACTCCAGAGAAAGTGAGAGGAAAGCATAAAACAGGAAGCATCTGTATTTTTAACTGGCAGAGCAGGAGAATTTGATGTGACTTCAACATTTTTCACTGCCTTGTATTAACAGATGGCTGGAATTCAAAAGTGGTTTATATAAGAAAGTTGGTTGAAACTAAGAAGAAGGCCTTGCAGAGGAAGGAGGGAGAGAGAGAAAGATGGAGAAAAAGAGGAAGGGAAGGGAGAAAGGAAAGCACAAGTAAAAAGAAGAAAAAATTGGGTGAGGATGAAAGAAGGCAGGAAGGCTATGAGTACCATCAGGTTCAACTACCTCAAGAGATAGAAAGGGAGAGAATGAGAGGTATAGGAGCAGGAAGAGAAGTAGATAAGAAAGGGGGGAGAAGAGGTGAGAAAGATGAGGAGAAGAGACAGAGAGGCAAGCAAATGGGTGAAGAAGGAAAGTGAGACTACAGAATTTCCCTGGGCTTTCTCAGTACGACCTAAAGGTAGGGTCCTTGGTCCTGATCTTGCTGATTCACTTGGACATCTTGGTTCTTCTCCTACTTACTTCTTAGACATTTTAACCTGTACAGACTCACATCCTCCTTATAAGAGAGAGAAAGTAGCCAAGAGAGAACATGAGAAGAGTCTCAGGTGAATGAAATTTCACTGAAGAATGTTCTTGCTATTTCCCTGACAGCGCCTGCTCAGTGGGACTTGTTCCCAGTGCCTGGGTCAGAGCATGTCATCTCTATTATGATGCCTTACAGAAAAGCTCAACAGCCAGGGTGGTTATATAATCCCTATAACTAAACTGTTACTGAATCCTCCATCCCAATGTTTTAGACCACCAATGGTTTTCTGGTCCTTGTGCTTAAACTTCATGTTATATCCACCAAAAATACTATTATCCATTCCCTTCACAGTGTATTAATAAATTCTGAAGTTTTCCAACCATAACCTTCTGAGATGCCAGATATGTGTGGAAATTTATACCCAAGTAAGATTCTTTAACAGATTTTTATTGGAATTTTTGATTTATACAACACATGGTTTGTGACATTTTGCTATCAGTGAAAGAATTTCAGGAAATTTCTGTTTTTCATATATCGGACACATACTTTGCACACCAATGGCCACCTTGAATTGGGGGTGGCAGGAACTCCCTTTCCTCTCATTTTCTTTTTCCATAGCTCTATGTGACATCTATCTCTGTTATTTCTTATCATTACCTCTGGCGTTTCTTAATTATCAAGTCCTACCAAGGCAGATGACAAAGGAGAAGGCATTCAATAGTAAAAAGAGATCAAGCTATAAAATGTATCTAAGGATTTTCTTTCTTTACCCCTCATTTCTCCTCCTTTAGGCCAAGCAAGGGAAGGAGGGATGGGGAGGGAATGGGGTGGGAATTGGGTAGGGGTTAAATCAGTGATGTGTACATGTATGTACACACAAGTTGTTTTTTTTTTACCCCAATATGATGTATGAATATAATGCACCAATAAAAAAAAATTAAGAAAAGCTATCACCTTCTTCTTTTACTGATGGAGCTGTCTGTGAGCTGGTCCCTGCAGTGTCACCTACCTTCACTCATCTCCCTCTGCCCCCTTTCATCCAGGCTTCATGCATCTCTTCAACCTGTACCTCTCATTCACTTTGACAAAATCCCAAGATACCCAGGTCACTTTAATCTTACTTCAGGCACTTGTGCATCCAGCATTTTTCTTTCCCTATAGAACCTAGGAGGGGAGGAAAGAGAAAGTACCAGGGCCTGTACCATGCCTCTCTGGGTTCTCTGTGTTATTATCAGGTATATCCATTTATTCAAAAGAAGTTCTCACCCAGTGGACAATGAAGGGAAGCCATGATTTAAAAGTAATGGGTTGAGAAAGCTGGGTAACAGGTAGGATACTCCTTGTTGGGATAAACATTTGAAAAAGTGGTGGCCTTGGATATGTGTTAAAATATCAAGAATTCCAGGGAGTGAGTGGCTACTTCTCATCTCATTTTCTTTTGCCCTTCAAAGAAAAAGCACTTCTGCTCCTCTGGAGATTCTGCTGAATTATGGACTATGTTAGAAATAGGAGAACCCCATGGCTCTCATTCTCAGCCATATGAAGGATAGAAAATCCTTTTTTTATTAAGTACTTGACCAAAATATAGTATACCTTATCCCCCAAATTATTATCATACATGGCTTTTAGTATTCTCTACCTATTGGGCTTTTTAACTAGGGTTACTGGACACTTTGAGTGGGCTTTTGTACTGCTTAAAGTTACATATAACTATTTTATGAATGTGTATATCATTTCAGGAAAATTTATTTAGATAGGAGGTTCATAGCTTTTTTCAATTTACATATTATTTTTATTTGAAAACAGTTAAGCCAGCTTGACTCAAAGATTAATTAGTGTGTTTCTGTGGGACAATCTTTTATATTAACCAGCTCAACACTCACTCTTTAAGACAATTGCTTCTGAATTACAAGCAGTTCACTTAAAATAAACTTGTGGCATAATATTTTCTCATAAATTAAAGCCTGACTATTTCACTGCAAAGAGTTTGGTATTAATTGATTCTTGGATTACATGTGACCAAAAAGTTTAGTATTTGAAAAGTGTTAAGAGAAATTACTTCATAATCATTGATAATCATCTATATTCTCTGAGTTATAAGTGTGAATTTTATGTCATTAAAGCACAGTGCTTACCTGTGACTAAAACCAGGAATTTTAGATATATTTCTTTTTTTAACTTTTTATTTGTGCACTGTAGTCATACAGTTAATGGAGTACAAGATGGTGGAGGCATACATGCATACATCACTCAATTAGCAGTTACCCAATTCCCACTCAATTCTCTCCCCTGCACTTCTTCTCATGTTTGGCTTAGTGATTGACTTTGGTATGTTTGTTAATGTACACCATAAATATTAAAGAATTTTCATCTTCCCCCATCCCCTCCCTTAAGTTATCTTATTTTCTCATCTATAGTATTTCCTTATTTGTCTAGAGTTCCTCCTATGACCCAATTTTTCCCTAGCTTTTACATATTAGGGAAAGCATCTGATTTATTATTTTTTGAGACTGACTAATGTCACCTAGCATAATTTTCTCTAGTTCCATTTCTGTAAATTATGTAATTTTTTTCTTTATGGCTGAGTAAAATTCCATTGTGTATGTATCTCATAGATTTGTAATCCAATAATCTGTTGATGGACATCTTGGCTGGTTCCATAGTGTGACAATGATGAATTGCATAGCTATGAACACAGATACACATGCATTAGTTTGGTAGTTTGGTTTCCGTTCTTTTGGGTAGATACCCAGAAGGAGTATTGTTGAATTCTCATTCTCATTCATTGAAGTTCATTCTCATTCTTCTGAGGATCTCCATACTGTTTTCCAAACTGGTTGCACTAATTTTCAGTCCCACCAACAATGTAGTAGAGCTCCCACTTCTTCACATCTTCCCCAGCATTTGCTGTGCTTTGAATAATTGCCATTCTAGTTGGAGTTAGTTGAAATATCAGAGTAGTTTTGAGTTGCATCTCTCTGATTGCTAATAATGTTGAGCATTTTTTCATGCATTTATCGGCCATTTGAATTTCTTCTTTTTGAAGTGTCTATTTAGTTCCCTTGCCCATTTTTTGATTAGGTTATTTGTTTTCTTAGTGCTGAGTTCCTTGAGTTCTCTGTATAGTCTAGATATTAGTCCTCTATCAGACGAGTAGGTGACAAAAATATTCTCCCTTTCTACTAGCTTTTGGTTGAGGTTCTTTATAGTTTCATTTGCTGTACAGAAGCTCCTCAGTTTCATGAAATCTTCTGTATTGATCCACCTTTTAGTTTCTTGTGCCTTTGGAGTCTTGTTGAGAAAGTTTTTTAACTATGCCTATGTGTTCCAGTGTTGGACCTATGTCTTCTTCCTTCTTCAAGCCTCAAAGTCTCTGGTGTATTTTCCAAGTCTTTGATACATGTTAATTTAACTCTTGTGCAGAGTGAGAAAGTAGAGTTTATTTCCTTTTTTTTTTTTTTTTTTGCATACGGTTAGCTAGTTTTACCAACACCATTTGTTGAAGAGGCTTTTATTCTAGTGTATATTTTTGGCCCCTTTGTTAAATATCAATTGGTTGTAAGTGTCTGGATTTTTTTTCTGAGTCTTTTATTCTACTCCATTGGTCTATTTATCAGTTTTTGTGCCAGAACTGTGCTGTTTTTATTACTATGGCTTTGTAGTATAGCTTAAAGTCAGGTATTGTTATTTCTCCTGCATGGTTGTTGTCACTGAGAACTTCTTTGGCTATTCTGGGTTTTTTGTTGTTCCAAATGGGCTTAAGGACTAATTTTTCTATGTCTGTGAGGAAAGATCTTGGTAATTAAATGGGAATTGTGTTGAATCTGTAGATAACTTTTGGAAATATAGACATTTGATGATATTTATTCTGCCTCTGAACATGGAAGATCTTTCCATCTTCTAAGGTCTTCTTTAATTTTTTTATATTTTATAATTTTCTTTGTAGAGGTCTTTAAACTCCCTGGTTAGGTTTATTCTTAAGCATTTTACTTTTTTGTGTGCTATCCTGAGTAGAAGTGTTTAATGGATTTCTTTTTAGTAGATTTATGGCTGGTATACAGAAAAGCTTCCAATTTTTTAAGATTGATTTTGTATCCAGACACTTTGCTGAGTTTGTTGATCAGTTCTATAAGCCTTTAGGTTGAGTTTTTTTGAATCTTCTAAGTATAGTAACATGTCATCTGCAAATAGTGAAAGTTGTAGTTCTTTTACTATTTGCACTCCATTGATTTCCTTTTCTTGCTTTATTGCTCTGGCTAGAGTCTTGAGTACTATATTGACAAGTTCTGAACATTAATGGACAAGTAATGAACATTTTTGTCCTATTCCTACTTTTTGGGGGAATTCTTGAAGTTTTACCCCATTTAATAGAATGTTGGCTGTGGGCTTATTGTAGATTGCCTTTATGATGTTGAGGTATGTTCATTCTATTCTAATTCTCTGCAGTGCTTTTAGCACAAATGGATGTTGGATTTTATCAAATGATTTTTCAGCATCTATTGAAATGATCATGTAAATTTTGTCTTTGGTTCCATTTATGTGATGAATTACATAGAATAATCATATGTCAAACCAGCCTTGCATCCCTGGGATAAACCATGGTGTATGATTTTCTTAATGTGGTTTTGAATTCATGTTGCTAGTGTTTTGTTTAGCAGTTTTGAATCCAAGTTCATCAACAATATAGGCCTGTAGTTTATCTTCCTTCAGCTATTTTTATTCAGTTTTGATATTAATGTGATACTAGCTTCATAGAATGCATCTTGGAGACTCCTGTTTCTTTTTATGTCATGAAATAGATTAAGGAGTATTGAGATTAACTCTTCTCTAAAGGGTTTATAGCCGGGCATAAGGATGAATGCTTGTAATCCACATGCTCGGTAGGCTGAGACAGGAGGATCACACAGGTTCGAAGCCAGCCTCCGCTAATTAGTGAGGCTCTCAGCAACTTAGTGAGAAACTATTTCCAAATAAATATATAAAGGTTTTATAAAATTCACTTAGAGAATTATCTGGTCCTGGGCTTTTCTTTGATGGTAGGATCTTTATTGTTGTTTTAGTCTTTTTGATTGCTACTTGTTGGTTTAAATTTTCTATATCTTCTTGACTCAGTTTAGGTTGTATTTATGTAGAAAGTTGTCAATTTCTTTCAGATTTTCCATTTTGTTAAAGTTTTTCAAAATAGTTTCTGATAATCCTCTGGATTCCTATACTGTCAGTGGTAACATCTTTTTCATCTCTTATCTTTGTAATTTGTGTTGATTCACTTTTTTTATGAAGTTGGCTAGTGGTTTATATATCTTGTTAATTTTTTCAAGAAACCAGCATTTTATATGTTGATTTTCTGTATTGTTTTCTTCCTAATTGATTTCTGCTCTGATTTTAATAAATTTTCTGTCTTTTACTGGCTTTGGTATTAGACTGTTCCTATATTTCAAAGGTAAGTTATTTATTTGGTGATTTTCTGTTCTTATGTGGGCACTCAGAACTATGGATTTTTCTCTTAATACTACCTTATAAGTGTCCCAGAGGTTTTGATATATTGTATCTGTTTTCTTTTATTCCTAGAAATTTCTTGATTTCATCCCTTATTTCTTCTATGACCCATGCTTCATTCAGTAGTGTGATGTTCAGTCTCTATATGTTTATGTTATTTCTCTGTGTCTTCTTATAGATGATTTCTGGTTTCATTCCATTATGCTCTGAAAAGACAAAAGGAAATATGTCACACTTTTTTAATTTGCTACTTCTCATTTTGTGGCCCAGATGTGTCCTATTTTGGAGAAGGTTCCGTGAGCAGCTGAGATAAATATGAACTCTGCTATAGTTGGGTAGAATATTCTATATGTGTCTAATAGGTCCATTTGGTTGATGGTGTTCTTTAGGTCTGAAACATTTTTACTGACCCTTTGTCTGGATGTTTGGTGTACCAGTGTTAGAAGGTGTTGAAGTCTCCCAGTAGTATTGTATTGAGACTTATGTGTGATCTAATGTCACATAGAGGATTTTTTTTTTTTTATGAAAGTGGCTGCACCTATGTTTGGGGCATAAATGTTGACTATCATTATTTCCTCTTGTTAGATTGTTTCTTTTATGAGTAAAAAAATGATCTGCTTTTTCTCTTCTAATAAGCTTGGGCTTCATATCTTACTTGCCTGATATATTATAGTTGCTATTCCTGCTTGTCTTTGAGTTTTGATGGAATGGATTACCTAGTTCCAGCAGCAGATAGATAGATTCTGGTTTTTATCCATTTTAACACCTTCTGTCTTTTTATTGGGCTGTTGAGGCTATTTATGTTCAGTATGATTATTGAGTGGTGATGATAATTCCTAAAATATTGAGATTTAACTTCTGTTTGAGGTAGTACTTGTTCTTCTTTTCTTAGTTATTTGCTGGGTAGAAATTTTTGTTTCTCTGGTTCTGGCATATATTACTTATTTCTTCTATGCAGTTAATCTCTTTGAGTATTTTCTCTAGTGCTGTTTTGGAAGACATACATTCCTTCAGTTTCTGTTTGTTGTGGAAAATTTTTATTTTCCCATTTAATTTGAGAGAGAGTTTTGCTGGGTAGGAAATTTGGGGCTGTAGGTTTTCATTCAGAGTTTGGAACATGTTACTCCATTTCCTTATGGCTTTCATGAATTGGATTTGGGAAGTCCAGAGCAATTCTTTTTTTTTTTTTTTTTTTTTTTTTTTTGGTGGTACTGGGGTTCCTGGAAGCCCTTCTACCTCCGGGCTACACTCCCAGACCTATTTTTTACATTTTCATTTTGGAAACAGGGTCTCCTAAGCCAGCGCGTGCGGCTGGCTTCGAACCTGCGCGATCCTCCTGTCTCTGCCTCCCAAGCGCGGGGATTACAAGCGTGCGCCACCACGCCCGGCCAGTCCAGAGCAATTCTAATTGGTTTGCCTGTGAATATCGCTTGGTCTTTTGTTTTTGTTGGACTTAAGATTCTCTCCTTGGCTTCTACACTGGTCAGTTTGATTATTATGTGTAATGGAGAACCTTGTCTCCATTCCTGTCTAAAGAGTGTTCTTTAAACAGATTTTCCTGTACCTGTATATTGACTTCTTGTTCTATGTTTGGAAAATTTTCTGATATTACTTCCCTTAATAGATTGTTGATACCTTTAGTTTCACTTTATATTCCCTCTTCAATGCTAATATTCTTAGGTTAGCTCATTTAAAGTGGGACCATATTTCTTTGATATCCAATTTATGCTGTCGAATTGTTTTTTCTAAGTTATATACTATGCATTCAACTTGGGTTTGATCATCTTCTAGAATCAAGATTTTATTCTCTATGTGGCCTAATAAACTGTTGATAGTTTGAATTGATTTCTTCACTTCAATGATTGCATCATTTGCTTCTTTTAGACTCTCTAAATTCTTTACAGAAATCCTTTATTATTTCTACAGTTACATTTCTGTTTTGACCTTTTGGTGATCTTTGAAATTCTGTTTTGTTAGGTTTTGATATTGTGGTTTTGTGGAAGTGAATTGCTTCCTTGTTATTTCTCCTTCTCATGATTTCAGAAGCTTGTATGTGTTCCTTTTTATAGATTTGTCTTAGTCTCTAGGTGTCACCTGGTGTATCCAAGGGCCAGTTCTGTTTTATTCAACAGTGAAGTGAGGAGGGAAGTAAAGTTATAAATGCAAGAATAGGGTAAAGCCACAGATAGGATCCAATATAGAATGAGAGTATGAGTTTGGTAAGGTAGTATATAGTAGAGATTAGAGATAGTGAATATGTAGTGGTATTCTAGTAACAAATTCAGAGTTTTTAGTATAGTGATATAATACAAGATGAAGAAGAGAAAAGAGAGGACTAAAGAAAAGAAATGGAGAGAGGAGAGTAGGTATGTACAATGGAAGAAGCTTGGGATTGGAGTTGGGAAGAGAGCAAACAAACAAGGTTATACAGTCATACCAAAACAAAACAAAACAACAACAAAATAATGCAACCCTACAAATACATGAATATTCAGCTGACTAGGCCTTTGTAGTCTTTCTCTGTGCAGACACCAAGTGCCACCAGCACCTTTCCTGCTGATAGCTTGATTCTCCGAGTCCTTCTCAGTCTATGCAGATGGCTGGTATCAATGGGGCTAATTTCAGTGTTAAGTGCAGGGCACTCTCCATGCTTTGCACAGATGTGGCGTCTTGGTCTCTTCTTACCTCCATAGGTGATAGATACCTCTGAGACTACACTAAATGTAAGAGTCTTGTTCTCCATAGCTAGGTCTGGTCTGGTCTGACTTCACCCCATTCCCCACAATTGTGTCATCTGTGGTGATCCCGGAGATTCTCCTAGTTGGATCTAATGTTAAGCATAGGTCTCCCCCAACACTTTCCACTGTTGCAGAACCTGAATATGTCTGAGCCACTACTATGTACAACAAGAGACTCCATCCCCATTTTCACTGGGTTGAACCCCAAAGTCTCAGACCCAGGGGGTTTCTTAGGGCTTTGTAAGTTCCTGGGGGTGCCATACATACTGTGTATTCTCCCATTTCGATGGGGGCTTCACTTATGGTGTTGTTGAGTGTTGGTCTAGATCTCTGGAGGGCATGGTGAGCTCGGCTGCCACTGCTGCAAGTTATAGCTGGTGTTTGTGCAGAGGAACTGATGGCTTACAGTTTCAATGATCTGCAGCTGCTTACTTCAAGTCCTTTGTTGTTTTCTTGTTGGTCTCTAGAGTCAGGTGCAGTGAGGCAAGATGGTGTTGCCATGGTGTCCATGGCCGCGAGGTGGTATTTTTTTTTCTCTCTGATCACATTTTTTCCCTTTTTCCTTTTATTTATAGTATATTTTTAAAGTTATGGTGTTTTCTGGGTTTTTTAGAATGCTATTTTTAAGGCAATGGGGATCAGGTGTCAGTAGGACTGGTACGTGCTGCTTCCCTTGGTCACCATCTTCCCAGAAGTCTTGAGTCCACTTTCTACAAATGGATAACCAGGTTCCCAACACCTTTTGTTGAAAATACTGTATTTTCTCTAATGTATGTTTTTGGCACCTTTGTTGATAATCAGTTAGCTTTATGTGTGTGTATCTGTTTTTGTATCTTCCATTTCATTGGTCTATGTGTCTGTTTTTGTGCCAATACCATGGATTTTTTTATTACTATAACTCTAGTGTTAATTAAAACCAGGAATTGTGATGCCTCCTGCATGGCTCTTATTATTAAGAATTGCTTTGCTATTCTGGGTCTTTTTTTTTTTTTGCATAAAATTTAGGACTTTTTTTCTAGCTCTGAAAAGAATGACATTTGTATTTTGAGAGGGATTGCATTAATGCTGTAACTCTGTAGTTAGATTTATTCTAATGTATTTTACTACTTTTGAAGTTAATATGAAGAAGAAATGAACAGATTTCTAGATACAATCTACTTAAATCTAATCAAGAGGACACAGAAATCCTAAACTATCCAATAGCAAGCAAAAAGATAGATACAACAATAAAAATTCTTCCATCAAAGAAAAGTTCAGGTACAGACAGATTCACAGTTGGATTTTACAAAACCTTTATAGAAGAACTAAATTCAATACTTTACAAATTATTCTGTGAAATAGAAATATAATTCTTCCACATTACTTTTATAAGGTTAGTATCTCCTTAATACATACCAAATAAAGATTCCTCAAGAAGAGAAAATTATAGACCAATATTTTTATAAACTTAGATACAAAAATTTTAAACAAAATACTAGTGATACACATTCAAAAATATATCAAGACAATTATACACTATGGCCAAGTTGTTTTCATTTCAGGAATGAAGGCTAGTTCAACGTACACAAATCAATATATGTAACATAAACAGAACTAAGGACAAAAATCAAATGATCACCTCAGAAAATGCTTGAAAAACATTTGACAAAATCCAACATTTATTCATGTTAAAAATACTGCATACAATTGGATAGAAGAAACTGAATCAATTTTATAAAGGCAATTATACAGCAAACCCAAATCCAACATCATAATAAATGGAGAAAAACTGTGAGAATTAAAATCAGGAACTATATAAGAATGCCCATTATCAGCTTTTAATATAGTACTCAAAACTCTAGCCAGAGACATAAAGCATGAGAAGGAAATCAAAGGAATACAAACTGAAAAAGAACAAAAAATATCTCTGAACATGACATGATCCTGTACTTAGAAGGCTCAAAAATATCAACCAAAAACTTCTAGAGTTGATCAACAAATTCAGCAATGTATCAAGATACAAATTCAATTTTTAAAAAAATCAGTAGCATTTCTAAATCTATAAATTTCTCTTTAAAAATAAAATTTAAACCTAGAATATATTACAGAGCATCAGTTTCTTCAAATAGAAGGGTCACAGAATCTTTGTAAGTTTAGATCTTCATCACTAATACACAAAGTGAAGAGTTGTCTCCTTGTAAAAAAAAAAAAAAGACTTCAACTATTAGAGCACAGTATCTTTTTACCACTACCTAGCAATTTTTCTAATAAAATTTGTATTTAGAAATTATATTTTAAAAATTGTATTATTTTAAAATATACTTTTATTGGTGCATTGTAATTATACATATAATTGAGGTTCAGTGTGATAGAAAGATATATGCTCACAGCAGTTTGAATGGAATATCTTAACAGAATACATACAATTACGGTTGTTAAAGTGAAGGGAAATACACCACAACCTGTATATTCTTATTATATTGATCCTCACTTTGATGTATAATTATAATAGACTAACAAAACAATTAAAATAAAAATAAAAACAAAAGGATCATCAAGATACAAAAATATTTGAAAATAATCATAGAGCTCTCTGGATAAAAATGATTCAGCAAATTATAAACAATTACTTAAAAATTTATTTATTTAGCCTAACTTATTGACAAGGGCTTTATTGATTGATTTAGGAATTTCTATCTCCCTCCTTTGTCAAGTGCTTTTATTTTTTCTCATAGCAAAATGCTACAGAGGACTTAATGAATAAATGAGAGTTTCACTGGCCATCAACAGAACCCTTTCTAACACTGAAATTCTATGAATTTCACCTAAAGTTTCCAGCTCTTGCAGGTAAACTGCTAAAACTTCGGAAGCCTATAGAATAAGCTTGGCTCTCTGTCTCCTTCATGCTTCCAGCTTATGAGAGCTGTTGCCAGGTCCCCTTCCCCAGATTCCTGATTCCCACTGCTCTATCCTTTTCTCTCCCTTTCATTGCTTGCCCACTTCTCCAGCAAGTGAAGACACTTCAATTTCTGAGATTTCCTGCCCAGAACTCATGCTTTCCCTGGAGATTATGCTTCCTAGAGTCAACCTACCATACTCTGGTGCCTTCCACTAATCTGACTTCAACAGTTCTGTTTCACAGTTAATCTTATTCTTCCTCAGGAACAGGCTTGCTTTCATGATCTGGACCTGCCTTTCATTTTCAGAATTCTGTGCTAAGATCTATGCTATTTGGAAAAGATTTTACTTTAGTTATTACTATAGTTTTAATCTTTGTCCAATGAGAACTCGATTCTTGGCTTCTCTGTTCAGTGAAGGAAAGTTCTTATTTGTTTTTACCACCTCTTGCTTTTCTCAGACATTTTCCAGGACTTCCATTCAGAACATGTTGAAAAATATTTTCAATCTCTAATACCTAGAAATCTTCCCAGGCTATAAACATACCATTTTTTTTTCTTGGCTAATGGGTCATGTGCAGCTCCTGTTAGGTACACTTTTAATTCGCTACCAGATGTCTTGCTTCTGCTTGATAAGCATTCTACTTCATATAAATACTCCTTTGCTGTTACTTCTCATTCTAATACATTCCTAGTTTATTTTATATTCTATTTTATTATGTTTATTTCATTTATTTTATTCTATTCTATTTCTGACTTCCATATTAGTTTATAGCTGAAAAGATGAACCAAGATCACATAACATATCCCATCTTCCAAATTTATATGAATGATGACAGAAAGTTGACAGGATGTGCAATTTCAGAAGTACACTTATAATTTATAACTTGACTTTTGACCACCAGGAAATAAGTTTGTGGATGATATTCAACAAACATTGGATTGAGAAACTTATTTATATGCCCCTTTCTCTTTATCATGTGCTAAATTTAAGGTTATAGCTCTTTTATAGGTTCAAAGATGCCAATATTTCATAGAGGAATATTACACCAGGTATCTAAGTCAGCTTGTGTTGCTATAACAACACATTGGACTGTGAAATTTATCCATAATAGAAATTTATTTCTCTTAGTTTTGGAAACTGGGAAGTCAAAGATTAAGGTACCAGCAGACTAACTGTATGATAAAGATTCTATTTGATTCATAGTGGCTCTTTGTGTGATGTCTTCACATGGTGGCTCATGGAAGAAGGTATTAGAGTGTACCTTTCTACCTCTTTCATAAGAGCAGTAATCCATACATGATAACAACCCCTCATGGTTTAGTGGACGTCCAAAGTGCCTACATCTTCATGAAATTACATGGGTACCTGATATCAGCATATGAACTTTGGAGAGACACAAACATTCAAACTATACCACCAGGGTCCTTTTCTCCCTTGTCACATTTATTTTCTGTGAGAGATGTTCTTAAATTAATTTGTATATTTTCTACTGAATTGTGACATTTGTCACTCTAAAAGACTCTCAACATTTGTTCTTTTCCTTTGTGCACATAAAAATGAATAAAGAAGATATTTGTAAATGCTTTGCAGCCTTTGTTACTCTAAATTATTTTCACTTATTTGATTGTCTTTTGAAATTTATGTTTGATATATTATGATGCATTCTTATAAGCAAATGGATATGGTAATAAAGCATTCAAATAAATTCAATCAATAAATATATAAGAAAGATTTTTTAAAATTCCAACTCTTGCCAGTACTGCCAAGAAATCCATTTCTTGTAGGTGAAAGAATTTTAAAGTGAAATCTTTATTGATGAGTTCTTTTACTTAGTATTCTCCTTGCATTTTACATTTCCAAAGAGCTTATACCCATAAGTCAAGTTTCTCTATATCAATCCTGATGGATAAAATATATGGCTAAACTCTATTATACAAATTGTGACATTGAGACATAGGGAAGTCAAGTTTATTCTATCCCAATTGATAGAAAAAAGTATTTTAATTTATTTTTGTGCTGAGATGATTATATAAAGTCCCTGGCACATGGTGGCCATTTTACTTTATTCTTGTCCCCTTTTCTCTAAAATGAAATAATAAATATGTGCTATCTTTTTTACTATGAAGTATGAGAACACAAAGAAAACTAATAAACAAAATACTAGTAACACACATTCAAAACCACATCAAGAAAATCATATACCATGACCAGGTAGTGTTCATCCCAGGGATGCAAGGCTAGTTTAACTTATAAAAATCAATTCATGTAACTCATCACATAAACAGAACCAAAGACAAAAATCACACGATCATTTCAATAGATACTCAAAAAGCATTTGATAAAAACCAACATCCATTTATGATAAAAAAAAGCACTGCAGAGAATCAGAATAGAAGGAACATACTTCAACATCATAAAGGCAATCTACAATAAACCCATAGACAACATCATATTAAATGGGAAAAAACTTTGAGAATTCTCCCTAAAAATAGGAACAAGACAAGGATGTCCATTATCACTACTTCTCTTTAATAAAGTACTTGAGATTCTAGCCAGAGAAATAAGGCAGGAAAAGGAAATCAAAGAATAAAAAAAGAACTCAAACTTTCACTATTTGCAGATGACATATATTATACTTAGAAGACCCAATAAACTCAACCAAAAAACTTATTCCTGTACACAAACAGTAAATCCACTGAAAAAGAAATTCAGAAAACACTTCCACACAGAAAATACTTAGGAATAAACTTAACCAAGGAGGTAAAAGAGCTCTACAAAGAAACTTATAAAACATTGAAAAAAGAAATCAAAGAAGATCTAGATCTGCCATGTTCATGGATAGGCAGAATAAATATCATTAAAATGACCATCCTTCCAAAAGTGATCTACAGATTCAACATAATGCCCATTTAATTACCAAGATCATTCCTCACAGACATAGAAAAATTAGTCCTTAAGTCCATTTGGAACAACAAAAAGCCCAGAATAGCCAAAGTAGTTCTCAGCAACAACAACCATGCAGGGGAAATAACAATACCTGACTTTATACTACAAAGCCATTATAATAAAATCAGCATGGTACTGGCACAGAAACAGACACACAGACCAATGAAGCACAATAGAAGACTCAGAAACAAATCCACAAACTTATAGCTAATTGATATTTTACAAAAGGGCCAAAAACATACACTGGAAAAAAGATAGCCTATTCAACAAATGGTGTTGGTAAAACTTATTAAGCATATGCAGAAAAATGGAAATAAACTCCACTTTCTCACCCTGCAAAGAGTCAATTCAAGATGGATCAAAGACTTGGAAATTATACCAGAAACTTTGAGGCCTCTTGAAGAGGGCATAGGCCCAACACTATAACACATAGGCATAGATTAAAAACTTTCTCAACAAGATCCCAAAGGCACAAGACACTAAAAGGTGAATAAATACTTGGGATTGCATGATACTCAAGAGCTTTGGTACAGCAAAAGAAACTGTCAAGAACCTCAATGAAGAGCCAACAGAATGGGACAAGATTTTTGCTGCCTACTCCTCTGATAGAGGACTAATATCTAGACTATACAGAGAACTCAAGAAACTCAGCAGTAAGAAAACAAATAACCCAATAAAAATGGGCAAGTGAATTAAATAGAAACTTCACAAAAGAAGAAATCCAAATGGTTAATAAATGCATAAAAATGCTCAACATCATTGGCAATCAGAGAAATTCAAATCAAAATTATCCTGAGATTTCACTCCAACTAGAATGGCAACCATTCAAAACACAAACAATAAATGCTGGTGAGGATGTGGAGAAATGGGAACTCTAAAACCTTGTTGGTGGGATTGCAAATTAGTGCAACCACTTTGGAAAACAGCATGGAGAATCCTCAGAAGAATGG
The DNA here is from genome assembly GCF_963383645.1 of Muscardinus avellanarius. Lineage (NCBI taxonomy): Eukaryota > Metazoa > Chordata > Mammalia > Rodentia > Gliridae > Muscardinus > Muscardinus avellanarius. The sequence continues at coordinate 50,717,706 of NC_137800.1, read as the reverse complement.
GAATGAATTTACCATTTGATCCAGCAATACCACTTCTGGGTATCTACCCAAAAGAAAAAAACCCACTACCAAACTAATACATGTATATCTATGTTCATAGTTGCATAATTTACCATTGCCAAACTATGGAATTAGCCAAGATGGCCATCAACAGATTAATGGATTACAAAATTGTGGGATATGTACACAATGGAATTTTACTCAGCCATAAAGAAAAATAGTTACATAATCTACAGGGAAATGGATGTAACTGGAAGACATTATGCTAAGTGAGATTAGTCAGTAACAACAAATAAGAAATCAGATACTTTCCCTAATATGCAAAAGCTAGGGAGAAATGGGTAATGGTGTGTACTCTATATGAAGAAGGAGATACTATAGAGGAGCAAATAAGGCAACCTGAGGGGATGGGAGGTGGGGGGGAGAAGAAAACTCTCTAAAGCACATGATGTACTGAAACAAACATATCAAAGTCAATCACTAAGCCAAGCATGGGAAGGAGAGATGGGGAGTGAAAGGGGTGGGGATCGGGTATGGGCTAACTGGATGATGTGTGCATATATGTCTCCACTAGTCTTTTATACTATTAAGATGTATGACTACAACACACCAATAAAATATTAAAAAATAATACTCCAGCATTAAAGACTTTATAAATTATTTTTAAAATAAAACACATAGAGCAGTGAAATAGAAGATATAGAAACAAATCTTTCCATTTATAGCCAACTGAGTTTAGACAAAGGAGCCCAAAACATGTTAAAGAAGATAGCCTTTTCAACAAATTGTACTGAGAACAGGATAGATATATGAATAAGACTGAAATTAGACCCATAACTCGTACCCTGCACAAGAATCACATCAAGATGGACCAAAGGTCTAGAAATTTTACAAGAAACTTGGCAATTATTAGAGGAAAACTAAGAACTAACTCTTTAACATATGGATACTAGTATAGACTGCCTCAATAAGACTCCCAAAGCTTAGGAAATAAAATCAAGAATCAAAACTGGTTGGCATCAAATTAAAAATTTCTGCACAGCCTCCCCCCAAAAAAATAAACAATCAGGAATCTAGAGAGAGAGTCTACAGAATGGGAGAAAATTTATGCCAGCTACTCCTCTAATAGAGGACTAATATATAGAACATATAAAAACTTAAAAATTTAAAACTAAAATAAATTAAAATGGGCTATTAAACTGAATAATATTTCTTAAAATAAGGAATGCAAATGGCCAATACATATATAAGAATGTTCATCATTTTTAGCACTTGGGAAAATGTGAATCAAAACTACATTGAGATTCCATTTAACTCTAGTTAAAATGGCATCAAAGATAATACAAATAATAATAAATGCAGAAAGATGTGAAGAAATAGGAACATTTATATACCATTTGTGGGATTTTAAATTAGTACAACCACTATTGATATCAATATGGAGGTTCCTCAAATGACTAGCAATGGAATCACCATATGAGCTACCTGTACCGCTCCTCAGTATCAGACACCAAGAAGAATAAAACCATGTTATTTGCAGAAAAATGGATAGAACTAGAATACATTATGCTAAATGAGATCAGCTAGTCTCAAAAAGTCAAGGGTCATTTATTTTCTTTCATATGTGGGAGATAGAGAGAAAATAGGAAACAAAAGATGAGCCGGGTGTGGTGGCGCATGCTTGTAATCCCTGTGCTTGGGAGGCTGAGACAGGAGGATTGCGCAGGTTCGAAGCCAGCCTCAGCTACTTAGTGAGGCTCTCAGTAACTTAGTGAGACCTTGTTTCCAAATAAAATATAAAATGGGTCTGAGAGTATAGCCCGGAGGTAGAAAGCCTCTGAGTTCCACCCCCAGTACCACCAAAAAAAAAAAAAAAAGAAAGAAAGAAAAGAAAGAAAGAAAATTCAGTTAAATGATGAGCAAGACCAACAGAATAGTGGAAGAGGGTTGAAAATGGGAGGTGGGGAAAGAAAAAATTGATGGAGGAAAAATTTAAATGATGTTACGTTGCTATGTTTATAAATGAAGAAATCACTACCAGAGGTACAGGGTAGAATCTAGGGTAATCACACCAAGTGTTGTGTGCATGCATATTTATATCACTTTGAATCTCACTATGATGTATAATTATAATGCACCAATAAAAGTATGCTTAAAATAAACACATAAATCTATGTGCATAAATTCCATGTAGAAACTTCACACGAAGCTAAAGGTATAGCTCAGTGGTGGAATATTTTCCTAGCATCCAGAAGGTGCAGGGTTCTAGAAACTCCAAAATATTTGTATCAAGTTCCCTGTTCATTGCTGTGGACATTGAGAACAGGAGGGTATGACTCTAGGTTGAAGAAATCTGAGAAGTGACATATTGAAGCTGATTAAGTTCTTGAGAAAAAGAAAAGCATTTCCAACTAGGAGGTGAACAAGAGCAAAGGCCAGATGCTGCTGAGTGCCCCAGCTTCATTGAGAAGGCAGGAAAGATGCCCACTAAGATAGAAAAGAAATTCCAGGCAGAGAAAATTGTCAGCATGTATTTTAACTTAACATAAATCGGTGATAAAATCTTGAGAAATATTCAGTCTAGGCTTCTTTTATTTTATATTCTCCTATAAGTACTTATACAATACCTTTTCACAAGTAACTGAACATATAAGGAAATAAAATCCCTTTCTTGAAAGGCAGGAAATATTAAATTTCCATTTTGATGATAAGAAAAACTGAGGCTCATGATGTCTCTTGGCTATGCCCATGTAGCAAATCCATATAATGCTGTTTTAACATCTTTAAACAAGCTCCCAAATATTTATCTTCTCAGTCCTCCCTCTTAATTACTATGCTACAACTCATAGCCTCTGTGCCATAGCTGCATAGATTCTCAACTATATAGCTTAATAGCTATAAAGATCTGGGAAAATTACTTAGTAATTTCCCATCTGTGTTTCATTATCTATAACTGAAATTAAGTTAATTTTTTTTTTTTTGGTGGTACTGGGGTTCCTGGAAGCCCTTTTATATCCGGGCTACCCTCCCAGACCTATTTTTTATTTTTGGAAACAGGGTCTCTGAAACCAGTGTGGCTGGCTTCAAACCTGCGCGATCCTCCTGTCTCTGCCTCCTAAGCGTGGGGATTACACGCATGCGCTACCACGCCCAGCTATAATTGAAATTGAAAATAATAAAGTTTACCTCCTGGAGTGCTGTGAAAATTCAAAGAAATGGTGCCTGTATATTGCCTGGAGAATATAGAATGTTCCTCCAAACATTAGTTCTCTTTTTCATGCCATTTACCTCTAAGATTTAAATGTATAACTTATTATATTACTTATATTACTTTCATCTGTGGTCACATGAATTGATCATTGGTAGTGCTTGAAAATCTTTCTAGGTTAAAAGAGGTGGTAAGATAATCTATATAAAATACCCTGAGGAGGCTGGGCATGGTGGCACACGCTTGTAATCCCAGAGTTTGGGAGGCGGAGACAGGAAGATCAAGCAGGTTCGAAGCCAGCTGTGCTGGCTTAAGAGACCCTGTCTCCAAATTAAAAAATATATATAATAGGTCTGGGAGTGTAGCCCGGTGGTAGAAGGGCTTCCAGGAACCCCAGTACCACCCCAAAAATAAAAAAATACCCTGAGGAGCTTCACAGTGGAAAGAATCTGTTTTGTGGAGCTTCATTCCAATTCTGCTACTTCCAAGAGGCAATGAGAATTTGGCCATTTATCTATGATCGCTTACTGTTCTAACCTACAATCTTTAAATTTTTTTCTTCTAATTTACTTATTTAAAATTAGAATAAATTAAAATATTTAGAAAAAGGTAAATAATAAGATATTACATAGCTAGAGTAGAGAAGCTGAAAACTCAGTTTTCCTGTTGGCACCAATAGTTGTTTTATTTAATTTGTAATTTAAATCTTTTGTAGAATAACATGATTTTGGTCTTTGTCTCACATCTGAAAGTTAAGAAATAAATCAGGCATGCTGGGACTCCTATAACAAAAAGCCAAAAGGAAAGATGTTTATTTAAAGGACAACTTTGAAATCAATCAGACTTTGCCAATTAAATATTCCCCATCTTCCTCTAGGCCTTTGTACTGAAACCTCTATCAAGAAATGTATCTTCTTAGAGAGAAAAAAGATTTTTTTTTCAACCTGGAACTGTGATGCAAGACTATAATCTCAGTATTTGGGTACTTGGGAGACTGAGAAAGGAGGATCATAGGTTGTAGTCCAGTCTTAGCAATTTAGCAAGATACTATTTGAAAATAAAAACTAAAATATTGCTAGAATATAGAGCTAGAGGTCCTAGGAGTTCAATCCCCAATGCCACACATACAAAAAAAAAAAAAAAAAAGGAAGAGGAGGGCAGAAAGAAAGAAGTGTACCTTTCCATTGGCCTTGTCTCTCCTTTTTCTTATCTTCAGGTAGATCCTACCCTGGTTTCCTCAACCTCCTTTTGAGGCTCAATATCAGGCCTTCCATTAGCTACAGAGTTCCAATGGAGAGATATGTGAAGTTGATGTAGAATTTTCCAAACAATCTGTGACTGTCAAAACAATGCTGGAAGATTTGGAAACAGATGAGGAAGGAGATGATGGGTGGTTCACCCACCAAATGTTAATATATGTAATATATTAATTAATAAATGCAATATATGTAAAAAGTATTCATTGGTCCATCCCCAACTAGGGAAGAGGGTGACCATCCTACAGAGAATGATAAGTCAAAGGAAAGAGAACAGACAAGATCCCTGTTAGAGCCAAGAATTTCTGAAAGTTGAACAAAGAATACTTTGTGCACTTAACCTGGCTGCAAATTACTTAGCTATTAAAAATTTGCTTGATGTTCCATGCAAGAATATTGCTAATATAATTTAGGAGGAAAGCCCTTAAGGAGAGTTGTGGGACCTTCAATATAACTACTCTACTGAAGAGTTAGAAACCCAGATATGTAAAGCGAGCTAGTGGTGTGCAGAAAAGTGAAATGCAGCACTGTAAGAATGGCTTAAAAAATGAGTCTCACTGCTCTGTGTACAATTGTTAATATTAGAGCAACAGTAAAGAAGTACAGCAATAAAACAAGTGTTGGGCTAATATTTGTCCTTATTATATGTGCAGTTAGAGTACAGATTCCACATATATGCTTGAGTTTCTTCTAGCATAATCAAAAGTTTGTTTTTTTATTTTTTATTTTTAACTCTGAATATGAAACTTTGGGCTTTCCTTCATTTTGTAAAGTGATTTCTTACTGGTGTATTGGCTAGCAAGGTTTTACAATTTGTCATCCTAAATAAAACAACTTGCAAAAGGTTTTTTGAAATAGAACGAACAAAATGTTATCTTTATTTACAAGTTAGAAACTGGATGAAGGCTATTTGGAGTTGATGTTCCAAGTGGGGTTATTAGGCTGTCTTCCAGCCTCTAAGAGTCAAGCAGTACCACTGGTATTGATGAAACTAGAATAGCAAGGCACCCTTAATTGGACTGAGACTTGTACTTTTATTGTTATTAATATCCTCAGCCTTGACTATATTGTCTAGAGAATTAGTTTTTGTTTTGTTTTTGCAGTACTGGGGATGGAATCCAGGAGTATTCTAACTCCAAGCTATATCCCAGCCCTATTTTTTAATCTTTAATTTGAAACAGTCTCACTGAGTTGCAAAGGGCCCCACTAAGTAGTGGAGGCTGTTCACGAACTGCAATCCTCCTGTCTCAGCTTCCCAAATACTGGGGATACAAGCATGTGCCACCATGCCAGACTACAGAATTAGTTACTAACCAGTTTACATTTTGGAGCAGGGGAGGGGGAGAAATGTAATTAGAATGTTTGCTAAATTCTCAATTAAAAGTGTATCTTTTTGAGGTGAAAACATTACATATCTGAAATTCCTTTTGAAATAGAAAAATAAAACAGTCTATTATGATAACAAGAACATTGACATATTGGCACTGGAAGGGGCTTGAAAAGTTGATCACTTCAGACTCCTGGAGAAATAGACCCAGAAAGCGAGGTGGGAGAATTCATTTTAGGAATATTCCCCTTATCTCACGGTATAGTACACAGCCAAGTTTACTATAATGTTCAGTACCTTTTAGTACGTCCCAGAATGAAATTCAAACTGGGCAAAAAGGGTGAAGAATAACATAGGTCACAAGCTCTACTTCTGTACTGATATCCTCCTCCCCAATTGGGACCCTCTCTGCACACACCACTTCTTACTGAAAAGAACAGTGTACCAGACACAGCCTTAGAGGGTACTCTTGCAGGGCTTCTGGCATGTTCTAAAGGAGATAGCAGTGGCTAGAATGAGCTGGGCTATGGTGCTCAGGAGACTGCTTTCTTTCTTTAGAAACCAACCAATAAATTCCTGCCAAAATGTATGCTAAAAAAGGAAGGAGGGCTCTTGAGGTGAAGTAGAGGGAAGGGAGTAAATGTTTGTTGATTTTTTACTTGCACCATACATCTTGCCAGTAACTTTGCACCTTGTCTCGTAGACACTGAGCAAACAGATTTCCTATTCCATATCCTTAAAATACATGTACAAATTTTAGGTGCTTAAACTAGTCAAGACATCATTGGAGAGTCTAGCTGCTTTTGCTCTACCTGACCCAATGCAAAATTTACATTAGCCCTTCATTAATGTAATGTATTGACTCCCATAAAAACCATAGTCATGGAGATAGCACTTGACACCTCATGTTTTGGCAAAGGTGCCCAGAGAGCTGGAGGTCATGCTGCTGCAACTTTCCACAACGCGCTCGCGCGCGCGTGTGTGTGTGTGTGTGTGTGTGTGTGTATTGTGTGTGTTACTGGAGACTGAACCTGGACACATATACCTCTGAGCTACAGCCCAGTTGTATTTTTTTTTTGAAGCCACGTTATATTTTATTTTATTTTATTATTTTTTTAACAATTTTTTATTGAATATAAGTAGTATACATTTACACTATATTTGGTGCCCTCTCCCCGCCGCCCCCGTTTTCTCCCCCCTGGTTGTCCAGGTTAACCATGTCTTATTCATAATTTTACACATGTTCAGGTGTAGACCCTCATTAATCAAGATCGGCCTTTCTCCTCTCCTATCTTTCCATTAAAACTTAGCTAGTATTTCCCCTCTAATATCTGGGGTCCTACTGGTATCCTTTGTGTTTTCTAGTTTGGGCATATTAGAGGAAACATGTGTATCTTCTCCTTCTGTGCTTGGCTGATCTCACTTAACATGATGCTCTCCAGGGCTTTCCATCTTCTTGCAAATGATATAATTTTGTTCTTCTTTAAGGCTGAATAGAATTCCATTGTGTGTATTTCCCACAGTTTTGCTATCCATTCATCTGTTGATGGTGATCTGGGTTGGTTCCATATTTTGGCTATTACAAATTGTGCTGCTATGAACATAGGTATGCATATGTTGCTGTATTTCTCTGAATTCAACCCCTTTGGAAAGATACCTAGGAGTGGTATAGCTGGATCATATGGTGGATCTATTCCCACCTTTGTTAGGAATCTTCACACAGATCTCCATAGTGGCTGAACTAGTTTGCACTCCCACCAACAGTGTAAAAGAGTTCCTCTTTCCCCACATCCTCGCCAGCATTTGTTGTTGTTTGATTTCTTTATGCTTGCTACTCTGACTGGGGTTAGATGGAATCTCAGTGTAGTTTTGATTTGCATCTCCCTGATGGCCAGTGATGAAGAACATCTTTTCATGTATCTATTAGCCCTTTGTATCTCTTCTTTTGTGAAGTGTCTATTTAGTTCATTTGCCCATTTCTTGATTGGGTTGTTTGTTTTGCTAGTGTAGAGCCTTTTGAGCTCTTTGTATACTCTGGATATTATCCCCCTATCAGAATGGTGGCTGGTAAAGATCCTTTCCCATTCTGTAGGCTTCCTCTTTAGGTTATTGATAGTTTCCTTTGATGAGAAGAAACTTTTTAGTTTGATGTTATCCCACTTGTTTATTCTTGCTTTAATTTCCTGAGCTTTGGAGGTTTTGTTGAGAAAGTTACTGCCTGTGCCAATATGTTGTAGTGTTTAACCTATGTTCTCCTCTACTAACTTCACCGTCTCAGGTCTAATTTCTAAGTCTTTGATCCATCTTGAGTTGATTCCTGTGTTTGGTGAGATATAGGGGTTTAGATTCATCTTTTTACAAATGGTTAGCCAGTTCTCCCAGCACCACTTGTTGAAAAGGCTGTCTTTTCTCCAGTGTATGAGTTTGGCCCCTTTGTCAAAGACTAATTGACTAAAGATGTGTGGGTTTGTTTCTGTATCTTCTATTCTAATCCACTGGTCAGTATATCTGTTTTTGTGCCAGTACCATGCTGTTTTTACTACTATTGCTCTATAGTATAGTTTGAAGTCTGGGATTGTAATGCCTCCTGCGTGTTTCTTGTTATTGAGAATTGCTTTGGCTATTCTAGGTCTTTTCTTTCTCCATATGAAGTTCATGATTGATTTTTCTAGGTCTCTGAAGAATGTCACTGGTATTTTAATGGGAATTTCATTGAACCTATAGATCAGTTTTGGCAGAATGGCCATTTTGATGATATCTATTCTGCCTATCCATGAGCACGGGAGATCTTTCCATCTTCCAAGGTCTTCTTCTATTTCTTTCTTTAATGTTTTATAGTTTTTGTTGTAGAGGTCTTTTACATCTTGGGTTAGGTTTATTCCTAGGTATTTTATTGGTTTTGAGGTTATAGTGAATGGAATTGTTGTTTTTGTTTCCTTCATTGTGGGTTCGTTGTTGGCATAAAGAAAGGCCACTGATTTCTTTAGGTTGATTTTGTAACCTGCAACTTTGCTGAATTTGTCAATCAGCTCCAGAAGTCTGCCCAGTTGTATTTTGAAATAAAGTTTCACTAGGTTGCAGAGGACCTTGATAAGTTGCTGAGGCTGGCCTGGAAACTGTGATTCTCCTGTCTCAACTTCCCAAGTAGTGAGTTTACAGGTGCATGTGTTACCACACTCAGCTCAAAAAACTCATCTATTCTTGTATATTTCCAATCTTTTTAATGATAGTAAATACCCTAACGTCATACATGTATGTGGAGGCAGTTTCTATGACGGTTAATGTCTATTTCTGTTTTAAGTTCAGGAGAGTCAGAACTGCCCAGTAAGGCATCTATATAAGAACTGACCAAAAAAGGCATAGCCTCTGAGCCAGTCTCACTCTCATGCTTAAAACTAATCCTTTAAACAAATGTGGAGCCCAGGCTGATGTTAAGCCTTGGCTGGACACTCTGCACAGTATGAATTTCAGCATTATCATTCATGACAGACAGAAGACACCACAGCAAAATGTCATGCATTGAGCACTGGACTTAGGGAAAAAAAAATCAAGATTCAAGATTACTTGGAATTGTGTTAATATACCATCATAGGAAATATCATCCTTATATGTTCATATATGTACCTGCTATATTTTGAAGAAGAAAATAAAACTAGGCATATAAGAAGTCCATTCAGCATTGGGCATGGTGGCGCACGCTTGTAATTCCAGCGCTTGGGAAGTGGAAACAGAAGGATTGTGCAGGTTCGAAGCCAGCCCTGCTGGTTTAAGAGACCCTGTTTCTAAAAATAAAATAGGTCTGGGAGTGTAGCCCGGAGGTAGAAGGGCTTCCAGGAACAAAAGACAGAGAGAGAGGGAGGAAGAGAGAGAGAGAGAGAGAGAGAGAGAGAGAGAGAGAGAGAGAGAGAGGGGCATTCTTCATAGGGCATAGAAAATTACATGCTAACTGAAGGAAAAAGTGAAAAATGAAAATAAAAATAAAGTCGGGTGTGGTGGCCCATGCTTGCAATCCCCGCGCCTGGGAGGTGGAGACAGGAGGATTGCGCAGGTTTGAAGCCAGCCGCATTGGCTTAAGAGACCCTGTTTCCAAATAAAAATATATAAAAAAAATAGGTCTGGCAGGGTAGCCTGGAGGTAGAAGGGCTTCCAGGAACCCCAGTACCACCAAAATAAATAAATAAATAAATAAATAAATAAATAAATAAATAATAAATAAATATAAAGAGAATGGGGCAGTATTTTTAACTCATACTTCAATTTCTGTTTAAAAAACATACACATGCACACACACATGCTTGCATCAAAAGTCATGAATAAACTTAGAAACAAGAACTGAATAAAGAAAACTGTCAACACAGGATACAGTGGAGATCCAAGAAACTAGTAATTATCACATTATTCTCAGTTGTGTTCATGAAACTATTTAAAGGTAATGCATCCATTGAAATGAGAATCTGGAGGGATTCATCGCAGTATGACATTTTTCACTAAAAAAAAAGCCCAAACCAAGAAGTGTCTATTTAGTTCAACTGCCCATTTTTAAACTGGGTTACTTGGTTTTTTTTAGTGTTAATTTTTTTTCAAGTTATTTTTATATTCTAGATATTAGCCCTCTAACAGCGGAGTAGCTGACAAAGGTTTTCTCCCATGCTATCAGTTCTTTCTCCAGACTCCTGATTGTTTTCTTTCCTAGGCAGAAGAATTTTAATTTGATGCAATCTCATTTATTGATTCATTTCATTTTCGGGACTTTGGTAAGAGCATAAATTAGTATCACCACTAAAGAGATCAGCATGGAGGTCCCTCCAAAGAAAAGTCAGAATCCTATAGTGATACATGCTTACCAATGTTTATAGAAATACAATTCAAAATAGCTAAAATATAGAACCAACCTAGATGTCTCTCAACAGATAAATGGATAAAGAAAATGTGATATATATATATACAATGAGATTTTACTCAGTCATAAAGAAGAACAAAATTATGTCACCAGCAGTCAAATGGATGGAACTAGAAAATATTGTGCTAAGTAAGAGAATCCAGTCTCAGAAAGTCAGGATTGTATGTTTCCTTTCATATATAAAAACTAGAGAGAAAATAGAAAAAAAAGGGACTTCGCCGGGCGTGGTGGCGCATGCTTATAATCCCCGCGCTTGGGAGGTGGAGACAGGAGAATCGCGCAGGTTCGAAGCCAGCTGCACACGCTGGCTTAGGAGAACCTGTTTCCAAATAAAAATGTAAAAATAGGTCTGGGAGTATAGCCCAGAGGTAGAAGGGCTTCTAGGAACTCCAGTACCACCAAAAAAAAAAAAAAAAGGGACTTCAAATAAATAGGAATAGTGCAAGAGGATTGGAGAAAGGAGGTGGGGATTAGGGAGGCTTGATGAAGGCAACAATTCAAATAGTGCTGTGTCCATATATTAAGGTATTACTACCAATCTCACTAACATGTATAAGAAGGATGGTGTGAGCTGGAATCTGAGGGAAACATGTAAAGTGCTGTGTGCATGTATGTTTATATCACACTGAACTATACTATAATATCTAATTATAATGCACCAATAAACATATATTTAAAAAGATAAAAACACAGGGTGAAATTAAAAAATAAATAAATAGATTCCTAAGAATGGCGGCAATATTTGGAGTCAATTAAGACAATTCTTGCATGCATCTTGCATGCCACTTTCTTTTCCTAGTGATAGTCAGCTGTCCTGTCAAGCAGACAGGCAGCCTCATTTGGATCAAAACAGTCAGGGACTGATGAGAATCTAGGCCAACCTCTGGTTAGATTCTATATGATGAAACAAAAATTTCTACCCAGTGGTGTACTCAGACACATAGTTCTCCCCAACTATACGCACACGCTTACATGTCCATGCACATGCAGGAATGTGCACAGCAAACACTGTATGCAGATGTTCTTCACAGTCAGGCATTTCACTAGCAATAACTGCTTTCTTTGACCTCTGTAACTAAGCAGGCTTCTCTGGGCCCAGCCTCTTTGGGTCTTGCCTCTTCCCTCCCTCCTTTCTTTCTTCCTTTTCATCCTCTTTTCCATCCTTTTCTTATTCTCCATCTTCTTTCTTCCCCTATGTTATTATTCATAATGACTGTCCTTTGCTTTATGACTATAGAAGCTTCCAGCAGAGCCTGAACTACATGCATTCTCCTCTTTTGTCTCTCACAGTCTCCAGCTGCTCTGTGTGATAAGGGCTACCACTCCGCATTGCTGACTGGCTTGCTATGGTTGTCTCTCCCCAGCAGGCTCCAACTAGGCTCATGGTTCCAGCTATCTTCACACTTCAACTCTTTACGAAGCAGATCATGGCCTCATGGAAGAGGGAATAGACACGAAACAGAAATGTGCACAAATGGCAGGCTGACTACAGAGACCAAGAGCCGAGTGGGGGAGATGGTATATCATAGGGCTCTCAAGTCTACATTGATGAGCCAGAGCAGCAATACTGAAAAAACTCCCACTGTTTCCAGAGAGTCTGAAATGAACAAAATGTGGCCATGAGCATTTGTGTGTGTTTATTTTCAATGGCTCGATCCTGTTGACTCCTAAGAGAAGGCAGCTGTTTTACTGGATGGAATGCTTGTCAAGAATAAGCTTCAGAATGAGGTCAGGCTCAAGTAAATGCCCTAGCCACTGCTCACATTTCATCACCTTGTTCTTGCATTGACCCTAGAGCAGTCCCCTGACAAACACTCTTGGCTAGTAGTTGATGCAGAACCCAGTCCATGTCATTCCAATTCATTTCAAATCACTGAAGTACTGAGAGTTTGTGTAAGGCTTGGTGGAAATAACTGGAGAATAGCAGCAAACCAGGCAAATAGTCCCAAGGAGCTCATTATTTGATAAAAACCAGGCACTTCTTGTATATTTACATTTCTCTAGCTATTATGGAAAGCTATTTAAATTTAGAATAATCCAAAGTCAAAAGTCTTAAGTGACTTTGATTGGTTCATATACTATATGTTTCTCATTTGTTCAAAAATTCAGGATTATTAGCTTTCATGCAAATCCTTTTGAAGGCAAAGAAGTATTTCCTTCCATAAGAAAAGTTATAGTCAAGTGTACACTAAACATAAGCCATCTGCTCTATGATCTTCCCAGTCACAGGCAATAGCAGGCAGGTCTAATGGCTTTCATTGTCCTGAAGATGGCAGCTTGGAGACTGGAGGGCCGGTGGACTCTGGCTACCCACTGACATCTGAGAGTCTGCACATCATACATAACAGTGAGGCGCCTTCATCTGGAAGCTTTAATGATATGACAAGAGAAGTAACATGACTTTGGTTTGCTGCATGCTTACCATACTAAGGTGTATAGAGAGTTTTGAGTCTTTTATAGCTAAGAGAGACATAGAATGACTTTAGATAACCGGTCCATACTGTAACATGCATCCTTTTCACTGTCATTTATATTTTCCAAAATACAACCCTGACACAATTTTATATTTGTATATGTGTTGGTACTATTTTAAAAATATTTTTGCGGGTCTGGGGATGGAATCCAGGGGCATTCAACCTCTGAGACAGACCCCCTTTCCTATTTTTATTCTTTACTTTGAAACAGGGTATCACTAAGTTGTGGAGGGCCTCATTAAGTAGCTGAGGCTGTCTGTGAACCACAATCCTCTAGTCTCAGCCACCTGAATGCTGGGATTACAAGTGTGGACCACCATGCCCAATAATAAATAAATATCAAATTCTCATATCATTAGTGTAAAGAATAACTTGGAACTACAAGAAACTAAACAATGAGAACAAAAGAAAAACTGAGGTTTTTAGGTTTTCCTTTGGCTCCATGAGTTAATTCTACATGTAAGAAAAAGAATTGCTAAGAGTTTTTAATAGCACATGAGACCGTCCATTCCAACTTGTTGGGTAGATTGTCTCTGTACCAATGGTTGAAAATCTTCAACTATGAAAGAGAATTATCCCTATTTAGCATATATTTAGCAACCTGGTGCTTATGGATTTGGCCTATTTGTGATATTTGAAGGCTGACAATGATAAGAGTAGAAATGATGATGTCAAATATTGATTTTTCAAAACAAGGTTCTGTTGTGCTCTTTAATGAGATACTACCTAGAAAATCTCAGATTTAGCATAGCAAAATTAATTATTAGCCATCACATTCATAGGGATAGACAACTACCTCTTTGCCCCATGCTGTAAAACAGCGAGAAGGCAGGGCAATATATACATATGGAGCTGGAAATTACTAGCAACACTCTAGCAGTGGGAAACTCCAAAAAAGATTTTTCATCATTGGAAAATTAAGCATGGAACCCAAGCATCCTTCTTTTATTTTCAAACTTGAATAGTATTGCATTGTTCTACCTGATGTTATAAACATTTCTTACTAGTTTCTTTGCAGCACTTTTCACACTGGGAAAGATTTTAGCACAAGACTCCATGGAACAAATTAAATGTTTATGTTTCTTTTTAGTCAGGATAGGCTGTTGTTATAAATCTTTGAAATTTGAAATTTTATTTAGGTATTAGTGTAAAAGTTATGAAGATTTGAGTTATGAGTATATTGTATATCATAAATTATATATACATATATATTTATATATAACATGTACATAGTATGTATACATGATAATATACACACATACACATGAATATATACACACACAGTAAACACAAAGGCAGACATGGTGTCTCATGCCTAAATAATCCCAATACTTGAAATGCAGAGATAGGTCAGTCTCAGCAATTCTGGGAGACTCTCATCAACTTAAAAAGACCCTGTTTCAAAAATTTAAAAAGGGAGACCTTGAGGTGTAACTTGGAGGTAGAATGTCCCTGGATTCAACCTCCAGTACCAAAATATAAGAATAAGAAAAACAAAGTCCTTCAAGCAACCTTTTCACATCTGACAATAGCCACATATGTAGATAAAGGTTGGTAAATAATTCCACCAGATTCCATTAGAAGGGTCTGTACAAAATGTTTTTCTTCTCTTCCTAAAAAATGATTTTTAAAAAATCATTTCAGAATCGGGCGTGGTGGTGTATGCCTGTAATCCCTGCGCTTGGGAGGCTGAGACAGGAGGATCGTACAGGTTCGAAGCCAGCCTCAGCTACTTAGTGAGGCTCTCAGCAACTTAGTGAGACCCTGTTTCCAAATAAAATATTAAAAAGGGCTAGGAGTATAGCCCAGAGGTGGAAAGCCCCTGGGATCCACCCCCAGTACCACCAAAAAAAAAAATCATTTCAGAAGCAAAAGAAGAGAGAAACATGATTTATGTCTCTTAAAGTATGAGCAATTCTTAATGAAAAATATTAATTGACATTAACATTTCTATAATGGATACTAATAATGTTAGGTGCAGCCAAGTCAGGGAGCCTGTCTGGATCCCAAATGGTTGGCAGGATTCAACCACTTACCTGCATACGAAATAGGCAAAGGACAGAAAAAGAAAAAAGTAAGTTGTATGCAGTTTGATCAGTCTGTGGAGAAGCAACTAGATTTCTTCTTTCCTAGCACCACAGAAACAGTTACAATTTACAGAAACAAAAGTCAGATGATATACATATGTAAATTTAGCCAGATTTTGCAGAGCCAGAGAGTATGACAGCTTTAATTTTCTTGGTGTCTATCCTCAGCATGAGGAAATTTTTATTCTCAGTATGGGGAGACTCAGGAGATCTCTGAATTATGTCAAAGAGTTAAGGAGAAGTCTTCACGAGGTTGAAACCTGGTTCATGCATGATGCCTCTCACACCTCTTAATGGCTAGTTACCACCTGGTACCACACTGTCTGGTTATGTCCTGAAATGGCCCATTGGCCTCAGTTTCCTTTTTTTTACTTATTTACCAATCAACTACTATGTATTTGTTAGGCCTATGTGGAGTTTCTTAAGAATTACATGAGAAGCAAAATACAAATTTCTGTTTCAGAAGAATTTAAAAAGTTAAGATTTCCCATAGTTATGAATTATTAGAATAATGAGAGAAAGTGAGGGCAATGGGGAGAGAGAGAGAGAGAGAGAGAGAGAGAGAGAGAGAGAGAGAGAGAGAGAGACTTGACTCAAGGTCTGAAAAACGCAGATCCAAATGCTGAAAGTAAGTTCTAATCAAGTTCAAGGAAAGTATAAAAAAATGGAATTGCTTCAGAGAAGTCCAAGGAGGTGAAGACAGTGCTCTGGAGCTGTGCCATGAAATCTTGACTGGTTAGAAAGGAGGAGAGAGGGCATGGAGCAGGAAAGACTCCAGCAATGAAGAGCAATTGGGATGACAGGAAGGACAGTACCCTGATTAAGGGAGAGGTTTAATATTATTGAGCAAGAAAACTAAAGTCAGACTGGTAATAAGAAGTCAGATTATCATGCATTCAGGAAAACAAATGATACAACACTGACTGAGTACATCAAAAACATTAAATTAAGGTCTAAGTTTGGCTGATGGAAATCCATCTCAATGAAGGACTGCCTTCAGGGTTATTGCCACAAATTCCAGAATGGTAGTGTTCAAGTAAGCCCTTTCTAGAAAAATGACTACTTCTTGACATGAATAGCCATACACTCTATGATCCTGCTCTTCTCAGTATCTGTAAGTGCTCCAAGCAAGGGCAGAAATATCACTATTCCATTGCAGGTGTGGCCACAAAGCTTAGAGTTAGTGAGTCCTAGAGCCCTGGATGCCATGCAACCCAGCTTCATACATACTTTAAGTGGTCACCTGAGACATGCTGAAATTGGCACCATGCAGAGAAGTTGATTAGTAACCCCTAAGGTAAACCAAATGATTTTTTTTTTACCAAGAGTTGATCATGCATTATCTATGAGACCTAGATGTGTACTCTCAACCTGCCAGGCACAAACCTAACAATTTTAAAGTAAATGTACAAATTTCATACTTCTTCAAACGTAAATATACATATTATCACTTCTACTGTAACTGGCCTTTACATTTCAAAAGCATGCCTCAAATATTTCTGTAATCTGTATGTGTATAATATGTATAATAGTGATATTTTTTCACCATTTGCTATTTTATCAGGGTTGAAAGGCTCTTAAGACCTCATTTCATGACAATTTATGATTGGTCAAATACAACCCATTCCTTTTCATTTTTGTTTCTTGAGAGTGCCAAGGGAAAGAATTGTATGTAACTCTCTTGTTCCATTATTTGCCATCCACCAGGCCACTAAGCAGGTTTTGTTCCTCCTAAGCTTATTCATTCTGACAGCTGAAACCCTGGAAAGTAGGAGAAGAAAGAGTGAGAGTCAGTAGGAATTTCTGCAAAGAGACAATTACACTGGACCTTGAGTGGGGATTGAAATTTCATGTGGTGGAAATAGGCATAAGAGAAGGAACATTTTAGAGCAAAACACATAATTATGAGAAGAGGTAATATTTCAGAAAACTGGACTCTAGGTGTGCCTGGGTGATGAGCAGGTGGAAAAGGGGATATGTGATCAGCATAGTTGTTGATGTCACAATATGAAAGAGCCCTTCATGCCATGCTAAAGGCAAACCATTCATTCATTCACCACTCACTCATTCATTTATTGATTTGCTCTTTTGAAAATGTGCACGGCCTAGATTTAAGGGAGGAAATGAGGAAAACAAAAGTTGGTGTAACTCTATTGTTTTAAAAATTGTTGTGAGGAGCTGGTAGTGGGCTTGCCTAGCAGGAGGCCCTTAGTTCTGTCCCTATTGCTACAAAGAAAAGAAATTGTGAGTCTCCCACCAGATAGGTCCTAAGATTTTTGCCTGTGCTCTCTGCCTGTCTGCATAACTATGATCACCAATGGGCTTTGATGGCATGCAAGCTCAAGGTGGGGGAAAGCCATCTTCTGATTGGCAGCATGGCTTTGAAGGAATCTTGAAACTTGCATTTTGTGAGGAAAATGCTCTGCTTATATTCCATTGCCTGAAAGATCCCATGCTGAGCTTTAGATGTTTGTCTTTCTTGGGTATTGGGTTTAAATGAGGGCCCCCATGGAGAGCACAGACACATTCCGTCCTCAGAGCTGCAATTATATATTTTATTTATTCCACAGGTACATTGCCCCTGAAGGTGAAATCCATGCACATTGAAAAAACTCCCAGAAGACACAAGATAATTTTTAAGTGTTTACAAAACTTAAGGCAACATCAATCATAATAAAAAGCTACATCTGGAAAAGGAAATACACATAGAATATGCACTCAAAAAATATGAGTCAGGGGGTTTACATTAGAATTTGAATGGCCTGCTTACAGCAGCACACAGAAAAAAATGGAAGTAATTTTCTGGAACCTAATCAAACAGAACTGAAGAGATGAGGGTGCCTGTGCACATTAGGGGCAATATTGGAAAGAAGTATAGGAGAGAAAGAAGGATCAAACTTAGAACCACAATCTGGATTTACACATGGCTTTCCCTTAGTACAACTAACTGTTGATGAAGCAGATTGTCAAATATTTGGAATCACACAGTACATTATACCTGCATGTAGGTGCATACGAACATAGACAATAGCATCTTCACTAAATTGATTTAAAGAAAAAATCCACTTAACTGCTCCATGGGGAGAGGGACACTGGCAACCAGGTGGTAAAGGAACTTCCCTTAGTTCAATTAAAATTCATGCTAGTGTTTATGGATTTTCAGTCTAATAAACCAGATGTAAAGTACTTGCCCCTATATTATGCAATTACTTTCCTATGTGCCCTGAAAATGCATAATGTGTTATGAATTATTATATTCATTAAATGTAGCTCATAGTGTGTGGTTTAATCAAGTACTATTAATTTTAGGGTACACATAAGGCCCAATTCTTTAATATAAATTATGTCATCTAAGCACAAGAATATGAAACTCAATTGTGACAAATAAAAATCAAGTGCTTGATATTTTAGTGCCTCCTGGAAATATCTAAATATTCTGTCAAACTTTTCAGCTTTCTTCCCAGCAGTGTTCAAATACTGATCTTCTTGGAACTGAATGTACTTTTGGCAAGATACTACCAGCATCTAAAAGGAGCTATGTGATCACATAGATGTTAGATGATCTTTTAACACTTCAAATCGAGTTGCATTACTCCCATACATACCCTCTCCACTGTGTTCTCTTGCACTTTGAGAATTAAGTTTAAACTCCATAGCCTGGCTATAGCTCCTCTGTTCTTCCCTTCCTCCACACCCACCTCATCTTGTACCAGGCTCCTTAACCCTGCAGCCTGTGTCTGTTCAAAAAAAAGAAGAAACTTGGGCCAGCCTTGAGGTATGTTAGCTATCTGCCATTTCTAAGTCCTATCCAGCTCTGAGATTTGCATCAGTGGTTATATTTCTTATCATTCAAAACCCTCTTTAAATGTAATTTCATTTATGAATATCCACTCTGCAATCATCATCAGGTCACATAATCCTATTTTATTAAATGAATACTAATCATCAATATCTGACATTTCTTTTCTGTTTGAACTTTATCTCTTATGATAAAGAACTTCCAAGAACAAGGGTCTTTTTATATGTCCTGCAGTCAATTAATTCCCAGTGGAATAATTTCAATGTCTCTACCAAATAAAAACAAAATAATTCTATACGAGTATATTTTGAGGACTCTCAATGATATTCTATTCATTTTGGAAATATTTATAATTATGATTATAATGTGATATAATAGAAAAATAAATTATTACTATTTAATTTGAAAGCTCCTAGTCTACTATTGTATTACATTGAGAAAAACTTTTAATAGCCTGCTGTCTCAATTTTTTTTTGTGTGTGTGTGTGGGGGGGGGGGTTGGGGTTCCTGGAAGCTCTTCTACCTCCGGGCTACACTCCCAGACCTATTTTATATTTTTGGAACAGGGTCTCTTATGCCAGCGCGGCTGGCTTCGAACCTGCGCGATCCTCCTGTCTCCGCCTCCCAAGCGCCGGGATTACAAGCGTGCGCCACCACGCCCGGCTTTGTCTCAGTTTTTTAATCAGGAGAACATACTAGAAAATAAACATCTCATTTTCAAACCAACAGCAGATAATATAATGACATAAAATCCCTGAGTCTTTTCATAAATCTAGTTTATACAAAGAATTAATGATGAGATGCATGATAATATAAAAGAAGTTGTATTTTCTAAATTGTGTCAAAAATGTCTTTTATTATATTTCTATGAAATAAAGTATTTCTTGCAGAAACAATACTAAGGTATTCAAACTAATAGCTATTTGAATTGCATAAATAAAATGCTTTATCAACTCTCAAGTTCAGTTGAACCTCACAGGTATCTATTACTGCTCTGCTTTTTCCTTATAACATCTTGAATGGCCCTAACAAAATGTAGTGAAAATAACCGTGAAATTGGCCATGATAGAAATATTTACACCATAAAATCTGGCAAACAGTAGAATTCAGGGTCTTTCTCATCCCCATTCTCTTTGTACCCCTAAGCATTGAAGAGCTGGTTATTAAACCATCACACAATTCATTCCAACCGACATATCATTCTACAAATTCTACAATTATAAAAAAAATGCTTACATTCCAGGGGAGGATGGAGCTCTAGGGTAATGATGCTCAAATGAAGCTTTAGACAGATGTTCTGTGATGGAATTTAGTTAGTGAAACCACACACCATCAATGAAACGTTCTAGCTCTCACAAAGGTCTCTTCAAGAGGGAAGTAGAAAATAAAAGAAAAAAGAAGAAATTAAGGAGAAAAGAAGAGAGAGAATGAACCCATTTATTTTCTAAAGTTGTTAATTTCTCATTTATATATCCCAGACTCTGACAGTATTATAAGCCTGTAAAACTCCTCTAGCTGTAAAGATGGATGATTAAACTGCATTCCTATTAATTAAAATGATAGTTTTAAGTGAAAATCAGAAGCAAATTCTCTATTTGAAAGTGCACTGGTGCATATATTCAAATATTACATGCCATAAAGACAGCCTATTGTGCTAATAATAGCAAAGCAATAAACACTACATAATCTCTGATGTGTCCTTCCAGCCATTCACACACAAACTGTAATTTATTACAAAGAGTTCCTTCCATCTCCCATCAGCAAGAGAAGTAGGGCAGGACTTAGGAAATTGAAAACAAAAAGAAAATCTATATATTTATTATTTTTGAATTACACTACAACTTACATGTAGGGCCGGAGCAAACCTGTCCCTTTGTGTTACCATAGTGTAAAGAAAAGAGCTCAGCCTTAGGAAGCAGGCAGTGTACGTGCTATATCTATGATGGGATGACGTTGGAAGTCAAGCACTTAATACAAATCTTTCAGATCCTTCTGTTGAGAGTCATAAGCTATAAGCTATCACCTAAGGTATCTTGGAAACAACATATGTGGAAGAGGCAAACACAGTCCAAAATGAACTTTCACAAAAGCTGAAATCTAACTACTAAAAATGTCCAAATATTACCTCAATAGGATACTTTAATTATTTATTTGCCTTTTTATTTATTCATTTTTGGTATTTGAGATTAAACCCAGGGGCATACTACCTCTGAGCTAGACACTCTGGCCTTTTTATGCTTTTATTTTGAAACAGTGTCTTGCCAAGTTGCTGAGACTGGCCTGGAACCTATGATTGTCCTGCCTCAGTCTCCCAAGTACCAGGATTACAGGCAGACATAATTAGGCCCAGCTAGGATACCTCAATTTTAATCTTATTATTCAATATACAGATGGTTATTCTAAACAAACAAACAAAAACCTAAACCAAAACACATACAAACACACACACAAACAAAAACAAAAAATAATGTTTTTTAATTTCCCTTTCAGTACCCTTTAATCATTATTTTGCTGTTGTTTCCAAAACAGAAAAAAGAAGCCTTTTTTTTTTTTTTTTTTTTTTTTTGGTGGTACTGGGGATGGAACTCAGGGCCGTTCTACCTCCGGGCTACAACCCCAGACCTATTTTTTTATTTTTTTATTTGGAAACAGGGTCTCTTAAACCAGTGAGGCTGTTTTTGAACCTGTGCGATCCTCCTGTCTCCGCCTCCCAAGTGTGGGGATTATAAGTGTGAGCCACCACGCCTGGCAAAAGAAGCCTTTTTAAAAATAAGACAGCTACAGAGAATGGTTTGGAGTTTACAGTGACAATCTCAGTAATACTGTACAAGTAGAGAAATATGTATATTTTTAGCACAATTAGGATGGTATCAACATTTAAATTCTATCCTCCAATACCTATGGAAATAAGGTGATAATTGTAACTACAAAGGAATTAATATAAATGGCACACACCTTTTATTTATGTCCATGTCTTTTTCTTGGAGTTTTTAAGTGCTTTTCACATGGTAGTACCCCTCACCTTAGAAGTGAAAATATAACCAGCCATAGGGTTGCAGAACCACCAACATGAAAATTGATGTAGTGAGTTGGAGAGGTTCATAAGAACTGGAGATTCTTTCCTGAAACCCTTTTGTTTCATTAGCCGTAAAGTGATGACTGAGTGTTACCTTTTAAAAATACTTTACTCAACATAGAGATAAAAAGTGTAGTTTACTGCCTTTCATTATACAAAAAGTAAATTAGGTGAATAGGTGCTTTTTCTAGAACAGAACATGAATAGATAAAAGCAGAGTTTATTTCTTTTTATCCACAATTTCTAATAGTTTAAGGGTTTCCATATTTATTACTTTAAAAATGAGATCATAACTACATTTTCATAACCATGTTATATTTTTCAGGGTATGAATATTCCACAACTGTGAGACATGCCTGGAAAGCATGCATATAGTCCCTAACAATATTATTGTCAGAAAATTTTACAACAAATGTACCCATCAAGATATTAATGTATTTTATGACCTTGCACAGAATTTCATTATCTAATTTTCTAATTAATTTTCTTCTTGTGTCTGGTTTTAGCAACTCTGCTGTTTGCTATATGGTGATATGCTTGAACACACACACACACACACACACACACACACACACACATGCCCAGAAGAGTGCTAGAGGGCCCCCGTTCAGTCTTTGAAAATATGAATGTAAACTGCAAATGTCTTGAAGCAATGTGGTGACCAGAAGCCAAGCATCCTTCAACCCTCCTTCCCTCTCTCAATGTATCTTCCATTCCTGAAAGTGAAACAGCCATAAGCATTTAAGGAATGTAGAGAGAGAATAAGGCTGGTATTTGGCTAAATGAATTTGGAACTCCAAGTAAGAAAACCCAAAGAAGTGTGATTTGAGAAAGCACATTGGTCAGTTATTAAACTATAATCCTCTTTGTTTGAAATAGATATTCACATTCCCTAAAATTTCTGTTTGAGCAAAGTGAGATTTCAAAGGACAGCGCTGCTCATCTGAGTCTTAAAGTTCAGTGATTCACTCCTGGCTTTCTGTGGGCATGCAAAAGCAGTTCTCAACTTGGAACAAGGCAAACAGGGCCTTTTTTGGGTAATACCTAGAGCCAGGTGTTAACTTTAATATTACCACTAATTACAATGAACATTAGAGAAAAGGAGTAATTTCCTTAATAACTTGCCAAATGGGGCACTTTCAAAGTTTTTAATTAAAACAAAAAGAAATTTTCACTGCAACCCATTTTACTCAATGTTAATCAGTAAAAATATCCTGTACCTGAGATATACATGAGATTTTTCTACTTGATTTTAGCACTGCTAAATGTTCTAAATTAGGAAATCATTGAGCAGATCATTTGCTTCTCTAAAAATTTACCTCTGCCTTTCAGATTTTGAGGCTTGGGGAACAGCCTAGTTTGTACTGAATCATTTCCAAGAAAAGTATGCTAGAAGACAGATGATGGGCAGGAAGAAAAGAAAAATGATAAAAGAATGTGTAAATGGGGCATGATGGGGTATGCCTGTAATCCCAGTGCTCTAGGCAGGAGGATGTCAGGTTTGAGACCATCCTCAGCAACTTAATGAGACTCTTGACAACTTAGAAGCAGTTAACAATCATAGAAAAGGAGGAGTGTTGGAGGTGCAGAAAGCCAGACATCAGAATGCCCTTGGGTTCAATCTTTAGTACTACAAAAATATAAATAAAGGAACATTTGCCACAGGGGCACAGGGATCTCCTTCATTTGGAAATCTGAATAAACAGTGGTGTTAAAAGCTGCCTTTTGAGTCGGGCCTTGTGGCCCACCCTTGTAATCCCAGAGCTTGGGAGGCTGAGACAGGGGAATTGCACAGTTTCGAACCCAGCCTCAGCTACTGAGTGAGGCTCTCAGCAACTTAGTGAGACCCTGTTTCCAAATATAGTATAAAAATAGGTCTTGGAGTATAGCTTAGAGGTAGAAAAGCCCCTGGGTTCCACCCCCAAAAGCACAAAAATAAATAAATAAATAAATAAATAAATAAATACATAAACAAATAAGAGCTGCGTTTTGGATATAGCTTAAGGCTACTACCAACCTTAGACATTTTAAATTTTAAGTGATAGAAGCACAAAACTTATCTGATTACATTAGTATTCTGAAAATTGGCAAATAATTTCTCATCATTCAAAAAAATTACACCAGAAACACATAGATTTTTTGAAAATGCTTCAGTAAAACCAAACAACATTTTTTATTTTGGATAATTAACCTTTGCAGTTTATGCACAATATAAAGTTATTAATGTATATATGTATATACACACATATGTATATAAACATATAAAAATGTAATGGACATATAAATAAAAGGGGAATCCTTTTCTGTCCATAACTTATATTAATTAGTACTTTGTTTTATCAATCTATTATAGGTTGAATTGTGCTTCCCTTCTACCCCAAAGATATGTTGAACTAACCTCCAGTACCCTTTCATGTAGCCTTATTTGGAAATCAGGTCTTTGCATATGTAATCCAGTTAAAAAGCTGCAATTCAATAACTGGTGTTCTTATAAGAAGGGGAAACAGATATGAAAAAGAGAGACATACAGGCGATCAGCATGTGATAGTGGAGCAGGAACAGAGTTGGAGTATGGCAGGGACAGTCCACAGAATGCCATGACAGATAGGCAACACCAGCAGCCAGGGAGAGATGAGGAAGGATTCTACTAGTGTTTCAGAGAGACCACACCAGGCTGGCACTGTGATTTTAGACTTCAAGCTTTTAGAGCTAGTTGATAATAAATCTCTGTTGTTTTAAGATAGTCAGCATGTGGTGCTTTGTTATGGCAGCCCTAGGAAAATACACCATCCAGTTGGTCATTGAACAAATATTTCTTGAGTACTTTTCATAAGCATAAGATTGTGCTAGCTGCCAGAGCTCTAATATTAAGTTATAAAGAATCTGACTGTGCTTTTGTGGTAGAGAAACAATCAGATAAAATGTTATATGGGGGCAGCATGGCAGTTGTGAGAACACAAGTGGGGGACTGGTAATAGAGGACCATGGGCAATTTCCCACAGAAAGGGACCCTGTGCAGAAATCTGGAAGATGAGTAGAATTTACTCTAGAGAGGAAGGGAGAAGAATCATGTGGCCAACACCTGATAAAGCAAGAGAGAAGGCTCTGCCATGCAATGCACTTAGTGTATCTGAAAGAAAGATGGCTCTGGCCATGGATGAAGGAAATATATCCTGATGGCTTTGTAAGCCACTAAAGGAGTCATGATTCCTATGGGAGGAAGAAGACATTCAAAACTATAAATAAGCTATAAAACTATAAATAAGATTCAAGCTGGGCATGTAATTTTAGGACTAGGGAGGCTGAGATAGGAGGATTGCAGGTTTGAGGACAGCCTCAGCAAGCAAAGATACTCTTGTCAACCTAGTGAGACTCTGTTTCAAAATAAAAATAAAATAGGGCAGGGGGTGTAGCTCAGAGGTATAATGTCCCTGGGTTCAATCCTTAGTACCACAAAAATAAACAAACAAGCAGAGGATCCATATGACCTGATTTTCATAAAGAAAAAAACATTCTGGCTGTAGTTGGAAAGTGAGCATGGATGCAGGAAGCCCCCACATTGGGAACACTGGTAGAGCCCAACCACTATTTTGATTTGCATTCACCCATTGTTTCAATTCCCCAAGCACTTGTACATCAAATTTTACATTAACTTTCCACCAAATTCAAGAGAGAAGCAGACAAGAGATTGCTTCTCATTCAACCTAGTCAAAGAACCATGGCACAGAAAAATAAAGCAATTTTTCTAGAATCACACAGCTGGTTGACAATGAAACGGGGATTGCAAACATGTCCTTTTAGCTTCCTGCCATGTGCATGCTCCATTACAGAGGAATGCACGTTGCCCAGTAATTAAAATTTTACTGCCATCAGGGGGAAGGCATTGCTATACAAAGCCAGGATGATGCACTAGAAAGATCTTTCAATCCTGAACAGCTGGAGTAGAGTCCAGAGAGAATTTTGTCTCTTTTCCCCAAGTGTATATGTGCACAGCTCCACCAAGTGGAGAAAAAGGCCTTGTGTTAGCTGTTGGGTTCAAGAAGGGAGATACTAGCTGTACTCAGCCAAAAGCCCAGGCTGGAACTAGAGAAAAAAAATAAACTTCTTATGTCATTACTTTTTTTACCATGTTACTATGTAATATATTTGTTTTATTAGATAGACAATCAAAAATTGCTGGGAAAAGAGAAAAAGGGAGGGGGGTATTCCTAAATCATATCTCACCATTCCAGTGATCGTGTGGTTAATTCTAGACACATCCACTGAGCAGGAAATATGATGTGTATCCCCTTGCATTCACTCTAAACACACTTTCATTTTTATGCTCATGTATCTGTGTATAGATGGGAAGTGACTATGAAAGCTTTTGCCTCCTGCTAAGAAAGACTCTTGTTGGGGCACTCACTGTGAGCTCTAGGTAAGCCAAAGATCTCACATTTGTGGATTTGTAAATGTAGGAGCCTGTGCGCATGCACCCACCCACCCCCCCCTACACACACACACAAACCCCGAAGAGAATAGTTTCAAAATACAATAAGAACCCATAATCTATGGACAGAAAGTTAGATTTTTATTCTCTTGCTTTTTATAAACTTCTCTGGGCACTTTCTTTCCTTCATGGGTTCCCAGAACAGTGAGTAAGCCTGTGCTCACCCATGTCTCCTTTGTTTAAAGAAGCCCCTCAGAAGACAGGGAGCCCCAGTGCTGTGGCCACAAGAAAGGAAAACCTACAGGGCTCAGTTTAGGCTAAAACTGTCCTCAATTTTTTGTTGGCCCACTTCTTGTTAAAGTCGTAAGCTCCAAAAGGCCAAGTGTTGATCTAGGGGAAAAGGTCTAAAACAAATTATTCATTTGTCTGTCATATAAGTTTGGCTTTCAAATAAGGAAGCAAAGGAACCCTAAATAGAGCTTATGTTTTCTTTTTGTTTGTTGGGATAAGAACCTATATACATGTTTTGGACCAAACCCACTCACAATAGACTATTCATTTACCTGAAATGTCCCCCTGGACACCACCTCTTGGTGACCTAATAGGAAATGGTTAGCAGAGGATTTAGGGATATGGGATGCAGTGCATCTGCTCCTTAGAAATTTTCCTCTCTGTGTCAGTTGTAAATCTCTTCTACATCTCATTAACTGGAGAGAAGCAGTGGAAGCTGGAACTGCACAATTAAGACTCTGGGATGTTGGAAACAAACTGACTTGTTCTTGGCAGAAAGAAATCAAAGAAGTAAACATTTAACTATAAATAATAATCAGTGCAATAAAAAATCAGGCTTCTTCAAGTCTTCAGCTTGAAGGCTAATCCTTATGTGGGCTGGATATTTGTTTGCATTAATGAAGGACTGTAGGTGGACTATGTCAGTACTGGAATAAAGACAGCCAGGGCAAATCTCACTGATATGGGACAGGATGGCTTATTAAGACATCCTTGGGGAATAACACTTTACAGAAGCTACAATCTTTTGGATGAGAAGTAAGTTCTAAACCTCAAAAGCTTTTATGATAAATAATCAGTACTCTTTGGGGGGGTAAGAAGACATTAATTTTAGATTGTGGCAAGATTTGATTTTATTATATCTATCTTCCTTGAATCTCTCTTTGGTCCTAGCAAGGACGACTGAACATTGCATACTGTTTGCTTTGCAGACCTACACTTAAGACATTTTTGCTGCTTTAAGGTTGATTGGGTTTTCATGCCTTTTTGACAGAATGAGGTGTTTGTGTGTAGAGAGTACATAAATTCATTAACAACCATTATATTTTGTAACACCCAGAGCAAAGCTATAAAAAACCATGATATCCCTAGAGTTCATTCTCCAGATTTCTAGAATTTTCTTCATTCACTCAACAGTCAGTCATGGAACACCTAAAAGTTCTTGTTCTCAGAAGATACAGTGAAACAGGTATGGTTTCTGCTTTGGGGTCCGCAGTCTAATAGAGATGAGCATGTGAAGAATTAAGAATGGAGAACTCAACATGTAAGCTAATTAGAATCTAGTAATCATCAAATCACAAGATACTTATGGACCCCATTAACCTTATAGTGACAAGATTTTCCAAGAAACTAAGTCATAGTATATTCACAGGCCAAGAGAGCAGTGATGAATTGGGGAAACATGAAGCAGCATTGGTAAAAACTCTTATGTCAGGACTTGGGGAAACTGCTTATGTGCTCAGATGGACTTGGGTTGGAGGTGGGTGGGCAGGTGGGAAGATAGAAAACTATTACATAGGAATTATCACATCAGAAAATGAAATGGGCAGAAATGAAGAGGCTGAAGCGGGTCCGGTTATGATGGTTGTTTAATGGCAAAGAAAGGAGTTTAGACTTGGTTTGTCATAGTAGACTTGTGTGTATGTACATACACACACACATACACACACAAACACACACAAACACACATATACACATACAGGTATACTGGAGATTGAACACGGGGCATTCTAATTCCAAGCTATAACCATAGCCTTTCTTATATTTATTTTGAAACAATGTTTCCCTGAGTTGTTGAAGGTCTCGATAAATTGCTGAGTTTAGTCTCAAACCTGTGATCTTCCTATTTCAGCCTCCCAAGTTCTAGGATACATGTATACCACTGCACCTGGTTTGGATTTTAGTAGGGGAGTGATTTTAAGTTTAGATAGGGACTGGATTGGATAACATTTGTAATCCATATGTAATTTGTCAACAGAACACAGAAATGATTTCTAAAGAAACAGATTCCAGGCAGCAATGCTTCATGGAAAGGTGACTCAGCAATCCAAGTATGCAAAGTTAAAGGCAGGAAAGCATCATGGTATCAAAGGCCTGGGTCCAAATACACCTATTGTCTGATTTTTACCAAGTGTAAGATGAATATTTCTTGGAGTATCTTAGTTTGTTTGTACTGCTCTAACAAATTTATTTCTTCCAGCTCTAGAAGCTGGGAAATCTAAGGTCAAGGAACCAGCAGGTAGGGTGCTTGTTGAGAGCCTTCTTGCTGTATTTTTACATGGCAAAAAGCATAAAGACAAAAGAAAAGGCTTAATCTAGTTTCCTATGCTCTTTTATAACACACTAATTCTTCCCTAAAGACAGAGACCTCATGATTTAATCACTTGCCAGAGAACCCCCATCTCTTCATATCAACACAAGATGGATTAAGCTTCAACATGAATTTGAAACTTTTCAAGCAAGGTAGTGGTCATTTTCTCATGTGTATCACAGGAATAATAATAGCGCTTATAAGTGAAGATAACTAAATGAGGCAACACATGTAAAGCACTTTGGTAGCTATAGCATAGTAAGAGCATTCAAGAAATATTAGCTATTTTATTATAGTAGCAATAGTTGTTGACTTTGAAATATAGATAAATGGTTTAGAGGAGAAAATTGGAATGAGAAAGCTAATATAGAGTGACCAATTGAAACTAGGGGCATACATTCACCTTATAGAGCCCAGGACATCAGAATAGGGTGGGCTGAGCTCAAGGGAATGTCAGAGTATGCCTTGTTAAACTCAGACTTAAGCTAGTGTCGGTCTATGAGAATCTTCTAGGAAAGCACTGAATATACTGGGGAATCACCAGGAAGCACCAATTAATTGCATAGAAATATTGAAATGGCATTGTAAGCTTTAGGGATTTGACTCCTCATTGCTCAAACCTGGTACATGGCTGAAGGAGGCTTTGAATGGCAGTAAAGTAATGAAGGAATGCAATTAAAGAGCTATGAAGGTTCACTAGTTCAGAGTAAATTAGGTTGCCACATATCTCTTTTGCAAAATTTTGTTATGTTGAGGCTTGTGTTGTGGAGGGTTTCTGGAATAAAGAAAAAAAGAGTAAATAAATTTAAACGTTCCATCTTCTGTTCATAAATAATTTCATTTCTTTAAATTAGGGATGTTTCACAGATAATTGTATTGAGAACAAAAAAAAATTTCCACTATTTTATTTTGCCAGTCAATAATCAAACTACCTCTTGGAACTTATCTCTGAAAAGGTCATCATTCATTTGTTCTTTTAACAATATATCTCTGAATAATTTATAAAAATCTAGAATTAGTGTAAGTGAACTTTTCTTTTGCAAAAAGACCAAAGATAATGAACTTTGCCTGAGAGCATTTTCCTCAAAAATACTTTGACCTATCTGACAAATTATTATATAGAGAATATATTATATAACTGAATAGGAAAAATAGTTGCAATGAGTAACATTTAACTGTGCAACTATTTGGAGTATCTATACTAAAACACATAGTGAAGTCATTCAAAGCCAACACCTGCATGTGGGATCACTCTGTACAAGTGTACACTGGCATGTTCTCTTGGTGACATTCCAGTGTCATAAACATCATTACTGCCTCTAGTGTACCTTTCCAAAATGGAAAATAAGTCTTGGCAAAACTCTTAACCAAATTAGACAGAAATTGTCCTTCAATATATCTGGTTGTTCTACATATTCTTAAAAAATCCAAAGTGCTGATGGACTTGGTTCCATAGTTTGGCTATTGTGAATTGTGTGGCTATGAACATAGATACACATGCATTAGTTTGGTAGTTTGTTTTCCATTATTTTGGATAGATACCCAGAAGTGGTATTGTTTGATCATTTGGTAGGTTCATTCCTCTGAGGTTTGTTTATACTGTTTTCCAAAGTGGTTGCACTAACCTGCAATCCCACCAACAATGTATTAGAGTTCCCACTTCACCTCATCAACAGATGAATGGATTACAAAACTATGTGTTATGTACACAATGAAATTTTACTCAGCCATAAAGAAGAACAAAATCATGTCATTTGCAGGGAAATTAATGGAACTGGAGAAGATTATGTTAAGTGAGATTAGTCAGTCACAAAAAGTAAAAAATTGGATGCTCTCCATAATATGCAGAGGCTAAGAAGTAAAAGGTTCATAGAAACAACTCTAGATGAAGAAGGGGAAACCATAGATAAGCAAATAAGGCAACCTAACTGAGAGGGATAGGAGGGAAAATGGGAAAATTCCATAATATACATGATGTACATTCACAAACATATCAATCAGTAAGCCAAACATGAGAAGGAGGTAGGGTAAGGGAATGGGGTGCAAATTGACTAAATGAGTGATGTGTGCAAGTATCCCTCTACCATATTGTTCCCCATTAAGATGTACAACTAAAATGTACCAATAAAAATTTTAAAAATAACACATTTTACAGGAAAATTGAGTAATAAAAAGTGAGCCAGGCATGGTGTAGCACGTTTGTAATCCCAGCATTTGAGAGGCTGTGACAGGAGGATCTCAGTACACAGACAGCCTCAGCTACTTAGTGAGGCCCTTGCAACTCAGACCCTATTTCAAAATAAAGAATAAAAATAGGGCTGGGGGTGTAGCTCAGAGAAAGAATGGCCCTGGGTTTCATCCTGCAAAAAAATAATAAAAGTGACATAATTAAAAAAATTATAGTGCATAAAAACCATGAACATTCTTTTTGTGTGTATGTTTGTACAGTGGAGCTCTAACCTAGCTCAATTATCATGAATAAGATTTTTAACTCCTTAAGCATCCTAGGAGAGAGGACAAAGTCAGAAAGGATTCAAAAATGAAAAAAAAAAAAAGTCTTCTTAGTAACCCTGGCAACAATTATAGTTTTCCATGTTTTTAGGGCAACCATTAAGAGCCCCTGAGTCTCTAAAGAGCTCCCTTTGGGATCAGAACAACTTCTCCTGGAATACTGTGCTACAGAGAGAGCAGAGATTGGACCTGGCTGGAAACAAAGGACATCTGGTGTTAGATATTTTGTTGTTTGTTTTCAAACCATTCATACTTGTTATTGTAAAATTAAGGAATACCACTAGAATTTACTTCTACATGGTTAATGCAAAGGGTGTTAAAGTCATCTTTTGTTCTTCTTTATGGCTGAGTAAAATTTCATTGTGTACACATCTCTTAGTTTTGTAATCCACTCACCTGTTGATGGAAACCTTGGCTGGTTCAATGATTTGGCAATTGTGAATTGTGTGGCTATGAAACATAGATATATTTGCATTAGTTTGGTAGTTTGGTTTCCATTTTTTTGTAGATCCTCAGAAGTGGTACTGCTGGAGCAAATAAGGCAAGCTAACTAAGGGTGATGGAAAGGAAAAGAGAAAAGTTCCCTAATGTACATGATGTATATCCACACACATATTAAAGTCAATCACTAAGACATATATGAGAAGGAGGGAGAAGGGAGAGAATGGGGTAGGAATTGGGTAAGGGGTACTTGAGTGATGTGTGCATGTATGCCTCTATCATCTTTTACTCTATTAAGATATATGACTACAATGTAACAGTTTAAAAAAATACACCTTGGTGAAATTTGAATAAACTACAGCTTTAGTTATTAAAATATTTTTAAAATATAGCTGATCTGCTTAGAATCAATTTCCTAAAACTCTTAGTTAATCAGATCTACTCTTTTGACACTACTTTTAAAAGAAAAGTAGCAAATCAATAAAACATTTTCTACTTAGAAAAGTAGTAAGTAACTTCCCTGGTTTACATATGAAAAAAAGATTATCATGATTTAATGTACTGTGGATTTTAAAGGGTGAAGATTTCCCCAAATATTCTTTTCACTATATTTTATTATAACAAGAATGCATATGTAAAATGATAATATAAAAATGTTCTAAGTTAGAGATTCCTTATTTTTTATTTTATTTTTATTTTTTATGGTACCCAGGGCATTGTACTTCTGAGCTACACCCCCAGTTCTATTTTTTAGTGTTTTTATTTTTGAAACGGTCTCATTGAGTTGCAAGAGGCCTTATTAAGTAGCTGAGGCTGTTCATGAACCGTGATCCTCCTTTCTCAGCCCCCCAAATGCTGGTATTACAAGCATCAGGGAGTTTTAATCTGGAGTCTATTGTCATTTACATAAAAGCAGGCTATATGGGCTTTAGAAATTTTATACAAAACTAAATATCTCTCTCTTTCCCTTACTCCTTCCCTCATTCCCTTCCTCATTCACTTATAATACCCATAGGTATTATTAAATTCTCAAAGTAGATTCTGTTCCAAATGTGAATAACATTAACAAAACAATTCTCTAAAATTTTCAGCTACTATGAATTAGGTTTAACCCAATATTTTTCTTAATACAGCAGAAAAGCAGCTCAGTAGTTATTTTAATGACTTTTTCACTACAAAGGTTAAATAAGGAGTTCAAAGCAACATTTAATAAAGCAGAAGATTTAGAACACAATAACAAATTGAGGTTTTGAGATTTGCCTTTCAAAGGTAAAGTTAAGACCAATCAAAAAGCAAAAACCACATACAAAAAAAAAAAAAAATCCAGGTAAAGTACCAGTCTGTATGTATTCCCAAAGGGAATGCCTATTAACAAGCAACCCTTAAATGTCAAGGTTCATCATGTACTCAGTGTGCATGCTGTTGGTTGTTACTAAGTTGAATAAAAATGCATTGAGAGAGCTGGGCATGTGGTGCATGTCTGTAATCCCAGTACTTGGGAAGCTTAAAGAGGAGGATCACAAGTTTGTGGCCAGTCTTAGCAACTTATCAAGGCCTGAGCAACTTAATAAGAGCCTACTTCAAAATAAAAAATAAAGTAGGGCTGATTTTTTAGCTAAGATGTAAAACACCCCTGGGTTCAATCCCCAGTACCACACGCAGAAAAAAAACCACAATGTACTAAAGACCATTATTTCATCTACAACATTTCTATCCCCTTGTTCTATTGTGAAATGAACATATTCTGTGGCCATTACTTATCTGTTTAGGCAGTAACCAACATTTGTCCTCTGTCTCTTATAATAAAGTAATAGGCTAACTTCTTCCTTCAAAATTCCACTCAGTTTTCAGGCAGGGTATCTGAAAACAGAGGCCATGAATATGTTTCTTGTAGTCGCTAGTATTCATCAATGAGAAAATATCATAATATGGTTACAAAATCTTTGTCATACATGCTTATAGCTTATAGATTATCATGTCACCACACATGCACAAAAATGGGCTATATGGATAGTCTCATTTTGGTTAATATCAAGAGATTAGATCTAAAGCCTTCAGACATGATCTGCCAAATGGAGTTTCTGGTACTCCTTTGGTAGACTGTTCAGGACCCAGAACAGTGTGCAGGTGTTTGTCTCTCCATTCTTAAGCTGCTCCTTATTAACCAGGGACACTTTTTGGACTTTGTATGCTTCCTACAGCCCTCTGCCATCTCTTCCTGAAATATGCAAAATTGACAAGCATAACAACAAAACTAATATGAATTACCTACTTTCCTTTTTTCATCCTCCAAAATATATTTTGTCTAAAAATGTTGCATTTATTTTTTTGTGTGTTTTCTGAAAAACTTAACTCTTGATTCAGATTGTGGTATCTTTGGTGAGATTCTGTACAGGCCTAATATTTTTTAATATAAAAAACCCTTTTATGTCATAGTTACATACCTTAGATCAGAATACCAATGCTGTTTTAGTTTGTATTCAGAGGAATAGATTTGAATACGTCCATCAACAAAACTATAAATCTTTTTTTTTTTTGGTACTGAGGATTGAAACCAGGGGAATTCTGAGTTACATACCCTTTTTATTTTTTATTTTGAAATAAGTTCTTACTAAATTGATGAGGTTGGCCTTGAACCTGTGATCCTCCTATCTTAACTTCCCCAAGTACTAGGATCACAGGCATCTGCCACCATTCTTAGCTAATTTTGTTTTGATATTGGTATGGGGAAGAAAAATAAAGGCTATGTGATGGGTCCTGGAATTGGAGAAGGACCTTTTCAAAGCAAAAACAGGGCAGGTTATCTATGCATAAATGACAAATTTCACCGATCCTAAAATTTGATTTAGCGTGAGTTCCATTTATAAAATATAGTAAAATCAACAAACTGAAGTGCCTTTCCACACAGTTTGTAGATACATATGTGCATCTAATTTATTATAACTAACTTAACTGATGTATAAAGTAATATTATTCTCATGTTTGATAATTAAAATAATCCAACTTCACCCCTCCCCCCAAAAAATATCTACCCTCTAATCCCCAGGTTTGCTGGGCAAATGAGCTGTATTTCGGCATAGTGATCAGAAAATCAAATCTGCTTTCCAGAGATTTCAAATTTCTAGTTAACAACGATTCAGTTCTAGTGCTTAAGAAACAAAGATAACTGTAGTGAGCAAATAAAACTGACAGTGCCTGCTTTTGTTTGGATCTTGAACATCCTCAGAGGTCAGTACACTGGAGGCTTGGCCTGTGTTGCTATTAGAGTTAGTGGAGCCACTAGGAGATGGGACTAGTGGGAGGAAGTGAGGTAATTGAAGGGATATTGCTACCTGTCCCTCATTTTTGTCATTCTCTGTGCTCCCAGATGCCACAAGATGAGCAGCACCTCCACCACATACTCTCCCCATGATGATCTGAGCCACCATGAGCCCAGATGCAACTAGGCCAGGTAATGGACTGAAACCTATGCGACTGTGAGTTGAAAGAAGTCTTTCCTTTTTATAGGTTAATTATCTCATGTATTTTGTCACAGTGACAGAAAGTTGATGAATACAGTGTTATCTGGAACATTATCTGGGGAGAAAAAAGGAATCATTAGTGTGCAAGGAGATTTTATAGACTTTTAGAAATTCATTTAATCCTAACAATCCTGAAAGAAGTACTACTTTTATTCAAAAACTACTAAGACTGAATCTAAGCCTGAGAGATATGATGACAATAATAAATGGTCTTAGCTATTTTTATTAGGGGTTGTTATCTGACCCCTAAACTAATATTCTCTCATTCTACTAAAGTTATTTTTAAAAGGAATTAAATATAAATTTAAGAGTGTTCTAATGTACACATAAAAACTCAGACTTTTTTAAATAAGTATTTTCTAATACAAATGCATACCTATTATAAGCTGCAGGGCAATCATAATAAACACAAATTGATCACTGAAATGGAATAAGTAATAAGACATATGGCATTTCAAAAAGACTAGTTACTTCTCCCAACAACTCTGAATGAATATTATTTTACAGTTGAAAACACTGAAGGTTTTGAGGTCTTGTTGAGAAAGTACTGCCTGTGCTTATATGTTGGAGCATTGAACCTATGCTCTCCTCTAATAACTTCACAGACTCTAGTCTAATTTAAGTCTTTGACACATCTCCAGTTGATTCCTGTGCATATTGAGAGGTAAGAATTTAGTTCCATCTTTCTACAAATGGATAGCCAGGTATCCCAGCACCATTTGTTGAAAAGGTTGTCTTTTCTCCAGCATATAAGTTTGGCCCCTTTGTCAAAGATTAATTGACTATAGGCGTGTGGGTTTGTTTCTGTAACTTCTATTCTGTTCCACTGGTCAGAATGCCTATTGTTGTGCCAATACCATGCTGTTTTTACTACTATTGATCTATAATATACTTTAAAGTCTAGGATTGTGATGTCTCCTGCATAGTTCTTATTGCTGAGAATTGCTTTGGCTATTCTGGGTCTTTTCTTTCTCCATATAAAATTCATGATTAATTTTTTCTAGGTCTATAAAGAATGTCATTGGAATTTTGATGGGAATTGCATGAACCTAAAGAGGAAGCCCACAGAATAGGAGAAGATCTTTACCAGCCATCACTCTGATAGAAGGCTAATATCCAGAATATACAAAGAGCACAAAAGACTCTACACTAACAAAACAAACAACCCTATCAAGAAATGGGCAACTGAACTGAATAGACACTTCACAAAAGAAGAGCTACAAATGGCCAATAGATACATAAAAAGATGTTCTACATCATTAGCCATCAAGGAAATGCAAATTAAAACTACACTGAGATTCTATCTAACCCCAATCAGAGTGGCAAGCATAACGAAATCAAATAACAACAAATGCTGGCAAGGATGTGGGGAAAGAGGAACTCTTTTACATTGTTGGTGGGAGTGCAAACTAGTTCAGCTGCTATGGAGATCAGTGTGAAGATTCCTTAGAAAACTGGGAATAGATCCACCATATGATCTGGCTATACGTCTCCTGGGTATTTCTCCTAAGGGGTTGAAATCAGAGAACTACAATAACATATGCATACCTATGTTCATAGCAGCACAATTTGTAATAGCCAAATTATGAAACCAACCCAGGCCACCATCTACAGATGAATGGATTGAAAAATTATGAAAAATATACGCAGTGGAATTCTATTCAACTATAAAGAAGAACAATATCATGGAATTTGCAAGAAGATGGAAAGATATGGAGAACATTATGTTAAGTGAGATCAGCCAAGCACAGAAAGAGAGGGACATATGTTTTTTCTAATATGCCCAAACTAGGGAGCACTGGGGATACCAGAGGGACTGCAATTAATGGTGGAGAAATCTCAACAAAGCTAGGATGGAATGTTAGCAGAGGAAGAAGGCTGAGGTTGGTTAATGGAGGAGCTACATCCAAATATGAGTAAAAGTATGAATATATCATGGTTAACCTGGATACTCATTGTTGGGAGGGGGGAAAGGGAAAACAAGGGGTCAAGGGTTGGAGAGAGGGCTCCAAGCACTGTTAAAATATATACCATTTGCAATAAAAATAAAAATATAATAAATAAATAAATAAATAAATAAAAAGAAATAATAAAATAAAAATTTGATAAAAAATACTGAAAGTTGGAAGGATTCATTAAATCACCCAAGGTTATACCACTAAAAAAAATCCAATACATAGTTTTAACCCAGGTTTTCAAATTGCTACCATGACATGCTAACTGATTTAGGTTAACCACTAGATTTAGGTTAACCACTAGTAAAAGTGGCTCAAGAATTTTAAAATGGATAAAACTAACTAAACTTTTTATTTTGCTCCCATAACATAGCTGGGAGAGAAAAAAGGTAGTTGGACTAGCACTCTTCCACATGATCATTAAAGGCTTAGGCTGAACAAGGCTTGAAAATCCTCAATATATGGCTTCCAGTTTGTCTGGGTATCATTTTAAATTAAGCTGACTAGAGTGAAACGGGCATGGGGGAGTGATCATGAGAGGTTTTCACAGGCCAAATCTAAAGGTGGTATACATCAGATTTTTCCATATTCCATTGGCTAGATCTCAGTCATATGGCAAAGTCTAAGGGAGGTTGAAAAATATAATTGACATGCTCCCATAAAAAAGGAGGACATAGTTTGCATAAAGAAACTAAAGTATTTGCCACATGGATTTAGAAATAAATCATCTTTAAAATTAGAAAATAATAGGTCCAGGAATGGTAGAAATTACTGGAAAATGTTCTCAGAAAGCATTGCAACTCTGCATATTAAAGAAGTCACACTAGGAAATTAGTTAACCTCATATCAAAGCCTAAGCCATTAATTACTATGTGCCATTAGTTTTATCCACTGTGTGTCTTAGTTTTCTCATTATCAATTTGGAGCAGAAGTATCTGTTTCATGGGGTTGACAGTAGGATATAAGAGATAAAAACACAGCAGAAATTCTTTCCTTCTTCCCTTTAAATAGTAGACACTAAGCTTGAGGTGAGTACATTTTCCTTAAGAAGAGACTACATTTCCCAGACTTCTTTATAAACTGGATATGGCTATGTCAGTAAATCATAGGCAATGACAAGGGAGCAGAATACAGACCAGATTCTTGGCCTGCATTTCCTCTGTTTTTCCTTTTGTCAGGGATGTCTTTTGTTTCTTCCTGACAAAAGGGACATGGCATAGATGAAAGGAGATATTCCAGTTATTAATCCTCCAGAAAGGGAATACTCTGAAAAGTGGCAAAGTGATATTATAGAAAGTATCTGAGCCCTAGGATGACCTGTTCAACAGACAGCTTCCTGGACACTTGTCATGGTCTGCCACTCTAGACTTTTATGGGAGAGAGGAAAAAATTTCTCTATTTAAAGCAGTCATTTTAGTCCTTATTAAAGCACCCAAATTAGTAGTTATCTATTGCAACATTTAAAATATTGCTCACAGTTCCTGGAACATAGTTAATGCTCAAAATGATAACTACTACCAATATTTCATAAAGATCATAGAGTCCATTTCCAAAGTATATTCTAAGAAATGTCAACTTAGGATGATAAGTAATTTTCAATATGAGTAAGGACATGGGTGAATGAGGTAAAATAACTTTGGGAAATTTCTTAATGTTGAATTTTCTAATGTTAATGCCTGCTCCAAAAAAAGTGAAAATTATGCAGGCTTCCTAAACTTATTAGACCATAATACTTTTTCTCATGAAGTGTACTTGTGAAAATGGTGTTCTGTGGATATACTTTGAGGAAATATGTAGCTAGAGAATGAATTTCAAAAATTTTCGGAAGAACCAGGTTAAGATTATTCTGAATATATACCCTACTTATATATTTATGGCACATAAGTACATAAAACAATACAAATTCATATTTCTTATTATTAAAATACTTCTATATTCCTCATACTAATTTCAAAATACATGCTGAGATTCACTAGCTATAATAATTACTTTTTAAAAATTATATCATTTTATTCAATTCTTTTTTTAAATTTTTTATTGGTGTATTATATTCATACATCATATTGGAGTAAAAAACTTATGTGTACATACATGTACACATCACTGATTTAACCCCTACCAAATTCCCACTCCATTCCCTCCCCATCCCTCCTTCCCTTGCTTGGCTTAGTGGTTGACTTAGATATGTTTAAGTACATTGTGTGTTTCAGAGATTTTCCTCTTCCCCCCTCCTTTCTTCTCCTTTAGGTTCCCTTGTTTGCTTCTCTATAGGATTTCCTTTTTCATCTAGAGTTCCTCCTATGACCCATTTCTCCCTTTCACATATTAGAGAAAGCACCTGCTTTCCTATTTTTTGTGACTGACTAATCTCACTTAGCATAATGTCCTCCAGTTTATATGCATGAAGTGAAAATGCCCAGAAAGTAAATCCAACAGCAACAAAACCATTAAAAGTAGTTAACGGAATAACATGTCATGCTGAAGAAATTCTGCTATTAATAAGAAATAGCTGTGTAAGAATAGCCAAAGCAATCCTAAGCAAAACATAAATGTTGAAGGCATCACAGTACCTACTTTCAAATTATACTACAGAGTCATTGTAACAAAAAATCATGGTACCATCACAAAACACACACATAAACTATGCAGTGGAATAGATGACTCAAAGACAAACTCACATAGCTATAGTAATCTGAATCGTGACAAAGGTGCCAAAAGAATATACTGGAGAAAAGACAGCCTCTTTAACAAATGGTGCTGGGAAAATTGGATTTCCCCATATAGAACAACAAAAGTAGATTCCTATCTCTCACCCCATACAGAAGTGAACTTAAAATAGACAAAAGATCTTAGTATAAGACTGGAAGCTTTGCAATTGTTGTAAGAAAAAATAGGAAAAACATTTCAACATACAGATGCAGGCAAATAGTTTCTAAACAGGGTTAAGGAATAAGAGCAAAAGCAATAAATGGGACACCATAAAGTTAAAAAGCTCTGTGCAGCATAGGGAACAGCAGAATGAAGAGAAAACTGACAGAATTGCATACAATCTTTTCCAGTTACTCTTCCATCATAGGATTAAGATCTAGAATATATAAAGAACAACAACAACAACAAAACCTCAGCACACACAAATACAAACACAAACACACACAAGTGATAAATGGGCAAATTAATTGAACAGACTTCTCAGAAGGAGTACAAAGGGCCAGTCAAAAATTATATGAAAAATTCAGATAAAACTACACTGTCATCAAGAATATCAATAACAGCAAGGCACAGTGGCACACTCCTGTAATCCCAGTGATATGGGAGGCTGAGGCAGGAAGATGGAAAGTTCAAGGCCAGACTCAGCATCCTTAGCAAGACCCTGCCTCAAAATAAAAGAAAGAAGTCTAGAGGTATAGCTCAGTGGTGGACTGCTCCTGGTTTCAATCCCTGGTAACACCCCCACCAACCCCACCACACAGACATACACATATTCAAATACAAATAACAATAAATGTTGATAAGGATGTAAGGGAAAAGGAACATATACACTGCTTCTGGGAATGTATCTGTATGTAGGTTCCTCAGAAGGTTAAAAATGAACTATCATGTGACCTTGCTATACCACTTTTTGGTATTTATCCCAAAGTCAGCATATTTGAGAGATACCTGTATATCTATGTTTACCACAGCCCAATTCACAAAGACCAAGCTATAGAATCAACATAGGTATCTATCAACAAACAAATACATATAGAAAATGTCACACACTCACACACACAGACAAATACACACACAATGGAGTTTTACTCAACCACGAAGAACAAAAATTGTGTTATTTACAGAAAAATGGATAGAACTTGAGACTATAATCTTCAGTGAAATAAAACAGACTCAGAAAATCAAGGGTTGAATATGTATTTTCTTTCATATATGGAAGCCAGAAAGAAAAAATAGGGAGGGAGGAATGCCATGGAACTGGAAGGGAGACTATTAGAATAGAGGAAAGGGAGAAATGGAGAGTTGGTGAGGTATTGGGAGTGAAATTGATCAAATCATGCTTTCATGTCTGTACAATATATCACAATGAAACCTATAATCATCATCATTATTATTCCTTCTGATCCTCCTCTTCCTTCTTTTAAGAGGGATTGAATCTAGAAGAATTCTACCTCCCAGCTATACCCAACCCTTTTGATTTTTAAAATTTGAAACAAAGTCTACTAAGTTAGTGAGACTGGCCTCAAATCTGCCATCTTCTAGTCTCAGATGCCCAAGTACTAAAATTGTAGGGGCGCACTACCATATCCCAGCTGAAACCCACCATTCTGTACAATTAATATATATTAATAAAAGTGATTTGAAGTTTATAAAAGAAATACCTTGGATAGATAGTCATGTATCACAATGAGTCTCCCTTAGAGGAATTTTGCTGGTTGATTTTACAGATGATATTAAATTCATAGAATTTAGCTAGGATTTTATCTCCCAAAACAAACCACACTAAAACTAGAAAACAAATTACAAAAGATAGTTCTATTCATTGTGATAAAATACCTAGCTAGAACAACATGTTTTAACTGCTTCTTTATTATCATCTCAATACAAATTTGAGAAAAGATTCTTACTGTACATTTTGAGTTTGTTTTTTGTTTGTTAGAAAATAAACAAAAAAAATTGGACAGGTACTTAAGAGGAGCATACTACGAACTGAAGAAACATGAGCCAATTAAACCATTTACTCATGCCTAGTGTAGCTCTGTATAGTCCCATCAGCTGGACTGCAGTAAACATTTGCTTTTTGCTGCATGATATTTCATCAGCTCATCAGGGGTAGAGAGCTCCATCCTGGAGGGTGGGTCTCTCGCCTTACACTTCTCTTAATTAAAATCATTTAGTGTTGGGTCTCTTTTTTCTTCTTCCATAGGTATCTCCTCCATGCTGGGTCACAGTATGTGGGGGTCTAAGGCAGGAAGATTGCATGTTAGAAGCCAGCCTCAACAACTAAGCAAAATGCTTTCTAAATTAAAAAAAATGAGCTTATAAAATGGCTGGGTGTATAACCTGGATGTAGAATGCAACTGGGTTCAATACCCAGTCAATACCCAAAATAAAATTTAAAAAGTTTTTTCTCCATGTATCACTTCAACAGATGAGCCCTCTCAGATCAGTCATACCCTTTAACTCAGCTCTGGCTGAAGTGTGGGTGTAATAGACACAGAGATTTAGAGAGTTTCTTGGGGTTATTTCCTCAGTCCCCAAGGACAAAAGGCACTTTTAGGTCAGAAGGCAGGAGACAGATATCTAGACCAGAAAATAAGGCCCCCTTACCACCAGAAAATAAATCAATCAGTAGAAAAATATTCCTATTTAGATTCTTTAGAAAAAGTAGTAATGATATGTTTGACTATTTTAGTGCAATAGAATATATTGGATCAAGTAATATAATTTCCTCTGAACACTAAAACTCAGAGATATGGAAATTGTCACTAAAAGGGGCTTCTAATCACTTTGTACTCTCTCCTTTTTTGTAGAAGAGGAAAATGCAGAGGGTTTTATTTGCTCAACCCCTAAGGTGACCAGGTTAATGGTAAAATGAGAAGCAGATTTTCCAGCTCCCAGTCCAGACAGATGTGCAAATGATTTAGCAGCCACACTGCCCAGTTTCATTCTTGGCTGTATAGCTGATTGGTTATTCTAGTTTGACAAAATTATTTACCTTTCATATTTGTCTGCTCAGTGGGAAATAAGGAAGATAATAGTACCAACTTTATAAGATTGTTGTAATGATTAAATAATTTTATATGTGAGGAATATTCCATACAGCATCAGGCACAAAAGAAGTCCCCAGTGTTAGTGGTTTCTACCGTTTCCCTACCCCAAGCCTGGAAAACACTATCATGTGTAGTAGTAGAAATAAACATTTTTCTTGTCAGTATAGATACTCAAACCCAGAAGCACTTATGAGTGAGCTGACCAAGCTATCAAACAGCCTTAGAGAGCTGCTTTAGGTCCCAGGGAGATTTCTAGGTAAACCTTTTTGGCTATCTGAATGGATTGAGTTTATATAGCATTTCTAGGAGATTGCAGGGAAAGCCACTGAGTAGAGAAATGCATATAACCTATAGCTCTTTGCTGTTCCTCAGTGTGTCAGTCAGCCTTTTATTCCTGTTGTTTATGAGAAAAACGACGGAGGAAAGATTTATTTTGACTCAGGATTATAGAGGTTTCAGTCCATAGTTGGTTGGCTGTGTTGAGTTTGGACGTGTGGTGAGGCAGAATGTCATGCAGGGAAGAGTGTAGGTCAGCAAAGCCACTGTTCCCTTAATGGTAGCCAGGGACAAGATGCAGTCACTGAGAGTATGCCCCCAGGGATCCAGTCTCTTCATCTAGGTCCCTCCTCCTACAGTTTCCATCATGACCCACTAATGTCATCAATGAATCTGATGATAGACTAATGCACAGATGAGGTGAGAGCCCCTCCCATCATTTTCTAAATGCCCCACTTCTGTACATCATGCACTGGGGACCCAGTTTTCAATGTATGAACCTTCAGGGATAATGAGATTCATGCTGTACCTCCTAGATTCATAGTTCTGGATTAGATGGATTCATGTTGAGATCACTTGCCTAATGAAGTAGACATGATGTAGCCAAGAAGCTAATAATTCTTTTGCTAAAATGTTTCCTCTGTGAAGTCATCAACACACAGCTAACAGGACTTTTTGTAATTAGAATCACAATAGCAGTATAAACTATAATTTTTTAGTCTTTCTATTCCAGTAGCAGGTACTGGGTGGTTGATAATATTTGTAAATTACCAATCTCAGCTTTCTGGCAGCACTGTTATCTCTGTGGAGTTTTGTGATGTTTTTTAGAAGGAGGAAGTAGTGCTCTCATTCATAAGCTGACTGGGAGGTTGCTGGGCTATCATTTCCTCTCCATCCCCACTTTCTTGCATGAGACCTGACCATTTTAAAGCATACAGCTGGAGGAGAAAGGCATTACAGGGACAGATTTGTGATGACTCATAGGAAAATAAAATGTTATTTTTAAATTGTTTCTGTTCTTTGGACCTAGATAGCTTTTTTTTCAGCCAAGGCTGGTGACTCAGGCTGGGCCTGTCCAGGTATAATCAAGCAAATGTAAGTCAATGCTCTGGCCATTTCGGTACGTCCTGGCCTAACTATATG
This sequence comes from Muscardinus avellanarius, assembly GCF_963383645.1. Classification (NCBI taxonomy): domain Eukaryota; kingdom Metazoa; phylum Chordata; class Mammalia; order Rodentia; family Gliridae; genus Muscardinus; species Muscardinus avellanarius. The sequence goes on along the minus strand of NC_137800.1, from coordinate 50,672,942 downwards.
AAACTATTCTAATGAGTTGGAATGGTGAACCTTTTTGGCTATCTGAATGGATTTTGTTTATATAGCATAGCCGTGGATCACAAAAATAGCTGCTATGATGTACTGTGTGTTTATTATGTGCCAGAAATATTAGACAATGGGCTTTGAGCTTTTTATTTTTTCTTTTTTTTCTGGGGATGGGGAAACCATAGCTGCTAAAAATAATACATTATATCATGAACAAGTATATACCACATATATGTGTAGAGACAACTATAAGTTTTATGAAATCATATTTAACCTTAATATATACAAAATACATACAATGGACCACCATATTTTATATTCTATTCTATATTATTTCTTGTTTTCAAAAGTTGTCTGACCATTACATTGATTTCATCAATCACAAAGGGATTTCAACTGACATTCAAAAACCATTGTCTTAGACAAATTTATTCTTCATCATAACCTTCAAGATAGACTTTTGGATCAGACTTCATGCAGCAAAGAGAATACTTAATAAGCAAAACTATTTTAATAAGAGGAACTATTTTAAAGGGGCTTGGGATAGTTTAAATGCCAAATAGGGAACAGTGATGCAGTCAGGATATTACCTATCACTGGGAAAAATGTGAATCAGGAAAAAGTGATGGTTTCAGGGCTCAGGAGCCAGACACCTTCAGAGGATTGCTCATAAAAAAAAGTGGTGCTAGTCGTGGTGGTGCATGCTTGTAATCCCAGCATTTGGGAGGTTGAGAAAGGAGGATCATGGTTTTCAGATAGCCCCAGATACGTAGTGAGATCCCTTGCAACTCAGTGAGACCCTGTTTCAAAATAAAGATTAAAAAAAAATAGGGCTGAGGGTATAGAATGCCTCTGGGTTCCATCCCTAGTACTGCAAGAAAAATAAAAATTAAAAAGTGGGACCCCAGAGGGTGGGTTTCCTTGGAAGAGAAGATGGAACCCAGAGAGAAGGGAAGTTATAATTGGTAATAACTTTCAAGTAGAAATGGAGAGAGAGGAATAAGGGGAAACAAATAACTTGGCTCTTATCTCTCTCCTATCCTCCAATTTTCTACCACTGCCTCCTATTAGTTAAGTTTATCTCACAGCCAGTGAAAATATATTTTCCAGGAATCATGGCACTGAGATACAGAGATAAAATTCTGAGACCCTATCGACAAAATATCTGAACAGCCAAGAATAGCTTCCTGGATGTGTGTTCTTCCTGTTCACAGAAGATCCACATTCTGAAGGTTCTTCATGCTTGATTAAATGCTTTGCTACCACAGTCTTGAAGTTCTTCATGTTATTTTAAACAAGGAGACCTGCATTTTCATTTTGTACTGGGCCCCATAAATTATGTAGGTACTCTAGAGTGTAGCACCTATTATTGCAATTGTACAGAGAAGAATACTGTGGCTCAGAGAGTTGGAGTAGCTTATTGTGGATTTCACAAAAGAACCTAACATGATATTAGAAAATGTAGAGGAAGAAACATGTTTCCTCTACTGTGGATACCCTGAAAATACTTCTTGCTCTTCTGTTCTGGCCACTACAAGCCATAAACAAACATTAACTTAGCATTCAGAGAGGTACTGCAAGCAGCAGTATAGATGCCAATAGCATTTCTCCTATGCCTCCTGCTAAAGAAGCATAGATTTCACTGTAGAGAATGTAAGGCCTGCTTTCTCTTCAAAATTTGCTTTACAAGATGGATAAAGAGAAGCAAATAAATTGCATATACTTAACTTCAATGGTCCATTCTCTTATCAATTCCATGAAAATTAATAAAAACAGTTGGTACTAATTTATTCAAATAGCATCCAAATTTATTTTCCTCTTCCCTGCTTCAGAGTTCTGGAACAAGATTTTACCATAGTAAGCCTCCACAACTTCAATTTCTGGGATAATTCTGATTTTTATAACAATTATATGTGGAGTGAAGCCAAACAATTTGGCCAGAATTATTTCAGAGGAAATAACACTTAATTCAAAGGAAGCATTAATGTAATTACTGTAAATTTTGTATCCTATTATTCCAGTAATACTTTGCTGATATGCTGAGGGCCTCATCAGGTGTTCGCCTTACGTCTTGCATGTGACACTAATGTAGTAGTTTAATGCTGCAGTATTAGATATGACCAAATATTTTTGCTCAACTTCATATGATAAAATAAAATGCTGCTAGTTAATCATTATTATCACCACATTTACATTTTTATTTGTAAAGAATTCCTGTGATCTGAGCACAAATTAAAAATTTAAGTTATCAAACTCTCACTAATAGAGTAATAAAGGTCAAATTAATCAATTATGTACTAATTCTAGATGTACAAGGAAACATATATGAAGAGATGCCTGTTTACAAGGGTTACCTTAGGCAAATCTCTTTCCTCCATTTCCTATTCTTTGCTTGGAATGAGCTCTTTTTTCTTATTCTACTGTGAATCTTCTTAAGAGTCTATATTGAATATTCACTCAACAAATACTGGATATTTATCATATGTCTGGTAGTCAAAGTACTGAGGACACACAGATGAATAAAACATAACCTGTACCTTAATGGACATAGGTCATGACAAATATTAATTAATTATCACACAATGTGATTACAAGTCATATTTCTAGGGATGACATGGAACAAGAAAGGAATAATTTGGCAGAAACCCTGCTAGAAAAAAATAATGAAAATGTTGCACAGGAGAGGTGGCTCTTGAGTAGTGACAACTTGGACCAGAGGGTCATCAGTAACATTATCACCAGTAGCAGCAATATGATGGCTCAGCAAAAACAAAGATAATTTTAATAAGAATATGGATCCTAAACCTGCTGGTCAAAATGTCCACTTCAGTGGGAGAATGATAGTATGAAATTTTACTCAGCCAGAAAGTTGAAAAAAAGCTATGCCATTTGAAGATAAATGAATGGAACAAGAGAATAATATGCTCAGTGAGATTAGTCAGTCTCAGAAAGTGAAGGGTTGTATGTTTTCTCTCTTATATGGAAGCTAAAGAGAAATTGGGAAATAAAAGGGATTTCATGTAAAAAAGGAGAGATTCCAGTAAAATAGTGGAAGAGGATTAAGGGAGGGAGGTGAGGAGAGAGAAGATTTGATGAAGAAACCAGTTCAAATAAAGCTATTTACATACATTAAACTACCAATGCCAGTCACAATAACATGCATGGGGTGGGGACAGTGGGTTGGAGATTCAGAGGGAAAGTTTCCAAGAACTGTGAGTATGTCTCTTTCTACCACTCTAAGTATATAACAAAGAAAACCATCACAAAAGCAGAAATGCTGCAAAGTGCCATCTGATCTTCAGGAATATCTGTGAATGCATGGAGGTGGTCTTTGGCATTGAAGTAAAGGAAATGGATCCCATTATCTATGCCTATGTGCTCATCAAAATGCTAGATCTCACCTGTGATGGGAGGCTGAGTGATATCCAGGCCATGCCCAAGACTAGCTTTCTGATTTTATCTTGAGTGTGATCTTCATGAAAGAGAAGGTCTGGGAGGTACAAGTATGACCAGAGTGTATGCTGAAAAGAAATATTTCATCTATGGGAATCTCAGAGAGCTTATCACCAAAGAATTAGTTGTGGATCTGTACCTTGAATATCAGCAGGTGCTCAACAGTGATCCCCCATGCTATGAGTTTCTGTGGAATCCAAAAGCCCATGCTAAAACCAGCAAGATGAAAATCCTAGAGTTTTTCTCTTAGGTCAGTGGGAGGTACCCTACTTCCTTCTCAATCTTGTATAGGGAAGCTTTAAGAGATGAGAAAGAGAGAGCCCAGTGTGCAACTGCCACCATGGGTGGTAAATCTGATGAAGATTCTTCACTTTGTCCGAAAAGAGTGATCAAGTTTCTAAGTAGTAAAGAGATTTTAATTTTTTGCTTAAATGAGATGGCAAATTAAAAAGCTTCTGCTCATCAAAGGAAACCATCAAATCTCTAAAGAGAGAGCCTACAGAATGGAAGAAGAACTTTGTCAGCTATCCTCTGATAGAAGACTAATATATAAAATATACAAATAACTTAAAAAATTCAACACAAAAAAATCAAGATATGGGCAATTGAACTAAATAGACATGTTATATAAGAAGAGATACAAATGGCCAAAACATACATTAAAAAGATCCAAAATCAATAGCAATCAGGGAGATACAAATCAAAACTATACTGAGATTCCATCTTACCTCAATTAGAATGGCAATCATCAAGAAGTCAAATAACAATTAATGCTGGTGAGGATGTGGGGAAATAGGAACTCTTCTACATTGTTAGTAGGATTGCAAATTAATGCAGCAGCTATGGATATCAGTGTGGAGATTCCTAAGAAAATTGCAAATGATTCACCATATAATTCAGCTATACCACTCCTCGGTATCTTTCCAAAGGAACTTAAATCATAAAATTATAGTAATATATGCATATTCATATTTATATGAACACAATTCACAATAGTCAAATTATGGAACCAACATAGGTATCTATTAAAAGATGAATGGATTAAAAAATTATTGGTTATACACACAATAAGCAATAAAGAACACCAAAATTATGAACCAGTGGAGTAAAATAAAAAGCCTAGAAATAAATTCTTCCATATATGGTCAAGTTACTTTTGACAAGGTTTCCAAGAACATTTGGTGAAGGAAATAATAATCTTTTCACTAAATATTGTTGAAAAATAATAATTACATGAAAAAGAATAAAATTGGACCCTTACCTAACACCATATACAAATATTAACTCAAAATAGATAAAAGACCTAAATGTAAATCTTAAGACTATAAACTTTTAGAAGAAACCCAAATTGGCAGTGATTTCTTGGATATGATTTCAAAGGCACGGGCAACAAAAGGATAAACAAACAAACTTCCTAAAATATAAAAATATTGTACATCCAAAGACAATGTAAACAGAGTAAAAAGTTACTGATAAAATGGGATAAAATATTTCCAAATGCTATATCTGAAGGTATATTAATATTCGTTTTGGGTACCTAGACTCCATATTCCATATTAGGATAGATTTTTTTCTGAAAAATAAATATATAATATATATGATAGTTTCACCTAAAAAAGAGAAAAAAATATTCTCTGGTAAGAAAGAAAGCAAAAAGAAATATTGAAATGTTATCTTTAAGTCATCAAAAGCTTGGTATCAGACAAATGAAACTGTTATGTGAGATTATCATTTTTAATTTTAGATAAATTGCCATAATACTAGATGTCAACTACTAAGCCAAGCATGGGAGGGAGGGATAGGGAGAGAATGGGGTGGGGATTGGGTGGGGGCTGACTGGGAAAAGTGTGCATGTATGTCTACAAAAGTATGTATCCTACTATGATGTATGAATACAGTGCACCAATAAAAAAAAAATTAAAACCAAATAGAATCATTTGCAATAAAATGGATAGAACTAGAGAATATTATGTTAAGTGATATTAGGCAGTCAAAGAAAGTGAAGGGTCATGTGTTTTGTTTTTTCTCAAATGCAGAAGCTAGGTAGTAATTGGGATACCAGGCAGACTTTAGATAATGGAGGAGAAACGTTGGTAGAGCCAGGAAGGTGGTCTAGGGGAAGGAGAGGAGAAGGAGAATCAATGAAGGAATTATGTGCACATATGTGAGAATACCAATGACAACCTCAGTGTCCTGTATGGGGAAGGAGAATAATGGGGAGGAAGCCAGGGCAAAGCCCACCAAGTGTTGTGTGCATGTATGTCACCATCACCATGAACTACATTATGATGTGAGACTGTAATTTGCTAATGAAAGTATATCAGAATTAAAAAGAAATATTCAGAACTATCTGGTAACTCAGATAACTTGCTTTAATCTATGGTTTCTTCATTTCTGCTTGTTTATGTTTCAAATTAAAAGAATCACATTGAAGGAAGAATCAGAATCTCCAGACAGACATACTTCTTGGTATTTGTATAAGGCAAGTTTGGAAAATACTTCATTATTATTTTTCATCCATGTTTTATGAGACAGATTTTATACTTTGGGGTAGTGAATGTGAGGACTTGGGGAAAAAGAAAAGCTATTGTAAACACAGTGGTTATTGATCAGAGAGCCTTTGGTTCAATTCCCACATGGGGCAGTTCAAAAAAATCTGTCAGGTACTTCTTTCAATTTATAGCAGGGACATAAATGGAGGAGACCCTGTTTGATCCATATTATAACATCACTTCAGAGAGAAGGGAGTTTTCAAAGGAGAAGTTGCCCTTGCTTCTTCTTGCCCAGGTCATCATGAGAGAAAGGAAAGAAAAGTTCTCACCTTATATTATCCGGCACACAAAAGAGAAAAAAAATCTCAGAAAACATTTCCTTTAAGAGATGAATCCGAAGAACATAACTAGTGATTTCAACCATTCACTGTGTTCTTTTCTTCTCTTTCATCTTCCTCAATTATCATCTTTATAAAACAATGCTGGTTTCTCTAATCTTTTCCAGCCTCCTGCCTTTCTCTTTCTTTGACCTTCTCTTAGTCCTTTCTCCTCTGACACTTTTTCTAGCCTCTTCTTCAACTCATGAGTTTTTGAAGTTACTCAAGTGACTCCCCAATTTCAGTAATAAGAATTAAGCTTAGGAGCATTATCTGAGATGGACTCTAAGCCCTTTTTATTTTATTTTTGATTATGAAATAAGGTCTTACTAAGTTGCTGAAAATGGCTTCAAACCTTCGATCTTTTGCCACATAAGTAATGGCTCGATTAAACTTGACTTGGTGACTCAAATTGCAGGCCACTCAGAGATTGAATGCATGCCTCTGGTTGAAATTTAGTATACAGCAGAAACAAGATATAGAAAGAGAATATGTGATTATTCATCTCAGTTTTGTCACCTATTAGCTGAGCAATGCCAGGCCTGAATTTGCTCGTTTGCAAAAACAAACTTTTGAATTAGATGATATCATAAATTTCTTCTAATTATATTAACTTATGTTTACAAAGTTTTTCCTGAACTCCCCAATCAATGTTCCCAAGCAGCTAAACTCTGCATGTTTCTGGGGCTAGCAATGATTCATTCTCCCTCTACACTAATGGAAAATTTGGGAAGAAGATGGAAAATGGGCAATACATGTGTGAGTGAGTGAAAAAATGCACGTGGTTCTACTATGGCACTCTTTTTACTCAGCCTTCCTACTATAATTAGTGTTGAAGTCATAAGCCTTGCTATTATCAGGACAATTGATGGACACTTAAATATAATTCTCACTTTGATTTATAAAGGATATTTTAATTGCATCAAAGATGCTTCAGTAGAAAGGTGCATTTAATAAATTGATGCTTGTGTTTAACAGATACTCCATAGCTATGTGCTTTTTAATAGATATTTGTGATGGTTTGAAACTTAAATGTCCCCCAAAGGGGATATGTCATGTGTAATAGTTTGGTCACAAGCCTGTGGTGCTATTAAAAGGTGATGAAACATTTAGGAGGTAGGACCTGCAAAAATAAGTAAGGTCATTGAAGGTATGCCTTTAAAGAAAGTATTGGGACCCCGGTTCCTTTCTCTTTCTCTTTTTTATTTCCTACCTCCCTGAGCTGAACTGATTTTCTCTGTGCTTCTGCTGTCATTACTATATATCTCACCACTGGCCCAAAAGCTATGGAGCCAAGAGTCTGTGGACTGAAATCTCTGAAACTGTGAGCCAAGACCAACTTTTTCTTTTTGAGTTTTTTTCAGGTAATTTGTCTTAGCAGTGGAATGCTATCTAACACAACATTTATTGTCTTGTGCTATTGTCACAAATGGGTACCTTATAACAAAATGAATCTATTATCTTACAGCTCCGCAGTTTAGAGATACGGAATTGGTCTCATGGGACTAAGATCAAGATGTTGTCAGGATTGTGTTTCTTTCTGAAAGCCCTAGGGGAATATTTGATTATCTACTTTGTCCAGCTTCTAGAGGTTACTAACAATCTTTGGTTAATGAAATTTCTTCCTTTATCTTCACAGCCAGCAATGGAAGATGAGTAATTATACCTTATCCTTTGTTTCCTTCTACTTTAAAGGGAATTTTCGATTGTATTGAGCCCATCTAGATCATCCAGGATTAGAACACTATGTTCCATCTGATTATAAATGCTATCATTTGAATGTTTCTCCTCTAAAAGTCAGATACAGCCAGTAAGATAGAATTAATTGGTGAATTCTTTAAAAGGCTATTAGGGCAGCTCCCTTTTGAATGGCATCAGGGCCCTTACAAAAGGCTTCATGAAACATTTGGCAGCTCACTCTTATGTCAGGTGAGGATGTAGTGTTTCTTCCCCCTAGAAGATATAGTCCTGACCAGATAATTGTATCTTTTGATCTCTTGATCTTGGAATTCCCAGTTGCCAGAACTGTGAGAAAATCAATTTCTGTTTTTTTTTTAAATTACCCAGTCTCAGGTATTTTGATGTAGCAGAATAAATGAACCAAGGCAATAATCTTTATTACATCAGCAACTCAATTCCCCTTTGTCATTTAAAAAAAAACATATTTATAGGTTTTAGGGATTAGGCTGAGAACAACTTTAGGCATCATTGTTATGTAGACCCCACTACCTTTTTTAGTGTAATTATCTCTGTGTGTGTGTGTGTGTGTGTGTGTGTGTGTGTGTGTGTGTGTGTGTTGTGCAGGGGTTTGAACCCAGGGGTGTTAAATCTCTGATCTACTGATCTATACCCCCAGGTATTTTTATGTTTTTATTTTGAAATAGGATCTCACTAAGTTGCTGAATGCCATGCTAAGTTGCTGAGGCTAGCATCAGAGCTGCATTACTCCTGCCTCAGCTCTCTAAGTACTGGGGTTACAGGTGAATGCTACCATGCCCAATTGGGTTTAAATTTTTTTTATGACTCTATGTTCATTTAGCGATTACATATGCCTATTTATATACTTATATATTCATATCACTTTATGAATTCATAGTAGTAGAGCTTATTAGATATGAGAATTTCAGATTAATGCAACTCTACAAATAAATGCTCAGCAGACAAGGCTTCTGCAGTCTCTCTCCGTATAGATACCAAGATAGCCTGTTCAACAAATGGTGTTGGCAAAACTGGTTAAACATATGCAGAAAATGGAAATAAATACCACTTTCTCAACCTGCACAAGAGTCAATTCAAGATGGAAGAAAAAACTTGGAAATTAGACCAGAGACCTTGAGGCTCCTTGAAGAGGACATAGGTCTAACACTGCAACATATAGGCACAGAGATAAAACTTTCTCAACAAGACCCCAAAGGCACAAGAAACTAAAAGGCAAAACAATATGTGGGATTAAATAAAACTGAAGAGCTTCTGTACAGTAGAGTAAAGTATCAAGAACCTCAACCAAGAGCCAACAGAATGGGAGAAGATTTTTGCCAACTACTTCTTTGATAAAGGACTAATATCTAGAACATAGAGAGACCTCAAGAAACTCAGCACTAAGAAAAACAAATAACCCAATCAAAGAATGGACAAGTTAATTAAAAAGACACTTTATAAAGGAAGAAATTCAAATAGTCAATAAATGCACAAAAGCCCTCATATTTTTATCATTTACCAGCAAGAATATTATTGTTACCTTCTAAAAATTTATTATAACATTAAATGTGAGCATAAATAAAGCTCAGTTGCCTATTAGTCAATGTTGTGAATAAGAAAACTGACAAAAATGCCAAAAAACCCCCACAAGTATGATTAGCTCTAACTCTTAATGGCTTTGAGCATTTGGAGCCTAAAATAAATATACAAAAATTAAAGGAGGTCAATATGCTTATTTTCCCTATGAAATTTCTCTAGGAGTTCTGCTGGGTTTATTGTTCTTGTCTTTCTATTGCCTACTGAGAAATGGTTGTCATTTTAATCTACATATTAGGGCAACTTAAACACCAAAATGGGAAACAGAAACCTAAAAACACCTAGAAAATGACTGTATTTTATGTTTCTGTATATAATTTTCTTATATAATTATCTTGGAGTCTACCTGATTTATTTCTAATAATAAATTTTAACATTTTAAATATATATGTAGGGCCAGGTGTGGTGGTGCATGCTTGTAATCCAAACACTTGGGAGGCTAAGACAGACAAGAGGATAACACAGGTTTGAAGCCAGCCTCAGCTACTTAGTGAGGCTCTCAGCAACTTAGTGAGTCCCTGCTTCCAAATAAAGTATAAAATAGGTCTGGGAGTATAGCCTGGAGGTAGAAAAGCCCCTGGGTTCCAACCCAAGTAATACAATAAATAAATAAATAAATAAATAAATAAATAAATACACATATAAATAAATCTGAATCAGGTAATTATGTTATTTCAAATATTCATTAATAATATTTACAGTAATGAGTAATAAAGAAAGAAAAAGTATCTTTTTTCTTCAGGCAGTTTCTCTTTCCTATATTTATTTTATGAAAAATGTGTTATTAAAGTAGTCAAATTACAAGCCGGGCATGGTGACCCACACTTGTAATTCTAGTGCAAGGGAAGCTGAGACAGGAGGATTGCGGTTTGCAGACAGCCTCGTCTACTTAGTGAGGGACTCTGCAACTTAGACACTATTTTTTTTTTTTTTGGTGGTACTGGGGTTCCCTTCTACTTCCAGGCTACACTCCCAGACCTATTTTTATATTTTTATTTAGAAACAGGGTCTCAAGCCAGCGAGGCTGGCTTCTAACCTGCGTGATCCTCCTGTCTCCGCCTCCCAAGCATGGGGATTACAAGCATGCTCCACCACACCCAGCACAACAGAGTTTTAAAATAAAGAATATAGCAGAAGAAAATGGCAACTGTGGGATGTACCACATCTCCGTAGCTGAAACAAGTAAAGTTCAACTATCGAGAAGGCAGCATCTTGAAAAAATAAAGCTCACAAAGCAAACCAGATCCAGGAGCCATGGCAGAAGGAATCCAGTACTATGAACTGCAAGATACATTGCAAAATGCCTGAGCACATGACTGACCAGCTCCAGATGCAGCCCAGCCTCCAGCGCCATCGCAGGCCAAGGGCCGCAGGCCCAAACTGGGAATCCCAGCACTGGCCGACACAGCAGACAAAGAAATCCAGAAAAATAATACAATAACTTGAAAGCAGACACAGAAGTCCAACATCTTAAGCAATCCCTGGCACCATGCTTCAGGAATGCAGAAAAAATCCAAAAGTCCATGCACTCACCAGAAGTAGCACCCACAGTGGTGCAGAGAACCATCCAGAGACCCTGCAGCAAGACCAGGTAATCACTTGTGTTACTTGGTACTCAGTGGAAGGCCACCCAGAGAAACCCCAGGACCCAGTGGACTAGTCCATTTAGAATCTCTAGAGACACAGGAAAGGTGCTCACAGAGTGGTACCTGCACAGGGTCACTGAGGGCTGCTCCAAGACTATAGTGGATGCTCCCCACCAGTGCAGGTAGAGAAGCACAGGTGCAGAACAGACACCTGAGTCCAGGGCAGAGAGCACAGAGGCCTGAAGGCATGTATGAAGCACAGGGTGGAAAAAGCAGAACCCTGGACTCACACAGAACTCAATTATAGTGACACCAGATGCCCTTTTACCTACATAAACACAAAGCTGTCAGAGGCGAGAAAGGGGCACAAACACCTAGAGCATGAGTTCAAAAGCTGACAACAGGATACAGAGCAAAATCCGACATTGAAGTATACTCCAGAATCTACCACAGTAAACAGACATACAGATATTATATGGGCCCAGTCCTATATTTGTAAATTAGTAGGACTCTTTATTTTTGTTTTCTCCTTATATTTTTTAGTTAGTTTTGCTTTGTTTTTCTCTCACACTATTGCTAGTTCTTTTTATTTTATTTTATATTTGTCCTTTATATTTTTCTTTCATTTTTCTCTTTCTTATTCCTATTTTTATTTTGCTTTCTTGTCTTTGATATATAATTGTTAGTTTTGTAACTTGTTTTGTTACTTTATTCGTGTTTCTTTGCTCCTTCTCCCAATTATTTTTACAACCTTTCTCACTCTAACCTATCTACACTCTTCTTCCAAAATGTTTTCTTTTTTTCCCTTACTGTATCTCCTTGTTTTATATTCAAGGAATTTCATATCTCAATACTTAAATACTCTACTAACTACAAGAGTCCTTCTATCTAACCTTCTCTCATTTTCAACCAGATACTGCCTTATTATACTTAAATTCTTACTCAATCTAATCATATTCTCTACTTTACTGACTCCTGTACCCATCACTCCAACTCCTCCCCCATTACCCAACCCTCACCATTGAAAAATGCAATGCTTACCTGCTGACACCTCTAAATTCCTACTAAGATTGGCCAGACATAATACTCACAAAAGACATCAGAAGAACATATTTTAAAATATGAGACCTAGGAACAGTGAAGAAATAAAATAAATCACAAATACTGACCTATAACAAATGCAAGAAGGAGAATTCTGAATCCTGATCTTCAGTATGATGAATGGCTTCAAAACAAGTGTATAGAAAATAAAAGACAAAATGGAGACACTAAGAAAGAATCAGAAAAAGGTCTGGAACAAAGCGAAAGAATCAATTAATGAAATGAGGACAGCAATAGAAAAAAATTCCAGAAAATAAAATGAAATGAAAAATAGAATATCATTGTTAGAAGACAGTTCACTCAAAAACCAAAATCACAGTCAAAAGGATGCAGAAGCTATTGCAGCAACAAAAGCTAAACATTGCAAAACTATGGGACAACATGAAATGCCCTAACTTATGAATAAAAGGCATTGAAGAAGGGCTAGAGGTACAGACCAAGAGTATTTGCAATTTCTTCAGAGAAATAATTTCAGAGAATTTTTCAAACATGAAAAGAGACTTGGACTTACACTAATTCAGGAAACATCCAGAACACCATCAAGACAAGATCAAAGAAGGACCTCTTCACACCATGTAATAATCAAAATGACCAAAATAGAGGCCAAGGAAAGAATCTTAAAAGTAAGAGAACAAAAGAATGAGTGACATATAGGGGTAAAACAATAAAAATCACCCCAGACTATACAACTCATGTCATGAATGCCAGGAGAGACTGGTATGATGTGATTCAGACCCTGGAAGAAAACAACTTCCAACCAAAACTGCTATATCCAGCAAGTTATTATGAAAAATTGACTGAGAAACAAAAGTATTTCAAGATAATCAGAATCTCAAAAAAATTTATGAAAACAAAGCCAACACTAGAGAAAATACTTAAGAAATAAACCACAAAGAAGATGATGAACATAGATGCAAAAATTGTAAACAAAATACTAGCTACACACATTCAAAATCATATCAAGAGAATTGTACAGCATGACCAAGTTGGTTTCATCCCAGAAAAGCAAGGCTGGTTCAACATATGCAAATCGATACACATTATTCACCACATAAATAGAACTGAGAAAAATAACCACATGATTATATCAATAGATGCTGAAAAGCATTTAAAAAAATCCAACACCCATTTATGTTAAAAAACACAGCAGAAAATTGGAATAGAAGGATCATATTTCAACATCATATAGGCAATATACAATAAACCCCAAGCCAACATCATATTGAATGGGGAAAGACTGCAAGAACTTTCTCTAAAATCAGGAACAAAACAAAGATGCCCACTATCACCACTTCTTTTCAATATATTCCTCAAGACTCTTGCCACAGCAATAAGACAAGAAAAGGAAATAAAAGGAATTCAAATAGGAAAAGAGGAATTAAAATCATCCTTGCTTGCAGATGACATGATCTTTTATCTAGAAGACCCAAAGAACTCAACCAAAACACTACAACAGCTGATTAACTAATTCAGCAAAGTTGCAGGATACAAAATCAACCTAAAGAAATCAGTTACTTTTCTATATGCCAACAATGAGTCCACAATAAAAGAAATAAATAAAACATTTTCATTCACAATAACCTCAAAACTAATAAAATTCCTAGAAATAATCCTACCCAAAGATGTAAAATATGTCTACAATTAAAACGTTAAAGAAAGAAATTTAATAAGACCTTGGAAGATGGAAAGATCTCATTTGCTCATGGATAAGCAAAATAAATATCATCAAAATGACCATTCTGCCAAAAGTTATCGATAGATTCAATGCAATTCCTATCAACATACCAACGACTTTTTTTTAGACCTAGAAAAATCAGGCAAAAAAATTATATTGAGAAAGAAATGACCCAGAATAGCCAAAGCAATTCTCAGCAATAAGAACCATACAGTAGGCATCACAATCCCTGACTTCAAATTATACTACAGAGTAATATTAGTAAATACAGCATGGTATTGGCACAACAACAGGCATACAGACCAATGGAACAAAATAGAAGATAAAGAAATAAACCCCACACTTATAGTCAATTGATCTTTGACAAAGGGGCCAAACTCATATTCTGGAGAAAAGACAGTCTTTTCAACAAATGGTGTTGAGAGAACTGACCATTCATTTGTAGAAAGATGGACCTATATTCTTACCTTTCACCATGCACAGAAACCAACTTGAGATGGATCAAAGACTTGGAAATTAAACCAGAGACTCTGAAGCTATTAGAGGAGGGCATAGGCTCAGTACTCCAACATATAGGCACAGGTTGTAACTTTCTCAACAAGACCTTCAAAGTGCAGGAAATTAAAACAAGAATTAACAAGTGTGATAACATCAAACTAAAAAGTTTTTGCTCATTAAATAACCATCAATAACCTAAAGAGAAAGTCTACAGAATGGGAGAAGATTTTTACCAGCCAGAATTCTGATAGAGGGCTAATATCCCGAATATTCAAAGAGCTCAAAAGATTCTACACTAGCACAACTAATAACCCAATCAAGAAATGGGCAACTGAATTGAATAGACACTTCACAAAAGAAGAGATACAAAAGGCCAATAGATATGTGAAAAAAAATGTTTAACATTATTAGCCATCAGGGAGATGCAAATCAAAACTACACTGAGATTCCATCTAACCTCAATCATAGTGGGAAGCATAAAAAAGTCAAATAACACCAAATGCTGTGAGGATGTAGGAAAATAGAAACTCTGTTAGCTGTTGGTTGGAGTTCAAACTAGTTCAGCTACTATGGAGATCAATGTGGAGTATCCTTAGAAAACTTGGAATAGACTCACCATATGACCTGGCTATACCACTCCTGGGTATCTTTCCAAAAGGTTTGAAATTAGATAACTCCAGTAACATATGCATATCCATATTTCATAGCAGCACAATTCAGGTGAATGGAATGCAAAATTATGGGAAATATACACAATGAAATTCTACTCAGCAATAAAGAAGAACAA
Organism: Muscardinus avellanarius; assembly: GCF_963383645.1. Lineage (NCBI taxonomy): Eukaryota > Metazoa > Chordata > Mammalia > Rodentia > Gliridae > Muscardinus > Muscardinus avellanarius. The sequence continues at coordinate 50,657,673 of NC_137800.1, read as the reverse complement.
AATCATTCATTCACAAAAAGATGGAAAGACTTGGAGAATATTATATTAAATGAGATCAGCCAAGCTCAGAAAGAGGAGGGACATATGTTTTCTCTAATATGCCCAATCTAGGAACTATTAGGAATACCAGTGAGGCTCCAGATAATGAATGGTAAAACTCAGCAAATCTAGAATGGAAGGGTAGTAGAGGAAGAAGGTTGAGGTTGCTTAATAGAGGAGCTATATTCAAATATGTGTAAAATTATGAATATAGAATGGTCAACCTGGACACTCATTGTTGGGAGGGGAGAAGGGGAAGTGGAGTGGGGAGAGGGCACCAAGCACAGTTTGAATGTATGCTATTTTCAATATGATCCACATAAAAATAAAAATTTAAAAAATACTATACAAAGAAAAAAATAAAAGAATATAAATCAGGGCTGGGAGTTTAGCTTGGAGGTAGAATGCTCCAGGGTTCCATCCCTAGTATTGCAAATAAAAACTAATAATAAAAAGAAAGAAAGAAAGGAAGGAAGAAAGAAAGTAGTCAGATTTTGAAAGATATTTGTATAGTAACATTAACCATGACATCTGAAGAAGACTGGAGATTACATAAATCATGAGCTCGCCATATAAAGAGGCAATCTAGTACATTGACTGCAACTTTATGGACCTTTCTTAAAGAAGTAGAGTTGGATCTAGAAGTGTCACTGTACCAGATGTGCATGTCTTTCCTGTAAAATAAAGCTAAATTTGCTCACTACCGTGTTACCTGAGCCCCTCCCCAAGACAATTTGCCTATGTGCAGAGAGTTCTATATCAAAATACTTTCCATATGGTGGCCAGTTGGCCACAAAATAAAACTGTATAGAACTAAGGACACAAGCTGTCTAAAATAAATTCTAACCAGTATGATTAAATCTGCATATATATTAAACTATAATGGCTAAATACAAAAAACAAATTAAGTATCTCTCCCATGAGAAAATTCCAGAAAGAACTAAAGGGACAATCGCAAGTTTCTACAGGTGTTTACAGACAAAATATGTCTGAAGCAATGATCCAACTGCTATACGTACATAAAATTCATGTGCCTTTTCTTTCTCAACTCCACTTTTCTTTATATAATTCTATATCTTAAAAGAGCAGTAAAGTTGGTCTATTTGGTAAAATTAGTAGTAAATCAAGAACTTCTCTCTGTAGTAGGATGAGATTAGGTTTCCAAATAAGTGTCCACTGATCAAAAGAAATCCCAAGTGCTATAGAAAGAGAAGCATGAATATTGTTATGTGATATGGTCCCATTCAAATTCACCAAAGGATTTGATTTTATCATCAGAGCACTCTGAAAAAATGTTATTAATGCTAATACATTTGTAATTTGTACATTTTAATTAGAGTTGTAAGTAACTAGAATCTAAAGAATTGCAATCCATAGTAACTCTCTCTCCCAGGCAATATTTATAAACTTTGCAAGATCCCACAGAAGAGATTTGAGTGTCATTTTTTAGATAATGAGATAAGCACTCATGGGCTTTAAACAGCTCACTGAAGCACTGTAATACTATTTAAAATCCAGAAGTACCTAGTTGCAAAGGCTAATCTATCAGGATCACAAGAGTCATTTTAAAATGCAGAAGAATTCCTTAAGTGAAATATTTTCTCAGAAACCTGGTGTAATAAGAAGATAAAGGCAGGGCATGTCTGAGAGAAGTTGAGGTAGGAGGTACCCTGAACCCTGATTTTACCTTCTGTCTTTCTATCCCCAGCCTAGCTTCTCCATATATCTACAGCAGACTTGGGGCATCTCTCTAGACCCTTGCAGCTTGAAGGCACTGAAACATGCCAAGTTTCTATCTTATTAATCAAAAGTTCCCTGTGGTTTCTCTAAGATGAAGATATAGAAAGACATTGTAATTGTGGATGAAGCCGAAAACAACCTTAGAGGTCCAATCCAATATCCTTATTGTATATGAGGAAGTCCAGAAACACCAGGTAGTAAAAGGCAGGACTTGAATCCAAGTCATCTGACTTAAAATCCTGTGTCCTTGGTACATTTAGAAGATTTATGTGTGCCCTTGACCTTCCTGGAGGCCAGGTGCTTTCTAATAGGGAGCATAGAGAATATTATTCTCTATCATGGCTCTTAGAACAACTTATAATTATTTATTTATCAGTGTGTTTCTTTATATTGTCTCCCTCTCTAGACTATAAATTTCTTGGGGACAAAAACAAGTCATTTTTACTTCTTATATTCTCTAGCACCTGGCATACAAAAGTCTTCAATTCTTTGTCTCATGCTTGAATTTTTTTTCTTTTTTTTCTTTTTTTTTTTTTTTTTTTGGTGGTACTGGGGTACCTGAAAACCCTTCTACCTCCGGGCTACACTCACAGACCTATTTTTATATTTTTTATTTGGAAACAGAGTCTCTTAAGCTAGTGCAGCTGGCTTCAAACCTGTATGATTCTCCTGTCTCTGCCTTCCAGGTACAGGGATTGTAAGCGTGCACCATCACACCTGGCTCATGCTTGAATATTTTTAAAAGTGTATTTGGTTGATAAGGTTGACCAAACTATTTATGTGCATATACAAATATGTCAGAATAAATCCCATTATTAGGGAAAATTATAATGTTCCCATTAATTTTTTAAATTGCATTTGGAAGAAAAATCTTTTTTTCTCAGGTTTTCTTGTGAAGAGATTCCAGGTAGAGCTAACACCCTGTTTATCCTCTGATAAAAACTTACTGTTTAAGTTTATATGTAAAGCCCTACTCTTAAAAGCCTTAAAACATTAACTGGTTAGCTGAAAAGTCATTTAATTGGTTTTCTGTAACCACAAAGCCTCCAAAGACTACATCTGGGAGAGTGAGATATTAATATAGAAATTACAAAATCCATCAGTTGAGAAGGAAAGATGTATATAAGACATTTCCTAATTTCCAAAACTATGAAAATTCCATAACTATGTGGGTTTTCCATCTGATTTTAATTTGTCCATCACAAGAAACACAACTATCATGTTATTTTAGGCGGATTGTCATACTTCAACTTTGCCTCTGCTCCAAATGGAGCATTTATTACTTCCTTTATGACCAATCTAGTTTATCCTTTAGAGTCAACAGCTGAAAAGCTTGCTTCAACTAAACTGTCTGTAGATAAAAAAAAAAAAAAATACATGATCTAGGTCATATTTTTTTCATGCTCCAAATCTGCTTTCACTAAAAAAAATATATATATGCTTTCCACAAATAAGAAGGTATGAAAAAGACTGCTGGCCCCCTCCTGCTCTTTAAGGGATAGGCTTTCTTTTATCCTTGATCACTGTTTTCTCTGTTTTGATCAACCCTTTCTTTGTACCTAGCACACAGGCACTCATAGGTGGATTTGCCTTGGAACTTTTTTCTCTGGGAAGATGAACTTGAGGTTCTGAAGCCCAGGGAAGGTGAAGGTATAGGGGGAGGCTTTGCATCATATTTGTCCCAGGAAAAAAGGACATGCAGATTAAATGAAGAAGATGAGAATTCTAAATGCTACTGGTTATTTTTCAATTTCTATTTTACATTGGTTACACACAGTCACACATTCTATTTGTGGTACAATGTAAGAGTCAGAAGTGATATACCAGAAAATGTTTACATAAAATGCATATTGGAATCAATGCATGTTGTGGTGCTAATAAACAGGCTTGCCACTTACATTATCTTATATATTATGACTTGTGGTGGTGAGAAATCAAAATAAATAATTAGTTTTTTTCTTTTCTGATTCTCTAACATGTTTTTTGTTTTGTTTTGTTTTGTACCACTGAGTCCCAGTGTCAGCAGTTGCTACGATTAACCAGAAGCATCTCTGATAGAGCCTCTTTTGACTGGCCTTTTGTATCCTTGTTAGAAAATTGGGAAAGGACCCAAACTTCCACTATTTTCTCATATCTAATAAAAATAGTTTTTGCTTGGTGTCTAAAATCATGGATTGTGTATAAAAAAACAGAAAAAGCAGAAAAAGAAACTTCTGTTCTCATAAACATAATGTTGTGCTGTCTTAAAAAAAAAAAAAAAAAAAAAAGCACTGCACTTGGAAGCAGAGGACCATGGGCTCTGGTGGCAGATTTGACTTACTATGCAATTACTAAGCCTCTGGAAACAAATATAACTGATAAGAATTTCAGCTTTTTCATCTGTAACAAGGTTTATAACTATTAGCCTCAGGCATTATTGTGATGATCAAATCAAAGGAGTTAATTACATTAAAGTGTTTTATGTTTTGTAAAGTGTTTACCACCACTTAAGAATCCTACTCACTTTCCTTGTAGGGGGTGGTGTTAGCAAAATGTGGCCATAGTGCTATTTCTGTTAGTATGTGTGTGTGTTTTTTTAAAGGCTAAGTGGAGGAAGATCAGGAGAGAAGGGAGGTAAAGAGGAAGAGAGGGGAAGGCTGGAAGGGAGGAAGAGAGAGAAGAGGAGGAAGTGCAGAATGAGGTCAGGGGAGGCCTAAGGAGATGGAGGAGGAGGCATCAAGCTAAAGAAGGGAAGAAAGTGAGAAGGGAAAAGAAACAGGGAGGAGGGGGAAGAGGGAGAAGGTGGCAAGAGAATCTGAGCTAAGCACCTTCCAGGCACAGACTTGGCTGCTTTTTCTCCCCACTCCACTGCTCCCACCCATCTCCTGCATACTGTCAGCCCTGAAACCAAGCATCTTACTCTACCATCATGAACACAATTTACTCCAACATAAATGTCTGCTATAGTAGAAGGCTTTATTTTTCAACTGCTACACACAGTGGAGAAATATTTTAGCACAGGTTGTGTCTTTTATTTTAAGTTTTCAGGTCAGCACAGTCTTTCTACTCCATGGCCAGCTGCTAATGAACCAAGTCATTCTTGTCTTCATTCTCTTAGCTATACAGTCCTGTCTTCCCTCTGACCAGGACCTTTCAACAGCTATTCTGAAGTCATAGGCCTCCAGCTCCTGCCTCTTAACCTCCAGCCCAGCTCACTGTCACACTTTTAACTCCCATCACACTCCCCCATTCCTGCCTTCCTTTCTATTCTTAGCTTTCCCTGCCCCCCCAAAAAAGGGCATTCATTTTTGGCCATATGCTGCTTCTTGGCGTCTACATCCAGGCATGCTTTTAAAAATAAAACAACACACATTTATTTTATTATTGTTTGATGCTACTGGGATTGAACCAAGAGGCATTATACCTCCAAGCTACACCTCTAGCTCTTTATTTTTCATTTGGAAACAGGGTCTTACTAAGTTGCTGAGGGCCTCCCTAAATTACAAAATTGGTTTTCAACCTGTGATCCTCCTGTATCAGTCTCCCGAGTGCTCAGATTATAAGCACATACCACATTTCACAAGTAAGAACATTTAACCAATTTCCCATAGGCTGTCACTATGTGCCTTAAAACAGGATCTCATGATCCTGTAAGTACAATTTATTTTTGTAGGACTAGAAATTGAACCAAGTGTCACTCTATCTTTGAGCTATAGCCTCATCCCCTTTTATTTTTTGTTTTGAAACAGGGTCTTTATAGGTTGCTGAGAGTTTTGATAAATTGCTGAGGCTAAGTCAGATCATTCCACTTCTTGCCTAATACTATCTGTTGGTTTTCAGTTGAACTTCCAATAAAATACAAACTCACTACTCTACTACCGCCCTTGCATAGTGGACTCTGGCTATGCTGTTTAGGGTTGTTTTCACCTTTGTGCTTGCTGTTCCCTCTGCCTGGAATACTTTTTTCATTAGGGTTCACTCATTCTAGTAACTCATGTCCCCAAGCTTCCAGAGGTCTCCCTCTCAGAGAGGCATTTTCTGGAGAGTAAAACTAAAGAAGCCCCAATTACATTTCACCATATCCCTTTTCTTTGTTCTTGTATATATAGGTTTCTATGTATTCTATCTCTTCTGTTAGTGGAATAAGAAAAATCAGAGTCATTAATATTTTTCCTTCTTCAAAGACAAAAGAGAGAAATCACTTTCTATTTTTATCTGTTTGGAATAATTTTATAAATGTAATACTACTATATCTAACACATAATGCCATGTGCAACAATTAATTCATTCTGTTCTGATGTTCTTTCCCAGAACATAGCTATAAATAGCAGGTATCAGGACAGTACTAAGGCATAAAGTCATTTAAATGTTCCAAAACTTTACTACAACATATCAAATCAACTAGATGTTCTTTTCCCTGTCTAGACAATTAAAAATATGTTCTATAAATGCATACCACTTTACATTTTTTTCAGACATTACTCAAACTCAGTACTCATTGCCCAAATCACTGTAAAGATAAGAATTAGAAGTATTTTCATAATTATTATTATGTAGAAAAACTCTAAATGGCTACATATTTTATATTTATGCACTGTTTCCAGTTACAAAGGCATCCGTCCAGAGGATGTAGGGAACTCTACCTGATGATATCAATATCAACACCATAAGACATTGTCAGTGAGCCCAGGTGTCACTCACAAGCCTGCCTGTACATTTCCTCCATGTGACATATAAACCAATAAATCCAGAGCTGACATTAAAGAATGATGCATTAAAAGTAAAAAATATAATTCAATTTTACAAGTAAAGGGAATCCTAGAGTATTTTTTTAAACAACTATGATTGTGGTTGGTGCCCATAGCCATTCAGAGCTGCTATTTCATAAAAAAGTAAATAAACTTTTCTTGTTTTCTGGGTTAAAAGACAGAAAGAATATAAACCCCTTGTTGAAGTGTTAGTTCTGAGGTGACAGAACCAAGATAAAAAATGGGGGATAAATAAAAGGTTGGCTATGCTTCTCAAGAAATTCTCAGAAACTGTGATAAAATACATAATCATTTCACTATAATTTGATTTTTTTATCTTGCTTGGGCAAATAATTCCAAAATAGAAAATAAGCAAATATTTTAATGTTTTTCATTAAGCTTCTCATTGATATACACTATTTTTCTTTTGACATGTATTGTCAGAATGTTTTAAATATTTTACATACTTTGAGAAATAACATGGAAAAAATGTTTAATTTTTTTTATTCTTTATTTTGAAACCGGGTCTCACTGAGTTGCAGAGGGCCTCACTAAGTAGCTGAGGCTGTTCACAAACCATGATCCTCCGGTCTCAGCCTCTCAAATGCTGGGATTATAAGCGTGTGCCCCCACACCCAGCTTATGTTGAGGTTTTTTTTAAATTTACTTTTTAAACTTTTTAAAAATTTTTTATTGGTGCACTGTATTCATACATCATAATGGGATAAAAAATACTTGTATAGACATACATGCACACATCGCCCAGTTAGTCCCTACCCAATCCCCACCTCATTCCCTCCCCATCCCTCCTTTCCATGCTTGGCTTAGTGGTTTACGTCTAATATAATAGCAATTTATCCAAAATTAACAATGATAATCTCACATAACAGATTCATTAGTCTGATATCAAGCTTGTGATCACTTAGAGATAACATTTAAATATTTCTTTTTGCTTTCTTTCTTACCAGAGGATTTTTTTCTTTATTTTTTAAGGTGAAACTATCATACATTTTTTTCAGAAAAAATCTATCCTAACATGAAATATGAATTCTAAATACAAAAAAAATCATAAAAAAGAACAAAGATAGAAGATGTACATTTTCTGATTTCAAACCTTTATATGGATACAATAATTGAAACAGTGTAGTACTGCTATAAAAGCAAATATATAAACCAGTGGCGTAACATAAAAAGCCTAGAAATAAATTCTTTCATATATGGTCAAGTTATTTTTGACAAGGTTTCAAGAATATTTGGTGAAGGAAATAATAATCTTTTTACTAAATATTGTTGAAAAATAATAATTACATGAAAAAAGAATAAAAATGGACCCTTACCTAACACCATATACAAATATGAACTCAAAATAGATAAAAAATCTAAATATAAATCTTTTTTGTGTGTGTGAGTCTGGAGATGGAACCCAGGAGCATTTGACCTCCAAGCTACACTCCCTGCCCTATTTTTTATTCTTTATTTTGAAACCGGGTCTCACTGAGTTGCAGAGGGCCTCACTAAGTAGCTGAGGCTGTCCACGAACCATGATCCTCCAGGTCTCAGGCTCCCAAATGCTGGGATTACAAACATGTGCCACCACGCCTGGCTAAATGTATATCTTAAGACTATAAACTTTTAGAAGAAAACCTGGGTCATAAAACTTCACAATACTGAAATTTGCAGTGATTTCTTGGATATTATTTCAAAGGCACAGGCAACAAAAGAATAAACAAACCAACTTCCTAAAAAATAAAAAAAATATTGTACATCCATAGACAATGTAAACAGTTAAAAGTTACTGATAGAATGGGATAAAATATTTCCAAATGCTATATCTGAAGGTATATTAATATTCCAAATAGAAATCCTAAAAATTAGCAACAATAAAAGCAAACAATACAATTTAGAAATAGGTAAAAGACTAAAATATTTAAATAATGAATCTCCAAAGATTTTTATATAATCAATAAACACATGAATATCACTCATCATTATCATAATATAATTAATCATTAAGGAAATACAAATAAAAACTATAGGGAAATACTACTTCACATTTGTTAGGATGGCTGCTTAACATGAATTACCTTGCTTCGGCCCTTTACCTTGAGTTTGTTACTCTCTTTACTTGTAAAGTGTGTTTCTTGTGAGCAGCAGATGAATAGATTCTGGTCTGTAATCCATTTTGCCACTTTATGTCTTTTTATTGGTGAATTGAGGCCATTTACATTCAATGCAATTATTGAGAGATAACTTTTAATTCCCAACAAGTTAAGATTTTATTTGTTTGAAATACTATTTATTCTTCTTTTCTTAATTGTCTGCTGGATGGAAAATCTTGTTTCTCTGGTTCTGGTGTGTATTACCTATTTCTTCTTTGTAGTTAATCTCTTTGAGTATTAATCTCTTTGTAGTTAATCTCTTTGAGTATTTGAGTATTTGAGTGCTAGTTTTGAAGACATAAATTCCTTCAGTTTCTGTTTGTCATGGAAGCTCCTTATTTCCCCATCTAATTTGATAGATAGTTTTGCTGGGTAGGAAATTTTTGGCTGGAAGTTGTTACTCCAGAATTTGGAATATGTTACTCCAAGCCCTTCTGGCTTTCATGACATGGTTTGGGAAGTCAGGAGTGATTCTAATTTGTTTGCCTCTGAATGTCACTTGGCCTTTTGTTTTTGTTGCCTTTAAGATTCTCTGCTTGGCTTCTATATTGGTCATTTTGACAATTATGTGGCATGGGGAACCTCTTCTCTGATCCTGTCTAAAAGGGAGTTCTATTAGTTTCTTGGACCTGTGTATTGACCTCTTGCTGTATGTTTGGAAAATTTCCTGCTATTATTTCTTTGAAGAGATTATTGATCCCTTTGGTTTCACATTCTTTTCCCTCCTCTATTCTTATTATTCTTGGGTTAGCTCTCTTAAAATGGGCCTATATTTCTCCAATGTCAGATTCCTGCTGTCTAATTTTTTTTCTAAGTTGAAAATTGTGTTCATTTTTGGAGTGATCATCTTCTAGGAGTGAGATTCTATTCTCTGTGTGGTCTAATCAATTGTTCATAGTTTGAATTGAGGCCTTTACCTCAATGATTGCATCCTTTATTTGTTTTAGACTCTCTCTAAATTCTTTTTGAAGGTCCTGTATTATTTCCACAGTTATATTTCTGATTTGATCTTCTGGAGATCTCCGAATTTCTGTGTTATCAGGTTCTGATAATATGGGGTTGTGAGCATTCATTGATCTATCGTTGTTCCTCTTTCCCATAATTTCAGAAGTTTGTGCCTTCCCTGGTTCATTACAACTTCACTTATGTGGCTCTGTATCTCAATTCTGTGGTAATCTCAGCAACCACTACTCCTTTACTGGGTTGTATCACAAAGTCTCAGACCCAGGAAGTTAATCGAGGCTGTGCGAGACCGTGGGGGTGCCAGGCTGGCCATTTTCCCAAGGGGAGCTGTGACTAGGATGTGGTATCTCTGCCACTGCTACTCCTTTACTGGTTTGGACTGCAAAATCTCAGACCCAAGTAGATTATCAAAGCTGCGCAAGTCCCTCGGAGTACACTTCAGGGATTTCTCCTTTAGGAGCCGCGATTTCACTCACGGTTATTGTGCACACTGATCAGAAGCTGTCATGGGTGGTGGTGAACTTTCTGTCACTGCTGGCAATATGGTGCTGCTGCCAAGCCCTCTGCCGTGAGGCTGGCGTATTTCTTTTCTGGTTTTGAGCTCTGTTCTGAGTCCCTGGAAGGCGTGATGAGCTTGGCCACTGGGAGTTTTAGACGTTCTTTGTGCTGGAAGAACTGCTGAATTACACCCAAATGATCTGTAGCTGCTCACTTTAGCTCCTTGTTTACCCTTCCTCTCTGGAGCCTGGTGCTGTGAGGGAAGATGGTGCTGGCATGGCTCTGCTACCACATTGCAGGCTTGATTTCTTTTCTGGTCTCTGGTTGTTCTTCTAGTCTTTTTTTTCTCTGTCCCTTGTGTTTACATTTTTTATTTCTCTGCTAATAGTGTTTTCTGGCTATGAAAAGTGCCGGTTTTGTGGCAATAGAGATCAAGTTTTAGCAGGACTCGTAAACGCTGCTTTTTTTGGTTGCCATCTTCCTGGAAGTCACTTTTTTAAACTTATGAAAGTTTCTAGTGCCTCTATTTTCAAAATATCTGTTCACTTTCAACCTCTGGCCCTGTAATTCAGACAGCAGGCTTCAAGCCACACTTTGGTGGGAGCATTTGGGAAACATCACCTCTGTGATCAAGGTCACAGTCACCAGCATGGCTGACATACAACCAGCTTTCAACATGGTTTTCTTCAGAATTTTACCTTTGCTCACTGGTTAACCATGCCCTGTCTCTCCACCAGTCCTAGGCATCCCTGTCTCACCTGGTTCCTTTTTCCCATTAGCACCCCTTAACATTTCACAACTTGCTTTCAGATCTCAGCAACTCCTGTCTCCTCTGCTGTTTGGATCTTCTTTTATTTTATCCTTTAGCTTTGGCGTCTCACCTCTAATCCTGGGACCTGACTTTGTCTTCCATGTTGGCATTAGAAATTTACCCTGACTTTGCATATGGTGAGAAATGTACACAGAATGAAGCCTGGCATAACAGTATCAAGGGCACCTTTTAACCCAACTCTTATTCTAGCTCCTTTACAGAAGTTTGGATCAGAGATGGTAAAACATAAAGTTCCTAATGTCAGCATGGAACTCTGCCATCTCATTTGACCCTTTGTATTATTCCTTCAAGGAATGTTTTTCCTCCTACTCATCCCATGCTACCATGACCACTGTGAATGCCACTGAAAATAGTTTTAATAGCATTTAGAGATTGCAGAAACAAAATAAATCAGCAGATTTAATCCCTCATTTGGGAAAACAATGGAAATGGATATGAGTTGCCTTATCTGTATCATGAATTGCAATTACTCTAAAGAAATTTATTTATTTTGTTTCTAGCATGATGATAGGAGAGGAAGAAGGCTGAGGTTGACTAATGGAGGAGCTACATTTGAATATGTGTAAAAGTATGAATATAGCATGGTTAACCTGGACAATCATTGTTGGGAGGGGGGAAAGGGAAAGCACGGGGGAGGGCACAAAACAGTCTGAATGTATGTCATTTTTAATATTTTCCACATGAAAATTAAAAAATTAAAAAATATAATAAATAGGAAGAAAAATATATACTTCTACTAAGATATTTATTTATTTATTTATTTACATGGGCTGGAATTTGAATCTAGGGTAATTCTCCCTCTGAGCTACACCAACAGCCCTTTTTAAAATGTTTTATTTTGAAACAGGATCTCACTAGGTTGCTGTGTCTTTATATATTTCTAAGACTATTCTTGAACCTACAATCCTTCTATTCTCTTCCAAAGTATTAGAACTGTATTCATGCATCACCATTCCCAGCCTATTAAGAATTTTTGAGATTTAGTACATGATTATAATTAAATCTTTTATCAGTTATGTGTGATTTATTGGAAATTCTCTAATAAACATGATATACATTAACAAACATATCAATGTCAATCACTAAGCCAAACATGAAACAGAGGAAGGGAGTGGGAATGGGGCAGGATTTGGGTAAGTGCTAATTGGGTATTGTATACTTGTATGCCTCTGCCATCTTGTGCCTCATTAAGATGTATGACTAATAACGCACCAATAAAAATTTAAATAAATAAATGAAATTTTAAAATTTACAATAAATGTTTATATTTCTATATAAAATAACTAAAGAAAAATCAAAGTTAGTTAACATATTAATACTTATGTAGAATATTAAAATTTTCTAAGTACTTACAGGTCTTCTGACTTGCTTATTATCTATGGATGGTACAATTCCATCAGCATTTCACAGAGGTGAAAAGAAAGATGTGGGGTGTATTCATTTTGAGTCACCCCTCATGCCATTTTTGACATGGGGCTGTATTTCTATTTTCTGTATTTCTTCTTTAAATCTTCCAAAAAAAAAAAAAAAGAAAAAGAAAAAAAAGATGTGAAGAGAATAGCTCAGAGTCTCCCAAACTTTAAGAGTGAGACTCTAAACATGAATCTGCTGTTGATAGATTTATGCTCTTGTCAGTATAGAAGAGCTTTGTCATAATTATCTGAGAAAAACTGATAAATATATACACTAAAAAATAAAGGAGTTTTGTTTCACAACAAATATATAAATCCAGGTCAAAAGATGAATGGCAATCAAAAATAAATTGTTTGGAACACATATGACAGAAAAAGAAAAAAAACTTTCCTTTTTCAAAGTGGAATCCTTAGAACTTCCCATGATGAATGTGTGTTTATATTCTCCTCTTTCTCCCTCCCTCTCTTTCTGTTTATCTCTCTTATACTTGTCCTCACTCCAATGACGACCCTCCCCCATTTCTAGATGTAGGCTTCCCATGATCACACAGGTCTAATTTCTAGCCTTTAATATATGGGATTTCCTGCAATGTTGCCACTTATATTCTTATTCATAATCTTACTTCTATATCATTTCATTTCTTCAGTGGACACAGTGTTATATTGCTGACAAAAGTATAGTTCTATAATTATTTTGCTATAGAGATGATTATCTAAATTTATTTGCTATTAAGAATCCAAGATGACAGTTGCCCTAAGGAGAACTAGTATTTTCCTTATTTTTCTTTTTGAAAACAGTGCTAAAATATAAACTGATATTACTACTAGCAGTAGTAATATTATTATTATTATTATTGTTATTATTATTATTATTATTAGTAGTAGTAGTAGTATACTCTTATAATTACACAGAAAGAAGCCAAATACTCATGCTTAATATGTAAAAGTTGCATGCTTAACTGCTCAGCAAAAAATACCCTTTAGAAACATTGTTCTGTCTATTAAGTGTGGGCCACAAGGGTCAGGAAGATCTTCTTTATAGAGACATATTCCTGTCATTATTAAGAACCTGATGCAAAATACACACCCAAAATGAAAATAGTATGTAGCCTCTTTTTCTGCAGTTGTACTATTATTGTGGAGTGCAGGATACAGTTATGCAAATCATAGCAACAAATTCCTTTACTCTCCCTTTAGCAAGCATGCATGTGCATGAGCACAGAAACAAATATACATTCAAGCACAGTTTTTCACACTCAGAAAAATACAAACATTTTGACAGGAATCTAGCATCTGTTTTCATGACAGTTTAGAGACCAAAATAAGCAGCATGTGGAAAGCGATATAGCTTAGTGAAATAAAATCTAAAATAGATTTTGAGAACTGGTGTTTTAAACCTGGTGTTGTGACACATGCTTACAATCCCAACTACTAAGGAAACTGAGGCAGGAAGATCACAAGTTTGAGGCCAGCTTGGGCAACTTTGTGAGATCTTGTCTCAAAACAAAACAAAAAAAAATAAACAGGACTGGTACAATAACATTGGGTTAAATATGTAGCATTGCAAAGAAAAAAAAAATGTTGGGTGTGATGGGTGTGGGGAATAGCAAAAAAAAAAAAAAAAAAAAAGATGGGTGTGAATGGTGTGGTGAATAGCTCTATACCTACTTTAGCCTGTCTGCTTGGCATTGAAAAAGTCACTTCATTATCTTGATCAGTGTTTTCTAATACAGAGAACTAGAAAGGTAATTCTGATGACTTCTGAATTTCCTTCCAAAGCTAAATGTTTATGAATTCAAGTAAAAGTTCAGAAAAGGCTGTATACCTAGTCTGCCATGGACTGACTAGCCCACTGCTTCTCACCAGTCATGGCAGGTATTAAAATGTCCTCCCCAAAATGTTTACTTTTGCAGATCTAGTCTAGAATTTCTTTTTCATGACTATCAGTCAACAGATACCTTTAGCATGTTCAGTTACTGTGTGTGTGTGTATGTGTGTGTGTGTGTGTGTGTGTGTGTTATTGAGGAATGAACCTAGAGCCATTCTATCTATAAGCTATAGCACAGTCCAATTTTATTTCTATTTTGAAACAGGGTCTCAATTAGTTGATGAGAATCTACTTTCTGAGACTGTCCTTGAACCTGTGATCCTCATGTTTTAGCCTCCCAAGTAGTGGGATTGCAAGTGTGCACCACTATGCCTGGCTACTCACTCATTAACTTTAAGGCCCAGTGGAAGGCATAGAAATATAGAGGAATATGACCTTCAATTTCAGTGGCTTTCCCTCTCAGTAACAGTATAGAGATGAACTACTCACATAGTCATTGTAAAAGTGCTGTGCAGTGCTATCAAGAGTTACTTTCAAGGGAGCTGGGCGTGGTGGCACACACTTGTAATCTCCACACTTGGGAGGCTGAGGCAGGAGAATCACAAAAGTTTGAAGCCAGCCTCAGCTACTTAGTGAGGCTCTCAGCAACTTAGTGAGACCCTGTTTCCAAATAAAATATAAAATAGGTCTGGGAGTATAGCCCAGAGGTAGAAAGCCTATGAGTTCCACTCCCAGTACCACATAAATACACACAAAAGAGTTACTTCTAAGGGTCACTCATTTTCAGAAGATGTAACTGAACTTTGCCTCACAACAAAGGGATAGTGGAATTGGTCTGCAAGCAGGGTCTTGAAAGATGGTTGGAATGCCTATTACCTTGAAGACTAGGTAGGAATATAAAATGGCCACAGTTAAGTCCAGGACAAGATATGACACAAGAGCCTGGGACATCCTACTTTATTACAGCTGAGTCTTGCTCACCAAACTGTTCTTGTTAAGTAATATGTGTCAGACATGGTGGTGGTGCATCCTATAATCTCTGTAATCAGGAGGCTGAGACAGAGTGAATCACAGGTTCCAGGTAAGCAACTTAGGCCTTCCACAGCTTAGTGAGACCATGTCTCAAAATAAAAAAAATAAAATAGGGCTGGGGTGTATCTGAAAGGTAGAATACCCCTGGATTTAGTCCCCAGTATCAAAAATGAATGAATTAATACATACATGCATGCATACATACATACATACATACAAAAACAGGTCCGGAATATAGCTTTAAGGTAGAATGCTTGGTTTCAACTCTCAGTGCCAAAAAGTAATTATTAAAAAAAAAACCTTTAGTAATATGTGAAAACATATCTGAACCTAGAACTGTTAGTTACCAGGGTGGGGGGAGTGAGGAAAATTCAACAGGTACAAATTTTCAGTTAAGCAAGATACTGAGAGATGAATGATACTTTGTTTATAGTATGCAATGCAGTTTTGTACACTTACATTTTATGAAAATGACATATTACATATTAAAACTTTAGGGAAACTGATTTATTTCTCCCCACATAAAAATGTAAGTTATATAGATTACTAGTCCCCATAGGCTCTCTTGATTTAATCCAATAAGTTTGACTAAGTGAAATTTATAGTACTACTTATAAATCAATCAATAATATATCAAATCTTCTCACTTGAATGTTCTTACTCACTTTTTTTGAGGGAAGGGGTACTTGGAATTGAACCTAGAGGAATTCTACCTCCAAGTAACGCCCTAAGCCTTATTTTAATTTTTATTTTGAAACAGAGTCCAACCAAGTTGCTGAGGGTCTTGCTAAATTACTGAGGGTGGCCATAAACCTATATCCTCCCTCCTCAGCCTCCCAAATACTGGGATTATAGGTCTGTGCCACTATGCCCAGCCTTACTCATTTTTTTTCTTCTAGACAAAATGTCAGTAAAGATGCCTCAGACCTAAAGAACACCCTCAACCAAATGGACCTATTAGATACATATAGAATATTCTACCCAACTACATTTCTCTCAGCTGCTCATGGAACCATCTGTAAAATCAATCACGTCCTAGGCCACAAAGTGAGCACTAGCAAATTCAAAAAATGTGACATACTTTCCTGTGTCTTTTCAGACCAAAATAGAATGAAACTAGAAATCAACTATAAGAAGACCCAGAGAAACTACATAAATGTGTGGAGACTGAACACCACACTGCTGAAAGAAGAAATAAGAATAGAAGAAATAAGGTTTGAAATCAAGAAATTTTTAGAAACAAACAAAAATAGGGATACAAACATATCAAAACCTCTGGGACACTTTGAAGGCAGTATTAAGAGGAAAATTCATAGGACTTAGTACCCACATTAAAAAAAAAACATAAGAAAATCACCAAATAAATAACCTAATGACACACCTCAAAGCCCTTGAAAAACATCACATTAATACCAAAACCAAATAAAGACAACTCAAGGAAGGAAAACTACAGGTCTATATCACTGATGAACTTGGATGCAAAACTGCTAAACATAATATTAGCAACACATATTAAAAAAAAGAAAACACCAAGAAAATCATATACCATGACCATGTAGGGTTCAAGTAGAGATACATATGCCATGAAAAAGTAGGGATGCACGGCTGGTTCAACATATGAAAATAAATCCATGTAATTCATCACATAAACAGAACCAAAGACAAAAATCACATGATCATTTCAATAGACACTAAAAAGGCATTTGATGAAATCCAAAATCCATTTATGCTAATTCACTGCAGAGAATTGGAATAGAAGGAAGATACCTCAACATTATAAAGGCAATCTACAATAGGCCCACACCCAACATCATATTCAATGGGGTAAAACTTTGAGAATTCCCTCTGAAAACAGGAACAAGACAGGAATGCCCATTATCACCACTCACTTCCAATATAGTACTTGAGACTCTAGCCAGAGCAATAAGGTAAGAAAAGGAAATCAAAGAAGTACAAATAGGAAAAGAAGAACTAAAACTTTCACTTGCAGATGACATAATACCATACTTGGAAGACCTAAGAAACGCAACTAAAAGGCTTATAGAACTGATCAACAAACTCAGCAAAGTGTCTGGATACAAAATCAATCTTAAAAAATCGAAAACTTTTCTGTATACCAAACATGAATCTACTGAGAAATTCAAAAAACACTTCCACTCAGGACATCCCACAAAAAATAAAATACTTAGGAATAAACTTAACCAAGGAGGCAAAAGACCTCTACAAAGAAAATTATAAAGCATTGAATAAAGAAATCAAAGAAGATCTTAGAAGATGAAAAGATCATTCATGTTCATGGATAGGCAGAATAAACTACCAAACTAATGCATGTGTATCTATGTTTGTAGCTGCACAATTTACAATTGCCAAACTATGGAATTAGCCAAGATGTCCATGAACAGATGAATAAATTACAAGCTATGGCATATGCACAAAATGAAATTTTACTTAGCCATAAAAAACACAAATATTTCATTTACAGGGAAATGAATCAAAATGGAGAACATTATGCTACATGATATTGGCCACAAAAAATAAGAAATCAGAGGCTCTCCATAATATGTGGAAGCTAGGGAGAAAATGGGTCATACAAGAAACTCTAGACGAAGAAGGGG